>NC_138579.1:35353219-36581364 GCF_964289735.1 Phaethon aethereus | reverse complement strand
AAAAATGGCCTTTGAGGAATTTGAGTGTTTATAAAAGTCACCAAAAAACCCTGTCTCCATTACCAACAGAAGCAAATTTCCACAACGGACTTTTTGCTTATCTCTTTGTTCCCCAACACTAGAGTAACCAAAGAGTTAGTTGGCAGTTACTCACTATTGGTATGATTTTTAGTAGAATTCCATCTTGGTATAGCTAGTATACTTCTCAATTAAGTTATTTTTTCAAATGGCTAATTACTTATACTGATAAAATATGTACCTTATTTAATATTCCAAATTTGCCTTCTAATGACTAGTTAATATCACTGTCTCCTGCCAGCTTACATGTTTGTCTATTGTTAGTAACATACAGACCACCATTAAATACTCCATTCAACTTCCAAGTCCAGGTTTTTGGTAGGAGGCTTAACCTAATATCGGTGACTGTACCCAGACAGGTCATTCAAAACGTACCTTGCCATATGTCCAGCCCAGTTCTATTTTATTCATTCCCCACAGTTCATGGATATTTTCAGCAAGTCTGTCCCTGATCTTTTCAAGATGAAAAGGAAGAGCAATCTAAAAAAAAGAGCGTAACAATTCCACAAATATGAAAAGGTTCCAGTTACCACACCTTGTAGATCTAAGATCATCTCCTTCAGTTAAATACACCACAACACACAAATGATGAATTGCTAAGAAAGGGGACAAGCTAGCTTAATTTTTATATTGTGAATTTAAATTTTTAAAGACTAATTTTACAATCCCATTATTCCATACTTAACATACCTGACTGGTGTCTATTGGACATGGGATAAAGGAAGCTTGGGAGAAGAATTGTGTTGTACCCAGCAAATCCCTCACTCCATCAGAATCCCTCTTATATTCTTTTACTGGTTCCAGTTTCATCTTCTCTTTTGGAAGCAACGCTTCATAACAGGGAGCATAGCCAGCAGGAGGCAGAAATTTAAACTCTCCATGACGTCCACCCAATAAGAAACGAACTCTGTGCAATTTTCAATGAAAAAATTATGCTCTTAAATAGTCAGCATATACTAACATCATCAATAAATCATTTAGAAACTTAAATGTTTATTTGAATAGCATTTACGATAATGCAGGTGTATTTTATGCTTTGATAAACACAAAAGAGTTACCAAGCATTCACACTAGCAGATACTATCAATAACACCATCACCTACACACTACTTTTTGAAAATTTGTTTTGGCTAAAGCAAAACTAATTATTCAATGCAGTAGCGTATTTTAAAAAAAGCGTTTATCATTTAAAATCAAATGGTTGTAAATTGTGACATTTTTAATGCATTTAAATTATTTGGAAACACAAATCTGATTTAAATTGGACTCTTACTCTAAAAAATCCCATAGGGACTATTTATATACCACTTAAAAGTTTTAAAGTAACTTCTCAGTGCACTCATGCAGGCAGTTGTCACGTGAGAAAAAAAAGCAGGATATGGTGAAAAAACCCACTATAATCATAATACATAAATAAGGCAAAGAAAATCACACCAAATACTACAACTGGGTAAGAGTTTCAGAAGCATAACTAAGATTCCTACTAAACACCTACAGTTTTCTGTTTCTCCTCAGATATGTATGTTTCATATAAATTTAAAAGTATACCATGGGGAAAAAAGACAAAAAATATCCAACTTCATACTTGTAGGCAAACTCTACAAGTAAACAACCACAGAAAATTAAAAATTGTTATCTCTAGGAAATAGCTCATTTGTAGTGATAGGGTGATCAGAAGAAGCCTATATCACTTCTTACATCTAGAAATACTAGAACTATCAGATCAACATATTTCATGGTCAGTAAGAGACATAAACAACACAAAAAGTGGAGAAAAATTAAGATACACAAGTTTTCCCAAATAGGAGGTACATAAGCACAAGTCACAAATATCTGAAATGGTTCAATGTCCACAAGAAATATATTATTATTGATGACTTCCATGAAGCTGTAACTTTCTAATTTCATTTTAAAAATACATTGTTTAAAATATTTGAATGATCCCAAGGCAGCTAATATTTGAGATGACAATTTTGAGCTTAGATCTCTCTTTATGGCAAGCCTCCACACAGATCAAAATATTTTACAAATAAAAAGGAGGTCAATTTTATTTTAAGACCCAGAAGTCTAACTTCCAAAATAGACAAAAGTCAAAGAAAGGTTCAAATGAAAAAAACTCTCATGCAATTCTTCCCTTGCTGACCACACCCCAGTAAATAGCTCCTTCCTTCCTGCCAATTTGGTCAATTTTGGTTTAGCAAACCATTCAATCTCACGTGATCTTTATGATGTTCTCATTCCTTCCGAGGTGTGTTTTCTCCCTGCTCTTCACTGCAGCATCTAAACCTCCACACAGACTACATCCTCCTACTGCTGCACATTCTCTTTTAAAAGCCTGAACACTCCAAGAAGCTGTGGCTTTTTATCTGATTTTAAAAGAAATGTTCAGATCTTTAGATTTGAAAAACTTGTTTTAATTTGTTTGACCTTAACCTTAAAAAGAACCCTCCTGAAAATCAAATATAGAATCATAGAACCGTTTGGGTTGGAAGGGACCTTTTAAAGGTCATCTAGTCCAACCCCACTGCAATGCGCAGGGACATCTACAACTACATCAGGTTCTTCAGAGCTCCATCCAACCTCACCTTGAATGATTCTACAGATGGGGCATCTACCACCTCTCTGGGCAACCTGTGCCACAGTTTCACCACCCTCATGGTGAAAGATTTCTTCCTTAGATCTAGTCTAAATCTACCCTCTTTTAGTTTGAAACCATTACTCCTTGTCCTATCAGAAGAGGCCCTGCTAAAAAGTCTGTCTCCGTCTTTCTTATAAGCTCCCTTTAAGTACTGGAAAGCTGCAGCAAGGTCCCCCCGGAGCCTTCTCTTCTCCAGGCTGAACAACCCCAACTCTCTCAGCCTGTCCTCCTACGAGAGGTGTTCCATCCCTCTGATCATTTTTGTGGCCCTTCGCTGGAACCTCTCCAACTGGTCCACATCTGTGCTGAGGGGTCCAGAGCTGGATGCTGTACTCCAGGTGGAGTCTCAGCAGAGTGGAGTAGAGGGGCAGAATCACCTCCCTTGGCCTGCTGGCCATGCTGCTTTGGATGCAGCCCAGGATACAGTTGGACTTCTGGGCTGCGAGCACACACTGGCAGCTCATGTCCAAGCTTTTCATCCACCAGTACCCCCAAGTCCAGGGCTGCTCTCAATCCCTTCATCCCCCAGCCTGTACTGATACTGGGGGTTGCCCTGATCCAGGTACAGGACCCTGCACTTGGCCTTATTGAACCTCATGAGGTTCACATGGACCCATTCCTTAATCTTCCAGGTCCCTCTGGATGGCATCCCATCCCTCAGGCATGTCAACCGCACCACTCAGCTTGGCGTCATGTGCAAACTTTCTGAGGGTGCACTTGATCCCACTGTCTGTGTCATTGATGAAGATATTAAAAAGTACTGGTCCCAACATGGCCCCCTGAGAGATACCGCTAAAGCAACAGAACTCCTAAAAGACAGTTACAAATAGTTAAACAGATTGATTTAGGATTATTACTACTCTTTCTGTTTCATTTTGGAGGTGGGTTGTACATAGGCAGCTGCACCTACCATTCTAGCAACTTGCTAGCAGTTATACTTAGTTTTCATAGCCTGAATTACAAGACTATTCTAAATAGTCTTTTGCTTATTTCGAAGGCTGGCTGTGAAAGACAAGACCCCCATGATAGCTGTATTTATTGTACCTCATGTTTAATTGCTATAGGCATTCACTTTTAAAATGTTAACTTTTCATGTCAACACATCCAGACCCCTAACTTCCCTAAAAACAGTTTGGATGGCTCATTTAAAGCTAATCTTTAATGAACTGTATGAAAATGAATTCTCCATACAGAGCTGCTGTTTAAATTCCTTGATGATTTGAATGGAATATTGTAGTACTACAAGCAGAGCTCACAGCACTATTGGTAAAGGGAGGAAAACCTGGATAGATAGAAAATACCTACAGTAAAAAAAACGAATACGAGAGAGTGCGGGTAAGCAGGTGCTGACAAGGATTTAGAGAGGAAAAAATGATGGAAGACCCAGAATCAGAGACTGAGAAAATCACGGAAAGCAGAGGAAAAGCAGCTAAGCCACAACAGAAATAGAAATATAAGAGTTTCTGCCCAGTGTGGAACATGCTCCTCCACTCATGAGCTCAGGATTCCCATGTAATTACATTTCTCTGATACGAAAAGACACAGAAGACAACATATAACCTGCCACTACCACCAGCTACTATTAACTACAGGGGAAAATGCTCTCACAAAATACACAAACAACATCAAATAAGAATGAAGAAAAATAATTAACACCAGTTTAGGCAGGTTTCTTAGAGAAAAAAGTAATTAATATTTTCAAAAGCTCTTGTACTAATGCAGCTAACATAGCAGGGTCACTCCCAGAGAATAAATGAAAATTGATTTACTAAGCTCTTCCCAGGCCTCCTTTATTCTGTTTGGTCTCTGTTAGTATTCTCACCTGGGAGGTTCTCTTAAGCATAAGCAGCTCAAAGTATTTGTGTATTGATCACACTAGGAAAAGCCCACAGATAACTAGTTATTTGCTACACCTCAGGGAAACAAAGATTTCTTTTTTCTTAATTGCGTAATGTATGAACCATTTATAACCTGAGTTTTCTTTCACTTATGAAAGCTATATACTCTCTATTCTGGCCATACCGAACCTTCATTTCTCAAAAATTACCATGTATAAGAGAAACCCTCCTTTAAATAAGCGCCAGACCTTTGCATTTTTGCACTCCTTCACCATAATCCCTTACTCCACTCCTGATTACTTTTTCTAAGTTTGGCAGTTTCTGGCAGCTATTTACATCTAGACCATTAGCATTTTTTCATAGTGAAAATTTTTCATAACTTAGCTATATTTTATGCAGAAATTATGCTTAGCCTACAAAAGACAGAAAAATCCCAATCCTTCTTACTGAAGAATTCTCCTTAATTATTTTTGTGTTTGCTTCCTAAAATTGTTGCCAGTCAATACCAGCAATAAAAATGCTCTAAGATGAACTGAACAGAAACTGCTCCTACTATAACAAGAGTGCAAGAGCTAGTCTTTCGTTACTGTGTTGGCTTTGTAATGGTAAGACAAGTGTTTTGACCACTTAAGTAGATAGATATTTGCAAAAGATTTTCTGGATTAATTAAAAATAAGATAACAATAGAAGTCTGAAAATGGTAAGTTCAAATCTCAGTATTTGAGCTACAAAACAGGTAAGAAATGGGTAATATTAGTAATGAGATTCCAAAACAGCTTCTCATCAGTTCTTTATGTTTCTTACTGTGAATATAGTATCAGTTTTCATGATGATTTAGTTTTTTTACTTCCTGCTGAGAAAGCCAGTGAGAATTTTAATTTGTGCCAAATGTGGTGCTGTGTTTCTGATGTGCTTTTTTTTCACTGATAATTGGGATAAGACAAAATTAATTTCCCCTAGGTCACTAAATACCGATAAAATAATAATTTTCAGATACTGTGACTTGGTCAAATTGCTAAAAGGCTCACCTTTCACCCTTAAGTGAAATCATCACTAAAAAAACAAAAATCAGTACTTTCCTGCCTCTCTCCCAACTGCTGGTTGAGCAGAACCAAAACAATGAAACAGAACAATTCATACATGAATTTGGACAATATTTTGTGTGACAAGACAGCAAAGAAAACAGCAATTAAAATTAAGTTGTACTTACTTTACACCTGCTGATAAGCTTACAACAGGGAAGAAAAAGCCTTCTGTACTGAAGTTCTCAAACATTCCTTGTACAGGCTGTCCATTAATGCGGAATGAAATGCTGGGTACACCTAAATCCAAGCAGCAGCTAACCACATCATCAGATGCTAATAAATGCTGATTGACAGATGCTACAGCTCTGGGTACTCGACCTAGGATAAAAGTATGCGGTAATCAGAAGCTTTAAGCAGACTCTCACAGGCTTAATAATGAAATTATTTACTCAAAAACACAATCAAATTTTTTGTTCATAGTCATTGTTCTGGTTTCAGCCAGGCTAGAGCTGTTTTTTTTCACAGAAGCTAGTGTGAGACTATGTTTTGGATTTGGGATGAGAAACTGTTGATAACGTGCTGATGTTTTGGGTTGTTGCTAACCAGTCAAGGACAGTCCAGCTTCTTGTGCTGTCCTGCTAGCAAGGAGGCTGGGGGTGCATGGGGAGCTGGGAGGGGACACAGCCAGGACAGCTGACCCAGGCTGGCCAAAGAGATATTCCCTACCATATGACGTCATGCCCAGTACATCAACTGGAGTTGGCCGAGGGGTGGAAATTACTGCTCAGGGACAGGCTGTCGATCGCCTGGTGGTGAGCAATTGCTGTATTGGGCATCACTTGTTCTTGTACATTCCTTTGTTAGTATTATTATTGTTGTTATTATTGTTGTTTCTTTCTCTCTTTCTGTCCTATTAAACGGTGTTTATCTCAACCCACGAGTTTTTTTCTAATTCTCTCCCCCGTCCCACTGTGGGAGGGGGAGTGAGTGAGCGGCTGCGTGGTGCTTAGTTGCCAGCTGGGGCTAAACCATGACAGTCATGAAGACATGATCTTGCCTTCATTTGTTTTATGAACGGTTCTGCTTTTGGAGACAGACAGTGAGTCGACATTTTTCAAACTGATATGTATGTGGCACAGAGTGCATAAAATGAACAAATACTTGAGACCTCTAACACTGTTCATAAGACAGAACATGCTCAGCTGTAATCCTGCAAGTTCACACTGTAGCCTTATGCAAGAGTAGTGAGACAACAGTAAATGATGCCCTCTTTATAAAGGTAACATTGCTATATCCAGGGGTTTTTTTTCTTTAGTTATTTGTGAAATGCCAGATTCTGACATATATATGAATATTCAGTGGTGAGACACTGGAACAGGTTGCCCAGAGAAGTTGTGAATGCCCCGTCACTGGTATTGTTCAAGGCCAGGTTGGATGGGGCTTTGAGCATCCTGGTCAGACGTCCCTGCCCATGGCAAGGGGATTGGACTAGATGACCTTTAAAGGTCCCTTCCAACCCAAACCATTCTATGATTCTATAATTCTTCTGGAGCTGTGATTATGACCAATATCCAGGTTTACAGTACCAAGGGGCAGAATGGTATACTGAGTTATCAAAAACTGGATCAAGAATTTAACTGGCCAGGTTTTCTTTATCGACTACACACTAAACAGAGGGAGCTTCATTTTCCCTACCTGGAAAGGTGGAACCTTACAGCCATGCACAGGACTCAGCAATTATAATAACAATTAACTAGAGATAATACATCTGAAGTAATCTAACTATACACATTTAAAGACAACTGCAGTTTTTCAATCGTATTTGAGTATATTTTTAGCCAAGGAATATATCTTCAAAATTCCTTTCAAAACAAATCCTTTGAAAACATTGTAACTGTACATTTAACTGTAAAGCAAGTCTAATTAAGCAGTTAAAGACTATTCCAAATTATTGTGTTTGGATCTTCTTAAGAACAAGTCAAGTCAACTGCTCAGTACAGTTGAAGTACTCTGAATTCTCCTGTACTGCAGGAAATGAGATTTAAAGGACTTTCGGTCACTGTATTTCTGAGATTCAATCAGTGTTTAATTTTGTATTAGTGACTTATTCAGCCATTTCTAATAGTGTATGTTACAAATGCCTCCCAGCCTACTCCCAAAAATCATTATTTCTGTCATTTGAGAATTTAGTGGTGCTTAAAAAAGAACCTGAATTATGTGTGTGCACACAGAGATTTTATATACAAAATCTTATGTTAGAACAATGCTAATATAATTGAAAAGTCAAACACACCCAAATTAGGACATGTTAGAATTAAGGCCATAAAATCAAATTCAGCATATTTATGTACGCTGTATTTACAACACACTTTTTAATTGCATGGCCCTACACTATTCTTTTCTGAGCCATTAAAGAGTACTTAGTTGAATATGGCATTTCAAGGCATTAAGAAATACAGGGAAATTAATGATTTTGCCTACATGCCTTGAATAGTGTACAGTAAATAAAGCACAAGCCACAAATTGAACAAGCTAAAAACTAACCATCATTTACTGCATGCAAGAGAGATCTGGAAGTAAAAATAACATGCTACTTCATAATTAAAGATTGTACACACAAGAACTAAAATAATGTCTATTTTTTCCCCAAACTTCTGAACGCTCATGGATGGATAGACACTCAAGAAACAAAACTTAAATTTGTTAAATTAAGATAGATCTATACAGTGTGCTGATACTGATTCTAAGTCTTTTGAACAAATTTTAAAAGACTTCTACAGGAAACATAGAAAGCTAATTCCTGGTGAAACAAATTGTTACAAAATGTCCTTTACAACAAAATCTTACATTCCCCGCTCAATGTTTGAAAATTTCTGAGGAAGGTTGGCCAGAATTGTCTAACTTTGGAAAAAAATGTTCACACCTCATTCCAGAAAATTAACTCAAGTTTCAAGTCAATTCTATCTTGAGGCAGAGACCCAGCCAATAGAATGTACTCTCAAACAATTTGTGATTAAAAAAGGTATAAGCCAGAGAAAATACAATTTTAATATTAATATAATGTTAATTAAAGGTAATCCTTCAGTTTCATCTATATTCTTAACAAAATCTTCTATATGAACTAAAAATCTTTACCAATTAAGATAGATTGTTACATGTTTTAGGTACAAAACCTAATTGCCAGAGCTCTGTTTTAAATATTTATGTAAGTAGAATACATACGTAAAATCTTCTAGAAATTTTAGCATGTGTTTCACTTCCTACTACTTTTCTCCCTCCTTTCATTACTTATTGATAGTTCAATGAAGAATGATGTTACAAAGATAGCAGATGATATAATTAAGGATATACAACTAATTACATACATATTTTCTTATTTTACAGCCTTATGCATTATTTCCTCTCTGAAATGTTCCTTAGTTAGAGAGTATTTAGGAACTTTAAGAAAGCAAAACCAACCATCAATGTTTCCTGAGTTACCATTTGATTCTTAGAATTAGCCAATAGCACTTTGCTGGTTGTTTCTATAGGAACAGATATTGACACAATCAAAAAGTATTCTGCTGTGACAAACCTGTCTGCTTACAAAAAGTATATTCTAGTTCCCTTTCCCTAGATATAGTATTGGGAGAGCGATAACCACACAAAAAACCAACAGCCTTGCTCATTGCCAAAACCATTTTCCAGCTAGCTATGTACCCCAGAGGGCTCTCACTAATCCCTCTCCAAAGCATCCTAATCAGATTCTTGCTTACTTCTTTTTCCTCAGTGGTTACTCTTTATAACACACTAATTACTACAAAAATTATTTGAACTGTAACACTTAGAGCCCTCCTGTAAACTCCTTTTACTCTTCTAGAGCTCTTACCCAAATCTACCCGACTTCCACTTTTTCATTAACACAGCCCACTAACATATTCCATTTGCTTGAACAAACAATGGCTAATAAAACCACAAGTTTATCATCATGGATCCTTAAGGGACCACAAATATACATTTGCTGGTATCCATTAACTCCCTTCTTTACAAACTGCAAGTGTAATCACTTCACTGCAATACTGAAAGCCTCCTAGATTACTACACACATTAAGAAGCATTCCTAGAAAAACTGGTTTTTTTCTACTAAGCCTTTTTTAGATAATGATCCAAAACAGATTTTTTCAAACAGCATAGCAACTACAGGTTTTCAGTTTGATATTACACCATACAAATCTATGTTCTAAAAACAACCAAAGTTAGTAATAGTGTAGCAATTCTTATTTCTAATTGCCAAAATTATCTTTTATGAAACTACTTATCAAAATTTAAAGTCAATTTATTAAATCTATCACTAGGATAATAATCGTCATTTTACTTCAACCATAGATACAAAGTGAAAGAATGGCCTGTATCAGAAATAGTGTGGCCAGCAGGAGTAGGGAAGTGATCGTGTCCCTGTACTCGGCACTGGTGAGGCCGCACCTTGAATACTGTGTCCAGTTTTGGGCCCCTCACTACAAGAAGGATGCTGAGGTGCTGGAGCGTGTCCAGAGAAGGGCAACGAAGCTCATGAGGGGTCTGGAGCACAAGTCTTATGAGAAGCAGTTGAGGGAACTGGGGTTGCTCAGTCTGGAGAAGAGGAGGCTGAGGGGAGACCTCATTGCTCTCTACAAATACCCGAAAGGGGGTTGTGGTGAGGTGGGTGTTGGTCTTTTCTCCCAAGGAACTAGTGATAGGACAAGAGGAAATGGCCACAAGTTGTACCAGGGGAGCTTTAGACTAGATACTAGGAAAAATGTCTCTACTGAGAGAGTGGTCAAACATTGGAACAAGCTGCCCAGGGACGTTGTGGAGTCACCATCACTGGAAGTATTCAAAAAACATGTGGATGTGGCGCTTCAGGACATGATTTAGGGGGCACGGTGGTGTTGGGTTGGTGGTTGGACTTCATGATCTTAAAGGTCTTTTACAACCTTAATGATTCTGTGATTCTGTGAATAATGCAAATGTAGATCCACATACAACTAGTTTGTCTGAGATCAATACACCGATTGATTTTGAACAGATAGACTTAAGTCAGTATTGATCTAAATCTGGAGAATGCCATTTTTTGATCAAAATCATGACAATAGAAGCTCTCTGCTAAAAAGCCTAATTGGTATAGTTCAGTTTTGACAAAAATCTCAGACAAGAAGTCTGATCTGAAATTCCAAATAACTTCATGGTATCCCAGAGTTCTCAATGTAGCTCACTATAAAATAGCATGCTATATACACACAGGTACTGAAGGCAAAGGCAGGTAACTCCTAAATGTCAGAATAAGTGGAAGTGACCAAAGTACTTACCAGACCACAGATGAAGGCCATCAAAACCGTAAGAGTAAAGGTCATCACCAACACCATTGCCTCCCCATCCTTCTCCACCTCCAGGATAGGGGGCATAACCTGAAGTAGAGGCCCATCCAACTCGTAAATGGGTGGGTTCTGCCGTCAAGAATGGATCAACCTGATCAATTATTAACTCAAAGTACCACTTCTTGTATTGTGCAGAGCCCTCAGCAACACCCAAAAATATGTTTGGCCTTATGCTAAGAAAGAAAATGTAAGCCAGTTAGTGTAAACATAAAATTTGACATATGAATAATAGTCAAATTCACTTTGCGAATACGATAGGAGTATAGATGTCCAGATTTTGTTTATAATATTTAAAATAATAACCCATTTTATGACTTTATAAAGCTGCTGTAGAATCATCTTCTAAGGTACAGGTTCCGTGCTTTGCAAAACTCAAAATCAAAACAGGAATTAAAAGAACATTTCCTAAAATCAAAAAAACAGGATTGAGGTTGTCAGGAAATCAAATCCCTCTTAAAACGCACAAGCGCTTAACAGTATGTTTACACACTCTGTAATAATTACCAGGTAAAGCCATGTTCTGTTTTGAATGAGAAGCAAGCAACTTTCATCCTTCTGTTAAGATCGGAACAGATTTTACTATTAATTAGCGATTTCTATTTGAGCACAGTTTCCATTACAATTGCTATGTTGTTAGTAAAGATGGATTTTTCAGAAGTTAATACAGAAACACTTCCTAAAGTGTGTGTCTCAATATTGAAAGCTGTGGAACATCTCTTAGGTTACAGTATTTTCTTCAGTTAATTACTAAAGACATCCAAGTTCCATTTTTTCTAATATCACAATAAAACACGTCACTGTACCTTGTCACATCATTAATCAAACGTGTTTGCAAGAGTAAGTCTCTCCTAGGCAGTAGATTGTCACAGATCAGATTTTGATTGGCACGAACTGCAACTCCATTACAAACACAGAGAGAGCAAAGCAGATCGAGAACCTTAAAAAAAAAAAATCAGAAGAAAGCTGGGTAAAGGCAGCTGGATGTGCTATTATTCAGTGTGAGCTTAATTTACATTCAGAATAGAAGGAATATAATACACATTATCATTATTGTTTTCTAAACCAGTTTTCACACATATGGATCGAGTGTAGTCTGCACTACTGACAGAGGATATCAAACATTCATGGAACACAAATCCAGAACACAGGGTTTGCAAAATGCCTCAAAAAACTTTCCTTCGAGATTCTTTATTCTCATTTTGATTAGAAAAAAAAAAGCTAGAATAGCTGTACATCAACTAATCAACTATTTACAATTTTTTAAAATCAAATCTCATTAAAAATTTGAAATGTAAAATAAAATTCTTTGAGAAATTTACTGCAGCACAAAAAACTTTTTGAGCAAAGTTAGTGGACAATTCTCAACTGCAATTCTCAGACTGCTTATGAACCCATTCAGAAAGCATGTTTTCAATATGAGAAGTAATCTATTTATTTTTAAAATGAAAAACATTTAAAAGAATCCACTATAAAGTAAAGCAGAGTTTCAGAACAATTCTAAAATTAGAGCTTTTTTTTTTTTTTTGTCATAGTCTGAAAAGTGAGAGAGATTGATGTAATTCTCCCACAGATGACTGAAGCAAAAGGTTTTGGAAGAGAGAAACAGTAACATAGTGGTTTTTTAATGCTGAGGGATAAAGCTGCACACTTTTGCAAAAAAACAGAGAAACTTAAAGATGCCCATAAGCTCTGACAAGCAATCAGTGAGCAATGAGCCCAAATGGTCTCAACTCTTACAGACCATCCCCAAGAGAAAGAACCACCTTCACACTGTTGATTAGCATTTTGGAAACTGTTACACAACACAAGGAGCAGCAGAACAGAACATTTATTTTAGCCACTACTGTTCTCTGCCCAGTGTATTAGCACAAAACCACCTTCAACAGCCGTTTAAACTAATATATTCTGGATTTGCTATGTCCCAGCCCATGCATTTTCCTTTCTATCATCTGTTATTGGGCAGAAACCTCTAGCAGAAGGATAGAGGTAGTAACTCAACCGCAGAAACTCTGCCCAGTAGTCAGCTGTAGAGTGTCTTAATCACATTAATGATTACCAGTAACTCAGAATTTACACATAAACTGTTTAAATAATCTCTATGCACTCACTGACCACATTTCTGACACAAGGATTTTCATTTAAAAACCTCTTCAAATAAATAATTTCCAATACAATTTTGGTTAATAATATTACTGTTTGTTATTTCCTAAATCATAACAGCATTTCTTATCTAGGAAGAGAACAAGAGACACTGTTTCCAGAGTAACAAATAAATCCATTACTTCACATAACTTCATTACTTACTCATGTTTAGTCAAAGACATTACAAATGGAAATGCACAAATCCATTACCCAGCCTAATTCTTCCCCTGTATACAACATTTTCCTTTTCTGCTTTAACTTCTCACTACATTAAGGTCTACATTAAGATGCTCCAGCTGAAACGTTCTCTTTGCAGGTGACTGGCACAGCACAATCATCTTGCTAAGAGCTAAAAACAGTAACCTAAACTTACCGCTGTAATTTCAACTTTTTCTTATGCCTACTTATATCAGTTGATACTCCTTAACCATGCTTAAAAACACTTCTCTCCTTTTCCGCATCTGTAGTTGGTTAGGTTCTCCATATTACTTTCTCCTGTAAATGAGTCATTTCAGCTCACTAAAACCTTCTTTGTTCTTCTTCCAGTTTATCAGTCTTTGAAATAAAATTTTAATTGAGGAAGGAAACTCACATCAGAAAATCATACATAAAACTATATCCTCCTCTGTGTTGTCATGTCATCCTGATTGCAGCCGGAAACTCTGTTCACCTTCTTCTGCAATAATAAATTGCACACTGATGTCTAAATTAATTTCCACCATTATTTCTTCTGGTATAACTCAGGGTTTTTTCTTTCTTCTGAACACCTGTGTTTTCAGATATTTGGATTATTTTTCTGATTTCTCCTTTTATTTTGTTCTTTTCTACTACTACTATTATTACTCAAGTTCGGAATGAATTTGCAGAATTTTAGTTCTGTCTTTCTGCAGATACAACAACTTCTGCTTCTGCACTGCTTCTGCAGGGCCCTGCACCACAAACCAAGCTACTCTGTCAGTGTGCTTAGAGCCACCAGAATGTTTAATTTTCTCAGCAAATACAAAGTTCTGACAGGTTATCAATATTTCCTAACGACTTCCTTGTCATACATATTGGCTGTATTGGAAAATGAAAAGCAATTATATATTACACATTTTTTTTAATCTCAACAAAGCAATTTTGCAGGTGTACTTCAAGGTTATTTTATGCCTTTAAAGGTACTAGAAACACTTATTTCCATCTAGACATTTCTCTGGTTTTTTTCCACAAATCATTGTAAGATTATCAATACTTCCTTAGTTTTTCCTAACATACCTTGTAATTGCGCCCATGTTTGTCCAACAATGAAATAATGGATTTGATGTGCTCCTCAGCTATTATATTTAAAGCTTCTGGGCTTTCAATCAAGATACAGTGCAACACTTCCAAAATACCTGTATGAAGGCCACAGAAATAATGTTGGCGTTAAATCATCTGCGCAACTGAACACAATCTAAAAGCTCAGCAAGTAACAAGAGTATCTTAAGAGATCATCTCTTCTTCAGCCTAAAAAGAGAAAACACTGTTAAAGAGTATTGATATGACTATATGAACCACATTAGACATAAATGTATTATGAAGCGGTTTTGTTTTGAAAATAGCCACAATTTTAAAATCACCTGAGAAAAATGCAAGTTTAGCTCCTTCTTTTCAATGAAGGAGATAAAGGTTTTAGTAGGGAGCATTGTACAGTATTTTGATATTTTGTTGAACACCCCATAGCGAAAAAAACCTTCTCTCTCTATAGAGATATGTTATTTGTACTTGTGCTGACAAACAGCTCTGGTGTTACTCAATAGCAATGGGATAGTAGTCTGGTTATCATCTGACCCAATCCATTCACTGAAGTCACGTTCTACACTGACCGGATGTGGTATTGCACATACCAAATGTATGGAACCGAAAAATGCCACAAAAATGTCCGTTTAAATGTAACACTTAGCTCAATTTAAAAAAAATACAGTGTATTTGTTTTCTAAGACATGTTGTTTTCAAGGAGAACTGCTCTGACATTCACAATGTAAGACAGCTGCGTACGGTGCATTGACAGTTAATTTACATTGATAAAACCGAGTCTCACCTGAGGAAGATTCTAATCTGTCCAATTTACTTATAAGCCAATCAAGGTTACTGGAAAACTGAGTACAATTGTTTCTGTTGCCACGAATGAGAGCAGCTGGAAAAAAATAACAAGATATAATTTTATAACAGGAGATTTCCTTTTTAAATCACCAATGTTAATCATGTATATTTTAACACAATTTTTACAACAACTTCACAAAATAATAAACAGACACATACTAAATACACATACGTTATAGTAATAAAGAATTAAGATTTTCATTAATTAGAATATCAGCAAATGATGTAAGTTCTAAAGTGCATGTAGTTTTTGAAGTTGACGAGGCCTACTAAATAAACAAGAATTTAGCAAAGCAAAAACTATGTTTTGTTTCTGTTTTCTTTTATCGTTAAATTTAAATAGAAATTATCAACCACCTTTGACGCAAATGTCAAGCACTGCCATGATCAACAGGCTGAAACACTTCTTTTTCTATTTCTTCCTACCACTGAGTCGGAAGATCATATGCAGAAGTTTAAGCTCAAGTGCAGGTTGGGTGTACTGCACTTTAGCTCTACTTTCTGATTAAAACATGTTATAGAATGTATAGCTTGTAGTCTTCAGCAGCGCAGAACACAATGTTATTTGACTGCACTTTGAATGTTCAGCAGCATTCAAGTATTTCAAGCAATATTGGTTTTTTTCTTCAAGAAGTTATTACTGATCATAGAAAAACAAAGAAGCCTTTTGTATACAATTGTCAAGGATTTTTATTATGAAGCATTAACTTAATATTTATTACACCAGAACAAGTGTGTTCAGGATGTTGGCTGGGGCTCTGAGCAATCTGATCTAGTTTAAGATGTCCCTGCTCATTGCAGGAGGGACTAGATGGGCTTAAATGGACCCTTCTAACCCAAACTATTCTATTATTCTACCTGCAGAAGAAAATCAAGACAAAAAGGCCTAAATAGCACTAAAGAGGGTTTTTACATTTTTTCATCCTGCTTTCCTTTAAACTCAGAAGACTGTAGTAAAATGCAGGCAATGGTATCTCATTACTTCCTAAAGCAATGAGAAGATTTTACCAGAAGCATCTGCATGTCTGTGCTATGTGAGTAACTTGATGCTTCAAAGCGCTATCCCCTGGTTTGTTTTATTCTTGTCCCAACTCTTGACTTGTGTATTTTGCTATGGTTTGGGACTAACTTTCTTTGTAATGAAACTAGAACATATTTAAACTCCATCAGAAGACAAGATTCCCCATATAAGGAATTACATGACTCAGGTATCAAATTAGTGATTTAAAGAAATACACATATACATATTTCTCCTATTATATAATTTTGGCGCTACTACAACACAGAGGCAGTTGACTCTAGAAAGCGTGGCATTGAAATTGAAAAACAAAAATTTAATTTCTGTTTTATGTGATTATTGTTATTAACATTTAAATCTAAGCCCCACATGACAACCATGGATTCAGTAGACCTACAAGTTCCAACTATTACTTTTAGGCTTCTCTTCAGTTTCATATCTAAAGATTGTTTTCTGTTTTTTCTAATTTTTAAAATAAGAATTCACATCCATTTGCATACCACAGTTACATTTAAAAAAACGAACCCACGCATTTGGCATGCTGCACCACTCCTTCTCCTAGCCGAGATTTATTTTACTGCTGTATCATTGCTCAATAAGCTCTGCTCTCTGTTAACAAGTATCAGTAGGATATGGAAGAAATTCTGTAATTTACATTATAGCATGTATAACACACAAAGTATTACTTGGTGGTGAAGCAGCAAGTAGACTATAAAGAATACATATCCTGTTTTTTTTTTACATTAGCAGATCATAGAAGAACTTACCTAACAACTTGTAAAGGAGATTCAAAATTTCTTTCCATGCTGTACCATGTTCTTCTCTTGCAATTCCTGCAAAATGAGCTGCACTGTTGTAGTCATTTAAGCGATCAATGCAATTCAAAACTAGTGCCAGCATTCCCTAAATGCATATGACAGAGAGGAAAGCAAACTGTACATGAAAAAGTATTTATTGTTGTCCTGTTCACACTTAAAAGCTGCATCATCTTAGATTAACACTATTGTGCTTACAAGATTTGAACTGATATTTATCTATATCACAATCAACCATTTTAGAAAATTATTCTATATTGTTCTTGTCTCAGCTAAGTATTATAAAAAGGAACAAACAAAGCTGACAATAAAGGCTTTTACAGTTTTTGTGAAAAGACTCTTTTTTACATAAAATCTTCCTTACATAGGAAAAGAAACCTCAACAAAAAACACTTTAAAATTATATGCAAAGGAATTTTTGTTGATTAAAAGAAGGTGGAAATTTTACTATCTGATAAAATATCTGTAAAATAAACAAGTTCAAGTACTAGAATAATTTTTAACTTCAGTTTGGAGAAAAAAAAAATGGTATTGAAAATCAGCAAGCAATCCAAATATGTCTAAAAACATTGTAAAATATATTTCCTATTTATACAGTAGTGTAATTATTCAGTTTTCAGAGAGGAGCAATTCTGCAATTATGTAATACATAACCTGCTCTAAGACTAGCATTCTTCCAGTTTCTAGAGAAAAAAAGTTCCTGTTTCACACTCTGGTAAACAGAAAAGACATCAGAAATAGTATCTATCACTGATCCATGTTTTATTATTCATTTGGGGTATCCAGAATGTGTAACTTCATAGAGAGAAAAAGAAATTTGTCACAATTGTTTCTTTTAAAAATGTTATCTGTTTAAAAAGGCTTAGAAGTATTAAGATCAAATTCTATGACAGAGAGCTTGTGGCCTGTGACAAGTGTTTAAGTGAAAAATACCTTACAGTAAGTTATGATATGGCATTACAGCCTATTACACACGTATAGCAGCTTTGGAACTTTACATTATGAATCATATGCATGCATCTAGATGATAATGTTTAAGTTCTCAATGGTTGTGACATGATACGCTTTAAAATAATGTTAACAATTCCTCTCTCTCTACCTCTTCTTTGAATAGATTTTGTCTGTTTTTGAGTGACCGAAGCTTGCTTTGCTTATCTTCATGTTCCAGGTCTTCTTCAGGAGGTTGGAAGTAAGTAATCAGGTCTTGCAGAGTCTGAGCCATCTCCTCAACAGGCAGGGCAGTGGGTGATAGTGTTCTGTTGTTTCCACTATGACAAATAACAACAAGAAAGACTGGCAGCATTATTCATTTACAGTATTACGTAGCAGCCTATTTTCTGTTGTAATCTAAATCTAGTCTTGTTATACATATGACATATATGCGAGCAACACCTGATCTGAACTGCAAGTCATTCAAACATCTATTGTTGGGGTATCCAGCACTGAGAGCTTCCTGAAGTGGAATCATGTTTCCCTTTCTGCAGTGATGTAAAGAGAAAGAATGATTAAAAAACCTGAAAAAATGAGCAGAAGAAACATTGTAAGTCAGCAAAAAGCTGAAAAACAGCTGAAAGATGCACTGAAGTCTTTTCTCACAGTAATTGATACTGTTTAGATACTTTAAATCCTATTGATGATGTAGGTGTAATGTGCAGATAGACTAAAATAGTAGGAGTAACTGAGGCTGTATACCTCCAGTCTTCTAGACAAAGAACACAAAAATAACAGTTAATCCTAACCATTAATTAGGTCTTCTCTATCAACTCTATACAGGAAATAAAGAAGCATGGGATTTAAAAATACAAAGAATTTCAAGGAGTCTGAGATTTCATTTTTCATTCTTGTATGTTAATCTCAGCAATTATAAATGAATATGCATTGACACAGAATTGTATTTTACCCTAAAAATCTTCAGACAAAACCAAACAGTATGGAAGAGCTATAATTAAGGAAACATGGAACTTTCACTGAATTGAAGACCTGTGTCTTGCTGCTTGTTAAAGAGCTACTGCCATTTAAGTTTAGTAATATAAGATAAATGTCATGAATCAATTACTCTAAAAATTAAGCTGGAGCGAGTTCATTAATATGATGAAAGCAAGTCAAATTTTGATTCATAAAATCTATTTCATAAATAATGTTTTTTAAATACAGGCTTGAATCCAGAAAACCAAACTTGGGATGAAATGCGATAAATACAGCATCTTTTCATGGTCATTTTGTCAACGGTTCATTAAGATTTAACATCTCCTGAGGACCCAAAGGCTATTAAGTCAGCAACATACAATTCAGATAAACTGCTTTAAATGATATTCATGTCTAACGCATTTGTTCTGCTGTTGGCGAAGATTCTGTTTTCCATGAAAAGAAAGGTATTATGTTGCCACACGTGTGGCAAGGATATTAGGCAACTACTTAACAAGTACAACTCTCTATAT
This sequence comes from Phaethon aethereus, assembly GCF_964289735.1. NCBI lineage: Eukaryota > Metazoa > Chordata > Aves > Phaethontiformes > Phaethontidae > Phaethon > Phaethon aethereus. The sequence goes on along the minus strand of NC_138579.1, from coordinate 36,561,858 downwards.
AACCTTCTCAATAAATCAAGATTATGACAGAGCAAGTCTGGTATCAAATTGTTGTTTAAATTCCCTGACTTTCTAATATCCTTTGTAGTACTGATGCCATGCTTAGGGTACTCATATATTGCATGTTTCACATGCCCAGGTATCCAAGGGCTTTGGTGTTTTCATCTGTGGAAATAACCATCACTGTTTCCACATTAGTTTTTGAGTTCTATTACACAGTTAGTGGAACAGCCCAATCTCAGATAATTCTTACTGAGGTATAATTACTAACTGCATTGCCCTCTAGTACAGCACAGATTTGGAAGACAAATACTACTCAGAAGGTATTTTTGATCTAAACAGTATTAGGTGTCAACATTCCTTTCAATTAGTTTGACAAATTTGAATAGAGTTAGCTATATTTGATCTACTGAGAAAAATGGAAAAATAAAAACCCTCTTATGAACACTGTGAAGTTGAGCTACTGTAGAATATCTACTAATGGGGTTACACTAAGATCATTTAGCATGCTTTCTTCAACCTGGATTATGATCCAGTTTGATTCTGGCTTCAAGGTATTAAATTTCATGTAAATAATCTTAAATAAGCTTTTTTATCTATTTAATGGCATTACTCATCAAAATTATAAACTTAAGTCAGTAAAAAAATACATTGCTAATAGCTTCTAAATACAAATAGTTGAAAGGACGAAATAAGGATTCTGTTAGAGAAATTCTTATAATTTCAGAACACTTTAAAAAACGATTGTATACAAGATGGTAACACCTACCTTATAAACTGGCTGAATAAACTCATAGTATTGCGAATGATTCGAGCAGCCTGGGATTCCTCGTGCTGACATCTTTGTAAGGTTAGACCATCATCCATATGGCCTTCTTGGTGTAATATAACCTATTGAAAATCAGTAATTATCACAATAATTACTTTAAAAACCTTTGTACTTTTAAATATTTGGTAACTTATTTCAATATTGTATTGAAAACAGTAATTGCATATATACTGAGCTACTGGTTAATCATTTTATCTGAATACCTGTTTATTAATTAATTACAAATTTGTCAGTCTCAGTTTATTGATCAATTACAAATTTTCCAGTCTCACATACAAGATATTCAGAGAAGACATTGTAATGTACCTTTATTCTCCCACAATTCATTAAACATATATGCTATCAAATACTTTCCAACTGAAATAAAAAAATGTCATTCTTTATATATTCTGTCAGTCAGGGAAAGAGGATCTTCACTGTCTTAAGGATCATTTCCTAAAGGATTCATGCATGAAAAGACTACTGACAAAAAAATCAAGTTGGAGTGACAAACAGAAAAATTACAATGCAGCTAAAGGAGCAACATTTATAAGTAACTTCTGACTCATTTAACTATTCTCTACACATTACATTGGATTCTCATCAGAACCAGATGTGAACATCACCTAAACTTCAAGCAATAACAGAGATCCTTTGGTGGGTTTTTAATTTTTCCCTTTAAATAAATACCCAATTTCACAAAAGGCAGCGTAACTTCTAGGTAGCACAAAAATAAGTCTGATAATTTTGAGTCATTAAAATCCTACAGCGCTGTTTTAAGAATTAAATGTGAGTTATCCTGCTTTCTTGCCTAAGATGTTAGCTATTGAATTCTCTGCTGAAAAATATATTTTTCTAGTTCTGAGATAGTAAAAATTTGCTGCCCTACTTCCCATTTAGCAGAATAATTACGGCATTGAATAGTTAACCAAGAAACCAATAATGTTATGCAAGTACTTACTGGCACAAATGGGAAGGTTGTTTACCAATGTTTTTTTGTACATACTGGCATATAGGTATACCAAAGCACTGGTGTTACAGGAGTCACTTCCTAGTTCAAATGGAATCCATTGTATAGCATTAGTAAAAAGCCTTAGGCCTTTCACCTAGATACTGATGAATTTATACTGAACTCTTAGCTGCATGAGGGGAGGCCCCAAAACCAGTGTAAATTAGAAAGATAAGATATTCACATCCATCAGCAGAAGTTGCCTCCTCGAGAAAATAAAAAGAACGGCCCGCCTGGAGACAGTGAAAGGATCCAATGAAGAACAAGGAGACCCCAGACCCAAATACTACTATTGGACTGAACCATCTTGCAAGGAGAGGGGAACTTAGATTGTAAGGGTATAATTGCCCAGAGAGTCTTTTGTTAGGGGTGCCTCTCCGGAGGTATCCAGCTGGAGCTGTTCTACACGGCTGTACCACCAAATTCGTCTGGTGTATGTCATGTCGGAGATTCTGCTCTGGGAAACCTAGGATCGAGCCTGAGGGGAGAGGAAGCACCCAAGAGTGAGTGTGTGTGGAGTCGAAAGGGGCACCCATCGGCTTACTGGAGTTGCCCACTGTGAACGGACTCCGGTCCTAGCAGTTAGTCTTGGGTGGTGTGTGACTCCTTGACTGGTGTGTGAATGCTTGGGCACCGGCTTCTCCCTTAACAATTGGAAAGTGCCGTTTTTCTATAGTTGGAAGGATCCAGAGTACATGTGTGCTCTGTTCCTTCCAACACGCTGAGGAAGTGCTTTTAGAAGAGGCAAACATCACCCCATGAGTTTATCTGAACCCCAGAATCCATGGAGATGTGATGGAGAGGACTAGAAAGACATTTTTCAATGATAATGTTATCTTAAAGGAGACCAGCTTACATAATGGTCATCTTTCCTCTTTGTTCAAGTACTTCTTTATATAGAGTCACACTGTGGGTGACACTGTTAGGTGAAATATCATTGTTCCCATAAAGAAGGGTCCTGAGGTCTTTTAACTGAACAATAGCTAAAGAACCAGTCTTCCCATCACAACATTAGTAAGAAAACATTTGACAATCAGATAATGTTTCCTCAAGCCATTGCATGTCGCTCCAGATTTTGGAGCTACAGGAATGGTATGGGAATGAAAACATTTGACAGATAGGCTATTAAAGCTGACACGGCTTGAAAAGTAATTGCACCTTCACTAGTGTGTAGTAGATATGCACGCTTCTCACTAAGTATACCGTAGATCAGGGAAGAGAGAAATCTTCTAGAAGGACCTAATTGTCCCTATTTCTCTGACAAAAAAAAAAAAAAACCCACCAAAACAAGAAACCTCAAAAACACAGCCAAAACCTCAACTAAATCATCTAGAAACACCACAACAGAAAAGTGTTTATTTAGAACTCCAGTAAGCAGATCACATTCAGAAGCTCCAGCTCTATCCTCAGATAAACCAACTCCCTGTGTATAAAAGGACATTTGGCATTGACCAACACCCTGAACAATGGTCTCCAGGACATGAATCCAAAACATGTAGCTTATGTTTCTCTATTCTCTAAGCTCTACCATTCTGGAGCTCTGCCAGAGTTCATAGCTTACACAGAAGCAAGCTCTCAAAGTAAAAAGGTAGGCATCCATCACTCATGGTGGAGGAATGTTAAATAGAATATTGACATAAACATCATCACTACCTGACAGAGTCTTGAACTTTTGGTTACCAAGATCTGAGAGAGAGAGATACGACAGATCAAAATTCTGGCAGAAGTTGTACAACAGAAGCCTCACAAATGATGCCAGAATTTCTTACGTATTCCTGTCTTGGAAAGATAGAATGATAACTAGATACATGAAACTACACCAAGGCCAAACTACACAAATTTTTACTTGGCATTTTGAGGATTTTATAACAGAACTCATCCCACAGTTGTTTTCTCCTCTATAGACTTGCAACAGCTGTCAGTTGTAATAGCTGGGTTACGTGGAAAAAAAAACCAAACCACCCTTTGCCTCTTCTAAAATAAGGTATTTCTCAATACTCCTAGGGCTACTGAGACAGGTTACGAAAAGTGAAGGTCAGCTTGAGAAGGATTACAATGACTGAAAGTGAAAATCTCCTGACAAAATGATGGTGGAAGATGCATACAAAGCTATAACTTCACTTTTACTGTAGAAAAATAAATCTGATATGAAATGTAAAGGGATCTATATATCTAAACTTGCTTACAAAATTATAGTCTAGTACCATATTTTGCAGAGGATGAAAAACTCTTTCTTGCCTCCACAGGAATATCAATTACAGGAAACAAGAAAAAGATCTGCAGTCTTTGAACATGAATGAAACGGTTTGAAAGGAGAATAAAAGCTACAAGCAATCATGGAGGTTCTTTTAGTTCCTTGCTGCTGAGCAGAAAAATGGGGAAAAAAGCCCCTAAACTTCATGGGAAGCTATTGCAAAATCCTTTATTGAATACAGAGGAAGAATTTACATGTTGCCTTTTCAAGAAGTAAAATTGGACCCTCTGAGGAAACAGAATCCCATAGCCAATACTGGCAAGGGAAAGGAAGAGGCCATCATTGTGTGACTGAATCTTTTACCAAGAAAATACTGAATGACTGGCATATGAAGAATTCTGTGACCAGCCAAGTTGCTGAGAAGAAGTGAAGGGGTCAGGCACTCACTGCCCATTTATGAACATGCGTGCTGCATAAATAAATGAGATTGTGTCAAGGGTGTGCTGAGGACCTCATTTTTGTATTACAGTGCCTGTGTATGGGTATCCTCTTGTGAACGTACATACAAGTAATTAAAGAATAATTCCGACTTCTCTTCAGTAATGAACATTTTTTTTCTTTTTCTTGTTCTAACAAAAGGTTGAAGTTGTAAAAATCTATGAATACAGAACCAAAGAATCATTTGGTAATGATGGAGTTATGCGAAGCTAGTACTAAACTCCTTAATTCTGAATGAAATGTAAACATAATTTGGATAACAGGTCATATGCCACTACTTAAGAATAGACTCATACCATATAACCAAAAGTCTGAGAGAAAGAGCTTCTTCATGCCACATCACAACTACATCTAACATTTTGGCAGGAAATTGTTCATTAGTATCCCTTAAGGAACTTGAGTTTCTAGGGTCATTTCATTTCATAACAAATTTACTTGTCAGTTCATTAATTAATCTAAATCAACAGTGAATAATATAAGATGACTTACAAGTTTATGCCCTTAAACAGTTGAAAGTAGATTTAAAAAAAAAAATTATTTGGCCAAGCAAATCAGGAATTACCATATTTTAATGAAGTGTCAAAAATTGAACCCAAATTAATAATTTCTTCTGGCAAGAAAAATAGCTAAATACATTTCTTAGTGGCAAAGTTTTTCTTCAGTTACATAGTTATGTTAATACCCACCATTGTTTTGATTTTTAGAATAAAACATTCACACCATTCTCAATAAAGCAGCACAAAACAATTAAATCCACAATTGCCGCATTGGTAGAATGACAAAAAACAGGACAGACAAAAACTGTTATGCAACTAACATTCATTTTACAAGTAATTAAAAAAACCCTCAAACATTACCTTTCTTTTCAAGGGACCTAAACGTGCTGATTTAGCGTCTTGTGCTTTGTAAGTCAACCATAAGGCACTGGCCACGTGTTGGACAAAACAGATTGAATCACCATACTTAATTTCTGGGACTCCCATTCCATCAATGTCACGTTTAAGATTAGAATCCTGCTTTTCTTTTACCTCCTACGAAGACAAAATAAAAGATGGCATTTAATCTCCATACTGGAACAGGATAAACCATTGACTTCTACACTGAAACACATTCCAACACTGAACCATGTTTATGCTACTTATGTTGGTAAGATGGAGCTAAGTTTCATTTCACGTAACTTCTGTTTCTATCCAATTAATTAATCAGATCCTGATTAAAAACTATTTCAAATTTGATGTACCGTTTTCACTAAAGCAAGGAAAATCAAGTAAAATCCATTAACATTATATTAAAAAAATTCTTTAAATATTTAACCTAACCTAATCAATAACCGAGTTACTGATGTAATTAAAGTTTCAGTTTAGTAGAGTCTGTAGAACTCTGTATTACTAAAATGATCAAATTTTGGCTTAAATATTAAAAAGAAAAATGAGCAGAAACATATTTTGAAATTTAGTTAAAATATTTTTATGCTAAAAGACTTTTTTCTTTATAAATAGTATATGCAGATAAGAAGTTCATTTGGAATAATGATTCTCTATTGCAACAACCAGTAAAGGAGAAAATACTAATTTTTAAAGTATGATTTAGCTTTTACATACATTTAACTTTTCCACTTCTTTATTTTTTTACATTTATTTTATTTTTCCATTTATTCTCTTTGTAAGAGGAACTGGATTCTTTCAAATCTCTTTTAAAGACATTGCTCAATGCTCAGCTGGAACACCTAGTACAATTTTTAAAACCAACCTGTTTCTTAATCCCATTAGTCTTCATTCATAACCAGAAGATTTTAAGTCTGCAGCACAAAAGCAACTCTCTTTTTCTTTAAAATAAAATAGTTCTCCTTTCAAAATTGAATTCAGCAGTAAGAACAGAATTATGCAGCAAATTCTGTAATAGCAAATTATTTATGCATGTGTGCAATTAAACAAAAAACTCTTAAGTAATTATATAATTTTTCTATGATTTCAAATGCTGATGGACTTCACCTTAAGTATAGACAGTTGCTCATTTGCTGCTAAGTAAACAAAATTTATTAGACATTGATACACAGCTTAAATTATTATATGTGTAGCAGGTTTTCTCATTTTATTTCAGTTTACTCAATGTTCAACATTTGAGGAGTAAAGGGAAGTTCTAACGATGCTAATCTACTTTAACTTATGTGGCATTTAGCTGTCACTTTTCAAGAATAATTTTAGTTGAAACAGCTCTATAATACCAAGATAAGTAGAATGAAATTACAAGACATTCTTTGGGGATACCATTACAAACAATACCAAGACTATGGGGAAATCATGTCACATCATATTTATGCGGACTGCACTATCATGTAGAGATAAAGATGAATTCTTTCAATATACATTTAAGGTGAGGCCATTAAATGAAAAATACAATAAAATAGCACAAATTCATTAACTGTCAGCAATTAATTATTTGGCTTTATGTAGTACCCTGAAGCTTAAAATATTTTTCTCAAATATTACATCTGCATCAAGAATCAAGCATCAATGAAAATTTCAGTGAAAGAAATCACACCATGATCACAAGTGATCCTACTTAAGTTACCGTTTTAAAAAAGTTGATCAATACTGATCCTTTTTGATGACGCTAAACATAAAGAAAACCCAAGATCTTTCAAATTTCAGAAATAAGGTATTTTGGGAGGCTGAAGGCTGTTCTCACTTTAAGCAACACAGCATAAATTCCTGTTCATGATGTTTTGCTCTTTGTGCTCTGCCCAGTTTCTCTAGGATTTCAGCCAAGTCATTTGATAGCAGTGTGCAAAGACAGGGTGTATTTTCTAACAGCTGAAAAGTATATTCAGATAAAGATTATTGGGGGAGAAGAGGAAAAAAAAATTCTCTCATCTAGATACTTGTACATATCTTAGCAGCAAAATATCCAAACATATTCTCCTTCAAAACCCTCTTTTCACAACTTATTCTCAGTTTAACTCCCTCAGGCTATGAATTAATAAAGTTGAAGAAAACAAATCACATCATGGGTCTGGAACATGGCAAAGGAAAAATAACAGTAACAAAAAAGAAAGAAGGAATGAACAAAGGAATTTGAGAGCAAAGCTGTCAAAGATGCAATTTTCAGAAGATATTTAATATGCTAGAAGAAGGGCAAGATTTAGAAAATGAGAGAATTCATAGAATACAGATTCCTACGTGATAGAAACAAGGTAACGAATGGCAGTGTGAACAGGACAAATAAACTCAACTGTCTTTACAATGATGTTTCAACATTCTTCTTGTAAAAACACAATAGGGAAAAAACTCCTGGTATCTTAAGGGCTTGTTTATGTACCCCTAAGAATGGTAAGACAATCTGACTGCTGAATTCTTATTAAATCTAACCTATGTGAGCTAATTAAAACTGTATCTTTTGGTGTTGCACACTGTTACTGCATTGAAAGTACTGCCATAGGCCACCCCACTTTAACAAAAGAAAAAGATAAATGGTCTACAAATCTAAGCACAGAAGACAGATACATTGAGCTTACCTATCTTGCTAATGGGCTTACTGTACTCTGTATAATTCGCTCGATACATTTCTACACCCCAGTAGGCAAGAAAAAAAAAAAGGTGATTTTAATTTTACCTTCTACTTTCTCCTCCAATGTAAAATAAATAGAAAAAAATAGCTTGATACTGTATTTAAAATGCAGTGCTTACTGGGGAAAGATGATTGTAGAATATGAACTTACAAGTAAATACTTGAACTTTTAGAGACAATTGTAGGTAGAGGACTCTGTAATACCTACCATCTTATTCCAAAAACAAATTAAACTTTATGATTACTACTAAACTATTACGACATTCTAATGCCATGTTGAGCCCCTAACATAGCTACATGCTGGCAGTAATATTAAAATGATATCAAATCCTTCTGCATGACTCATCTGTGACTTTTGAATGTGTCAGAATGTTACTTAGTCAGACTACACCAATAACAACTTCATTGTCAATTGTATAAACCGTCATGAAAATAAAATACGAAATCTCAAATATTAATTCTGGGCTACAATAATTTTAAAATAAACAAAGATTTTTAAATATACTCTTGTTCTTTACTGTGTTTATTCTCAAATAAATTTATAAACAGAATCAAGGTTCTTTCTGCTCAGCAGAGCATAGTGAGCCAAGTACTGTGCTGGAATGAGAACACCCCATTTCAAAACAGGATTCCATCTGCTGTAGGGAAACTGTCTCTGTGGTCACAAGGCATTACAGAACTGTTGCCTTAAAATATAAAGGCTGACATTTTAAAACTTTGTCAAAAGTAAGCGCATATTAAACCCAACAAAAGGCATAATTTGGGGGGGTTTCCATCAATTTCTGATGCTTGTAAGCTTAATCTGCAATAATTTGTAGCAAAAAGACATATATTGTACATGCTATTTTCATTGAAATCAGCACCACAATGTTCTTTAGCACATTGTGTCACTTTTCTAAAAGCTCCTTTCTATTATTATTTATGTAAGAACGCATATTAAGGAAAACTCTAATTTGAATTTTATAATTTAAAATACGTGTTTTGATTTTCAGCATTAGCCAGCAAAAGGAAACAAAACTTTGAAAGTAAATGAATGCAATCACACGTTTTGAAAAGCAAGGAACACACAAGACTGCTGAAATGGTATGTAACAATACTGAGGATGAAGGTGTGCTTTTTCAACAAGAGGGTCTCTATAACAACTGTTGGAAAAATAAGACTTTAAGGCATGTGTTAGAGGCTCCTGGGAAGCCTTGGGGATTTGGTATACTCCACATAGCTCTGCCTGCTGGCAAAGATAATATTTTCTTTCCACAAAACCCCTTTTGCTGGCTTCCAAACTGGAAAAAACACCTCAGTGGAGAAATGTTTTATTTTGCTTTGGATACTCTACATTAATGTATATTCTGAGCAATCTGGTCTGAATTCATTGTTGACCCCACCTGGAGCAGAAGGCTGGGCTAGATGACTTCCCAAGGTCCCTTCCAATCAGAATTACTCTATGATTCAAAAGGACAGGAGTGCTGTAATACAGCCAGGTATTCCAGCACCCTATTTTTAAGGATGTGTACACAGCTGGATAGGAAGGTATTAAACAGTTACCTTGGAATTTCCCATAATTTGTGCCATATTAAGGTCCAGACAAGTGAAAAAATTTCTTCATGGATAAAATTAACAGGAGAAAACAAAGGTTTAAAAAACATGTGCAGAAATTAAGATAATCACACTTGCATATACGTAAGCTAACTATTATTTCTACAGTTCTTTTTTCCCCCCCTCAATCTGTATGCAATCAGCGCTTGGCTTTAAGAGTCCTTTTCTTCTTACTGTCCAGATCAATCTGGGGTTTATTTGCTTCCAAACCCTCACCATTCTTTCTTCACGAAGAGTTATCACTGCTTGTTCCCCTCGTCTTTGGAAACACTAATGTCTCTACCCATGGGCCAGTGCAGCTCTCACCTGCCCAGACAATAAACAACTATTCTTATTCTTGGCACACGCAAAACCAAATTTACAGAATCACAGAAACATTAAGGTTGGAAAGGACCTTTATGATCACCATGTACAACCATCAACCCATTTATAACCTACTGAGACAGAAAAATAATCTCTTCTGTACAGGACAGCACAAATCCTAGGATGATGAGACACTGAACGTGTATTTCATATAAAAATGTACATTAGCAACCGTATTATGTACAAACACAGTAGAAGGGATGAATGCATTACACAGTCATTATTGACTTCTGCATAACTAATTACTATTGTACTTCACCTTAGTCATTTTGGGGATTATAGCAAATTTCACTAATGTGTCTTTGAGGCACACCTCAACATAAAGAGTAAGAAAATAGGGTATGATTATTCAATGTTACCAAAATTATTTTATGAGTATGCATACATAAAAATAAAATTTATATACTTAAAATTTAAATATTCATATGCACAGGTTAAAATATTAAGAAACTGCAGGACAGCCAGTGTCCAGTTATGTACTGAGTATGTTACGTACAAAATGTTAAACCAGCAATTGCGGCATTTCTGGCATACTCACCATCCTTACCAGGGTGCCATGATTTTCCAAAAATGGAAAAAAATTATTGCTGTAATAAATGCCCCTGCACAATGTCATATGTACAATCTACACTGCACAGCCTTTACACTGAAGAAAGAACCAAAAACTATTTGGTGAGCATCTAACAATCTAAGGAAATTTCCAGACAGGTTTTCAATTATTTTGATTAGTTAAAATAAAAATACTCAGCATAACATATACAGTCACATTAATGAAACAGACATTGTTATTTTAAACACGGTAAAAAGAAGTATTTGCTTTATTATACTAAAAAAGTCTAGCATCTGTCAAGACTCTGAATGCTACATTTTTATCTAGTACATATCTAATTTTATAGATTCTTTTTCACTGCACTTCAAGGACCATACAGCATTCAGAGTTACATGGAACATTTAACTTCTCATACTTAATAAAAAATTCTATTGTAGCAGCTATGGCAACTATTTGTAAATAGCATCATGAAAGCACAGAAGAACTTTTCATCATCTTTGGTGTAAAAACCTTGCACTTTCTGGAAAAAAGTTATTAATTTCACCTACCTCCATAATCGTAATTCATTCTCTCTCACTTGTACTGTTTCTCTCAGCTGGAAACGATGAAAAAGCTAGGAACATGCAATTAGCAGCTCACTGACGAGCACAATTTGAAAACATATGGTTTAGAAATCACTGACTACATTTTCCTTGCAATTCACCTATCAGCACACTGCACGAAGAATAGAAAGGGCAGAATTCTGCCCAACTGAACTGAATTCAATTGAATTCAATTATGACAGAGCTGGAATAAGTAACATTCTAATGAGATTTTGTCCAATTAAAATGATACTCTATTGAATAAAGCATTCATATTAAAATGCTGTATCTTGCGTTGCATTAATTTTCAATCTTGTTTTTTTAACCCGAACAGTTTAGTCCACTCTAAAATTTATTCATCATTATTCATTATTTCTCCTCAAGGAAACCTTTGTTACTCTCGACTCAGGTTGCTTACCTTTGTATTTAAAAGCATAATCCCTGTCAATTGCTCCAATTTAGAAATTACAAATAATTTATAAAGTCATTGAACCAACTCAGATCTAGTATTTGAGTGCTCTGCATTGAAGACAAATTTCCATGGATGTTATTTACCTTTGATGCTCTAAAACAAAAGGCAGTAGATGCTGTGTCTGACTTTTCTCTGTCTAACATTGCAAGTCCTTCATCTTCATTCAGAGCCAAGTACTTTCCCGTTGTAATATGTCGAAGACGGAAAGGCTGTCCCCATCTGACATTACTTCCACTCCAGCTAAATATATGAGACATAAAAAAAAATAATTATGAAGTAAGCAAAACTAGTATTTCTGTTTCAGGCTGTGAAGGATGCTCAGAAAATAGAATGTGCTTTATATATTCCTTTTTGCTTTTGATTTCAATATTTGCATTAAAACAGATGCAAAACTGTTAACGCATTTGCAAAGGGAACCCTGGAAAGGAGTATAGCTTTGATTTTCTTGTTTCTATACCCTCTCTCTGTTTTATTATGGTATGACATACAGTATCCATAAAAAAATCCTCCATGTTTCTGAAAAATATACTGAAGTCTAAATTAACTACTGTATTTCAGCTGACTGCCTAAACAAACAAAATAAACCTAAGTGAGGTCTCAGCATTCCAGAGAATTGTCCTACACCTCTGTTAGTTATGAGGGCACACATTTGCAATCACAAACACACCAGGAGTAAAACAAACATAGAGTTCAGAAGGCCATTAAAGCTAAAACATGTATACCCTTATGGTATAAATTGAAATGTCACTTGCAACAAGTTAACAGATAACTAATCACCTAGGAGGGAGACGAAGTTTACAAAAAAAAAAAAAAAAAAAAAAAAAAGACAATCATGATGGATATTACTGTTCTGATTTCCACTGATGCTTCTAAAATTCCAGATGAAAACTAGGAAAGCATTTTACTTTTGGACAGAAGCAATGTCTCAAGCACATGTATCTTATAAGCAACACTGCTTTTGATACGGGACACAGACAAAAAAAAAAAGTATTCTTAAAATACTGACATTCTTCCTATGATTGTATCATGGTAGATTACTTTTCATTATTGACAATGAACATACTAACATATATAGCAGGACAAATATATTAGTCATGTTCTGCCTTAAGGGTCTGTAACAATTGAATTGCTGTTAACAAGAGTTGCTAACAGAAAAGTTCAAAAAATATCAGTACCTTATTCGAAGGGGTTCTACTCTCCACAAAGACCTTGCTCGAACACCAGCTCCTCCGGTTTCATAAAGTACTTTCCTAGAGAAAAGATTCAGAAAATCACCCTCTTGTGTTTATTTCTGCTGTATAGTTTTTGTAACTTACTCCTCTGAAAACTGTGTAGGACTCACTTCTCCCCAGCTGGATAGGGAGATGGAGTTGTTTGGACAGAAGATTCCTAGTCATCAGTGAGAGCACGATACACAATCTGAGTGTTCCAGGTGAGACAGGCTACTTCCATTACGCTATTCTCTCTCAGGAGTTGTAAAATACTTTGCCTTCAAAGTGTCTGAGAAACTTTTGTTGTTACTTCATCAGTCATAAAAATATGTCATTCATATGTAATTCCCAAGAGATTAATATAAATTACTAGTGCTCTGAAATACATATAAACACAATATTAAAACAAGTATACACATTTGCATGCATTAATAATTATCTGCATGAATACAACATCAGAGACTTCACTCCCAGAATTACTTTGAACGTTCTTGTTAAAAGACAAAAATGGTGGTGATAAAACAAAAATTTTGTAGTGTAATCCTTACAAAACAGATAATATAGATAAAAATATATATTAATTTTGGGAAACTCAGAGAAATAAAAAACAGGAAGTTGAGGGGCTCAGCCTTTAACATAATCTAGTTTTCTTGAATTACTGGCTGGGGGTTAGTGACATGTTTCAGTGCGGAAACTAACATGCTATTCAATAATCAAATACAAACAAACTATGGTGGATTAGTCATGTTCACAGGAATACATGTAGATAGTTTTTCAGCTTTCAGTAGTCATTCCTGTCTTGTCACCTAAGCACCAGAATCTGTATAACCTTCCTAATATATAATGGATATAGGAAACACAACGGATTATAGGAAAGGTCTTGATCTGAAACTCAGGATACATAGAACCTGTTTAGCATTCTTCTCGTGCAACTATGGGACCTGTGAAATGACCTCAACTTGTGAAACGAAAGTTGTGTTTTTCTTATCTGAGCAAGTGTTTCTACAATTTTTCTTCTACTAAGAACACCTAAGGTTTTAATGCATCTGCTTCTTAATATACATCAATATGTTGAAGGCATGCAAGGAATGAAGCTGGGGGTATTGTTTAGCCTCTGTGAGCAGTTACAAGGCGCAACCTTGAGGGAAGGAACAAGATAATCACAAAAGAAACACAGCTACTCAACTTTCAGTGAACTATCCTAATTAACATCTAATTATCATATAATATGCATAATAGAAACCTGTCCCTGGGCAGGGAAAGCCCCCTCCTCACAAAAGCCCCTTCCTCACTGAGCATGCCTAGAAAAAGAGAAGGACGCTGTGGCTTTAAGTGGAGACGAGGCTTGTGAGAACCAAGGGGAACAAAGGTAATGGAGCCAACTTTTAAAAAACACTGATAACTGTTGCTCAAAGTGCATAAATATTTTCTGCCTGTTAGCTGAGGTGCTAGCTTTGTGGACCTACCACCTAGCACCCAACTGTGCAGATCTGGAATAAAAGCAAGTATCTCGGCTCTATGTGTTTTTCAGCACTCTGCACACTGGGTGGAAGTACCCATATTTGGGACAACAAATACACTCCAGGAAAAATCTATATATTAACATGAAGTATACTGGAGTGTGACAAACCATTTGTGTCCAGTATCTTTATAAGATGATGGACTTGTAGATCTACAGCTGTACATTATTTAGGAGTCACATTTAAGAACACACATGTGATTTCAAAAATTTAGAAATGATAGTGCACCCCAACAGCAAGAATATATATTCCTCCTAGTAAAGATAGTAGCATTTCCTACATATCTTGCCTTCCATAATGATGGTTTTAATACTTTAGACTCAAAATACAAAATGACAACAAAAAATGTACAATCAATTAATCTTCATTTCCAGACTCTATGAATACAATCTTTTGAGGTCCCTTCCAACCTGGGCTTTCTATGATTCTATTAATATGCTGAATAAACAATTACTGTCTAGAGTTTTTCTTTTCCATTTTCATCCTTGATTCTCTTTGGTCCCATTCACCTTACTGATGTTACTTTTGGCAGACTTGAATGAGCTAAGCTCAAAACTAGTAATTCATTTCCATTCTCTTTGACCTCCTTCATTTCTCCTTGGCCCAACTCAACCACTCCTTCACTGAATGAATACCACAGATATGTCTCTGTTCAGTTTTTATACTTCTTAAATTCCTATACTACTTTAATTCCTATACTACCCTTTTCCAGCTTTTTCTATATGCAACACTGTACTAGCATTAGTGACCTGCTCTTTCGGTAACAAAACTGCAAGTAAAAGAGAATTGCTGCTTTTTCACAACAGCATCCACATAACAATTTCTTCATCTTCTCCTTGATTCCATCCATCCATTCTGAGTTTTTGCCAAGCCTGTCTTTTTGATGTTCAATAAGTCAATCCCCTGTATTTTCACTTGACCTGTAATAAAAGACCTTAAGATTCTTGGCAGAGAACACTCACTCTGTGAGTTGTAAAGAAGCATTCTCTATAGAAACCTTCAGAAAATTTTATGTCTGTTTTATGAAAAGAGACATTATCACTCTTGTCTAACTTAGCTTATTTAATAGTCCTAATGGAATGCATGAAACTGATTAAACAAAGAGATGGAAATAAACACAACCATTTTCTACACCTCTTTCTTCTGTTCCTATTGCTATTTGGTTTTTTTTCATATATTCATTTTGTTGTGTATAATGTAAACATGACTCCTACAACTATGACACAGTACAACCTTGGCCTTGTGTCTATTACACAGCTCACAAATCCAAAAGATAGGACAACTCCAAATCATCAATCTTAGCACACTGTATCACATTTGAAAATGTTCAATATAGCATTCACATTGTTCTCCTATTTTAGGAATATAAATACATAGATTTTGTTCAGAAAAATAATTTTTTTTTTTATTTTACCCTTTTATTTACATAGTTATAAGAAAATGGAAGCAGAGGTTCAGGCAGTAACAATACACACCAAACATACATTATGAACAACAACATACAGGGCAATAGGACTCCACAATTATTTTTGGTTTTACCTATATCTGACTTCTAGTTAAGTAACAGCAACAGGAAAGTACAGCATTTCTGAGCATACTGAAAAGGCTTGACACCTATTCTAACCTTATTAAGACTGGTTGTTTACAAAAACAACCTGAATATGACATCTGTTCCACACAAGGAATCCTAACCTTAATACTTTCGCTAGTTATTTTTATACTAGGTGTGCACATCTTCACACTCAGTGCAAACTCTGTATCTTTTTTTTTTCTATACACATATGAAGGGAACAGTAATAAAAAAATTCACCAACAGGTGAAGTTTTCTGACATTCAGTTTGGGTTTTCTTTAGGCTTTGAAGACATTTCTACTGCATAGAAATGTAAAAATGGAAAAATTAGAGCTAAAAAGTTTACTCGACATAACGGAATGTTACTTGTGGTATTGTGTTACCTACAGCATAACTTATTTGCTACAACGGGTATGGAGATCTTATTTGTTGAATATGATTTTTAATGCTGGGGTTTTTGTGTATCAAAATTATTAGCTTGCTGTGCTTTTGATTATCAGCAAAATGCAAAGATAAATTCAAATAACAAATCAACATCATATATAAGAACTGTAGATTTACGTTTAAAACAAAAGTGACTTAGTCTAGCTAATATGATTTAATTATCTTAACATATTAATCAAATTTGAGAGAGCAAGAACTTGCAAAAAGGTGCAAAATAGATAAAATATGAAAGTCATTGTAGAGGCTGAACTTCCAAAGATCTTTTTAGGGCTTCTTTTTTTCAAATTACCATCTTCCCTGCTAACGCTTGCGTATCTCTGCTTATAGTAGTACACATTAAAGACAAATAACAGGCTGAAATCTCAGTGGAAATCAACTACTCAAATTTCAGCTCATGACTGATTTTCTGCTTAGGAGGTTTCAACTTCTTCTAACAATGTTACTGCATAATTAAAGATTGCTGTAAAGAGTGTTTATCCTATCTAACCTCAAATTCAACTGACAATGAACAATCTATTTCCTTTTTGTGAGAAGGAAATGCATAAAAATGCATCATCACTTACTTGTGCTGTGAACCATTCTGATCTGTAGATGGAATTGTCAAACACTCATCATGGCCATGGAAAAAACGTACTACATGCCCACCAAGAAGATATCCTACAGAAGAAGCACATTTACTCATTAGCTTAAATATTGACAATATGAAAATAATGCCCTCAAAAAATACTATAAAATTCAAAAGACCTAGGTGAAATCTGTTTTACAAATTTTCACTCATAACTGAAATTATAAACGAAAAACAAATTTAGTGTGACAACATATTCTTTTTAGAATCTTTTTCAGTTAAAAATATTTCTGAAAATTAAGACAAAGAGAAAGTGATCTCTTAACATTTAAAAACCAAATTAGGATTCTGGGACAGAAAAGGAAAAGAAAAGCTTCTCCAACAATTACTGTTTTGAAAATTGAATGCTTTAGGTAAAAGCCAAATCAAACATATAGTACCATAGTTTCCTCCCCTTTAATGCAATTTAAATGTTCTCAATAGAAAATAATTTGGTGAGTTCATCAGTTTGTTCTGACATTTATGATTTGTGTCAAAATCAAAACTGCACAGTAGCAGCAGGAGACAGAGGACAGAAAAACACTTAGCAGTTCTGAAGATTAAGTTTAATGGAATCTAACTTTCCAACCCATTTAACACAAAGACTATAGGTCAAAACCAGGCACTTTGCCTCACAGAAAAAAAGAAAAAAATGGTGTAGGAGGAGCATGATTCATCAGACACTCAGTCCAAACTGTTCTGACCTTGTAAGTGAAATTAATGCCTTTTAAAAGAACAAACACACATAAAAGAGGAAGGGTGGAAGGAAACTTTCATACTGTGTGGCCAATTCCATATAAATTTGTAAATTAGGGAAATGGTAACTAGCAATTATCCTGTTGCCAGTTAATAAAAAAGTCAAAGCAAAGAAAGAATGCGAAAAAAATACACTTTCCTGATATCTATGTTCTGTCAAAAGTACTTCAAACATCACAAAAAGTATGTTGTCCGACTTCTAGTCCAGTTTTAGACTCAGGAAATCCCACTTTCTCAGTCTGTCCATTCAACTTGAGCTACACTGCTAAGACTGGACGTATCAACCCCCTTTTGATCATCCCTCATATAAGCCATTCTGAGAAGTGTATATACAGCTAAACCTAAGTGTAAGCAGTTGGGAAAAAAAGACACACAAAAAACCTACTTCTCTGCTTATCCCACCTTATCTTTTTTTTTTTTTTATTATGCAATTTCAGATTTTGTGTCCAGTTCTGAGCTACACAGTATAAGGGTTCCAAATACTGCAAATGGCCACTAAGATGATTAAAAAACTCATGCATCTCACACATGAGGAAAGACTGAGAGAACTGTGACTGCTTGACCTAGAAAAGAGAAGGCTCTGGAGGGGGATCTCACCAATGTAGAGGACAGAATCAGGGTCTCATCAGTGGTGCCTAGTGACAAGACCAGAGGCAATGGGCACATACTGAAACACAGAAGGGTCCATCTGAACATCAGGAAACACTTTTTCACTGTGAGGGTGCCTGAGCACTGGCACAGGTTGCCCAGAGAAGTTGTGGAGTCTCCCTCCTTGGAGATATTCAAAAGCTGTCTAGACATAGTCCTGGGCAACCTGTTATAGGTGGCCCTACTTGAGCCGGGGACTGGACCAGGTCCAAGCTCAAGCACTCTGTGATTCTGTAAGCAGTTCGGAAATTTAGCTGCCAAATCCCTGCTGTTACAGGAGTCTCAAATATACCATTGATCTTCCATGATGTCTCTGTATAGCTCATTATGTTTGTCATATGTTACGTTTTTCATTTACTGTAGGATGGCTTTTCTCTTTGCTTAGTTTTCTCTTACCTGTGAAACCTGGGAACATGGGGACTTTTCCAGAGTTAACCTCTATTCTATTTAGGACCCATGATGGCTGGGGACCAGACAGCCATTTATAAATATACGGCTCCAGCATAATACACTTCTTGCAACAGAAAGCAAATCAGAAAGTATTACAAGGAAAATCCATATCCCACACGCTCTTAAAATGAAAATGTACAAACACTCCAAGACAAGTTTCTTATGGGCCAGTGCACAGAAGCACTGTGGGATGCCAATTTAAACCACCTGGGGTTAGAAGGACCCAGCCATAGTTCAGGTAAGCTTAGTGACTGTTAAGTCTTCAGCATCAGGGTAGTCTACTTCTATGAAGTAGATTCTTCTATGAAGAATCAGTATAGCCGATTCCAGGAAAATGCAATGTCACTTTCAGGTCCCTTATAGCTCCATTTTATCTTATGAACCTGTATATTATTATACCATAAGTGATTAGTTCTAAGGCCAAGCGATACAAAATGATCCTGACTTAAAGACGTTTGCTATTCATGAATGTGGAGGTGTATAACAGGAGGGCTGATACTTCAAACAGAGAACAGCAGAGGTAAAGTACAATGTTTGTTATGACAGTGATAATGACAGAGCATGGCATTGAAATAAGGAGAAATATTGAGTGGATGAGCCTTTCATTACAGAACAAGACATCTCTCAAACAGAATAAGGTGATGCTTCTCAACCATGGTTGTAAAGTGCAGTCAAGTACCTAGAAAGAAATCCTGACCCTGCGGCGTGGCATTTAAGGCTGATTAAGAGGATACATCTAGAGAGCTCATTTTCACTGACTATTACAGAGAGACAATAAGAAGCATGGCTGTGAGATCCAGAAAGGATATTGAGCAAATTTCCTTAAAAAACACAACTAAGAGACTGAAATAGGAACTATGAGAAACCTGCTTTCCATTCTGCATGTACCTTTATCTCTCTTCTGTTATCTGTCACAGAGTGATTGAAAATCCGAAACAAAATCTAAGTTTACTAGCTTTAGTTATTCTGCAGCTCCTACTCCCCAAAATTAAAATGAAGACAATTAACTCATCTGTTGCCCTCTCAGTTTTCACTTCTCATGCAGCTTTTTATGCTTTGCTATTCTAAAGTTGCAACACTTATTTAGCTTTTTTTCAGTTAATCCAGCTGATGGATCTGTACTTCCTTCTTTTCCCTTCCATTATTCTTCTCTCCTATGCTCATTTTCTTTATTAAGCCCTTTGGTTTGATGTTATGAGGGTGAGGTTTTTTCATTTTCACTCTCTATGAAAAGCAATACAAAGTCATCTAAAGTATATGCATTTCTAAATACATAAAATGACAAACCTTCTGTAATATTGCTTCCTGAGCATGTAGGATGTACATTCCATAGCGTCTGCATAAAGGAGGCATCCACCTGAGTACTTCCATTAGCCATGGAGAGATGCTGAAATAAGACAAACAGTAACAAGACACAGTGAAATTTACACACTTAAAAATATTTAGTATATTAATTTCTCAACAAAATAGAAGTACATAATAAAGTAAATACACAAATATTCTTCAAAAATTAGTAGTCACTTGCTTTTAAAATGAACTCCTTTCTAAATCTAATCAGCAGATTCTAGCTTAGAAATATTCCACAGTTACAGAAATAAAAACTTCCCAAGATGGAGAATGCTGAAGTACAACTCAGGATAAAGGTATGGAAACAGGCCTGTTCGGTGGGGGAAAAACCTTTCACTGAGGAAAAAAAAAAAGTGCATTACACCCAGGCATTATTTCATAGATTAGAAAAACTTTCATTCATAGGAATCTCAACCATTTTCCCCAACTCCTGACAGCACTTTGTATTTTTCCACCATGTGTCCACTTGCTAAACAAACGTACCAGGTATCTTTCGGAGGACACACTGACCAGGATAAGATCATCACCTATTCGAACCTTCTCTCCTTCTGACCTTTGTTTGGAAGCAGGGTGTATTGTCCACCAGCATGCCTCACCTAAAAGGACAGAGATACTTATTAAGGGTATACAAAACAGACAACTCCCAAGAAATTTAAGGATATATTTATACAACATTGAAATAACATATTGAAGAGTTGTGTCTTATAAGACATCCACCTTATAAACTCACCTCATTCCTCTTTTCAATCCATTTGAATTTTTTTCTTTTTCCTTGAAACTTTTTGTCAACCACTCTTTTATCATCACCGAAGCTGATATTTCTCTTTTCAGGCTTTCTTTTAAAGAAACTGACCATTTACAAAACACTGCTCAGAGCTGCCCTCCCTTCAAGGCTCTCAGTACCAGTAAATTGCTGACAGCTACTTCAGTCTTAGTTATCACCTTTTGTGTCTTCTTTGGCTTCATGTTCATATTTAATTCACAATCTTCTGTATCATTTCCACTTTAAGCTACATTTATATTGTAGAATATAGAATTTTGAATCAAATAGTCCATAACTTCACAATATTGCTACACTACAAATATCAGTTCTGGGAGCAGTTGCATTAGCGCAACAGACCACATGACTACAGGATAGCCAAGCCTAAGGGTAACAACCACAGAATATTTCCTACACATTAAATATAAAATTCCAGATTACTTTGCACACAAGGCCCCCCGCCTCGAATTCTGAGAAGACTACCTAATTCATTCCACAATTTCACACCCTTCAGGGTGTAGTTAATACCCTGAAGAGAACGAGTTAAATACAGCTTTCTCACCAGACCATGCAAAGTGGGAGTAAATTAAACAAAGGCAAAAAGGGTAGCATAAGACAAAGCACAAAAACCTGTTTGATGAACTAAGAAATTTCATGTAAAACCTCATTAAACAAAATTTGAAGGTTACGGAGACAATAATAAGGAGACAATAAATGAAAGTTACATCCCTAAAAGTAAAAGTGTATAGTGCTAAATCTTTAAAAAGATAATTTTAAATATCCAGTGGCTTTTCACTTAATACCTGCTACATAAAGAATACTTCCTGCAGCTGAAATTGATTCAACAGGACAAGTTCATGGGTGGAGGAGTAGGGCAAGGGGAAGTGATATTATGGTGTTCAGTTTATGAGGTTTACAAGCATGCAGTAGTTATCAAAATCCTCTGTGCAGAAACACAACTAAGCATTCCTATTATGTATTATTTTTGTATCTTACCTATGTGTACAAGCGTCTTTTTGTATATGTACAGTTAAGCAAATACCAATGTGAGACAACTATTGACATCTCTTAACAAAACCTCATGGGCACAAGCAGACACATTCACAATAACTCTGAAAAAACTATGAAATTATAAAGACAGATTTCACTGAAACTATTTGCAGAGATAGAACACAAAAATTTCTTTTATCAACATTCCTAATGAAAACTGTCTCCACCTAAGGCAGCAACCAAAGATATAATCAAGTAACAGGCTACTAATATCTGTCTGAGAACATCTTCTGTATGTCTACGAACAACTAAAACACAGACTTCAGTCATTCAAAACAGAAGGTTATGCAGATAATCGAGTCACATGAACAGGAGGTTTCAAAGGTCATGGTCCACAAACATTTTAACACCTACATTGGCAGTGCCTCCCCATCATCAATTAGTATATTTTGATTTTAATTTAATTCCAAAATAAGGAAAAAAACAACAGAAAGCACAGGATTATATTAATACAATTGACATTTCTTTATTTGAAGCTCCACATTAATGAGGTGTGTATACAGGTACTTAGATTTTTCCCTTCAAGGTGTATGTCTGGGCCTGGGTACTTCAGAGTCACCTGTTACTTCCTGATGAGTACTAACTACTTTCAGCAACCATTAACACTGTGTATACAGCAGCACATAAACCTGTTTGTGGCGCTCTGGCTGAGTTGCTTTTAAATTCATTTAACATAGCTTCCAGTAGCATCTCATAATTTATATGTGATTTCATGGAAACTCAATTTTTTTTTTTTTTTTTTTTAAACTACATTTCTGTCAGCAGCAGTTACTGGCAGTAGTCTTGGAAATCTATTAGTTAGATTTTAAAGCTATTCTGTCTTTTATTTTTTTGTGTCATATCTCTTCCACCCTGTCACATTATTATTTTGCTCCCTTTTATGCTTTTATTTTAATTCAGCTCTTTTAGCAATGTGCTCATTACTTTTTTCTGTTTTCCTGCACTCTAAATTGCATATTTCTTTTGTTGCATGGTTACAATATATATTGTGAATGCATCGATATATGCCTTCTCCATACTCTAATTCTATTGAAAGTGCCAAACCATAAATAGAAATACAAATAGAAAACAAATGCATCAAATCTATTTTATTCAACAGAAATTTTTTACTTTGACCATTATCACTAACGTTATTGCAGTTGTGGTAACTCAATTTAATTGCAAGGCACTCTCACATTCTTATGCAAAGTCGGTTAATTTACTGAAAGTCATCAGTATTGACAGTCATCATTTACTTTCAGTCATTTTATTTCTAAAGGAACACATAAACATGACATTCATAAGCTTCAGTGCCATTAATCTCAAAGCCTCTTCTAAAAACAGAAATGTGCGACACGTTTTCCTTCAAAAATAACTTGCTATACCTGCTGCATTTTCTCGTAGTCCCACATCAAATGCAAGTTTATCCGTCTGGGATCTTGATGACGTTAAACATGTCAAATACTGCAAAACAGGGAAGGTATTGAAAACAAAAAAACCAACAGCATCCATTAACACACACGCCAAATTAATACATTTGCGTAACTCCATCTTACCATCAGCCTGTGCTTAATTTTTTTAAATTGGTGAAGCATGGTATTATTTGTATAATAATATAAAAATTATAATATAAATAATAAATAAATAAAGTCAGCTCTTCCTGACTTTAAAACATCAAAATCCTTTTCCACTTCAGCATGTGTTTCTCCGTGCAATTTACCTCCTACCTTCCCAAGTTTCACGTAGTTCATCAGATAGGAACAGGCAAACATCTTATTACAGTGTTACTGGAGTAAGTTTGCTTCATGAAAACATAGCAAAAGGCAGTAATCATACTTGCAACTCTGGTATATCAAGGCAACTACAATTTGTATCATTCATAAACATAAGTAACAGTTTAAAGACTAGTGCAGAGTCTTCTAGTACAGGAAAAAGGAAAGAAGATGCTTTCTTCACTTCTCATTTCTCCAACCTCTTATAGGTATATTTGCATGGGCGCTAAGAAGTCAAAAATCCAGAACAGTTAAAATTTTCCAATTGTACAATGTAGTGAAAAAAATGTTTATACAAGGTAGCCTGATGATTTATGGGCATAGTCTCTGGGAACTATGGGATGTTAGAAGGAACACCTTATTTTACAAAATATGATGGAAAAACTAACACATATCACAACAAATTAATATGTGATAGTAACAACTTGCTAATGGACTTATTAAAATGGATTCCTTAAGGACACAGAAATAATCAATGGATAAAGGAGCTTTTTAGCTACATTTGAGTGAAATGGATTGAAGAACCTGAATTTAAAATATCAAGGCCACTTCCATTGTATTGAGACAACACAAGCTATTAAAATTTTTTATCTAGTGCAGAAGAGAACTTAGAAAGAACATTCTTCCAAATTTACGTATTTTTTTATTTTGATGAAAAGATGTTTACCCGAGTTTCATGTTACTCATTCTGTGCAAGCGCTCTTTCACTTACCATTTCACTAAACGAATGTCGAAGTAGTATAGCATGGCCATACAGCAGGGTTCTGTGACCACCCCCTTGAGCTGCCTACAGAACACGACAGAGAAGGTCAGAATTCCACTGCACTGCATGGACTACGATT
This sequence comes from Phaethon aethereus, assembly GCF_964289735.1. Taxonomy (NCBI): domain Eukaryota; kingdom Metazoa; phylum Chordata; class Aves; order Phaethontiformes; family Phaethontidae; genus Phaethon; species Phaethon aethereus. Next base: position 36,537,269 of record NC_138579.1, on the reverse strand, counting down.
AGCATTATGTAACAACATGAAGAGCTACTACAGTTCAAGTAATAAGTGCAAATATTCAAGCAAATTATGAAATGTATACGCTGGGCAAAAATCATAATAATGAAGTAGCTACAGCCAAATATCTGCCAAGGGAACAAATGTTTTTCTTCGTCAAATACTATTATTGTGACCTAATTTTATTATAATTAAGTAAAAACACAGCATTTTCAAGAAAATATTTTAAATTAAATAAGATATGACTTACCTTTCTTATAAACTTCTCAGAGGCATTAAAAAAAAAAAAAAGAAGTATATATACACATACACAGACTGAAAACTGAAAGAGGAAAAATGCACCTATTGCCAAGAATAGTTAAAGCACATACTAACGATACCTGCTTGCTAGGATTAATGTCATCTTAAGCATTTAACAGATTTATTAAAGCAACTGCATCCATAATTTCAACCAAGCACAGTTATTAATTTTGAATATGGAAATTTATTACAAGATCAGGGAGAGGCCTGATATGCCTCCTTTACAGAATTTAACATGAATATTTTGAGCTCCTTTTGGTGACCAGAAGAAAATAAATTCCAGTGGAAGAATCTTAACAAGAAGGCTACCTACAGAACAACAGCCAACAAGTTTTAAAGGTTTTCAAGTCTGCCTCTCTCAGCCTTTTTATGCATCTACCATCTTATTCCCTAGTTAGTTAAAAACAACAAGCCTATTCAAACTTACATAAATCATATGGCCAAGAAATTAAATTCTCAATTTATTGTGTTATCCACCGACACTAAGATTTTTTTTTTTTTAGATCCTTGATCCTAGACTGTATGAAGCACTTTTTTAGGAAAGTGATCTCCAAATTTTGCAGAATTATGGATATCATGATAAATGTTAATACTCGTTATACTATGGTGGGCTACTTTATACTTCATTTTTTTCTCTCAGTCCAGATCATAACATTTGCACCTGGTAAGTCTTCAGTAATAATAAAAGGTCTAACACCAGGATCCTGATAAGAAGTATAGAAATTTAAGAATATCTAACTTCTCACGTAATTGCTTGAAATTGCTCACACACACACACACACAGACCTTTGTTTCCATTTAAAAGAACATTTACTTTACAGTCTTCTTGTTTCAGGTATATTTAGGCAATCATTAAATATGAAACATGATTGTCCAAAATATAACACCATCACCTTTTGCCAAACAAAGAGCTTAGAAGTTCTACAAAAAATACAGTTCTTAAATAACTTTCTAAATAATAAATAATGTATAATAAAGTGCACGGGGGTTTTTTGGCATCCTTATTGCTTGAGTGTGGAAGTCCTCTTTCAGTCATTCTAAGTTTATCTTAGATTTGAAGTGATAACTCAATTGAAACTTTAGTAATATGGCATACAAGCATAGTTACAACATTTCACTTTACTGCAAAGTCACTTTACACTATACTGTCAGCATTCTAGTAAGTATGCTTGTGCTAATATAGTAAAAGATTAAGAAACCCAAAGAAGAGAATTTGGAAATAACTAACAGTTCTTGCTTGTTACCACAGATTAAATAACTTGAAATTATACTGAAACAGTTTAGTTACACAACTAGAAAGAAAAATATCATATTTTTATATCTGAATTAAAATAGATTTAAATTTGTCACTTTGTTTCATTGATAGGACTTAATTTCTAGCTGTTAATTTCATGCAAGGATAAATACAATTAAATCTAAATACCTGAAGTACTTTCTTAGCTCAGTGGAATGAGATAGAATATTTACATAATGAGAAAATTATTTTGCTTTCACCATGAATAAATAGCACTATAATACAATAATGCTTTATGGCAATGATTTACATTTCAGAAAAAACCTCTCACATACTCTCCTCAGGTTCATAAAAGCCAGACTCAATGCAAGGGTACTCGTATTCCTTTTTCAGTATCCAATTCTGGACGGATAGTAATAAATGATCTCTGAAGATGATGCTTCTGGTTTTTGTAAATATTTCAAAAGACTAACTGCACCTGTTCCTTAACACTAAAGAGAAATTAATATGATTATAATACTGGAACAATAATGTCCCAGGAAAACAAGAAAACGGAAGAATCTATGACATGAGGCCCCGCTCCTAGAAAATCCTGGAGCAAGGAAAGAAATGAGAACAATCCATATTCAGAAATTTATTATCTTTGATGTCAATTTACTTACCCCTTCACTAGCATTATCCCCTGTGTTGGCCAGCATTTCTTGAAGGGCTCTGACAGAGAGGGACTGTTCAAGGACAAAATTACAGATGCAAAGGTCTGGAGGAACATACTGTAAAATCAAATTAAACAGTGTAAGAACAGATGAGCAGAGCAGGTGAAACAGCATGAAAAGATGAAAACACAGATGCATTTTAATTTAAAAATCCATACTTAATGTTTACTCATTTGTTTTTGAGATACGTGCTATTTCCCTGTATGAAAATAATATAAATCCATTTTTGTTAGTGCAGTAACTTTACTTTTCCTAGAGCTGTATTCCTCACAGTAAAATAAAACATCTTCAGGTTAAAAAATGAAGTTTTTTTCTACATATTATTGCTTTCCCACCTTTTAGTATTACACCATGAACATTGTATTTATTCTCTAATGTCACTGACAAGACAGAAGAGATGATGTATGATCTTATTTGATGTATAAGGTTGACACTCTGAATGTATTTATAGCTGTCACTAAATGGCAAAGATACAGAATCTTATACCATAATAACATGAACTATTTTAGGAGATCTTCCCAATTGTTGCATCAATATGTCTGCTGGTTTTGAAACATGAAATTTACATCCACTTCAAGAAAAGCAGACTTTTTTTTCAATTTATTGGCATCAGTGTGTCCAAGAAAAAAAGTCTTCAGCAGAATCATCAATTTATATAAATATGTGACAGGAAAGTACAAAGAAGACAGAGCCAGACTCTATGCAGTGGTACCCAGTGAAAGGACAAGAGGTAATTGATACAAATTGAAATAAAGGAAAATCTATTTAAACATAAAGGAAAAAAAAATTTTACTGTGAGAATAGTAAACACTGAAGCACATTGCCCAGAGAGGTCGTGGAGTCTCCATCCTTGGAGATATTCAAACCCTGACTGGACAGTGTCCTGAGCAATCTGCTCTGGCTGAACCTACTCTGAGCAGAGAGGTTGAACTTGGTGATCCCCACAGGTCCTGTCTAACCTCAACAATTCAGTATTCTGTGATTTATGATATAGATAGTGGCTATGAATAAGCTTTAAATAGATATACACTTTTTTTTTTTAAAATCAGTGTGGCAGGAGGGAATAGAATTTTTGAAAATGCTGAGTTTTAAGGTGGTGAAAAGGGAAATGATAAAATTAAGAGATATCTCAACTTGCTGAAGTGAAGTCTTTATGGCAAGCTAATCAAGTACAGTCTTGGAATTCCCACCCTTTGATCACTACTATAGACTCAAATTTTTGGGGTGTGTGTGTTTTCAAACATACTTTGGAAAAGACTTTTAGGCCAAAGACTTGACACTAAAAGTGCATACACTAGATATAGATCTCTAATTGTTACATATATTATTGACATAAAGTGAACTCTTGCATCTTTCTTACATTACTAAATGATTGTAACTAGTAAGTAGTTAATAATTTCATTAACTGCAACAGGAACAGCTTAAACTATAATACTTGTCTTTGCTCATTTCCACTATGGGGTACTATTTTTTTTTTAGTATTTGTTAACTGCATCTTTGTACATATAGACACACACAACATACTCTGTTACGTTACATAAACTCATACTATACATATATGTGTGTGTGCATGTGTGTACGTAGCATTCATATATGCATACCTGTGCATACAGATTGTAACTGGAAGTTTACTCTTTAACAGGTTACATACAAGTCCTCTCATATAACCAGACACAGAAAGATAACATAACTTCTCAGTGAAATGAATTACAAATGAAACTAGGGTAGCCTTTGTGTCTCACATTTGTTAGTAAAGTCTGGAAAGACTTATTTAGAATATTTTATTGTTATGAGCATAAAAATCTACACAACATTAAGTTGTCTCTACTTCCCAATGAACCAGACAGGTAAACAAAACCTCTGAGTAACACTTCACCCATTACTTTACTGCCTTTAATTGTACCTAGCAGGCAAAAAGCCACATCATTATTAAAAAAACCCAAACAACCAAACAAAAAAACTCAAACAAAAAACCTAGATATTTTTATGTTGTCATCCTGCGGCAACTTATTAAGACACTTTGAGTATGTATTAAACCATGCTGTCCTTGAAGTACATTTTGAATTTAAAAAAAGGCCAACAACAACTTATATAAAGTCTTTCTATTTTCAACATGAAACTTAAATTCAGTAACTAAACTGGAATTTTATCTGGGAAAAAAACAACACAGCAGACTACCTCTGGCACTTAATCCCACTGCAAATTGAACGTGGCATAATCAGTATGATACAATACCTACCAATTGAACAAAAGAACTCCCATCTGTTTCATTGGCCACTGGTCTTATGCCACATAGGTTGCATTTTAATTTGAAAAGTGTTGCAGCCCTTACTTTAGTGCTGTATTAATGAAAGACACACTCTAAAACAACGTACTCCTAGGCACAGTTTGCATAACATGTACATCTTAGGTTAACGCAGTTAATTTTTCACTTCTTAGTCTTTTTCATGGCTGACAGAGCATTCAGCTTTATTTAAGAATATTGACACTGAGAACTAAGAAATTAATGATTTTTCCAGCCATGACTTAAAGCAGTTAACCCCTCTTTCAAACTTGCAGTGTTCCACAATAAGCTAACATATGCATGCTATCACATACCCTATTTCTGTGGTTGGTTGGCAACAAATTCTTTTTTAAATTCAAGTCAGTGTGAGAAATTTCTCAGTCCCTGAGAAATACCATGGAAAGGTAATTTATGTGAATGGTATGTGACCTAAATAGCAACTGACCTCCTTAATTAATCTAGATGGGTTCTTTTTTAAAAAAAATAAAATTTAAAAAAATAACTGTAGAGTCTGTCAAGGCTCATTTGTTTTCCGGTCTTTTTGCAAATGATACTGCTTCATAAGTTCGATATTCAACAATCTCTGTGTGGCAGATCATTTTACACTCTTAATAATTACAGAGATAAAAAGGGTTTAATCTTGACCATCTGCTAATCTCTGCATTTTTCCCCAACTCTGACCAATGTTGTGCTGTAATGGAATCCTACACAAAAAAAGAAAAGTGCCAATAAGGGATGTTCAGTAAAACGAGAATACTGAGGTGAGAGCTATAGATAGAAGATGGGGAAATATTCATGTCAGGAATCTTTATGCTGAAATGAAAGACAAGATCTGTTCAGATACTCAGATGAGGTTTTAGAAATCTGCTGTAAAGTAACAATAGGCATAGGTTTTTATCCCCCTTCTGGCTACAGGAAGTTGGAATGAACATAGAGAAGTAAGATAACATCATTTTCAAGAATCATCAATGAAGGAAAAAAAAAAAAATCAAGTGGAGAATAAAGTCTTTTTTTTACAGGCATTTAAAGATATGCCGATCAAGCACTACTGTAAGTGAATTTGGGCAGAGTAAGTAGACTGATAATATATAATAAAAGAAAGCAGGAATTTGGAATAAATAGTTCTTCAAAGTCAGTGAGCATTTTTGAGAGTTCTTCCAGCACACCTCCACACAGTCTTGTCCATACATACAGGATAACAAACAAAAAGAAAAATTTTATATGGAAACCTACACGAATTTGCAAAGTAAATCTAAGGAAACAATTGACAGTTCTACCCTGGCAGCTGCTCTTTTTATAGGAATAATATATTTATTTCTGAGATTATTTCCAAAAAGGTCTTTCATGTAGAGTTACCAGTTTTCCATCAACACAGTCATAAAACTGAATATACCTCATTTTTCTGAATGAGCTGTTAAGATAAATAAAACTAGCTACTGTATTGTAAATGTTCAATAGATCTGCAAAAAATTTGAGTCTTAAAATAGCTCTATTTTCTCACAGAAATGAACTGGAGTCCAGGTCAAGTTACTTTATTTTCACCTAAATTCGTTTCTGGAGGAAAAGCTGACAGCAAGTAAAGTATATCAATAGGTCAAACCTGACAGGAGAGGTGACATGAAGAAACAGATACAAGCTACACAGTAGCTAGAGAGGAGCAACACAGGCAGTTACCGAAAAAATGAAGATCTTCAGGAATGAAAAGGGGCCACACTTTGTAATAAATTAAAAAAATAATAATCTATCAGTATGTAGGATTCCTCTCTCAAACAGCTCCAAATACTTTATGGAAAGTACATAGCAGAACAGCAAGCCACCATTTTCATAAAGTTCTCAGTGACCATAAACACACTCATCTGCCTTAGTTTTCCATTTAAAAGGGAGACACCGGAGAAAAATTTTCTCTTAAGGTACACTGTGATTTACTGATAAAACATAGTATTTTCACAATTTGGTATTATTTATCAACATTGTAAAGGTGTGTGCATACCTAATCATCAGTAGTGAAGGAGAGCTACCCATCCTAAGCCAGTCAATAATACACACTGGTCTAATTTTCACTTGTAGTTTCTTAGAACAGAGAACAAATTACAGCAAGACTGTAGGGCAGTTTCAACCATTTTATACGTAACTATGCTAAATTTGTACTCGATTGCATAGCGGGAAGTGGAGGCCTATAAAATAGCTAACAGGAAAACCCAGCTCCCACACTACACTTTGAGTGCAATTCAATCTTCTGGATTCCTCCAGGCACTATCATAACATTAAATTCTTGCAGGTGATAGACTTAGTAACCAAATATTTGCCCACAGCTTCTGGTCTGCAGTGTAAAGAACACTGACATAAGCTGGTGGATATTACTGATTTACTAGGTTTACTTTTAGGAGACCTGTAAACTATTATATTCTGTCATTAGGACAGAAATCTTAATTAATTAGAATTCCCTTCAGGCGTTTAAGTTTACTTGGCAATTTTGCTACTAAAAGAGATGCTAGTATATTGCAGTTACTTTTGAGGTATATTTTTCTTAAGTATTGGTAGAAGTTAGCCTTGCTGAACTAGACTACCAGCTCTGAAATACATAATTTTTTAAATATCACTTTAAAAAAAAGGAAAACAACAGTGAAGTAATATAAATAGATCACATCATTCAACAAGTCTGCTGTTTCTTGTTTAGTATAAAAAATACAACTTTTCACCTTTAGTTATTTAGATTTTTTCCCCCTTACATTTTAAATATCAGACATTATTTAGGGAAACATCTTACGAAAATTCAAAAAGAAGCCCTATAGACAAGAGGAACATAATTTCATACTACTGAATTAATGAAAAAGTGCTTTTAAAAATTGCATTTAAAATCCAGTCACCGTAATATAAGTTATTAACACACCAACACTGTAGTAGCTTTTACTAATAAATTGTAAAGAAATAACATGCAAGTTGCTTATGGATTTATAGTAAAATTTGGGGTTGTTCAGCCTGGAGGAGAGAAGACTTTAAATCTCCCTTCCAATGCAAACTTTTCTATGATTCTATGGGATAGTACCATTTTAAGAGGGAGAACAGTCTTTTGATGTGTAAAATAAAAGAACTTCTGTTATCCATGGTCCCATATTAGAAGCTTATGGCCAATGTCCATACTTTCATTTTTTAAACAGAATAGACTGTGTCCTCCTCCAATCATGATTCTCATAGCATGTCCTGGAGCAATGTCCATTTTATCAACATTGTTATGAATTTGAATGCCATGACTGTACTCTGTTTTCCAGCAGCATTGCCACAGACGTAGAAAAAAACCCAAAATTTGCCAAGAACTTCCCATGTTCTACCAAGTAAAACCCAAAATTTGCTGAGGTAGTATAATTTCCCATGTTCTACCAAGTTTCTTTTGATTATACCTCTAAAGACTATGCTAGATCCCTTGAGCACATCATCAGCGAGGGAACTTCTGACTCTGTAACGTGCACTATGATCCTCACATTCCTTACAGGGAACAAGAATAAGTTTCCCATTTTGCAAGCATATTTACATGCTGAGTTATTAGTCTTTACACTGGCAGCATGAAAATATATAAGGAATTGCATTTCTTCCTGTGTTGTGGCATGAGTTCACCAATTGCCAGTTCCCCAATGTTTTTATCATCTGAAAAAATTGCATATGTTAATTTAAATGATGTCTTAATTGACAAAAATACTCAATACCATAGCAGTGAGAACAGAACCCTGTAGAATTTGATTAGAAACACATCTATTCCATAACTATTTTTTAAGTCACTGGATGTGTGCTATTTTGGTTTTCTCTTTCTTATTTCATAATCAAAATTTTTTCCAAATGTAAATGAAAGTAAGCATCATCACTAAGGGTTGTTAAGTGTTGTACTCTCTTATCACCCAGATCAACCTTCTACGCTTCTTACTTTTCAAACAGATTTATTTACATGCCTCTTTCCAAAATTCTTCACTGTTCTGAGTCAAGACCAGCAGTTGAGAAGGCTCCTCGGTAAGCTCTTTTAAAGCAGTTACATACAAGTTTTCTGAACCTCTGAATTTTACACAAACTTCATAAGCTTCTGTAGTTTTATCTGCTACTAAGACATGAAATGTAAAGTAGATCTATGGGATTCTACAGTAACGCATAACATTCTTCCTTTTCTTATAACAAGATGGGCAACATGTTGTCTTACAGATTGAGATGGTCACCATCAATAATAGACAGACCACACTGCAGCTGAGTTGTCAATTAATAAAAAAATTCCCAATCACTGTTGAAGATTTTAAGACAATAGTTGAAAATATATATGTGAAAACTAACTGCTTTTACTTAAGCATGTGAAAACCTTATTGGCGGTTTTTAAAGTACACCAGAGATAAATTATCTGACTGAACTCTTGGAATGTAAAGAAATGCAAATTTAGATGCAGCATAATTTTTCAACTTCGAGATGAACAAGGACCTTTCACACTGCATAAATAAATATTGTGGATGTAACACGGTCATAATAGCTAGACTACAAATAGGACCAAGTGGCAACATTTCAAGCAAAAAGATACAAAGACTCCACTAAAAAAAAAAAAAAACCAAAAAAAAACCCACAGAAACAGAAGGAGAATAAATTATCAGGAAGAAAAAAAATACACAAAACAAAGAAAAATAAAGTCATGCAGAAAGAACAAAGAAGAGAGAGAAGAGCTCCTCCTCCATTTGTCTTTATTCTTAACATTTTGCTCTAGTACAAGTCTAAAGTTTCATGTCTCCTTTCTCCTCTCAAGCTTCTCTTACTACTCTTATTTTCTTTTACTTTTTCTTCGCAGCTCTCTAGCTTATTGTTTCCATTTGCCACTTGTTATCTTGAAAACTTTTCAATTACTCAATAATTTGGTCCCCTGTACTCTCAACTTTCTGATTAATCAAGACACTTAGAAGCAACACTTAATGCCAGTAACTAACAGGTGACAATGCTTCTAAAATTATCAAGCCAATATATCAAGATATTTGAACCTAGAGCAGTAATACAAATAAGTTTTTTAGTGAACTTAAATCTTACTAACAGTCTAGAGACTTAATCTTGAAAATATGAAGTATTTCAGTTACAGGAATTATTTTAGATAGTTAAAAAATAATGGCTTTTGACCATTAACAGGTATGCCTCGAAGTTTATTTAGAATCTCTAAGAAATCTCATGTTACAGTCACAGAAAGAAAAGCATACCACAGTTGCATCTAACATCACATTAAAGAAACTGTAATTAAATGTATTCATGGGTAATAAGTAGGTTAACATTCACTGATCAGTTACACCAGTTGAGAGTATCAACTTCTTACTTTAGCTTCTGATGTTGGTTCCAAAAAGCACAGGCGATTCCCAAGTCCCTCAGCTGCCAAGCAAAACTTCCTTTGTTCTTTGTGAATACTAGCAACACACTGAAGTACTACTTCGTCATCCTGTCACAAAACAAGGTACAAGAAAAAAAGTAAATATTTGGAAGTTACATACACATAATATTGCTAAGAAATACTGGAACATGACATCTGTTGAAAATGAACACAGTATACTCCTATACGTACATCAGATACATATGCAGAGATTCTTCTGATGTGTATGTAAACAGATGCTTATGTATAGATTTATATTCAAGACTACATCAAAATGACAAAGATTACATACTGTCTCCAGGGCTTTCACAAGTGTCACGTCCTTCTGTGGCTTTACCAGTCACTTGCTATGGTGCCATAAAAAATTGTAAGTACAATGTTACTCAGTTTCACTCAGTAACACGTTTAATGTTTACCATAAAAACCTGTTACTGTGATTTTGCAAACAACAGTAACCTAAATATAAACAAATTTATTTTGTTAGCACAGTAAGCCCTCAACACAAGTCCTCTGAAGGCACGAACTTACCTTTTTAAATTTATTTTTATTAAATTATTATTTTATTAACTCATTTAATTTAGAAACCTCTGAGTACAACCAAAGATTCAAGAAGCATTTTTCAAGTGATGGTTCAAGTAAGTTATAAGAACTTTCTCCTCAAAAGACACATTCCAAGAATAAGAACACTCCGGAAAAATGAAATGAAACAGCCCTATTGCTGAGTTACCTTAATTATTCTAAAAGTTCTTTTATTACAAATTGTTACATAATGCAATGCCAAAGACACACTTACTTATAAAGTGCCAAGTCCTTATTCACCTCTCAACATGCAATACTAGAGCTGATATAAGGGAGCCAAACCAGCTTATTTTTAGTGTTCAACTGTGTCACAGGCATATACAGAATTAAAAATTATTTTCTTTTCCAAAACTTGTCCAATAACCAAGAAAAACACCACTTGCAGGCTAGCATGCAGAAGAACTTATTTTTATACAGGTACGTAACTGTTCACCAAAAGACACTGCCTTAGAAGTTTTTAAGGGGGCAGAAGCTGATAAGAGAAGAGCGATACGATATGTCAATGTCCCATACAGCTATGAAGTTATACTTGTGCCAATTATCATTGTCAAAGCAGATACACAACAGCTGCCTGTACTGAACTCGGAGATCACTTGAACAATTATGTTCTAAAAGCAGCACTGCTTTTTCCAGCCCCCTTATGCAACTGCAATACTATGACGGTAGCACAGCTACTAGCACTTGAAATAAAAGCCAAGAGTGACAAAGTGATTTTCACCAAAGGAATTAAGTGACACACCCTTTAAAATGGGAATTCAAAAGCAGGTTTTCCACTTGTATGATTTTGCAAGTGTATGCAAGTCTTATGGCTTTCATTTTAGGTGACAGTTCACTGTCTACTTACTACTACTAAAATGGACAGCTATTATATTTCAGGTTAAACAGCAGTTACAGACAGTGTTTTCCTTATCTAGCTTTGCATAACAATCAATAATGTTTTTAACAGTACAGAATGGGCATTCAATAAATTTTTATAAACAATTTTATAAACAATAAGCAATGTATAGTCAAGCAGGAGGTAGAGAATTAGCTAATTAATGCTAAACAAATTCATTTTTTTTCCCCTGCTGCTTCTGCTTCCATTTCTGTAAAATGCTCTCTGAAATTCTCAGCTTTTCAACTCATTAGTAAGAACATTTCTGCTTTTTACACTTCAATATAAGAAGTTGCAAAATATAAACAATACAATTTAGCACTAATTACTACATCCCTCTGTTCATGAATTTTTAAAAATTGGCATCAGAAGCATATCTATTGGGGGAGAATCAGAACATGTATAAGATAAAAATAAACACATGTAAAACATTTTTCATCATGTGGTTCCTGTATCAATCTTTGAACATACGTATTTCAGAGATTTAAAATAATAAAATACTAAAACATGAATTTATAAATACCAAGATTTAGAATAAAATTGAGATTTGCCACTTGGCTTGCACTTATCAGTTGATTACATTAAATTTCTTATATATAGCTGAAATTGTATTTATTCTCCCTACTACATTAAAGCATTCATCATTCCACAGAGGCATATGCATATTATAATATGTAATTAAAATACTATTATAATTCATAGTTTTCTAAAAAATAAAATTATGCCTTTGGACAACATACATAAAATCTTACTTAAAATGAGAATTACTCAAATAAATGAACTATTTTCTTTTTAAATCCATACGCATATAAGGGAAAAAGTTTCTAGCATAATGAAATTAATATTTTAATTTTCTGGAATTCAAAAAACGAGCATTTCTCTTTAGAATTTACACTGGCATCACAAAGTCTTTATCAGTCTTTGAGTGCCATAACCCCAAAATACAAACAGTGATAATGCCTTAAGTAAGGACTGTATGCAACATTGAACATTGATGTTTTGCATTATTCCTCTAAATTTGCAATGTACCCTTTCATTTGTGCTACAACACTTAACAAACTATGTGTTTGCTACACAGGATGAAAAACTTTAATAGAGTTTCTAAGAAGTGGGAATAATAGTATATTTCAAAATATTTTGGAGCAGAGTTTTAAAGAGTTTATGATCCAAGTGCAGGTGGACTGAGCATAAGGAATTAGTGGAATCTATACAATCTACAAATAAAGACAATGACTCGCTGTTAAGATGACTCAGTATTATAGTGTACTTACTGAAGTAAGATCATTCTAGTTGAGGTCTGAAATTGCTTTTCTGGCCTGAAGATGCTAATAGAAATGAGTTTTATAGAGTTGTTATCCTATAATGCAATTGCAGACCATGTCTCAGCAGTCTCTTGTTTTCTTGAGTCTTCTCTCACACAAATTCTGGTATTCTAAAACTTTTTTCATGGTAAACTCATTTTCTTCTTCCCTTAGTTTTTAAATACGCATGGTGTCAGAGCCATTTAATCTTGATCCTCACTTCTCATACAGAATTTAATCCATTTACTTCAATATAGCTTTTTTAGTATGAGAAGGAGAAGCCTGAATGCCCAATAAGATGCAGTGACTCATGTGGTGAGGAGTGATGAGTTGTTAGTTATATACAGACAATTTTCAAATATAACTAAATGCAAAGCAAAAGAAAAAAAAAGCCATTCAACTTCCTTGAAATCCAGTTTGTCAACCAGGAATTTAACAAAGTTGCATGGTTTAAATTTAATAGGTATTTTAAACGGAATCTTTCTCATCTAGCAGCTCAGACATTTCCATGTTTAGAAATTTAATTTGTTCTAGTCTTTTCAGTTTTGGTGTGGTTTTTTGTTTTGTTTGGGTTTAGAGCGCATGGAATCACAGCCTGGGAAAGGACTTCTGTAAACAATAGTCCAACACCTCACTACAGAAAGGCTTATTTAGATAAAGTTTCCCAGATGATCCAATGTGCTTAGTTAAGAAAAAACTCCACTTCAAAGTTCTGATCAGCTTCAGGTATTGTTACAGATTCACACCTCTCTCTCTCCACCACACCTCTTCAGTCAGAATTGTAATATACAACAGTTGTATCAAAGTTCTCTGAATTTTTCAAGGTTTTGCTTCAGTAAGCAAATGCGGGAAATTATTTCAGGTTGATCAGAATACTTCTGTGATTTACTGAGCACATGGAAAAATAATACATTTGCATACCACTAGGCCTCCCACAAGAAACTGCCTGTGCTACTGTTCCTCAAAGAGTTCAAACATTCCAAGTGTTAATTACTACCAACTGGTTTCCACCAGTAGCATCATCAATAATTACATCAAGTTAACCGTGAGATCCATTTTGCACTACCATAATTGATATCTATTCACAAATACAGATGAATAGCAATTTATAACTTTTTTTTCAAAGGGGAAGTGAATATTCTCCCCTTCTGTCCAGAAATCTCTTATCTGGTTAGGATTCATCCTTTAGCAAAAGGACACAGGTAACTCCAACTCCAATTCTAAGAATGTTTATACGTAGAAACACCTTGCTATTACTAAAATGTATTTCAGGTGGTCTGAAATCATGCAGAATCGACCAAGTGTCATGTTGCCAACGTGTCACAATGCTGTCCAGTATTACTCATCTACTCACACAAATGCATGACTTCTGCAAAAAGAAAAAAGACAGTTTTGGAGATTTATTTTCTTTTTTTGGAAGTAGGTAACTGCATAACTGTGTGTACTGAAAAGAAGGGGGAAAAAAAAGAAGCTCTTTCCTCAAAAAAACATAAATACTTTGCTTATATTTTAATCACAACCGCACATATAACATGTAAGTGGGTGCTTGTACATGAATGACTAACTTCAATGGAAACTGATACGGAATTGTTTTGAAAGCACGTTCTTCTGTAACGCCATGGAAAAGTTTTATTCAATAATATATCCTTTCCATGAAGAAATGTATATTACTTTTTTAAAAAAATAAACCTATCTGTTAAAGAGAAACTCAGAGCTCCTGTTTTCCATGGTAAAACAAGCAGGCATATCACGCTGATGATCTTTACAGGCCTCATTACTGTGAGACTGTGACACTTGCTGATTATATATATCAGTATTGCAAAGAAATGTATGAAGTAAAAATCCACATCTGCGTTCACTCTTCGGTAGACAATATCCTACTCATGTACCTTACAGTGTCACAAAGCACAGGATACAAGCAAACAAACATCTTCATTAGCACTTGAACACTAGCTACAAAGTGATTCTTCCACAGGACTTTCAAGTTTTCTGGAATAATTGTGGAGAACAAGTAAAATTCACCACAAATTGTCATCTACAGTGGCTGCATTCTTCTTAACAAAATAAGGAATTAGAGGCAGAGTTGACAATGCTCTAACCAAGGATGGATTTGGTGAATTTGTGGGTGCCCACCACTTCGTTTCACAAGGCGAATGGTCTCACTGCAAAGCTGTCTCCATGCACTTGTATTTTGTGCAGAACTGTGTCCAAAATGCACAGCTTTGGTGTATGGCCTATGTCCCAAAATATTTTCAGTCATTTCTAAAAACAAGTACAGGAAACATACAGTCTTTGGTCCATTTTAAAAACAATCTTACAGTCTCTTAATTGAGAAATAGAAGAGTATTTCTACTTTTAAGCTGGAGTTTGAACAACAGTGTTGCCCTAGAATATGGAACTGGATTTTCCTCTTCCTAAGGGGGAAAATAATCTCTCCTAAATCTGACCCCATTAGAATTTGAAAGGGGGGGGGGGGGGTGGAAGAATGGTGGAAATTGCAATAGATGAACACACAGATGTATGTGTTTTGAACTTGGTTCCTGCAAGCTCTGTTTAATATCACCAAGCTGCTTAATCACAAGAGTCAGTGAAGATTATTGTCCAAAAGTCCTAGCGTGCTAATAAGCTGTTCCTCATCTGATCATCACCCTGATCCTCATCTGACCTTTCCCCAAATATTTTCCAGTTCTAATGGTTTCTTTTTAAAATTAGGTAATCAGAGTTCCACATACTGTTCAAAGTATGGGAAAATTTACATATTTATACAATAACAAAAATATGTTCTCTGTTGTGTTCTTTATTGTGTTCTTAGTATTTTCTAATATTTGATTGCCCTTTTTGGCCATTAATGAGTATTAAGCTGATGTTTTCATTTAACTATTATAACACCAAGATCTTACTTGTCAGTTCAGAGCCGATCATTTTAAACATGAAGCTGGATTGCTTTTTTTTTTCCCTCACATCTGTAATTTCACATTTAGCCTGAATTTCATCCGTCATTTTACTGCTGTTACTTAATTTCAGAAGGTTCTTCTAGAATGGTTCACAGCTTGCTCACATCCTTGTTACCCTAAATAACTTCCTACCGTGAATGCTCTACCCACTTACTCCTGCCTCCCGCTCCATGAGCATGGTCAAACAGTGACATTGGTTGTGGAGTATCCATCTTTGGAGACCTCAAAATCCAACTGGACAATATCATAAGCAACCTGCTCCAGAGATCCCTTCCAATCTCAGTAACTCTGTGGTTTAGTGAAATAAATTTAAAAAAAAAAACCACCTAGTTAAGCCCATGATAAACAGTTTTCAAACATATATATAAAGAGGCTTCTCCAAAATGGAAGGGAATACTATGCTTCCCATGTGTAACAGACAGAACTAGTAATATAAATCTTAAACTACAGCAAGATTCAGGCTGGGTATTAGAAAAAAGGTTTCTTTCTCCTTTCCTAATGATAAGGATAACAAGGCACTAAAATTGGGTATGTCGTAGAGCCTGTACCACCACAGGTCATTAAAAACAGGTTATGCTAACGTCTGTGGGTATGCTGTTGCATGGGTATAGTCAGACTTCTCTTAGGTAAGGGAATATATGCGCCATGAGGTCTCTTTAAGCTCTGTTTTTTCAAGATCCCATAATTGTTACATAATCTTTCATAACCAGTGTATGCTAGAACATGATTTATAATATACATTAGAGTATCCACAACTCAATTCTGCAACAGACCCTCATACTGGGTTGATCCTGACTCAGAAAGGTAATGTTGCCTTCTATTTTCTACATAGATATGTTTTTGTCTTGTCTCATTAGAAGGAATGCACAACCTGAAGGAAGACATTAGAATAGGAACTATACTTTCTTATTTTGTCTTCTCCCTATCTTATTTGCAATTTGCTTTAGTTATATGATTTTATTCCCATAATACGTGAGCATACAAGAAACAAGGCACTAACTTTCTAACTGCTTTAATTCCTCATTGGTGCTCACGTTCTCTATCCACCGACGACTGTATTATAAATCTAATTACAATAAATACTCTCAAAAAGAACACCACATCTCACAATTAGCTTCTCTACAAAATGTACCATCAGTCAGGATGCTAACAAAGCAGAAATCACACTAATTTCACACGGTTGAGTTCCAGAGAACAAACACTTGGGCTTTATTTAGTCTATTACAAAACGCGCATATAGGACTAAAGTTTCGACCTTAAGGCTTTGTGCATGCTAATGTTTGAATATCTTGATAACAGAAGTCCTCTTTTTTCTTTCTTCTTTCTTTGTTACTCATAGGGTAGTTCTCCCAGCAAAACCTAGCGCTAATCTGACACCGGCTTTTATATGAAGAGAAAAAAAAAGACAAAGACTGGAAGAATAAACCAAGAGAATTGTTCAACATGAGAAATGAAATGCAATGCCACAATTAAAATAAAGTAAAATCAATATACATTTAAAACCAATGTGCGTTTGTAGAGATATTCCATGTCAAAATTCTGTTGTCAATTAATTCTGATGCTCCCATGTGCAAATACTCTGTACTTGCCCATTTGCAATTCTGCTTCTGATTATAGATTTCAAGATCTATAGGCAAAAACCATATACTTTTTGCCCATGCTAAAATTCACATGACGAATCAGATTTTTTCTTTTAGAAAACATATTGCAAGTTCATTTAAGTATAGAACATAATTGTTAAAAAAATTGTATAAATGATGCACATTAAAATTATATAAAACATTTAAGTATTGTTTTCAAAAAACCCTGAAGTACCATAGCCAGCTTTTATGAAAACAGAGGATCATATAGCTTGTCAGATTAGTCAATATCCATCTTCATCATGGTTAATACACCAGCTTTAATAAAACCTGTAGGTTAGACCTTTGAACTTCTAAACAGTGTTTTGCAGGAAGCAACTCTAAATCACCAGATGATAGTGAAAAGAATAGAATTGAGTGAGTAGTTAAAGTATTTTTTCACTTGATCTGACAGTATTTTTTTTTTTAGAGTGATAAATCACTTTGCTGTAGTTGAATTTCACACCTTCTGGTATAAGGCTAACAATGTATGTGGAACTCTGTGACAGACATCCCTTGGTTTGCTACATTAAAGAAGAAAAATGAAGAAAGATGACAAAAGTTAGCAAGTTGATGAAGCATACCAAGGCTTCCTAAATACTAGTATAAAAATAAAATTACTTATGTCTTCTTGTTAAATAATCAATTTTTATTTAAAACCCCATAATTTACTTAATTTCTGAGTTCTTAATGGATATAGTCAATCATTCCACTCATTCTAAACCAGAAACTTCATACAATGCTACTTTAAAGGATTCCCTTACTTGCACGTTTGAAAAGAACAAAACTTTTCAAACTTATAATCTCATACACTACTATTAGGATGTCTTCAGTAATTATTATTGCAACACTTGGTAAGTCAAGATTTGTATACTTTTTCTCTTGTACATTATGACAGATTAGTTTGCATATAACTGATATAGAAAAGAGTTGTGGCATGGTTTTTTATTTTTGCTATTGCTTTTCTACTTCAGATAAAGGATGTGGAAAATTCTGGCTGCTGAATTTATTATTTATTAAGGCAACATAATCCTAACTATTTAGGGTTCCTAATTATTTAGTTCATAAAAATGAAAAGCTGCTTTGATTAAATTTTACTTGGATTGGTTTTTTTTGAGGCTATGATCCAGAGAAATAACTTAATGTATTCGCTTGCCATCTAGCTAAAACAATTCAGTTTGTTTAGGTTCCTGTACTGAGAAAACAGTGTAATTTTCAGTGTAATTTTCCTGTAATTAATAACAACAAATTGATAATTATGTATCACGTGTCCATGCAGAAGTCAAATTCAGTGCAAAGTATGTATCTGCATCAGAATTCTTGCTGCATGGTCATATCACTTTTCCGCTACCAAATCCCCCTGAAGTACAACTCTCTACAAAATATTCTTTGGGGGAAACTTCCAAAAGCTCTGCTGTATTTATTTGTCTATAACTTTATTTATTGTGCAAGGGGTAATTCCATTCTTAATTAATAAAAATGTTGTTTATTGTAACATTATGACTGATACTGATGTATAGTAAACAGTATACAATTGACTAATTGAAGTTTTGGATATTGTTTTTGTTGAAAGACAGAGTAGATTACTCACTTGAAAAAAACTTTGTTATAGATACAAAACTAGTGTATGTCATGGATTTTCCGCTTTGCCTACTCTTTGTCAACTTTAAAAAAGTTTTTTTTTTACTAATCATAAAAAAAGGAAACCAAGTAAAACCTCAAAAACCAAACCCAAAACACATGCACAAAACCCCCCCCAAAATAACCACATCCTACTAAGCTTACAGACTTCGCTGTAGTTACTATAAATGCAACATATTGGTGAGGGACAGTATGTCCTTACCGATGATGCCACATTGATCAGCAGTCTCCAAAAATGACTACAGATGCCCCTGGGATCATGAGATTCACTGAATACTGATTAGTCATTAGAAGAAGCTTTCCCCTACCAAGCACATGGGAAAAGGTACATCACTGAAACGGTTATGGTAAGGAGCAGGAACCATTAACCTTGGTCTCTCAACTTGGAAAGAGGAGATTCAGATCACCTTCTCCATTTAGACATAATCTAAGAATGTACATAGGGAAAGAAAGTTTATTATGTCTTCCCGGACAGATTCTTCTGTGTATTACTCTATTCTCTTTCCTTCTTCAGATCAAAACGATGACAAGTCATCCACAGTTCATTGATAAGTCTCTCTCTTTTCTTCTTTTCTTTATCTCCCCTCTCTCTTCCTCAGCGGAGCATTAAACTTTCAACCCCCAATTTTATTTACAGATACATTCTCAAGTAAAGGAAGACCGAGTTTACTCTTATCTTCCCCAGTTGTGTGTGCATGGCAGGGCATGTGTGTTGGTTGGTTGCCTTTTAAACTGATAATGTGACATGACCTGTAACTTTGCTTTTAAATCAGGGATGGCACTTCTTTGCCCCTTCTGCCAGTATAGCTTACACAAGCTGAAGTCTAAACTGAAGAGAAACTTTTATAAGTTCAAGACAGTACTGAAAAACAGATGGGCACACAGAGATTTTGTATGAACTCCGCTTCCTTTGGAAATTAAGAAACAAGCTATGTAAGGAAATCTCCGTTCAATTAATACTAAAACATTAAGCAACTCCTCAGAAAAACAGGACATGAAATAGTATAAATAATGGTGAAGATGAATGTTAAGTTTCCTTCTTTGTCTCTGGAACTAGCTGATGCTGACCCTTCCCTGTGTCATTTGTATTGCTAAAACAACACACTACTTTAAGTATGTAAGTTAATTCAGGTAATATAAACTTTAATCCCATACTTATAAAAATAGACAGAAACAGAACAAAGATTCAATCTGCAACACACATGATCCATACTGAAGCTGTGTGAACATTTAAGAAGTTCTGAAATTTGAATAATTATTTTTTAACCTTATGATTTGGCATACTTAATAGTCCTAATTTAAATGTTATTATAGGTAACTTTATATTTCTGTTCAACTTCAAAAGCTGTATAACGGGTACTCACACTGTCATATTTTATTCAGTATTTCCATGTTTAAGAGTTTCAGTCATATTGCCAGGCAGCAGGGGGAAAAAACCAAACTGCTCATCAAAAACTGCACCGAAAATAATAATAATGGGAAAAAATAAAAACCAACTGTAAACTGCTAAGAAAGATAACCAAGTTTTCAAGATAAATTAAATTATTACCAATTTTTTAAAAAATTCCACATCGTGAGTAATGAAAACATTTGTATTGATTTTTGTCGCGTACATGCCAGTAAAGCAGACAGTTCCAGAAACCCAATTTTGTCTCACAGCAGTTATATTCTGCCACAAGGACAGCACTCTTCTGTCCATCTCTTGAGAGCTTTTTTTTTTTTTTTTTTTTAAACACACTATCCACTTAAAATATGGAAGATCCAATTTTTCAATAAATTCTAATTTACTTACTACATAAATTAATATCAGGAATGTTGTTTACTAAAGCATGTATCCAAGCACCAAAGCAAAGTTTAATATCAGAGCAAGCTTAGGAACCAAAGAACGTTCACAGAAGATTCAAATTATGTTTTTCATTCCTGCAATTTAAAAAGTTTATACAGCTCTGCTGCAATATGATAAAGCTTATTTTAGGACCTCCACACAGAAGTGCATACTTGGTCCCAAAATACAGACACCACAGTCATGCAATTGAATTAGGAAGGTGTCACATGAATATATCATCTTAGGCTTTCCTTCGCTTTAAATGTCTATAAATAAGTCTTCTGGCAAGCAGTATGTGTTAATTTCTAAAACAAAAGTGTGCTTAGACACAACTGTCATGTTGTAAATCATCACAAAAACCACAAACAAATTAAGGAAACAAATATCCAGAGCAGATCTTAAATCGGTGGTGGCGGGGAGGCAGATTCTCAGCAGATTTAGCTTTATTTCCATTACTTGTTATCAGTTGTTTTCAACATCTTATTATAAATTAAAAGCTTTTATTTGTTTGGTAGTAACATATCAAGGCCTTTCTTCCTCCAGTAAGTATACGGATTTCTCCCAATAAACACAGCCAGTTCACTGCAAATGGATCCTTACGATGACAGCAGAGTTATTTGATGGAAATTCATGCACCACCATCTGATAGTTCTCAGAAGATTTTAAAAATAGAGTTGGGGTTTCCGTTGCCAGTCTACTCCTTCAGCAGTGGTTGGATCAAAGCCTAATCTCAACTCTAGAACATACTTCCATATCTTGTATCAGGTCATGAGCAAGGCAGAATAGGCAAATCATGAGACAGCAATAAAATGTAGTCAGTCCTTTTCACAAAAAAATAATACTTCTGAATGAAAAATTGCTTCAGAAAATTAAGTATTTCAGCATTGACCATTTTGCTTCTTTTTTCAATCCAACTTCCAGGCTGTAGACTTGCCACTGAAGCATTTACATAGTTTGCTGTTTTTTGTATCACAGCTTTCCCTGTCTCTCCCACCACCCAGTTCTTCATGGAAATGAGATAGCTTGAGATAGTGACAACAAAGGAACAACTACACCAAATACCAAGACATAAAGTAACAGCAAAAGTATTTATTAATTATCTGTCATAAAAGCTGAGTATTGAGTATTTTTTAAAATTACTCCTTTGATTTCAAATTGTAAGGTGGGAGAAAAAGAAGCCTTATTAACAGAGCTGGGGTGAACTAGCGATGCAGACCAGCTTGATGCAAATTGGTGGCAAAACATGTCCTCTCCTATCAGGCAGTCTTGTCTTGCTTTAAGACGTGGCTTTAAGTACACATGTTAATTCTCAGAATGACAGACTGACTAAAAGCATGAAGATATATTCTGTGCTGATCAAGGAAGTGCAATAAGCCAGGAAAAGTGTACCCTGCACAAGTACCTTACCATTACCTACTGAATGTACCTATTAGAGTGGGTCCCAAGGAGGGCCATGGAAACGGTCAGAGGGTTGGAACACCTCTCCTATCGAGAAAGGCTGAGAGGTTTGGGGTTGTTCAGCCTGGAGAAGAGAAGGCTCCAGGGAAACCTTCTTGCAGCCTTTCAGTACATAAAAGGGGCTTATAAGAAAGATGGAGAGAGACTTTCTACTAGGGCCTGTAGTGACAGGACGAGGGGCAACAGTTTTAAACTGAAAGAGTGTAGATTTAGATTGGACACAAGGAAGGATTTTTTTAGGATGAGGGTGGTAAGACACTCGAACACATCCAGAGAAGTTGTGGATGCCCCATTACTGGAACTGTTCAAAGTCAGGCTGGACGTGGCTCTGAGCAACCTGATCTAGTGAAAAACGTCCCTGCCTGTGATAGGGGGTTGGATTAGATGATCTTTAAAGGTCCCTTCTAACCCAAACCATTCTATGATTCTATGAATTGTAGTGTCCATACTGGCATGCTTTGCACGTCTGACATTCATGTCCTCTGGCATAATATTATATGAGCAAATGAAGAAATGACAAGATTTATTAGGAAAGGAGGGTATTATAGTCCATTTTAATGAACCATCCTTTTGAAGAGAGAAATGAATGCAAGAAACATTATTGCATATATACATACTTGCATATAATTTGTTTGTTTGTTTTGCCCATTTCTTTTACATCTGGTGCAACTGATATATTGGCAGACCAACCAGTTCGCAACAGAAAGATATAACATAGGGCATCCATAACAACAAATTTATTTTCATTTCAGCAATTACCTGATAACTGGAGTTCACAAATATAAGTGAAAAATTTTCGCATAATAAACTCAATCTGCAAGGTTTAACTTACATATTTTTACTGTTTTAACAGATGATCAGAAATATTAATGGAATAGCCACTGTCTTGTCTCAATTACAGATGAACCAATCTAAAAAACTTGGCATCTGACAGCAAGAAGGAATCTAAATAGAAGCTGTCAGCCTTTTGGAATCTTAGTGCATGACCACTACCAGATCAGTAAAGATACCAATAGCAACAGACGTTTACGTTATATCTATTTCAAATGAGAATGGGTGTGCACAGTATTTAACATATTCTTTAAGTCATGTATTCTGTATCACTGCTATGTCTAAACTATCAAGTATAAATAACCTCAGCTGTTTATTTAATATCACAGTTTGTGAAAGAACGTAAGATTTCCCTTTTGGACTGATGTTTTTTGCTAGGGAACTTAAATGGTGACTTTGAGGCAAATATCCTGTGGATCTTTTTAAAGAGCCCAACACCATTCAGAGTTTTACGCATTGTCTATACCAACTGTTGGCGAGAGAGATGCTTAGGGCTTTGAAAATTAGGTATCTGCAATGGGACAAACTATTATCTATCTTAAGTTTTAGGACCTCAAAACAAATTGGAAAAGATTCTATAAAAAGATGAAACAAAGCAGACATTTGCTCAGTCAGTGTATGAAGTTATAGCCTAGCTGCTTTCTACATGAAGATACAGGAAACCTTTTAAAACGCTTTTTAAAAATAGTATTCTGAGGAGATTTTACAGTGTCACAGTTAACCTGAACTTAAGTCCCAGCCTTGTGAGGTATAGGCAGCAGAATCACAGAAAAATGGGCACTATTTTAAATAGCATTTAAACACATATGGAGGCTCATTACCCATTACATAGTTAAATACTACTTATCCAGTTTTTAGGAGTGGGGGGGGGGGGAAAATCAAGACGTGTGCTGGAATGTCACTGTATAAATAAAAAGTTTCTGCCAAGGACCCAAAGATGGAATGACATCAACAATGAGGTAAGATAGACCTGAAGCAGAAATACTGGGTTCTACAGGCTCTAGAGTTACTTGATGCCTATATTTTCAACAGTAACTATTTTATATCTAGAGGAAAACAATTACATGTTTTAAAGGAGTTTTCAATCATGGAGGCAGAGATTGAGACTAAATCCCAGGCTTCTTCCCCAAACTTTATCTATAGACAAGACTGAAATATGGCTGTGAATATATAGCAAATGAGCTGTCAGGTTTGCATGGACTGGTAAGAATGGAGTATGTTTGCATCAGGTTCAAATGCTTACATGTGCACAGGGAGAATCATAAATTATACAGAGGAACAATTCTAAAGGAATTACAATACCTATGATTATTCTATACTAGTGAATACACAGATATATTAAGGTACAGGCATATATGGGTATATTCAGTGAACAGATATATTAATGGATGTAGAGAACATTAAAGAGCTTTTACATGCAGTGCTCTTCAAACAATTAAACGAACTTCTCTGATAATATTCTTATTGAGTGAATGTCAGAATGGCACATAATGCCACCATATATTCGGTAGTATATGTTACCTAGCAAAAAAAAAATTAAATTCTAGGCAAAGTCTTTAAAATTTATTAGAAAGTTAATACACATCAATGGCAAATTCCATTCTGCAAACCTAGAGGCTATATACACACAATCCATCATCAACCATAATTAGTTCCCCAATGTTAAACTGCAGAATTAAAAGAATCTTTTTCAAGTCAGCTATAACACCTACATATTATTTTAAAATATACTTAATATGAGGATATAATGCCTTTGAAATCCAGCTACATCTTCCATTTCTTAGTCCATACTCCACTATGCTGATACTGTACTATGTATATGCACATACCTTTCAGTTTGCCATGTTTTCTATCAGTAAAAACAAGAGTCTACTAAGATGAATTACACTACTACTTCAATAAAAAAAAAAGAAATCTGAAAACTATAAATTACTGTCATATATATTTCAACTGAACTGTTACAATCCCGAACTATGACTTGCTGGAAATTTATTTCAGAAGTGAGCTCTCTGATATTTTTGGCAATTCTTTAAAACAAAAACCTCACTTTACATGGTAATCATCCACATCTGTTAAGAGTTTAGAAGAGAAAAGGCATCAAATGAAGGCAAAATTCTAACAGAAATCTTTCAAACAGGATTTGAAAAACACAGCAGATATTTTAACAGCTTTCATATAAAATACATGAAAAAGGACAGAATAAAAAAGATGTCACAGAAATAAAATGTGAAAATTGAAGTCCATTCAACTGCTGTCCATCCTATGACAAGTATTTACACATATTACTGATCTGGACTACAGAAAGTGGAATACTTAAGGTTTAGACAAGAACCAGCAGGGACAGGACATTGAAAGAGCATAAATGAATCATATCCATCGTACATATCCTCAAAAACAAAAAATTCAAACCACCAAGAAACGGCTGCATGGCAGTTTCCCCTGCACAGTGATTTTACAGATGTCTTACCGTTATTGCTACTCCAGTAGGAGATACCTACAAATCTGCAAGCAGTAGCAGTGTTTTAAAAAAAGTGATAAATTAATCAGTACCCTCTAGCAAACTGAGGAGAAATATGTGAGCTACCTACATGTTCAGCCACAGATGTCTTACGTCAACCATGCTCTCATTACATTGGATTTATAATTAAGAACAACTATCATTAAAGGGAATAGAATGATTTCCCATAAAATTAAAATTTATTTTTACAGAAGTCACTGTATTTCCCACTGCTTCTGTCCCAGATAAGATGTTAGCAGTGCTTACTTTAAAATCGCTTCATAGGGTTCCCTTATGCAGTTCTATCAGTACCACCAAAAAATCAGCCATCCCATTCACTAGCAAAATAGAGAGATAAGTTTCCAACAGAGAAGTTCATAAAATTTTACTGATATTTAATAATCACTTACACCCTTTGCACTTTCCAAATTTTACCACACAGAACCAACTCAACATCATTTGATGTGAAAGTGACCTTTAAAGACAGTCCTACCCCTGTGCTCAAAGCAGAGTCAACAGCAGCAAGGTGCTCAGCACCATATCCAGTCAAGTTTTTAATATCTCCTGAGACCAAGACTACACACACTTTCTGGACAACCTGTTCCAGTGTTTGACCATCCCCACTACAGAAAAAATCATTTTGTTTTCAGGATGAGGATTGAAGTTTGTTAGCGAAACTCTCTAGACTCAGAAGCATACAAAAATTTGCAGTTCCCTCAACTACCAGCACAGACCCCCTGCCTGTGTAATGTCTGGGCTTCACACTTGCCAGATAGGCCAGTTTGCAGTCTGCTAGGCAAGTTACACACAGGCGCCCACGCACCCCAGGTTAGGGGAAAATATAAACTCCAGCCCCCCCAGCAGTTGGTGCTTAGGCACACAGGCCCTATGAGCCATAGCTCCCACACCAGCTGCTCACGCTAAAACCCTCAGTTCATTCCACTCACCCTAGACACCCACAGCTTGCACTTAGGACACACGGGACCTATGACCCATGGTCCCACACCAGCAGCTGACACTGAAACCCTCGCTTGCTCCAGCTGCTGGTACAGACACAAGTGTCCCTTCACCCAAATTCTGATTCCAGTTGCTGGCTCAGATTCATTCACTCCAGTCTGTCCAGTAACCGTCAATCCTTCTGAGATCCATGGCCCCTCTAGCTACTGATGGAGACACTCTTCCTTGCTCCAGTTGCTGGCACCACAGACACAGGGGCTGCTTCACCTGAGGTCTGATTCCAGTTGCTGGCTTCAAATTCACTCCCTCTAGTTTCCCCAGTTGCTAACATTCATTCCTAACAGCACTCATGCACAGGGTAGAGAGCAAGACTACATGAAAGATAGTTAAGAAATTATTTAATAGGAAGATAAACTGCAGTGATCAGGCACAGGGCTGTCAGACAAGCATACTGACTGGACACTGTTTACACACAACCAGCCCTTTCTATATCCCCTCCTCTCTATCCCCTAGCACCACCTTGCTCTTCCCCAATCCATTTCCCCTAAATATCTCTTCCTAAGTTTTGCAGAGTCCTGCAGATCCCCCTGAAATATTCAAAATCTTCATGTTTGCCGCCTTATCAGTTACTGAGTCTAGACTCACCCTCTCCAAAGTGCTGGCTGTTGTTTCTTAATGGACCATCCATTAATAGCTCCATTCATTGAAGAGCTATGTCATTGCCTCCATTCTCCTGTATCTACTAGGTTTGTGTCTCTGTTTGTTTTCAAAGATTTTCATGTTACTTGGGGAAGGAAATGAGTTGAGAAACACCCCGTAGAATGCTCAAGGTTTGTAATCTCAAAACGGGCTACCACAGGTGCAATACTTGATGAGCACTTTAGGCAGCAGAAAAAGCTAAAGGTTTCACGGGATGTTAGGTTTATATATGATCAAAATCCATGACCCAAGATGTATAGAACACTAGTGGGTTTTTAATGCTACACCATCATAAACACCATTGGTTCAACCAATTGCTGACGCAGATACAACACAGCACACGATTGCAAGCAGCAAAACAGGAGAAAGTCTTACTTTTGACATCCTATTTCAAATGCAGACAGTCTTCTGTTTCAGAGAGTTACAAATTTTCTTCCTCAAATTTACAAGTTACTGTGTGCCTGAACTTTCAAAATTCATGATCATACTGCCTGCTTCCTTGAAAGATGAGTTATCACTGGAGACCTAAGTTAGATTTTCTCATCAAGAATACTGAAGCTGGTTTTATGCTTGCATGTGCTAAGTTGGATTCCTATCTTTCTTGACATATGAAGAAAAAGGAAATTATAAAATCTATCACCATTTCAAGCTGTTTTGCAGGGGAACTGTTATATTCCTACTGTGGGTTTCTGCCACAGAAATTACTGCTTCACATCCATGATTTCAAAATGTTAATGTATAAGAAACTCATCTGGGGTAAGAAAATTACTTAGAGTTATGAATCTTCAAGTATTCCATGACTTTTTTTTTCCCCCCCAAATATAGATCCATATTTTGCTTCATACAGAATCAAAAATTTTTTGTTCATCTAAACCTGCAATGGATAAGCAAAACCTCTCATTCTAATTTTATTACTACTGGGTACATCAGTGACTGCAGTTACTTTAACAGTTTCACTCATACTTCAAAACAAACAGAAGTAGCAGTGAGATCTGAGTGTTTCTGCTAGACCTTCTCTTCATAATGACTTTCACAAGAAAAAGAGAGAGGCTTTAAACCAAAGTATAGACAGATAAATAGAATTTCAGATTTTAATAGAATGATTTTAAATAGTAAAATTTAAATACTGAAAAATGTGTGGGCCCCACAAAATAAAAAGGATGTTAAGGTACTTGAATGCATCCAGGGGAGGGCAACAAAGCTGGGGAAAGGGCTGGAAGGCATGTCCCTGAGCAGCAGCTAAAGACCCTGTGTTTGTCTAGTTTGGACAGAAAAAGACCAAGGGGCAACCCCACTGCTCTCTACAGCTTCCTGAAGAGGGGAAGTGGAGAGGAAGGTGCTGATCTTTTCTCCCTGGTATCCAGTAACAGGACGCATGGGAACAGTTCAAAGCTGTGCCACGGGAGGTTCAGATTTGACATGAGGAAACACTTCTTTACAGAGAGTGTGGTCAAACACTGGAACAGGCTTCCTAAAGAGGCGGTCAATGCCCCAAGCCTGTCAGGTGTTTAAGAGGCATTTGGACAATGCCCTTAATAACATGCTTTAATTTTTGGTCAGCCCTGAAGTGGTCAGGCAGTTGGACTAGATGATCATTGTAGGTCCCTTCCAACTGAACTATTCTATTCTATTCTAAATAGAAAAAAACAGAGTTAGTAGGGAGGACCCAACAGTATAAACAAAGTAGCCAGGTCCTTGCTTCAAAGTTTGGTTTTACAAAGATCAATTACTTTTTGACTGATTGCAAATAAGCACTCAGAAAGTTCGTTCTGTCTTCACTGAGGCCTCAATGGCCGCACCAAGTTCCTTTCAGAAGCTGCTACCTGAGCTATAGCCTCCCACTTCCATGTTACTTCCCAGTTACTGCTACACCACAGTAGAATCTTCCCACCCCTCACTGCTCCCAAGATCAGTAGCAGGAAAACAACCATCCCTCCTTTCCCGGTCTGTCTGGTCCAGTCCCAAATCAGCCATTCCTAAGAGAAAATAACTGTGAACAAATATTGCCTATCAAAGATGGTTTTCAGGAAATAACTCTATGTTCTAAAACAGCTAGGCTAGCAGAGTCAGTTTTGTTACTAGTCTTGTTTAAGATTCACATCAGGGAAGCTAGTGAAGAAACATGCAATAGGATAATCATTATGATGATTTTACTGAGATCAGATTGAAAATCAATGCAGTTACAAATCAGGTGTCTGAAGTTAGAGAATGGGTGAGAACCAACTTTTGTATAGCTAAATCCAGACAAGAACAAAAGTTTGGAAATACAACAACTACTGTGACCCTTGTAAGCACTCTATCATTTGTGATTCACATTTGCAACAGTAAGTTGTTACTAAATCTAGGATCCCAAATCTCCAAAAATCATAGCTGCTACAGCCTCAGTGTTTCTACACATACTCAGATACTGTATTTTTCTATTTCTATGCCTTCTATTTCATGTAGAGACTAGCGTGTTTTAAAATATCAGTCACTGAGCTTATTCAATGGGAGTGAACTCATCCAATTTCTCATCCATTTCTTGAGAAGTTATATGGAAAAAACACAACAGCAACTTCCTAAACACAAATAAGCTAGTACTAATTCAAGTCAATGACTTAAACAATGAAGACTCAGTTATACAACAGTAGTACAGAGAGAAATCTTTTCAAACTAACACAACTGGCACCACCTCCTCCCTCCTGTTAAATCTGGTACTCACTTCCTTTCATACCTTACCCTGGATTAACAAATATTCTGGTTCTGCTACAAACTTATTATCTCAATAAACACACCATCTCAAATTATCACTCTGGAGCCATAAACAAGCTGGCAGGTTGAAGATGACTTAAAAAATGGTATCACAGAATATAGCTCTAAAGAGTAATAGTCTAATTACTCTAATTCCTGTAAGTCCAGTAATCATTAGAATGAAGTACAAAGCATAGATCTTTAAAAAAAAAAAATCTGATAACCTAATTTTAAAGTAAGATCTGCATGTCTACCTTCTGTTATCAGTTCTACTGATTCAATGCCAACCTACGTTTTGCCACCACCAAATTTTTGCGGCCATGGAATTTTCTGACGTTTTTTAGATGCTCATTCATGATTAAATAAACAATATAGGCCAATATATTTATCTATTTTAAAGCCCACACTGTCTCAAATCCAATAGTATACAACTTTTTGCTTTGGTGCTAAGGCAGAAAAATTTGACTTCTTAAGTAAAATAATACAGAGATGTTTCAATAGTTATGACTGACATGTTCTCTGACACCGTCATCTTGGTAGCTTTTGTCTAGAAAATACAAGTAGTTTGACCTGGAAGCCACAATAAAATTCCATAAAAACCTCACTTATTGAACAGTCATACTCATGTTCTGAAAATTAAGATAGTATATAAACAAACTCTTTATTGGACTTGATTTCATTCCTTGAAGTTTCAAAAATACAGGTTTGAAGGTACACACTATGATGTGTGTCAGATACAAATATTAGGAAGCAAAGACAGATTCTTGCCTGAACTCTCTTGTTTAGGTCCATTTAACTTGTATCCCTGAGATAAAGTTCATGAAACTGGATCTAAATTTCCTGCCTCTGGCCAATTTGTAGGGGAAAAGGAGCCATGATACTTTCTCCTATTACTACTTGGGGTGGCAGGGTGGGGAATCTTCTGGACAGAAAACACTTGGAGACTTGTATAAAGTTCTGTTCACATAGTAAAATCTGTAAAATGCTTTTTAATCTAAGGATAAGATTGGTTGAATATTTGACTTCAATATAATCTGAGGACCCAGGAGGCTTGGAGTTGATCTTGAACCAGATTCAGAATTTCATGTTAGTTGGTTAACATTGGTATTTCTAATCTAATCTAATTTAATACAAATAATCTAATATGAATACAAAGTAAAAGATGAAATACCAATTTAAACAGAGAATCCAAATATTTTCAGACTGACATTTCTTGACTTTTAGTGAACTGCCCTACAGCAAGAAATAGTAGTTGCCACTCAGAGAGAAATGCAAAGGACAACTCCTGTAGTTATCAAATTCACTGGAAGTTACAAAATTTGTTTTACATTATATCCCACGTAAAACAAAAAAACATTTACTGCACCTAACACAAGCATTTCAGAGAACTGCTCTGTATAATTCTTTCTAATGGTGAAAGTTTTGGCTGATATCAAGAAGAGAGTCAGAGGGAAGTTGCTAAATGTCAACAGTACCTTCAGAAAAGCACAGCTCATTCATATTTGACAAGATTCACATTAGGTTATTCTACTCTTACTTACCATACAGAAGACATTACAAAAGATTTACAGTATCACCAGCAACAATACTTGGCAAGTGGCAATAGCCTTGCCATTCCTCGCAGCCGAAATTATAACCATGACTCAGCAATGGCTGGGTATTTAAAATGTTAAAAAAAGCAAACAAAACAGAAAACCAAAAAAGCACATACATCCCAAAATTATGTTAAAGCATATTCTGCCTACAGTCACAGAAGATATTACAGCGATATTAAAAGGGCAGAAATTATTTGATCTTATGCCAGCAAGCCACATTATCCTTACATTATTCTTCCCTCTCTGTAGTCAATAATGCACTCTGCCTTACAAAATATTTTTCAACATCCACCAGAAACTGTTTCAAAGACACAAGAAAAGGATAGAATTGAACCTACTTGTCTTCATGCAAATTCTAGATAAATTTATACATATACATGTTTGCACAGTGGTGAAAACTGGCTGTATGTTGAAGATCTTTTGGAACATCTTTTTCTCCTCACACAAGATTTTTATCCAGAAATAGAGAACAGTAGGATAACCAGACAGAAAAATTTCCAACCTTATTTAACTGTTTAGTAATTAATTGAACATGTGAAAGACATGTTCTCTTTAAATGACTGCACCAAGATAATTACATGCACCAAGAAAATGACAGGCATGTAGGGCTGCTTAGCCCCTACATACACATCTTTTGCTAAGTTAAGTATACACTGCTTAAGTATGTTATGATTAAGCATACAATAACAAGGAGTCTTTTCACTTTTCTGTTATTTACTAAATGCTGGCTGTTCGTGCTATCAGCTGGTAGATTTCAGATGACAAAAATCTACCAATGAAACTGAAATTTCAGATCACCATAGTAGGCTACATAGTATCTTCAGTCACCTCCAGCAGCAGGAAATCCCTTGAGTGTGGTTGTTATGATAAATCCCTAAGGATGAGCCTGAGTTAATTGCTAGGAATAATATTTCCTTCACAGGGACAAGCTGCCAAATAATTGAATTATAAACTCAGCAGACAAATGCATAGTAAGTCTATAGGGCTGAACGTTAAAATCACAAAAACCCAAATTAGAAGACAGACATCTTTAACAATTAAGTGAATTAAGTAAATTAACCTTCTGCACCTTCATTCATGATAAAGTTTACAAACATACTAACCACCCTTAGTGATTACTTCTCTGCAGTTTTATAGGAGAACTCAAAAACAAGGGACTTTACTTAAAGCTGTATCTTATAAAAAGTAAATGTCTACGTATTTTCCAAATACTGGTACCTATAAAACCAGATTTCACAGTGAGGCACAGAGAGTTAGTTTTTGTATCTACTGTATAATTAAATAAGACATGACTGATTCCAGTCTCCCACAAACAGTTCTTCTAAGCAAGACAGGAATTACAAGATTTCATTCCTCATACTTTATGGGCATTTATAGTTTATTAATGCAATCAGATAATAAATTATTTGTAGACATACTGTAAATAAATTACATTGACTTATACTGCTGAAAAAGCAATTGCACTGCAAAGACACCACTCACTATCTTTTTTTAAAATGTTCAGATGAGACTGCTGACATTATTTTAATTATACTAAGAGATAAAAAGCTATAAGACTGACTGTCCCACATACAGACAAGTATTTCAGACCTCTTTGAAGCTCAGTTGTTTTAGTCCCCTACAAAGGTGATATACTGAAGTATGAAATGAGTTATATACTTATAGAAAGGCAGGTATGAAAATAATGATGTTAACTATCAAGTGTTTTATACTGCAATCAGAGTGGAAAAGGACACTGTGCCATATTCAAGTCTTCTCACACCCTCTCCTCAATCTTCAGCAAAGCACAGTTTTATTAGTTCAAACTAAAATTGGCTAGTATAACAGAAAACTTATAACCTACTACAGCCAACTTCTACATTCTTGGTTCTGTATCTATTCACCAGTACAGAGCTCAAAGATGTCTGAAGCTCCAACACAATTATTTTGTTCTTGTATTTTCAACCATGCCCACTGACGGAAAATACAATAAAACTACTGAAGTATCCTCCTATTTCTAGACAAAGATTTCTTCATCACTACTAACTTCAGCCATTCTTTCTCTTTCAAAAGGTTGCTTCACTAGTTACAAAGTTCACAGAACATCAATTTAAGGTCTACACCAATCATTTTTTCATGGTCTTTATCTTAATGGGAACTCAAAAGCTGCCTCTATAGATTCACAGCAACCTACATGACACTAGATTATTATAAATTATACCCTATACAGAATCAGCAAAATCTGAACAAATTTAGATGTTTTTAACAGTTGCTCTTCTACATGAAGATCCTAAAAGAAAGCTTTCAAAAAGTTGACCCTGCCCAGCCTAGCTATCAGTTCCTCTTTCTCAGTTTGGCATATCTCTCATGTCCACTCCTTGCATCATCTCTCACCTCAGTCTTTATTATATATTGATTTTCTTCATTCTTCATTTACCTTGTCCATCTTATAACAGCTTCTCTCTGTGTATTCTGCCTGCCTTCTCCACCCCACACCTGATGTTTCTATTTCAGTTAATGGAGAGTTCTGGCTACTTCTGATGTGTGTGGGCATACCAAATGCCCAACTGCTGTTTTTAAAACTGAAATTGTCTTTCACGATGCGAACAAACACATCTTGTGTAATAATTTTATACCCAGCTAAAAAAAAAGTGTAAACAAATTGTTTTAAAGTATGCAATCAAAGCTGCTGTAAATTCTACATCACTGTTAGTTATGTGGTTTGATAGTTGCCAAATCTCCCAGCAAGACCCAGTACAGCATATAAACAAATATGCACAATTTAATACACAATAGAGCTAGAATCACTGTTCTCAAGCATAGGAAAATGCGTACCTGTTACTAAACCGAGTCACTACTGAAAAATATGTAACTGTGTGCTGTACTGGGTAATGCTAACAGGACTCCATTAATTGAGTTAATCTATTCCTTATTTATAAATAGTCCCAAACGTAAGACAAAGATCTCTTTATCCTTACACTAAGTCTGTCTTTGAGATATGTCATCCTATATATTCCATTCAAAGCTCACAGATTAAATATTTTATAAGCAGCTGGGTGAAGTCTCACAATCGCTAACCCTTGTTTTCATGGGGGACTTCAACTTCCAGATGTCTGCTGGAAATACAATACAGCAGAGAGGAAACAATCTAGGACGTTTCTGGATTGTGTGGAAAATAACTTCCTGACACAGCTGGTGAGTGAGCCAACTACGGAAGGTGCCCCACTGGACCTGTTGTTTGCGAACATAGAAGGACTTGTGGGTGATGTGACAGTTGGAGGCTGTCCTGGGCAGAGCGATCACAAAATGATACAGTTTTCGATTCTCACAGAAGTAAGAAGGAGGGTCAGCAGAACTGCTACCATGGACTACCTGAGGGCAGACTTTGGCCTGTTTAGGAGCCTTGGAAGGCAGTCCTGAAGGGCCAAGGAGTCCAGGAAGGATGGACATTCTTCAAGAATGAAACCTTAAAGGCACAGGCCGTACCCATGTGCCGAAAGACAACCTGGCGGGGAAGAAGACCAGCCTGGCTCAGCAGAGACCAAGCTGGGCGGGACTGTTGATCTGCTTCAGGGTAGGAAGACTCTACAGAAGGAGGTAAACAGGCTGGATTGATGGGCCAAGGTCAATTGTATGAGGTTCAACAAGGCCAAGTGCCGGGTCCTGCACTTGGGTCACCACAACCCCATGCAACGCTGCAGGCAAGGTGCCCAGGTGGCCAAGAAGGCCAACAGCATCCTGGCCTGTATCAGAAATAGTGTGGCCAGCAGGAGTAGGAAAGTGATCGTGCTCCTGTACTCGGCATCTGGTGAGGCCGCACCTCAAATACTATATTCAGTTTTGGGCCCCTCGCTACAAGGAAAACATTGAGGTGCTGGAGCGCGTCCAAAGAAGGGCAACAAAGCTGATGAAGCGCCAAGAGCACAAGTCTTATGAGGAGCAGCTGAGGGAACTGGGGTTATTTAGCCTGGAGAAAAGGAGGCTGACAGGAGACCTTAAAGGAGATTGTAGCAAGGTGGGTGGCAGTCTCTTCTCCCATATAACAAGCAATAGGAAAAGGGGAAATGGCCACAAGCTGCGCCAGAGGAGCTTTAGATTGGCTATTAGGAAAAGTTCTTCACTGAAAGGGCTGTCAAGCATTGGAACAGGCTGCCAAGGGAAGTGGTTGAGGCACCATCCCTGGAGCTATTTAAAAACATGTAGATGTGGTGCTTAAGGATATGGTGTAGTGGTGGACTTGGCAGTGTTAGGTTTACAGTTAGACTTGACGATCTCAAAGGTTTTTTCCAACCTAAATGATTCTATGATTCTAAAACGTAACAGATTAGAGACTTGTCTACCACAAGGTTGTCTCAGCTTGTCTACAAGAGTCTAGGAGCATCTGTTTAAAGAGGAAGATACCAATCAAAAGGCCTCCACATCATACAACCATAACCAAACACAAACAGCCTGCATATTCTCATGGTTACCAGTAACAAAGAAGGTCAAGGACAGTAGCTTTTACCATCTCTTCCATGCCCCCTTCTCCACCCAAAATGCCAAGAGGAACAAAATGTCCCAGTTTCTCTACTTCTCTGTCACTGTGCCTCCTTCTACCTTATTATATAGTCCTGCTTAGCAGGATCTTTATTTCTACACCTCTTATCTCAGTTCTGCATAGGAAGCACAAATGGATGAATATGAAAAGTACTATCCCTTCCTAATGTCTTCTGGTCCACACAGTATAAAACGTTTGTATTGCAGAATATCAGATGCCATACCTTGCTAACTGAAAAGACTACAGAAATATGACAGAAAAGCACTGTAGGGGCAGTATCAACATTCTGCCTGAAGAGCATTAAACTTGTTGAAAAACCTAAAAACCTAAATTAAAACCTAAAAATATCATTAAAATTTTCCCCCAAAATCACACAAACCAGTGAAGAGTTGAGCTTATATGCAGCATTAGTGCTTTCTACTGTTTATCAGTAGGTTCACTTAAAATTTAGTTTAAATAATAATTGAGGAAGTCTGCTATACATAGCATTATAATACACTTAAGATTATACACAGTTGTACAAATAGCCTGCACTGAAATTGTTAACAAATCCAGCTCTCTAAAAAAGCAGATTTGATTTGTAGCCACCAATAGAAACCAGGAATACCCTTAAGAGGTTATTATATTAGGACCTCGTAGTTCTTAATGTTTTCTCCATAGCTGAGTTTGAGACATTATGAAACACTATGGCATATGACAACTTTGCATCATATACCACGTGATCATCAAACACTGTTACATGATGACCTGACATCCTATACCTTCATCACATATATGAAGTATTATATATTATATATGAGGTATTGCTAACTTACAGTGAAACCAATCACAGGCTTGATGACTACCATTTGGTGCAAAATAGCCTTTCCTCTACCCTTAGTGGAAATCCTATACAGCATATATATGCAAAACCTCTAAGCATTTCTGGTTATACTCCAAGAACAGCTGGGATATCCATTAGCCAATACACTGTTACATTATTTTCATATCAAACTAATTTTATTAGCAATAGTGTTTATAAGCCACGAAGAGAAATCAGAACAAAGTTCAGAAAGCAGCAGTTCTGTGCATGAAGCTCCAAATTATATAGTAAAGCATGAATAAAAGTTTTTTACTGCGGAAAATAAGCATTGTTAACATAAAATTGCTGCTAAAGTTTTTCACCCAACTGCAATTCAAAATGCAGTATACTTTACTAAGTGAATTACATAAACTATTTTTTCATACACAGAAAAATTTGAAAACGGTTACATGGTCACCCAGACAATATGAATATATAAATACTTCTGGAAGTTCCATTAAGGTTGGACATGGATTAACATGTAAAATCAGCATAAACAAAACACAGCTGTGAATGTTGGAAAGATCTGGACTAATCTTCTAATGCAAGCCTGAGAAAATTCCTTTACAGAGAGAGACTTGCTGAACTTTTCAACTTCATGTCACAGTAGCTGGGACATTAAATTTCTTTTTGCATGACTGGCTTGTCACTTGTTTAGCATCAAGTGTAAAAAATTATTTGATGCTTCTACTGCATGCTAGAAGAGTTGTGAAAGAGTATTTTCTGACTAGAATAATTTCAGAATTATTTATTAATGCCAAAGATAACTTTAAATTAAAGGAATAACTCTCGTCATTGATAAAAGACAAAAATATTTAACTAACTAGAGAGTCATCTGCTACAGCTAGCACTGTAATTTCATGGTGATTATACATCATTTATATAAATAAGTGACTCAAATTTCTAAAATAGATTTTAATTTTAAATACATTGTATTAACTGGAGATAGTTTAGGACCATAATGAAAAACTGGCATTTAGGTTTGCTAAGCCTGAAATTGCTTAGGAGATCTTACTATATTTTTATTTAAACACTTGGAGTAGGGTGTTTAAATGCTTCAGGGAGATTACACCATTAGTTAAAGTACAATCTACAGTTCAAGTATTCCATACCTCTGGTAAACATCATATGATTATTAACATAAACATTCACGTCCGCCTATTCTAAATCCCACATTTGGGAAAAAACTATATGCCACAAATCTTAATACATTCAGACCGGTCAACTGTTCATGATTTGAGCAGCCTTCATGAGATACCCTTCATGTTATAGCCTTCATGTTAATCTTTCTTCATTTTAAAAAAAGTAAACATTTTGTCCCAAGATGGATTTTACCCTGGACTGGATAACATATGCTGAAAACTTAAAATAAAGCCCATCTCCCAAGTAAAGTGCTTCACCTCAGAGTTTTGATTAAACATCTCAGCCTCAGTATCTCAGAACTGAACTGGTGGTTCTCAATATGACCAACAAACTTGGCAATGATAGAGGCCTGTACTGGTTTGCATTTGAAAAGACTCCTGTCTCCCTTGTTCCTACAAGCTTCTGTTTCTTTTCCTTGCAAAGAAACTTCCCAATATATCTCACTTAAATTACTTTCATTTGTCTAAGAGCACAAATTCAGTGACTCAATTGGCACTTCTCTGCTTTTTGTACAGAAAGTACAGAATTTTGTGTCCCTCCACAGTTTAAGTACTAATCTCATATTTTAATTCCAATGGTTTTACTTGAGTAGCTGTTTCATTTTATTCAATATTTTTAATTACTAAAGCTCTTTTTTATATTGGAACTTGTCAAGCATGCTAATATTCTACTCTTTTCCGCTTCCTACCTTCCAGGTAATATACTTTCTAGACCTCAGCCTCCTCTTGGCTTTCACTGACAACTTTTAAAAATACATAAGTAAAGCACAAAACTGAAAACAAATACTCAAGGCAATCAATTTCATAATCAAGATTATAATGGAATTTTCAATATATTAATTTTATCATGTGATGTCTGATTAATGTTACAAGAGCTTTTTACCAGACAGATGTGAAAGATTTGACTTTCTGAATTAAGACCACCTTTGTGGTCCGAGACTCTAGCTCACCAAACATAATCAAATGTTGGTCCAAGGCTACAACTCTTTGATAACATTACATGGAAAAATAAAAATAATTAAAAAAAATAAGCAGATGACAAAATACATACAGATAAATGAACTGAATTTTCTGTTCTGAATTAGGAAGCAGTGAAATGAGGTTGAGGCAGGAAGTGATATGACTTGCAAATCTGTTGTGGATCATGGGTCATCTGAGATAGAAGAAGAAACCATCTATTATACTCCTTTCTATAGAAATAGAGATTTAGCTAGATAGAATGTTTACTTAGTGCTTCAATTATTGTGAAAGAAAAAAATGAGCAAAGCTGTTTTATTTAAGCAGAAATCTCTTAGAGGCACGTTTGGGTTTTTTTAAAGGGAATTCAAAAATTATTACTCAGAAGACTTAATATTCTCATTTTCTTCCCTCTTCTTCTTTGAGGCTCTAATAATCTTAATTTTAAATAAAATCCTTTGTTCACCAAACTTAAGAAAATACTGCAATAAATCAGATGTTTATTTAATATTTATTCTACCATGCTAACGTAACAGATGCCCAATTTGGGGATACAAAGAACAAGTCATCTTGTTAGTACCGCTAAAAAGCGAAATAATAAAACTGTTGGTCTCAATTTTCTCCCTATACGACTGAAAATATTTACAAAAGATAATTTGTCTCACTAAATAGTAGTAGTTACTTGTTGTCACCCACAAGAAGACATGACGAACTCATCACACTCCGAGTTAAAAGACTAAATAAAGATTAATCACAGTGGCACAGAAGCCATTTCTGATTATGTTCAATTTTTAACCAGTGAGCTCTGCTTAATAAAAGTTTACACCAAAAATATAAAGGAAATTTTAAAAATCAAATTCCAGCTACTGCATATCATCAGTAGAAATAATGGTAAGCGTGACTAAAGGAAGCTGGGAAATATTTATAACTTGATTTTTCATGTCATACTGAAATTTTAATCCAGAGAACAACTTTTTGAGAAGGTCTGAAAGAATGACTTAAAAACAATTTAGCACATCAAAAAAAAATATAAAGATCATATTTACAAAACTTTCATTTGTATATTGGTTTGAAAACACACTCATTAAATAAGCCATGAGCATTTATCATATAAATGCCTATTAAAAAGAAGGAAAAGACTCTCTTGGATCACCTGACAAGAAATCCTTTCCAATTACTACCAGCCCTTAAACTGTGCTTTATCCTGTTTTAGAGGAGAGTATAGTTTGAGTATTTTAGCACAAAAATAGCACAAGCTATTATAACACAACATGGCTCTGAAACGCAACGTCCTAAAAGATTTAAAAAAATAAAAGTATGGCTTGATTTTGTGAAGTTAATTTGCACATTTTTGGTCAGTGATGGCCACGGAGTATAAAATAAAATTAATTTACATGTTAAGTATTAAATGTAATACTTAACATTGGTTAAGTATTACCTGGTCCTGGGGTTGTAACCACAACTTCCATCAAATCTGTTATTCCTGACAAACAGAAGTGAGAGGAGATTCCTATTCTGCTCATCTGTTAATGCAGCTTGTCTGGTAGGACCTGAAATAGATTTGACTTTACCAACAAAATGGTTGGTGCTATCATTCTAGAGGGCATTTAATCTTATGTTTTTCTAGATTAGAGTTTCAGCTAGGATAGGGATACATGCTCTCTGACAGTATTTTGTATGCAACATGAGACAAAGACAACCAATAATTCAAAGAAATAATTTCTTGTTTTAGTAAGATTCAAGCCCACAGAAGTGGGACATTCTTTAAAAATGCTGTACCCAGAGTACTACATGTAGTACCACTAAAGACTCTGGTGATACAAGCAAATAACAAAACAATTTCAGCTATACTAAAATGTGTGTATTTCAAGCTGTGCTAAATTTTTATAGCTATGTCTTCTACTAAGTAGAAAAAGCAGTAATTCTCAATAACGACTGAACAAAAAGTTTAAGAAAATCCATCTATTGTCACTCCTATCAGAATAGTAGCATACAGATTCATTTCAACACAGAATGATGTGAATGTCTCAGGCAAGTCATCAGTATTTCAGTATGGCTTCATTATAATGACTAAGCAATAGTACAATGATAGTAAAATGGAAGTTTAGGCAGAAGGACTAATATCAGTTGAATTGCCAACATGGTATTTGCTTAAGAGAGAACAGGTATAGAGAAAAAAAAAAAAAAATCTATATTCAGTATGCACCAGGTATTAGACTTCAAGATGTGACAGAACTTTCTCTCCTTGGTTATACAGGGACAGCTGACTAAAAATAACTGAAAACCACAAAAACATATGCCATTAGGTCTTGGATCAAATAATTTTCAGAAGCAGTCAGATCAGTGGTCTAGCTACTGACATGTCACTGTGATTTATAGTGAACACTCTTGTTTTGAGGAAAGTAGAAAACATTCACAACCTTCCCCTTCTTTGCACACTCCACAAATTACCATGCAAATCTCAGAAAGTCAGTTATCTTAAAACATTCTTCTGGAAACTTCCTCCCAAATCTTCAAATGTACAGGGATTACTTTATTTCTTATGTACTAGGCTACAGAACTCCTTGCAAAACCCTTGTACATTTCTTATTATAAAACCTATTTCCTCTGGTGTGTTTAATTCTTTCTGAACATGAGACTTTTACTTCAATATAATTCTTTAGAAAGGAATTTCTCTTATGCTATGAAACTGAATGAAAGGCACTTCTATGTAACTTACAGATTATCTCTGTCACAGCACTGTTTCTTTTCTAAAGGTCACAATTACTTCAGCATCATTTCATGCAAGAATATTTCCATGCTCATCATACTTCGTTTCCCACTTCCTGAACTTCAAAGCTGGCAATGGTACTGTTCCTGCAAATTGTGAGACTACAGTCTGACTCATCATCTTAGCATTCCTTTGTCCTTATCCTGGTTTTGTCTGCTTGTTCAGGAGGAAAACATGAGAAATTATTCTGAAGTGATGACATCCTAAACCAGAGGATCAATTGCATTCACACTTGACAAAACCTTGCTTAGGGGAAGAAGAGAAGCAGGCTGTTAAACGAGACTGGAGTAGATTTAATCATTAAATAAGAGAATTTTTCTAGTGTGACAAGATTCCTTAAGAGTTAAACTGGATATGGTTACCATGGAGCTAAGACTCCCACAGAAAAAAACCACAGCATTTTGAAACATTTGTTGGAAGCACACAGGCAGCCAACTAAATGACACTGCACCACTTTCAAGCTTTATTAGGTCACTCAAATTCTACCTCCAAGTAGAAACTCAGGGATAGGGATTTTTACAGGCTTTTACCAAGTATTTCAACCATAGCCTTTCTAATTTAGAAAACTTTGCCTGAGAACTGCAGATAAGATTCTTGTGCAATGCAAGACTTCACCATATTAATATAATTACTTGTTATCAGCAGTGGTTCCATGTAAACTGAGAGGCATGGTTTAACTGTGAATGTTAAAAAAAATAAAATTAAACCTACAAAAGAATGCTGACTTTCCCTTTCTTTGTTAGGAACTGCATTTCTATGGTTG
Organism: Phaethon aethereus; assembly: GCF_964289735.1. Lineage (NCBI taxonomy): Eukaryota > Metazoa > Chordata > Aves > Phaethontiformes > Phaethontidae > Phaethon > Phaethon aethereus. Next base: position 36,494,824 of record NC_138579.1, on the reverse strand, counting down.
AATTTGATAATATAAATGGCATTCCATGCCTTAAAGAATTACAGCTATAAAAATTACCTCTCAGTACCTGGACAAGACATTGCCTTTCATAAAATGGGTTTGTCTTTTGTCTTGCACCTAATTAACGCACACTCTAAAAAAAGAGGATTTGCCATAGCAGTAAGTGCATAATCAAGTTTTCTGGGAAATTTTTAGCATAATCTACTCTATAATCTGCAGAAGTAAACTATCATGCACTCATGGAGAAGGATAGTATAGCAGTTAGCTCTAGTTCTGCCCTAATGGTCCCCGATTGCCTGTTCTAGCTTGGATACAAGTTTTCGCTAAGTGCATCACGAGCACAATTCATTTAACCTTAGGGCTACTCTTGATCTCCACTATACATGAGCAAAAACATCTCACTATCTCATATAGCAATGTTAAACCATTGTTAAAATAAAATAAAAATATAAACATAAGCATGTTAAAAGACTGACATCCCTGTAAGTCAGAGACTTGCTTACATTTTCTTTTAACACTGTATTCTTCATAAACACTCAATGATCAGGAATGCCCTTCCTGCTACTTGAAGATGGCGCGCTCAGCGACAGAAATCCAGCTAAAGCCGTTAAACCCGAGTTTTGGCCTACAATCAAGCTACAGCGCTATTCCTAAATTCTTCCTTCTGACTTGGCACTGAAGACTTTTTTGCTGGCTGATTCTGTATCACAGAGTGCACTTCTGGAAAAGTCCTGTGCCTTGTACAACATAAAGCTGTGTAAGTAAACACTGTTAAGAACTAGTTCAGTCAACGGTAACACATACTCTGTTAACAGACTGCTCCATCCAAATTAATTCACCTTTGCCTCTCATGTTATTCGTATCTCCTCTATTACCATCACAATGAAAGGGCAAAGAGTAAGATGTTATACTGAAAACATGAGATTTTAGAATTATTTGTATTTCATACTGAAATATGTATCAGAGTTATGAAGCAGCTCAGCGGTTCCAGAGAATAATTTGCCAAAGCCAGAGCTGCCATTTTTCTCTTAAGTAAATACCCATACACCTACAGGGTCAGGAACCAGGATTGTTTCTATAAAGATTTAGAGAACTAAGAAAGATGAAACATACATTTTCTCAAAAGAAGGAGAAGTTTCAACCATTTTAACCTTTCTACCTGTTGTAACAGGTTCTCATGAGAAAAGTCTCTGAACAGGGTGCACTGAAGACAGCCAGAGATGGTATTTCAGAATTTGAAGGTCTGCAGAAATTCTAAGCCCATCTTCAAAAAAAAAAATTAGTTCATAACTAATGGTAAAAATGGCTATACATCTCAAGAACATGATTTCAGGCACTACTCAACAAAATTATGAAAGTGTTTGTCCTAAAATGGATTCCTGTCAAAGAGCCTAAGAAACATCAGAGATTTTCATCCGTAGAATTCCTCACCTTCTGACACGTTGACCTGTTTAGTTGGTGAGGGAAAGGCTGTAATGTTGTCTGCCTGGACTTCAGTAAAGCCTTTGACACAGTGTCCCACAGCATACTCCTGGAGAAACTGGTTGCTCGTGGCTTGGATTGGGCATACCCTTCACTGGGTAAAAAACCGGCTGGATGGATGAGCCCAAAGAGCTGTGATGAATTGAGTTAAATCCAGTTGGCAGCTGGTCACAAGCGGTGTTCCCCAGGGCTCAGTACTGCGGACAATTCTGTTTAATATCTTTATCAGTGATCTGGATGAGGGATTGAGTGCTCCCTCAGTAAGTTTGCAGATGACACCAAGTTGGACAAGAGTGTTGATCTGCTTGAAGGTAGGAAGGCTCTGCAGAGGGATCTGGACAGGCTGGATCGATGGGCCAAGGTCAACTGTATGAGGTTCAACGAGGCCAAGTGCCGGGTCCTGCACTTGGGTCATAACAGCCCCATGCAATGCCCCAGGTCTGGGGAAGCGCGGCTGGAAAGAAGCCTGGTGGAAAAGCACCTGAGGGTTTTGGTTGACAGATGGCTGAACATGAGCCAGCAGTGTGCGCAGATGGCCAAGAAGGCCAACAGCATCCTGGCCTGTATCACAGAACTGGCGTGGCCAACAGGATTAGGGAAGTGATCAGCCCCCTGTACTCGGCACTGGTGAGGCCGCACCTCAAATACTATATTCAGTTTTGGGCCCCTCACTACAAGGAAGACATTGAGGTGCTGGAGCACGTCCAAAGAAGGGCAACAAAGCTGATGAAGGGTCAAGAGCACAAGTCTTATGAGGAGCAGCTGAGGGAACTGGGGTTGTTTAGCCGGAGAAAAGAAGGCTGATGGGAGACCTGAAAGGAGGTTGTGGCGAGGTGGGTGTTGGTGTCTTCTCCCAAGTAACTAGCAATAAGACAAGAGGAAACTGCCTCTAGTTCCACCAGGGGAGGTTTAGATTGGCTATTAGGACAAGTTTCTTCACTGAAAGGGTTGTCAAGCATTGGAACAGGCTGCCAAGAGAAGTGGTTGAGTCACCATCCCTGGAGGTTTTTCAAAGACATGTAGATGTGGCACTTAGGGACATGGCGTAGTGGTGGACTTGGCAGTGTTAGGTTTACAGTTAGACTTGACAATCTCAGAGGTTTTTTCCAACCTAAATGATTCCATGATTCTTCCCAATGAGGCTATAAGGAGAAAGGATATTCCTGGAATTACTTCTTTCTGAATTAAAATTAAATATCCTTCAAAACTAAAATGTGATACTGAACAGAAATACAACCGTCAAAAGAAGAATACCCTTAAGCGTATCAAAAGCAGTACAAAGCTCCTCTTTAACCAATGCCAATATATAGACTAGTGACTACTTGAGTACCTGACATTTCACTACTTTGTCTAAAACGTTACAGGAAGTCACTGCACTGACACAAGATCACACATTTAACTTAGCATGAACTTGGGAAATATATTGCCCTCTACCTACCAGAACCTTGCCAGAAATACCTTCACATGACTTGTGGTACCAAACAGGCCAGGGACTTCTCCCAATGGGCAGTACAAATAAGGTCACCCTGGAGAATTAGCTTAGCTGTATGCACATAAACTGCGTGCTTCCATTTTGCCTAAAGGCTAGACAACTGACTGTGGCTATTTCATTTACTGGCACAGTCAGAGACTTCGCAGCCTTCAGAAAAGGGTTAAAAATGTAGCTTGTCTCTTTTTATGTTGGTCTCTAGGTTGAATTTATATTCTTTAAAATATGTCAATATGGCCTTGCTATGAAAGGTGAGCAAGTCCTGGCCAAGGAAATAGGAAAGTATTATATCACTGTCCAAGAAGTGGTTGTCACCTATGTTTAAGGGAGAATCAGCCAGCAGGACTATAAACAAGAGATAACAAATTGTGAGGAAACCAAAGATCCAGTCATATGAAAGTAAGCTAAACAAACTCAGGTTACTTATTCCAGAAAAGTCAAACTGGAGAGGGAAAAGAATTCGTCTTTATAAATGTATTGATAGGTGAGACTGTTGGCACACATAAAGAAAATCTAGAAGTATATAAATACATTTAAGCTGAAAAACTGAAGAAAGATTACTAGATCGGTGGATTGGTACCTTGATAAAAACAGCAGGGGATATAACTAGCTTTAAAATTGAACTTCAGTTCAAAATGGATTCAATGCCTCAAAAAGTTCTTTCCAGTTCTATGTTCCTGTGATACGTAAATAAATATTTCCACATGAAATGAAAACAAATGCAAGACTCATCTAAGCGACAATACTTCAGATGAATGCTGTGTGGTAAAAATGAGACAGAGACAGCAAACAAACACAAAGACTGGAAAGTCTCAGTGACTACCAGTCTGAAAAAGAACCTATGAAGATGAACTTTGAGAAATAATGACAGAAGTGTTCTCAGCAAAGTATCTGTTTGTTGTTTTCCTTCTGTCTTCAAAAAGGTGGGGCCTTGCTCATTTTTGAATGTAGATTCCACTTTGAAGTTTTCTTTTTCTATAAAAAAATACTTACTTATTTGTAATTTTCCACCAAGAACAAGCAAACTGCTTTTAAGAATCCCAATTTTGGCAAGCCATGGATGTCAAAATTAATGAAAAGCCTGCTATTTCTTATAATTTCTTGAATTTTTTATGACCTGAAGCAACAAGAGAAAAGAGGACTTTTGTTCTCACTCTGTTTTTTACAACCCGAGGTAGAGATAAAGGGGAAATGTGTATGAACTGGTGACTCAGCCTCTCTCTCTTTCCAATCTCTCCTTGTGAATATTCACTACTAATGTACTCACAGTGACTGAATATGACAATTCTTTGTCTCCCTCATCACATCTACCCCATATTTCCTTTTTTCTTTTATCACTATGGTATTACTATCCTTTTTGGATCTCACACCAAAAAAACATCCATCTCTGTGGGATAATTGCACCTCAGTCTTTTCCCTTTTCCTTCTTAGCACATTAAATAATTGTTGTCTTTTACAACTCACCCCTCCTTTAGCAGCCATCCCTTCAAACCAAGCAAATTCACATTTCTGTTAAATTTGTGGTACTAATCACAAATGCCCATATACAAAATATTCAAGTTTAGGGTTGTTTTACTGTTTTGGTTGGGGGGTCATCTACCATCTCCCACAGATGAAACTTCCCTGCAGACATAACCCACTGCCTCTTTTCCCTCTTCTCTGTTTTGGGGTGGGTTTGGTTTTTTTTCCTCCCTTTATTTTATTTAATACCTTCATTGTGCAGTGTAACAACGTTTCAATGGGGTTATGATTTACTCCTTTTCATACTGACCAACGTCTCATTTTCCTGGTATGCTCATCTGCAGCCTGTCCACCCACAGAAGAAAGTAAGCTCTTTGTATCAGAGCATGTATTATTTATTGTTTTCTTGTGTTTGCACAGCATCCAGTAGACCCTAGCCCTCATCTAGATGCAACAATATTACCAATTTTTTAATCAAAACCACTCAAATATTTTAAAAAAATTTGCTTTCCAAGACAGTCTATATATTTGTATTCAATCACAGGTACCAGACATTATTTGCTTGCTTACACTAACACCACAGCCTGAGGACGACTAGCTGCAAACATTAATGGAGTCCTTCAGAGCATAATTAATATGCTAAATCTGGCTAAAACCCAGATTTTAATCATGCTTCACTTAAGATGGTTTAAGGTAATTCTCTCAAGTTTGGTCATTATTAGATCACTGGACAGAAATTACTACCGCTCAGTGTAAGATAAGGAGCAGTGGTTCTACTTGTTTAACACTGAATCACTGTTTCACAAGCAAATCTTTATATAAACATAGAAATTAAACTTCCAATTAGTTTTGGTTGTTCAACATGCGCATTAGATCTCCCTCTGCATTGAAGCTTAGCACATTTGCCTTCCAACTAATTACTATCTAGCAACACCACACTTTCATCACATGTAACTACCAAGGACTGACCCTTACACATAGCTGTAACATTTTATCAAGTTCTACATATGAACATTACCCTAACTTGCAAATAACTGAAGCCAAGGCTTGCAAGCCAGCGATCCAAGAACAGCTAGTAGTCACAAGAGCCATGCAAACTATACATGTACTAGACAGAGAGTAAGCAGAGCGAACAGCAGTTGCTATACATATATAATATTGTAACAGGGGAAGAAATACTTGGGAAGAAGCACATGTTGCCATTGCTTCAGACCACTATTTTAGAAAAGCAGCACTTGCCCAGCATTGTCTAAGGCAACATTTCTGCAAATGCTGTAACTCCTCACCTCGTGTATCCCCCTCCAAAATGCTTACATGATCAATGCACAGTTATCCTACAATTAAACCCCTAACCTTGCATCTGACCAGTATGAAAAAGTACAGAACCCATAACCATTTAAAGAAACCAAACAATGATCGTGTGTGCCAAGAGCTCCAACTACATACATCTCTGCTTGATCAAAAGGAGATAGAAGTTACCCTTGAGACACCACTTCAACCACCAAAGGAAACAGTACCTGCACAGTGACATGATCTGATGGGGGCTAACTCAGCACTGCTAAAAGCTCACTACTTTTGCCACGTTTATACAGTATACATACATTTCAGTAAACAGTAACTGTTTCTTTGCCTGTGTCCTTTTTAGCTGCACTTGAGTGGAATAGCTCCGTGACTTCTATGGTCTACTGTGAAAACACCTGGCTCAAGAAGTGAGAAGAGAAAACAGAGTACTCAGAAGTTGGTGTCTGAATCTGGTGTTCTGAGGCACTAGGTAACTAACTTATACAGCTAGCTGATATGGTGTTTCCCTACAGCAACGGGTGCTGGAGATTTAAGGGATGCATACAAAAAAACAGCTGGATATTGTTAACTGATGTTGTCTGGAAGTAGCCTGATATCAAGATAATCTTCCATTTATGCTGCCATTGACTTCCGTTATTACTGCCACTGACTTTTTTTGATGAACAAAGAAAAGAAACACAAATGTGAAAGATAACAGTAGTAAATGGATTAGGATAAAGTTAGATTGCATGAACACATGATAGAGCTATGCAATTACATGTTTAATTTTCTAAACAGCCCTAGAAACATTCTACTGATATCACAGATTACCTATACCACTATCATCTTTTGGCCATCATTTTTTTCCTTGAAGATTGTGTCCCCCATTTTCTATGTTGCAGTGAATGGATTTCACCCTTTAGAATGTTGTGATTTATGATTCTAAATGGTCTTCACATTGGCAAGGATAGGAAAGGTCATATTGCCACCCTAACTGGCAAGTTAAGCCCTGAACACAGGCCCGTATTTAGTAAATGTTGTCATTTAAGCCTAAGGTTAACCTTGAGAGAAGCTGACTTGGGAAGGTCTCCAGCAAATAAAAATGGGTAAGTCTTTCTAACAAAAACAAATTTCTGTCATGAAATTAAAATTACATGTTCAGAATGAATCTAGAATCTTCACATAAAATCAAGCTTCCTGAATTTCAAATTAATCACAGAGAGACTGTACTTCCTGATTCAGCCTCTCTCAAAGTTGTGGTTTTTTCAACAAGGCACCAGTGGATACAACTTTACAGCTTCTTGCTTGTGCAACAGTATGACAAGAAATAGGAACTATACTCTGGTTAGCAGTAAAAGGTTATTAACGACAGCTTCTGTAATGTATCTGCATTTAGGCTAGCTAGGGCATTCATGACGAGTCATCAGATTGTGGCATTTCAAAGCAAAAATGAGCAAAACCCTAAGGAAGAAAAACATTTTCTCTTAGTAAAGTAAATTCTTCAACACTAACAACATATTTTCATAAGTAGAAAGCTTAAACGCAAGTGATAACCTACTTTTTTCCTCCTTGAGGAAACTCATTATTGTGTAACAACTTAGTGATAAGAGTGTATTCTATACTGGAAAAACAATCTGGCAGTTCAAACAATGTTTACAACAAACGACATATCATACCAAGTTCTTCTTTTAGACCTCACCATTTGTTTATGTCTAGCTGGTTTAGTAGCTGCTATATGCTGCTCTTAACTTTCACACTCACGTGAGGATACAATACAGCATAGTTAATTTTGTGCATAAAGGAGATAGGGTGCAAAACATGTAACTGAAACAATTCTGAAACTAGGGTTGATTTGAGTGAGTGAAGCTAAGTAGTTCTACATCAATCCAAGTTTGGTGTATGAAATAGTAAGAGCTTAGTATAGCAAACTGAACCAACAATGGGAGAATGTTCACGTCACTGGTGAAGAATATAATCCCACATCCCATACCCATAACGCCATTATATTCACTTCTATGAAATAAACTTTGGCCAGTAAGTTTGTCTTTTCAGTGCTGCATAAAATCATTACTTCAAAACCATAAGGGTGGGAAAAAAAAGTCTTATAATAGTTGCTGAATTTTCCTTGTCTTGTAAAACACAAATGTATATTAACACACTTGTATTATTGAAGCTTTTTTTGTTAAGTGCTATTGTAGTTGATTTCCTTATGTATGTGCAAAGCAACCATTTTTTCCCATCTTTATAAAATCAAAATATTAAAAAGAAAGTTTTAAACACTACAAGAAATACCTCAACATAATTATTATTTAAAAAAATACATCAACATCTTTACTAAAATTAAGAAAAAAATGTTACAGGTTCTTTTAGACACAAATTCAAAGATAATCCTAAAATCCAAATATTCTACATTCAAAATACCTAGTACAATATGAGATGCAGTGTCAATTAACTGTACAGATGGAAAGATTTTGGATCTGTACAAGATCCAAAATTTTACCTTATTTCATAGAATCATAGTATGGTTTGTGTTGCAAGGGACCTTAAAGATCATCTAGTTCCAACCCCCCTGCCATGGGCAGGGACACGTTCCATTAGACCAGGTTGCTCAAAGCCCCATCCAACCTGGCCTTGAACACTTCCAGGGATGGAGCACCACAACTTCTCTGGGCAACCTGTTCCACTGTCTCACCATCCTCATAGTGAAAAATTTCTTCCTTATATCTAATCTAAATTTACCCTCTTTCAGTTTAAAGCCATTGCCCCTTGTCCTGTCACTACATGCCCTTGTAGAAAGTCCCTCTCCAGTTTTCTTGTACTTTTCCAGTACCCCTTCAGGTACTGGAAGGCTGCCATAAGGTCTCCCTTCTCTTCTCCCAGCCTGTCCTCATAGGAGGGGTGCTCCAACAGGTCCATGTCTTCTCTGTGCTGAGGGCTCCAGAGCTGGACGCAGTACTCCAGGTGGGGTCTCACAAAAGCAGAGTAGAAGGGCAGAATTACCTCCCTCAACCTGCTGGCCACGCTTGTTTGGATGCGGCCAAGGATACGGTTGGCTTTCTGGGCTACAAATGCACATTGCCAGCTCATGTCGAGCTTCTCATCAACAAACATCCCTAAGTCTTTTTCCTCAGGGGTGCTCTCAACCCATTCTCTACCCAGTCTGTATTTGTGCTTGGCATTGCCCCAGCCTATGTGCAGGACCTTGCACTTGGCCTTGTTGAACTTCATGAGGTTCGCACGTGCTGAGCTCTCAAGCCTGTCAAGGTCCCACTGGATGGCATCCCTTCCCTCCAGCATGTCGACCACACCACACAGCTTGGCATCGCTGGTAAACTTGATGAGGAAGCACTCAATACCACTGTCCATGTCACCGACAAATATGTTTCCACTTTATGGAAGCAATTTTTAAAAATTTAGGGATACCTTGAGCGAAACCACAATACACAAAATATGTAAATCATGAATAAAACCAAACACATAAAGCAAACACGAACAATTGGCATTCCCAGTGACTGATGGAAGAGACTTATATTGATAGAGTTTCTTTAAAGGGTTGTAACAGCAGAAGGTTCACTAAAACTGATAGATTTCTGTTTAATGAGACTTAATTGGAACTTTTATAATAATCATCAGTGATCACTGATTCCAGTGATGAATACCTGTCCATAAGAATCGAAGTTTTGTTTAAGTGTTAGTATTGAGGTACTACTCCAGTATTGAAGCACACAACTGTGTTACCCACTCACTGGGCGGAGTTATGTTAAAGACGGGGCCAATTTATTAATACCTAAGACAGTCACCTAAGATCCAGTATAGTAAGAGAAAGTTCTTGACATTTTGGAAAGTTTTCAGCTCACATTTTTTGTTACATTGTGTAAAAAGCATCCAACATCCCAGTTGAAACACCTGGGTGATTCAGCCATCAGAAACGCTATTCACCATCAGCCGTACCCTGTAAATTCACCTACACCAGATTACCTACAACTATTTCCAGGCATAGTAATAAAATAACTAAAATAAATGAAGATAATGAAGACTGAATTCCACATTACTCAGGCAAGACTATTTCCAGGAGATTGGCAAAACCTTACTAAGAAAGCAAGTAAGGAGTCTTAAATTCAGTCTATAGCAACTCACAATTCTTACAGAAAAGGTTTAGGGTCTGCAAATAAGAAAGTTAATATTGTTCTCTGCATTTTAAAAACCTCACTCCTTATTCATTCTTATGTATGTAAATAGCACATCAAGGAAAAAAAGCAAAGTTTTAAATGAAGGTTTGGCACACATTATTAATATAATCACTATTTACTTCCCACAGTGACTGATCAGGAAATCAAGTCTTATTAATCCCTATTAACACTTTTTCCTGTGATGGTCAACATGCATGCAGCAAAGAACCTTTTGTCCTGTGAATGTTCTTCACAGGGAGGGTTACCTGGTAACAACATATGGAGGCATGACATACACAATCAGATTGAGGTCCAACTGCTAAAGTCTACCTTTCCCAGCTTTGGCTACATAGGAACTATAAAGTCTATTGATTTTGATCTTTTGGAAAATGCAAGAGAAATGGATATGGATTTTAGAAGAAGGTTATGCAAGTATCTTGGAGTATAATAGTGACGATTGGGGTTTTGGGTTGTGTTTTTTTTTTTTTTTTAGTCAAAATGTTAATTGACTGTGCACTGACTGTATCAACACTTCTAGACATCAAACAGCTTCTGAATTCCACAAACTACTAACATTAAGTATCTTTAATATGTACCAGGTGTATAGGTCTTCTGGGCATTTTCCATATACAGAAAAGATGAGAGAGTGCAGTCAGTGAACTTCAGAGAGAGTCTTGGAAGATGGAAGTCATTTGGCCTTAAGCATTTTAGTGAATCATCTGAGGCATTTTAGTATATATTCTAAGCTTGAATGATCCTTGTGCTCCCATTTGTACATGGTACTGCTGATGCAATCTGAGAGCATGGTAAATCTTCAGCATTTTAAATTAGTTCTGCATCTGCTGCTCAACAGCTATTTCAAGTCTCCAGGTTGAAATTCTATTGTTTGTACAAGTAATTTGTAAAGTATTTCATTTAAGTTGCAGCTCTTTTGTATTATATTGTTACTGGAGAGAATTTGAGTTGTTGCGATTGGGTCAAGGGAAGTTGGGTTTTCCCGTACAAGGTATCATCCCGGAGAAGAGAAGGTTCAGGGAGACCTTATTGCAGCTTTCCAGTACTTAAAGGGGGCTTCTAAGAAAGATGGGGACAGACTTTTTAGCAAGGCCTGTAGCAATAGGACAAGGGGCAATGGTATTAAACTAAAAGAGGGTAGATTTCGACTAGATCCAAGGAAGAAATTTTTCACCATGAGGGTGGTGAAACACTGGCACAGGTTGCCCAGGGACGGGGTAGATGCCCCATCCCTGGAAACATTCAAGGTCATGTTGGATGGGGCTCTGAGCAACCTGATCTAGTTGATCAGGTCCCTGCTCATTGCAGGAGGGTTGGACTAGATGACCTTTAAAGGTCCCTTCCAACCCAAACCAGTCTGCGATTCTATTGGAGAACCTGGTTGACTGCTGAAGTAGCTGAAATGCTCAAGATAGAAAAAGATGTTTGTTGTGGACTAAAAACAGCTCACACATGTGCTGACCACTTGTCTTATTGAGGAACTAGCACTATTTGGATATTTATTTGGATAAAAGACCAGTAGAAGAAACAAACCTGATATTACTACTGAATCTTTCACCTTATGTTGCTGTTGTCTCTGCCATTGCTTCTATTGACTGAAGCTGCCACTCCTCACCATAGACAGGATGTGCCAGAAGAGGGAACTGGAAAAGAGAGGTTACCTGATCAACAGACTGGCCATCAGCTCCTATTTACAGCTGAACCACATCTGTTAAGACTGAGAGCTGACTGACAGCAGGTGTGCAATAGCTGACAAACACATGTATGTATGCATCATACTAAAGGTGAGACACTACCAAAAGCAGATCTAGGAGTGGAAAAAAAAAAATAATCAATTTCCCTGTAGGTTTTTATAATTCCTATGCATATCCTAATCTTGAACTACTGTAGACACACTCTGAGGATGCCACATATTTGCCAGTTGTGCTTCAGAACATCACGGTAATTTTCAGAAAACAAATGACAGAAGTTACCCAAGCAGATGAAGTATTTAGGAGGAAAATGTCTTCTGCAACTAGAACAACATACGTTCTTTTCGAGTAATGTCTGGTACACAATCTTAAATCTTACAGCACCAAAACCACTACATCCTACTAACTCATAGACATAAGGAATGGTCTGGTGACATTTTAATGACATTAAAGACAGAACGTTAAATTTAAAATTTCTACACTGAGCAAATACACCAAGATATTAAGGCATACATTAATGCCTCATGTTTGCTTTCTGAATTTTTTAAAGTGTGTTTATGTTAGCAATTGTTTTCTTAAATTGAGACAATAATTTTATTGTCTATAGAGGTCTGTGCTTATTATATCTCTGCACTGTTATTATGTGCCATTTGGGAAATTGTGCGTTTCATGAATGAAGTCAAGAAATACATGACTTTAAACTAGTGTCCTGTGATTTAATTCAATATATTCTAAATAACTGCATGCCAAATTTATTTTTTTCTCCTCTCTGCCCACAACGCTGTTTTCATTTTTGGAATCTGTACCTAATGCACCTGGCAGCATTTGGCTGTGTGGTCACAGCACTGCCATGGGAACTGAGAAAGAAGCAATATCCACAACTGGATTTCAATATGAATCATATCCAGTTAGCATGGCAGGGGATTAGAAAGAAGGCACAGAGATCAGGCAACCCACTTGCCGCATTCTATAAATATGTGGGAACATCACTAGCAAACTCACTGTTTATTACCAAAGATAATAATCCCCCTTCAGACACCAAAAAGCAGAGCTTGAGCAGAAGACAAATCCCCACAATAGCCATCAGTGGTGCTATGAGGAAATAGCGCAATGTATGTTTGGGGTATTAATTTAGAATCGTTGCATAGTCACAAATCCTATCAAAAGGCTTTTAACTTGCTGACTTTCTAAGGTGAGACTGAAAAGTTTTGTTTGACTGTAACAAATTCGATGTTATTTCAGCGGACCTGCATTGACACTGATATAAAAAAAAAAAAAAAAAACTAAAAAAAGGAAAAGAAACAGACAATGAGTTAGATCTATCCTAAGAGAATATTCCTGACTATAGTCAATGTTGGAATTATTTTGTAACAGTATACTTTCTTTATAATACTGTAATACATGCACTGATTTCTTTTTGAAATAGTAATTTTTTTCATTTAAGCTGCAGAAAGAAACAGTAGTAAAGAATGATGCTGAGTTCACGTAGTACAGAGTTGCTTTGTTTTTAACTCACATAGACTGGGCTAATATGAAGCAGCTTGCACAAGTGCAACTCATTACATATAATCACATATATATGTATATATCCCATATATACATATATTGTATGACATGTATACATACATGTATCATACATACATGTATTATCATTACATATCCTACAACATGCAATGTTGTACAACACATCTCTAAACGTTACTGCTCTATGATCTTGTAGGAAAAACTAGGTTTTACAGTCTATTCAGATCCATGCTAAGGAAAACGTAAGGAAGGTCTGTGAAACAGACCAAACAACATACCATCTCCAACAGCAGCCTGCAGTGTCAGGACCTTTAGAAGTGCACCCCTAACACAACTACCTTCAGTTTAACTGAGAGAATCCAGCATTCATCTGTGACTAATCATGACATTAAGTGTTACATCTGCAAAAACTCTATTTGCCCCTTCTCCTTTCTGCGCGCTTTTACCTGACATGGTCTTTCAAGACACTATCACCTAGCAAATGCATTTTCCCCAGAATATTTATTAAAGTTTGTTTTTTTTTTTCTCATGACACCCATGAAGCTACTTTATAATACGTTCTGTAACTAGAACATAAAAATTACTACCTAACAACATGTTGGATATCATTTCACTGCCTTCTCATATTCCCTTTTTGTCTTCCTCTGTTTTCTTTCTTCTTACTTTATTTGCAAGCTTTTGGCAGCATAAACGTTCCACTCATTCTGTATTGTACCACAAACTAGGAACAGACCTCAAGATCCTAACTCAGAGTATAAAACCCAAGTATATCAAGACAAATCATGTGAAGTTCTATGAAATTATAATACAACCGTGGCTATATTACCCCTCTTCTCCTCAACAGCAGCTATAAAATTACAACCATTAAATAAATTTCAACTTTCATTATATTAAACATACCATTCTACTTAAGTGTTTCCCTTTTCACCTAAACATGGCGGAATTTTCCCAAAGAGCTATTCCTTACCAGGAGCCTGAAATACCTGCTTAAATGAGAGGATTTCACTCCAAAAGAGAAATTCTTACAAATGACTTGAATAACTCTGATATAGATATCAAGTCACTGCTGCAGTGTGTCCACGGCTAAAAAACAGACACCCTATACAGTCTGAAGGAATAACTGTTGTGTTTATAGTATGGTAGAGCATTTGGTTAAAATTCTGCCTTGAAAAGGGGCTGCAATTAATTGCAGAATCTCTCATCTTTATTTCATCAAAAGTATACACTTACAGCATACTGTAAATCTATCTTACAGTATTATCCAGACCTTCACCAAGGAAACAGTCCTAGGCAAAGAATAAGCCTAAGCTATCTGTTTTGCATATAGTGATAAACTGGACAAAACTATTCAAAAAGTTGAGAACACATGCTGGGAGCAAAGCACAATTCAATGGGAGAAAATAAGCAGAGCAACATTATTTACGAGGAAGGACACTACACGTTCTACGAAACTTAAGTCAGGATAAATTAATAAAATTAAGTATCATTTCCATGGTAGAAACTGAAGGATAATAAGGCAAGAAGAGTGATTGCAAGTAACTATACTGGTAATAGCCTGAAGTCTAAGCAGCAAAAAGCAAGCTATTTGAAAGCCTTTTTTTTCCTTTTAAATGGAGTGGAAGCGACATGATAGATTTTTTTGTTTTGTTTGTTGTACAATTTTTGTTCTTCTTCTTAGAAGACTTAGAAGTATGGACAGCATACAATTGTTAAAAATTGTGGCAATAGGATAAGGGGGAGATTTAATGCACAGAGATAAAAAGATACACAAATACATAAATATTTAATAAAAAAAAACATTTAATCTCCTAATACACACTGGTTCTCAGAAGCAATGTAAGTTTTATGTAACATTATTCTTCCTTATTTTACCTTTTTCTGAAAGGGAATTGACTGACTAATGGACAACTACTGTTTCAATGAATTGCAGTACCTTTCAGTGACAACAGACAAAATGTCCTAATTAATTTGAAAACGATACCACAGAACACACTCAGCTGTCCAAGAAGCACACAGAACCTGCGGCAGCTACCTTAAAAAGGGCTTCAGGAAAATTCCACTGATTGGATTTTAAGGTGTTCCTTAGCCTTTGTGACTTTCATATAAATGATATAGAAATGTATCTATCGTAACCTCATACACAACTCACTGAGAACAACTTTCATATTTTCCCAGTTTTTAATTAACCACTGCTAAGAACTTCGCCCTAGAAATATCTTCCATTATTGTCTGACATTTGAACGTTGATATATCCGTTTGCAAGTATTTCTCTGGCGGGCGTTATATAGCAGATATCCGTACTTTACTGAACCAAGCCACAGAGATCTGTGCTACAGAATATCAGCATGCAGTTAGTAGCATAACTATTAAGTTGGATTATTAAGAATTAATTATTTTAATGTTTCCATCTCACACATTCTTTTTTATGGCACAAGGAATACACCACTAGGGACACAGACTTGATAGAACAACATGTCTTAAAAGCCTCTAAAGAACGGGTTTTATGACACACTAATCCTGGGTAAACAGAAGTGCTTTAGTACAACTCCTAAAATAATAAAAGAGGCATGATATAATCATTTTTATATTTAGCAACAGTGAAAATTATTGGGGAAAAAAAAATCTCTCATACTATACCTGACAGTTCATACTGTAAGCTGAGATAACTTCCCATCTCATCTGTAACATCTGAACAGTAGAAGAGCTCATTTTCAAGCAATATAGATAGAAAAGTGTATCCACACACAAATGTATATGAGCCACAAAATTTTCTTGATTCTGAGCAGCAATTTAAAACATAAATGATCAAAAACATACCAAAAAAAAATATGTAAACTCACTGTGTAAATCTGTGTACATGAAGTAGATCTTGAAAATAATTAAATCCAAATATTCTGTTCTAGGTCTTTGCTATTTAAGTATACAACAGATAACTACACCCAGTCTATGACAGAAAAGAGTTTCCCAGCCCTATCTGTAAATTGGAGAGGTTTATCAGAACAGTTAAAATTAGGTCATTGAGACAATCTGTTAAAGGAGCAAAAGTCTAAGAAAAATCAATTGTTAAGGCCTCAGAGAAATGAAGAATTTGTGGCCAGTTGGGGAGTTGCGCATACAGAAACACATGCACAAAGGCATACACACACTAATACCCAAACACACCAACACACATTCTGTTCAAATACACGGAAAACAAGGCAAAACTTTCTTGACTAATGTGTTATGAACCATCTTAAAAAAAAAAACAAACCACAAACATAACCCCAAACTATTTGTATTAAAATAAGTGTAAACACTTTCCATAAATACAGTGAACTTCAGGAAAAATAACAAAGCCATACATCTATTAACTAATGTTACCCCCATAATTTACACTCCTAGATGGCAAACAAGCTTGACGACCTTCACTACATGTACATTTAAACCACTCCCATGCTTTGGGTGGGGGTCTGAACTCCACACACCTCCCCCTGCCCCATCCCCTTTCTCCAGTCAAGTGACTCTATGGGTATTTCTGATGGAGGAAGACAAAAGCTATCTGCTCCAAGGCATCACCTCATATTTGATTAATTCAGCAGCAGTGGGAATGACAGAGAATTTCCAGAGAAGGGAGGACTTTGTCAATTTGTCACAGTAGTAAAGTCCCAGCAGCTAGGAAATACTCGACAGAATGCTTTATACTCACTCATCCACATCACCAAGGGCAACAGGGTTCCTTCTATATCCCTCAGCATGTTATCTCAAAAGAGCACAGGTTAACATATGTGTTCTCACCCTACACTGCATAAATGTTACCTTCATTAATTTCTCATGTATTCACACCTTAGGAAGGGGTAACAAACAAACAGGGGGAAGTCCTCTAAAGAACAAACATTACCAAGACAGGAAACTAAGAGAGAGCAGTATCGCATATTACACACACGTACCAAGTGCTTTGCTTCTCCCTGCCATACACGACACACAAGTAGGCACACATACTCTGAACATCCAGAGTCAAATCCAGATAAAAGCCACCAAGCAGGAAATGAAAGAAACAATTCCAAGCATTATTACAGAAACAAAACACTAAAGTTTTCATAACAGTGACATAGCAGCAGGGTAGAAGTGCAAGAAAAAAAAATGTGTGTATTGATATATTTATTTATATGCATACTAGACGTACAGGTCAGGGAAAAACTAAGAAAGGAAATTGCACTGTTTTAGTAACAACTTCCTTTAAATCCTACCATTCCATATAAATACTTAATACAGGAGCCGGAACTTACTTGAAGCGAGTACTGAAGACAGACTACTACTGCTACAACAATGATGGCAATGAAAATGTTCTTGTCCTCTCCTCTCTGGAATTTGTTCTTAAGGTCTTTGTCATTCCCACTGTTGCCAAATTAATCAAATATGAGGAATGTGTTGGAGCAGAAAGTGATAGTGAAAAGCCTTCCATCAAGGTTTATAAACATGCCCTCAAGTCTGCTGCTCCCTAGAAACAAATACAGGTATAATTTTTATGCATTACTGAGCTTCTAGCCTTTCTATATGAGCACAGAGTCTAAAAATGATGCAGAAAACTATATAATAACTTAGATCCGGAAGAAAAAAAAAAAATCATGACCAACAAAAAATGGGGGACAAAGGGAAAGTCTGCCTTTAAGGAAGCAAAAATTAATTTTACTAGATTTTTAAGAGTTAGTTCTCTTGATTTCAAAAAAATACTGTAGGATATTTTTGGGTCAAAAGAGATCTAAGCTTATTTTATACCTCACCAAGAAAGAGCTATCTGAGCACCTAAAACATCCTAAAATAAGAAGAGAGATGAACAATTTCAAAGGAAGATTCAGCTACACAAGCCTGGGAAACATTCACTATCAATGCAAGTTTCCCAGAAAACATTTTGATCTGGAGAAGATCCCGATTGATCAACAATTTCACTGGAAGACTTCCCAAAGGGCTACTGAACTTCATGTTGGTATGTACAGTGTTTAGGTAGCAATAAAAGCTGTAAGTAGTAAGTACTGAAAGTTTACAACACTGTAGCACTCTACCTAATAAATGGTTCCTTTCTTAGTATATTGCAAAACAATTGATCCCTTCTCCATGAAGGTGATGGAAGTTATAATGGAGAGGAGACAGCAGTAACTGATATGATTGTTCACAGCAAGGAGATGCTGGGGCTTCAAAGACAGAAATCCACTCCATTTTTTTCCCTGTAAAATATTTCCTACCACCACACAGAAGGAACACTTCTGCATAGTCTCCCTTCTGCTATTTCCATTTTCGGCCCCCACCTCTATTTAGTGCTTTATTTTACTATGGGAAAGAAGTGCAATACTTAGCATAAGAAACTGCCATCTCATGTACACACAGGCTATCTACGAATAGGCAAAGCTTCTCACTTCATCACTGAGCAAGACTGTTCAGTCAAGGCAACACCTTAGAAAGTGAAAGGATGAAGGACATTCATTTAGAGCTCTAGGCTCAGATAAAAGCACCTTCTCCTAAAGGCTGAGTAATCCACTAAACTATGTAATATAGATACCTCTAAGAAGTGGAGGGAAGGGATGCTGGAAAGGACACTTCATTATGATGATCCATTTCCCTCCCTCCATGAAATTCTTCCAGGCTTAAAAGTGCTCATGACACTTCATCACACCTAAACAATTTACATAAGCAGCAGCAGCCATCACCACTCTCCAACCTTTAGTTCCCAGAAGTAAGTATTTCCAGCCTCCCAGAAATCAGCCTTGTAATTTCCTACTTTGGGCATTTAGCATGTTTTATTTTGGAGAACTGTCCTTCTAGAGTTGTATCAACTCTAGAGGAGACTGTTTCTGGAACATTATTTGTGATAAATGTGAAGTAAAGATAGTATGGAAGGAGGAGGGAATACACATATCAATAGCATTTTTTTTCATGCTAGTTACACAACAACACACTCTTAGTCATGCAGGGTAAAAATAATGAGACACAAGATGACACATGAAAAGGATCTTATCCTCTTCCCAAAAATTAATGCACGAACACTACTTGCTTAAAAGTCCAAATTGGTTGTCATACTAGATTTGTGTAAAGCTTTAGGAAAGAATGGTGTGAGGGCTCTTTATAGAAAATTACACCAAGTGAAGGCTATTTCACTAATTAACACCCATTCCCAAAGCAATCCTTATCTCCTTTTAAAATAAGCTTCTTTTGGGCAGAGAAAGGACCCCAAACATTTGCAGAGCCCTAACTTCAACATCTGTTGGTATTCCCTACACACAAGTGTGCTTCTGTGTGCATGTTTATCAGAAGAGGTCATCAAGGGCTTGCTTGGTTTATTCATCATTTTAAGGCTCTCCTATTTGCAAAGCTTCTGTTAATGTCAGTGAAATCTAACCTAGACAGAAGTTTCAGAGGTCAGATATTTGGCATGCTACATTTAGAAACCCAAGTACAAAGTTGACGAGGACGCTTCAAACACAGGGGATTACAGCGGAAATAGGTCTCCTTATACCAAACAGGCTATTGAGCAGATTCAAGAAATAACACACTGAGACTGCCTGATGCTATTAAAGCTCATATTCTGGTTTTATTTTTTTCCACTGAATAAATCAATTCTCCCATTTGGCAAAGCCCAGCAGAGAAATAACACTTACTTTTAATACAACAGAAAAGGAATAGATATGAGACATAAAATCATGTACTACATGACCTATAAAAAGCAGATACTTACAGTTCGTAGGAACTGTATTTCATCTTCCCCTCCTTCACCCCCTTCAGCCATGGCTCTTGAGGAGTCAGCTCTGCTGAGACTCTGATCGCCTCCACCGTCAGCTCACTGCACTCGGTACAGCTCCTCTTCTCCTATCAGTATTAGCATATAGCTAATCCACAGCCATATAGGGAGCTCAGCTAACTCCACTGCACTGCAGACTGTCAGTCAACCCCCTCACTGCCAGAGCCAACTGCGCTGCTTTTCCAGCTCATAGCAAGCAATTCTTTTCCTTTCCTCTCTACCCTAGAGGCAAAAAACCCCTACTGTTAAGGTATTGCAGGAAGCATTCTGTGTATCACTGGGTGTTGATTTTTTTTCCCCTCACAGATACTGTCTGGTCAAAACAGCAATAATGGTGAAGTGTTAATGAAAGCAGAGCTTGCACTTCCATTTTCACAGATGAGGGTACCCAATTTTGCACTGAAATGTATCAAATTCAGCAACTCTCAACCTACTGATTTGTGCAGCAGAAGGATGTAAATCACATGATCACAGGACAAGCTGATTTTGACAGCAGATATTCTCAGCTTGCTTACAATAACTTCCATTTCTTGCTTCTCTGCACAAGCAGCTGCAACTCTGATTTCCAAGATGACTTAATGATCTGAATCTACTATGTGTAGTTATTTGTGCTACCCTTTTAAATGGTCTTTAGACATACACCCTAAGGACTGCAAGGTTTTTATTTGTACCTTTTCAGAACTGCACTTGAATATGCATAGAGGATGGTACAAATTAACTTCAAAACCTATAAACGACAGTTATGTTAAAATACAACTTAAAATGACTTTAAATTCTAGGTAACTAACAAAGATATTTGTAATTAATGGGAATTCCTAGTTATTACTTCAATATTAGCAAATGAAGAAGGAAAAAATACAACAACTCTAGAACATCTACTTAAGTGAAGAGGGGAAAAGAGAAAGGACACAAGGAAACAGGAGAAGAAAGCACCAAGGAGGCTCTATCCAGCCAATTCACTATATGATCCTGCATTTTGTGGTAAGGTTGCAACCACAGACTACCCATACATTCCGCCCCTGACAAGCATTACCCAAACTTTGTGCTGTCCGTTTTTACATCAATACATACCCTCACAGAGTACTATATATATAGTCTTTTTCTCAGTAAAAGCATGTTTTTGTTTTACAAATGAGAAACACAGGCATGAGGGTAAAGGAAGAATAACTTTCTTGGGGTCACAAGGATAAGTCTAGGACAGTAAAAACTGAAACTAGATTCTCTATGTCCACAAGCTAATATGTTTACAACACAACTGTTCTCTGGACATGGAACCCAACTGCCCTCCTCCCCGCCCCCAAGCAGTAGTATTCAGATTTTTCACTAATTAAACATAGACACAAGGCAAAAAAAGAGATACCCAACAGTTGCTCTCCTTGAAGGGCAAAATGTTTTGAAAAAAGTTTTATTTCACTCCCCCTTACTCCCCTGTGAAACTCTGTCCAAAAAGTAATGAAATCGTGTTACTGAGTAGCAGGCAACTTCAGGCCAAAAGCAACTTAGAAACCTCCAAATGACACAAGTCATCCAGGCTGGCCCTGCCAGCCTATCCACTCCCCTTCCCCCATCCTGTATTTTTTGTTGGTTGCTGTGAGCAAGAAAAGGATAGCTTTGTGCAAAACAAAGGCAATGTGGCAGAAAAATATTTCTCTAAAGTGCCAGAAAACTGACTTGGTTGGTGTTCTGCACATTCAGTTTAGTGTTTCATTTTTATCATGGTTTTTTTTTTACTCCAGCCATCTTTGAATGAATGTTTTGTCTCTTTCCTCATCAATACAAAGGACAAAACTTAACAGATCTTCCTTAATTAACATAGTTATTGCAGGAAAAAAAAAAAAAAAGAAAAATCAGAGAACTGGGGAAAACTTGCCTAAAGTCAAAGCATGCCACGCAGTGTTTTTACTGAAAAACAGACCAGGTAGAGTGGCCTACTGATGATACATGCTTATCCATACATTTATATTTAGAATGGATTTGATACATGTATTGCATGGCAAAATTTACATATGTAAGAACAGCTTTTCTGTCATGTCTTATATGAAACAACCTTTCAAGCATACTACTTTACTTTGAAAGATTATAAACAAAAAATACCTAAAAACCTGAGAAAATAAGGAAAAGACATGACTCAAGAAAAGTACAAGTGCTCTATTTCCTTCACGAACAGAAAGCAATGTCATGCAGTACATCTGCTGGTCAAGTTTTATTTCAGTTACTTCAGTAAGAATTCCAGATAGTAAGTTCTAAAAATGCAGAGCTGAGATTAATCAATCTGAATCAAATGGAAAGGGGGGGGGGGGAATGTAACTTTTCAAGTGTTTTCCTCGTGTATTGGAACATTCCATCAAAATGCTTCCTATAAAACTTTGAGACACTTCTTGAATAAAATATTATATTTACTTCGCTTACGGTACATAGCTATAGGTACCTATGGCTGCAACTTCTAATAAGGCAGCTACAGAGGTTACCAATATTTTTTTTTTAACCAGAAGTCAACAAGCCAGGATCCCGCTTTGCATTTTTAAACAAAAGACAATGCATATAGAAAAAGGAATACTGGTAATACCTCTAGCATTGTAACAGAGATCATAGAAGACATCTAAAATTCTGAGTCATGTAAAATTTCACCATCAGGTATGTTTTCCTCTTCTATGTCCCTCTATTTTCCTTTGATACTCAGCTTTACAAAGTAGCCTGTGCGTTGTTTTGGGAAACAATTTCCTGCCTCAATAGGCAAAATATTTTGATTACATTTCATCTTTTTTAAATTGTGAAGTGAACTGAAAAAACATTTCATAACACTTCTATTCCTTTAGAGTTTCGTTCCACTTGGTATTATGCCTATATGTTTAATGAGAACAACACACATCTGCTACAGCATAATGAAATGGACATCTCCTCAAGACATAGGTTTTTTCCAGGACCTCTCCATTGCTCTGAGATTGAGATATGTTTGTTTACGGAACCACACTTATGCCAAGTATGATGCCTTGCATTTCTGATTTCTTAACACTAACTTGTTTTAAAATACCTTTTTTTAAAAAAAAAAAAAAAGTAAAGCTATGACTGAACGAAAATGACATCAGGTCACTGCAGTAAATCAACCCAAAATGATCACATATCACACAAAGCGGGGGGGGTGGGGGGGGGGGCGGGGGGAGGTGGTGTTTGTATATATACAGGCACAGTGACTCTGCTTTACTGGAGATGATTGTAAGGTACAGCATTCCACTGTGAAAACCACTCAGGTCAAATAATCTGAATTGGGACCTCTGTGTATTTTAGGATATCCTATTCATGCAAATCAATTTTACATTGATAATTTAGCACTTCTACTCCTGGATACATTTTGGACATACAAAACAAATTTAAGGAAAACTTCCTTTCTGTTTTCAGCACAAACATGCTGCCTGCTTATTCTCCAACATAAGCTCTTCCCTCTTATTAAGGGATACAGATCAACTGACTCTTCCCATGAGTTCTTGATTCTAGGTTAGCTTTTGGCAGGATTCACTGCTGCTGCCGCCAAACAGTAACTCAGAATTTTTATAGTGTCAGTATCCTGGCAATAAAATAGTAACATGAATTTTACAGAAGGAACAAAACAACCCTCCTGCTGTAACAAAGGAACATCTGAATCTAAACTACTTTTTGTTCTGTGTATTTTTGTATTTTACCTTTCTGAAGATTGACTTACACCACGAATCAAAGACAGATCAAATACCAAATATCAGAAGATATTTACAAAACCTGTAACGGTAAGTACATGCATGCTGGCATTTTCCAAAGCACGGGTAACATCAGTTACCTAAGTGTCTGTTGGGTGAGGAGTCAAAATGGTACTCTCCCCTGATAATTACAGGCCTAAGTGCTAAAATTTAGATACTGCTTAAAAGACTGATGTCTCTGCATTCTTTATGTTCCACTTAAGTACAAAAATGAATTATTAAAAAGCCATTAAAAGAAACACATTGTTTCCATTACAAAAACTTCATGAAAGTATTCAAATTCATTATGTTGGCTATTTTCAGCCCATGCATTAAGGCACTCAACTACTTGTCCAGTTCCCAAACACTAGCAACTTATTAGAAGTTAACATTCCATTCACAGAAAATTCTGTGAATTTGCACTTAACAAGTTTTAGCTCACTTTTGGTTTTGTTTTTAATTTATTCTAGAGGAATTAAATTAAAATTTACAGTGGAAAATGTAGGAACTCAGTCAAGGAAAAGCTTCATCAGAAGATTACTAGTTCGAGTAATTTAGAGAGAGAATGGTTTTATTAATTTACACATATTTCTAAACTTCATCTACATTTTTTCCTATCCTTTTAAAAATTACTTTTGTTTGGGCTTTATGCATATTCTATGCCAATGCTTTCTTGTACAGCACAAACTTTCATTTTGTTTTTAAAAATTAAGACAATCTTAGATGCAATTCTTTATGAATACAGAAGGATTAAAGTGTATTATAATGCTACAGAATCCACAGCATAGTATCAGCACTGCTTTTAAGGCCTAATTCAGTGACTTTACAACACTTCCTAACTTCAACACTACGTAATTCAAAATGAGGAAAGCGCAGTATCTCAGAAAAGAAGTTCAAAACTCATCGTTTCACCGAAATTCAAAAGTTTATGTTAGATTGCCATCTGGTGGATAAGTTTAAAAAAAAAAGTCTGTGACTTCAGTTACTAAGCATAACCATTCACATTATTTTAACCTAAGACATTGGGAGTCTCATGTCAAATTTTATTATAGATTATGCAACACATTTTTTACTATAGTCTATGATGGTAAGAACTTTGACATTGCATCTTCTTAATTTTTCTTTAAAAGAAGGGAAAAAAACAAAAACAAAGAAAAAGTATGCTCACAAGTTTCTTTCTAAACCTAACATGCCGATACACGAGTTGGATTTTCTCTTGGTTCCAAAAACACAGTTGCTCAAATCCCAGCTGACTGAAGTCTGACAGAAAACATATTTTCTACATCTCTGCAAAATCTCCAGTTCTAGAAGGCATATTTCACTGTTTGGTCATAACCGGTAACTCGGTTCCCCATCTCAATACCACACCACCACATTCTTGTATACAAGGCACTACTCCCACACCAAATAGCAAGACTTAAATAACTCATTCAGCGCAGTATATTTCCCCTTGAAACTGGGTCTCAAGGAGTGAATAGAAAAATACACTTCGCTTGAACTTCACAGTGAAATTTAATTCAGACTAGGTCCTTAAAGTCAACACCTGGAATAGCAAATAAATTAGAGCTTACATGGTGTAAAACACTAGGACTGTGAATTTTGGTTAAGCACAGTAAGAATTTAATTCATTAGTGTGAGTGAGTACAAATGCTGGTTTTGTGTCTTATAACTCATAAAATGTTACAAGATATGATGAGATTACCTCTGGGAAAACAAAAACCATTCCTGGTCTCAAGATGACACCAATATCAAATCTCATGCTTCTGCTCCCAACTACCAACTTTCTCATGCACATAATACGGATACACCTGTATTTTGAAGTTTGCTTTATTCTTGAAATGTCTCTATTTTCCTGTCATATGTTCCCAAAATTTTACCCATCTGGTATAGATCAATCATGACAGTTTCAGCATTAATCTTATATAAGCATATGCATATAGACTGTTTTAATAACCAATTAGGAACTTTTAATGAGGGATTTTCAATGTTTTGAACAGAGTTAACTGTAACTAAATTATGATTTTACAGAAGTGCCTACAGCAACACATTATGAAAAACCTGGAGTTTATGCAAAAAAATTTCAGCCCATCGGCCAGCAGAGAATTGCATTAATTCAGTCTGGTTGCAATAAAAGCATGACTAACCATTTCCAAAGAACTGAGACAGAAAAAAGTTCTGAATTAGCAATATTGAGCAACTGTCCTAAATACAGAGTACTGACATAAGCCAAATGATAAGTTATCAAAATCACAGAATCATTAAGATGGAAAAGATCTGATGGTTGGACTTGATGATCTTAAAGGTCTTTTCCAACCTTAATGATTCTGTGACCATCGAGTCCCAACTGTAAACCTAACACAAGTCCACCATTAAACATGTCCCTAAGCACCACATCTACAGCCTTTTAAATAGCTCCAGGGATGGTGACTCCACCACGTCCCTGGGCAGCCTGTTCCAATGCTTGACCACCCTCTTTCAGTGAAGAAATTTTTCCTAATAGCCAATCTAAACCTCGCCTGGTACAACTTGAGGCCACTTTCCCTTGTCCTATCACTTGTTACATGGGGAAAAAGACTGACACATATCGCTACAACCTCCTTTCAGGTAGTTGTAGAGAGCGATGAGGTCTCCCCTCAGCCTCTTTTTCTCCAGACTTAACAACCCCAGTTCACTCAGCCACTCCTTGTAAGACTTGTGCTCCAGACCCCTCACCAGCTTCATTGCCCTTCTCTGGACACGCTCCAGCATCTCAATGTCCTTTTTGTAGTGAGAGGCCCAAAACCAAACACAGTATTCGAGGTGCGGCCTCACCAGTGCCCAGTACAAGGGGATGATCACTTCCCTACTCCTGTTGGCCACACTAGTTCTGATACAGGCCAGGATGCTATTGGCTGCCTTGGCCACCTGAGCACACTGCCGGCTCATATTCATGACATTTAATATACACATATGTGTATATATATAAAACATGACAGAATTAAGAGTTAGCGTGTAGTTAGTTTCTCTTGCATCTACCACATAGTTAAAGAATTACTGCCATAAAATGCCAAGATTATATCAGCTAATTATAAAGCTGCAACTGTAAAAATAACTTTAATTTCTCTATGAATTTCAGTGCTTTGTAGCTGCTAACTACTCACATGACTATCGTAATTGCTGTCAATACACTTACTATAATTCTTCTAATGCAAAGAATTAAATATGAGTCGATTGTATACACACAGTGCTTTGCATTCAGCTGTATTGTTCAGTTGTGACTGGTAAAAACAAGTCTCCTGATACCGCTCAGAAAACTGTGGAACCACTCTACGTTGGATTTACTGCGGTTTCTGACTTACTTTCTTTTTCTCTTCTACATAAATACTTAACTACTGTATATAAAATTATATAAAAATTAATCCACATTATTAAACTCCATAGAATATTTCAATATTCACTCCTCCTCTAAAAAGAATTAACCCTGTGTTAATACACACTCTGACTTAGAGAAAATGTCTTATGGTCATTTATTGAAAATACTGAACATCTTTAATCATTTTGTATATTCCACTGATGTGAGTCCACATAAAGCCCGTTCAGTTTGAGATCTCAAAGTAGAGTAGAAAGAACTAAAGTCTATGAAATGCGTAGTTTCTTTTGCAAGTAATTTTTCTGTATCATGACTTAATCCTAGTGAAATACTAATTCCAGAAAAATGCTCAGAAGAAAGGAGAGCTGTGACTGGGACATGAACCAGAGAAACTTACAACTTAAGTTAAATAGTATCCTACTCCTCTACACTAACAATTACTTATAGTATTTTGTTTTGTGGCTTAAATTCTAACACCTTATGCTGCTGGGTCTCCTACTGCATATTTCATACATCTTTCTTTTTATTAATTGATGCCTGCATTTATGGCTGGCTTGCTTTCTTACAAATTGTATATTGTGTAAGAATAGTCAGCAATGTATTTCTGTTTTTCTTTTCCAAGGAGCCTCAGAGAAGGTACTTTAAATTCCACTTACAAATATTGCAACTTAGTATCTTTTTAACAACCCTATAGTATTTCAATTATTAAGAACTGAGCAGCACTATGCCCCATGGTAGGCTGGTTTTTCCTAACGGCCAAAACTACACCAATCACTTCCTATTATATAAACATTACTAACATGATAAACTGAGCTTTAGAATGCACAATATGAACACCCTCTTGATGCCCTGGCAGCTTGCTTCAGAGCCAACCCTTGGTAGCCTTGCTGGCTTGCCTACTTTCAACTTTCTCAGAACACTCTCTCACCAAAAGCTAACCATGGGTTTTGCATATCATAGTATATAACTTGACATTATGTGGTAAAGTCTGACAAGTTGTGACTACTGAGATGGATGTGAGTAATTCATGACAGCAGACCAGTCTCTACTATTATTTCAACCATTTCTCAATTGTCATTTTTATTAATCTATTGTGTACCATCAAAAATTTCAGGTTACAAAGTTTACAAACTATGTGGGGGGATCGTCATGCTTGGGAAACTGCTTAGCACAGAAGACACTGATAATGAAATAGATCTATTAGATCTAAATTAATTAGGTTTTTGGTGGTACAGAAAAAAAACATTCAGACAATTTTGCTGGGGTGGTGGGCATAAATAGCATGTATGTGTAAAACAAAGACCAAAAAATCCCCACCCACAAGATTCCAGAACCATACATGACAGCAGAGAAGTTACTCTGACACAATCCATGCTAGATAAATTGCTTTATAATTAAAGAGAGGTGAGATCTTACGCTTATGCACTTGAGTCCAGCATAATTACGATCATGCAACAGACACACAGGCCCAAAATGAGCTACAGATACACTCAGTACACACAGCACCACCAATAACAAATGACAACCTTGATATCAATAGTAAAATTCAGTAAAAGTGACAACAGAGTTCTTACTGTTTAGATTTTTTTTTCATATTCTGTGAAATCATCATAGATTTGGACCATTATGAGCTAGCACTGACAGGCATGACTACTGACCATGGCAACTGATGCATAAAATATTAAAGGAGATCCCATGAAAAAAAAAATGTCAGTAATAAATAAAATTAATAATTTGCATATTTAAGAAAGCAGCCATCTGCAAGACTGCATTCTCAGTGTTCATTTATATACAGTAAATGCTAAAATCAATGATTGAAAAGTAAGGCCACATTGACATACTGAGTATCATTATACCAAATTCTAACCAATTCACTTTTCTGGAATCAGGTCCCAAAGTGAATTAGAATCACTTATCTGTAGTTTTAAAGAGAAAAATGTCTGCAAGTGACATTTTACCAGCTTGGTTCAATGGCTCTTTAGGAAGGTCATAGGAAGAGATTAATAGTCAAAGACAATTTTGAATATACTGTGTATTGAAGTCCATTCACATAAGAAGGATCCTGAATTATTGCTATACAATCAAAATTGCCTTATCTAACATGCTGACAGTACAGTCTTACAAAGTTTAAGTGTCCATAACCTTACTCTGGCTTGTTAGACATATAGAATTAGACTGTGTATTGCATAAACAGGTATCATTTCTGGGTATACCAAATATACCACCATTATTTATTCAAACCATAATGGTCTTTATCTTGCCAGTTCTAGTGAGACCTAACTCAAACTGGACAGCCACATAAATTCAAAAAGTATATAAACATTTATATTAGATTTGCAAATAAAATTATAAAGTTATATAAGGACTTCTAAGTCAAAGTAAGAGCCAGTTCAGCCTAGCTGTCTGTTTCTGGCACTGCCAAATTGTGAATACTTCAGAAAAAAAACTGAACAGAGCAAGTCTGTCACAATAGTCTCCACCTACAACTACAGGCTTTCAAAACCCGAAAGTTGTATTTGAACAGTTGTATGTAGTAACTGCAATTCAGTTGCAGAAAATCAGTGTTAGTCTTCTTTAAAAACAAACTTGGCATTACTAATAATTATTAATTTAAAAAGTGAGACATGTATTTCATTCAACAAAGAATTCAAACTTCTTAAGACACCAAATTAACAAAAAGTCCCACATCTTTTTCCTCACAGGCACTCATAAAAGATCTTGTAATAAATACTAATTCATACACAGTGCTGCCTATAAAACAACTGAAGGAAATGTTATACAGCACCATTCTGACAGCAAACACTTTGCACATGGGGCACTGAAGGACTGCAATTTTAATGTAGCTAATACTTTCTTTTAAAGCCATGGTGCAGTATTTTTGATCCTACTATAGGTCCACAACTAAATTCAAGTACTACAGAAGTAATTTTAAGGAAATGGTGTAAACTACTATACATTGTAACACAGTGCACATACAACCTTTACATAACCTGGTCTTCAACATCATCCACACAGAAAAATCCTGTCATTTTTAAAGTAGCATTCCTTCCAATACCTGAGCTAACACAAATACTTCATTCTCCTGCTCACTTTCTGTTTTCAGTCGAATTTCCTAGCCCACAAACAACAGGGGCCTTTAGCTGCCATTAACTCACATCTTTTGTTGATCCATGTTCAAACAACTTTCTTCTTCTCACCTCTTCACTCCCGCAAGGGAGTACTACCACCTCTCCGCTCTTGCGTGCCTCTAGTCTTACAAGTAGCATGAAGCTAGTTTGAGGTTAACACCTGCTCTCCTCTCCCCACCTTCACCCACCTATTTGCCAATACCCTGTTTGGCTTTTCTGCTTGCTACCTACTCCAGCTTACCTAAGACCTCAGCAGTTCCATCCCAAACCTCATTTTTGCTCTTTCTGTACTTCCCTTGCGTTCCCTTGCTCTTGTTTTCCAGGTCCTGAGTCCTCTTCTTCCCAGAGGAAACACTGAATTGCTAGCTGCTAAATGACAGGAGCGGGAAGGAAAGCCGAGGTCTCTTTTCTGAGGCATTATTAACACACACTTCTTAAAGCCTCCTTTTGCTGCTTTTTTTCTTTTCCAAAACTATTTGAAAGCTTGCAGTACCTGTGAGCCTGCAACGCCATCCCCTTCCACATTTCATCTTTGCTATGGTGACTTTCAGGTGGCAAACCCGTCGTTCTGTGCAGCTCCCCTTGCCGCCTCCAGCCTCCCTCCCCTCAGCCCTTTTGCTTTATACACCCGTACCCTGTCCTGTCCCGTGTGTCGTCGTCCCCCCCCCTCCCCGCCCCCCCAGCTGTCTCTCGTCTCTCACCTCTCTCGCTGGAGCACCTTCCCTCTCTTTTTCAGTTCCCATAGCGTTCGGAGACTTCTCCACGGCTCTCCCTCCCCGACCCAGCACCTCTTCCACAGCGGCCTCCCTCCCCCACCCCGGACCATCCCACGGCCAAGCCGCGCCCAGGGCCCCTGCCGGCGGAGCGGCCTCGCGCCGCTGCCGCGTGGCTGCTGCAAGGCTGGCCGCCATCTTGTGCGTTCGTTTTCGGTGGCGACTCGTTCGAGTTCTTCTGCTCTTCTAGGTAGGAGAAACGAGAAAAACACACCTTGATGCTGTATTGCAGGAGTATTTACTTTCGGTATCTCTCATCTTGCGTTGGTTTCGAAGAGCATCTTTGTGTTTGTGCTTAGGTGTGTAGAGAAATGTGATGCCTTTAGCAAAGCTGCTATTTTCTAACTAGTGTAGCTGAAAGCTCGGTTGCAGACCCGCTTGATCTGAGGGAATGCCTGTCCCCAGCTGCAGCAGGTCTGGATGCACATATCCTGTAGTATCTACAGGAGCTAGGTTAAAATTCTGGGGGTACTTACAGGCCCACTTCACACTTAGAAGATGCAGAGTATATGTGCAAAGGTTACACTATTCCTCCTAGAAGATCTAATGCTTGCTTGTAAAAATGTTACATTTAGAAATAACAGGTATTTTTACATATACCATTGCATTTCTTTTTAAAAAGATTTGCATAAACATCTAGCTTAGTTATTTTTACAAGTTAGATACCAACTTCCAGCAAAGAAATTGCACCCCACTGGATTTGCTAATCAGATAAAGTGTCCATAATAAATTCATAAAGTATAGTCACAGAGCGGAAGTCTGTTTGCAACAACCAGTTGTGATCATTCAGGAGAATTACATTTCTTTCCACAAGCTATCTTCTAAGACTAGGAATGCACACTACATATTTGTGAGGCAGTAGCGGAGACTGGAAATGCAGCTAGAAATAACAGGCATTCTGCACAACACTCCTTCCATCTGTGTTTTATTTGTACCTTAACTGGGAAGATTTCACCTGAAGAATCTGAATGCAGTGACCATTTGGGCATAAGGATGAAAATGACTATGTGTGAATTAATCTTAACAATAATTTCACAACAAACCCTCATTCAGTAGTCCTAGCAACTTCAAGGCTTCTAAACGTAATGTTTCAGAAAACTTTGATAATAAATGTAGTTATGGCACACATAATGTTTGAATCATTGCTGATTCTTTCTATGTTTCTGCTAATGGGTTGAGGTTGTTTTCCTCAGAAAAAATTGTGTAATTTTTTTTTGCACTCAGTGCAGATTTTTACTTAGTGTTACTTATTTGCAGAAAACTCTAAAGTTTATTTTATAAACTCACACTGCCTCATAGATTTCATTCAATCACACTCACATACAAGCTCCAAGGTATGTGTGCCCAAGCAGCCTGGCCAGAATCACGTATGTACGTTGCTGTGTACAAGGGACATCAGCCACACCCCTGAAATTCTTAATCAGCAACAGTGCAGGACCTTTTAGGCAAGATTGATGTTCATTGTGTGTTTTCTTCTGTTTGTCTGCAAAGTAGGTTTGAATGTCTATTTTTCTGGTAGGCAAACAGGACAAGGAAGACTATATGCCATATTCTGCACCTTGTTACCATGCCCTCTTCTTAGACTGCAGAGTCCGCTGGCAAGCGGTGTACTTTTACGAGAGAACAGGTTTCCTGGCCTTGATATAAAATTTTATTCTGAAATCAGTGGACCACTGGGAACAGTGTTCCTTATTTTTGTTGTTGTTGTTATTATTGTTGTTATTATTACAGGCCATTCTTTTAACCCTGTTTTGCCATTTCTTCTGGTGCCTTCAAGCGTTCTCATTTATTTCTGTTGCCAGTCTCCACATACTGGTCAAATTGCCAGCTGTCCATGTAACAAACTACTTGACCTGGCATTTCAGAAGAAAAGAGTAATACGATACTGGCAGAAAAATTTAAGAGAATTCCTGTTTGGGTCTCAGAATTATAAAGCCTTGTAATAATGTTATCCAAACCAAATTTGTCTCCTAGGCATGTTTTTTATTCCATGTCTCAACTTGTTCTGGACTTCCAGGATCAGAAATTTTGACAGCCTTATTTCAGGAGAGCAACAAAAATGGGGTAAGCTTAATGATAGTCCAAGGAATGCTAATGGGAACTAAGGTTTACAGCTGTATTTTGAAATGAGCCAGATCTAGGGCTTGTAAAATATGCAGCTTCTCCTGCGTTACTGTTTTTCATCTTCTAATTTTCCAGTGCAACAAACCTGTTCTTCAGTATTTTTCCTCCACCAGAGGTCTCCTCCTCTACCTGTCTTTAATTGTATTTCCATAATTACATAGGAAAGGTTCTGTCTGCTGGCAACATTTGTTCAACAAGTGCATGCAAGCCTTGAACTGCCTGCACAAATTCTTCTTCTTACTTCAGTTGTATAAAAAGAAACCAGTTACACTATTTGATCTGTGCAAGTCTTACAGATTCTACTCAGTAAATACAAAAACCAAAGATCTGTGGTAGGGAAACAATTCGCTAATGAATGCAAAAACCTGACAGAGATATGCAAGACATATGTGCTGCATGTGACATATTGTGAGAAAAGGCCTAAGAAGCCTTTGCTTAACCAATTGCTAATGGGCCTTTTTTTCACCAGCATATTAATCATATGATTATACTGAATTAGATTTCTACCAACTGGTAGCCTCTCAACAATTTCTCTAAGCTACTAAACTCCTTTCTAAATAACCACTAGGCGGCCAGATTCTGTTTTATAGCTCCTTTAAGAAAAAATTAATCCTTATTTCTATTTTCTCCCATTCTTTCTCCTTAAAAAAATCTCTGTAACATTTCCTGTTTTCATCCAGAATTGCTACACTTCCTTTATACTTTCCTTTGGCTCAATTGTAAATCTTATATTACCTGCAAAGAATTCATGGAAGTGCTCCCTCACTTATTAAGGATTAAAACACAAGAAGCCTAAAAAGTTTCTCCCATATTAAGGATTAAAACACAAGAAGCCTAAAAAGTTTCTCCCATAGAAAAAGTGACTTTTGCTGCACTGAGTACCTTTTGGTGCAGCACAAGCTTATTGGTAAGTAATTGTTGTGTACTTTAGAAAGAAGTAGTCTTTCTCACTTCTTCTTTATGTGTATTCCAATCTATGTCACCTCTTTTTTTTACTTGGTTTTACTTTCAAGTTGTTTTGTTAATTTTCCACAGCTTTAAATAGGTAATTTAATAGCCAAATATAAGGTTTTTGTCACAAGTTAATCGATGCTTTTTCTCAACCGTAGCTTAGACATTTTAAATTTATTAATCTTACTTGTGCTGCAGCAAATGAAAATGTGCTGGAGATGCTTTAATTAACTTTTGGAAAAGATTCTTAAAGTATTAGTTATGACCTTTTGTGAAAATACAGAAGCCAATTATGCAATTAGCTCTTCTAAATATTCCAAAGATACAGGAATCAATATCCTGTATTAAAAAAAAATACTAAAAATGCAAAAAAAAAATTCTTTCATCTACTATTTTGGATTAACTTAGGCTCAAGAGCTCTTCTAGAAATGTGTAATTTAATCATTTGCATTCATATTTTGGATATAAGAAAAGGAATATGTTAAGTTTAATCAAGTACAAAGAGACGTTGTCCTCTAGATAAAGCACTGCCTGGCTAAAGCCAGAGCTTAGGTAAGAACAGGTATTAGCCCAGATATAGAAGACCACCATCAGTCAGATTATTAGGTGGTCTAACTAACTTCAACAAAGACAACTGTTCAAAATTTATGTTAAGGCATCTAATAAAGAGACAAAAGACAAAAACAGGACCAGGAAATGTTGTGACCTGTTTCAATTAGTTCACTGTTTTACCAAGTCAGGTTCATCCCTTAGGTTCAGTATATCTCAGTTTGACCATAGAATGCTTTAAGATGCATTATACTGGACGGTGGCTGAAAAGAATGGCAAATTAAGAGGTCATAAAATCAGAGAATTATTTTTTTCACAACCGATTAAACAATATACAGGAAAAGGAAAGGGAGAGATTCAGATTCCTTTGTTGCTTAATAGTTAGGACCAAACAAGTCTATTTTCTCAGAGGGACACCTATCATTACATCATCTCTGGTAAAATTTACAGTCTGATCTGCATTTGTTTTAATTTTAAAACAGGGTGTTCTAATTTGTTTTGGGTCTCTCCCATTACAATCTAGTCTCATATAGGGTTCACACAAGTTCCAACAGTCCATGATTACCTCAACCATTCAAAATATTCAAAGTGTCTCCAAAGTTTATTCCTGTTTCTTAATTCCTAGTTCAAGTTGATATACCCAAAACTGTTTTTCAATAATTTTATCATTATTTAGAAGTGAAATAATCTCACTTACCTTTACAAGATTATTAGCTAAATCTAGTGACTCAGAGAAAAAAGAACAAAACAAAATAACCACCAAGAAGCTCTTTTCTAAAGAGTGCAGACAAACTTCGTTTGCTCTTCCCCCCACCTTTACTCATTGCATTTCTGGAGACCCTGAGATCTGCTCAAGACTGCAAGCTGCCCTTTTGGGACTTCACGCACCTTTCCTCTGCTACATTTTCTACTTCAGTTTTGTTTCTCTTCAGGAAACCACATAGTGCTCTTACATAACCCTTGAGGAAGCCTGTTTTAAGGAGCTTATATATGTAAGTATTTATTTGACCCGAGACTACACTCTAGCTGCCCCCCATCTTCGACAGCTGAACCTCGTTCTGCTTTTCTGAGGCCCCCCTCACCTTCAGTGGATCCTGCAGCACATTACAAGCAAGCGTAACTAACTGGGTTTGCGGTGGTCATGCAGAGGGAACCTGGCTACTCCTGTCGTCTGAACAGAGCAACGAGACTTGGGGCACCGGTGAAAGAAACCGCCCTGTCTTTTTCCCTGTCCTCCCCTTTTTTCCAGAAAAGCAGAATCACTTCAGTCAGTCCCTAGATCAAGCATGTGAGATCTCATCTCTTCCCCCAAACAGAAGGGGTTTCCAGGGAAGGAGGCCTCGGTGGAAGAGCCCACAGCACTGCTCGCTCCTGCCCCCACCACCCCTGGGGAAGCAGCTGCTGCCCGCAGAGTGCTCTGGCCTGTGCAAGGGGAGCCAGGAAGGTACAGGACTGCCTCAGGCTGCCTGGCACAAGACGAGGCTGCCAGTGGTGGCTGCAGTGGCCACAGGCAGGTCCAA
This sequence comes from Phaethon aethereus, assembly GCF_964289735.1. Lineage (NCBI taxonomy): Eukaryota > Metazoa > Chordata > Aves > Phaethontiformes > Phaethontidae > Phaethon > Phaethon aethereus. The sequence goes on along the minus strand of NC_138579.1, from coordinate 36,458,842 downwards.
ATGGCTCCCTGAAGAAATGCTTAAGAAGCATATGGTTAATTAGATTTACTTAAGTTTGTGAAGTGTCTGTGCTATTAGACAGCATTGGTCTTGGCAACTTAGTCCTAATTGCACAGAGAGCTCTTGCTGTTATGTTTAAAATAATGGTGTTCTGGGCTGTCAGAGGTCCAGCAGCGGTGCTGGGCTGTTCTGTGGGTGACCTCCCAGTTGCCAAGCCAGGCAGCCCCCCACTTTCCTGAGGGAAAGACCTCCAGGCTGGACTGCTCTGGGCACTGTGGCTTCACGAGATGTAGCTTGACCTGCCATCTACCAATGTTTAATAATAATTAAAAAAAAAAAAAAAAGAAATTTCTTGGTTACTTGACTTTTAATCAGTGTAGTTAAATGCTACCTTCCCCAGTGAGCTACCTAAGGGAATGGAGGGAGCAAATCTGGGGTCGCTGATGCTGTGCTGCCTCAGTGGACAGGAGACCTCACTTGTCTCAAATTTGTTTCAGTCTCCTTCTGAACCCTGTATAGAAAGGTTCAAAACCACTGTAGGCTGAAGTAAGAGAGGTTGGTGAGAAATAAGATAGAGTCCTCATAGTGTCACAAACTTTGGCCCAGACTCTCATGAATCATCTCTGCAGCCAAACAAAGGTTATGGCTTTTGCAAACTAAATAAAGACAACTGCTGTAATCTGTAAAAGACTGTAAAGGTAAAGCTGACCATGTGCTATGGGTACAGGACATGCCTTTATCTCCCCTTGGCAATTAATCGTATATATTCTTTTTCTGTTAGCACACTGGGTATAACAATGGAGAGTTAAAATATCCTATTTCATAATTGCTACTGGGGTAGCAGTTTCCCAGAGTGATCTTCCAGTCCAAGGCTCAGAGGCCTTATGTATCCTGTCACAGAAAGTTCCAAGACTCAGAGGCCTTATGTATCCTGTCACAGAAAGTTTAGTATTGACAACGAATCACTCAAGTTAAAGTCCTGTTCAAAAATAAAATATAAACAATTCTCAATAAATATGGAGTTCATGAGACTGGAGATTTTAATTTAAAAAAGAGAATGTTGCGATTTAGCAATTGTTAAAACATGTGTGATAGTCACATGAATTTCTAAATATTTAATCTGAATTTATTGCTGACTGGTACTTGGAGGATTAGTCTCAGGTGATTATTTCTGTCTCAGTCCTCCAGATAATTCCACAAAAAAATCAAAATAAAATGGAATTCTTATTCTTATTAGTATAATGCAGCCATTCAAAGATTCATACAGTGGGATTACACATAGTAAATAAATTAAGTATATAAATGTTTACAGGGCAGGAAGTATACATTATATTTGCAAGAGGATTCATCTATTTAAAATAATGCCTAGGATAATTGAGCCTCTGTAAAAGACTTCCACTAGCTGGTATAATAAGGGAGAAATATAAAATTTAATTGTCAAAGAGAAGTGTATTATAAATATTACCAATATTAAGTTCCCAATCCAGCAAGTTTAAACGGAGAGGCAGTATACATTATTGCTGGTTATCTCAGAAACATTTATAATAAGTTGGAGGTCTCTAAAAACAGGTTATTGATCATTGTGAACAATTATGAGTCCGGGTTTTTCTGTCATGTAGAAGCTTTTTAGGTTTTGTGGGGCTTTTTTCCCCCAAAATTAATGGGTTTTAAATAGCTCACTTGATTTGCCAAATTGCCCTTTGCTTTGGATACAGCCAAAACAAATTGTCAGCCAGCAGGTTTTGAAACCTTCTATTTAATATGTAACTGTGTATGAACTGTTCTTAAAAAGGGTCTTTCTACCTAATTATTCTTGTTCAGTCTTGCCCTGCCAAGAACCCTGCTACAAAGCATATGTTATTACTGAGAAATACATAGTAATTTTCTATTTGAATGTATCATAGGAAATAGAAGCAAAATATAAATACATATTTCTGTTGTGAGGTCCTTGATTATATGCAGAAGGTGTCTGGTCACTGTGAAATCTGAATATATTTGTACTCTGCACTAGCAAAGATACTGTTTTCTTCTGCTAGCACAAAACCTTCATGTCCACTATTCTTATAGACCTTCATGTCCAGAAAATTGTGATTGTCAGGTGTCACTCTAAGAATTAAACCTTGTTACTAGAGAGTGTCTTTTGACTACGAGAATGAAAAAAACAAACCCAAAGATGACAAGCTCTTGCTGACTTGGCTTGGATATTCAGTGTTCCACTAAGCACTGACAATAAATATTTATTGTTATTAGATGAAAATAAAAGAGGAAGATCATAGAGGCATAAGAATGTATTCTCCCCAGCTAAATAGCCTATTTAGAGTGGAGGACCTTTGAGGAGAAAGAGCAAATTAAAGGTAAACTACTATTTTTGAGATAACTTCTGTAAAGCTGTGAATAATAGTAAGGCTATTCAAAGCAGAGTCTTTGTAAAGGATATACATAGCAGAAAACAGCAGTTTTAAAAATATATTTTACAACTTCCTTTGCTGAAAATGTGTCAAGGCTTACCATAATTTAAGTTGAGGGATGAGAATATGATTCTAAATTTTGGTTGAACTTGGTTTGCATTTTTTGAAGAAGTTACATACTGGTCTCCTTCCTGTGTAAAGTAAGGAAAGGATTTACATTGAGTGATTGAGTGACTTGGATTGAGGAATTCATTTTATAGCTCTGTGTTTACTTTCATAGCTCCTCAGTACCTTAACTAGCAGGTACTGAAGTTTCATGGACTTCTGCAAAACAATACTGAGTTAATTTTGTGGCATTTCATGAATTGTGTGCAAGTCATGATGCTGTATAGTGTGGGTAGAACATTATAATAAATAACTTTTCTTCCCTAGACAGTGTTTCCAACAAACATTTCTAATAAAAATACAAAAAAAGTATCCCAAGAGTAAACAAAGTATGGCTTCACAAAGGATGGGAGTTACAATGAAATTCATGAAACATTGATGAATGTTATCAGTGCATTTTCAAAAAAGCTATTGTTTCTGGCTGTCATTGCGAGTTCTTAAAAAAAATCTCATCTCAACTGTGAGTCAGTTCCAAAGCAATTAGCATTTTAATGCTTCACGAAGCAGTAGCAAACAAGAATCCCATTTTCTGGTGAGAGGGACATTAACAACAAAAAAGAAACAATTAGGAAACTGATGGTAGTCAACTGAAGCATGCATAGTTAGATCTATTATAAAAATTACTTATTTCATAAATATTAGGAAAAGATTTTGTAGTGCTATTGCCTTCCCTCCCAGTTATAGATGGTAGTTCAATCAGGTTGGATTGTTTTGTGATACCATTTAAAGTATGGTGGGTGTTTAAAGACATACTGTGAAAGAAGGATAAAAGTTGAGAAAGGAGAATCAGTTGCAGATTTCTTCATGAGCAAAAAAAACCCAGTAGTAAAGAAGGATAATGTTTCACCTAGACATTAAACACTAATCGCGTTCTTGAGTTAACGAAAGTTGTGGCTAAATACTGTAAACTGTCATGTTGAATCTACTTAAATCCTCAAAGAAAGAGCCACACAGTATTGGTCCTAACATTTTTAATTATTCCCTTTTTAATAATATATGTTCAAGAGCCTTGAATGTGCAAAAATGTGGACATTATCTTGTTGCTTCTTGACCTGAATATGCGTATCTCTTTAAATTTACAAACCATCTGGGAACTTTTGATGTGTTCTCAGAGTTACATGTGTCATGTACACCTGACCCTGTGGATTTGGACATTAAGATCTCTACAAATTTATATTTCTGTTTTGTCTTTCTCTATATATCCTAATCTTAATATTTGCTGGGTTTTTTTTGATTATGCTGATGCGAGATTTATACCTATTTCAGTTTTAGCATTATCGCATGTTTTTTAATCAAGGGGCTTAGATTGACTTGCTTTCATTTTCCCATTTCTAGATTGATATCCCTGTTTCAAGATTCATATTCTATCAGAATTTCAAATTATTTTTTGTAGAAGATTGAAATTTTTAGCCCCTTTTTTTACTGTAAGTAAAAATAGCCTTCCCCCAATTTAAAAACAAACAAACAAAAAATCTTACTATGGCCACATCAAATTACCTTTTTAAACTGCAATATTTTTTTAATATTACCAATTACTTCAGAATTCTTAGGGTTGACATCCTGTGTTTCTCAAGGATACTGGAACAAGTGTTGTTTGAAAATGTTTCCATTTAAATTATAATTTTGTCTTTTAGATTTTTGTTATAGTACATCTTTATTTATAGGATTTATATCTCACTAGCCAGTTGCACTGAAACATTTATAGCTTAGATACGAATAAAGACTTACTGAGTAATTATTTTAACAGATGAATATTATTATTTTAACATATCTGCATGTTACCTATTAAGAAATACCTATTAAGAAATTCCATACCACATTAACAAATTGGGAAAATACAGTTAGTTGTGTCAGCTACCATATGTAAATCTATCATGGTTGTTTCTCTATTCCTTTCTTTTGCTTTCTCTCATATTCTATACCCACCTCACTTTCTAACTGGAATTTGTTGACTTTAACCCCAGAATGCTGATTTACAGCAGCAATTGACAAAACGTTATTAGAGCAGAATTGCTTCTCTTCAGCCTCCAGACAACACACGAGATAACGTGAGAGACTGACTGTTTGTAGTTATTCTGTTCAGACATTAATAACATCACCTGCCTAGTATTGCTTTTGTCACATGTTTAAGTTCTTCCAAGGTCATGGATCATTATAAATATTTACATGAACAAGATACCTCGTTTCTACCTACAGCATACAATTTATTGACAAATCTGTCCTACAACAAAGGAGAGAGTTAAATAATATTTATCTCTCTGTAGATTTAGTTCATTTACATATACACTTCAGTAAGCCATTTGAACAAGAGATATTGTGGTAGAATACCGGTTTTCTAACAGGTTTATAGCCTGAGTAGTACACCATCTGCACTTGTTTCCTGCTTGGGTTATGGTTGAGCTTATGCAGTTAGTTTTAATCCATAAAATCCTAAATGACTGAAGACCTAGATATTTGTGATCACCTCATATTTAGCAGTATAAACAGTGCTACTAGAATTAGATCCATCATATTTTATATAATAGAAGGCTATTGGAAGGTTCTTACACTTTCTATACTTTCCCTGTATAATTTTTCCATTTAATGTATGGGACAATGCTGTAAAAGGTCTAACATCCAGATTTGCACATCAGGTGAAAAACAATAACGACCTAATAGCTTAAACTGAAATAAATGGCATTATTTTTTCAGTATTATTCAATGCCCATCAATAAGGGTCTATGGTATGCTATAAGTAAGGCACTTCTTGTGTGCCTTCAACTTCTATGCTCTTTTTACTAATTACTGATAAGATTGTCTAAAATTCCGAACAAGCTGCACACACAACAATGAGAAGCACCATTTTTGCTAAGCAGATTACAAATAACATTATACAAAGAGAAATGGAAATGCGAAGAGATGAAAAGAGAAGGGTCAATGATTTGAAGGAAAAAGTAACAGTTAAATAGGTGAAAAGCCCAGCAGGCAACAGACATTGAGAGTTACAAGGACGAACAGGTGGCTAACATATCTCAGAAACCCAACAGAGTAGCTAAGAGCATTTTTATCTTCCTCTAATTAATGTAAAGGAGTACGTGCCTTGTGTTATCATATTGCATAAAATTAATTCCCTGCATATTCTGCTACATTACAAATATTAAAAGGAATATCAGATGAAGTTATACTTCTAATATAAGATTAACACAATTAAATTATTAAAGCAAGTTTGAATGAACATATAAAAATCTTAAATTACATAAAGATGTATATACTGTTACACCCATTTAAATAGCATTTTTGGATGTCTTACATTATCTTAATTTATTCTAACTTATATTTATTCCATAAATAATTTGATGGCCTTAAACTGTATTGTCATAAAATACAGCCACTTTTTTTCCCCCTAGCACTTTGTTTTCTGGACACATTTCTCTGTCTTAATACATACAAGTATTATTAAAACTGTATTTAAATTATCCTGCCAATGTTTTTCTGGACAAAGTGTCACATTAAAAACTTTCAAACAGCTGTCTTCTTTTAAAAGGATTTGGTAAAGTAGCTGGAAGTGGTTTCTAATGGGAAAGCATGAAAACTGGTATTGTGCATTTGTTTAACTTAGTTATTGATTCTGGCAATGAGATTAAATCAAATCATACTGATTAAATCCCAAATCATACTGAATTAGGATGAGTATGAAAGAAAAAGACTGTCAGAAAAAGGGTCAGTGTAACATTTGATTTGGAAAAGTTTAAATGCCTTCTTCATGGTTTGAATAGACAAGTGACTTGGAAATGTATAATGTAATAGTAATTTGTAGTTCTATACTATAGCTAATATACTATAGCTAGTTACTATAGCTAATAGTAATTTGTAGTTCAATGTGGCTACAAAATAGCTTGATCTGAAGCTTCGTAACCATGAACTACATCATGGAATGAAGAAGCTTTTAGTGTATTTTTCTTATTTCTTAGCTGTATTTGCATACCATTGATAAGCATTATTTCCAGAACCTTGTGTCAATTCAACCTTAAAATGTGCTTCCTTGAGCCACAATTCAACATCAAATATTCAATCACACCTTCTGCTCTAAAATTTTTTGGTCCTGAATATTTGCAATTTTGCATACATTCTCTGCAGAAGGTGCATTTTTGCTTGAGTATTTCTATTACAGGTCTTCAACAATAAATCTGAAGGTAATCCAACTACTTGTTGAGAACTGGTTCCAGGAACATGAAAACTTTAGGTTTAAATTCTTCCACTTTTTAGATTGTCTCAGCTATACTTCTGATGAAATGCATCACACAAGCTTGAATTACCTTACTCTGTTCTGAAAGCATATACAGAACCTGTCTTGTCGAGCTCTTTATTTTTATAAAGTTGCTGACTTTTGTACAATGCAGGTTTAAATTTTGAAGTTTTATCTATTCTGTCTTCATTATATGTATCGGTACTCCAACTTAATGGGGGCAATAAGGTTGTCGTGGTTTAACCCCAGGCAGCAGCTAAGCACCAGACAGCCACTTGCTCACTCCCCATGGTGGGATGGGGGAGAGAATCAGAAGAGTAAAAGTGAGAAAACTCGTGGGTTGAGATAAAGACAGTTTAACAGATAAAGCAAAAGTCACGCACACAAGCAAAGCAAAACAAGGAATTCATTCACCGCTCCCCAACAGCAGGCAGATGTTCAGCCATCCCTAGGAAAGCAGTCCGCCATGATGTGTAACGGTTACTTGGGAAGACAAACATCGTAACTCCAAACATCCCCCTCTGCCTTCTTCCCCCAGCATTATATGCTGAGCATGATGTCATATGGTATGGAATATCCCTTTGGTCAGTTGGGGTCAGCTGTTCCCACCTGTGTCGCCTCCCTGCTTCTTGTGCACCCCCAGCCTCCTCGTGGTGTGAGGCACAGAAAAATCCTCAACTCTGTGCAAGCACTGCTCAGCAATAACAAAATCATCTCTACATTATCAACACTGTTTTCAGCACAAATCCAAAACACAGTCTTATACTAGCTTCTATGAAGAAAATTACCTCTATCCCAGCCAAAAATAGCACACAGGTGGAGAGATAATTCAGCTGCATTTGCAACCTTTAAGAATAAAATCTTAGTCTTGAACTTCCATTTCAAATGGGCAAAATCTTAATTATATGCACATTTAAATTTTCCTGTCTTTTATTTTCTAGCTCTGAGGTAGCTTATGAAATATGTATATAAGTGCCTAATACTTCCAGTGTCCCATATGCACTAAAGAGCATGTAGAGTTTCTGGTAGCTTGGATAGACCTATTTCATATGGTTATTTGGGGCAGGAAGAAGCATACTGATACTACAAACTGTAAAATAAAGCTTAGTTCCAACTACTTAACTGATAAATATGACTGGATGTTGGATTTTTCTACACGTAAGTTATGTCCTCTTCTGAAGTAATGTCCCATTCTGTTCTTTATGACTATCATTTTCATTGTTCTGTCTTTTGTTGATATCATAATTTGAGGTGGGGGTAAGTTGCGTTCCTTCACACTCATCTAATAGGTACCAGGCCCATTAAGAGTGCTATGTAATATATTTGTTTTAATTAGGTGAATACTTATTTTGTAGCATGTCCATACAGAGTTTTCAAAAGCATAGGTAAGAGAAACTTTTGAAGTATGATTTTCCTGCTTTTAGATGAACAGAAAGTTTTGCAATAGTAGACTAGCTTCTTGGGCATGAGTACAGGGCATAAGAATCTTCTCAGTGATTCTACAAAATTATTATATTCTGTACATCTTTTGGTAATAGATGGAGTTTTATAATTTTAAAATGGCTTTGTGCCAGTTTCATTCAAATAACTGACACTTCTATGTCACTAGCTGTAGGAATGAAATTGGCCTTGTCTTTAGAAGATGTTTTTGTGTCTGCTAAAATATAGGATAGAAAGGCAAATAGTAATAAAGGAAATTGGAAAGTTTAATGATTTAAGATAGTAAAAACTCTCTGGCCAGCATGGAATTTATCTGAACTGAGAGTGTGAAAAAATTTAAGAAAATCATACGCACTGTAGTGTACAAAGAAGAAGAAAGTCTTCTACATTCTTTGCGCCTTTGACCGAGGTCCAGCTGTTAGACAGACTTTGTCAACAGCCTGCCTCATTTTGCATTAGGGGATTAATGCATTTTTTCCATTCGTTTTTACCTAATGTGTAAAGCATATGGCACGTCTTTACCATTGTTCCAAACAGAACTGTGATTGTTCAGTCTGCCCAGTAGACAGACTGGGTGCAAGCAACACCAGTCTGGGGTGTCTGCCTCCAACCAGATGGTTTCACTAGCATGATAAACCCACGACTCAACTGCTGGAAAGAATCTGTTTGGAATACATGGATGCAGTATGCCAATACCATTGGTTTTGTGTTCAAAACCACGAAAAAATCAAGGATGCATCAGTGGAAGTTCAATAACAGAAAACCTCTGGAAAACTCAACAAAACTAGTAATCACCAAATACTGAAAGCATGTGTAGCTTTCATTCTTTATTGTTGATGATTCTCTGTTAACTAAGGTAAATTACAAGCTGTAGCTTCATCCTAAGCAAAGTCATATTTGGTGGTGTCCAAATTGTTTGATATTACACTGAGCATGAAGTGTTTTTCAATGGTAACTAGAGCACTTGAGCATCATAATGCTAAAATCTGCTTGGTAAGCTCCTTCTCCTGACACTGTATTTCAACAACTGGCCAAAATGTTTTGAAGGTCATTTGTAGTGGTCTTCTCCAAGTGGTAGCTCACTTTCTAGGTGGTTTCTTTATTGCAATGTCCAATGCCTGCAAAATGTAATTCACTGAGAAATACTTGATAGCCATATTGGTACCTGGGTTCTTTGGATGATGCCTGACTAACTTTCAGGGAATGCCTAACTATCAATAGAACACGAAAGCAATGAATGACATCTTGGCAATCTTCCTTGCGTATTCTCCCGCCATGTGCCATTCTTGCAGTCAATTGTAAAGACCTTATTTATCCAGCTAGTCTAATTCCATGCAGAACTTCCTTGTAAAGATCTTTCTCTTGCATACTGTGATATCTTACATCTCTATAATGTGCTTACAGAAATAACCATCTTCGGCATCCTGCTTCTGCAATGAGTATTTAAATACTTTTGTCCTAGAGGCAAATTTGTGGAATTTTCTAGAATTATCAAACTGCAACTATGCAATTAATACATGAAAATATTTTGAAACACGCATGAAGAAATATTTTTTGTGCAAGTATGTGTCTTAGAGCAGAAAAAAAATATATTCAAAATTTCAATAGCTTATGCTATTCTCCTAAAAGCTTCTGGCACATTTTTTGGGACATACTCCAAGTTGTTTCTTCATCTAGGAAGCTTGCCCATAGCTAACCCTGGCATTCCATGGCAAGTTGACTTTAGTGAAAGCAAGTTAGTGTGTAGTAGATTTTAATAACAGAAGATGTGTTCTGTCACTCTAAGTACTGTATGATCTGTCTTCCAGTGATTGTATGACATGCACAATTTCCATCATCATAGAATCATCATAGAATCTTTGGGTTAAAAATCATCTTGTCCAACCCCCCTGCAGTGAGCAGGGACATCTTCAACTACATCAGCTTGCTCAGAGCCCTGTCCAACCTGACCTGGAATGTTTCCAGGGATGGGGCACCTACCATCTCCCTGGGCAACCTGTGCCACTGTTTCACCACCATGGTGAAAAATTTCTTCCTTGTACCTAGTCGAAATCTTCCCTCTTTTAGTTTAAAACCATTGCCCCTTATCCTATCGCTACAGGCCCTGCGATAATTTTAACATGTTTGTGCTTTATGCTGGAAAGTGACCTCAGATAAGAAGTTAGACTGCTGGTATTGCACAGGCTGGTTTTAAATCCAATTTTCAGGGGCTAAGTTGGATTTTATGGCCATGAAGTTGAACATCTTGCCCCAAAATTCTACCATTTCAATATTTTACACGATTAAACTGCTGCTGAGTAGATATACCTAACAACCAATCCTTCATGGTGATCTGCTTTGAAGTACATAAATATTACACCATGAATTTTGAGGAAATAACTGGCTCATATAAGTAAAATAGGTCCTTTTTCCCTTTCAGTGTGTGCTTTTTATCAATATGAACCATTATACACCTTACAAATTGTTAATAAAGTGCAGGTATCACGAGTGTTTCTGAATGAGAGACCATTTTCTCATGACAATGAATTTCCAGCACTTCTGGTTTGGTCTTTAATTTTATACCCAACCTTTCTCTTTGCAAAAAGAAACCAAAGGAAAGACAAGACATCATGCAATAATTATCTATTTTTTCCCACCCTCCAGATCTGACTGGTGGTTGTGGTGTTTGACTGTCCCCACCCCACTCCAACGAACTCCCCAACAAAATCAAAACAAAAAAAAAAGGAGTCCATTGGTTATCATTACTTTATCAGCATTTGATGAAGAGTGTAAAGGCACCATTTGTTCTTTCAAAAAAGTTATTTCAAGTAAATGTATTTGAGTCTCATGTTAGTATTAATAAGTTTATTGACAAGATGATTAAATGAACTAATACGAAAGTTCTATTTCAAAAAATGTTCTTTGATATAAAAGAGTCTCTTTTATACTGAAAAAATGGGGTTTTACAGGAATTCCCAGCTTTGCCCTTAATACATATTGACCAACTTCAATGCAGTTTGGTTTGTTTTCTGTTCTCCCAGGTGTGTTTCCATACACAGAAATTTCTCAGTCTCTGAGATGATCTAGGTGATGTCTTTCATTTCGAGATTTTCATCTTCTAACCTTAAAAAGGTGGATTCTGATAATGTTCAATCACATCTTGTCTATTATAGGCTTCCAACTCTATTCAGTTTAGTCATTTTTCTAGACAGCATTATTTGGCATCTCACTCTGTTCTGATATGTAAAAATATATTTGCATAGAGAGGGAGAATAAAATATTTTTTATTTCATCTCTGATAAAATATCAGGTATTAATAATATCGTTTTAACTGCTCATAGACAAAGTATATCCTTACCAATCATCCTCAGCTGGACAGGGGAGAGAAAACATTAAAAAAAGGCTCGTGGATTGAGGTAGGGGCAGGGAGAGATCACTCACACATTACCATCATGGGCAAATTATACTTTATAATTCCTTCTTTTTCAAAGATGGGTTATACTTAACAATATATATTCTGCTTAGTGGAAGTATTTCTTTCAAGAAAACTGGGGGAACTGGAGTAAGTGTTAACAACCCAGTATATCATCTGGGTCACATGCTTAGCTTTCCTTTAAAAGGAATATATTTTAAACTAATTCTTGGCTTTTCATTTTTATGTTCCACTAAATTATTTCATTTATTCACTACTAGTTGGAAAGTAAAGGCCCCACAAGCAACAGAAGTAGCAGGTGTACCCTATAAATCTGATCATGACACATAATTCAGATCATAACTCCTTATCATGATAGAACATCAAGGCATTGGCATCATGTATAGTATTAACATAAATATATTAACATTACACTAAATTTCAAATTTTAAATTATTTTCCCTGAGGAAACCATAGAAACTGCCACGTCTGTGTTTAAGATGAGAAAAAAAAAATATTTATACAAAGAGAGTTCTGAAATAGCTATTTCAGCTGAAATAAGAATAGCAGATGCAGCTTAGGAGTTGCAGATACTAAGTGAGATTTAAAATGGGGTTAGAAATATACAAGTTTTTAAGAGAAACATCAAAGAGAGACTTAAAGAAATAATTAAGAGAATGGAAAGTAAAGGGGAAAGGTTTTCTAGGATTGTCCAGCATGAAAGATCACAGGCAGTGTGAAATAATCCACTTTGTTAGTTTCCAAAGAGGAACAGAAAGCTTTCCATGGAATGGAGAGGCCAGACCACTATCTCTGCTGAACTTTGTCTTTCACAGGATGAGGATAATATTTTGAAAGTAGTGTTCCAAACACATATCAATGCAGATGTCTCTTGCTGCATACAAGTATCTCAAGTGGCTGTAGAGTGCAAAGTAAAATTTTCATATTCTCATGTTTTTGACATTAAAGAGCTGGTGACAATGTTTGCAAAGTCAGTCTACTTTAGGAAAATCTGAGGATGTTTTGGAAGAATAAAATAGTTTAGATAATTTATTTTGTACATCTAGTCTTTTAATCTTCATGCAGTTAGTGTGTTATTATCAGCTAATGATCTAGTTTTGCCATTTTCTTTTCAAACTGGAAAGTCCAACACATACAAAGAACTTGCTACAAAGAAACTGGTAGTCTGTTCTTGGTTAACTTAATAGACAGTAGCATAATGAAATAATGACATTGTGAAATAATGACGTGCTTGCTGTCTTTTTTCCAGTTTATAAAATATCTAGAAAAGATGTCATAGACCTGTATATTATTCAGATTTAAATATATTGTAAAGTGAGACCATATTGAAAGAATGGAAATTAGAAACATGCTTACTTTTAAAATCTCTAATTAACACTACCAAACATGTTGTATGCTTCAGTGTAGTAATCAGGAAATTACTAGTACCACCAAATTCAGATTTCATTAGAAATATTGGAATGCTCTGCTGTTAGTATCCGTCTTGGCATACAGATGAAGGAATTGTAGACATGGCTGATATAATGGAATTAAATGGGTTACTCAGCTGGAGAGTAGTGTTTAAAAAATTTATAGCAAAAAGATTCATTAGTAGCTTCAGTGACTAATGTGTGATAAATCTGTGAAACATTTGAGCTGTGAACCAGTTGAAATCAGTTTCAGAGTCTAGCATTTATTGTAGCATGGACTGACAGAAAATTTGTCAAACAAACAGTATGTAATTAAAGTTAGTAATAGTTAAGGGTTCTTCTTTTGGAAAAAATTTCCTTGACTTAAAAAATCCACACCTTTTTCCACTTCTTGATGATAAGAGTAATTTACACAAAATCAAAAAGGAAGAAAGCACCATAGCAAAGTATGGAGCGTAATAAATATTTATGTTGAAATTTTGCAGCTTACTGAGACATTATATTCTTCTTTCTTTCTTGTGAACTGATTCATTCAGACATAGGCTTACCTGGCCAGTGAAAAATTTAGGTAGCTTTTAAGTTAATATTATTGGAAAACATCCAACAGCTTTTTAGGTATCTTGATAAATGTCTGGATCACTTACTGATTCAGGTTCAACTGCTTTGCAGTCTCCCAGAAAATTGAATATGTTTAGTATTTCACAAAATCAGCATGTTTTGAAATCGGGAATGATCCCATTCCTACAGAGAAAGTTAAATATAAATAAAGATTATAAAGTATTGCCACATTTCTTCTTGAAAATAGAAATTAAGCTATCTCTCCTTAGGGTATGTAAAATTTTGTGTGCACTCCAGAACAAAGTGGTATGACATAGCTGAGAATAATTTGAGCCTTGACACCTGTGATGGTCTTGAAAACCTTCCCCCTTGAGGCAAACTAAAAATTGAGCTAGGTTTAAAATAATTAAAATGGAGCTAGGTTTGCCATGGTTAAATGGTAAAAATGGAGGTAGGTTTAGTATGATCAGCAGAAAAGCAATCATATGGTATCAGTCCGTATGACAGCAAAAAGGGCTGTAGTAAAAAGTAGTGTCTCGTAGTTCTATGTATCTCAAACTTGCAGTTGTAAAGGTAAAGTTTTCAGTAAATAGGCAGTGAACTGTGGATTCAGAGAAGTACAAAGATTTTTATTTTAAAAACTGCTTGCTGCTAAGTGTAAACAGATGCAAAGTTATGCAAAAGTGACATCACTGATGCATCTGCAGTGATAGCTTTATATATTGTTGCTTTACTTCAGTTTGGAACGCAAGAATTCCTTATGGGAATTTTTAAGTTTAAATTTTTTATCTCTGCAGTTTTCATATGCTGAGTTCACTCATATATCTGCTTTTGGACTTTTCTGCTCCTCAGTACTGAGAAGTAATATTCTAGGGCCACTCATATTACTGCTGTATATATATTTTTTCCCAGCACAGAAACAAGTGGGGTTTTTTTGTTATTATTAAGTATTTTGACCTCACTTTATTATGTTTCTTTTCCTGTTCTCCTTCCTTGCCTTCTTTTTTCCACTTTTTCTTCCTTGATGCTGACAATTTCATGAAGCAAAGGAATACATTTTTTTCCTGGTTTTGTTTATGCTAGAAATTTAGCAGTAAGTATTGGTGCAGCTTTAAATACTATTTCACTGCTGAAACCATAACACACTTCCTCCTTATAATGCTTTTAGAAATTTAAAATAAAATTCTCACCACCAAGTGAGAGAATTACGTTATTCAATTAAGAAGAAAAGCATCAGTTAATCTCTGTATATTAAAAAAGAAAAGTGCAGGTTGTGATTTTACTATTTCCAGAGGTCTGGGGCTTACCATAACTTACAAAATCACTAGCAAGCAAATCAGTCAGTTATGATTGAGTGTTATTTTCTATGTTTATTCATATTTTTCATATGGAAAACAAGAATAATCAACAAGCTGAAGTTAAATTTAGATTTTTAACAAAGTCAGTCTGATGACTGATCAGTTGATTATCCTATTTAACATTGTGACTGCTGCATTCAAATCTGTTAGAATCAATGTTAGGATGACAAAGGTTCCAACTGCTTAGAATTTAAAGGTAAAATAAGTAGGATTTCGATTCTAGTACCACTGCTATGTATTAGTCCACTTCCTGGAATAATTGGGAGTATTGATTGCTTTCCTCTCTGTTGCCTTAGACTTGGCATGCTCTGCTTTTTGTAGACAGTGTGCATGCCAAGTTTGGCCAGCACCAGTCAGTTACAAGAAGTTCAAATTAGATATGGACTAGATGACCTTTAAAGGTCCCTTCCAACCCAAAGATGCTACGATTCTATGAGACAGAATTTTAAGAAATATAGTTCTTAAATGTCTGAAGCCTTTGAACTGGGATTTTGTTTTGGTGAGATTACATAAATGTTTGTTGTAAATAAAATACTTCTTAGTAACTTTCAGTAAATAAAGCTGCTTTTTTTCTAAGCTAAATGTTCTTATGAGAAATATGTCAAACTCACATGAACAATTTATGAAGCAACTCATGTGATTAAACCATGCAAGGTTATGTGTTTTTCTCCTTCCAAATATTTATAGTGTTTGCAGAGCAGCTGAATGTGTGACTTAAAATGTGTTTTAAAATCTGTATAAATTGAGAAAAAAAGCAAACCAGAGATGTAAGGAGAAGTTTGTTTGGAATAAAGTTGTTTTTTTTTTAAAGAATGTAGTTTCTAGACTTGGTAGCTAATTGTGGTCTGGAAGTATTATATTGTGACCTACTCCTGTCACTGTTTGGACTAACTTTTTTTTCTACATCATGTCAAAAGAAGTAACAGTCCATCTTTGCCAAATATGCAGAGAATCGGATGTTCTTCATCTCGGCCACTTATTTGCGGTGGCCCTAGACAAGCAACCTTCCCTTAGTGTGTTTGTTGATTCTCCAAAGTGTGAAAGTGAGGTTCTCAAAAGGTAATAGTTTACTTAAATTTTGTAAAGCACTTTCAGATTGCCAAAAATAATTTGAATTAAGTTCAGTTCTTTTCAGAGAGGTTGCAAGAGGTTCTGAATTTATTTTCTAATTACTTTCATACAACTCTGCTGAACATACATGTTTTAGAAAAGGCACAACTGTTTTTTGTTTGCCCATATATTACTTTTCTTCTTCTCCCCCACCTTTCCTTTCAGACTACTAGCCTTGAGAAATGCTGATTTTGCATCTAATTAATTGTACTTAATTGTTAATGTTGCTAAACTGCATCTGGTTAAAATGTGTTTAAAGCCTTTGATATAGGTAGAAAGAATATGGCTTGTTTTCCCATACTTTTATTTATTATGCAGAACCAGCTGCTGTTTTGCATTAAAACATTGGTTCATTGAGTTTGGGGTTTTTTTCCTAAGTAAGCATATGTAAGAGTGTATCTGTTGAGTAAGCTTTTGTTATTATTTTTGTCTCTCTATTTTCTCTCCTGCCTTTTTTAATATTAAACTTTAGCATATACATTAAGTTCAAAAATGCTACAGTGGCATACTGGAGACAGAAGTCTGAACTGCTTTACAGCTGCTTTTATCAGTACATAGTTTAGTGTGCTGAGAGTGACATGGAAGCCAAGAGACACTGCAACCTGCCCTAGGTGATCCTGCCTTGGCAGGGTGGTTGGACCAGATGACCTTCAGAGGCCCCTTCCAACCCCCACCATTCTGTGATTCTGTGAGACGCTCTGCACTGTTTTTCATTTAGCTTTTATTTTGAATGTAACCTTTCGGTATACAAGAACTGGGCTTTTAGTTGTAGCCTTTTTTTAACATCTCTATGCAAATTGAATCCATTTCTGCTTCAGGAAATGTACCTGTAATGTTACATATTTGATTCTTCATTCACTAGTAGACGTAAAATAGCATGTGTATCTGGAAGAGAGAAAGAAAGGGAGAGAGGTAGGAGTGGTGATGAGTTTCTGCTGTCCTAAGACTTTTTTTCCTTAAGACCATTTCTGAGGGCAGTTAGGCTCCACAATCTTTCAGCCAGCGTAAACTGAGTTGTATATCATGTTGTTATATACTACCTTCTTTTTTTTTCTTTTTTTTTTTCTTTTTTTCTTTTTTTGGCACAGCATCCCACTACTAGCCTCACTTAAATAGACGTCTGTATCTACAGTTGCTGTTAGTCTTTCCCAGAAAGCATTTAATACCATACATACAGAAACTTTTCTCACAATCTGTTTAGTTTGCATGAGAAGTAGTCATGACAATTTTATTGATTTCATAAGTATTGGATGGTGTAATAGCTTCATGTTAATTAGTTAGTATGTAGTATATGCCAAACACTAAACTCCTCCTTTTTAAATTATCATAACAGACAAAAAGTCTGTATTTATAATCATTAAAGAAAGTTTGAAATTTCCATGCATGTGTTTTCAGACTGCAGTATGTAAACCAAGTGACTCTTTTTCTTAGTTTTATTCCTCTATTTTCAAATTTTAATTGCCAGTTTCTTTAATTTCCTTCTTGTACTCAAGCCTGGCAGAGAATACCTCAGTATCAATGTAGTGACGAAACCGGTTCTACTAACACCCTTACCATTAGCAATATTTTAGTCACTTAAATACATGTTCATTTCCAGAGGGATCTTCAACATTAAGTTTTCTGTAACATCTTGTCTGCTTTCTGTGACAGAATCATGTTTGTTTCCTCTATAGATAAGTAATTTTTCACCGTGCTCTCAGAAATTTGCAAACACGTACTTGCTTTTGTTGTAAGATTGGCTTCCCTCCTGTCCAAAATCAGGTCATTTAATAGCAAGAGTTGACAGCACTGCAAGGTCTTATACATTTGGAATTATGAAAATTACAAAGATTCTCCCCTGCTGTCTTTTGAAGTTCTAGATTTATTAATCAGACAGAAAGCCATTTTGGCCAAAGTTACTTCATTGTTTGGGTGCATTGAAAAATTAGATTTGGTATAATTTGAAATGGGCGAATCTGTGTTCCTCATTAGGATAAAATCTTTGATACTGATGCATGACAAATGGATTTCTAATGTAAACTGTAATATTTCTGTTTAGTTGGTTTTGCGTCAAGAATTTATGAATAAAGCTAATTAGCACGATGGGAGTATAATACATGTTGCAGAGACAAGAAAATACTACTCTGCTCAAAAAAAATCCATCCAAATCATTCTAATGCATTCCAATATATTTGCATTTATGTTGTTTGTATAAATAGTGCTATTGCCTTTTGTTTTCTGTATGATGATACAGAGTAATCTAGGTCCTACAAGTAAAATTTTATTTATTGTAATAATTTTTAAGAAAACAGATGGTGTCTTAACACTTAACTTAAGATGACTTCTTTTTTTGTCTATCAAGTTATGCCAGAATTGTAGTTGATCCTGTTAAGGACTCCATAAAATGTCACAATTTATTCTCAGTATTATTGAGCCAGAATCTCTACTGATTTTTAGACATGGGAAGAAAACTGGAAGGGAGGACAGAAAAGGGATCACGATCTGAAGTAGTAGTTAGTGCATGGAATCCCTGGAGTGATGAAGCAATGAGCACAGCCCATACTGCTGTTCCAAGACATGGGATGATGTGGCTTAAAGAACATGGGATGATGACACAAGGAGGATTTGAGGGTGTGCGGGAGGAGGAGCTGAAGAATACAGAGTTCTGGGCATGTATACTATGCTGTAAACATATTCAATTCATGTATCTAAACAAGCCAGGAAAATAATTATTTTGGGTACAAAACTGGCTGTGCAAATATGAGTAGACAATTGTTGAATTATGGACCTGAATTTACTGAGAATTCAAAGTATGAATTTTAAGTTGAAAATATGAAATCTTATATTCCTATTATACTGAAACGTCAGCTCTGATGTGCAATGTTAAGACAAGAAAATAAACATATTAAAAGGTGGAAACACCTGTTCAGGGTTGAGAATTTGCTGTGGGCATGAAAAAAAGGAAAATGGAGACAGTTTATACAGGATGGCTTTTTGCTTTTTAGTTATTCAAGTTCAAATAGACTGGCAACAACTGCTTTGGCAGCAAGCTGTGATACCTTTCCTACTCTCCTTGCATCATACAGATCATGTTTTCCTCATGTACCTCTAGGAGATTACCCATACATCTTTATGAACATTTTTCTGACAATAGTACAGAAAAATATTAATCCTTTGAGAAAAGAGCACAAAGAATCATAAACATTCAGTTGGGCAGCCTGTATCCTCATTGTTAGCCTTTAGAACTTAGTTTAGACTGATTTCCAGACATCAAAGTCAGTCAGTACCTTTCCAATTCAGACATTGCTTCTGAGAACATTTTTGTTCAAATGTTTCATTTGATGATTAGCTATGATTTCTAGGGATACTTTTCCAAATAAAGGAGCAGCCTGAACAGGAGGCTGTTACTCATTCCTTTGTTCCATGAAGGTCTTTACTCGTATGAGCCTTCCACACTCAGTTGAACTGAGACTAAAACAAGTGATAATCATACTAGCTCCACTCAAGGGTTTGGGCTATTCACTGGAATCTAGCAGTTTATAGAAGCTCCCAAAGAGCTTGTTTAAGCAACAGCTCTTGTTCCTTACCATCCACAAAGTCACAGATTAAGAAATTAAATGGTAGCTGAAAGTAAGGATTGTTTCATCTAAATCAGGGTCGGTTTGCATACTAGATGTAGTGAATAGCTTTCAACTCTAATTGGTGTATCAACTTAGCAAATAGATGACTTCTAACCTTTAATGTTCCTTTAAAAACTGGTTTCAAGTTCCTTTCTGAATACATTTCTACATAAGCTCTTACCGCTTGCTTCATACAAATCTATACTAGTGTTCTATATAGGGTAAATGAAGCAGAAGGCAGGTTGCATTTATCCTATGACAAGATGAAAAGCTGATTACGCAGATGAGTGCTGATGAAGTGGAAACCTCTCAGAGATTAGGTTTTGCTCTCAGTGTGCCCTACATTGCAGCCTGACATAATCGTTTCATGTTGGTTGCTTTCTGTGAACTGTCTCCATATAAACCAAATGCTTGCAAAAAGGGAAGTTACTAACAAAGTAATTGTTATTCTTTGTTTGAAAATACTGAACATCAGAAGAGAAAGCTTTACTTTCAGCTAGGGTTTTTTCCATTCTCTAGTCCCCAGACATGTCTCAAAATGCAGACTATGAGCTAGTATTTATGTATAGGCGATCAGCTGATGGTCGGAAAATTTCAGGTAAAAAGGAGAAAACTCAAGTTGTTAAGGTCTCAAAAGGAAACAATGCTGTGAGTGGCCTAAGGTGATAGGAATCTGACGACGATCTGCTGTGTTTCAAACAGAGGTGGATGATTTTTGTTTAAGCAAGATCCCATTTGTTTATGAAAAATCTGCACAGTGAGCTAATAAAGAATTTAATAAACATACTACAAATTAATGAAGCTCAGCAGAACCAAATGTGACATTTTCCGGAGGCTGTAAGTTACTGTGAGAAAAGGCATTTCATTGCAATGTTTCAATATTGAGAAGGGTCTTAAACACCAGTGGGAATCACAAGACCATTTCTTTCTCCCAGTTGCGTCTGTTACTAGAAATACTTTAACCTTAACTCTGTTACTTCTGAATTGTCTGTATTATTTCACCTAAGTCAGTTGTTCCAAAGGCCTTTTCCTTCCTTCATGGTGCCTTCCAGAATGGAGTCCTTTCAGTGAAGAGTAGCAGGAAGATTACTTGTAGAAAAATAATGTTGAGACCAATAAACTAGGTCCCTTTCTTGCTCCGTCTAAAATTCTGGCCCCTGAAATAGCTAGGCATTTTATGAGGTAGTTTAGGAAATTAGCTTGTATTGTGATTTACCTCTTCAAGCAGCGTTAGGGGTAGAGGGCAGGATTCCTTGTCCTCTAATGTTCGGAGTTATGTCTGGTTTGCTTAAGGGCCATATTGCAATTACTGTGGTAAGCGCAGTTACATGATTGGCAGCGATGCTCTTCCAGGAAGCGAGCAGATTTGATGGATTATGCAAAGACCATTTCTGACAAAAATAAGCAGGCTGAAGCCTCGATGTGTTATATAGCTCCCCGGAAACCCACGCTTTGCTGGAGAACCCGTTTTCTGACACATCAAGCGGTGAGACAGCCCTTCCAGGGAGCCAGCAAATACTTCCAGCCCACCGACAACCGGAGAGGGCCGGGAACATCGGGACACGGAGCCCCGCACGCAAGCACCCTCAGCCGGGCCGCCGGGGGCTGCGCCGCCCGCCCGCGATGCCAGGCGGCGGGGAAGCTACTCAGTCTGAGGATTGGTCACTTGCCCCGTCAGTCCTTTCCTGTCGCCTCCCCCGCCGGGAGGGACTGGCCAGGCGAGCGCACAGCGAGGGGCTCCTGTGCCGGGCATGAGGCGGGAGGCGGTGGCGGCCCCCGAGGGGAGGGGAGGGGCGGCTGCGGCCGAGAATAGCGCGGGGCAGCTGCAGCCGTGCAGCCAGTCGGCGTCCCGTGCCCTCCCCTGCACCTGAAGCAGCCGCAGAAGCATCTGAACGCGGGGCTCCGCTTCTCGCAAGGTAATACCCTTTCCTTTGCTTGTCTACCGCTCTGCCCGTCTGCTCAGTTCCCTGCAGCGGCTCTGTCGCAATCGAATGGATTAAAAAATAAAACCACTAACTCAGGACTGCAGAGAAGGGGATCTATTTAGTCCTCATTAACATCTTGTCTGCTCCCTCGCTGTTTGTTTATAAATAGCTTCTGCGGGATCACAAAGCTGGGATCTCTTAATTTCCCTCGCAGTCCTAAGAAAGTCCGTACCTTTCCTCCCTTCGCCTTTCCTGTCAGCGCTATTAATGTAAAGTGTTACTGGATTACTTCCCCCCGCCCCCAAATGACTCTTAAACTGTATGCTCTTTTTCTTCTAGTCTAACATACGAGATAGGTACAGTGAAGTGGGGAATGCAGATTGGTGCAATTCTGTAGCATTGGATGGATTCAGATATCTCCATGCACTCAGGAGGGCAGATGAGTGGAAAACACGTGATTAATACTTACAGCGTTCAGACAGTCTGTTACTCTATATTGTAAAGCTTATGGCAGTCACCGTTGCAGATGAGGCTACTGAACTGTTACCCTGAGCTAGAATGCATTTGTATAATGACATTTGCAATTATCTTTTACACGTAGGAAAAGGACCCATACTGACATTCTGCAGAAACCCTTCTCTTGCTGTCTTGCAGACTCTCCTTTCTTCAGCTGCAATATTAAATCCCATTATGATACAACTGACAGAGAGTTGGCCTGGGAACTGTATATACTTAGTCCTTCCAGCTGTCCCACTGTCTTGTCTTGAGGTATTTGTTTTCCCAGGAGTGTAGCAGGAATCATAACGGGTCCTTACTTTCTTGGAGCTTCACAGAAAATTAATATTTAGAAATTCCTGTGAAATTGTAGGGAAGTTTTGATTATGTTCCTAATTTTAGTAATTTATTTCTATCTATCCTTTGAATTGTTCATGATGGTTTAATGATCATTTTGCATGTAGAAATGTCTTGTGCAAGTGTTATCATTAAACCATTTATGAACACAATTAAAGGTGCTTCTGCAAGTATATCAGTAGGATTACTACGAATTTCAGCTAAATCACTTACACATAACATTCTGAAACTTTCACCTTTCAGGTAGCCTGGCCTGTGCTTGCAGGTGAATTGGCTTGCTTTGGTAAGTTTCAGCAGAAATAGTTTAGCCACTTGGGATTAAATGGAGGGTGGAAGAGAGAAAGAAGAAATGCTTTTTGTTATTACTAAAACAAGAAACTGTCAACCCATAATATCATTAACTTAATTTGAAGGACTGCAGACAGAATGTCTAGGGACAGAGAGTTGCAGTTTGGTGTGAAATCAAACCATCTTGTGAAGTGTCTTTAACGATGGAAATCAGTTTTGACTTCAGTGCAATCTGTATCTCATTAAAAGTCAAGTACCATGAACATGCATGTTCCCTTGTGTTTTTTTATAGATGTATGTGTAAGGTATACAGCTACATGAGCATAGGTGACTTTAATCATGTGGTAAGTAGTGAACAACAGGCGAATGTTTCCCTAATATTTTGCAACTTCTTAGAATAAGACTGAAGTAGAGGTATGGGTAAAAGTGTATTATCTCTGTAGAGGTTTCCTTACATAAACAGGTATTTCCAGAAAATTTGAAATTTTTCTTTCAAATTTTGTTTTCAGTTTTTCATATCTGTAGAGCGTACAGATCCATCAATCTGTGTTAATTTAAAATAAATTGTTAATACTTTTCAAAGAAGAAAATAATGTGTTACCTGAAGACAACGACAAATTGGAGAAAATCTCACTCTGAGAAAGCTTAGCAAATGGAGACCAAAGGCCTTTTCCTTTTGTGGAAGCTATAGGCAAATACCAAACAGAAAATTGAGAAATGGCTGCTTTTCAAAATAAATGACAAGGTAATGAATGTGAACTTTATACTGACATTTGTCAGGATATAAAAATATGGTGAAGAGCCAGTTCTGTCTGGCATACGAAGAACTACTGGGTTTTTTGTTTGTTTTTTAACTAGGGCAGAGTAATATCCCACTTTTTCTCTGGCAGAGAAAATGATAATTTTCCCACTTTATTTAAGAACAACTCTTGATGATTTGTCTGTGTGAAGAGGCATGTAATCTTGGGCCTTTACAATATCATATAACAAGGTTATTCTTTCTGAAGCTTTGGTCCTGATTTAACTTGCACATATAAAATGTGGAACTGTAAGTCAAAAGCAGCCTTTCTAAATGACCCAACTGATGCTTTCTAGAGAGTGGCCAAGAATAGGAAAAAGAAAGCAAGAACAATCATAGAGGACTTCATTAAGGCTCTAGGATGGGACAGCTTTGTGCTCTTTACTTACAGTATTTGAGAATTGAATAAGAAGAAAATTTCCATGTGCCTCTGTGTTGCTGTTTCCAAAAATTAGTTTGCATCCCTTTTCTCTACCCAGTCTTCCTGGCATCTGAGAACATTTGTCAGCTTTTCATTTTGCTTTCGCTATTTTTGACATGAAATAAATTCTTATTCTAGCTTTGATCTCATATGACTTTAAAAATATATAATCTGAATGTATATTCCATTAGCTTTTAGGTATCATGAAGAACACCGAAAAGGCAGGAAATTGTCCATCTTGGAGTGATCAAATAGATGTAACACAATGGAATCTGAACCTTAACAGAGTATAAATTGTTTCTACCATTTCAGCATGTTTCATCTATTTATACATTATTCCTTTATGCCAACCTCTCTTTTTATTATTAATAATCATATCTCACTGCTGTCATTGCTAGTTTTGACCATCCATCTTTATTTGCACATGCTTGGAGACAGTAGGAGTAAAGATTGCCTTATTTTAATGACAAAGCACAAGTCAGTCTTTATGATTTTTTTGTTGGTTTTTTTTTTTTTTTTAGATCTGATTGTATGCCTAATTATCTGTTTAGTTCAACCTTCTTCTGTGACAGTGGAGCCTGTAGACCCTAGCGCTGCCTGCAATGGGGAATCTGACAGAGGCTTTTTTTCTTTTTGACATGATCATTTAAAGCCTTATGCAGTTTTGTAACATCTTTCCAGATTAATGTTTGTGATTTTTGTTTCCCTATAAGTGTTGCCAGAGTAGAGATAAGTATGTAAAGCAAGTCCCGGCACTTCTGCCTGAGACTGGGAAAGAAAGCACAAAATGTGCTGCATGAATTCTTACCCAAGTAACTATCTCCTAGTCTTGCAGATGCTGCCATTTTGTCCTTTTCCATGGAAGGTTGAACCTCTAATCATTAGTTTGGACATTTCACTTGATTTTAAATCCAGTTCTATGTGGTGATAATGGAGAGCTTAGTATCACCACAAGACCATATATATTTTGTTGAGTTGGGCCTTAGAAAATTGCATAAGACCTGTAAATTCTTAATATTGAATTGCTTCTGTCTTCTATTTAAAGAGTTACTAAATCTTACACATTCTTTTAAAAGGTATTACTGAAAACTTGAAGTAAAATCGGTATTTATTACGTCAAGTTTTAAGTTGACATTTTCCTCAAAGCCATTCTCTTTATCCTGCTGTATTTTAAGCTTATTACACTGAAAGACTGTGTCTTCATGTTTTAATCTTCTTGCTTTTTTCCTTCTTGTTGTTGTTGTGGATGTCTTGTTGCTGAAGTTAGAAGCCCCTTGGGTGATCTATGCAACCTGTTTAATCTTAAAAAAATTTGAGTTTTATAAATATTCTTAAAAATTATTAGTAGTAGAATTGCATTTGCCTGTTGACAGATGTGCTGAATTTAATAAAAATTCCATGCACAGTCTTCCACAATAGGGCACAATAGACCAAGAAAATCAGAATGACATATAAGCAATTAACCATTTTCAAGACTTTTTTTAATGTTGATTTGTACTTAGGAGAGATAAAACAGGCTAAATGTTGTATATATAAAAACAATACTAAATATACTTATTTGTCTAACAGGCCATTGGAAAACCTGTAACCTCTCCTCTCAGATGGATAGCAATTGAGTTTATAATTTTTCAAGTGTCCTCCTGTCAAAACCTTTCAGCTGTGTATGAAATGCTGCTAGCAAAAAGTTGCACTGAAGACAAATGCAACCATAGTTCTCTATTTAACGCTTCCTTCTTTGAAGTGTTAATATGATCATCACAAGCCACTACATCCCATCTCATCCAGTATAGCCAAGGTTTACAAAACTTGAATGATAAATAAAATTTTTGAAGGAACTCAAAATTCCTTAAGGCTAAAATAATTCCAAGATCACTAAAGTTTGGGAAGGGGGAAAAGTTAAAAAGCTTTCTGAGTTTATTCTCAAAGTTTGCATAACTTTGCAATATTTTTAATTATGCATAGTTAAAAATATGTTTGTTAACTGGTCAAATACATTATTTCAGAAAAGTGTTCTTGATTCCTAAGAACTTAACGTGGATCAGCATCTTGACCTTTCATTGCAGAAAGATACATGCAAAGCTTGCTGGACTTTATGGAAGGGTTCTTCTAAAGATATAAAATGTTGTTACGAGAGGATTCTTAAATTGCTGTTGTTATTCTTTTAAATTCCATTTCTCTTCTGTCTTTACTGCTGAAGCTTCCTTAGCATTTCCACCTCCTTTTGTGGTTGTTACAGACTTTCCTTGCTCAGGAGATAGCTCAAAGATTTGCTGTAACATAACTTTTTAGTTTTCTTCCCTTTTGCTTTCCTTAAAAACTGTATTGGGTTTGAAATTCAGAATATATGGGTATGCCAGATGTGCCTCTGAAAGTGATGTTTGGCAAAAGACCTTTGATGTGAAAGGCTGTGTACTGAATGCTTCATTTAAATATCATCATGACACTAGCAAGCGTGGACATGCAATGATTAAATAAATAAAAATCTGATATCTTGGTTTAGTGACACTAAAGATGCTAAACAATATAAAACAGAACAAGATGCAGCTCTTGCCTGAAGAGTTTGCTGTCCAGACAAGCAAAATTAAAGCTTTTGGTCAAAGTTTAACAAGAAGACAATTCTTTTATTTTAAAAAATATTTATTTAATTCATGCTGGTTTTCTGTAGAAATATCCTGTACTTGCTCCTAGAAGTGGAAACAAGCTACTGTGTATCCTGTAAAACTTACCCATTGATAAAGTATTAAATAAAAAATGTTTTATCTTATGGGGAATTATTTATCCAGGTTAAAACTAGGAAAAAGTCATGTGTGCATTTTATCACCCAAGTCTAAAATGTACAAATATGATCTTCAAAGTTGTTCACCATCAATGCAATTTCTTTTGTTTTACTTTTCCTGATAATGTGGTATGTTTCTATTGGAAATATGTGAAGATTACATTTTAGACACGTGAACAGAGATCTGTACAAGCTGTTTTGGTCTATTATGGTGCTTTTTTTTGTTTGTTTGTTTATTACTTGAAAATTGTCTGACTATTAATGAGCAGAGCTTTTCATTAAGACCTCTGTATCCTGAGGCAAAAGATCTTTTTTCTTGTCTGTAATTAATTTTTACATCACTGTATGTGTTCAGCTGAATATTAGCCTCATGCCCCTGTACACATACCCAGCAATAGTTTTCAATTTTAAGTCACAAGATTTTATTGTAAGTATTCATCTTGGGTACAGAAAGTTGTAGGGAGGGTTACTTGTTTGAATAAGGTGTATATATATTACATTAATGCATAATAAATAAAGCACAGAATCCATTTAATGCTGCTGCTGAGAAATAAACCCTATCTTTATTTTAAGATACATTAAACGATTCTAACAATCATTTTAACTTCCAGATTTGGCAAACTACTCTTTTCTTACCAGCAAGGAGAGTTTGGGGTATTGTTTGTTTGTTTGCTTGTTTATAAGTATCTCTTGAATCCCTTTGAATCATAACAGAGACTGTAAGTCAAGTTCCTGTGATAATATTGTACCTGCTACCTTAGCTCTTCTGAATTTTGGATTGATATACTCAATGGATTTTTGTTTTCCTTATGCGGTAAGAAATGAAGAAAACATGGTCTGGAGTATGGTGAAGATGTCTTTGGGGAGGAAGGTGGAAATTCACTGTTGTTGCTGGGTTGGACTGGCACACCTAGGCCAGGAGGGCAGCCTTGTTCTCTGAAGTGCTGTAGTATCTATTAGCCCCAAGAGTTTCCTTTAGAAGAGAAGATCTGAGGGTCAGTGTTGGTGCGTGAAACAAAGTCTGGCTGGTATTTCATGTATTGTGCAAAATGGAGCTGCTTCTTATTTCACTGTTCATATGAAGTAAACGTGTTTTTCTGATACTTAGTTTAAAAAAAATCAGCACGACTGATTACTGCCATCTCTACTGAAGTTGTTCAGGCATTTTTCACTAAAAGACTCTCAGTTATAACTTTGTGACACTTTAATTAATTCAGCTGCAATTCCCCATGCCAAATGTTGTCTCCTGAAATGTTTTTCCTTAGGAAAATGCCAGTAAAAAACTAAGGCCGTTGTTTTTGCAAGTAAAATTGGAGGAGTGGGGTGAGAACGGACAAATATAATTTTGATCACGTTATAATCTATTAAGCCCATTCAATATTTTTAAATTTTATAAGAGTTGCTGTTGCAGCTCCCTTATTTATAAGGCTATGAATCTTTGGAATGACATTTTACTTCAAATCCTATATGCTGGATGTATCTTTATCTGGAATGCAATGTTTTTAGTGATTCTTGCCTTGCAGTTTGTCTCTTCAGCAGTCAGAAAACTCTGTTCCAGTCCAAATAAACTGGAAGTAAGATGATTGACTCATCTGTTCTCTTGGTTCTTTCCCTGTTAAGTGCCCAGGACCAAGGTGGAGAATGTAAAAACCTGACTGAAGTGCAGAGGGATTTTGTTGGTTTAAATGCTGTACTACTTGAAATATTCTGTTTCAAACAGACTGTGAAGAGTGATTTCTTTGGGATATGCATACAGATTGCCTTTTCTCTTTCTCTCCTTTAATGTCTGCTGGTTTACTACTTATATATTAAAGACTTTTCATAGTTACATCCATTGCAGAATTTTTTATTGGCAACCTCTTAAGCAGTCAAATGGGAGAGTTTGTGATGGAAATCTCATTTGGTAACTTGTTGCAAATTAGTTGCCTTTCTCAAACAGATTTTGGACAAATACATCCTGTGGTGTGGTTGAACTCAGCCAATGCAGTTTCAGTAGTAATGAGGACATGTTGTGTCATCTTTTTTCTTTTTTTAACTTGCTGATGCAGTTGTGTCAGAAAAAACATATTGCTTTGTTCAACTGAAGTAGGCTACGGAAGGATGAGAACTTCCATGTCAGTCTTTTTTGGGTGGGAGAGGTCTCATTGCTTCTGTAACTAAAATTGCAAAAGGTCTATTAACGCAGATAAAATATTAAGAGAAAAAAAATCCACTTGTACAAATTATTTTGTGTGTTTCGAAATTACAGCAGATTATATTCAGAAAGTACTGCAGGTAGAAGAAACAAACATATTACTTTTCCATTAGCATCTGCCTGTGCTTCCAGTGCACTTCCTTTTCAGTTTGCTTAGTCATAATAGTTTTCTTCTCCAAGAATCAACTTATACCCTAACTAAGCTCTTTAAAAGCAGAATTTGTCTTCCTTGAATCACTTGTAGTTCCATGCAGTTATTTCCTTCTTTGTACTCCAAGTTCAAAACTAGACCTGACAGGAAATTATTTTTCTTTTGAAAAATATTTATGAAAGAAATGGTACATTAGATTTCTTGCTCAACCTGCAGTATAATAATAAAACTCTTATCTGGATTTTTAAAAATAGAAACTTTAAGTATTACATGCTCTTTTCTTTCTTTCTTTCTTTCCCCTTCTCTTTTTACTGTAAAAGACAGGACTGTCATCCAGGATTTTTATTTAATTTTTATTTATTTATTTATTTTCCATCTGTATTTTTTTTTCCTAGTGTTGAGAAATCCAATGGCAAAAACATAATTCAGTGAAATTCTGTAATACTTTTAAATTGGGAGTATTTGGAACAATTAGAATGTAGGAACAGCCTGGAGAGCTTTTTAAAAATTTTTTTACTTAGCTGTGGCAGAATAAGGGTTTGAGGAATTAGGAGAATAATCCTATAACATTTTACATGCTTCTCTTCTTTTTTTTTTTTTTTTTTGATGGTGGTTTTGGTTTTTGTTCTTTTCCCTTATTCCTGTGCTCTTTTCTATAATAATGCATTAACAGGCAAAATTCAGTTCAAGTCTTGGACTGTCTTACTATTTCTGTGAAATTGTAATGTTCTATTTCAACTGTAACCGTCAGCAGAAAATAGTGTTTTAACAGAGATTTCTGTTCTGTGATCTTCATTCCAGTATCATTGTTAAAACGTACATTAACTTTTATCTAAAATGTAGATATTATGAAGCCTATAATTATCACACATTTCAAGATAATGGTTCTCCATAATCTTGTGTATAGTTTCCTTTCTGTTAATAAACAGTGATGAGTTGTTGCTCATAGAATGTGAAAAGAGCGATAAAAATAATTATATTAACAAAATTGTGAAAACCCCAATACATTTCCATGGCATAGAGGTCGTGGGCAAAGAGTTGGGATATTGGTGGTGTGTTATTGTAAGAGATTTCAGTGAGATACTTAGTCTAATTGCAAGACAGGTAAAACATTCTGTGAACTCTTGAGATGGATTAGGTAACAAAATTTAATAGCAAATGTAAAAGTACATGATATCTGGAGTTTATATTTCCTTTTCATATGTGTTTCATCTATTCTCATACATCTTACAGTGGTTCCAATACAGAAGGGGTTCTTCACTCAGATCATTACCCTACATCCATTTCTTTGATTCCTGTTGTGTAGACCATTTCTGCTGCTACCAAGTTACTTACCAAGGCTGTCTTGTGGCCTCAGACAGTGTTGTGAGAAACCAGAAGCATTTGTGGTGGTTCCTCACATATACTGCTTTTATGAGGAAGTAGTGGAGTGAAAATGAGACTTTGTAGTAGCGGAGCTTAAATGTCCTGGTCTGGTCAACAATATGTTGATGTTGTACTTTGGAAACCAATAAGAAACCGTGAATGTGGTTTGATTAGTGGATGATTAAGAGGCTAATTTACCTCTTTATGGGTTAAGGTTTGTTGTTTCAAACACTGTATAAACTGCCTGGTCCCCCTGTACCATACTAGTGGCCATTTAAGTATATTCTTGGAAGATGTATTTGGCTCTACTGCCAGGTTACCCGGCTCTAGCGCTGGGTAACCTGGAGTTCCTGTTGGTTTTGCAAGAGCACTATTAGTTCATCTGATTAGCTGTAGATTATTAACACTTTGTGGATCAAAAGATTCTGCCTAATATAATTTCCGAAATGAAGTCTTGTATTTGCATACCTTTTTATTGTAAGCAATGGGAAAGTTCCTTACAAAACATTAAAATCTGTCTTTCCTGCCTACAGTGAAGGCTGATCTAGCAGAAGGAAGGTCTTCATGCTGGTCCTGCCTAAGCTAACACAGGTTGCTACAGGAGCGTTAGTCTCTTACGGCTATATTGTCTCATTTTTGTGACTATTGGAAGGAAGATAGAGAATTATTTGGTACAGTATTTTGCTGGAAGTAAGTACAAAGATGGATATGGTAACAGTTATATCCTTTAAAATTAGTTTCTGGTTTGGGGATTTAGAACTTTTTCAATTTGCAGAAAGATGAGCATGTTAGAGGAGCACCTACGGGAAAATATTTCACATTGTTTAGATGGAATATTGGTTTGTCACTAGGCCTAGAAAATGGGTAATGATATGACTGCTTATAGAAAAGAGGGGTTTCAAGCACATATCTGTATATTCAGAAATCTTTGATTAATTTCTGGCATTTGAAGATTGAAGGGCTGTTTTCCTCACTCTGCTGCTCATTTTAACATCGCATTTTTCTGTCTTCTCCTTTGAGTTTCTATTTTCTGTCATTCTGTCTTTCAAATCCAAAAGCATATAGGAAAGGAGTCAGCATTAAAACATGGATTTTAAGGGGTAAATTTTAAATTTTTTTTTTTTTTTTAGTTTATAGCAGATGCTGGATTTTAACTAGGGATTGCAGTACAGTATCAGGAGAAATTTTTTTACAGGAAACATGGTGCTGGTAACCTTTTGGGGTTTTTTAGGATCATGTATCTACTGTAAAATGGAAGCTACTAACACCAGGATATGTCAGAATTTTTACTGAAGGAATACTATGGTGAGCTAAGCTGTTGTATAAGCAAGAAAGATTATTACTAAGAAAGAAGTAAAGAAAGATCATTACTAAGTAAAAAATTACTAAGAAATGCACTGAACAGGAACAATCAGTTTCAAGGATATAATTGACATTATATACATCTCATTATGAAGTCTTTGAAAATACAGGTTTCTAAAGATACCCTTATGATATTTATTGCCCTTTAACGTATCCTTTTTAAATTTTTCAGTTTTTACAATAGCACTTGGCTCAAATCATAGGAGCAAAAATCTAAGGTATTTTCTTGCCTAAGAGTACAACTGAAAATATTTGTCAGGAATTGTGATGTTTTCTAGTGAAGAAGGTAAGGTCACTGTTTTAAAAATATTTTTATCACTTCAGAAACTTAACGATTAGTGAAGTCAGTAATTCCCATATAATTCTAGTTTTGTGGTCTAGGGGTTTTTTTTAAAACCATTTTTGAGACCAGGTGGTGTGAGTAATGTATGTATTTTATCTTTGTTTCCCAACCTGACTAGTCAAATGTAATACAGATTTTAAGTATAAATGGTGAGCATTAGTTCCAAACCCCAAAGTATCTCCATTGCTTTTTTTCCGTCTCCTGTGCACTAAAAAGGTAATATGCATGTTTACAGTTACTTCAAATGAGACAGTGATCTATAAAGGACCAGGAACAAGTACGGGGCAGTTTGGCTTCTGAGAATGTATTTATTTCTAGTGAGGCACCATCATATTATTCAGTCCATCCAGAAACTTTCAAAAACAATTTTAATTAACTTTACATGCTACGTGTAGATTACCTTTTTGTTAAGTTATGGTTTTAGATTTCAAGACGTTTAGATTTCCTTATCTTCAGATCACAAAGATAGTGTATTCAGAGAGCTGGGTTTCAGGTTGCTTTGTTTCATGGACTTGGTCCTGTGTCGGATTAATTTGAACAGAATGACATAGTCAAAGATTGTAAAGATTCAAGGCGTGTTCACATGCTTTTCTGGTTATTTCAGTTTTATTTATCTATTTGTTTGTATAGTTATTACATTGTGCATTTATGCTTAAAAATCGGTTTTGGTATACAAAACTCTGCATTGTGGATGAATTTAATGGCTTTCAACCTTATGTTCTGTGTTATCTCTTTATGTTTCATCATCTGAATTTGTTGGCAAGACTCTAATATGCTTTAATACTTCCCTTGTGCCATTGCATGAGATCTGAAATTTAATAAAGCAGTTCTCTGTCTGGCATAGACTCTGTTTCTTATTCCTTAATAACTCTTTGCTAGTATAGTCCAGTACTTGTGAAGTTGAGAAGGGCAATATTTTAAACTAGCATTGCTAACAGTATGCAATTGTTCAAACTATTACACAAATATTTAAATACTCTTAATTTTTTTTTCACAATCCAGTAAATGGAATGTAGTCTTATAGTTGGAAAGTTCTTGTTGTTATAAAATTCTTTTATTTATGTCTAAGCTGCTGCAAGGAACTGTAACATTTTATCTTCACAAAGAGATAATCACTTTTTATATTTCTAATGATAACATTTGTGAGTCAAATGATAGTTCGAAAGAACCTCAGAGAAACACGAGATCTTAAGCAAGAGAAGAAAATTAAGGACTTTGTCTTAGGACACTATCAAACAAGTTGCACTCAGTAGACAAATACTATTGCACTTTCATTTCAGTTTCTTCTGGCTTGTGATGTGGATCCTTCTTCTGTCCATGCTTTTGCTACCTTTCCTTTACCGTGCTTTTTCTGTTTTGGTGTGTTAATTTGCTACATAACACAGCACAGAAAGTTAACCATAGCACACTCAGGAACAGGTTACTACCTAATAACAATCAGATATTGGGGAGAGCTGGGAAGGTAATGAATTCCAATTCTTGCTTACTTAAAGATCAGGGAAAGGAGGAAGACCACCTGTTATGCTGAGCAGCGACTGATGTGTCCTGGTAGAGAGAAGGAACTGCAGCAATGGAGACCTGGCCTTCTAAGAGCATGTTTTGAACAGCTAATTGGATGGATGTGTTTGCCCTAGCACTAAATCTGTGACTCTTTTTGTTGTTAAACTAAAAAAAAAGATAATCCAGCAGCAGAACAAGTGTGCTTCTCAGCCGCCTATTTAACAATTTCAGTTGTTCTTTCCAGTTTTTAGCTAGCTATCTCTGGGTAGCTGTTTCTCTCCTTAAAGTAGTATTTCTCACAACCTGAATCTCACTGCTCTGCTACTATGCATTTTAAAGCTGCATGAGAGAAACAGTTAGCAATGATGCTGAAGATTGCTTTCATTGCTCCACGCTATATGTTCTGTAGTGTAAAATTTTAAGTCTTCTTGGATTAATGTACATTTTACTTAAGATGTAAACTTTGCTTGAATGTGATTTTAATTTACAGAAATTTTGTTCCTGTAGTAAGGTTTGCAAATGGAAGTAGGATTATAAATAGATTGCAAGGTGAACAGAAAAGTTGGGGAACTAGTGTTTTAATTAAGTTTGAAAGTCCTTAAACAGTTTCCTTCCTTAACGTAATTCTCCTGATAGTTTCTTATAATGCTTCTGCTTATAGAGCGGGCAGTTCACTACTTTGTTTTCTGATGGAACATTATAAAAAGGATGAATAAGGTGCTGAAGGCACTGAAGAGAAAACAGTTTTCTTAGTAGAGAATGTGTCTATTAATAAAAATAAGCTTCAAAATACCACTACGCAATGCAGCAGTGTGTGGTATCACATTATGTTTTAAATCAATGAAAAAATTGATACAGAATATTTTGTTGGCCTAATAGTAACAAAGTGTCCTTTCTGCTATTGCTTTTGTTACTATTACTGGTTTTCTCTAAAACTGGCTTTTAATATGTTTTAATTTCAAAGTATGTGTAAACTTTTTCATCATAAGGAGGGGATTACGTTCTGTTCAAGGTGATTCTACATTTTAATACATCAATATGTGTGCATCAAACCCAATAGTTTGGTGTACTGATGTCCTGGTTTCAGCCAGGATAGAGCTGGTTTTCTTCACAGAAGCCAGTGTGAGACTGTTTTGGATTTGGGATGAGAAACTGTTGATAATGTGCTGATGTTTTGGGTTGCTGCTGAGCAGTCAAGGACAGTCCAGCTTCCTGTGCTGGCCTGCCAGCGAGCAGGCTGGGGGTGCACGGGGAGCTGGGAGGGGACACAGCCGGGACAGCTGACCCAGACTGGCCAAAGAGATATTCCCTACCATCCGACGTCATGCCCAGTACATAAACTGGAGTTGGCCGGAGGGGCGGAAATCGCTGCTCGGGGACGGGCTGTCGATCGCCGGGTGGTGAGCAATTGCTGTATTGGGCATCACTTGTTCTTGTACATTCCTTTGTCGGTATTATCATTGTTGTTTCCTTCTTTCTTTCTGTCCTATTAAACTGTGTTTATCTCAACCCACAAGGTTTTTTTTTCCTAATTCTCTCCCCCACCCTACTGTGGGAGGGGGAGTGAGCGAGCGGCTGCGTGGTGCGTAGTTGCTGGCTGGGGCTAAACCACGACAGTCCTTTTTGGCGCCCAACGTGGGGCTCGAAGGGTTTGAGATAATGACAAGTTTGATTGGAATGTGCTAGATGATAATATTTATAGTTTTTATTGCTGTTTAGCCATTAATTGCCAGGCCCCTGTGCTTGCCATGGGTTTGCCTTCCCTGCATGTATTAGCGTCCAGTGCTCGTTAGTGGCTGCTTTTTGCTTTCGATGCTGCTGTATTGCTGATCATCTGACTCTGCTGTCAGCCTGGCAGCTCCAAGGAGACACAAATCATTGCCATGTGCTGGGGCCTGGCCCATGCCTACCGAGCTCTATTTAACACTGTAGCTACTCAAACCCCTGCGGCGGCCACTGTGACTACTCCAACCCCTGCAACAGGCACTGTAGCTACTCAGACTGTTGCAGCTGAACCAGAGAACCAGCCCATCCCAGTATCAGTTGCCCCTGTACAAAAGAAGAAATCTTGGAAGCGGAAGTCAGCTCGTTTAGTAAGGGAGGAGGAAGATTCTGCTAAGAGGGAGGCAGAGGAAGCGAGTGAGGAGGCAGAGTGCTCTGAAGCAGGGCCATCACAAGGACTGAAGAGGGAAGAGAGCAGGTCATCGCTTGAAGAGGAGGAAGAGGAAGAACTCATAAAAGAGACGGTAACTACCCGATCTCTATCACTGAGTGAACTGCGAGATATGCGAAAGGATTTCAGCCGTCGTCCAGGTGAGCACATTGTCACCTGGCTGCTCCGATGCTGGGATAATGGGGCCAGTAGCCTGGAATTAGAGGGTAGGGAAGCCAAGCAGCTGGGATCCCTTTCTAGGGAAGGGGGCATTGACAAAGCAATTGGAAAAGGTGCACGAGTCCTCAGCCTCTGGAGACGACTCCTGTCGGGTGTGAAGGAAAGGTACCCCTTCAAGGAAGATGTTCTATGTCACCCAGGCAAGTGGACCACCATGGAGAAAGGTATCCAGTACCTGAGGGAGCTAGCGGTGCTGGAAGTGATTTATGGTGACTTGGACAATGGACAATCATCCAAAGATCCAGATGAAGTCAATTGCACGCGACCTATGTGGCGGAAGTTTGTACGGAGTGCACCATCATCATATGCCAACTCATTAGCAGTAATGGCCTGGAAGGACGGAGAGAGACCAACGGTGGATGAATTGGCTGGCCAACTCCGGCAATACGAAGAAAGTCTCTCTTCCTCCCTACGGGCCTGCGTCTCTGCTGTAGAGAAACTGTCCCAGGAGTTCCGGCAATTCAAAGAGGATATGCCCTACCCTCCACCCATACGGACCAGTGTCTCAGCCATTAGGAGTAAACGCTCTTCTGTTCAAGAGAGAGGATATAGAGGATACACACCGCGAGCCACCCTGTGGTTTCAATTGCGTGACTACGGAGAGGACATGAGGAGGTGGGATGGAAAACCTACCTCGACCCTAGAGGCACGAGTACGTGAGCTGCAAGGGAAAACAATTACAAAAGGGCGTTCATGTTCCTCCAGAAAAATCGTCGCTCCACTTTCCAGTGGGCAGTTCCCCAGAAAGAATAGAAGAGCTGATCTCACCTCTGATCCTCTTGAGGGGACTTCTGATTCCTATTTACAAGAAGTGGGTAACGAGTACTATGAGCAGGATTAGAGGGGCCCTGCCTCCAGCCAGGCGGAGGAGAGGGATAACCGAGTTTATTGGACTGTGTGGATTAGATGGCCTGGCACATCAGACCCACAGGAATATAAGGCTTTAGTGGATACTGGTGCGTAGTTGCTGGCTGGGGCTAAACCACGACAGAGATGTGATGGGGTGCAGCCTTTAAAACAGGTCTAAAGCTGGCATAACAGGTAAGATTTAAAAAAAAAAGTCTTCAACAGATTTAGTTGTTTCTACCTGAAAAAGAGCTTTTAGTTGCAGTATGATTTAAGGGAGAGCTGTAGGTCTCATTTCAGTAATGTAATGATTCAGAGCTCAGATTAGATTAGGGAAGCTGCATGTGTTTTGGGAGGGGCATAGCCTAGCAAATTTGTGTGGCAGAGGCAAGGGCTAGCTACTTCTCTCCTTTACACGTACATTCTTTTGTCAAAAAAAAAAAAAAGACATGCATGTTACTAAGAGTAATGTATTCTTTAGAACTGAGCTGAGTTGCACCTGATGATATCATAGAAGTCATCTGAGGATAGTACATTTGACCATAATGTCTGGGTCTATATCTACTGGGTCTATAGTTTCCATCATGTTACTTTCTTGTAGTCACTTAATCATATTTCAATGAGAAAATACCATGCCAGTTGATGTGAAACAGAGATACACATAAAATAATTCAGACTAATTCAACACTGTTTTTTCCTAGATAAGGCTGTGAAATACACATAATACAGACTGTCTTATTCCATGTATTAAAAACCAATTCCCTTTATTCCTAATGCTCCTTTCCTTTTATTATTTTCTAAATCAAATGCATTGACAAATACTTTGATGTGATGCATCATCTTCCTTAAGTCAATACTAAGCACAGATTTGGTCTCCTTGGGGTACCCACCCTCACTTTAGCTAAGCTAAGTTACTTCCTCTTTATTCTTCCTAGTTTAACAGCTGTATGTTGCCAGTGGACCAAAATATGGACTGTGCCATCCATTTCACTGCCTAGTAACTCCCTTGCAATTCTGCTCCTCAGTAAAGTTCTCCTGTAAGTAAAAACTGACTCAGCATGCATTAGCTGTGACTGCTGAGTATTCATTTATGGAAATGTCCACAAGTTAA
This sequence comes from Phaethon aethereus, assembly GCF_964289735.1. Classification (NCBI taxonomy): domain Eukaryota; kingdom Metazoa; phylum Chordata; class Aves; order Phaethontiformes; family Phaethontidae; genus Phaethon; species Phaethon aethereus. Next base: position 36,420,833 of record NC_138579.1, on the reverse strand, counting down.
TGAGCTCATATTTGATGGAGCTCACCACAATAGATTACTTGAGGGGCAATTTGGTGCTATGGCTAAGCTGGTGTACTGGCAAACTGCTACCATAAGGGGTTTTCCCCACTCTGGGTGAAGAGTACGTTCAAGACTGCTCCTCTGATGAAAAAAAAACTCTTTGATGGTTGTTAGTTCTGTATGCAGAACCACTCTTGGTTGCATCTGCCAGTGGCACACCCTGTGGCTGCACAAATCACGCAGTTTTACACTAGAAAAGCAGAAGGCATGCACAGCTGGAGACAAGGAAGACTAGAAGTGAGGCTGCCTTTTGGCAGTACATGGCCTTGTCATTATTTCAAACTTCCAAACAAGAATACAAGAAGAAACATTATGGCATAACTTTCTCAGAAACTCTTCTATGTCTATGAAACAACAAGCCACTCTTCAATAGAAGTACTGACTAAAGGTTTTGCACTTTCCTACCCCTTCCTATACCTGCACAGGATTCTGAATCATGCCATGTAACTATTGACTGACGAACACAAGTAAAAATCTGATCTGGCTCAGATGGAAGACTGTTCTTACCATTAGTCTCCCTCCTTAGGGTCTCTTCTTCGTCTTCAAGGATTATGTGTGCAATTTAAGAGTGTTGCTGGCATGAAGAGTCATACTACTCAAAGTAAATGGAGAGTTTGAAACTATTTAAAGAACATTATAAATGAATCACAGAATCATTAAGGTTGGAAAAGACCTTTAAGATCATCAAGTCCAACCATTAATCCATTGCATCCAACTGGATGCAATGCTTTAATAAAATTTAGATCAAGATCACTGCAATAAATGACTACTTGCTGGTGGGATAGAATGTTTTGGGTAAATGCTGATTGCTTCTTAGAGTTAGGATTCACTAATTACCGATGATAAGTTCCTGGCATCATTTTATATCTGACTTCCTGACTAAAAAACCTGGTTGCAATACTTGTATATTGAAAAAGTATGTAAAACTGAAATGTGTGACATGGTAATGTGACAGTTTCCTTTTAATTATTGTTGCCTGAGGCTAAGTTTGACTATTTTGAAATGATGGAAAGTTCTGCTGTATTTATGCTTTGAAAGTTAAAAACTGAAATTCCTGCATTTTTCAACAAAGAGAATCCTTGGAGCAGGCATGCTGGTGGATTTTCTACTGAGCTTTAGGTCTTTCCCTGATGCTTATGGATTTCCTAGAAGACGGCAGATTTCTCCACTTTAATTGCGGTAGCAGAGTTCCTTCTGGATAAAAAGCCAATTTAGTGCTCAAATGGAGTAAACTAACTTCTATCATGAGGTATCAAAAGAAAGTAAATATATCCTATCTGTAGCAAGAAAATACAATGTGATGAATAGAAAAAGAATTTAGAAAGCTCAATAAACCTGCCTGTAGTAGTACAATTAGACTATTGCATGTTGAATCAAAATAGATTTGTGCAGTACCTGTATAGTAGCCAAGTAAACAGAGCCTTTTTTTTTCTTTTTCCAAGTTTTCTTGATGTCACAGCAGTTTCACATATAAATATGAGAATAAAATGTTCAGCCTACTTTATTTTTTAAATGATTTCTTGGTAATAAAGCAGTGAGAGCTAATTACATTGTGATGGTATTATGTTGCTGGTTGTGCTGACTAAGTAAAAAGGCAACATACATGCTTAAATAGTTCTTTTGACTAAATGTTCAACAGCAAGTTAACTTTTAACAGAGAGAGGGCAAGAGGTTCCACCATTAAAAAGTAAATTCTGTTTGAAACTGGTGTTTTAGTGAATATCTTGTGACCTTATGGAACAGCATTGACTGAGAACCCCGGAGATAGAAGTATGAGAGGAAGGTTATGATTCCAACTATGAGTGTTAGCAATGTCATCCTTTCTGTATCAGATTTTTCAAGGTAAAAGATTTGTATCAGAAAATACTGAGAGAACATTGTACTTCTGCAGGCTTGTTATTTGTCTTATTAATTTTGCCATAATCAAGTTTGACAGGCTTCTCTTTATTTTTTCCAGCAGACAATATTATTGTTGAAGATTAGTCAGATGCCTTCCATCCATTCCCTGCCTCACATGCCATGTCATGCAAGCTTTGAAACACTTAGCACATAATTTAAACAAATGACTAATTTGGCAAGCATAATGGAAGGCACGCATACTGTCCTTCAATTGCACAAACCCATTATGGAGCTTTGTTACGTCAGCTTCTATCTTCCAGAGGGAAAAGTCAGAGGATTTACTTACAAGGGCTGTGTAACTCTGGATAGAACCAATAAACGTTTCTGTAGCTGCTATCAAGTAAGGGAGAGGTTAGAGATGGAGCTGAGAGAACAGCCATATGAAAACTTTGGAGATATTATTTTCAAGCAAACTACCACGAAAGACTTTCTCATTGAACTGTACAAACTAACTGCTGAAAAAGAAAAACTGTTATCCAGTCTTTTGAGATCACATCATATTCTGGGCCTTAACACAGGACATCAGGAGGAAAAGCGACAGGATGTTTTTGGAGTCCCAAAGCTTAAAGGTGGCGAGTATTCCAGTTTTACACATCAGCAGGAGTTCTTTTTGGATTCCACAAATAGAGACAATTTGAATCACAAAAAAATGAGGAAATATAAAAGTAAAGAGAGCTTTGAGGAGTTCAGACATTGGAAAGGGGGAAAAAAGATATATGAACAACATCTTTCTTCACTGAGTATGCAAGACATGCAACTGGAAAACAAGAAGGTACTCCCCACAAGATTTCCTACCAGGAGTTTTCCCTGTTCCTTTTCTGCCTCCAATTGGCTAACAGGAAAAGGTAAGGATGATTTACCAGTGGACTATAGTATACAACCAGAAAGGTGGATAGAAGAGAAGTGTTTTCTTGAGAGCAACAAAGCTGTGAAACTGGATGCTGACTTACCAAGTTCTAGCTCAAAAGATAACAATGACATGGTCGCAGTTGAACTAGTGGATAATGGAGAATGCATTCCTGAAGTTATGAAGGTACAACAGAGTATCACTTTGGTAAAGTCATCTCTGGATCATCTAACAAACAAACCTGAGACATTAAGTAAATCTGCAACTGCTAAAAGCTTGAAAAGTAGCAAGTATACTGAGCTGGTATGCAAGGATAAACCAGGAATCACAGCTGTTGCTGAAATACAGGATTCAGAAGCTTGTATTAAAAAAGTTGCCAAACACCCTGCAGAGTCTTTACCTGATTTTCACAGAGATAAAGAAACTATTTCTCCTGTTCTCCCAACAGTACGTAATGAGTTTATATCAAGAACTGATATATACTCTATAGTTGAAGCTGCTGGAGATGCTAGAAACACTGTGCTGCAGGAAAAGCAGCGAGACGGCTCTGGTTTGCAGTACAAAGCAGCGAGGGCGCACGTTACTGATGAGTCATGCAACCTTGTGGGAGCAGTCAATAAAGCTCTTCTGAAAGTTATAAGGAGTGACAGTTTAGATGAAGCTGCAGAATGGAAGAGACTGCAACAAATTACAAGAGCAGACAGAAACCTGCCAGGCTCAATATATGAGAAAAGAACCACGGTATCCCGGGGAAGCAGCAAGCATTTATTTTTGAACCTGCCTGTAAATGAAAGTCCTGATATTTCTCAGACAAGTAATAATCTTAAACTGGAAGAGAAAAGGCTGCATTCACCCTCATTGGTAGCAGTGAGTAATGTTTCTAGTAATTCATATCTGCTATCTAATACACACAAACAAATGTCACCTATTCCTTCTCCGTTATCTTCGAGACTGCCTAGCCCGCAGCTGCATCATCGGATACTCCCGTTAACAACACAGAACACTGAGGACGAATCTATGTTCCGTGACTATGGCAGTGGGAGACATGGTGCTATAAACCTCTCTTTCAGTGATTTGGAGCCACAGTTTTATCTGAAGTTTTCTGAACCTGGAGAATTGGGATTTGCCACCAGACAACCAGGCCTACATCAGAATGCAACTGCAGGGCATTTTGAAAAGCATGCTGTACAAGAAAAGTTAACTACTCAGACACAGCAGAATTTCTGTCCAGGTCAGTCCTATTTCATATTTCATTTTTAAACTAACAGAATTGACCAGTCATGAAAGTATTGGAGTGTTTTTTTTAATACTAGCCTTTAACAATAAATAGTAAGTTTGCAATGAAAGTATTTTTCACTACTTAAGGATTGAGTGAAAAGTTGTTGAATTTTTTTAAACAAAAGTTATAGCTATATAAGCTTTCCTTTCAGATGCATTTTTTTATGTCAGCTTATATTCAGTCCTGTTGTTACTGAATGACCTCTTCATCAATGTTAATTAAATATTTTTCTATATAAAATGGAAAAAAGTTTATGTGCTTATTTTCCTGCTTTTCCTGTGCTGTGTTCTAGGCCATCAAAATGTTCTGATAACACTTATTATGCAAAATTTTCTTTTTTGTTTGTTTGGCTTAACTGATAGAATATTGTCTGGGCAAGCTAATTTACATTGCCTTAAGTATAGGGCTAGTGCTTTGACCATTTAGGTACAAGAGGTTGATGTAAATTCTGTAACAACAAAAGGCTTGTTTTTAAAAGGACTGTATGCAGAAGTCATGTTACACTGTATCTGAGTACAGTGCATGGGTTTATTTATAAATATATAGTGTGAATATAAAAATGCATAAATATATGGCATACTGAATATCTATCTCTGTTAGATAGAACTTTAACATCTATGCCCTTCATTTTTCCTGTTAGAAACAGGAAGACTGGAGGACCTAATTCTACAGTGGTCTAAGTGTGGCTTAGACCGGTCCTTATGTGTTGTAAGGAGGGCTGACAGTGCACAGTGACATGATTTCGCTATAAAATGGAAAGAAGTGCTAATTTGCAGCCTTATCACTTTTCATGGAAAATAGGATAATTTTCTATAGTCTCAAATTAAAAGGGAAACTAGAAAACAATATGGAAAAAAACTGTTGATAACTGTATTTCTTAGTATTTACCTAGACTTGAGCCTCTTGTGTGATACGTTTTTCCCACTCCCACCCCTGCTTCACTTTAAAGTGCATTTGGGTCTCCTGCCATACCTTTGGCTGATCCAGCTCACTAAAATGGCACAAAAATATTCTCTTTTTCTCTCTCTTTTTTTTTTGGGGGGGGGGGGGGAGTGGGGATGGCAGAGGGTAGTCTGCCATTTTAGTTACCTAAATTGCCTCGCAGGGTGGCCCAATGAATGACTGCCAGAGCTGGTGCAAGATGGGTTACAAGATTCTGCAGTCTAAACCAGGGAGGAAGACATGGGCATAAGGAGAGGGGGGTTTCCAAAAGGGGAGGTGAGTAGGGATGTGAAACTACTACCTTAGCTAAAGGGTGTTGAATGCTGCCTATGAGGCTTGCATTTATGCCTGTTACTTCTAGAAGTTGCTTTAGTTCCACTCAAGACTAAATCAAATTTAGAGTGGTGTTTGATGAGTTAACAAAGCTGATGCAAACACTTACTGGCAGCAAAAAAGATGGGTGTTATACCCGTGTTCTTTTGTTCCTTTCTTGGTTCCTGTTGTGCTGTGTTGTCCTCTCTCATTACTTCTTGTACTCATCATATGTTTTGGTGAGCTGGTTTAGCTCACGAAACCAGCAGAAAATTTCACCCCTTTTTAAGTGGCATAGCCAATCTTGTTCTACCTGCTTCACATTAGTATTTTTTAAATTAGTTTATCATTTAGGTTTGTTGGATGTGGAACTGTACCTATTGTGCTGTGCTCTTGTACTGGTTTTGCCTGGGATAGACTTAATTTTCTTCATAGTAGCTTATATGGTGCTATGTTTCAGATTTGTGATGAAAGTGGTCTTAATAACACACTAATATTCTAGCTTGTGCTGAGCAGAGTTTGCACAGCATCGATCCCTTCTCTGTTTCTCACTCTGCCCGCCCCCCAGCAGTGAATAGACTGGGGAGGGGACACACCTGGGCAGATGACCCAAACGAACTGAAGAGATATTCCCTGCCATATAATGTCATGCTCAGCAATGGGGGAAAGAGGGGGCTTTAGGGGTGTTAGCCATCTTTTGCTCGGGAACTGGCAGGGCATCGGTGTACCCATGGGAGACAGCGAGTGATTGATTTTGCATCACTTGTTTTGTTTTGTTTTCTTCCCTCTTCTTCCACTTATCCTTTGCTTATTAAAAAAATTTTGTTTGTTTGTTTGTTTTATCTTGACCGCCAAGTTTTCTAATTTTTATTTTTCCTTTCCTCTCCCCCCCAATCCCACTCTGGGTGGAGGAGAAGTGAGTGAGCGATTATGTGGTGCTTATCTGTGGTGTTAACCCACAACAACTCTGTAAGAAACAAAACAAAACAAAACTCACACACACACAAACAGCATCTGTTGGCTGAAAATCCTGACTATTAAGCAGAAACATCTTTGTGGAGAGAACAAAGTGCAGACAAAATAAGACCTTAGTTCTCCTTTACAGTTATCTTGCAACATTACTACAGATAGAAAATATCACTGCAACTTTCTGAAAGATGTAATACTAATCTGGGTTGGTTTGTTTTTTGTGGTTTGTTTTTTGGTTTTTTTTTTTTTACATTTTCATGTATGACTGCATGCTAGCATTATTACTGGTGTGTCAGAAAATCTGTAACTTTAAGGAAAACTTTCCTGCTTTGCTGGCATAACTAACACTGTAGATATGTCTCTGGATCTGGGAAAATATGACTTTCCATTTTGTTCTGAATGAGGGGTGGAATCAGTCTTATTAACAGAGCATTGGGACTACCACTCTTCTGTAAACTGACATAAGTGATAACTGACTGTAGTGCAGTGGGGCAAATGATGTATTTCCAAATTTAACCAATGTAAGGGATGTTAAGATTTACAGCTGTAAATTTGCAGTCCTGGTTTGAACTTTATCAGATTCCTCCCATGGATGAAGAGAAAAATTCAAGACTATTGTTCAGATTTGTCTTTAATAGGGTGCTATTGTAAAATGATTTCTTTAAAATCTGGTCTGTTATTAAATCGTGTAAGTATCTACAATGAATCTAAGAATTATGGAGAATTTTGTCTGACTCTTTATCAGTCCAGCTGGTTGAAAGATTTGTTTCCTGTCAAAAATGCTGGTCTTATGAATGGCTTTTCAAAGTTGTATTACTCTCACAGTTTGCACTACTTAATACTGCAAAACATTTGGAGCCTTTTATTACCTGTGTAACTTTGTATTTGGAAAACTTCATGAATGGGTTAAAATATTTTAATTTATTAGTTTAAATAATGAATTGGACTCATCATACAGCTCTACACATAATTTTCTCTTTCCTTATTGTTTTAAATCATGATTCCTCACTCTCTCTGTATAATTGGAGAATATTCCTTCAGTCAAAACTGAAATGTTTAGCTAAAGCAGAGTGCCTTTATTTCTGTACTTCCACTTTTTCTGCAAGTTCAGTTTCTTTACAGCAAATACTTACAGCACAAATTTCGTAGCCTCATTACACAAAGTTTTTTCAGTAATTCACTTGAAAGTACAGTTTTCTGGATCTTCCTGTTGAAGTGCAAGTGCTGACCATGGGAACAGGCCACAGCTTTTATCTTAGCAAGTTAACTATTAACTGGGAAGAATTTATAGTTCAACAATAATTATTTAGCATTTTTTTCTGTAAGTGGGACTGTGAATCAACTTTCCTATATTTGCATGTAATAGTTCCATTTGAATTATCAAAATTCAAAGTAAAAGCTTTAGAAAAATGAAAGCTTTCAAGAAATAAACTGTTCATCTTCAAGCCACAAAAACAAAAGTACCAACACTAAAATTTCTCATAAAAAGACATTTATTAAATCCTCAGAAACATGCTTCCTGCATTTCTGTAGGAAGTTCTTTCTACTTTAACATAAAATACATTATGCTTTTATAGCCCTGGAGAAGCCAAACTTGCTTTTGAAACGATCCTCAATATATCTGAATATCTGTCTCAAGGAAAGGTTTTCTGAGTCTTTTAGTTCCTGACTGTGCTTCTCTCTCAAGTTGTTCACGGCGGTAGAAAAAAAATAGGGGGGCAATTTTCAGAGCTGTTTTATTTAATTACAATGGAATGACACTGATATGCTCTTTTACTAAGTATTATCTGAAAGAGGAGGAAGATTAGTGATATTTTTAGCAGTTCCTGAAGTGAGTTTGATTCAGAGCAGGAAACATAAAAATAAAAATCTCTGGTTATGATGTAACCCCTATGACTTAGGGCAGGTCAGCCAAGACATCCCATTATTCCAGGACAGTGACTGATGACTGTGCTTTGATTCTGGATGAGACTCGGATGGGTCATTCATCACACTTTCTGTTTTATCTATTAGTGCTGCTGTGGAAGAAGAATAAAAAACTGGGAAGGGGGAATGGTGACAGCAAGAAAGAGAACAAATGAGAAGAATGGTGTTACCCTACCCCTCCAGTCAATGAAGATTACCCCATTTGTGATATCTAGTAGTTGTGAAAGAAGAACATATCCAACAAACACAGAAATCCAAATTTTCTGTAGAGAAACTGAAACTAATGTGGGATAGAACTGAATGATTAAGGCTTGTGCCAGGTAAAATGGGCTGAGCCTATGGTACTGAAAGGAACGGGTTCATTCTCTCCTTACTATCTTCCCTTCTCCCAGCAAAGGCCTCGTCTTTCACAATCCCTCTCTTTCTTTTTAGCAACTTTGGTGTTTTTAGTGCTTTTTGGTGATTTGAGTCGGGTCATTAAGCAAGTTGAAAACTGAGCCAGCAAGGAGACATGTGAGTAGCTTCTGCTGATTTAGTGAGCTGAACCGTTCACTAGTGGTCTGATGAAAACCAAAGCTACGGTGAGAGGGGACATGAAAGTGTGCTGCCAGGAGGCAGGAAGGACAAGTGAGCAAGACCACACCTTGCTGGCAGCATGGAATCATTAGATCTCCAAAACCTCAGTTGCATTCCAAAACTGGAAGCCAGGAGGCTGGCTGGGATTGGCTAAAACAGAAGTTGTGGGGAGTGGGAGATAAGAGGTAAATGAAGTTGGATGAGGATGTGGAGAGACTGCGATCTTTTAAGTGAGTGGTATTAATAGTGAGGCAGGAAGAACAAGAGAGGGTGGACAGTCGAGAAAAGGGAACTCCAATGGACTGGGTAGGGAGTGTGGCCTTGGCTAAGATGGAGAATAGGAGTGGAGTATCAAAAAACAAGTTGAGCATGGCAGATGAGAGTTGAGCGAATTAATTTTTGGGGGGAAAATGGGCAAAAGGATCTGTAACCGTTAGAACGTACATCATGGATACAGCTTAACAGTCTTACTGCTGGTCCATGAAGTCAGTGTGTAATACCATATGGAATTCTGGAGATGCAGGGAAGAGAAGGGAGGAAGAAAAAGAAAGATGAGGTAAAGGGGTTTGGTTTTAAAGTCTTAGAAGTTATAATGCTTATTGTGATGTAGGGAAAGCATCTTAATTGCTGGAAGAGGTTGGTGAATACAATTCTTCAGATTATTTCTCAAATAATTTTGTTTAATTGACTAGTAAGATATATACCCAAGAGTTCCTTGTAATATATTCTGGATGTAATTGTAGCTGTACCACCTATCCCTGCTGATTATTAGATGGAGAATGTTGTGTTTGCTTGTTACTATAAGAATTTTATGGCAGCAGTTCACTTTCCATTAGAAAGAAATGAAAATTAGAATTCTGGCAATTCTGTATAGTTGTCAAAAATTATGCATTGCTATTTGAAAACATGCCAACTCCTAATGGCTATCTCTGGGAGACCCATTTTACAGTCTTAAAATATAATAAAAGTACTTCGACCTATAAAAGACTGTTTACTAGAATATGGATGAATACTTGAATAAGTATTATTCTTAAATTGTTCTAAGATCGTGAATCCTCACATTTTAGTCCTCAAAGGTTTTTAAGGGAATGAAAAGCACAAAATGATATTTTTATTTTAGTACTTCACTTGCTGGTAGCTGGAAGAACAGTTTTGATAATTGTGCTCTGAGGGCTGCCCTACTCCTTACGGCTTTTAACTGCCAGTTAAAACTGGGTTTTCCCAATTTTCCTGGATTCGTTTGTGTTTGCAATGTAAACATAGCTTGCTTCCATGTGAACAAGAATACTCTGATTCTACAAATATAGGAGTTACATAGTCTTAGTTCTACACATCGGTAGCAGGTTGAAGTATCCATCTGAGTAAGCCTTAGTTTTGAATTTGTTTGGGTGTATTATCATTAACCACAAAAAATTAATCTATTGCAGTGCCAGTGTTAGAAGACTTATAATTGAAAAGTGGGATACAGACAACGTTTTGTCTTAGATATTTAATGAAGGTAGCAAAAATAATGAATATAAAGTTACTATTTTAATTTTATTTTTCTTTTCCTAACAACTAACTCTTTAAGCTGAAAAGGGACAAATAAAGTCAGTTAGAGAAATTCAATAACAAGACCTTATGATGTGCTCCTGAACCATGGTTTTGGAAAATGAAGTTTCATATAAACAAAACTCTGTTTGAAGGCTCTTATAACAGGAGACAGATGATGATATATTGTTTTTGATGTTCCTTTTATAAGGAAGGGAAGGGTTTGGAAATACCTTCTCCACTTGAAGTGGTTCAGAGAATTGCTAATTAGCATTTTAAAAGCACTATAGCATTCTGTCCATAACAAGTATGTACTTCATGAGGTAAGTTTGCATATAGGTCACATGGAAACATGATGCATAGTTTCACAGGTAATTCACATGAAAGTAGTATACATGAGTGTGTTGCTTCACTAAAAACAGCTTATTCAGAGTGCATGTTCTTTGAAGATGCTATAAAGGAGTTAAGAATTTTGAGACTGGGGTAAGAACAGAATCACATAAAAAAGAAAAGAGAATTAATCATAGAATCTCAGAATCATTTAGGTTGGAAAAGACCTCTTGAGATCGTCTAGTCCAAACCTCTGCTCAAGCAGGGTCACCTAGAGCAGGTTGCCCAGGCCTGTGCCCAGTAGGGTTTTGAATTTCTCCAAGGATGGTGACTGGACAACCTCTCTAGGCAACCTGTGTCAGTGCTTGGTCACTCTCACAGAAAAAGAGTGTTTTCTTGCGTTCAGGTGGAATTTACGTACAGTTTCATTTGTGCCCATGTATCCTGGTTTCGCCTGGGATGGAGCTCTTTTTCGTCTCAATAGCTGGTATAGTGCTGTGCTTTGGAGTTGGTATGAGAATAATGTTGATAACGTACTGAAGTTTTTAGTTATGGCTAAGTAGTTGTAGTGCTTATACTAAGGACTTTTCATATTCCCATGCTCTGCCAGTGAGGAGGTGCACAAGAAGCCGGGAGGGGGCACAGCCAGGACAGCTGACCCAGACTGGCCAAAAGGATTTTCCCTACCATACAACATCATGCCCAGTAAATAAACTGGAGTTAGCCAGGGGGCTGGAATTGCTTCTTGGGGACAGGCTATCGATCACTGGGTGGTGAGCAATCGCTGTATTGGGCATCGCTTGTTCTTGTACATTCCTTTGTCAGTATAATTCTTATTGTTATCATCGTTGTTTCCTCCTCTCTTGCTGTCCTGTTAAACTGTTTTTATCTCAACCCACGAGTTTTTTCCAATTCTCTCCCCTGTCCCACTGTGGGGGGGGGAGTGAGTGAGTGGCGCTTAATTGCTGGCTGGGGCTAAACCATGACACCATGATACTGTTAAACTTTTTTTTTTTTGCTGCAAGGATGCCTTGCTGGCTCATCTTCAACTTGCTGGCCACCAGGACCCCAAGGTCCTTTTCTGCAAAGCTACTTTCCGGCCAGTTGGCCCCCAGCATGTACTGGTGCCTGGGGTTATTCCTCCCCAGGTGCACCAGTTTATACTTACACTTGTTGAATTTCAGAGGTTCCTGTCAGCCCATTTTTCCAGCCTGTAGAGGTCCCTCTGGATGGCAGCCCTGCCCTCTGGGGTATCAGCCACTCCTCTCAGTTCTGTCTTGTCAGCAGACTTGCTAAAGGTGCACTCTCTCCCATCATCTGGGTCAGTAATGAAGGTATTGAACAGTATTGAGACCTGGGATACACCACTGGTTTGTTGCCTAGTTTCAACAGGAATTAGTGCCATTGACCACAACCTTCTGGACCTGGTTGTTCAGTCAGTTTTTGATCCATCTCAGTGTCCACTTATTTAACTCGTACTTTGTCAGCGTCCCTATGATGATGTTATGGGAGACAGTGTCAAAGGCTTTACTAAAGTAAAGGTAAACAATACACACTGTTCTCACCTCATCCACCAAGAAAATCATCTCAGTATACAAGGCAATGACAGTGATCAAGTATGATTTCCTCTTTGTAAATCCATGCCAACTACTCCCAGTCACTACTTGTCCTTAATGTGTTTGAAAATGCTTCCCAGGAGGATTTTCTCCATCACCATCCCAGGGATTGAGGTGAGAATGACTGGCCTGTAGTTCCTTGGATCTTTCTTCCTGAAGATGAGTGGTAGGTATTTGCTCTCTTCCAGTCTTCAGGAACCTCTGCCAATTGCCATGGTCATTCTGTTTGGCCCCATGGATTTATGTACATCCAGTTTGTCTAAGTGCTCCCTAACCTAGTCCTTCTCCATTGAGGGTAAGTCTTCCTTGCTCCAGTGTTTCCCTCTGATCTCAGGAGCATGGGATTCCTGAAGGCAGGTTTTACTGGTAAAGACCAAGGTGAAGGAGGCATCAAGTACTTCGGTCTTTATGTCATTTGTCACCAGTTGCTCTCCTCCATTCATCAGTTACTTAACTGATAATTTTTCATGGTTTTCCAAACTTGACTAGTCTTTCCACAATCTCTCTAAACAAAGAGCGAGCTCATAAGCGCATTGTATTTATAAGATTAATTATAGTGGTGTTCAAAAGTTTGTAATCCAAACTCAGGTCATATAAATCCTGTCGATCTATTTTGGTTATTTAAAGTTATTGCCTGACTTCCACTTCATTCTGTAAGATAGATATCTTCTTTGATATGGATTTCTGTTGCTCCTTCTGTAAACAGTTGCAGGCTGTATCTAAAAATTTCCAGTTAAGTCTGCATGTCCTTTCTAGATATGTAATCTTGCAAAGTTTGCTAATAGTATGTCAAACTAAAATCATAGTCAGCATATAGCTCCTTAATGGATCTTTGTTTTCCTGTTATATTCAATGCACTTACTCATCATCCAGTCTATTACCATTTCCTTCAAGGACATCAATGTATGTTCTCTTATGACACTTGGTAACGATAAAAGATCATTAATACTTCTTCCCAGTGAAGTCAAAATCTTTTTCATAGTAGTATAAACAATATAAGGCAATGCTGCATTGAAATTGTAGATTTATGGCAGTTTGAAATGAGTGTAGACAGGACTGGAAGTTCAAGGCAAAGTCTCCGAGTTAAAAAGACCCTCTGAAGACTGACCTTGATAGATGCTGTGAACAAATAGCTCCTGTTTTAGTTGGATGACTTCCCAGCATGACACACTTAAGCAACAGTTATATTTTCATCTCTCTTTGTAACATGTGACTCTTCAGTCAAAGGCAATCAGTGAGGGGAAACCAAGTGAATTAAATTGGAATGAAAAACCAGAGACAGCTTAATGTTTTATGCTGGTCACAGATTAACAATTTTCTGTTTCATGGGAGGGAGGAAAGGCCAAAACATTCACACTGGTTTACAGATTGTGCACTCACTTTAAAAGACTTACTGTAATGAAATGGGCTTCTTTTTTCACACTATAAAAAGATTTTCTTGAAGTAAAATACTGACATAATGTGGAAGTTGTCATTTATTAAATCTGTATGTATTCTGTTGGCTTTTTAAAACAAGTCGATAGAAATGGTTCAGCCGGCATTTTTCTTGATGGATCATGTTGATATATAAGCTCATATCAAATTCAAGTATTTAACTCTGTAAGTATGAATTAATAATGTATATAGGAATTTTTAAAGGCTATAATAGCTACTCTTTGGTATTTTGTCTCTGAAGAAGTGACATTGCCCCAAATCCAACTTGTAAAAGTGGTGAAAAAAATTCTGTGTATTCCCTGCTAAAAGTGTACTTTAAAATATATACAAAGAAAATGAATAAAGATGCAATTTATGTATTTGTGGTATATCAGTAAATAATCTTGCATAGTATTGCATGATTTAGATGTGACATTAAATCTATAATAATACATTGAAATGATACTTACAAGTAGTGAATATTATTTAGGAGTCATAACATTAAAATACTGCACCTGGTGGTTTAATGATGTATTTAATTGTTTGTGTCAAAGGAAATTTTCTCTGGGTTTAGATTATGACTTGCATTTAGGTTATGGTGGCCTCTCATTTGCTCAAAATGTTTAGAATTTTCCAGACCATAGTCGAAGATCTTTTCAGGAATGTGTGTTATGTTGTTGGGGTCAGTGAGATGAAAATAGGACAGAGAGAAGTCAGGATCCATGGGATTTGTTTTACTGGAGGAATTTTAAAGGCTGAGTGAAATTACCCTTTACCAGAACAAGAAGTGAGTAAGGAAGGAAATATAAATAATTCACAGTCCTTCACCTGAGTGACATTCTCTGTATACTGCTACTTGTAGTGTCCTGTGTGATAAAGATTTTGATGATCTGTAATATTCTACCTTTTTTTTACATTTATGTTCTGGATGTGTAAAAGCGAAAAGTGCTATTTTTTAATACCGCTTGCTATTACAGTGAGGGGGCATGTGGGACACTTTTGTGTTTTGCATACAATGAAGTTCTCTGAAGTAGTCCTAAGCGATCACTTAGCATTTCTTTGCTATCAGTACACAATTTAATGATTTTTGACTTGGATAATTCAAAACTACAAAGATTAAGAGTATAACTGATGAGTGGTTTTGCTAAATGTGACCATGTTTACTCTCATTTCTCTTCAGTATGTTGGCAAATTAAGCTGGAAAAACTGTGTGTACTAAAAAAGACTGACTTTATGGAGATAGGAATTCTGAGTTTCCATTCTATAACTTCTTCAGTGATTCCTGCATTTGTGTATCTGCCTTGTAAGTAAAAATATTTTCTGATTTTCATACCTGTAAATTGGAACCTCTTACTTCACCAAAACCAAATATTTATGAATGGGAGAGAAAACTGTTCTTACCATGTGTACAAATTGAAGTAGCTTGGTTCTTGTTCTCCAAGCTTCAGTGTTTTCTGTTACAGAAACATCGGTAAAAATAAGAAAACTGTAGTACAGGGGAGTCTGGCCAAGTTATTACTTCGATGAATATATGAACTTACTAATTATTTTTGAGGGAGAAGTTGCAGAAAGGCTAAAACTGGTTGTTCCCATTCCTTTTACTCTCTAACGTTTCCCATTTTTTTAGCAGCCCTGGGAGGCCTCTGCCAGGTGGAGGGGCACACCCTCAATTCCCAACCTGCTCCCAACAGCTTTAGCTTTTATATGCAAAATACCAGGTGCTTCTGTGTGACCTAAGGTGTTAATCATGCTTAGCCCATATACATAACTTGTATATGTGATCTGGTTCCTATTATCAGTGTATTTGTAACAAATAGCTTGATTTCCATGTCCAGAGAAACTAGTTAAGCAAGAAAAATGTATTGAAAACATGTTATTAAAATAAACCCATTCAATTTTGGAGAGTATATATTTTAAATAAACGTATAGTAAAATGAAATTACAGTTATGTATAATAAATAGCCATTACAGTTTAAACTTGAGCATATATTTGATAGCTCTACTAATTTATGCCAGTCAGGTGTTTTCTTCTTGAAAAATGATAGCTTTTATAGAAATAAAACTAAAAAGAAGCAAGAGTAAAAAGAATTTTTTTTTTAATCAGCCAGATAGCAGCCTTCTGAAAATTATCTTCTAAGTGAATAATAAAACCCAGCTAATATAGCAAGAACAAAACAACAGCTTTGGCTGGTAATACATCTTTTTGCATATGCAGAATAGTCTTGTATAAGATCTAAGCATTTATTTATAATGCTTTTGTACCCTAACTTCCTCTCATATGCTTCTTTCGTGGGATATGGACCTAATAATTTTTGTATTAGTTTACTACAACAGATTATTCTTTAATTCTGACACACAGTGAAACTATAGTTTTAAATATTATGAGTAACGTAAATGCCACCATATACATCATATACCTCTGTCCCAGGAACGGTTTGCACCTTTCTTTCTTGTGATTAATTTGTACTCCACTTTTGTACTTATTTATGCAAGTTATATTTAATAACACAGAAATGAAGGATGTTTGTCGTCCCAAACGGTGAAGAAAACTGTGAGCACATACTTCTCTCTTACTTTTTTCAAAAATGTCTTACTTTTTAGCCTTCAGTCTTCTATCTTGTCATCTAATTTATAATCTGAGAGGCAGTGTTCCATTTCATTATTTTTCTTGTATTTTTCCAAGTCATGGAAAAAAAAAATTCATAATTTTGTTGCTTGGTTTGACAGTTTTAATCCACCCTGAGAGTTTTTTCTCCAGTCTATGGAATAGCAAAAGAGGCCAAGCCTAATTAGCCCAGAGTGCCTATTTTTCATCTCATCAGGCATTGAATGTTTTTCTAGTCCTTTTCATCAAGGTGGTTGGATAACATTTAAACTATTTTACTTTGCAACCTAGACAAAAGATTTGTTTCCATTCTCTTCAGATTTTGGTGGCCAGTGAGAACTTCAAGTTTTGAAGCCTTTGTTCAAAGGCTAGCAGAAAATGGGCTATAGTTTGAAGCCAATAGTTTCGGATTTCCAGGATGACACAAACTTAGCAAGAGGTATCTCTTTTGTTAAAGAGCTGCCTTTGTGGTAGTTAAATCCAGTGAGATTACTTTCTTCTGTAACAGCTCCAGAATGAGATTTTTTTTTTAATCCAGAACAGGCAGAAGTCTGTGCATTTTTTTTAATATTAAGTAGGTTTTTCTTTCCTGTCTTCCATGGAATTTCTGACCATACTCATTTAGTTTCAAGCCCTACTTTTTTTTTTCCCCCTCTGTGTAATCATGTTTCAGTTAATGTAGATGCTCTGTGTGGGAGCAGTCATGTAGGGTGTATTTGCATTGCATGTTTGGTCTGTGCTAGCAACCCACTGCTTTTCCAGTTTTGGTCTACGAGACTCGCTGGATGGATACTCATGCAGTTCCAAGAGTATCTTGAGCTTGAACAATCCTTGCGTAGTTACAGTTGCTAAGATATGTCTGCACAGACCTCATACATCTATCAAAATCTTCACGGCAGGGTTGGCATTACACAGCTTCTCTCACCCCAGTAAATTACAGTCATTCCACCATTGTGGCACAGAGCAAGGACCTTAAGTTTTCTTCATGTGGGTTAGGTGTGACTATACGCTCAAAGGGGATTTCAGGCTACAAACAAGGCTGTGACATCGCCTGGGCTTGAGGCATTAATAATGTGGATGGTCAATGAAACATCATAAAAGCAAGTTCAATTAACTTTGTGAAGTAAGTTGCAGCTCTGTCATCAGACAGGTGAGTTCTCTTATGTGTAACACTCATTGAAATTGATGTTAAATGTGCAAATTGGGCTGACAGCTGGGTGTTCCAGCGGAACAAATGAAAGGTTTCTTGGAATTCAGGTCTGCTTTAGCAGCTTTGGCTGCTAAAAACAACATCTAATGATACTAATATTTAAACAGTCATGGCTTTGAATAGTCATTGAAATACTTCCACCCATCCTCTTGGTGATGTGTTTATGAACCAGCTGTGTAGCATACTGCTTTGCTTTCATACTCAGCAGTCATCCTTCCTACACTCTCACAGCCCCTTAATCACTTCTGCTTTATTCCTGTTACTTTTCTCCTTCATGTGACTTACATTTTTCTACCTGTACCTTTTGAAAGAAGAAAGCTCATACTTTGCTTCTTCACCAGAAATGATCTCTGCCACCTGTTTCAATGCCCTGGGCAATTATCCATAAGATCATTTCACAAATGAAAGGAAGGAATTCTGAATTACTGTTACCTCCTTATTCCACAAGATCTTTGGAATGGATGCAAAAGTGTGCAGAATAGAAAAAGCACAGTTTTAGATGGTGTAGGCTGTTTGAGGCACAGGCAGAGAGCTGGCAGATCTGACCAGGAATGATCCACACCTTTGTGGACTGGGGTAAATTAATTTCAGCATCTAACATTCATTTAGGCAACTGAATCCCAATAGTTGTATTGTAAATGATGTGACAGCTTTTTATTGCAGTAATGTTGTTAACTTTCATCAAGCTAAACTAATCAAAATTGGATTTATTCCTTCAGAAAAAAAAAAAATTAAAAAGACGTATCTCATCACACATTTTGGTACTTTGTAGTCTGTCTTTGTTCACTGTTCTAAAACCTGAAAATTATTTAATTCTGCATGCTTTCTTCTGTGAACTACCTGTATTCTGTATTACATTTCTAGTTAAGTATAATTTTGTCATTGTCTCTGTGTTAGTGTAGTAAGGCACTACATTTGACTTTTAACCATAAAACTTAACAGACTATGCTGGGATTTTCTGGAAAATGATTTTATGGTCCTCAGTCTACTGAAATAGCATCCTGGGTTTTTTTAATCCTTGTAGGAAATTTGATGAAGTGAAACTAATTGTACTTCTTGGTGACACAAGTATCGGGCTCAGGAGGACAAACCTTAGAGGTCTTTGGCCAATGTGCAGAATTTGCATAACTGGTTTACTATTACAGCAGAACTGTGAGCAGCAGAAATAAAAGGAAGTTATGCCTCTCCTTTGGTTCCTTTGGCATCTACAGGTTGAAGATGAAAGAATTTTAAAATATAAACTACACCTTTTGTATGAATCAGAAATATGACCAATAGCATTTTGCTGTCACATTCACATAGGGATATGCTTTAGCATGGCGTATGTTATCACTGTGTCTTGAAAGAGAAAACCACCCTTTTCAAGAACAGTACTGAATACATGCTTAACTTCAAGCGAGACTGAGAGCAAGTATGCATCAATTTAAATAGGAATGCTTTCCAAAACAAAATTATACACTAGATGGCCAACAATTGCTAAGTTGTAATTTTATTTTTAAAGTAAATGTAATACTGGCAGCCTTGAGGTTGCTGGATTACAGTAATGATTGGTATTTATATCTGGTTCATTAGCATGCAAGTGAAAAATTTCATGTGACAAAACTCCATTTGGCTAATGAACCACCTTTTAATTAGACCTTGAATTTTCAAAAGAATACAGCTTATTTTTTTTTCCTCAGTAATGTAATATAACTGCATGGAACAGTTGCAAAAATGAATTGAATGGCAGAAATATTTTCAAGTGAATTAAGCAGACTGCTTGTTAGGTGCTTAGACATCTAAGGCTTTGCCTTGCTCTGCCAGACCTGACTGAGGCCAATAAAAAGGGCCAGGTTACATAATGAAGAGTGTTTTCTTCTGTTTTATAATAGAACTCTGGGTTTGAGAAAGCCTTGATAAAGCTAAAATACTTGTGGCTTCTTCTGGTGGTATATACAGTTATTTTGATGTGCAAATGTTATTGAACATGCATGTAGTATCTTGCGGATGATCCACAATCAGCCATACACTAAGCCTGAAAAAAAGTCTTTCCAAAAAAGCACTTTAAAAAAAATAAAAAGCTGTCCCTAAAATTGACTGGTTTTAATATGTAGGTGTGTCAGAGTTGAGACTGTGAAATGTTGCTTGCCGTTCCAGCAGATACTTGTTAAAATATGAATAAATACAGACTGCTTTAAAAAGAAATTTAGGCGGTAACTATTGATGTAAAGTTCTAGCTTTTTTTTGCATAATTTCTGATCATTAGTTTTAAGATTGCTGTAATTAGCCAGTGCTTTATTGAATCTTACTGTAAAACACAGGAAATGAGAGATGTTGAGAGCTAGCTATTCTAGTGTAACATGTTCCTTCATGACTTCTGAAACCTCCTCCATTGTACTGTTCTCCTTTCATTCCCCTCTTGCTCACTACACCAATGGTTCCTCCAGTCCTAGTCAGTCTACATCACTAACCATGAGATCAGTGTTGCTGTGCCTGAGGATGCATATCCCGATAGCTGACCTGACCTCTCTGAGGGGCAGGCATACTGCTCCAGCCGATGAATCATGCTATTTGGGGAGAAGTGCCATGAAGGACTGGAGAAAGCACTTACTGAGCACTAAAAAGGCAAGTGAAATTCAAGGAAATAAATATGAAGCTATGCACAAAAAACAATTTTACTTGATATATAAAATGAAGCTGACTCTTACCTTTCAGGAATGAGATCTTTGAGTCATGTAAGATAGTTCCATGTAAATATTTGTTGAAAAATCAATAGCTTTCAAAAAAGGCAAATTGAATATTGGAAATTTTAGAAAATAAATAAAACCCCAAAACATTATGCCACTTTACAAGATCTACTGCTCTCAAGCTTCAAATATCTTGAAGTTCTCATTTCTTTGTCTCAAAAAGTATGAGGTAAAACTGGGTCATGTTCAGGGAAGCACAAGAGGATGTTTTAAAGCACAAAAGAAATTGTCATGTGAGGAGTAACAAAATAGTCTCTTCAGCTTGGGGAAAAAAAAAGATAATTGACAAAATATATGATAGAGACTGTAAAACTGAGTGGCTGGAGAGGTTGTATAAGGCTGGATATCTCACTCTCTTTCCAGTACACCAACAGAAGTGCACCGAAGCATGTTTGCAGGAGCCGGGTTCAGAAGAAACAAAAGGACATAGTCCTTCATGCAGTGTGTAGCTGAGCTGTGGAACTCCTTGCCAAAGGATACTGCAGAGCCCAACATTTATATCAGCGTAGGGGACACTAGGAGTAGAAGTCTGCTGAGGGTTACTGAACAGCTTGCACAAAAACAGGTGTCTGAGTTGTACATGGTGGGAGGACAGGAGAGTACATGGAGGAAGTATCATATGTGCTTGCATGTTCTTACACACTTCCTTAGGTATAGGTTAGATATAGGATACTGAGCTAGTCAGACATTAGGCTTTTATGTTCCTTTTCTTGCCTTTTTTTTTCCTCTGATATTGAAAAAAAAAAAAAAAAAGCATTCCCAGTTAATAACACTGCTTAATGTTATCCACGGTCTTGCTGCAAGTGATCAAGTACTGTTTATGAATGTTTTTCAGTGTGTCCTTAATCTGAAAAGAATTCTGTTTCTCAGAAAGACTGTTAGGGATAAAATAAACATTGCTGGACAAATTATTTTGGGGAAATATTTAATTCCGTTTAGTATTTCTTTTTATAGTTTTATAGCTGATCCTTGGGAGAAAGGAGAGGGAAAAGCTGAGGCAGTATAGTTTACTGTACTGAACATTTACTCACATTTACTGCTGAACATTTTACTTTAAGTTGTTCTTTATTGGACAGTGAATATATAGAATATAGTATCAGTAGAATATAATATCAGTAGAATTATATATAGAATATAATATCTATATAAATATAGATATATAATATCAGTCAATATATAGAACTGAAAACTTTTCCTTGCTGAGAATCAACACTTACTTTTGAGGAATTATGTATACCTTTCTTCTCATATAGATAAGAAATAGTTTATAATTGTTTTCTGAAGTTTTTATTCATACTAATGAACAGATGATCTCTCTTTTTAATGCCTGGCTAGCTGATCATGTTTCATCTACAGTGGACTTGAGACTTGAGTCTAGAAAAGGTCTGATATTACAATACAGACATGTATGCAGGTAAAAATTTGAATCCTGTGGCAGGTCCTAGGTCGTGTAGAAATAAAGGAAGGAAACATTGGCTTTCCTACATGGTGCTTTGGTCTGGAATTACCTTATTTTACATAATTTTGTTAGGTTTTGTTCCAGTTAATAAGCTATGATACGTGATATCATATTACACCCACCTACTTCCTGAGTTCTGTACAAATATGATTTAGCTTGCATGAGGCAAATACAATTAATGCTATAGTCTGAATATTTAATATAGGACTTCTCCACTGCTCCAATTTTAACAAGAAATTGTGAAGAATGGGACTGCCAAGACATATGTTGAGCCGGGATTGAAGCTCTTGAAGGTTTGTTTATTTGGGTGAATATATGTGATTGCTGTATCTTGATAGTCCATCAATATTAACCTGATAGGTCAGTAATATGCACCAAAATGTTGATGGTAGAATGAATATGGTAACTGTACAGCATCTTGTCTGAATGCAGAATTTTCAGTTGGCAACCATTTTTAACAGTTGAAGAGAAACCACTCATGGATGCCACTATAAATTAATCTTGAGCTCACAGATGTTATTCATGTAGACTATGTCTCACTACATTTTTACCAGAAAAACCAAGATGCCAGGAAAAGCTTAAATGTAAAGAAAATTGTTTGAACCTTAATTTATTCAAAGAAAGCTAAAATATTCTAAGCAATCTATTATCACTTCCACACCCCTGTGTTTTCACAAGGGAAGGTATATAAATAGATAGTATAATTTATTTTCAGATTTAGTGTTCACCTCTAGTTTCCTGTGAAATCTATGAAAGCAGGGAATATTCAACAGTTGTGAAAATGGAAAAAAAAAAATGTTCAGTGGTTTTGTGTAATTATCAGGTCAGAAATGTTACCAAAGGAAAAAAAAAAAAAAAATTAATTATTTTTCTGGAATATAATTGAGAAAGAAGACAGCTTATGGATTGTTGTTTAACTCCTTCATTGTCCCACATTCAATACAGACAGCTCATGATTAGCTGAGGCAAGTGGGGCTTTGGAATGCCTCATTAAAGATAAAGTAAAAGCATGGATAATAATAAAATACTGTAAAATGTAGGCCATTCAGTATTACCGTTTAAGTTTAGCAGAAAGAAGAATGCAAAGCAATGTCAGTGGCACAGCTCAGATTCTCATATAAGTGCTGACTAGACCTGAGAAAACCATGTCTCGGTGCTCTGTGAATATGGCTATACTGCTTTCCTGACGTTTTGGACAAATTGAAGCCCGTTTGTGAATCATAGTGTTCCACAGTAAAAATAATCCATGTGTTTAACTGAGAGTTTACTGCAAGTGTATCTAAAAATTGCATCCTCTCCTGAAGTTTTTTCATTGGTGATGGGACTTGAACATATACAAACACTCAATTCAGAGGATTTGCAGGATCAGTGATCAGTTCCCTTTGCTTGGTCAACCAGTTTTCCTAAGACTGCAAAAGTTCATATAGGTCTGTCTGTGCCTGTAAGTTTATTTTGATAGAGTTTGAAACATCACAGTGATAAGATTTGGTTGATAAAATCGTAGCATGGCTTTGGAGTTTCCGTAGGCTCATGATGCACTAAAAAGCCATTCAGAGATGCCTGCATTAAAAAAGTCAGGTGAATCTTTTGAAGGTTTGTGTGATGCTGGGTCCCTCATGACTCATTCAGTAGTGACACTGGGTGTACTGATGCCAGGCTTACAAGGGTGTGAACCAAAGTCATCTCTCTTACAGCCCTCATGCTGAGATGTCACTACTGAGTATCTGACGATTACAGAGAGGTGTTCAATGCTTGCTTTTTCTGTTCCTGCCTTGGTTAAGCAGAAAAAGTAGGTATCAGTTGTCACAGGACATGTGAAATAGCATAGCTGTAGATCTTTGGGAGGTGAATTATCAAATAATTTTAGGTGTCAAACTGCCTTGTTTGCTTCTTTTATAATTCGATGTAAATATTAATGTGGCTGCTTTTGCAGAATAGGATGGAGATTCCTCCATGACTCTGAACTGTGTGATCTTACAGTTACAGATACGCATTTTTACTAATCTTGAACGCAATTTTTCATTCATTAATTTATTACATTTCAACTTATATTAAGTGATAATTGACAGACTTCTTGTCGTTCCACTTGCATGCATTCAGTATTCGCATGGTTAAATGTGCTGATGGGCAAATTCTTAATATCACGATTATTTTTTGTTGCTTACATCCTAAGGATCCTGCCCTCCCAGAAAAGTCCAGCTGTTTAAACTGTTTGATCATATACATTGCCAAGGAAATCTTTGAGTGGTACTTGTGGTAGTTACAGTACACTAAAATCTTCTTAATTGGAATCCTTCCACAGTCTGTTTCTTCTCCTGAATCTCCATCACCTTTCTTTCTCACTGTCTTTTGTCTTGTAGCTCGCTCTCTCCCTCTTCCTCTCACCTTAATCCTTGATCCTAGGCAACTTTCAGCCATGTATTACTTTCTCTGTGTAGTCTCTCTGTTTGGCATCTTGACTGTCCCATTTCTTTCTGCCTTCTGTTCACTCACATATCTCACTCCTTGTACCTCAGGTATTTTGAGAAGTTTCAGTGTTCATTTTGAGACAAATAATGTAGGTCCTTCCCCATTAAAAATAGATTATTCTTCTCGGTCTCTTTCAATCAGTAGCTGAAAGCTGACCTGCATTATGTTGTTTGAAGTATGTTGCCTCTTGCTTTTTTAAAACTGTTAATTCTTGTGTACTGTGTTATTTTGTTTGTTTAGCATTAATCGCACTGCTAAGCACAAAATTGCAGTTGATTCTGTATGTTAAATTTTTCCACCTATGAGTCTGGCACAGCTGTATGTGCGAAGTTGCAGGATTAGGACATATAAAGATACATTGAAAAAGAAAAAAGAAAAACAATAATGCTTAAATCCGGCAAAAAGAAATTCACCAACTTTTTTCCTTGATTTGGCAGTTCCTATGTCAATATTTTGTTTTAATACTGAACAGAAGCATTTCATTATTAATTCTATATCTTCATTGGACAACATCTGTTACCACTTTCCAGGAAAACATCAAGCTAAAATGCACTACATTTAGTACTCTTCATTTCTTCTAGATGATTCTGTATTAATCATTGCTTATGAGAGTATATACTGAGGGCCATAAATTTAACTTAATAGATATCATTCCTGCAGATGTGAATTTATGACTGTCTGTAGTAGGGATAGGACAGGCTATACATTGGGTGAAGGCATGGAAGATGATTTTTTGTTATTTAGTAAGTATTAAGTATTGTTATAGACTACAATTAGAGTTGTTACTGCTGCCTGTCACTTATGCTTTCAGTTCTTATGAATTCATCAAACTTAATAATTATTGATAAAATTATACATTTTGTGTGCTTGTCTTAAATTGAAGTTTTTAAATGTCAGTTGAAATTGTTTACCTGCTTGTGAGAAACAGGTTGAAGAAAAATGTTGTTTTACAACAACAACAAAAAAATGTTATATTAAAATATTTGAAGGAAACTATTAAATTTTTCTGGCAGATAATTTTTGTTGGGAATATATTTTTATCTTTCCATCAAATGTGGCTAAGTAACAGGACTTCTAAAAGAAAAATCATATGCACATGTCGTTGAGTCTTATTCTTAGAATTTTTTTCAAAATACTATGTCTTCAGGGGCCATGCTCCATTCAGCCTGCACTGTTTCTTCCCACCACCACAGCCCTAGGCAGTGCACAAGAAGCTGTGACCTTTCTTTAAATGAAAGAGAGGAGCTGGAGTAGAAGTCAAGAGAGGTAACCAAGAAGAGGAGACAGTGCTCAAGCTCATTCTTGAATTAACAGTTTGGCAACTAACTCCCAGAGGATAGATTGACACCACATAACATGCAGAAATATCCAGCTCCTGTGGGGTTCAGCTGGTGCACCTGCATGACATGGTCCAGAATCGGGAAGAGATACTAATTTATGTCTGAAACTAGTATAGCTTTATACTATAGGTATGTACTACATGTACAGCTATGCAGGGCTTGTGCAGTGCAGGCCTGCATTAAATCATGGTACTACCAGTACAATTTAGTGGTATTGGTAGATTAGTAGTTTTGATGCCACTGTCTCAGACATCCTTTCAGTTGGATGTAGAAAAGTAGTGTAACAAAATTTTTGTGGGACCTTACAGAAGATAACGATCTTACAAGTCTTTATGTAATTGGATTCTTGATGTTGATTCTGCCCGTTTACAGCATGTTGTCACTCTTACTCAAGATAATGCGTATGTTAAAGCAGTCTGGCCAGCACTGCTAATGAGGTTATAGAGGACAAGAGACACCAGCTGTCAACTTCTCACTACATCTCTTGGGTTCTTCTAGACTGATGACAAAACCAGGTACTTATCCTCTAAGGAGAATCTTTTTTTTTTTTCTTTTTTTTACTCCTAAGTATCAACAGTTAGTATGTCGTGATCCTTTCGCCACAAAATCTTGTGTATTTTGTCTCTCATGGATGTTAAGCAAGGTTGTGGCCCATTGTCTTTGATTCCTGACTTTCAGTATCTTTCAGGCAGAGGCAAACGAAATGTCACATGCAAGGCAGCGTTATTCCATGAGGAGGAGGAGGAACACCACAGACCATGTGCTGTAACTCTCTTGCCGTCCTCCTCCTATTATCAGGGTGCAGTTTTCCACTGATGAATCATATGCACGATGGTCTAGATATAAATAACATACTGGGTGTTAATTAGTTTCGTTGCTGTCAGTAGTTTCCCTTGTTATCTATACAGGCTATTCTTTTAATTGTTGCTTCTGGTGCTTTTGCACATTTCTATCCATACTTCATTAATTCCAATCTTAATACTTGTACCAAAAATCTTGATATAATAACATTTGTGCAGTGTAGAAGTGACCTAAGTGACTTCTGCAGATAGATTCATCAATGTTAGAGGTTATTTTAGAAGTTTTCAACATTTTTAAGTGTATTGTAAAAGATGTAGATTATTTAAATTTTGATTACGTCTATCATGCTTTTTCACTTACCTAGTGCCCAAACCAAATCTTGTCTTGTGGGGACTTTGTCTTTCTGATGCCCAACAGAAGAGTGATAGCCAGTGGGTAAGGGGAAATATTCTAAAAAGCACATGACTTAGTGTTTATAGTACTTTTCTCATTAAATAGCTTATTAAATTTACTTAACCTGCTGACGTGGTCAAGGACTCTTGTAACCTCTCTTCCTAGCTTGCTGCCTAAAACATGATAGCTTTCAGCTGTGTAGCTTTTTGCCTGGATTTTTTTTATACTACTTTATTTTCCTTATTGCACTAGCTACAGGTTTCTAATCTTTTCAAAGACTATTGCACGCAAGGTCAAATCTTGCTAAACAAACTAAGGAATGAAGAATTTAAACATCGGTCTCCTCCTCCACATTCTTTTAGCTCACTGGCTAAGGCCACAGCTCAGAAAACCAGTTGTAAAAAGACATGGTGAAACACTCCCCAAGTAGTAGACAACAATTATGCTATTAGGAATGCTTCAGTTTTGGTAGTTGCTTTGAGTGTAATCTATAACAAATACGGTATGTACTATGATTGTATAGAAATTACTTCGGCTAATGAAAGAAACAGTTGTAAACTAGTTTTGGAAAATGATCATCATCTATTTTGGAACCCCAGAAGGCATTTAGCATATGCTTAATACCAAAAGCATATGTGAATTGTCAGATAGTTCAAAGCCTTGTGTAGTATGTAATTTTTCGATGTCCACAAATTGCTAACTTGGGAAATGTTGTATAATTAACATATGCTGATTGGATATTTAACTAGATTACTTTGGGTATTCTCCCAAGATGGAAGTTACTATAAGCACTGAAAATCTTTGGCATTAAAAATGAGCCTTTTGCTAACTGTTCCTGGCATTGCAGCTCAGAACTTTGGCCTGAATATTGTGGAGTTTGGCTGTGGACACGTGAAACTCTTTTGGGAATAGTAAGAGGTTCAGAATTTGCACTGAAATGCCAACTGCTTCCTCTTGGTTTTTTTTTTTTTCTATCTTTGTTTCTTTGCTTGTAATGCCAGTTGTCAACATTTGGAGAGCATCCCGCTTGCATCTGAAAGCAAGATTTGGCTGGAAAGTGAGAAGGCAGGTCCTGCTCGTTATTTGCTCAGTGTAACTAAACTTGTTGAATTTGAGTACGTGCTAAAGCAGTGTGCTGAATGGGGTCAAACTACTCAATAGCTTGCAGGACTGTATCCTCATTCAGCAAATACATTCTATACTTGTTACTAGAGTTCCTGTTCCTAAGGTTTCTTGAGCACTTGTTGGATGGTTGCACAGCACTGAAACTTGAATATAGTTCTGTCATCTTTCTGCTCATGATCTTGCTCTTTTTTTTTTCCCTAATCCAAATTGTGCTAGTTCTTTTACACAGAGTTAGTAATAAGTATTCTCATTTTTGCTATCAGGGTTTGCTCTGTTAGAGGTTGGGTTTTTTTTTGTCTAGAACAAATAGATTGATGTGGAGGAAAAAAAACAGTATAATGTATATGAATTACTGTAAATGTAAACCCTGACTAAAACAAAAATTATAAATCTAATTAAATGTCAACAGTCTAAATGGGAAGTTATTTCAATACAAAACCATGACATTTATACAAGTAATTTATAGGATTTGACAGATGTTGCCAATCTTTCTTAGGATTGTGACCATTCTGAAGCGTTATTTTAAAAGCTTTGAGCTGTATCACATGCTCTTCCACTTGATACAGTGCATTGACAAGTTGCACAAATGTTTTTCACAAGAAAATAAATACTTTGGATTTCTTCCACATTCCTATATTTAGTGGTTGTACACTCAAATTTTCCAGGCCAGAGAGCTTTATCTTCACTATTTTTTTTTGTTGTTCTGTTTTTAATGTTAAAGGTTCATATCGAGGCTATCCACAGTTATCTCCTCCTGTGGGAAGATATCCTACGTTGAGTTCTCACTTCAGAATAACACACTAATCTTTATTTGCTAGCTAGAGAGGGAGATATTAATTTTGCTTGGTAATAGATTTCTCTGTTGTTAATTGGATGGATTTGAAGCCATTTAAACATTTTTCTCCATTATTAGCAGTACTAAATTGTATTTACTGCTTGCTGGGAGAAATAGGGCATAGCCAGAACACAATAAATTGTTCATCATTTTGGATATTGATATTCCAGGAGCTTCTAGCTCTCTGAACATTACAAGGACCCCAATCCTCAACTGCAGCGTATTTCTGCTCCAGGGCTTTGTTTCTACAGCCACTGCCTTCAGGAATTTGATTTAACAATCGTGCTCAGTACTGTGCCATTCAGACTTCTATGTTAGAGCAATATAGCAAGTAGCAGGCCTAACATTTGCTTTTTAAAATCCACAATTTGTCTCATGCAAAAAAAAAAAAAAATTTTCCTTAAATGAACTGTGGAAACATAGGCAATCTTCAGCAAGGATTTTGCTAAACTGCTTATAGTACAAATCACCTCATACTCCAATACAGATTAAACAGAAATATAGGAAATAGTGGGAAAGATGACAAAAAGTCACATATGTCTTTATGCCCAAAGACAGCATTTAGCATCTTTTTCCAGTTTCTCTAGTCTTGCACTTAACTACAGATTTTCTTAATGTTAAGGGGGTTTATTAGTCTACCTGGTGCACAGTGTTAATTTTTCTGTGCAGAAAGCTACATACTGCTTTACACGTGGCTTTGGTGGAGCCACACCCGACCGTCCTTAAGACAAAGGCAGCAGATGGAGGCTCCATGAGAAGCAGAGGATCCCCTACTCTCTTCCCATCGGGCGGAAGGAGGGGACGTAAGAGACAAGGGGGAATGGAAACAGGTCCTTGCTCTGGGCGGCAGGCGAATCCCCTCCCGGCCTCCCTCACTGTCCCAGCTGCCCTTACACGACCGATATGGGGCTCCGGAACTTGAGGGACAGGCAAATGAGGGTATAGATGAAAGTCCATCCAGGGGGTTGCCTAGGGTGAGTCAGTCACCCCCACACATTACAACTTCCTCTGTTAAGAAAAAAAGGCGATTCCCTTCTGAGGGGAACAGAGGGCCCAATATGCCGACCAGACCCAACCCACAGGGAGGTCTGCTGCCTCTCTGGCACCAGGGTGAGAGATGTCACCAGGAAACTCCCTGATCCGGTACATCCCACTGTTGGTTATGCAGGTTGGCAATGATGAGGTTGAGCAAGGAAGTCTAAAAGCGATTAAAAGGGACTTCAGAGTGCTGGGGCAACGGGTTGAAAGATCAGGAACACAGGTAGTGGTTTTGTCAATCCTTTCAGTGGCAGGGAGGAACACTGAAAGGAGCAGGAAAACACAGCTGGTTAACACGTGGCTCAGAGGCTGGTGCCATTAGCAGAATTTTGCGTTTTTTTGACCATGGGGCGGTTTACACGGCACTGGGCCTGCTGGCAGAAGATGGAGTTCAACTATCTCCAAGGTGGAAAAGGATCCTCGCTTATGAGTTGGCAGGCCTCACTGAGAGGGCTTTACACTAGATTTGAAGGGGGAAGGGGACAAAACCAGGCTCACTAGAGATGAGCCTAGGGGTGGTGTGCTGATGTTGGGCGCAAAATCAGGTCAAGTGCATCTACACCAAAGCATGCAGCATGGGCAGCAAACAGGAGGAGCTGGAAGCCATTGTGCAGCAGGACAGCTATGACTTAGTTGCCATCACAGAAACATGGTGGGATGACTCTCATGACTGGAGTGCTGCAATGGATGGCTATAAGCTCTTGAGAAGGGATAGGCAAGGAAGGAGAGGTGGTGGGGTGGCTCTGTATGTTACAGAGTGTGTTGATTGTATAGACATTAACTGATTGTGATGATAAGGTCGAGTGCTTATGGGTAAGGATGAGGGGGAAGGCAGACAAGGCATGTATCCTGCTGGGTGTCTGTTATAGACCACCCAGCCAGGATGAAGGGGCAGATGAAGCATTCTACAAGTGACTGGCAGAAGTCTCACAATCGCTAGCCCTTGTTCTTGTGGGGGACTTCAACTTACCAGGTGTCTGCTGGAAATATAACACAGCAGAGAGGAAACAGTCTAGGAAGTTCCTGGAGTGTGTGGAGGATAACTTCCTGACACAGCTGGTAAGTGAGCCTACCAGGGGAGGTGCCTCGCTTGACCTGCTGTTTACAAACAGAGAAGGACTGGTGGGAGATGTGGTGGTCGGAGGCTGCCTTGGGCTTAGTGACCATGAAATGATAGAATTCTCGATTGTTGGTGAAGTAAGGAGGGGGTTCAGAAAAACCACTACCATGGACTTATGGAGGGTAGACTTTGGTCTGTTCATGACACTGGCTGAGAGAGTCCTGAAGGGCAAAGGGGTCCAGGAAGGCTGGACATTCTTCAGGAAGGAGATCTTAAAGGCACAGGAGCAGGCAGTCCCCGTGTGCCATAAGATGAGCTGGCGGGGAAGACGACTGGCCTGGCTGAACAGGGAGCTTTTGCTGCGACTCAGGGGAAAAAAGGATAGTTTATAACCTTTGGAAAAAGGGGAAGGCAACTCAAGAAGAGTACAAGAATCTCCTTAGCTCATGCAGAGAGAAAATCAGAAAGGCAAAAGCCCAGCTAGAACTCAATCTAGCCACAGTCTTAAGGGACAACAGAAAATGTTTTTACAAATATATTAACAACAGAAAGAGAGCCAAGGAGAATCTCCATCCCTTATTGGATGTGGGGGGGAACATTGTCTCCAAGGACGAGGACAAGGCTGAGGTACTTAATGCTGCCTTTGCCTCAGGCTTTAATAGCCAGACCATGTATTCTCAGGGCATTCAGCCCCCTGAGCTGGAAGACAGGGATGGAGAGCAGAATAAACTCCCCATAATCCAGGAGGAAGCAGTTAAGGATCTGCTACAGCACCTGGATACCCACAAGTCTATGGGGCCTTATGGGATCCACCCAAGAGAGCGGAGGGAGCTGGCGGAGGAGCTTGCCAAGCCTCTCTCCATCGTTTATCAGCAGTCCTGGTTAACAGGGGAGGTCCCAGATGACTGGAGGCTTGCAAATGTGATGCCCAACTACAAGAAGGGCCAGAAGGAGGATCCAGCGAACTACAGGCCTGTCAGCCTGACCTCTGTACCAGGGAAGATTATGGAGCAGTTCATCCTGAAGGCACTCAGAGGGCATGTGCAGGACAACCCAAGGGATCAGGCCCAGTCAGCACAGGTTCATGCAAGGCAGGTCCTGCTTGACCAGCCTGGTCTCCTTCTATGGCCAGGTGATCCGCCTGATGGATGAGGGAAAGGCTGTGGATGTTGTCTACCTGGACTTTAGTAAAGCCTTTGACACCGTCTCCCACAGCAATCTTCTGGAGATTGCTTGTGGCTTAGACAGGTGTAGTCTTCGCTGGGTACAGAACTGGCTGGATGACCAAGCCCAGAGAGTTGTGGTGAATGGAGTTAAATCCAGTTGGCAGCAGTCACAAGTGATGTTCCCCAGGGCTCAGTTTTGGGGCTGGTCTTGTTTAATATCTTTATCTATGATCTGGATGAGGGGATTGAGTGCTCCCTCAGTAAGTTGGCAGACGACACCAAGCTGGGAGGGCGTGTTGATCTGCTGGAGGGTAGGAAGGCTCTGCAGAGGGATCTGGACAGGCTGGATCATATGAGCCGAGGTCAACCGTATGAGGTTTAGTAAGGCCAAGTGCCGGGTCCTGCACTTGGGTCACAGCAACCCCATACAACGCTACAGGCTTGGGGAAGAGTTGGAGAGCTTGGAGAGCTGCCCAGCAGAAAAGGACCTGGGGGTGCTGGTTGACAGCTGGCTGAACATGAGCCAGCAGTGTGCCCAGGTGGCCAAGAAGGCCAACAGCATCCTGGCCTGTATCAGAACTAGTGTGGCCAGCAGGAGTAGGGAAGTGATTATACCCCTGTACTTGGCCCTGGTGAGGCTACACCTCGAATCCTGTGTTCAGTTTTGGGTCCCTCACTACAAGGAAGACATTGAGGTGCTGGAGTGTCCAAAGAAGGGCAACGAGGATGGTGAGGGATCTGGAGCAAAAGTCTTATGAGGAGCGGCTGATGGAACTGGGGTTGTTTAGTCTGGAGAAGAGACCTTATTGCCCTCTACAGTTACCTGAAAGGAGGTTGTAGTGAGGTGGTTGTTGGTCTTTTCTCCCAAGGAACTAGTGATAGGACAAGAGGAAATGGCCTCAAGTTGTACCAGGGGAGCTTTAGACTAGATACGAGGAAAAATGTCTTTACTGAGGGAGTGGTCAAACATTGGAACAGGCTGCCCAGGGAGGTGGTGGAGTCACCATCACTGGAAGTATTCAAAAAACGTGTACATGTGGCACTTCAGGACATGGTTTAGTGGGCATGGTGGTGTTGGGTTGGTGGTTGGACTTGATGATCTTGAAGGTCTTTTCCAACCATAATGATTCTGTGATTCTGTGACATTCTATCCAATAGAATAGAAAGAAGTGTATTGATACTAAGATTTCTCTTTAGTCTCCTCTCAAGTCTCTAGCAGAGCGAACAGGTTCCTTCCGTTTGCTTTCTTCCCATAAAGGAAATCTGGAAAATTAAAGGGAAGGAGGAAGGCTCCATCTAGATTCTTTAATTCTCTTTCAGCTTTTCGTATTTTTCTCCCCACTTATTCATATTTCTTCAACTTCAGAATGGAGCTTAACTCTTGAAAAGCAGATCTTATTGTCCTCTGTGTCAGCTACATACATGGGAATAGTGGGTGCAGAATTTATATGTTTATACAGAGTTAATGTCTTTGTGTACTAACAGATGTGAGATACCACCGATGGCGTGTGCATGGAACTGTGCAGTATCACCTACCTACAGAATGTGAAACTGCTGAGACTACTTCCAATGCTATTTTTAAATTGAGATTTATTAAATTGGTGTCTGTAGAAACAAAAAGAAAAGAGAAATTTTAAGCAGCAAAAATCAGGAAGCATTTACTGCTTGATTCTTGATTTAGAAAGAAAAAGATCAGGCAAGAGGGATGGATCATAAAATTTGAGGTGCACACAGCAAAAAAAAATAGTTTTAGTAGGAGCTGCATATTTTGGATTTCCATATTTTAAAAAAATATGTTGACTTCTCAGATGAGGTTACCGTCACATTCCACCAATGCTTTCAGTAACATTGGTCAAGCTTAATCTATTTGGGCAAGGAAGTATACCAAAGATTGTCTAACATGCTGTGAGTGGCAACAGCTAAATCCCTACACTGTCTTCAGTTAGTAATACTGTAAATGGTCTAAATGTAGTTCTGATGTTCAGAGTGTTCAGCTCTGCTATCAAAACGGTGCCTTTAAAGAGGCAATTTTGCCACTTAGATTGTTTCAGTTTTGTGGTCCACTTGCTGAATAAATCTACTTGTTATTTGTTTAGTTTGTTTCTAAAATTTAAGATCCCCCAAACCTTCAAGGTTCAGAGTGAACAATTCTGAGGCAAGCAGTGAACACGAGTATCTAATTAACATAAGGTTTTCTTTATTCTTACTTCACATATAAGAGTGTTTATAACGTTGAATCAAATAGGCAATAGATGTATGTAATTGTACATTACATAGGAATCATCATTCAAAAAGAGTAGCTATTTTATTTTTATCATGTGTGATGTAACAAAGTGATCTGGAAAGAATGGAGTGGGATTAAAAGATTAACATATAGAATGACCAGTGATCAGGAAACAAAAGCTAAAAAGACACGGTGTAAACATTGGTCTCAGACTTAAGTGTGTTGTGGTTAATCAAACCATGTTCTCACAGGGAATGGATATTATGACTCATGCTAATTCCTTGGACTAAAAAAAAATTGTTTGAGAAGCTGATTTTTTCTTCCCCAAGTTCTTTCAGAGAGACGGCCCTGAGAAAACATACTATATCCCATAAAAACTGTAGAACTGTGGATTCCACAATGGTAACTTAATACAAATGTATTATGTGTTATCTTATACAGCTGTAATTTAAAAGATTATGTTTAAAAGACTTTGTATGACAAGAATGTGTCATTTGTACAAAAAAAGAAAGGTGTAATTACCTTATAATTATGTAGGTTCAGTAGAGGACTAGAGGGTTTAGATGATCCTGGATGTACTATTTATTATCACAGTCTGATGATATGACCATGTCTGTATTCCTGAGGTTTCAGTGCCTCATTTGTCTTACCTGTAAATTTGACAAGATAAAAAACTTGTTTAATTGCACTTACAAAGTCTGTCTGGTAAAAATTGCTAAGGTGGCATTAAGTTCTCAAGTCTTCCTGCATTTACTTTGCTCAGTCGTCC
Source organism: Phaethon aethereus (assembly GCF_964289735.1). NCBI lineage: Eukaryota > Metazoa > Chordata > Aves > Phaethontiformes > Phaethontidae > Phaethon > Phaethon aethereus. The sequence goes on along the minus strand of NC_138579.1, from coordinate 36,385,914 downwards.
ATTCCATTGGGACAATAGATGGCAGCAAATCTGCATTTGGGCAGTCGTCTTTTTACCCATGTAGAACACACGTACAACACCCATTTCTCTGTGTTCATAGGCAGCACTACCTAATAGGTATAAACTGTAAAACCTAGAAGAGAGTTTGACGGTAGCAGTTGGACTCACTTGGAAGCCTTTTTGTCAGAGGCAAAAAAACCCAAACAGATGTTGTCAAATCAGTTAAGTTGGCTAAAGGATAAGCATATGCATTTTAAAAGTTCCTGAATGGAATCGATGGTTGAACGGATATATACATGTGTTTGCATATACATGCATAAAATATATATGACCTTTTTTTAAAACACACACTCAGGTATTTTAAAACACTCATTATAAATTAATGTAGCAAATAAACATAATTCAACCACAGTCTCTGAAATTATAGAAACAATCTAGATTTCCTCTTGGTGAGTTACAGTGGCTTGCCAATTTAAAAAAAAAATGTTTCCTGGATAAGTGTAAGTAGCAGTAAAATCCATCTGTCAGGGCTGACAGAATGATGAACTTAAGGCAAAAATATGTCCAAGTATTGAAGCATTTGCTTAAAATAGAATAGTTAGGGAGATGGTTAAAGTTATCCTTTCATATTAAGCTGTCTGCTGAGGCGGATGGGCCCTTAGCATAGGAGTGGGTGTATGCTAGCGGTGCGTGCAGGTGAGAACTGATTCAGGGAAGAATGGCATCATCAGCTAGCAGGGTAAACCCACAGATAATGGAACATTAAATAATCAGTGGAATAGAGGGTGGAGAATAGAGGCTTGGCAACAGACTTGGGAGCAGTCTGCTAACAGCAAAAATATCATAAATTAATATGACGGTACCTAAAAATTAAATTTGGACAAAAACTGAATCTCTGCAGCTGAGGGAGGTACTCATTTTTCGAGTAGCCCAGGAAGCATTTGGCAGGGCTGACCGTTCTTAGCTGTGCCAAAGTTAATTATGGGGAAATATCAGCTGCTGCAAGAAGGTATTCTGAATGTGGCCTCTTGCTACAGCTCTGTATCACTTATGAATCAATGAAAATTATTAGAGTAACCACATTATGGGTAAAATTTGCAGCCACATTGGAATTTTCTCTTTAGCAGTAGCTGACCTAGAATAGACATCTCAAAACAGAGGGGACATAGATAAAAATAATTGATTCAAACTGACTGCAGAATGCAACTGTAGTCAAGCTTTGAAGTATTGGAGGTAACGCTGAGGGGGTGGGACAACCAGTGAATAGGTAATTACAAAACCAAAATGAATTGGGTTTACTCTTCGCTGGGTGAGGAACTGGCTGGATGGCCGAGCCCAGAGAGTTGTGGTGAATGACGTTAAATCCGGCTGGCGGCCGGTCACGAGTGGTGTTCCCCAGGGCTCGGTTCTGGGACCAGTCTTGTTCAATATCTTTATAGATGATCTGGATGAGGGAATTGAGTGCTCCCTCAGTAAGTTTGCAGATGACACCGAGCTGAGTGGGAGTGTTGATCTGCTGGAGGGTAGGAGGGCTCTGCAGAGGGATCTGGACAGGCTGGATCGATGGGCAGAGGCCAACTGTATGAGGTTTAATAAGGCCAAGTGCCGGGTCCTGCACTTTGGCCACAACAACCCCATGCAATGCTACAGGCTTGGGGAGGAGTGGCTGGAGAGCAGCCCGGCGGAAAGGGACCTGGGGGTGCTGGTTGACAGCCGGCTGAATATGAGCCGGCAGTGTGCCCAGGTGGCCAAGAAGGCCAACAGCGTCCTGGCCTGTATCAGGAATAGTGATAGGGAGGAGTAGGGAGGTGATCGTGCCCCTGTACTCGGCACTGGTGAGGCCGCACCTTGAATACTGTGTTCAGTTTTGGGCCCCTCACTACAAGAAGGATGTTGAGGTGCTGGAGCATGTCCAGAGAAGGGCAACGAAGCTGGTGAGGGGTCTGGAGCACAAGTCTTATGGGGAGCGGCTGAGGGAACTGGGGTTGTTTAGTCTGGAGAAGAGGAGGCTGAGAGGAGACCTTATCGCTCTCTACAACTACCTGAAAGGGGGTTGTGGCGATGAGGGTGTTGGTCTCTTCTCCCAAGTAACTAGTGATAGGACAAGAGGAAATGGCCTCAAGTTGCGCCAGGGGCGGTTTAGATTGGATATTAGGAAAAATTTCTTCACTGAGAGGGTGGTCAGGCATTGGAACAGGCTGCCCAGGGAGGTGGTGGAGTCGCCATCCCTGGAAGTGTTCAAAAAGCGTGTGGATGTGGCGCTTCAGGACATGGTTTAGGGGACATGGTGGTGCTGGATTAATGGTTGGACTTGATGATCTTAAAGGTCCTTTCCAACCTAGTGATTCTGTGATTCTGTGAATTCCCAAAGAACATTGAATTAAAAATTATAGTATTTCTTGGTTTTTACTATATATATTTGCATTTTAATGCTGTTTTAATGATACACTGTTTTGTGGAAGCATGTATGGTTTTTATAGATTATATGACAAGATTCCAATTATTTTACAATGTAAAGTCAGTAGACACCCCAAAAAAACTGTAGCATTGGTGTGTGACAGAAATCAGGAGAAAGGCTAAAAGCTGGCATGATTTGTTTGCTAGCATGATACTAACAATGTCCAATTACCTTAAAAATAGTGATTTTTACTTTTTTCTCTCCAGTCACCTGGAACTTTCTTTGTATTTTCTACATTACAATCATGTAAAGTAGAGTGGACAGAGGTAACTGGGCTAATTGTATGGGACAATAAAGATGAGGTCAAAATTCAACTGATACATTTTATTCAGCTTATTATACTACAAAGCATAATATTTGTTTTTCTGAACTTAAAGTTTTCGAAATGTAAGAATGACTTATATAATGACGTTAGGGACAACAAGAAGAATAGTTTATCAAATGTGTAAAAACATACAGAAAAGCAGTGATTCAGAAACTCAGAAAGCAAGTCTCTCTTTAGATATCTGATGTTAAAGATGGCACATCTGGACTTGAGTATGTCCTAAAATACACTGTCTTGTGTTTGAATATCTCGATACACGTTCGTATGATATGCAGTACATAATTTCATAAAGTGAAAGGTATGTGTAATACCCTTTTGGCAGAAATGTTGTCTTTTGGTAGGATCTCATTTTGAGATTTTGTGTGAAGAAAGATGAGTTTATTCACACAATAACAACTGATTTGTACTTTGGATTGTTGGCCATTTTACCAAGTGTTTTACTATACTTGGTAATCATGTAATCAATGCTTTTTGATACAGTATGGCACTTAAATTATTTGTAGCTCTGAGTTTTCAGAAAGTTTGAAAATTAGCCTATATATAAGCTAACAGCTTTATGGATTCTGATTCTAGTGCCTCTTTTTTAATGTGGTCCTTTAAAATGAGGCAAAATGCAAAAAAAAAAAAAAAAAATTACATAATTGTAAGTGCAGTGGATTGTTTAATGCTAAGCTGCCATATGTGGCAGCCAGGAATTGAATTTTCTGAATTTTCCACTAGAATGCTCCAAGATGGATGTGGATTTATATATATTTTTATATATAAATGATTTATATATATCCTATGGAATATAAAAAGAGGTATATATATCTTAAATCATGTCAGACTTTACATTTCAGAGTACACACCGACTTCGTGGAATTAATTGTTTTTTTCATTGCTAAATTAGAGGCTATCATGCAGAAACAGACTTACTGTTTTGAGGGACTGTAAACAAGCAATGCTGTGAGCAGGAGAGAGAGTGCCGGGTGGCTGTAGTGCATGACATAGAGGTGTGTACTCTTGGCTGTCAGATTTTGCTCTTACCTCTCCCACTAAATTCACGCCTGTTTGTCTGTAACTAAACCATTCCAAAACTAGGTTGATACTATATTTAAGGTTACTGGAGGAAAGTAAAGTGTTAAGTATCACTTCAGATTGAAAGACTCTGCTTTTTATGCATTTGGTTTAAGGGACTAATGTGGATTGGCAGAGTCCCCACTAAGGCTGTGTTTAGCCAATGTCAAACAGTTTGTCTAATCAGTCTGTTGAGCTTCCTTAGCTTAGCTGCATACTTCACAGCCACCTCTGAAATACGTGTGTGTAACAAGCACATTCAGGAGGGCAAGTAAGAGTGCCTTGGCAGAGGAGGTGAAAACTCAATCACCTGACATACAATGTGTGTCTGGGGCGGGGAGGGGGGGGAGACAGCCAGCCTGCTTTTTTGGATAGATCTGTCCCACAAAATTTAAGTACAAAAACATTTTTTCTGAGTGAAAATAAAGTATGTACCCATTTATACCATTTTGTTTCATTTTAAACAAAAAGGATAACTGTAAGTGCATGTGTTGGTAGTGTGTACCAGAATTTCAAAAATATATAGAACTTTCTATATGCAGAGATTATCTGCAGATGCATACAATTACTTCATTTCATTTCATTTCACTTCGGCATTCCAGCAGAGTCTGCTTTAAAGGATGACTTCACTGAACGGCTGACTCATTTAGATGTGGCAAACAGAGATGAAGATACCTGGGTTTTGGATTGCAGATTGGGGCATTCAAATCCATTTGCTCATTCAAGTGAGAAAGAGAAGATCAACAGAAATGTGTTGCATTTGAGCCTGGAACTGAATGTGAGTAGGACTCTATTCATGCTATATTGGGTTTCAACAAGCATTTATTACATACAGTTACATTTATGGTATGAATTTGTTTCTGGTATGTCTAAAGCCAAGTTCCAAAATATCTGACAAACTTCAAAGTTTTGGATGGGATACAGTTTTCCAGATGGTTTGTGAGTCCATACGCCTATGTGCAGCTAAGCCTGCGAGAAACACATCTGTAAAAAAATTAAAATTATAGAAATAGATTAAGATACATGATGTGTCATTTCTAAAATCATGATGGATGTTTAGTTTAAATTAGTTGTTTTCCTGGAAATGGGTTGCAGGACCTAGCAACTAGGAAACGACAAGGACAAGAACAGGTACCACGAAGATTCAAGTCAGTAAGCAGTGTGGGTGCACATGTTGCAGCTGTGCACACATGCGTGTGTGCATGTACACAGCCCAGGACTGCGAGGAGCTATGCTGTTGCTTCTTAAAGTTTTGGAGCAGCTGAACGGGCGCTGGAGTCCGACTGGCCATGAATTTGACAGGAAAAGTTTCTAAACTTCCTGGGATATATGATACTGAAGCTGAGTTAATCACAGTGTGAGACACTTGGTCAACACAGCCCTGTCTAATCCAGCTGGAAATACTCATATGGTCTCGGGATGAGCAGTAACCAGCCTACAGATAGACACATTTTGGCAGCAGTTTTCAAATTGGAGGGAGAAGGGAACAGAATGTAGTAGAAGAGAAACATGGAAAGGATGAAATGGTTGAGAGAAAATGCATTAAAGACTAGACTACATAATACAGTTTGTGCAAAGAAACACCAACACAAATTTATGTAACAGTGACATCTATTGGTAGAAATATCAGAACTGACTTAGAAGTACATTTAAAATGTTCTAGTGATGCTTGCACTCACTGTTGCTGTTCTCTTGAGCTTGTTACAAAATTGATTTCTTGTCCTAACCTCCTCTTCCTAAAATAATTAATTAGAATGTAGTTATAGTACTGTGAAGGTGCAGGTTTATTCTTGTAATAAAATGTTGAGATGAAAACAAATAACTGGGCTGAAAAGAACTGTGATGTAGTTGTTATCACTGCTACAAACATATGCTACAACAGGAAGAATCCAGTCCATGAGGATACTTCGTCTGCATTTAGAAAGTGCTTGTATAGAGCAGGAGGAGTTCCAAATTAAAAGTCATTTAAGAACAATGATTTGAGTAAAATAAGAGACATCTAAGCTTGTAAGCAGTTTGTTTCCATTTTCTTACTCTTTTTTAAGCAGCGTTTTCTGCCTAAAAGTACAATTAGCTGCATTATGAAAAAGGGAATTATTTCCGTTTCTTGTAGTTAACAAGGAAGAATATTTACTCCACAATTTTCAAGAGCATGACTGATGGGGTGTTAGTGACCCACCAGTACACTTTATCGTGCAACTCGCTCCCTGTGACTCTTTCTTGAAAGTCGTTCGGAACAGAACTCTGGGCTGAATTACTTGCAGAGCCCTTGCATCTCAAAGACTATTTATCTGCTTCGAGTCCATGTCCAATTGTGTGACAAGGGATAGGAGGAGGATCTGCCAAAAGAATGGTAGTAAGAAGGCTGCTGCTGGCGCTCCCATCAGAATCTGTTTGGACTGCAGCACTGCTATAAGCAGCCCATAAGAAAGATAATGGCCAAAAACAGGCTGAATGAGTTGTTCTCAGATATTGGCTTCCCTGTGCATTCCTCAGACTGGACAGCAAGACAACTGTGGTAAAAAAAAATGTGCCTGTGTCTGCAGAGCAACTCTGAAACAAAGATAATGTTTCCAGGAAGTAGCAGCTGAAAAGGACCAATTTATTTACTCACAGCCCCACTACATCCAGCCATGTGATCTATGGCCCTTTCCTGCTGTTGGAATAAAAAGTTTAGCTTGATTGATCAAAAAGGCACGACTGTTTTAAAATGCAGTTGTATTCCTAATAGTAACAACGTGAAAAAGAGCGCTTCTTACTGAAATAGCGCTGCTTTCTGTGGATTAGGAACATCCTTACATAAATGTATAATGTATGTGTATGTATGCATTTACAGTTATACTAGTGTTTGCTTATGTTATTGAAAAGATGTTTCTATGTTTCTATTAGTTTGAAGGAGGCAGGTTAAGTAGATGAGGGAGTTCTGCTCCGACAGGAGTTTTGAATGCACAATCTGTATTGGAAGCCTGAAAAAAAACCCTGTGTTAGACTTTAAATTTTAGTTGAAGCATGCTGTGTTCTCATTCACAATCCAGCATAGAGAAGACATAGAGATACAGAAGATAATCAAACAAAACAGAAATGCAACTCCACCCTATTCTTTATACAGCATTTCATCTTAGATAAGAAAGCATGTAAATGAGATGTGAAAAAGCAGCTAAAATAACTATTAATAGCTAGTAATTACTTAAATTCTGGTAGATTATTTGACGTGACTATATGGATTTTATTTTATAAATGTTTTTGTTTAACCTTTAGACTATTATATCATACTGTAGATGGGGAGCAAAAGGCCTGTTGAAATGAAAAGAAAGTGAAAAAAGAGCAACCTAGAAAAGGAGAGCACAAAGGGAAAAGATTAAAAATACATTTCCATTCTTTGTTACGCTAAGTGCTGGCCTTTGTGCCTTCATGCACAAAGATCTCAATCAGTTTACTTACAAGTAACAAAGACAGGGAACAGAAGATCATTGTGAACTGTGTATGTCTGCTTGTTTCATCCAGGAGATGAGCCAATATATCTCTTCTGCAAGTTCTGCCTCAGAACTACCATTGGTTTTTCATATGATGTGTTTTACAGGCTAACTGTTCCATACAGTTATTGATCCAATAGGCACTCCTTCAAAATAGTAAACTGGCTTTCTTAATGTGCTTTCTGGTTTTATAACCATATAACTATTACGATCTTTTTTCAAATTCTCTAAAGTAGCCGATATTTCAGTGTCAAGCAGAATTTTGGTGAAGATGTTAAAAACCACGTTGCATTACAGCCCCCTACACCAAGTGTGTCTGGTGTCCACTCATTCTGTTAGCATCATGCAATGCTGAATTTTGATAAGAATTACCATATCTATGTTTCCGTTGCTACATCTAACCTTAATTACTTACATTTAGAGCGATTATGTTGGTGATACCTCAAGCCTCAGGAAAATTGATCACATAATGGTCTGTAGTGAGGTAACAAGGCTGAGAATAAGGATGAAAATCCAGGACTTAACAGGTTTCCTTCCATCTTCTGTGCCTTTTCTATTTTAGAGCATTTAGGAGTTAAAATACTAAGTATAAAATGAGATAAACAGCAGGAGAGACAGGAGAGCAAGAGAATGTTAAGATCATAATCAGGCAGCACAGCGAGCACAGGGCTGGGGACAGGGCAGAGAGCAGGGCTGTGTCAGCTGAGCTTCAGATCAGTTCAAACTGCCTGAGCCACAACCACAGCCTGCTGTTTCATGTGGCTCTTCTGAAGCCTGACACAATTCGTGCGCATTTGATTCTTCGATTATTTTCAAGAAATTATACAAAGTTTTCTTGGTTTAAAGCTCTTTATGTTGAAAAACACATGGCTGTTTCGTAGAATGTGTCTTCATGCCCCGTTCATGTTTCTCTAGTTTGTTATTACAAGTGATCTGAAAATGCGATCTGAATAGATATGGGATCGGGAAGCCTTGAGCCCTGCCGTATGATGGTGGTAGAAATTAGATTACTTTATTCTGGCTTATTGTGTGTTTTCTTCAAAGCTAGTTTTAAAACCTACTTCAGGGAAGCTCTTAGACGCATCAAGAACAGAACTGGAGTGAGTTGTAGGTGTGGCTTCTGTCTGTGATGAAATGTAGGTCAGAAAGGGTGTGGATTATTAAATGTGCTTTAAACTGTAAGGAATGATTGTCCTTTTGTATAATTAGTGTGTTGACTGCCCTGAAAGTTGCTGTGACAGGTTTTAGGGGCTTTTCTGAGGCACCAGAGACCTGTCCATTTTATTAAGTAAAGAGACTTGTAACATTATCATAACTGATTTTTTCTAGAGATTTTGAAGTTGTTTCTTCCTTCAGATGCAGTATTACAGCCTGTTCAGAGAGACTTTCCTTATGAGATAGATCCACCCAGCATTAAAACCCTTCTGCCAACAAACTGGCTCCATCTCATTTGCACATCAGAATATGCTGATCTCCTTCTTGTGTAAAAATATTAAGGGCACATATCAATGTATGTGTTTTACCCAGAAACACTCTATCGGGTAAGTACCAACGTGTATTTTATTATCAGTTATCCTGTCCCTCAACAGGGGTCTGTCTGCTAGGGTGATCATCAGACTGTGAGAAACAAGTCCTTACAAAGGCGTTATTTGAGGCCGGGGCTTTATGGGCTGAGTGGTGAATTTGACTGGCTGGCTGTGAGTTTTTGATCATTTCTCCAGGGGTAGATATAGAGATGAGTTCCTTTGTTCATCCTAATGCTCAAAAAGCTTGAAAGTTTCTTCTCACTTCCCAGAGTTTATTATCAAGAGAAGAGGTACATATAAAGTAGTATCATTTTCTGCAGGCTTGTGAGATTACCTCTGGTTTTATAAGGTATATTTCTACTTCTGCACTTTCAATTATTCAGTGTTCAACTCTGGGTTTTCTAGCATCTCAACATCTAGCATCTCACTGCATGTGGCTTCACACTCAAAGCACCATCCTTTTCACTACTAATTTGATCGTTGTCTTGTAAATTTTGTTGGTATGTTGTTCAGACGTAAAGTATGGTTTTCCTGCTTTTAAGTCCACTTTTTTAATCTAAACTTTTCATATATACTATTAAAATCTTAAGTAGTTAGGTAGTGGCTATTTCAGTAACCTGCTTATGTACAATATTCATAGGACTGTTACAGCTTAGTGACCCTAGATTATTACAGAAAAGTTTTATTGTAAGTGTGGGTTGTCATTAATATATACAGATAAATAAATATTTTGGCATACTCTGAATAAGTATGTTTAGTTTAAAAGGTACCATGAAGTTGTTCATATAGGTATATTTTTTGTTAGTGACCAACGAAACTGTTCTTGAAAAACATGATTTAATGTTTATCCATCATAAGTTAGCCAATCCCCAAATAAATAGGTACATAAATAAATAAGCAAGGCATAACCATAGAAATTATCAGGACAATGAAAGTCCTGTGGCTGAACAATAAAAATAGATGTAAATTTAAATGTAGAAAACTTTGGTTCAGTAGGGTCACTTTGCCCCAGTTATTTTGTCATAAAATGAAATTCAGAATTGCTGTAGATTTGCCTTCAAGCAATCTTGTTTTAGGGGAAATCACCAGTGCTGAGGTAGCTGCCTTCCACTTCTCTTACTAACCCTGGAATTATAAGAGTAGGTTGGCATAGGGAGTGAGAAAGACTCTACGTCTCTTTCCTTATGTAGAGCTTCCTTTCGTGATATTAATCTGTATTAAGCCTAGAAAGCCAGGGGAGCCATGACCTGTCAGTCGTTTCTGTGCTTGGCACCCGATGATTAAGCATAGCGGAGAAGCAAGTCCAGAGCTTACTACAGGAAATGGCAGGCAGTAAGGCAGAAGACATTGTTCTACGCTAAATCACAGATAAAGGTGGGAATGATTCCAGTGCCCTTTGTCTATAGGTGTGCATGCAACCCTGTAATTGAAAAGTTGTCTGTAAGCTTCATCTAAGCCCTTAGTATTACAACCTGACTTTTGGGAAAACTTCTTCCTGCAGTAGAGACCAATGACTTTTGCTGTTAACTTTATGGTCTTTTACAGTATATTGAAAAGGTAAACACAGGCCTCTTGTATGGTCTACATTTTTAATCCTTAAACCAAAAGTTAAATGTGTTGGGTTATTTTATTGTTGCTTGTCTGTAATATTCAGCTTTTCAGTAAATGTTTTTCAGTAATTTGACACTGTGGTGTGATCTGCAGACGATTTCCCTATGAAGGACAGCTTTCCCCATGTTGCTTGTTTAAGATTACTTATCATAGCTAAATGGCTGACTGTAGAATGACCCACTAATTTGGATGCAAAAAAAAAGAAATAGTATCTTTGAATTTTTGGGGTACCAATGTGGAAATTTGACTAAACTTCTTAAAGGCCAGGGAATAAGAAGAATACAAATTCCTGCAGATTTGCAGTCTCTGTAGTTCCAAAAATAAGAAAAGGAACAAAAGTGAAGACTTGTGACTGGAACTTGACTTTCTGAATATCAAAGGTGCTTAAGAGTATTTTGTACTTTCTTTATACGTGTGTTATGGAAAAAAAATACGTATTATCCCGGACAGCTTCTGTTAATACTGAGTTCTGCAGTCTTGAAGATTTCCCTCAAGTGTTTTTGCCAGTATTAACTAAAACAAATCTCACACATATAGCATTACTGTGGCAATATATATGGCTGAAAGTTACCAAAAAATATGTCAGCAGAGATTGTTCTGGTTTGCAATAATCCAAGTTTGGGTGCAGTGCAGATGGACAGCCTGCCTGATTTCTAAACAGTTAACTTGGCATTCCTGAGCGCTGGCTGTTTACCCTGCCCACCCGAACAGTTCCTAGCCACTGGGTGTGGCGAAAGCCTTTGATAAGTACCTGTGTACAGTTCACAGAAATAGCTGTGCAGAGTTAGGACAGTAGTAATATGAAACCAGTCTTGTGGGTTTTTGTTCATGGCCCCGGAGGCTGAAATCTGCATTCCAGATGAAACCTGCAGCAAATCGGAAGAGAGCCTCTTTTGCTTCTGCTTTCTTCGGCTTCAAGGGCGCTCACCCGAGTTCACTCTGGCTGGCCGAGAACTGGGGACTCTGCACAGGCTCCGAGCCGTGGCACTGGAAGCTTCAGATTCGTTACCTCAGGTTTCCATTTGAGATTTTTTTGTGATTATGGATTTACAAAAGAAGATCTTAATCCAAGTGGAAAGACTATGCAAAAGAATCCGTCAGGAATTTTCTGCTGAAAACCACTCGCAGCTTGTGTACCGGGATAAGGAAGTAACAAACTGCAAATGCGCCCAGTTCTGTTCGGGAGGCTTGTTTATATAGCTGCTCTGCACTTTTTAGCACGTAGGAAGTTGTGTGCAGCCAGTAGGATTGCAGGAGTCCCAGCAGTAACCATTGGTCAAATTTTCAACCGAGATTAGTGCGCTGGCATATTTGCTGTGACAAAAAACCCTTTGTGTAAAGGAACAAGTTACCGACGCTGCTGTGAACTTTTTTTTACCGTGGGTCTTTTTCCTGTTCCTGAAGAAGTAGACTTTGGAGACCTGACGGGCACTTTGGCGGCCGGCTGCAGCGCTGGAAGCGGAAGGAGGAGCAGGGTGACCTGGCAGAGGCTGGCTGCCTTCGCAGGGCAGGGAAGCGCTGCCTGTTGCAGTGCCTGTAGTGAGTTCAGTCTGTTGTCTGAATGCATGTAGTAAATACATGTGTAGCAGTTAGTAGCACTGCTAGAAGCAAGCCTATTCTGTACTTCATGCAACATGGAAGAAGAAAATGCGGTGCCTGGTTGTAGTGAGCCTTCAGACCTGGAGAATACAGCAGAAAGCAAACCTGATCTTTTCACTACCTTTTCTGTGGAAGCACTTTTTGGATTTACAACTAAATTTGAATCTACGGCTTCCAAAGAAGAAACAGTGCTTAAAGCATTTCAACCTTTGCACACCAATATAAATACTTATGCTAACACCTGGCATGAGAGGAATGATAATGATTGTAATGACGACTCAGAAAATCAGCACAGCATGAATAGTACCAGTGGCCAAGCTGACCCAATGTCTGGCGGGCAGACTGACCTGGAACTGGAGTTAGCTGAACAAAATGAATTCCTTCTTCACCATTTAAGGTTTGTACAGACTTCTTTGTCTGAAGCTGACAGTGATGACAAGGATGCTATTCTCGTACAAGGTACTTTGGTTCATACAACAAGTGATACAGAATCGGACACGGAGAGTACGGACCTAGACACTGATGAAAACAACACAAGCGAATCTGGGCTAAATAATGCTGCTTTGTCTGCTGAGGCTTTGGATGATAACAATCAAAATAAGGAAGAGTCAGAATCAGAAGGGCACAGCAAGAGTGATAACAACACTGTGGGTACAGATGACATCGAGTTACACCCACCAATTTCTAAGCAGCTCCCAAAGGAGCTGGATGGTATTCTGGAGCATGACTCCAATGGAAAAGACAAAATGTTAATGGATGAGCAGTTCAGTCACTTGCTTGCTACAGGGGAATGCCCTCAAGAACTTCCAGGTGAAGAACAAAGACCTTCAGCTGATAATACACTGCTCCAAAAAACAGCGCTGGCTGAAAAGACTTTCCAGCTGCCTGCTTTCTTTAGTGGACTACGTGTAAGGAAAAAAGGACTAACCACAGAGGATGGGGAAACTGTTACAGAAATTAAACCAAGGGAAAATGATTTAGCTCTGCTTAAATTACGACAGCCTGTTAAGAAATCCAGTATTACATCAGGTTTGACCACTAAAAAAAAATCAGCTGAACCTAAAGCAAGTCCTACTTTCCTGGAACAACTCTCACACTTGTTAAACATAGACGTCTCCAAGAATGAAGATAGAACCGAGGACTCTGGTGAGGTATCTGGGGAGACTGAGGACAGTGATGAAGCTCAAGAGAACAAAGCCTCTGGCAAAGAACCACGATTTTCCTCTGAGGAAATAAAATCAAGCCCTGCTGAATCTGCACTGGACGTCTTTAAAGCTTTATTCACACGGCCTCCCAAAAAAGAAACAACTGCAGATACTTCAGAGCTGGAAGCCCTAAAACGCAAAATGAGAAATGAAAAAGAGTCCTTGAAAGCTGTGTTTGAAAGGTCAAAATCAAAACCTGGGGATGGATCATCAGACAAATCCGTAGGTTGAATTGCATTTTATTCCTAAGATCTGCAAGTAAATGGATAAAAAATAATCTCTTGTTTAAAAATTACTGGTGGGGACTTAGGGTCAAAATGCCAGAATTCTCATCTTCTTTTGGCAATCTCAAATTCTGGAGAAATCTTGGGGCTAATTTGTCAAAATTCTTGATCATCTGCAGTTGTAGAAGAATTCACTGAGAACTGGTGATAGTCACAGCCTTTCAATTAGAAGAGAGAACTTAAAAATCAGGTTCTGATTTTAAAAAATCACTACAAAACAGTTGCCCGTATGTTAAGTATGGCTTTAAATCAGTTTGCTGCAAATATTTACTGTAGTATTACTTAGTAGTTTCTCAATCTCACTCTTTTATTTCACAGAGTTTTTTATTTTTAAAAGTAACATTTAATTTTACCTTTAGGAATAATTCTATGATAAAAACTGATACAAGATGTTATGGATGATTTTCAACTCAGTTTGTCGGAGACATAAAATTTAAAGTAATTTTTTTTCTTATTTACATGCATATATCTGGCTTTGCAAATACTCATAAGCATTTAACCTTATCCGAGTATAACTTAGTGATTCCAATTAGACAACTCAAGTTATGGATTACTATAAGCATTTGCAAGGTTAATATTCTTAGGCATGTAGAGATTTAGTTAGTATAGTTTTAAGAAATGAAAAAAAAAAATCTATGCTAAGTTTTCATAGAACCATAATGATAAATTAATTTGAGTGTGATTTGAACTCTTTAATGAAATGAGTAACCCTTGGGTTGGGCTTCCTCCAACCCAAAATTCTTGCAGCTACGTTTTTGCAGATATAATCAGTCCAGAAGATTGTTCCAGTTGGCTAAAGGGGAGATTATATGAGTGATTAAATTTGCAGGATTGGACCCTAAGCCTGAATGAAGCTACTTAAGTTAATTTGCTGTGTTGGTCGTACTCTCTTTCAAGTTTTTATTCTTACATAAAATTAAAACCTTTTCAAAAATCTTGACTGACACCTGGGTAGACTGATAATACCAGTTGGTAGTAAATTACCTATGGGGAGGAGAAAAGAGGTACTCGTTGGCCATGGCATGTACAGCAATTGCAGTCTGTGTGTGCTCTTCCCATTCCTGGCTTGCTTCTTCCGGCTTACACCATTCCCTGCGCTGTGCTGGCGTAAGCGTTTGTGTGGCTCACAGCAAACCTATTTGGGAAGGTGTCATCACCCACGGTGAGGTAGGAAGCACAGGAGTCAGCAGGAGTGGCTTTTCTAAATGGCTGCTTAACATCCCATCTGGTACAAATGTACATTTTCTCAGGGCAAAGCCAGCGTAAAAGGGTCTTGCCTTTCCTTTTTCCTTGCTCATGTGGGCCATTTATGGGGCCCTTGTCATACAGGGTTTTACTGTTGCTGCAGTTGTGTCTCTGCAATTACTTACAGTAGCATGTTCTAAATCAGGTTACAGAAATGTTAGAGATGTAAAAAACAAAACCAAAACGTAAACCTCTAAAAGACTGCTTGTTTAGTGTTTTAGTGGGGAGGGGGAGGGAGGAGTTCCCCATTTAAAGGGTTATTTTAGCATTCCAGGTGACAGTGCAGTCCCATTAGCAGCTGCAGCAGCACCTTGATGTGGCACTATTACGTGGTATGTGCACAGAGCAAGCTGCTGGGGGTGGGGCAGGAATTTCATAAACTATCTCTGCTTCCAGAAAATTATATCGGCAAATGACATCTTAGGTGAATCCCACTAATGTTTGTTTGTAAGAGGAGCACAGATGGATCTTTTTAGTCTGAAAAAAAGATACAGGAAAAAAACCTTAGTGTTCTTGACCACCTCTATGGTTCACCAAAGGATAGACAGCTTTCCACACTGATGCGAACAGTTTCAACAAATCATTCTATGTCACATGCATTACGTTATTTTCGCCTCAAAATTATTTTTCTAGACGGATTTTTTTTTTTTTTTTTTTTTTTTTTTTAAAATCCCTTCCAACCAGCTGAGCACTGTTTCAATCAGTAGAATGAGACAGATAACCATTCTGGATTACACATGTAGAGCTGAGCATGGCAATTGCTGTTTTGGAACCAATTGATACTGCAGACTTCAGTTTTCCTCTTGTGTAATTTAACAGCCTGACCTGAGTCCCTCAGAGCAAGATGACAAGACTCCAGGGAGACTCCAGACTGTCTGGCCACCACCAAAAGCAAAGCACGAAGAAGTGAAAGTAGGATTAAAGTACACAGAAGCAGGTAAAGCGAAATGGTGAAGCATTTGCAGAAATTAGTTTCTAACATTTTTAATCTTGTTTAATACAGAGATGGTGATAAGTCACAGTATTTTCTTACCTGGAAAAGCAACTTTATATTTTGGATGTATTGTTTACTGCTACTTGTTAAGCATCTGTTTTTTAAATGTAAATGGCTAAATCTGTGTTGAAACCTAAATGCTTGCTTGTGCAAATTCATGAGGAAAGAAGTGGATTTTTTTGGTAAATTAGGTTATCCATTTCTAATGGGATTCTGTTCAGATGAATGGCAGAATAGTGAATGAATGGAAACCTGACTGCCTTTTCCATTGCCTTAGAATGCGGTGGGCAGTGACCTGCTGGACTCCAGTGTGACTGCAGATTTTCTTCAGGTAGTGTCCAGAATAAAAGTACTGAAAACCATTACTGCAACTTGTGTATAAACAGTGGAATACTCATATCCACTCAGATCACTTTTATAGCTAGCCATGTATGTGGTCCTATACAGATGTACGAGAGGGTATGTCTGAAGTCCAATGCTAACTAGTGATCAGATAAACTTTCCACAGAAAAATACCTCTTAATTTTTTGTTACTTAGATAAATACCTACATAACATATTTACAAGGGAAAAAGTAATGATGGTAGCCACCGCAACTCTGTTTCAAATTTGTGTTGTTAAATCTAAAATGGGAAGACCTTGTTACTCAGAAGTTAGTCATAAACTGTGGAGTTGTCTGAAGCATTGAAATGAAAGGCAATAGACAGTCTGTTCTTCATGTACCTGGAGATTTTAGAAAACACCACCTAGAAAGGATTAAGTGGAATTAAAACCCAAGCTTTTATACTACCTTCCTATGAGAAATTGTACAGAGCAATGCTGTATGGTTCTTTCCAATTCCAGTGGATATCGATTTGGCCTTGTATACAAGAAAGAATAAATAGTAGTGCATCTACTGCTTTGTATTGTTCAGTTATTACTTCTTTCTCTCTCTTTCCTCAGTTTTCTTCACCTTAATCTTCCTTTTTTGTAAAGTGAGCATGATACTGGAAGCATAAAAGTTGCTGGAAGATTGAGAAAACTTGATTTTGACAGGAACAACATGGTTCTAATATAGACAGAATTGAATTTACAGAGCATCTGATTGGTCTGAGGTGAGGGAGTCTATCACTAGATGACCAGGACAGGTATTCAGCTGTTGACAAGGAGTGCCTCAGGATCTTTCTGTTGCTCTTAGATTATATGCTTGCCATATTTAATTTTACCCAAATACATTGTGTTTTTTCTCTTAATGACTGTAATTATCTGTGGCAAAAACATATGCTGAAATAAAGAAAGGAAAGGAAACTGAATTAACAAAAGCTCCAGATTCTACTACTTGTAGAGAAATTAGGTCATGCTTTCCTGAAATTTAAATAGGAAGGACAGACTGGCTTAGAGCCTATGTAAATTGTTACTCTTTTGTTACTGTGATATTTTGGGTGGCAGTGTCATCAACATGCTGATGGTTGGTTTGCTAAGTCAAATTTTTATACAGAACAGATTCTGCAGTTCATTAGTCACTCCAGTGTCTGGCAGAGAGAAGGATTCAAATGAAAACAAACTGCTGGTGATTCAGCTAGGATGAGACAGAAGCGGTGCTTTTAAAGGAAATAAGCAAAGACTCTGTTTGCAACATAAGAGTGTAGTAGAGTTCTAGGCGTACCTTAGTGATTAGTAGGTTTGTGTTTCTTTCAGCTGTTCATGGATGTCCAGAAAGCAGTTGTGGCAGCAAGGACACTGCAAGCAGTTATAAGTTGCATGTGATGGATCAGTTACATCTGCTTTTATGAGTGCTAGGGTGACTGTTTTAAAGCGCTACACGTAGGAATGAATTTATGTGGTCTTCTGCAAGTAAAGGAAGTTACTGTTCATGAGTAGAGCTGATATAACGAAAAAAACAGAGTTTATATTCAACGTTGGTCTTATTGCTGGGGGACGGGGTTTGTGGTGGTGTTTGTTTTTTTTTTTTAAACGAATATGGAAGTGGCAATACAGCATTGCTTCTAAACTCAGTATCTTCTCTCTGAAAGTGGTTGGTACCTTCGAAGTGCGTGTGTATACCGGCATTTCCCCTCATGCCCCTTCCCATCCAAAATTCCCTCCCAGTCACCAGAACTTCTTGTCCACAAAGTGGGCTTCTTAAAAATATTGTATAAAGCAGGCTAATGATCACCATTAAAACAACTGGTCTCAACGTGAAACCCTATTTCTTACCCCAGTGTCTTGTCCTGACGGCTAAGATCAAATGAAAAATTCTTGATTTCAGAATAGTGTTCAAAAATTGTGTGTGACAGGGATGTTTGTGATTCCAGTCTTCCTCCACTGATATTTCTGAATGGATGATTATCTGTAACATAAAAAATGCCCAAGTGGCTAGTTTTAAGTTTCAGTCAATGATTTATGTTAGTGTGTTAATTTCTGTGATTAAGAGTTTCATTTACTAAAACAATAGGAATCTATATACAAACAATAATAATATGCTGAATTATTAGGTAAGTATTCATTTATCACAGCTTTATTTTAGGTTTAAACAAAATATATGTCACAAGTGTGATCACATCCAAGGAAAATCTGTGGACATAAGTCTTTGTACTTCTAACAGGATACAAGAATATGTACTTAATTTATGAGGCAACATAGATTTTTTTGCATTTGTCATGAGAAATTGATATTTAAAGTAACACTGAAGATTTGAAAATTGGAATACTGTAATCTTTCTCACAATTCTGCAGTAAGTCTTTGATTTACTTCCTTCATCACCATGCACTATGGCAGCTATGACAGGAAGGTAGGGATATTGAGGGAGAGGATTCCTGGCTTTTTGATCTTTTCTCACCTCCTTGACATGTTTTTCCTCATTGTTCTTGCTGCCTAGTGGAAGCAAGAAATTCAGGCTTAATTTGGCCTACGCAGCAGACATCACAGTGACTCATAGCAGCTTGGAGGAGCAGCTAACTCCCTCCTGAGGCTCGTAGTCTGGCTTGATGTGTGGGAAACCAACTGAAAAGCAAATGGACATAACAAGGAACACGTGTGTGGGGCCTGTTAGGAATATTAGAAGTGAAAGACGTTAGTGAACAACTACAACTCTGCAACAGGTTTTTTTAATGCCTTTGAAAACATCTTCTGTAGTCATAGTATAGTCACCCCCAACACCCGAATCTTGAGTTGTAAATTTTTAATTAAAAGGATGATACTATGATATTTTGGCATATCTTACATTTTCTTAATCCTTTAATTCCTCTGTTTCCATAGAGCAACTGGCTCTCTGTAATTAGCACAAGCTGCTTACATGGTTCTCTAGAGAAACTGGAACTTCTTTGAAGTGTGTCAGTCTAAAATAGTTGAAGTCCAGAAAGTCTGTAGTACATTACACCGTTTATATCCTGCAAGACTAGAAAAAGGGTATTTTAATTTATAGTTACAGACTTACTCCATGGAAATCTTTCCTGTATAATCAAAGACACTTTTGTGCATATTTCTCTGGTCCTAAAGTTCTGTTCATCTGTTTTCCTTAAAAGTTTCTTTTTCTTTTTTTTTCCATAATTGTTAGAGAGCTTTCTCCCATTTTTAAGCATTAAATCTGATAGAAGGGTAGGTGTGTCAGCTACTATGTCTGGTGAAAACATCTAGCCACGTAGAGGAGACATATTCATGTCTATACTGAGCGAACTCATCTATGTTACTAGATCACATAGAATGCACATATAATGAATGTCTCAGCTGCTGTGTATGACTGGATCAGCACTTGCAGCCTCTCATGTCCAAGAAGAGGAGTTTAGACATGAGTTCTGCTGCTCATAGAACTACTTCAGTTTGAAGAACAGTCTGCACATTAAGGTCATATAGATATACAGATCCTGTGATTCCTATTAAAAATGCATTTTTAGCCATTAGGATCAAAATAGTTCTCTTCTGTTTTTCTTAAGCAAAAGACAAAACTCTCGCTGTTTCATAGAAGTTTAAAAAGTAATGAGAGAGAAGTATTTGACATTCCTGATGGAGAAAATGTAAAAAAAAAAAATCAAGGTGAAACATTAATCCATTTAGTGCTTTTTTTCATTACATGTTTTCTTGTTTATTCAAATGTCTGTATTTAACATTAAAAAAACATGTTCTTTCACAGTCTGTCTCTTCATCACCCTTAAATTTGCAATGAGGTAATGCTGTCTCTATGGTGCCACAATTTCTATAACAACAGTCTGTGATGCTGTAAGCACAATGTTCAGGGTAAATAAGAAGATCACGAGGTGACTAAGAAAGCTCTTATTAAACAAACAGTGTCTCAGTAAATGGTGGATGAAATACAAAATATTGGCAGAGGTTTATTGCCAAGACTCAAATATATTAAAGCCTTGGTCCCCTGTGCTCTGGGTTCCCAACAGGAAAGTCACTTTATGGTCATGATGTAAATGCAGAGAATAATCAGCTTATGTGAGAGAAAGAGAGGCATAATGGTCTGACCAAAGAGTTGAGAGATAGGAACATGATTTCTTATCTTTCTTTAACATAAACTTCCTTTGTGGCCTTAAACAATTTGTGTTTGTCTCTAAAAAAGACATAATGCTTGATGTTGTTAATGTCCTGAAGGAAGTTGTAACAGTGGCTGCTAATAGTTGGTTTCATATTAAAATTTTAAAAAACCCTTTTTTTTTAGTAATTTAAGTTTATTTTATTGAAGTGTGGTATTTGGGGTTTAGTTCTGGCATTCTATTATACATTTTATTGTAACAAATTAGATGAAGAAGGACTACAGCAAGCAGGATATTATGCATTGATTTAAGATAGTGTTTTGGTGATTTAATGGTCACTGATAAATTTGACATGGCCTCAGAGTGCAGGTGGGCTGCATAAAGGTTTTGTAAATTACTTTACTACATTTTACTACATTTATTGTGCAGCATGACAGGCATATTTGACCATATTATGTCAGTGTTTCATATTCTGACAAATACACTAGCTTGTTATTGAGAAGCTGAGCTTTTTATTACAAGCCAGATTGTTGTAGCCAAATTATATTCCTCTAGAGTAACAATGACATTTTCTGTCCTTACTTATGCTAACTAAAGCTACAATTCTATGGATTTGGAAGGTATTGGGCATAGTGCTGCTTGGAAATCTCTACTGTCTCAGACAAATGGGTTGCGCATGTGCTAATCAATGCAGCAACCACTTTTCCAGGTATGTTGCAGCCCTGTCTGCTAAGATTTATTTTGAAAATATTAAAAAAACCCTCAAAACCAAGCAAGAAACAGAAACTCCCTTTGCTTTTCTCTCCCCGCCTCAGATGATAGTGTCATTCATACTCTGCCTTTTGAGATAGGAACAAAAAGATAGGCACCTGTAATGCTGAAGATGTGTTGTTAAGAGCTTGATGTTCCATTTCCAGCCCTTTTGCTACCTTCTGGAATAACTTCAGGAAAGTTGTGAGACATTTCCAGGCTTCAGTTTACCCATCTGTAAAATTGAGATAAGAATCCTGACCTATTTTTCAAGCCAAATTCAATTCTTGTTCTGTTTATAGGCTGTTAGCACTAGATAGAGACGCAGAATGGAAAAGAATACTGGCCTCCTAAACTTAAATCTGCAAAAAAGTAGCACCATATGCTAACTGTGCCTAAGGCCATGTGATAAAATGCCTTCCTATGCACTGAGGATTGTATTATTACAAGGTGAGGGGGGAAAAAAGAGTTATGCTCCACTTTTTCAATAAAAATCTCTGGTTTATTTCCTTTAT
The DNA here is from genome assembly GCF_964289735.1 of Phaethon aethereus. Lineage (NCBI taxonomy): Eukaryota > Metazoa > Chordata > Aves > Phaethontiformes > Phaethontidae > Phaethon > Phaethon aethereus. The sequence continues at coordinate 36,364,420 of NC_138579.1, read as the reverse complement.
GCATAACGTCTATAGAAATGTAGTAATTTTAGGAGACCTACGGTTTCTGAGTCTGGATGCATCTATTGCAGCAGATGCCTGACAAGGACATATTTTACAGTACACAGAGCCATATCTGGATGCACACATCTGTGTAGCCATAGATACCAGCCTGCTTAAGAATTCACATAATAGAACAGCTTTGGTCTACTCAAAAGTAGAAACTTGAGTTTTAAACTACATTTTTCCACATGAGGAGATTAATCTATTATCTGAATATAATGCAGGCAAGTTCTGTGAATTATTTCTTTTACTGTAGTTTTTATTTTGAAATGTAGGCACCACTATGGGTCCTACGTCCTATGTGACGTTGCAAAGGCCCAAAACGGTCACAGAGTTTTACAAGATGATTCTTGTTATATAATTGAAACACAGTGAAAGAGCAATTGTGTACAGCACAAGAAGAATTACTTTGTATTTTATTTCCATGGTTCTATTTCAAAATATATGAAACTCTTTGTATAACAGAAACGTCTCTGGGTTTTATTGAATTCACTTTCCTGTTCTCCAGTCTCACTGTTCACATGATCTCAAGTTCTGTTTGGCCCAGCATTTGAACATGAGAGATTTAGGTATCAGTCTAAATGAAACCCTGAGTCTGAACACCCTGATGCTTTCTGAAAATCTGCACCTGGATTTAGAACTGCTTTTGTATTTCTTTTTGGGTAAATTTGGTATCATCCCCGTCAAGTTTGCCCCCTCTGCAATGGCACATACACATACTCTTATCTGTAAGAAGACAACCCTATTTATGGTACATTTCTTAGTTTTGTTTATATCCATGTTTTAAGTTCATTAACAATTCTAAATGTGAGAATTGCTGACGATATATTGGGAAGGCGGTGTGCCTATGTGTGTGGATATGTAGTTTGCCTACACTCACCCACATTTGAATAAATACACACTTTATACTGCATGTATAGTATACAGGCATTCCCAACGTATGCTTACTATATATAGTATACAGTGATTGCAAAGGTGTTGCAGGTCTAGAATAAGTGCTTTGAGTTTTAAATGTGTCCCAGATAAAGTCAGTAGCTCATCAAAGAAATTCTGTAACAAATTTGTTCATCGTGTTTGCTGATAAGGTGTTATTTGTTTACCACATTGCATTGAATGAACGCGATCCTGTATAGATTGGTTTTGTAAATATGAAGTAGGACGCTTATTGAGAAAGAAATAATCTTGAATGTCCTCAGCAGCAGTACCTCTGATGTAGCCTTCCTGGGAGGGTGAAAATAACAAGTGAAACTATTAATTTCTTCTATCAGGTAAATGAACTGTAGCTGTAACCTCGCCTGTGTCAGGAGAGGAACGATCAAGTAGATAAGTTACTCAGGTGACTGTTTCTGAATAGTGCTTTATACTGCTTTGCAGTCAGAAAGACTAAGAACTATTTTCTTCATTTCCATAACAGAGAATCAAGAGGTTGCTGGTTTTTCCTTCAGGAGGCTGCTTTTCTGTGGGTATCGTTCTGTTGTTCTCGGGGAATTCCATGAGTGTTGTGAAGTTACTCATTTTCTGTAGAAAGTTAACTCTTACATCTTCTCTATTATCTTAATATCCAGACAGTATTTAGATACTTGACTATTGGCTTGTTCAGGACTGAGAGAGTGGTCAGGCATTGGAACAGGCTGCCCAGGGAGGTGGTGGAGTCGCCATCTCTGGAATTGTTCAAAAAACGTGTGGATGTGGCGCTTCAAGACATGGTTTAGGGGACATGGTGGTGCTGGATTAATGGTTGGACTTGATGATCTTGAAGGTCCTTTCCAACCTTAGTGATTCTGTGATTCTCCACATGTCCCTCTCTATCTGTCTCCCTTCCTCACACCTTCCATATTTTCACCGTACCAGAATCTTTAAGGTGCTGAAAATCATTGACATTTTAGGCGTGGATGGTTCTTCCTTCCCTTAAAAGTCAGGAAAAAAAAAATCTGTTCAAGTGAAGTATGTCTGCTCATTTCCCAGTCTGGGGAATTGACATCCTTGTATGTATTGAATTATCGGGCTGTCAAAGAGTTCAGGTTCAATGGGAAGTAAAGAAAGGACAGATACAAGTAGATGGAATGGGGTGAGTGTTAGCATAATGTGTCAAAACTACATTCAGTATTGTTTTAGCCAATCCCCTATCCCTAAATACAGATAATTTTAATAATTTCTTTAAGTAAAAATCAATTTTAATTTCCTAGTTCTAAAAGGATGTTTAAATGCAAAACTTGTTCAAAGTGATGTTCAGAAAGTTTAAGGAAGTCTGTCCGTCAGCTTTTTATAAACCTAAGCTTTGGGCTTTCACTGACCAATCATCTTGTAAAAAACGTGTAAGCCACAATTTGTCTACTTAAAATGTTGCATTCATGTAGCATTTCAAATAAATGTCTGTATTTCTCCCAGTGTTACTTCTCCTGTGTGAAAATTAAGACTTTATAAACACCATTCCCAGACTGACCAAATAACATGTTTTGAAAGTTGCTTATGACTATGTTTATTGAAAGAAAAGCCTGAACATTTGCAGCTTTTTAGGACGGTAGCCTGAAAAAGCCTGGAAGGTCGCATCAATGTGCATGTAAAAATAAATATATAAATAATAGAAAAGGGGCAGCTGTGGTGACTAGATTCCCGTCTGACACCTGGTGGTTAAAGGGGAAAACTACATGGGGAAATAATGGAGGAGGAAACAAAGACTATAGTAAAAGAGCATATTGAAAATTATGGCACCAAGGGTTACCAAGGAGGGAGAAAAGATTAAGAAACCCTCACCATTCTGAAAATTAATGAATCAGCTCAATTAATTATTGAGTTAATGATTTCCTTTATGCTACAGGGTGTGGTACATGACAAGAGAGGTAGATTGCACTCAAGTTTTCCAGCTTTTGTTCTCTAATTACTTTTGAATTGTGTTAACATTATTTTGTGTGTTTCCACATACTGTATTTAATATGTAGGATTTTTTACCAAAATTAATGTACTGATCAAAAGTGGCTGTCTAGGTCATTTATCTTCAGAGCTTCTACTTTCTACTTGAAGTTTTGAAATCATGGCGGAGAAGGTTCCTAAATTGTTTATGTAAAGTTTGAGGAGGAACTCACCTATTTGAAATGTGAGTTATGGAGATTTCTGTGGGAAAGGTTTTCATATACGAATTCATTTAAAATTATGCAAGTAGGTAAGTTATTATCAAAGAAGAAAAGGTAATTTTTGCACAGCACAGTTTTGAACACAAATAGAATACTGAATAATATTTGAGTGTGTGCGTTTGCTTTTAGCAACACTTTTGGAGAACAAAAATTGCCATTCAAAACATTGTGACCCACTGTATCCCCTGTTCCCAAAGCTGTAGGTTAAATTTTCCAGTCACCAGATTTACCAGTGAACACTTGTACCTTTTCTCTTAGAAATGGTGGTGAACATTGCAGCTTGCTCAGTATCATGACAAAGATTTACCTGAGCATGTATTGTGCATATTTATAAACATTATTGCTGCTCTGTATTCAGATAATTTCTGTGTGATTATATAACTGAACGCAAGTTAAACATTTGTGTAAATTACGTAGATTGTCCAAAACACCCAGATTTTATTTCATGTTTGGTTTTCTATGCATTAAGGAAAAACATGCATGCTATAGTGTGTATTTTCTTTGCAAGACAGTGAAGCATGCCTCATACTTTACTAATCATTAGTAATATCTTGCATGCTTCATTTATCCCAGCTGGTGGCATGTGTCATACATTGACCACTGTTTTTGCACAGTCTGTATTTTTTTAGAAGTGCATGTTTTAGAAACAACTTAAAAAGCAAAACAAGGATTTCTTGAAAGCATTCCCACCCCAAACTTGTGTCTTCTAATCAGATTGTATGGAATGAATCTGTCAGAAGAGGGTAAGCTCTCTGATCTGCGTTGCTCTCCTGGCCTTAGCAAGTAACATAGAAAGACAATAATGAGTGAGCACCATTGTTATTGCCTATTGAAAATCTTGAGAACTTAATGAAATAAAGTATTTAATCATTCTGTAGTGTGCTATGTGCATTTCTGTGTATATACTGAGCTGAGAGCTTTGTAGAGATACTTGCAAGTTTGTTTTCATAATAAGTGTTACTACATGTGGCATATGGTTAACTAAGGAATGTCCATGCGATTTTTTACATGGTAGAAATGTATTTATATACTTGCTATTTGATTTTTATTTGATTTGATGGACAGTGCTAATATCTAGGAACACTTAAGAAATTAAGCAATTCATAAATGGTTGATAATCTTTTTGCAAGACAAAATGATATAAATGGGAGCTGAAAATACTGACTGAGGTATATGTTTGTAGTAATGAATAAAAACCAGGGAGTCTACTGGACTCCCTGCTAGCATATGTATTTAATGAGTGTAAAAATATAAATTCCCTGTGTGTAGCTTAAATACAATCTACTTATGCTTTTGCCTCTAGCTCACCTAAAGCTTTACAAGGAGGGACCACCAGGTGGGTGGAACAGTGTAATGTTGTCTGTCTGTGTCCTGTCTTTGGTCTCTTTTGTTACTGTAAAGGCAGTATTTACCTTTCCTTGATGGAATAAAAATGGTGAAGGCAGAGTCTGCAGTATCTAACACTGTTTAGGACTAAAAATTTTCTACAGACTACAGAAGTTCTGTAATATAGCTGAGGAACTGTTTTCAGAATTCTACCTTATGTTACGTCAGTTTTGGTGGCCACCATCCCACTAAAGTGAGTGGAATTTAGGTTGATTTCTTTGACTTTCAGATCCATCACACAATCCTGAGTATGGAATTTTGCAAAGTTAAAATGTGAAGTCTGATCAGAAGAACATCACAATTGAGAACTGGTGTATTACTCCCCACCCCCCTGCCCCCAATCATTTCTCTTGTTTGTGAGCAAACTCTAGGTAAATGTAACCCATTTTAGAGATAACCTAATATGCCTCATAATTAGGCTTACTATAATCTGGCAGTTCTTATTCTAAAAATCTTTGAAGCAAAGACTATGAGTGTAGTGAAAATTTTGCTGGAAAAGTTCTGAGTTGGTGGGCTATGGACCTCCATTGTGAGGTATATCTTATCTAAGACTAAGATAACAGCTGAATTTAAGCAAAAAGACAAGGTGAAATGAATTAATAAATGATGGGAAATATTGTAGCAGCATAGTTTTACTGATTTGAATAAATATTGCATATAAAAAATGGGAACTGAAGCTTTTCGTACAAGAACTAAACTTGCCCTTTTTACTGGTTTGGTACTAGTCAGTTTGGAAGGATTAAAGGGATGATAGCTTTTTACTTTTCCACAACCTTGATGTATTTGGACACACAGGTCCTTATTCAAAACAAGAACACATTTAACACTGTCAAAGAAATACAAGAAAATTCTATTGAAAACTGCGTGAGGGCTAATTAGATACTAACTGATAACACCATTAGCAGTGAATTAGTAGGGATGTCTTTTGAAGGAAAAGGAGATTTAATTGTGCTTTAAGAAAGGCAATGAACGATATTAACCGGATTTATGGAAGTTTATTTTGGATATAGCCCCTGCTGTGTCTTTCTGCATTTTCTTGCTCAGTTTTGTATCCCACCAAGAGCAGGACACACAGAGCCCTGACCATTGTTGGATTTCAGATGAAGATTAAGGAACTTATTTTGTACAAACTCTTATGATTTGGAAACTCCTTTTAGGCAGCTCTTTCGAATTACCATATTATTATCAAATGTGTGATAACTAACAGAAGCTCCATTGGAACTCAGTTTATTTTGAAAGAGGGTTTTCTGATCGTATTCCTCTTTTTCCTACAATGACTTGTCACTTCTGCAATTTCTTGCCCAAGTAACTGACATAACTGAATACGGCATGTTTCAAAACATTTATATCTTCCCTTGTATGTGGAAATGAGAGAAAGCGACATCTTCTGGAGGGTCCTTCTGTGACAGCTGAGACAGCAGGGGGGTTTTATGGTATTTTAGGTGAACACCGACTAGTTTCATTCTGGTGTCATCAAGGTGGTGAACCGGTGTGCTTTTTGTAAATTGATTCTGAGTTTATATAATCCAGAATGTTCATAAAGTACTCTGAAATTTTGGTCTGCCTTTTTTTCCTGAAATAAATATTTGAATAAAAACTACCTAAAGACATTCTCAAATGATGAAATACCAACTCCCTAGTGATTAAAACACCCTTTCTGAAGAACAAGAAGTTCTTTGAGTCCTCCTTTTAGCGTAATATATTGCCTCAGTATCTCTAGTCTGTCTTCTCTTTTATTTCTGTAAGTTAAGAAACTGTCATTATACTATGTATGGATGATCATTATTTGTTTATTCATTAAGCAGTTTCCTGTTCTCATGCTTTTCAAACAATTACAGTATAGCAATCTGCTGAGATCAAACTTTCTAAGGATTAAGATTCGTTTTCTTTTTTTTGATCCTTTTTTTCTAGTTGAGTTAGGAATACTAGATGTTGTTGGTGAATATTCAATGTGATTATTTTACAAGACTTACAAACAATCATTATGACCAGGATAAACCCTTGATGTGTTCTATCACTAAAGAACAAGTTAGTTCTTAGTTCTATCATGAAATACCATTTAGATGATGATGCAAGTGGACATCATATTAGAAGAAATAAATCCAAAGGAGTTTGAAGCCCTGTCCTCTTCCCTTTGAAGTTTCATAATGAGAGTCCACTCATGTTTGTTACAGTTGCATGGATACTTCTTAGGAAATAAGACAGTGTTCAGACATTTTTGCATTAATTAAAGCAACTTATATTGGAATTTGTTAGAATTTCCCTGCACATACCATTAATAATCTTAGAGTAGGAAAGTTACATTGTCTACGTAAACTGTCATGCAGTGGACTTCTGAAGAGTCTGGTCTGACAGACTCATCTTTCACTGACAGTTCAGCTGCTGGCATTTCCCGTGTCCCCCACTCAAAGTAGGCCCTATCTTACAGGACGCTGGTGGGGGTGTGGAGGTTTAGGTATTTGGAGTTACAGGCCACTCGTGATTTACTGCCTACTTGGAGACTGGGCAAATGAGCAAGCAGTTATGTTTGCCCATCCCATAAAAATCTCATATTTTTTCCCTCTTTTCCAATTGCAACAAATAAGTAAACAACATCTTAGAAGTGTTTGTGGAACAGAAAAAGAAAATACTACCACTCACCTCTACCCTAAAAAGCTGGGGTTCTGAGGTGAAGGAATTCTGGCCTACGCAACTTCTTGAATACAGCAAACAATTTACTGATCATGCAGATTGTATCTGTATTTTTTTCAGATTTTGAAGGTCTGAATTTGTAATTAAAAAGATTAGAGGTGTAATTATTTGGGAATTCTGTATGTTTTAAAGAAGCTAGCTTAAACTAAACCTTCCATTCAATATCCTTAACACCTTGATATTGTAGCTCAACTTTGTAGAAACCATAGACATGAACAGGCCCACAGAAGTTATGGGTATGATGTTTATCCTATAAGGTCAGGGTAAATGCTAAAGTTGAACAGTTGGGGTAGTAAATATTGATGGACTCATTCATATTCAGATATCAAGGGCCTAATAATACTAGAATGTGCTGCTATTTTAGGTACTTGGTTTTTATGATTATTAAGTGTAGATTTGAGCAGTCCTGTGCTACACATTTTATTTGCAAGATTAGCTTTGGGGGACAGAATTTCAGAAAATACAGTACTGTAAAAATTAGTCCAATATATTGAATATGTCTTCCTTCATTTCAGATTATTCTGTGTTAAAGTTTTAAACTCATAAAATACAGTAACTATTAAAAACTATGTCCCTTTTGTATAACTTATATCAGGATAAGCAGCCTTTCTCTATTGCCTTACCTTTTTCCCCATATGTAAGTTTTGGTATCTGTCAACTTTTTGGGTTCTAGGTACTTTTGTTTTTTTATTAAATTGCTATTCAAGAGAACATGAATAAAACCTTCTGCTGTCATACCTGTACACCCCTAATGTTCTTTAGTGTATTTGTACACTCTTTGCTCCAGCAGATGTGATGTGAAAATGGTTGTAGGCAATTTGTCCACTGTTTGGTAATACGTGATACTCTGTCGTCTTGAAAAAGTCGCTGTCTGTGATTCTATAACAAATTCAATTTGTGCCTTCTTAGAGCATTTTAAGCCCTTTGTTCACCTCTTGTCCATCTTAATTATTAACCCATTTTTAATTGTTTGGTTTTCCTTCTTCAGCTTTTCCATTGTGCTTCCACAATAATTCTCTTACCTGTTTACACACTCTGTTTGATGCAATTACCGGACACAGAGTTGATTCCTCCTTGCAGTGGATATTTAGTTAAAAAAACAGTCTCATTTCCTTCTTGCAACCCATTGCTTTGTTGTAGGTGATAATTCCATGCTTTAATTGGAGCACTTCAAATATTTTAGTACCTTATGATAAAGAAAATATTATTAAAAAATCCTTGCTTTTAGATCCAGATCTCTTTTCCTGATATACTGATATGTTGTCTTTATATAATCTGTATTGCCAACATACTTTAAAGTCATGAAGCAGACTGATACCAAATCTGGAGGTTAGTTTAAGGGAGAATGTTATCAGATTTGCATTGGTTCTGTCTTGGCAATGTTCAATCCTAAAATATTTGCTTAAAATCAGATAAAATACTAATTATAATTAATTTTTCCTGCAGTTGTGTGTAGGCAGAACCAAATATGATATGACTAGAAGTATAGTTATGATAGTTTCTAGTACTGGCTATATCTATGGGTGTTAGAACAGGTTCATGATGTTAGTCTAGCTGATCACTCCAGAAATCGTGGGGTTTTTTTCCAAGCACCTTCTTAAAAACATACAGTTGAACAAGCAAATTTCAAATGTATATGTTACTATCAAATAAAATTTAGAAAGCTAATCATTAGGAAAAAAATAAGACAAAAAACTGTATTAAAATAAAAGTCTAGATGAAAAACTAATGAGATAACAAGTTCACATCCAGAATAAGAGAACAGTATATCTATATCCATAAATTGGTGAATTTGACTTCAGAAAAAAAAAGAATAAGGTTATTAATATAGTACAGAACTGCCACCCAGTATAAGTGGCTAATTTTACATTTTCTCAATCTCCTCCTTCCGATTTTCAAGAAATCTGAGATCTATTTTCTTTTCATTGGGATGTATAATATATTTACTCGTTATGGAAATTATTCTGAATTTTCTTGTTTTAGTCATAATTATACTTATCTAGAGTAGAGAATAATCTTTCAAACAATACAAAAAAAGAACAATGATGATTTTACAAGACATAACATTTAAAGTACAGTGAATATTGGAATGCCTATATGGAGCTAGATTTAAAAAAGCTCCATATCTCTCATGTGCTGGGGAGCCTGGAACTGCACACAGTGCTGCAGGTGTGGCTTCACCAGTGCTGAATACAGGGGAAGGACCACCTCCCTTGACCTGCTGGCAAGACTCCTGCTAATACAGCCCAGGACACTGTTAGCCTTTGCTGCAAGGGCATGCTGCTGGCTCATGTTAAACGTGGTGTCCACCAGGTCCTTTTCTGCAGAGCTGCTTTCCAGCCGATTAGCCCCCAGCATGAACTGGTGCCTAGGGTTGTTCCTCCCCAGGTGCAGGACTTTGCACTTCCCCTTACTGAACTTTATGAGATTCCTGTCAGCCCATTTCTCCAGCCCGTCAAGGTCCCTCTGGATGGCAGCAAGATCCTCCAGCTTATGAGCCACTCCTCCCAGTTTTGTATTGTCAGCAAACTTGCTGATGTTGCAAACACTCTGCAGCTCTACGCTCTGCACATATTCATAAATGAACTGGAAAAGTGAGACTTGAGAAGGGAAAGCTTGCAACTGATATGAAGTTAGTAAGACTAGTGAAGATAAGACCTGAATGCAAATTTATCATTATCTTATCAGAATGCAGTTCTTTTTCATGAGGATTTAAAAAAAAACAAGGTTAAAAAAAAAATCTAAGATTGAGGCACTATGCAATAAAATGGCAAAGGAAATCCATAATATAGGACTATTAAGATGTGCAGTTGAGGAAAAAAATCCTAAATACATATAGAGAATAATGAACTCTGATCTGATCATTACTTTTTAAAAACAAGACCTTGATGTTAAAATAGATCTTGGGAAATGTTGGCTCAGTGCTTGGTAGTGATCAAAAAGCAACTGAAGTGGTAGGAATTAGTAGGAAAGAAAGAGAAGATAAAAGAAGAGAAGGCTCCAGGGAGACCTTTCAGTACTTAAAGGGGGACTATAAGAAAGATGGGGACAGACTTTTTAGCAGGGCCTGTTGTGATAGGACAAGGGGTAATGGTTTTAAACTAAATGAGGGTAGATTTAGACTAGATAGAAGGAAGAAATTTTTCACAATAAGGATGGAGAAACACTGGCACAGGTTGCCCAGGGACATGGTAGGTGCTGCATCACTGGAATGTTTTCAAGGTCAGGTCGGATGGGGCTCTGAGCAACCTGGTCTAGTTGAAGATGTCCCTGCTCATTGCAGGGGGGTTGGACTAGATGGCCTTTAAAGGTCCCTTCCAACCCAAACCATTATATGATCTTCTAGACCATCATAGTGCCATTGTATAAATGTCCACATTTCGAATTTTGTGGGAAAATGAAGTTTTGTCAGCTCAGAGAGGGTACAGTAGAACTGTAAAAGGTTCAGGGAAGGATGGCAACTTTGATCAACAACATGGAACATGTTCCTTGTGAGGAAATGCTTATGTCGATGTCTATTCTTTCAACTGGAGAAGAATCAGTCAGGTGGGCATATGATGGAGATCTCTCAAATCATAAGAAATGGGTAAATGCGAACAGTTGTTCACTGTTTCTTCCAGCACAGGAATTGGAGGCATCAGATGAACCTAACAGGTGCAGATTCAATATAAACAAAAGGGTCTTTACCTAATGTGCAATTAAGTCTTTTCTGCAGGACACTGTCTGCTTGGAGGAGTTTTAAAATGAGCAATGCATGTTCATGGAAGACGAATCCACTTGCAAACTATTAAATATGCAAACAACTTCTCTGGTTTAGAAAGTTGCTGAATTGCCAATCAGGTTGCTGGAAGAGTGTACTGGAAAAATACTAGTACCTTTTTGCGATTTTTAAATTTTTTACATGTCATCTGCTTTTTGGCTACTGAGACAGGATACTAGGCAAAATAGACTTTTGCCTTGTCTCAATAGATAATTTTGTTCACTATGAAACCAAATGATTTTTATTTCATGGTTGCACCGCTCTTCATTGTGCCAGTTCTCAGTTTACTTCTTCAGGAACAAAATTAGACTTTGCATTGTGCCCCCAAACCTCTGTAAATTAGGAATATGTGACATGGGTAATCCCAAAGTAAGATGTTTTTGCTTAATTCACTGAATTTTGAAGTGTCTTCTGGAAACCGAATCAGTTTCTGGTAAGAGCTCCTTTTTCCAGAATTCTGCTGCTTTAATGGTTTACAATGATGAATGGTTTGCAAGTCATTTTGTTACCATTATCATTTTCATGATAATGAGGTCCAAGTAGAGTTTTAGTCTATCTGATAAACCCATATGATTACCAAGACTGCCTAAGATGCCTGTCTTATCTACCGACTACAGCAAAACACGGGAGTAAATGGAAATTTAAGTTTCACAGTAAGGAGATTTTTTTTTTTACAATTACTACCTGATTTATTTTAACAACAACAACATAGAAAAGGAAAACGTTGCATTGCCATGTCATAGTATATCTTTAGTTTTCACCGAGGCCTCTATCCAGGTTCCTGGTACTTTGTCAAATTTCATGTTACTTTTAAAAAACGTTTTAGTGAAATATTTTTCACTAACTTGTTTTAAAATACATTGCGAACTACCAACAGATATAACCAATAGTTGTATTTATTTAAGACTTTATAATGTATATGTGCTTTATCTCACCATTTGCTCTTAGAAAAAACATCCAGTTTTATGAAAGTTTGCTTTAGCTGCAGTGGGTTATAATTACTGACTGAAGGATGCTTCAAGTTGCATAAGTAAAGGGAATGCCCAAATGGGCAACAAATTGCATAATTTATTAATTTTTCTTGGGATGGAGTCCAAAACAAAGGAAAAAGTAGTAAAGCAAATTAAGAGTTAGAGCTGGTTGGAGCTGAATTTATGTAGTGAGATTGTTTACTTTTTTGCTTATTTGCCTTATGTAAAGGACTAAGGTTTTTAATTGTTTTCTCAGTAATTAAATGCTAATTTGCTTGTGGTCATTTTTCAGGATAGGAGCACTTGCCATCTGATTTGTATCTGATTTGTTTTGTCCTGGTTTAACCCCAGTCAACAACTAAGCACCACGCAGCCGCTCACTCCCTACCCCCACAGCGGGATGGGAGAGAGAATTGAAAGAGTAGAAGTGAGAAAACTCGTGGGTTGAGATAAAGGCAGTTTAATAGGTAAAGTAAGAGCTGTGCACACAAGCAAAGCAAAACAAGGAATTCATTCACCACTTCTGTCAGCAGGCAGGTGTTCAGCCATCCCCAGGAAAGCAGGGCTCCATCATGTGTAACAGTTACTTGGGAAGGTAAAAGCCGTAACTCTAAATGTCCTTCCCTTCCTTCTTCCTTCAGCATAATATGATGAGCATGATGTCATATGGTATGGAATATCCCTTTGGTCCCCCCTTGGGGTCAGCTGTCCCAGCTGTGTTGTCTCCCAGCTTCTTGTGCACCCCCAGCCTACTTGCTGGTGGGGTAGTGTGTGGAGCAGAAGAGGACTTGACGCTGTGTAAGCCCTGCTCAACAATAGCGAAAACATGCCTCTATTATCAGATCAGCTGTTTTCAGCACAAACCAAAACACAGTCTCATACTAGCTTCTATGAAGAAAATTACCTCTATCCCAGCCAAAACCAGCACAGGTTTGTTTCAAAAGCTCTTCAGAGTAGTATCTGCATTGGGGATAGCTAAATTATTTATGCCCTAAAGCCGCTGTCTTCCTGGCAGGCTATTTGGAGACCAGGCAAGTACTACAGGATGTTTGTACAATCAACGTCCTGTTATCCAGCGTAATGAAAGACTTTAAAACCTCAGAAAATACAACCCCCCTGACATTATACAAACTGGAGGATGTGCTGGCGTGGAATACAGTAGAGTCACCTTGTGACGTAAGATCAGCTTGCCTCTATAAAGTACGGTGTAAAGAAGAGGGAGTCAGGCTCTCTTCAGTGGTGCCCAGTGAGAGGACCAGTGTGAGCACACACTGAAATGCAGAAGGGTCCAGCTAAACATCAGGAAACTCTTACTCTGAGGGTGACTAAGCACTGGCATAGGTTGCCCAGAGAGGATGAGGATGAAGATTTGTGGAAGCATTCAAAAGCAGTCTGGACATGGTCCTGGGGCAGCCAGCTCTAGGGGGAGAGTTGGACCAGCTGACCTCCAGAGGTCCCTTCCAACCTCAGCCATTCTCTGGTTCTGCTATTAGAAGCTTTATTTCCATCTCAGTCTTGAAGGACCTTAAGGTATTGCAGCACCAGGAAGTGGGAGGTCATACAGTTCAGTTGCACCCTTGTAGCTCAGCTGGCTCTGAGAACTATCCACATACATTATGTGTCTTAACTAATAAGGCTGGATGAGTTGCAATGATTATGTGAGAATCAGGCTGGCTGCACACAGAGCCCTGTCAGATTTCTTAAACTTTGGCATAGTTAATAACCTAGACAAATCACTCATGGATAATTTAGAGTTTACAGTATTTCTGGATTGTTTCTGTAGTCTAGATTAATCTGTTTTGTGAGTTAAATGGAATTTAAGAACTCAGTGTTTTTTAAAGCCTGATGTATATTTTGTTTGCAATACAGTTCTTTCCACTAACATGTCATTATTGTTTACTTTGCAGTTGTGATTTTAGCATTCTAAAAAGCATCCCAACACCATTGCATAATTCAACTTCATTATTCTGTTGCTAATATGTTCAGAAAGTGATTTTTGGAATTATATGGACGCATTTATTCTTTCTAGTCAAATTCTTCAGTGTTTTAATGATTCAGATTGCCATGTCTGTATGCAGCATATTTTCTTGGGATGTTAAGTATATATGTAGAATTATACCAAATTAAGGTACTTCACAAAAAATATGGAAGGAACGGACATGACAATTTGTATTACACAAAACTATAATTGTGATGTGATTTCTTTTTCATTGTAATATCTTACATACAAAAATAAATGTTTGCTTGAGGAGATTTAGGAAGGTACTTCACTGGGTGTCAGCTTCTATCCAATAGATAGTTTAATCTAGTTAAGAAAGAAATACAATGGTAGAAAGAAACTTATGCTGTAGAATGTCAGTTTATTGCATAGCAGACAATCTCTTAAATAGGTTACAGTATGTCAGTTTATGATACACTTGCTTTTATGCAGTAGCAGTGTTTTAAGTAATGAATTAGGTTTATTAATTCTTATAATCTAATACTTTCTAAGCATATTTTTAAGGAATAAGTAAACCATAAAAGGTTTGCTACTCCCTATCTTACCTCTGCTTTAGAACAAATTGATTAAACAAAGCAATCTCTAGAACTTATTTCGGAGCTGTCAGCTAGGAGAAGTAATGAAAAATACGTGCCTACTTAAATAACTTAAAATGATGGTATCTTGCAAAATGTCACAAAAATGACATACACCTAATTTTTTGAAAACTCTAACTTTTTATGCTGTGTTAGGTTTCATCTATGGGGGTTCTTCCATCATTCTCTGACTGCAGAAACATTTATGCCAAGATAAGAAGATAAGCAGTAGAGGCTTGGGAATGGGTGGACATGGTGAAAAATCTGCTTTTGGTGCCAGTGCAGGTCTATGTCAGCATACGTGAGCTATGACTCTCTTACCCAAATCCCAAAGAATATTAAGCATTGGGCAATCCCACACTGAAAGCAGATCTTGTGCTAAGATAGATCTCTAGATCTGTATCCTTCTCTTAGCCAAACTAAGAACTGATTGTTAGCAACATTTTCAAAACCTGTTGTTTGCTTTAGTTCTCATGTGACCTTAAAGAGCTAAACTTCAAGTCAGGATGTTCATAAGGTTCATGCCCTGCAAACTTGAGTGCTTAACCACCTGAGGTGCCATAAGGGTCACAACTTTTTCTGGGGAGCTGAGGCAGCTGTTTTGTTAAGTCCTGTTTAGGTGAATGGATAAGCAGAGCCTGTATCCAGAGGGAATATCAACCAGTCAAAGGAATTAACATCAGGAAATCCAAAAGTCCATAGACCTAAGCAGTTGTGATTTCAGCAGAGCAGTCAGGCAGTTTTCCCATGATGGAAAGCTCTAAGTAGAGACAAGGAAGGAAGAGTTTATGTAGATACTTGTCCTGGTTTCAGCCAGGATAGAGCTGGTTTTCTTCACAGAAGCTAGTGTGAGACTATGTTTTGGATTTGGGATGAGAAACTGTTGATAACGTGCTGATGTTTTGGGTTGTTGCTAAGTGGTCAAGGACAGTCCAACTTCTTGTGCTGGCCTGCCAGCGAGCAGGCTGGGGGTGCAGGGGAAGATGGCAGGGGGCACAGCCAGGACAGCTGACCCAGGCTGGCCAGAGAGATATTCCATACCATACGACGTCATGCCCAGTACATCAGCTGGAGTTGGCCGGGGGGCAGAAATCGCTGCTCGGGGACGGGCTGTCGATCACCGGGTGGTGAGCAATTGCTGTATTGGGCATCACTTGTTCTTGTACATTCCTTTGTCGGTATTATTATTATTGTTGTTATCATTGTTGTTTCTTTCTCTCTTTCTGTCCTATTAAACTGTTTTTATCTCAACCCACAAATTTTTTTTTTCCAATTCTCTCCCCCATCCCACTGGGGGCAGGGAGTGAGCGAGCGGCTGTGTGGTGCTTAGTTGCCGGCTGGGGCTAAACCACGACAATACTATTACGAGTTGGAATTAACCAATTTTTTAAATTTTGTGTCTTGTAAAATATCGATCCCTTTTGTTTTTGATTTTGTATATCAATTCAGCTGCTTGCGTATAGTTTCACCTGTGTTTGAAAAAAATAACTTTGCATTAAAAGCTTCCATGTCATACAGATGTCAGGCTGATGACCAGGTTATCTTTCCTTTCCTCCTTCCTCCATGTGTTCTCAAGAGAAAAAAGGAAAAAAGAAGGGGGGGAGAAGCACCTAAGCACTGGAATATTTTACTCATCTGGTGCTTTGGTCCATGCTTTGATGTTCTAATGCTGTTTTATTGGTTCTACTGTTCCAGGAACCATACAAACCCCTTAGTGTTAGAGAACATTGACAGTAAAATTTAAAGTCTTTGGACTATTTTCAATCCTTGTTTAAATTAGGATTTGATTCCTTTTTTAGTCGAGGAAGCAGAGGCCAAACCAGGGAACTGGAAATCCACTTTTGGATTAATTTTGATTTGGAAGCAGATAGAAGTGGGGCTTTGATGGTCTAAGAATGAACTCCAGTTGCTGCTTTTGGAGGGCTTTAACTTCTGGGCCAGTGTCTTACAGAAGACAGGCTTCTATTAAATCATTACACAGCTGTAATGAAAGGTCTTTTCTTTCTTTGTCTGCCAAATGTAGCCATGGTATGGATTGAGGGAAACCATAGTATGAGACCCAGGTTCTAGAAGTCCTTTTGGTAAATCTACACTATAACATTACAGCCATCACTAAACCTGTGTAATCAATGCCCAACCTCCTCATTTTTTCATTACTGATTTAAATTTCTCTGGCTTTAAGTTTCATGCTTTCAATTTTGTTAGACCTTTGGGTTTTGTTATATTCTCACTAAGTGGCAGAGCTATTTAGTACCTTGTGAAGGTACTTAAACCCCGTGATTAACCTTCATCTGATAGAATTAAGACAAAGAATTATTTGTATCTCTTGTTGTTTGGTACTTTTCCAGGTCCTCATTTGTATTTGTGATTACTCTTTTATCCTTTTGCCTGTGTATAGTGATAGTATGTCTACAGTTCAGTTTAAATCATTGTATTTAATTCCTTTTTTTTTTTTTTTTTCAGAATTCATGTGTGTGCGTGCATGGATTTGTATGTCATAATATCCTATCAGCTCTACATTTATCTGCAAAACTAAAGTTTCCACTTATTTCAGTCTGATGCATCTTCTGCCAGTTTTCCCCTCTTAGCATGGAAGACCTCTCTGCTTTATTCTCTGCTTTCAGAAGCCATGGAAAATCTGGCCATGTCATCTCAGAAGATAATGCTAATTACTGTGTTCAGATCTTCTTTTCTATCACCACTGTAAAAAGTCTTTTATTTGAGAGCCTACATCTGTACTCTGGAACCGACGGTGTTGTATGAAATACACTATGCTGAAGATGGCACATTGTTTTCTGACTCTAATGGAATGTACTTTTTTTTAATTTTTACAGAGTATCAAGCTGCCATTTTGCATTTAAAGAGAGAACACAAAGAAGAAATTGAAACATTAAAGGTATACTTTTGTAATGTTTTTTTTCTTTCCCTGACTCTAGTGCATTTTACTGATTTAAGTAGTGCAAACATATATTTTCCAAATGTTAAGAATTTAATTGTTTTTTTCTAAAGTAGTTTTCAGTTGACTGCTAACTCAGTTAAAATTAATCTAATTAAAATCCATATATGCACTCATATCTGATGGCAAAAAGCAGTTTTTTATGTTTCCCTTTTGTAGTTTTACTTACTGTTGTACTCTCAAATTCTTCCCTCTAACTCAGCAGTGCAGTACTGTTACATTTGCTTATTATGTTAAGGCACTGGCATTTAACTACTCAGTCTTTCTCAGTGAAACATACTTCTGTAGAAGCAGTTTTCTGTAATTTTAGGCTGGAAAAAAAAACCCATGATAATTCCATTTGTGAGACTTTCTGAAATTTTGTATTGAACGCTCTTTATTGATGTCTGGGTTTGGAAATGTAAAATTCACCAACTGTCTAATTATTAAAATCAGAAATAACAAAGTTTAATATTAGAACTTACTTTCCGTTGGCATGAATGACTCTGCTAAGCAAAGTGAAATATTACAAGGAATTCTTTTTTTTTTCATAAAGGCAGGAACTTAAACGGCAGTATAACTTAAAGTGAATTTGTTGAGCAGTCCTACTTTGAAGAAAAATTAACAGCATCTTCCTTTTCTCAGCAATTATGATACATTCTTACGTGTAGCTGCTCTGTGTTCTGATATAGGACTATATGCTAAATCCTTCGTGTACAAGTCATCAAGTACAAAACATTCCATATTTTCTTTGTCATCATTAAGGCGAATAGAATGGAAAAAAGCAAATTACTAACACAAGGAGTCTGATAATCCAGTATATTGATACATTGACGATGTCATTAGGCAGATCATATATAGCAATCATCAGACTAGTACGAGTACCAGATTTGTATTACACAGAGTATTTATGTCTTTGTGTCTGCACAAAGGCCAGGACATAGTGGATGTAAAGCCTGTGAAGTTGAGAAAGCTCAGTGGCGTCTTTGCGTAGACGGGGGTGGAATGATGGTAGCAGCTTGTGGAGTGGACAGGACAGGCAAAGAGTTTCTCGTGTGTGCAGCACCCCTTAAAATTCAGGACAGGGAAATACAAGCTAGCACTAAAGTCAATACAACAGCAATGTACAATAAATATTATTAATAATGTCTCTTATGAAGAATAGCATAACTCTCCCACAGCAGATGGATGCAAGGGGGATTTATTCATTTTGAGAGGGTATTTCAGAGAATACAGTCTTGATGAGAAACAAAAATATGTTTGTGCACCTCCAGCAGCCCTGGAAGCTGTAGAGGCAGAGAAGACAGGTACTTGGCACGCATCCATGAAAAATCGCACATCTCTCCAATTTAATCTTTCATTAAAAGAATGTTCGTCTTGCACAGTTTCTTTTCTGAAAGGCACTGGAGAAAAAGTAGATTAATTTATTTTCTGCTCATACCTTTGAATGATACAAACATTCTCTTTTAAATCAGAATATTGTTTTTTATCTGGATAATTTGAGTTTTCCTCAAATATCATCATGTCTTAATGATTAATTGTGTTTATGTATTACCTTGTTTAGAGTAAGGAAATCGTGAGTGGGTTGTTTCCAGAAAAGTGAAATTGTGTTCTAACTTTCAGCACCATAAAATCTTGCCATTTATGTATGTAAATGTAATTAGAAATGAGCTAAAATGCAAATATTTGCTGTCCATGATTAGTAGTAGAAAACTTCTGCATTCTTAGCAGCAATGTCCTACAGATCGTGTTTTCTTACATTGCTTGTATTTGGCAGTTATTTTCATGTTTGGTACTGTTTTATCTTACACTGTGTAGTTCCAAACTCAAACCAGAAAAGGTTATATAAATGTTTTGTAGGCCTTTTAGGTAACAGCAGTGAATTGTAAGCTCTACATCATGATGATCAGGAAAATAATTGATTCAGAAAAATAATACTTACGCTTATTGTATGCAAGACATAATTCAGACAAGATTTTTGGTTTTCCATTTTGGAGTTACTCATAAGTTACTGGAGACCTTTGCACAGAATCCTGTTTGTAATTTTGTAAGACCGATGATTCCTGAGATATAATGTGATTTTTCTTTTTACAATATTGAAGGACATAAAAACTTCCTATACCAAAGGCCACATGAAGCCAGTATCCTGTCTCCAGCGACCAGCAGTGGGTGCTTAGAAAACACTTATAAGAAATTCAGAGTGTAAGAGTAATGCCTTCTTCCTGTATAGTGCTTTTTGTTTTGATTTGGGTTTTTTTGGCAACTCTGAGTGACTTTGTCGTCTCTGTCTTGCTGCTTCTACTACCGCTGCCTCCATGCCCCTTCCTTAACGGTGTGCTGCTTGATTTTTGCACCTCAGCCCAGCTTGGTGTAAAGCATCACGTTCATAAAAGATGCATAGTGACTAAATTACTGAGAAATGTTGCCCTAGTATACCATTTCCAGCAATTAATGCCTTAAGGGTTTCCTGAAACAGAGTCTGCACACAGGTTGTGGTATATAGTACTGATGAATAAATTATGGTATCACATGCTTCTGTGACTTCTGAATGCTACGCCATCTGACTAGTGTTCCTGTTCTTTTTCTGTATGTCCTTGGCAAGGAATTCCTCGTACTGGAATATGACCCGTCATAGACGCATCCTTTTTGTTTGTACAGTTGTTTTTGAGCTGTTTATTTCTCTGGAACATGTAGAATGCCATGTGAAAATTTCTGTATAGTGCCGGACTAATAATCTTAAAAACACTTGGGCTGAAAATATTGATTTCCTATGTTCTTAATATATCCTGTGTCCGAAGAAGGTCAACACTAAGTTATTCATTTTGTGAAGTGAATGTCAAATCTTACTGCAGCATGTTATTTTTTTATAGTGTGTGAAATCTGAGAGTCAGATACTGCTACATGGTCCTGCTGCTTTGGTAAATCATAAATTGTTAGTTCTGCTTCTAAGTTTTAGTAGTTTTCTAAATGAAAGGGTGTAATTTCAAACTTTTTTCCCTTTTTTTTTATAGCCTGTCTACTTTAAGAGGTTCTTTCTCCTGTGTCCCTGATGTTCAAATATTTTAAGGAACAAAAATTTTTTCTCTGCATCTCTGTTGTTAGCCTTTATTGTTTTGTCTTTAATTCCAAAGGATTTTTCCTGGGTTTTGTGATTAATTTAAAAATTACTACTTTTCCCTGAAATCAGTTCAGTCTGTAATATTTAAATATAACAGCAAAGGGACATGATTTTTGTTCATGCTTTATGTTACCAGCATTTGCACTGATAAAAATGGAATGCGTTAGAGAAGGCCAGGCATTGTCTGTATACTCTCTTTCTTGTGGCTTTTCATTATTTAAAGGAAAGGAAAGATATATTTTAAGATAAAAAAAAATGAATTACCATATACTGCTGTACATATGGAACTTCACTTTATAAAATTTCATATGGGAACATATAGGGAAGTAAATTGTGTCATGATTTAATGTAATAACTTGTTGCATTTTATTCTTTAAGAGTATAACAGAAAAATATGGTGGTAGATATCCCAACTATTGGAAATGCTTGGGTTAAATGTGATTTTTGTACTATGTGCTGAAGGAACCTAGAGACAGAAATTTCTCTGAACCCGCTCTTTTGCAAGCTGATCCAAATCCCATATCTTGTATTTATTAAGAAGGTATCATCGTACCTTCTCTGTAAAACATTAGGAGACCCTTATTCTTTGTTATTCCTAAAATGCCTAGAAAAGTCTTAAGGAGCTGTGGAAGGTATGTGTAGGATAAAGTTCTGAAAAAATTATTAAACTGTCCTCTGGAAGTGAAAGCAAGCAAACTTATCCAGAACATAACCCTTGAAACCTGTATATAGTGGCTTGTGAGAGACCTGTTTGCTCTTTAGCAATAGAAAGTGTTCTATACTTCCGTACTATTTCTTTTGGAAGTTTTTTTTTTCCTTGACTATATGAATGAATTTCATAATGGATTTTTATTCTCTAAGATTTGTTATTGTTATGTTAATTTCCTGTAACCTTCAGATGGAATCCCCAGCGTACAATCAGAGTTTTACCACCAGTTTGAGAGGCTTGATGCTCATTCTGTAGAGAGTTGAAGTTGCAGCGAATGTAGGACGTAAAACAATCACTGGATAGGGAGGGTGAATGACAATATTGTGTTTATTTTATGTTGCCATATTTATGCTGCCACAGTAACTTGAAGCTTTGTTCCTTTTTTTATGCTACTTGAAATCAATTCTAGTCATGTAGCGTGCATCTTAATTAAATTAAGATTACAATATTTATTGCACTGAGTCTATTATTGATTAACCTGTACCGTATCATATCGCATGACAATCAGAATAACTCATAACAGCTCTTAATTGGTTCATTAATGTACATAATTCAACTGAATCATCCACATAAAGATAATCTTTAGAAAGGGTAATACAGTAGACATAAATACTTAGTTTTTACTCGTTTACTTTTAAGTACATTTAATAGTTGCTGTGTTCAGAGCATTTCTTGAATTTTTCACCTATTATTTTAAAAAAATTGAATGATACATTTTTTCAGACAAAAACTGATTTCTGTTCTCCACTGTTGAATTTTTTACTTTTCCTGCTCCTGCCGCTAGATGTCAGCTAAGCCTTTCAGAAGTAGTTCCCAAAGGCTGTCACAGCTTCTCTCTGTGTGCAGATTTCATACTTCTAAACTGTGGGAGTATGTGCGGTGGTAACATCCTGCCTGCTATTTGTGGAGCTGGCACGGTCTTAGTTTTAGGTCAGAAATTAGCTTGCACATTATGGAACTAGAATTGCAGTTGCTTAATGGATAAGTAGTAGCTGTCATCACCTTAATAGTATTTTTCCCTACAGAACCAAGTCTACAGTATCTAACAACCAACTAAGTAGATGCCAACGACTTAACATTAAATAAAAATATTATAAATGGACTACTGACTTCTGAAAGGAATGAAATAACTTCAAGTCAATATTCTGATTACAGTACTTCATAGTTAATCCAACACATAGCTGCACAAGGGTGCAGCATACTTTTTTTTTCCCTGTAAATTCATTTGATAATATGAGTAAAAAAAGTTATTTTCTTTTCCCTAATTTCTCCTTCTTCCCTGTAGCACAAAGGTACCAAATATCCTTTCATCTTCAGTTACGTGGAAGTTTAATACTAATTTTGGAAGACGGAATCAAAGTCCTAAGCTGTCCTATAACTGTGTACCGTGTGCATGGCTCTTTCTCTCTGATGCAGGTTATTAGGCTTCCACCAACTCACTACAGTTCCCAAACTGAGAATAATAGTGTCTCTAGCCATGAATCACAGGTTTTTAAATAATATTATTATATATATGATGCACATTATATAATGCACTCTATAAGAAATAAGAATACATATAACAATAAAATATAAACTATAGATAGATTGTAAAGTATGCAATAAATATTATATAACAAAATAATATTTCTACATCTCTCAAAGTATCTTGTTGCAAATTTAGAAAGAAATACCTGTATTTGCATCTAACAGTTATGAATGTATTATTGAAAGTTAAGAAATAGTGAACGGTAATGCAGTTGGTGTATAACTGCCTGTGACATTATGAAAGAACAGGCTGGCCTCATTTAGAGAAGAATGTGTCATGGGGTGTTCATAGTGACCTTTGTGGTCTGCTTAGTAATGTTTGTATTTTAGCATTTTTGTGAAGGTTTCAAGAGCTGAAATGTAGAAGTGGGTAGAAAGTAATTTCCTTTTCACAGAACTTCCGTAACTTTGAAAACAATTTCGTATCATAAATTGAGATTAAAGACCAATGCCTCCAAGTGCCACAGAAAAAGGTTGGAAAATGTGGAAGAAAGGAACGTGAAAGGGAAAGTCATAGCACCAGTCAATATTCATTTTTATTTTGTACTGAGACCACAAAGGCATAAAAATATTTTCTCAGTTACTGAGTGAAGTAATAAAGATTCACCTATGCGACAAACTTCTCATTCTTTTACAAATCTCTTTTTACATCTCTCATGCGTCACAAGTCCTTCCCTGGCCCTTTGTCTTTTTACTTGTCCGTTCATTTTCCTTCACAGTCAGTGAGCTTCCATTTGTGAATGCTTCCATTGCTCTTTAATTATAACATGAGAATGACAAAAGGTGCTGCTTCTCCCTGCTACATTTTGAGATTTGTAATTCAACTGTGGGAGGCAATGGTGAATAGTGTTGAAAGCTGTTGTATGCCAGAATGCTTCTCAAAAAAACTCTTTTATAAAAGTGGGTAATTTCACTTTTATTTTGACAATTTAAAATGTGTTTTACTTATATGTAAAAGTGAAATTTCATTGCAGCTTCAAGTAAATATTAGATGTAGTAAATATCAAGTAAAATATTAGATGCTTTAACACCAAATCAAAACATTTTAAAATAATATTTGAATTTGTCTAAATCTTCTCTTTTGTACATAGTCTATTACAACAAAGTGTAATTTTTTTGAACAGATTCAACTGAAAAATTTCTGACCTGGATGCTCTTAGGTAGGGATCTTTATAATTCCTTTCTGGAAAAAAAGAGATTTTTTTTTAATTCCCACGCCCACCCTGTGCATATCTGAATTCTTGGCGTAGGATAGAGATTTCACAATTTGTCAGAAGTCACTATGTTTTGGAATCACCTATTAAAATATGGGGGCCAATGACGAATAGTGTTGAAAGCTTTGATATGCCACAGTACTTAACAAAACAACATTTAAGAAGTGGATAATAAGCTGACTTTTGGTAATAAAATTTTGCTTCAGGATGCTGAGATTGTTGGTTTTAACCTTGATAAAATGAAATGCATCTGTAAGGTGGCTAGCTGCTTTGTGTGTTCTTTGCTGGATTTTCATGTCCCAGCATGCACAAATGGAAGAAAATCTGTATCATGTATGCTTCTGTCTGGTGAAGTGGAGTTGCAGCTCAAAGGAGCAGCCAAGGTCAGCAAGGGTTTATTAGTCAGTCTTTCCTAATGAGCAGTTCAAGCTTTTCAGCGTTTCCATGTGGTGTTACTGATGAAGGTCTCCCAGCTTGCAGTTAATTATTGATACTATTCTTGCCTAACTTGAAATGTTTCAGTCTTTTGTGCTTAGCTGCTAAATGTATGGTTTCACCACTGTGTGTACTGTGTGTCTTTAAGAATCTTCTTCTTGGCCACTTTGTCCTCATGTAGGAATTCTCACTGTTCAGTGTGGAGCCTACAGTGCAAGACAGTGAAAATATAAAGATTGAGAAAAGCATAAAAAATATGAGAAACAAGGGACTGAAATCCCATGAAATTGTATTAAAATACCTATTTCGGTACGCTCAAGGCTCCCAGACAATGGGAGCAAGTTTATCTTTAAAGTATGTATTTCCTGAAATAGAAAAATTCCAGCAGAAGAAAAATCACCCTGTAATGAAAAGTTTGCATGACCAGTGCTAGAGAAGGTGGAGTAGCAGACTAGGGAATGATAGCAAAGGACAAGAGCAATAAAGCAATAACTTTCTACAGGGTGCCTACAAGCACACAAAGAGCTAGCAGGAAGCACTTTAATCTCTTTGGAACCACTTGTTGACAATTGCATCTTCATTCAGAAAGGAAGCTTGAAAAGATTCTTCATGTTGTGTGAAGATATGCCCTAGTTCAGTGCTTAACTATGTTTTTAAAACTTCCACATTATAATTCCTGTATTCATGTCACACTCTATATCAAATTCTTGGTGAAGTTTTAAGTCTCTCTGCTGTGCTCTGATGCTTACATTAAGCAAATTTCTCTCCTCTTCCCTATTGACTTCCTATTTTCCATATTTTTGATACAAGGGGTGCTTTTCATCCTTGTTTTCTTTTAATCATATGTTTACATTGTTATTGTTTTCTTATCAGATAGCTTGAATATCCAGGAAGACTCTTCTGTTGTATTGTTTGGGTTTTTTTGCTGCTATTTCTCATGTCTTATTCCCACTCTATTATTTTCATCAATACAATTTCACTGTAAGAACTTGGATTGTTTAGACTTCATGTCAGCTGCAGAATGCTGTTAGTTCCAAATGTTGATCCAAGGATTCTCCTGTTTATTTAAGAAGTTACCACAGACCATGTTCCATATATTGAATATAGTGAAAATTTCTTTAACTCTGTTTCAGCACGTGGACACGGACATGGTATTACATAGTTAAAATGTGTGTAGAAATCAACAAGATAATTTATAGCTTTAAAACTTCAGCAAGACTGAGCTCCTGCTCAAATTTAGACCCATTACAAAACACTCTGCTTAATTAGGGCTAAAATGAAACTCTTCTAAAAAAAATCATTATAAACCCCTGCATTTATCATAGTTTGTGAAAGTTAATTGAGTCACCTTGAGTAAGTATGTTAAGCACTCAAGAGAATAAAGTAGAACACATACTGTGAACATGATGACATTTTATTTTAACAGATTTGGAAGACCTCTGTTAACATATAAAACAATTGTCTACAAGAGAATTTAAGTGAAATACGATCATGGGAGTATAAAAGCCACTAAAAATTAAGTAGTATGAATGTTATCTTACCATTTTGATTTTGAAAACATGTACCCCGTGCCTCCTTGCCAAAATTGTCTGCTTTTTGAAATGTACTACACAAGATGTTTGTTTGAATCTAATAACTGTAAAGCATTTCTCTGAATGAAATACAAGATTTTCTGTAGTTTAAAAACTCTGCCTCTAATAGTCCTGGTTTTAGAATTGAGACAAATTTGGCAAGGATGAACATTTTGCTGATAGAGGGAGAATGTATCTGAAATTGTAAGTTAAAACTTCTGAAACAAAACTATTTTTTCTCATACTCGGTAAAGACTTCAGATTTTAGCAGCTTCTGACTTTTCAAATCTGGTGCTCATTGTACCTATTGCATCTTCTGGTGCTGACCAAAGTTTTAATGTGCCATTTCCACAAAACCATCAAAGATACCAAAGCCACCAAAGTTGTTATAAAATAACACTGGGGCAAAACTAAGTTCCACTGATTAATGGGTGTCAGAAGTTACTCTTGGTTAGTGGGGATCACCCTTCCAAGGATGCTTTGAAACTGAAATATAGGAGCCTGTCTCCTGACCTCCTTTTTGATGATGAGGCAATGGGGGGAAAAAAAGCCACTGGAATTTGAAGCAGGCTACGAGAGCTGGAAAGATGTAGGGAGATGTGAAAGGTGGAGCTTGAGGTAGAAAGTGGTGTGTACCCATACTGTGACGAGACTGGCAAGCTGGAGGGGGGAAAGAAGTAGTCTGGAAGTTAAGACAGAAGACTATAGGAGACAGCTTGCAGAGTCTTGGATCTGGGCATCACGATACCTGTTTTACTTATAAGTGGACAGTTTCCCTCAGAATATGTATCCTAGAATGAATACAGTCTATTCAGCATTTGATTTTATTTTTGTTGGTCAGTGAGTAATGCCCTCCCTGTTTATTAATCAAAATGTGATCTGAATATAGATAGTTTCATTATGGATTTTCCAGTGTCACAAGCTTTCATTTGTCAGGATATTTCATATGTATAAATTGGATTTTACAATATGTATTCAGATAGGGATGTATTATTATTACTCATATTTTATGCACAGAGACCTAGGGTATAACAAATTTATTAGGCTGCTTACGTTTGCATGTATGTTCATATCACAGTTCATTTTTAACTTCCTTTGCAACTGTAAATTGGATCCCAGAATCTCAAGACAGTTGCTTAGAAAATGAGGTGTATCATTGGTTACCACCTCAGAAACACTGATTAAAATGACTTGTGATTCATCTTGCAGGAACTTTGCAGTTTGAGCAAGTGTAGAATCTGCTTTTCTACATCAGCATTATCATGCCTTTACTATAGTACTGTTGTGTCTCTTCCTGAGGTTCCATGTTTTGTTCTTTATATACCTTTCAACTTCAGCACACATAATGCAGAAGCCTTTAAAGCTTGGAGCTTTTTCATAATACGTTTTTTAATTAAGGTGTGGAATAACTCCCATCATGTTCACTGAATGAGACACTGGTTCTGTGAAAGAGAAGGTTTCTGTGTAGATGCACTACATGGAAACATTGACAGAGGGGGAGAAAATTAAGGTTGCTCTGACAACCATACTTGTAGTTTTCCCTTTTGAGTAATTGACCATGGTTGTTTTTTTAACACATTTTTGTGTGTGCAATATTTGCTTCAAATTCCTTAATGGGAAATTCTAGAATAATGTGACGAAGCATAGTTAGCATGTAGTATACCTTAGTTTAAAGTAGATATGTCTTCTACACAATTACAGGGTCATTTCTGTAATTGATGTTATGCTTCTGTTTTTCCAGGTAGAATCTCTAGAGTTCATAAGCTGTATCTTAGATAAGTGTACTGGTGTCTTTATCTCTTAAGTGTAGCATAAACTTCTCTACAATGTTAAAAAGAAGACTAGTTATGAACACAGTGTTGAGTTTTCTTCTAAAGGTTACCTGATTGGTTAATGTTTAAAGACTGTCTTCTGTTTTTACCACTAATGTTTATGATAGTGTCTGCAGAATTGGAAGCTTCCTAGTTAAACTAAGATACAAGTCATGAAAGATAACCTTGTGTGTGTAGGATCTCCTCATGTACTTTGCCTTGACAAAGATATCTGCAGTTTGAATTTTCTCTTTAATCATTGTAATTGAGGCAAGTATTACATTGTCAGTAGGAAAAGTTTTTTCTATAACAAAGTTGTGAAGAAAGAAATAGATTTTTTTTTTGTCCTGCCATACAAAGTGTGTAACAATGAAAATTGTTGACTTCTGAATGTGAAATTAAACACTGCCTTCATGTCCTTTGCTATAGAGAAAGAGGAAGTATTTTTTGTAGTATAATGTATTTTTTGTTGAAGACAAGACTGTTTCAGCAAGCAATCCATTTGCTTTGACATGTTGCGATCCCTCTTTATAACACATGAGGAATGTGATAATTGTAAGCATCAGAGAATTACTCTTTTAGATTACTATGTTCCTTAAAGTAAAATTGAACCTGTGTTGTTACTTTGATATCTCGTGTCAGAAAGGCCCCAGAAAATTAATTTCCCTCCATAGCTAGAGAAGTGAATGGCTTCCTACACCTCAAAATCTTTTAGCTGTTTTCACTGCACATGTGAACTCTCTCTATATTGGTGGAGAGGCTAGTCATCTCCTCAGTGTAGGTATTCTTAGAAGTTTTAGAGAAAAATGATGTTCATACAGAGTGCAAGTCTTCAATTTCTATAAATGTACAGTTACTGTATTTTATTCTCATAGCACTATTTCACTGAATATTTCCTGTTGAAAAGTAGTGTTCATTGTTGCCCGTTATCCTTCTATAGATATATAAGTTTATCTTTGCTTACTGTTTTCTATGTGTTCTACTTAACACTGCTTTTTGCTTTGACTTTTGCTTCAACCAAATCATTGGTTGCAACTTAGCAAAATGTGATATATATCATTACTTTCCTATGTAATTACAAAGCTTTGTTATAATGGCTTAATCTTGAAGTCTGGTTGCCAAAGAAATTAGTTCTTTATACTGTGAAACAATGTTGACAGTAAACTCTCCTTTCCCCTGCACTCCCTCCCCAAAAGAAAAGGAAGAAAAGAGAAGAAAAACAAGGTTGCATTACAATTCTGGCAACATCAGCCACACTAATAAAATCAAATTCAATGTTGTTTTACGACTTTGAATTTATGTGACTGCACAGGATCAAAGGATTTGTATCCCACTGGACTGCAAGGTCTATAGTTCATGGCAAAAAAACTCATCAAAAAGAACATTTTAGTAGTAAGGCTTTTCATTTTAATCAGCCACAGTAATAAAAAAGCTGTTAGGTGTCCAAAAACATTCTCCCAAGATCAGAGACAACTTGCTCTCTACTACAATCAGTTTTCTTATTGGATCCATACTACCTCTCTAGTTTTTGTCACTGAAACTTCATCTTCAACTTGTTTTCAGCCATTTTTTGCATTGTTTTCACATTTTACATGCCAAATCATTATATGTATCAGTAAAAGTAATGACTCATATAATTTCCCTGGCAAATGAGAAATATTGTAACTTCTTCAAAGTAAATTGTCATCAAAAGAAGTGGTAACTAAAATAGAATTTTAAATACCAGTCTATATTTTTATATATTGCATTTTAAAATATTTGAATAGCAGTAATTTATTTTTCTTCTCCTTGGATATAATCTTTTAAACACCACCACAAAGCACAGTTTTTACCATTTTTGTATCTATACAGACGTAGTAACCTAGGCTGTCCTAGGACTAAGGTAGCAGCTGCAAGTGAGAAATAGAATAGGGAACTACAATGTTTGTGATAGGAAAGGCTGTTGTTATCATGTTTGGATTCAGTGTGTTAATTGTTCATGGTCCTACTTCAACAAAAGTTTGAAATGAATTTTTAACATATGGTGTGGTTTCATTCTTTAATTAGCTTGGCCTCAGAGAAGTTGTATGGAGTATATCATTTACATTTATTGGTGTGTTGCATGCTGAATTGCCTCATTCCATTCTGCAGAATTTAAATGTTTAATGGAGTTTAACAATATGTAGAGATTTTACCAATGAAATTGTCCATGAGAGTATCAGTTTTCCTTGAAATTTACAGGTATGTCTCAGTTTAGCTGGCCACCCCTTTTTTACGAACTGTGCAGGTTTTATTTTTGCTAGCATAAACTAGCTTACATTTAGGAAGAATCAACCCACAGTCACTTTCTGCAAGGATCGCTCCCTTTCTGCATGGCATGACACATACTGGGTGTTACATGGCCTCTTGTAGCTGCTGTACACTACTTGCAAAATTCTAGTGGGTGTGGTAGTCCCTTCTCACTGCTACCTGAGATATGTGCAGGCTTATATTGGGTTTTGTCAGTTGAATGTTTTCATGGTTTTATTCTTTTTTAAAGCATTCATTCAAATGAATAGAAACTTTAGTATTAGCGGGAATTTTATAAGTCAACTACCAAATATGTAAAATCTACATAAAATGGTAAATTCTCTACTGTTAATATTTATTTATTAATAACCTGAAATTTACACCTTTAAGCACATGTTGTTAACACTTGGCTTTATTAAGTAATATTTTGTCTGGTTTTTTAGACTAGACTAGACATTTTTAGCTTGGTAAATACACCTGTGGCAAGAAGTTAGTGAATCCAAGGTATTAATAATTTTCTGCTTGATATTATATATCAGATTTAAGAAGGATTTAGATTCCAGTGAGATTTCTCTGTGGGCACAGAAATGCCACAGCAGAGTACATCACTTACCAGGTGCTAAAGCTGATATAATAGCATCCATAAATATGGAGTATGCTGTGGAGTACAATGAGTATTATTAGAGATATTTTTCCATATACTGGAATTCATAATATTTTCAGGATTTTGAGAGATTACCAAGAAATTTCAAGGGCACATCAAGGGTTCTGTCTGGGTGTTTGATTAGCAGTTACAGAGAGGAGGAGGGATTTCCTCTTAATAAGAGGGTCCATCTGAGTAAAATTACATGTAAATAGGACAGCTGTAGAAAAGCAAGGACTAGAGATGAGCTGTTGTGAGCTATGCATTGCATAACAAAATTGTCTAAGTGAGTTAATTTGTGTAATCTATAATGGTTGGGTGGTAGTTACTAACAGCAAAAGGCCTGAGGGGAGGATATGCATATATGCAGGAAACAAAACCTAGATGAATGTGATTTTTCAGAAACATTTAAGGAGCAGACACAAAGCAATCGGCATGAGGAAAGCAAACTTTAAGGCAACTGGGAAATCATTCTGCGAGGAGCATGGAAAAGAGGACAGAACATTTAGGAGAGAATCGAAGATCCACAAACAGCTGGAAGAGGAAATGCTGAAGCTTAGAAGAATATAGGACTGTCATAATGCAAGGGATGGTTTGTATCCTGTAGGGAACAGGCCCTTGAGATACATGGTCCTAGTCAGAAAACAGCTACAGAGCCCTTGTGTCATAGATCTGCTTTGTATGGCTATTCATACTCTTCCTATAATAACAACAATGGAGGGGTGTTCATTACCTTTATACTTACATGGTCACTGAAAGCTTAGCGCTGATGTGAAAGAATGAGCTGAATCAATTCCTGCTCCCACTATATTCCATTGCCAGCAGACTTATTAAAAATAAGTTCCAGTTCTGGGTTTTTATTTTTTTAAACTTTTGGTACATATTTTTAAACAAAACAAACCAGCTATTTCTCATTTATTGTCTTTGTAGAGCTACTAGACTCAATATGTACAAATGCGCTGGCCAAAAGCTTGCGAATCTTTTGACAGGCACTTCTTGTTGGAGACAGGCACACAGGCTTTGCGACTGGAAGGATGGTAGCCTGGCTATTATTGATTCTGGGTCCTGGAAAACAGTAAAGAGGAGGAAGAGAAAGCAGAAAGCATATATAAAGAATCAAATTGCTAAGGAATGGGATTTAATTTAAGAGAAGAATAATTTTATAGTAATATAATAAAATTTAAGGGTGACAACAAGCCTATAATGAATATAGTCATTTCAGTGACACATTTCTCACGTAGTATACAGTTGAATACGCATAGAAGATAAAATAGGAAAGACAAAGAGAAAACCAGCAGGGTTTTTTGCTAGGAAATGAGTTCAGGGAGCAAAGCAAAGGGGTAGTACAACTGCGATCCTGTACAGAGGGAGTAGAGTGAAGAGTAGCTGAAGGTGTTAAGAACTTTTCTTAATTTTGTATGCAGAACTGAGTCTGTGGAAAAGAAGTATTCAAAATGTGTTCTAAATGCAAACTAATTCTGAAATGGCATGAAGAAGATGTTACTGGCTACATCAAGAATAGTTTTGACTGAAACAATGAATTGGAAGAATATTAGAAACATATAAACATAAAAGAAAATGTAAGAATATGTTAATTTAAATACTCACCATAAAAATGCCATGCTTGATTTGAATGTTTTTGCCGTAGCAAGAGTAGATATTATGTTAATACCTTCAGTTTCTTATTGATTTTCGGTATTCTGAGAAGTGAAGTTTTGAAGTTTTTCTAACAAACAATAAGAAAATACCAGAAATAACAGCAGAGTACAAAACATAGTGCATTTCTCAAAAATTATTTTTCCTTAGGTTGCCTTTAAATACCTACTTTTGAGTACATTTCTTTCTCATACATTCATTCAGTTGTTCATTTACCTGTTTGTTTTTATGAAGTTGACAAGGAAAAAGATGAAATTAAGTGTGTCGTAGCAATTATTTCAATGCAATCAAAAAGGTGAAAGAGGGAAGTAGTAGAAAAAACTTCTTTACTATCTTCTTCCCTTTATACCAGTCTAGAAATACAAGGGTTTATTTTATTTTGTATCCATCTGGATTGGTGGATTGGCATAGGAAGGAGAAATTCAGGAGTGAATTCAAAATTCCAGGTTGATGGCATTACTTTGTTCTTTCTGGTAGATAATTCACACGACTTGCACAGTTATGCTGACAATCCTTTTTTACATTAGTCAGACCTTCAGATAGTATAAATATAAGTCTTAAAAAGACTGGTTATGTTAACTGGATCAAGCTTTCTGTTTTCTGTTACACTTTCAGTAACAACTTCCTTCAGCTCACAGTAATACGCATTTTATAATGGAATAGAACTTTTAACAACTTCACTCATTATATGAATATGCATTGTTTAAATAAAGCAATCCATCTGTTAAGTATGGCTATGAAATATTAAGTAAGGAAGGAAGTAATTATGGAAGATGCATTCTGTGCCATTTTAAATGTGTAACTGATATAATGAAATATTCAATTAAAATTCTTTGAACAGTATATACAACTTGATCATCTAGGTTTCCTTTTCATAAATAGAGATTTTTACTGTTCTATTTTAAATAGTTAAACTGTTAAAGATCTGCTTTGATTTTTGGATATTTTGGCCTGTCAAAATGCACTTTCACTACAGTGTTGAATAACTGTGCAACTTAGTTGTTGGAAGAAGAATATTTTATTTTTTTATGGTATAATCAAATAGCTACATGCTTGGTGTCTATTTATAGGTTTTACTTAAGTGAAGTAACCTGAGATTGAGGACCTCTTCATAATATATCCTTATAGAAGTGGTGGTTGTTCAAAGAATCACAAATCAATCTTTACAAGTAATTGCAGGTGTTGTTAAATCAGAAGTTGTATTTCATAACATATCAAACATGATATATATTTTCACAGGAAATATTTAAATTATCAAACTTGAAGTGAATTAGTGCTTAAAATGTTCTGTGAATTTTAAGCCACCTGTAGTCCTATATATAAGTAATTACACAGGTGATTTTTTTTTTTTTAATTTTGTATGTTGCAATGTAACTGGGAATATTTTAATGATGTGCTATACCAATAATTTTGTACTCCAGAATATTTCTTTCTCAACTACTGAAATGCCAATAATTGTTAAATAACTAAATATTCAACAATATATTAAAAAACAGTGTTCTGTATATGTGCTATGGTTAAATTTCCTCCCAACTACTTTTGCTACGTTTGCTTTATAAAACTATGTATTTTTAAATCAGAAAGAGAACTGGGCTCTGTATACATAGCCTATACAAATATTTAGAGTTCTGGGAATATTTGAGAATGGTCAGTCATCTGGCTTATTTTTTACTATGAGGTGTAAGAATAATCTGTACTGCGTACCCCTGGAAATGGTGAGATACCATATGTAACTAATTATATTTTTTGAGGTATTTGTTAGAGAGTTTTGATTTTTATGTAAATTGGCATAGGTTTAATATTTTTTCATTGAGAAATCCTTTGCTAAATCTCTGATTGTTGTTAAAATTTAAAACAAATGTATGTTTTTTCAAGGGCAGAGATTTAACAAAAAAGGACTTTTTTTTTCTTTTCAACACAATACAAGAATAAAAAGTGTGAGCTCTTCCAAAAACTGAAGATGAAATTACTTAGACTGAACAAAAACAAAATGTCAGAGGCTGCCTGTGAAAAATGTGTTTTTCCTCTCTTTTCTATGCACAGTACTTTCATGGCCAGAATATTATTAAGAAAAAAAAAGCTGTAAAGTCTATAAAAATATTTTTCATCGTCAACTCAATAATTCTTACACTTTTTTCTTTTATTTTTCTCTCTTTCTCTTTCTTTCTCTCTCTTTCTTTTTTTTTTTTTTTTGTTTTTTTTTAACACTCCTAGTAACCCCCTCGGAGCATTTCCACTTCTAGAAACCATATCCTTAGATACTTTGTGTCGTCTTTGTCCCCATTTTTTTCATTTTCATGGCTTGGCATAAGTAACTAATTAGATGTAACAATCAGTGTGTAAAGTCAGAGAAGGGAATAAAATCAAGCTCACTTTCTCTATACTATGTTGTTTTTCCAGGCTAATTAGAGTAAAAACTAGTAAAAGTGTGTGTTTCTCAGTGAAAGAAGAGGTCTGTCTCTGATATACATAGAACAGCTTTGTTCATTAAAGACGTGCCATTTTTACACAGTTGCTTTTCAGAGTAGAATTGCACTATAAACACTAGCGAAAAAATATTATACACTAACAGTGAAGCATTAACTTGCTAGTTTCAAAGCAAAAGTTCTGCATGTTGCTTGCTCTAAACAGCATTTTAGAGAACTTTTTTTTTAAGCCTTGCTGTTACACTTCTCAGGATTTTTTTTAAACGTTTATAGTGCAAATAAGTCTTGACTAATAACAAGCCAGCAACTAATTTTTGAATGTAGATTGCTGTAGAGATTTATGGTTTCCTCATATTCGTACATAGAACTTGTTCTAAAACTTTTCATATCAGAGCAATTCTATGTCATGGTTACAAAGTCTTTGTCCATATAAAATCACATTATATAAAGCAGTAACACAACACACGTACTTCAGCTGATTGCATTTCATTGACTGTATAGACTGGAACTGACTGTATTGACTGTATTAAATGAAACTCTAATCTTTCTGTCCCCTATCAGAGCACAGAGAAAAGCTGTCACATTGGTATCGAGATTTGTCTGTGTCAATCCACGTTATCATTTCAAAGACATTTCGACGACCTGTAGGTTACATTCTGTATGAGAGTATTTAGTTGTCATCTTTTGTGATTAATTACATGCTTTATCATCTGAGACTGTAATGATTAATGGAAGTATGGTACACTGATTCAATTTTGGGTCTTTTTCTTCCTGTGAACATATGCTTCATGTGTTCCTGAGTCTCCTGGGACCAAGGCTGAGCTGTTGGTATTACTTCAGAAAATATATCTGCCTTTTTTCTGTGTTGTGTCAAGTCACTTAGCAGGTGCAAAAAGGAAGCCATTGGAGTCATACAGCAGAGGGCTGGGTGTCGGGGGAAAAGAAAGGCAGGAAGACTTCAGAAAGCCGTTCCAAAAACTCTTCTTATTTTCCAGGTTACAGTGTATCAATATTTTGGATATTTGCATAATCATTTTTGTATCATGGCAATATCATGTATTTTAGTAGAAGGGTTGATTTATTTTATTTTTTTTAGGGGTAGCTTTTATTTTACCCATTAATGGTAGTATATTTTCAGGAAGAGTGTAATACAGGTCTTCTAAGTTTGTATATAGATGTCTATGTTTAAGGGAACTGGGAGTTAGCTGGGATCATTTGCTCTGGTGAGGTGATTTTACTCAAGGAAAATGGATCGTGCCCATTCCAATGGCAGATACCAGGCAAACCTTGAGAAATTAAAGAAACTCATTTGTGAGTACAGCTGTACTGGTGAGGCTTGAATAGCAAATAGGCATGGACCTTATTGTGTCAGAAGCAGAGGTGCAAAAACTGAAACCTGCGTTCCAAGCAAGGGCAGATTTGGAAGCAAAATAAGACTTATCAGGGAGAGGGTTAGACCAAGCTTCCTATTTATTCAACCTCTTCAAAATGGATATTGGGTGCAAGCAGAAAGCCTGTGGAAGAGGAAGTACATCAGCCAGGAAGGCTAGTTTTAGAGGTCAGAAAAGCACAGGATTAAAAGGTCAGTTGACATACTCAAGCTGAATTACATCTCGCAAAGCAAATTTAAGGGTACAGTGGAAGTATTCTTCAGCAATCAAAACAGAAACAAACTAAGGAAACAAAGGGCACGTTATCTAGTAAGGGTGAGGTGGAGACAAAAGGCGATGTAGATTGAACCTAGAAAATTAATACCGAATGAGCTGCCCCAGATTTTAATAGCAGTGATCATGAACACAGGAGCAGCATTTTTCTTAAACTGAACATACACACAACTACTCGTAGCTGAATAGAGCACAGGAATTACTTTTTTACATATGACGTTTCTATTTATATATTCTAATATGGAGTTGTTGAGTCATGATCAGTTTGTGACATGCTGTCCTTTGCAAATCCTTTTCCCCTAGGATTGCCGTATTAATGATCAGTCCCTTCAGTGGCTATGTACACTGCAGTTCTCTTTTTTGAATAGTAGCATATATTTTCAGACCGCTTCCTTGTCTGATAAAATTATTATGAATTCTGCATTCTAACGGTGTTCTTTGGCATACTGGTGTAGCATTGTTTGCATATTTAATAATAGCAATGAATGCAGGAAAGATTGTACCAAGGTAAAGTGATTCTTTTCAGTAGCATATTGCTGTGTGGATTAGGTTTAAGATGCTCGAGGTACTTTCAAATATATGATTGAAATCTGATTTCAGCACATTGTCTTTTACAGTACATTTATTTATATATTTATATTTTCTTTCAGGCTGGTAGTATGAAGAGGAAACAGTAATAAGGTTTTATTGAAATGTACCTGCCTCTCATATTTGTAACAGTAATCTGGAGAAAATATATCTCTCCTGTCATGGAAATTTAGGCAGCTCTAGGTTTCAATTTTGTGTGTGTGTGTGGGTACAGGAGAGGGAGGAATATGCAACAACAACTAGATAATGTCACTGACTGGCGCGCAAGAGTCATTGACACAATGAGAAGCCAGAGATCCTCTACATGCCAAGGCCTGAGGGCTTAATTTGATATAGTCTCTGAAGGAGTGGATTAATACTGCAAGAAAGTGTAATGGTCCGGGAGTAGAAAAATGTGTTTCTTGCACTAGTTTGTTGGGTGTTGAATCTGCATATACAATCCCAATTTCTTATATCAATGTTGTTGAGAAGCAGGCAACCAGGCTTCTAAACAAGTCAGCAGAATGGCAAATGCTTTTTTCAAGTGAAAAAAATTGTTACACTGTATATCTAAAACATGCTGATGAACATCTCCCAAATTGTTCTTCATAACGTGTTGCTTTCATTTTACAGAAATTTATAAGGACATTTTACTCTGATATGTTTCAAAATCCTCTACCCTTCTTCAGGAATAAATAATGTTAAATCATTCTGCATAGGGTGGCATTCTAAGCTTTAGTTTCCAGCCTTCTTCCTGTATCTTCTGTCCCTCCAGCCTTCTTCACATACCTTCCTTCCCTCAAACATCTTGTTTCGTGCTGAAATTTTCTTTCCCATTTCATTCTGCTTAAATGAGCTGTGACCAAACTATTATAATCTGATGATAGCCTTTAGTCAGTGTTCATCTTAACAGCAGTTCCCAAAGATTCTAGGAGTCTGGTGCGTGCCATGCCATGAAAACAGACTCAGTGTATTGCCAACATGATAGCAATTGCTGACATGATTCAGTAACAAGATACTGAATAATTTGAACTATATCTATCTATCAACAAAATAATTTATTCAAATCCCTGTGGATCCGAATTTAGCTAAAAATTGGTTCTTCCCAGCAGCCACAGGTATTATTATGTAGCCATCATAAACATTTTAAAGGAGTGTTGCTAGACAGCTAAATAAAATAAAATAGAACTGTAAATAGAACTGTAAGCTTTGGTAGACATAAGTATACTATAGTAAAAAAGCTTGGGTTCCCATTTAGATGAAAACAGTATTTTAACTGGAAAGGTTGTGCACAATGCTTCTAACGCTAATTTTCTATTCAATAAAATGTCTCTGTGTTCACATTATATTAATATTTCAGGATTCTGGTGACAGCATATAGTGTAAAAGTAATTTTGATTCATTTATTTCCCACTTGAAATTGTGAGATAGAAATACTTCTATTATATTCCATTTCAGTATGTTAGATTTATTTATAATGTAAAGTGTAAAAAGATTCCATTGTTCCTATCCTTTGTTTTATGAATTGTAAGAAAGAAAAGATTTGCCTGGATATGTACTGTATCACCAATTGCTATAGCAATATTTAGTGACTTAGAGTTAGTATTTTTATTATAAAGATAAATTTGATGTATCATGCATCAGAAGGATTCTAAACTAATACAAATCCCACAAGTTCTAAAGAACAACCCATTTGTAAAGTCAAGAAATGCTCTTGCATAATGAATGGTTGTATTGATGAAAAGTTTGCATCAAAATTTATTTAACTTAAACTTTGTTTAATTTAATCAATTGAATTTAGTTAATTTTAGTTAGTTTAGTTTTAGTTTGAGTTTTTCGTAGGCTCCTTTGGGATTTGTATATTGAGGTCTAGTGATTATCAGTAAGTATTCTGTAGCCTGAATTCTAATATTTCATTCTAATGGGTGGCGCCAGGTGAAATGTTTTAAGCCACAGACAAGTGAAAATTCTAATGTTTTTTAAAAATTATTTTTACTTATTGACTTATTTTCAGGAGTCAAAGGTGCCTAAGTGTAGTACACACTGATTTTCTTTATTATGTAATGTATCTAATGTATCTAACTAGTCCTTAGTGGTATACTAAAGAAAATGTAATAGACTTTATACATACTTGTCATATTAAATGACAGAAAGAGAATGTTTAAATTCTACCTGTATGGAATGACTGGATGCTGTTTGATCTCCATTTGATTTATTATAAGATTTTAGAGCATTTAATCTCTTTCGAAGAAATATGTGCCAGGAAGCAGACCTTTATGAAGAATATGTATGTATATATAAAAATAATACATATTAATAATAGATGTGCTTGAAAATTTTGTTGAAAATACCATCATAGTTATGTAAACTAAAAAGATTTCAATATTAATCTTATTTTGGTGAAGTTTTGTTTTGAGATGTAAGGTAATTAAAATAAAAACTTGTTTTATTACTTACTGCTCTTTTATATTGCAGTCAGTTGGAGAAGATTGATCTTCACCATTGATGAGATGTTCAAGGCAGATTCCTAATGTATCATTTTTATTAAGCCTGCTTTTTGTTTTTGAGCTTAGCGATTTTATCTGTAATTTTAGCTTTAATTCTTGTTTATGTTAATCATTTCATTATTTTTATTAACAGAAAATAATTTTGAAAATGCGAAAGAGTAAAAAGCAAGACAAAGCATAAAACTACCCTTTCAAATATAATTTTGATTTTAAACCACCAATTTTATATTGTAAATTAAAGACTGAAGTTCTGTAGTTGAAAAGATATATAATACTAACACAGTTGCTTTCATGCCTAGTTAAATGTAACAAGTAGTTTTGTTAAATACTGTGCTTGTTTTACAGTGTGTTTTTAAGGTGACTTCAGATTTACTGCTGGGAAAATTTTTAACGTTTAAAGTAAATTGGTCCATCATGGAGTTTTTGATGTCCAGTAGGGGCAAAATACTATGATAAACAAAATAAGTAAATTCCCCAAGGCAAACTTACTCCATTACCTCATTTATGGATCAGTATGCCAAGTTTAAAAAGAAAGGTGATTTCTCTGGAGCAATTCAAATGGCAGAAAACCTTGTGATAGTTGAACTGAACTAATAATTGAACTGAACTAATAATTAAACTGAGTGACAACAAACTTTGATAGAGTAACAGTAGGAAAAGAAAAAAAGTCAAGCAAAAAATGTTTTATTTTTCCTAGTTCGTCTATAAAACTAATAGAAACTGGGTTGTTTCCAATACAAATCTCTGTTTGGTTATCTTTGCAAGACTTTAAACCTGATTTCCAAGCTTTATACTTGCCAGTTAAGAAAAGGAGCATTTTGTATCCTATATTTTCAGATTTTTTTACTTTAGGCTTTATCTTAACAAATTGATTAGAATGCAAGCTGATCATACTGCTATAAGAAATAACATGTATTTTTTGCATATTAATTGAAGCTTCTTTGTATGATATAAAGTTAGAGTGTATTACACTACCGTATCTTCCGTACTGAGGTACAGCTGCATGACTTGGATGCATATTAATGCTGTAAACTATTAACTCTGACCTAATACTCAAGTTGGAATGATAAGTAGGGAGTGCTATATTGCCACTTCTGACCAGCACTATGTGGGAATTTTTTAAGTGTAAATTGCTGTGCCTGCAGGAATTTGGGAAAATCACAGCTCATTAGCTGGTTCTGGTTACAGTGTTGTCTTCCTTTTGTACAGAGATCCTGAAAGAACCATGGAAAATGCTCTTTCAGGAGTCATTGCCTTGCACAGAAACAAGATAACATCAGTTAGCTGCCTGATAGTATCATGACATAACAGAAAATAGCTTGTAGGGACTTAATCATCTGGAATAGCAGTATTGGATTGGATTATTTAAAGGAGATACTTCTGAGTCAAATGTTTTATATTTTCCTGATACATGGTAAGAGAAGTGGTGTTTTTTCTTCCTTACTTACATTTATTCTTGAAAGATTGTTATTTTCTTCTACCTCAGTGATATCATCCTGAGCCTCTTCGTTCTAAGATTTATTTTCCTGAATTGTAGATTAAAATATATCTGGTAGAAATGAAGTTTTAATCTAATTGTAAAGATAAATTTGAAGGAGAATTTATGTGTACCTCTGTGAATTTAATTGATGAGAACACTTTTAATAGATTGACGAAGTGTTTTAATTTGTTTGTTTAATGTTTTATCTGTAAGGAATTTCAACTTCTCTTATGTTTAATCAATTTTTTACTTCCTAACATGTTAACTATATATAATGGCATATTTATGATATGAAATAGTCAATAAAATAATGTCATTAAGTACAATACCATTCAAAAAAGGTACCTTTTTCCATAATGAAGTATTAATTATTGCATTCAGCAATTTAAAAGTGGTAAGTCTGCTTAAAGACAAGGGACAAGTTAGAATGTGCTAAATTGATGTGCTGGATATTTGCTCATAAAATATATTTTGTTGAAACACACATTGCTTACATTTCTACTAATTAGTAATTGTCCAAATATGTAATAGCTTGCAATAATGCCATTTAGAACTCGTAAAGTGAAGTATTTCTGTCATTATGATTTGCTTAAAGTAAGAACACAGTCTAAATGTGAGGATTTTTAATTACTACAAAATAAACACTTCACAAAAATGTTTTCACTAAGGGGTTTTTTGTTGTTGTTCAGTCTCAGTTTGAACTCAGGGTATTCCATATTCGTGGAGAACATGCTGTATCAACTGCTCAGCTTGAGGAAACCATTGCACAGCTGAAGAATGAACTTGATAATAAATTAAACAGAAGAAATGAAAAAGCAAAGGATATTGGTGTTTCTACTGAGGATGATAACCCACCAAAGACATACCGAAATGTATGTATACAGACTGACAGAGAAACTTTCATAAAGCCTAGTGAAGAAGAAAACAGAGCTGTGAAAAATAACCAAATAGTACCCAAAAAGCTTAATATTTCTTCTTTGTCACATAGTATTTCTGCCCAAAGTGAAAATAAGGACAATTACAATGTACAATCTTCAGAAAGTGTCTTATCTTGTCAACCAAAACAAATGCTGCTGCCTCCTCCTCCTCCACCACCACCACCTCCTCCTCCTCCCTTTCCTGATTCTTCACTACCAGGTTTAGTTCCTCCACCGCCACCTTTGCCAACGGGTCCGAATTCACTGACATCTCAGTTTGGATCTGGTCCACCACTGCCACCTCCACTTTCTGAAGGCTGTAGGAATTTTCAAGCACCACCACCGCCGCCACCACCACCGCTTCCAGGGTTGGGACCTCCTGTTCCTCCTCCACTGCCTGGATCTGGGTTACCTCCACCCCCTCCACCTCCTGGGCCTGGGTTCTTTTTTAATAGCACTTTATCTTCAAACCAAGGTCCTCGAAAACCTGCCATTGAACCTAGCCGTCCCATGAAGCCTTTGTATTGGACACGGATACAATTACAGGGCAGCAGGTAAAATATATTTATTTGGACTTAGAGTTACTATTTATAGGCCATGATACAAGGATATATATAGCCAAGAGATTAGAAAGAATTATTTATTCTTTTAAAATCTTAGTTAGAATTAGAATTGAAATGTTGGTCAGGTGACAACTTAAGAGTTTCATCTTTCCTTTCCAGTCACTTCAAGTGATACCATCTTCAGAGCGCTGTTATGTCATCCTCTATGATTCCAGAGGTTAAACTGGAACCCAACCTCTGTGTATAATTCTGTCAGAGCAGGAAAAGTAAAACATATATATAAATACATGCAGCTCAGGAACCTGTAGCATGAAGCATCCATTATGGAGGAGTCTTACTACTGATAGAAACCTCTATAGTTTAAAAAAAAAGATACAAAAAATTACCAATCTTACTGTGAGTTAGTTCTTATCTATCAATGCTAGATATGCTTGAGGGAAGGTATGCCATCCAGAGGGACCTTGACAAGCTTGAGGATTGGGCCCATGCAAACCTCATGAAGTTCAACGAGGCCAAGTGCAAGGTACTGCACCTTAGCTGGGGCAATCCCCAGTATCAATACAGACTAGGGGATGAATGGATTGAAAGCAGCCCTGCAGAGAAGAATTTAGGGATACTAGTGGACAAAAAATTGGACATGAGCCAGCAAAGTGAACTTGAAGCCCTGAAAGCCATATCCTGAGCCCCATATCCTAGCCTGCACTAAAGGAAGTATGGCCGGTAGGTCAAGGGAGGTGATTCTCCTACTCTGCTGTGGTGAGACCCCACCTGGAATATTGCATCCAGTTCTGGGGCCCCCAGTACAAAAAAGACATGGACCTGTTGGAGCGGGTCCAGAGGAGGGCCACAAAAATAATCAGAGGGATGGAACACCTCTCCTATGAGGAGAAGCTGAGAGAGTTGGGGTTATTCAGCCTGGAGAAGAGAAGGCTTGGGAGGAGGACCTTGTTGCGGCCTTTCGTTGTATAAAGGGGGCTTATGAGAAAGATGGAGAAAGACTTTTTACCGAGGCCTGTAGTGACAGGACAATGGGCAATGGTTTTAAACGGAAAGGAGGCAGATTTAGATTGCATATAAGGAAGAGATTTTTTACAAGATTGGTGAGATACTAGAACAGCTTGCCCAGAGAAGCTGTGGATGCCT
Organism: Phaethon aethereus; assembly: GCF_964289735.1. Classification (NCBI taxonomy): domain Eukaryota; kingdom Metazoa; phylum Chordata; class Aves; order Phaethontiformes; family Phaethontidae; genus Phaethon; species Phaethon aethereus. The sequence continues at coordinate 36,320,711 of NC_138579.1, read as the reverse complement.
CATCATTGGAAGTCTTCAAGATCAGGTTGGATGGGATTTTGAGCAACCTGATCTGATGGAAGATGTCCCTGCCTGTGGTGGTGGGGAGCGGAACTAGATGATCTTTAAAGGTCCCTTCTGACCCAAACCATTCTATAATTCTATGAAAGTAGTCTAGCAGTATATACTGTTGTAGCAAATCTAAAGTTACTATGAAATATATTGTTTTATTGAGTTGTTTATAAGGGATCATTTGGTGAACAGGTATAAATAAACAATTTCTGGACAGTCTTTTTGAAATGATCGCACAACTTCTGTTTGTGCTATCCATTTATTCAACTGACAGGAGAAAAAAAGTACTCCCACTTACACTTTCTGGCCCACCTTACCTTACTGCTACAGTGGTATGTGGTTTCAGTGCTGCTCAGCTGCTTTTTTGGATTTTGATTGATTCTAACTTTGCTTCAAGTATTTATTAGTGTAATCTAGAGCTCCATTAAGAGGCTTGGCTCAAAAAGTATTTTTTGGGGATGCTTAAGTGACACAGACTATTTCAAGTTTAACAAGGAGTTGCTAGAATCATGAAACAAAATTCAGGTCCATTGTTATGCAAGTAATGAAATAACATGATTATTCCGGTCTTAAAATTCAAATTGTTATTATCTGTGTTCAAAATTATTATAGCATAAGTGTAGTTGCAAAACCACAAAGTTTATTTTAAACATTTTAATAAATTATGATGTATGACAACCATATAATAATATTATGCCATATACCATATATATGGTATACTATAGATAGACACTAGATTACCTACTCTATTATATACTATGACTATTATATATTATGAATTACATTATAGATAATTTATTATAGATTACTTTTTATATTATAATAAGTCACTATAACTTATTTAAGTATTACAAATAATTTACAATTAGTTTTTAATCTTTTAAAGTTATTTTTAGGGTTATATTTGAGAAAGTAAATATCTGCATTTAAATGCTTTCAAATACAAGCTTTAGTTTATAGCTCCTTGTCTGAATTTATTTTGCTGAGAAAAAGTCATTCTGGTATAATAAATCATTATAAGGTGTTAATATTTTATATAAAATGTTTGACAGAACAAACGGTTAATGAAATATCAGTTATATTCTTTCAACGATTCAGAATTAAAGGCACTGAAATATTTTGGAGCAGAAAGTTTGAGCATTTTGGTTTTACTTTCCCAAAATTGCTAGTGAAAAATTGTTTCATAGTGAATAAATAGTTGGTCCATAAATAAACCTTGTTGTAATTCTTCCTATTGATTCACTGAAATCAAAATGTTGTTCTGAAATATTGCTGGTTCATCAAGCTTTTGCTGAATGCAAGATAAGGTCTCAGTCATAGCTTTCTGGTGAACTGCTGGTTCAGATGTAATGGTCCAGTATTTTCATGCTCTGCACTAGAACTAGTAACTTATTCAAGGGTCTGCTGCTCAGATCAGCAGCTGTCCAGGACTTCAAAGTTCTTGTTGCAGAGCCAGAAAGAATCCTTCATTCTTCAGTGTGTCTGACACTAGGGCTAGCATCAGGGAGAATGAAGCTGTGGAGCTGTAAGCATGTCCTGTGACACAGAGTGTGCTTCATCAGCAGATGCTAATGGAAAAATTAGACTTCCTTAAACATTCACATTCGTAAATGTAAAATCCTAAATTTGGAAAAAAAAAAAATTTGGTTTCCCTTAAATTGGTAGGTATTGCATTTTGTTGCATATTGCATCTAATAAACGTATGTTTAGTGACATCAGCCATTTGTATTTTATAGGAGGCTTCATCATCTTTTTTTTTTTTTTTAATTACAAGTAATTTCACTGCCTTTTAGTGACATCTGCTGGAAGAAGTGGGCCCACCTTCTACTGATAGAGACAAGAGCACTCAGAAATTTTGTCCCACATATCTTACTGAGGCATTGAAATTTTGAAGCAAAGCTCATTCAGAATTGAAGTGCCGTCTTTGCAGCACTACATCGTGTTTTCCCCAAATCCAGATAAAAATAGAGGATTATGTAAACAAGTTCCAAAGTGTTCCAAAACTAAATCTGGTCTTGGAAGGTGCAAAAAAAGAAGGAAAGATAATCCACATTAAATATTTACAGTTGGTTGAAGGGAGCAGAATACTGCTTAGTCTCCCAAAATATCGGGCACATAATTACTCTAGTTTCTCAGAACTGCAACAAGGATAAATATGAACATACAATGTCTGCAGATAGTATGAAGTGAATCAAGTCCTATACAAATGACCCCAAGTGCTCTTAAAATATGCTTGAATGAAGTTTGTTCACTATTTGTTGATATTGTTTATTTTTGTGGGTCTAAACAGATTACTGAGAATTTCTCAAAAAAGCTCTGCTTGAAGTACTCCTAATCCTCGTGGAAGTGGCAGAAATCTCTCGAGATGCACTTGCACAAGCTGCAGTTGTAATATTTGGTTCTTGTACAAAAGATGCATTTTGGTAGTCTAGCAGGCATGGATACTAAATAGCTAAACTTTTTGGTACAGCCACAAAACAGTAACTTTGACTCCTTACAAGAGCGAGGTACAGGGAAGGGATTCTGTTTGTATAGCAGCAGTGCATGTTGCTTTGAATTTTAAATCTGTTATGGTTTTTCATCTATTATGACTAGATCTGTTATGGGTTTTCATATATGTATATTGGAAATTCTATTATTACCTTTCCTTTTATAGGAAAACTGCTATGCCAACATTATGGGAATCACTAGAAGAACCTGATATACTTGATACTACTGAATTTGAATATTTATTCTCCAAAGACACCACTCAGGAAAAAAGAAAACCATTATCAGAGACTTATGAAAAAAAAACCAAGGCCAAAAAGGTATTTATGGTTTCGTTGTATTTGCTTTTTTTGTGTCACTATTTAGTTTCACATTTTATGAAAACTCCCTTTTTATTTACTTGATGAACGAACAGGTAATAGATGAGTTTGTAAATCTCATTTTAAAGCAAAATAGGTGGATTGCTGATTCATCTCTTGCTTGAGAATGCAGGGTTATTATTTGTCTTGTGTTGTGGTTTAACCCCAACTGGCAATGAAGCACCACACAGCTGCTCACTCATTGCCCGCTGGTGGGATGGGGGACAGAATCAGAAGAGTAAAAATGAGAGAACTCATGGGTTGAGATGAAGACAGTTTAATAGGGAAAGCAAAAGCCATGCATGCAAGCAAAGCAAAACACGGAATTCATTCACCACTCCCCATCGGCAGGCAGGTGAGGCAAGTGTTCAGCCACCTCCAGGGAAGCAGGGCTCCATCACATGTAACAGTTACTTGGGAAGACAGAGGCCATAACTCCAAATGTCCCCCCTTTCCTTCTCCTTCCCCCAGCTTTATATGCTGAGCATGACATCATATGGTATGGAATATCCCATTGGTCCCTTGGGGTCAGCTGTCCCAGCTGTGTTGTCTCCCAGTTTCTTGTGCACCCCCAGCCTACTGGCTGGTGGGGTGGTGTGAGGAACAGAAAAGGACTTGACTCTGTGCAAGCACTGCTCAACAATAGCGAAAACATCCTTGTATTAGCAACATCTCAGCCAAAACCAGCACCCCTGGGAAGTTTTCTTGCCTTTGGAAATGAAAGTTTCAAATCCCAGTGAGGTAGAAAAAATATTGTGTACGAGAACTGAATGAAAGTTAGGCCGTGTCTACCCTTGAACTCTTTTATGATTAAAGGCTGTCATTAAGTTACTCTAGCAAACCTGTCTTCCGCTGAGATTAATTTTATTGGAAAAATACAGTATAAAGCAAGATATATAAAGCACTGTTAGACGTTTTGAATAAAGAATGCCAAAAAACCTTTTTTCTGGTATACCTGAAGAGCTGTGTCAGGAAGGGCCAGGACAATCATGTCCTTAATGGCCAAAAGTTTATGCGGTAGCGCAGACATTGTCTGCCTTAGACACGATCCATTAGAGAGAGAGCTTGTACTTGTCAGGTACTATGTGCAGATAGGACAAAGAAATTACATTAGTAGTATTTGCTGCAGGAAAAATGCTGGGCTGAATAATAATCTATAGTGTTTTCCTAAAACGATGTGGTTGTATATTAGAAATCCATTTAAATATATCCTATGTCGTAAATCTGTTTGAGTTTACCTGCTTGGAACCACAAGAGGGCACTTTGTATGTAACCTATGTTATCTTCCTTTTTCAATTTTATACATATAGCGTGAAATATACATCCATAGATACGTGGCAGTGCAATCAGATGTTTCAAAACATCTTTGATCATAAACTTCCTGTCTTGTGTCTTAGCACAACAGTTAATGAGAAGTGTAAATAAGGCTATAGCATTTATACAATTCAAACTCATGTGATACAAAAAGTGGAAAATGAAAACTGGGGCCAGGATGGGGGCATGCTGGCATTTCAAAATACACCCTAAACAAATTGTTGATTGTTACAGTCCTTCAAACGTTAGATAGCAGTTGGACACGAACATCTCCGTGAAAAATATTTTGACATACTTTGTTTGACAAATGCTTCAAGTGCATATGGCATGTAGTACTCAGCTGGATCTGTAAATCCCGTTAGTTCACATTTCTGATGCCGTCTTTCTAAAATTTATTTTTACATTTCATTAATTCACCTCTCAGAAAGAATTATTTAATAGGAAATACATGTTTCTAAAGAACTTTAAAGATGAATGTAACCAATGTAACTTTAATGGAGAAATAATATGCACAACTAGTTACCTTTGTATTTCAAAATCTCAGCAATTAAGTGAATATACCTATTTCTCTAGGTGTACGACAGCAAACCAGGAAGAGAATTAGGCCAGTATTCTGAAAGATAAAATTTAATTATTCTTTTTCTTTGCTGCTTTGTAAACTAACTTACTTGTTACGGAAGCACAATTTTTTTATGATCTCTCTTAACTTTATCCAGAATCGAATTGGGTAATAGTTACTCTATAAAATATAGGAAATAATGGTAAAATAATAAGTACTATTTCTTGTGAGAAACCAAAGTATTTTCTTACAAAGATATCTTCTTTACTTATGTCACCGTTTGAATCATTCTGTTTTGCTATTAAATGTAAACTTGTTATTTTAAGACTAGGGATATATTTACTGAAATTAATGAAATGAAAAAAAGAAAAGTTCCTTTAAAGTACTGTGTGAAAATACAACAATAAATCCTCTAAGAGATAAATTAAGATTTATATCTATTACTATGTCTTTAGTTTGGTAAAACCCATGGGATTATGATCATGGTGTCTCCAACCATGAGAATTGTAGGACTTTCTGTGAAAATTTCAAAAACTCATGGTCAACAATATTGAACTTTCCGTCATTTGTTCAATTTAAAAATTAAAAATAAATCAGCTTTTAGAATTCAAATGAAACTTTCTTATTGTATATCCTGTCTTTACACCTTTCTCTTGTTATATGACTCATAGTAGCAACTGAATATTTTTACAGACAGTTGGTCCTCTTAGATGGTCCTGTGTTTTTACTTGTCTCTCTGAAAGCCCAGATGTCTGCAGGCTGGCTCCAATGGATCAATCTTGGTGGGCTGCAAGCAACAGAGTAGTAGAGAGGCATTTTATTTAGTTACAGGAAGGTTTATTAGTAGATAGTAACAGAAAGCTCCTGTAGTTTAATGTAAAACTATCAGTTCTGCTGGCTTCATTTGTGCTTTCTCAAGCTTTTTCTCAGCTTTCAACTTTTCTTGCCTTTTTTTTCTAACAATTACATCTGTCTACTAGGGTTTTAACAACAATCTTTTTCTTTGCTTCAATACAGAAATTTGTGCTTGTCTGGTCTTAAGAATTCTACAAGTGTCACGGTGTATGGAATTATATAGTCTAGTTAGAGATGCTTTCTACAGACATTAAAACAGAAATATGAATCTTATGAGGTTTATCATATATTGTAATTTTTACCTGATGCTACGTTGTTTTGTATTTCTTTGAAAATTCCTTTCTCATGTTTTATAAGAAAGCTTTCCAAAGAAATATATAGGTACAGCAATAGAATCTGGAGTAGTAGTTTGTGTTTAGAATAGGTCAGCTGTTTTATTTAATAATGCATGTCAGTGCTGACCTATTCACTGCATTAAATCTCTTCTCCTCGGCGTAAACATTGTCCTGTTTCATACCATCTTATACAAACCAAGTTTGGCCTGCTTGGTATTTAGAAAAATGACAGACCAATAGGTGGTGCAAACATGATTGTGAGGCACCAATGTAATTCTCATTCAAAGAGAAAAGTATTAAGTAATCAAGTTCCTTATGCAATTGGGAGTAAGATTCTATCGTTCAAATTAGAAGGGAATTGTTTCTCGTTTAACTGGGTCTTCTTTATAAAACCCAGAAGACTTTAACAATTAGTGGCCTGATGAATTATGACTTCTTTACCATCTATTTACATTTCTCTTGCAGTTCCAAATAAAATAATATTATTCAATTTATTCTCCAAATTATTATTTTTGTGAAACCAGTCAGAATAATCTGTATGCTTAGTCTGTGAAGTGAATGCTTCTGTGGAAAGCATCACATGAAATGTATAGAAATTTCACCTCATTCTATTCTTATCCATTTGTCCACATAGTTGACACCTTATGGCAGCACAGACTAAAATATTCTCTGTATGCTGTGCTTTTGTTGCTTACAGCTGATAGACTTCTAACATTTTCATCCAGAAATATCTAAATCTTCTTGTACATAAATGGAATGGATGGTCTGTTTTCCAGTACTATTTGGCAAGTTACGCTCAGAAGGGAAGCTTCTGAGTACATATTTATATTTATATATATATATTTATACTCATACATATAATGTACTTACAATATAATAAATAATTTATAAAATAAATATTTATGATATAGAGTATATTTATACTCATACATATAGGAGAATACATTGAGGATTCTGTGAGCAGCTATGCTGGGTCTGGTTACTTCAGTATATTCATGTATGACCTGTATAATGGAATATTAACTCTGCAGCCACCATCTAGTTGCAAGAGCCTTCAAATATACTGGAGTAGACTCTTTAGAAAGCTTTTATGTATCAGAGATATGGTCTGAAAGATCGAGATAACCACACAAAGCTAATACAGGTAACCACAAGGTTAATATAGCTAAGGAAATTCAGCTACCTAAAAATAAGATGGGGTACAACTGACTAACTGACTAGGTAATAGTTTAGCAGAAAGGATCTTGGGATTATAGTGGCTCACAAGAGCAACATGAATTGTCAAACTGTGGTACTACTAAAAGGGGAAACAAAACTCTGATAGATAACAGAAGTATTGCTTGCAAGACAATCTACTCAGCCATGTCTCAGTTAAGAACTGCATCTAGATTTAGGCATTACAGCCCTTCATTAAAAATTACTAACTGTAAAGAGTCAAGAAGAGTGAGAACGATGAAAAGTGTAAAAGTAGTCTCTGAGAAAAGAATTTAATTATTATGGTTGTTTAGTCTAGAAAAGGGAAGGCTGATTGGGACCGACAGTAAGTGTCATCAAGTGCATGCAGCTGCTGCAAAGAAAAATTTTGAAAAGCTTTCTAAGAGTAAGAATACCAAAGGAATGTTTAGCAATTTTGGCTAGGGAAATTATATTTCTGTATTGGGAGACCTTTAAGAAAGTTTGTTTAGAATGATACGCATATAGTTGATACTGTCTTGAAATGCAGAAATGCTTTGGATGACATTTGGAGTGCCTTTCCAACATCGTGATTGTGTTACTCAATTAAAAGGCATAAAGTCCACTTTCTGTCCATTGCCCTGTGGATGAAAACAGCTGTCTATCCTTTTTTCCAGACTGGAAGCACTTTCATGATTCTCAAATTTGTTGCTTTCATGCCTGCTGGAAAATGGCTTATTAATTGAGTTACACTAGTTTCTAGAGGCTATCATCCTGACATGAGGATGAAATTATTAGAATTTGAAATGCAGTTATTTAAAAATAAGGTAATCTAACAAGTATGTGGGAAAAAAATGGAAGGGAAATTAAGAACCTTTCAGCAGAAATGGTAATATGACTTCCTAAAGAACTGCATAGAGGGTGATCTTATTTATTTTTAGGCATTTATTAGCTTATTTTGGAAAAATATGCTACATTCACTTAGTAGTGATACAATGTAAAAATAATATAGTTTAAATGAAGGTCAGATGTACCTTTCTGGTACACATACATTGTTGAAGTTTGTTATGGTTATGCTTATCTGGGCTTAGAAGTTCTGCAAAGTGTGTGGCTGCTCATGCTTCTTCTATCATGCACTCCTTTGGAAAATTTAGTTTTGGAAGAACCCCTTATTTTTTTTCCAACTCTGCATCCTCTGAAATATTTCAGGAAACCCTTATTCTTGTGAATTTATCTGCTCTGCATATATGCGATCTTGTAAATAAAAGTTCTACAGTATTATGTAGGTAACGATCAAAATAAATATTCCAGGTTTTTAGGTATTATTTCTTGAGAGTAGAATTTGTCTTTTCTGGATTGGGGAGAATTTACTGTCTAGATGAATATATTCATTATGTCTCAATATTAGAGCAAAATAGTGTGCAATATGTTTAAGAATTAATAAATATAATTCTTCTCTCATAATAATGCCTTTGAAGTGTAAGACTAAAAGCATTACTATCTTATATGAGGTATTACAATGCAGTGATTTTTGGATGTGATATCTATGAAATGGAAAAGAGACTATTGCTTGCATCCTGACTTTTCCAGACGCTGTAGATGGATAAATAATGTATAGAAAGAGTGGGATTTACTTACTAGGATAGTTCAGAGGTGGTTGAGTTTGCAGAAGGCAAAGTTGAAGTTACTGGATAAAAATAAGTTCATTAGCACCTGAATATGAATCAAATAAATATTCTCTCTGGTTTTGGGTAATTCAGTTAGCTTAATCTAAATATGTAACTTACTGGTGTGATGCAGCTTGGCAATATACATTGGATCTAAAAGTATTTGTGCCATGTAAGGTGTTGTGGTCTTCAGTCAAGCTTTTTCAAATGCATGTAGTTGGGCCCACTTTCAAAATTACTTAGAAGTTACAGCTTCTTGGAAATCAAGAAGAAAAAGGGCTAGATCCACTAGGTTATTTCAGTACATAACTTCAATTTAGGTATTGATGCTATTGGACATTTAGACTTTGAATAAGATTCCTATTTTTAACTCCTATTTTTAAAGTATCACTGATATGCTTGTGAAAGTGCAACTGTTAATCTCGACTGTTTTCATCATCATTTCTGTATTTTATTCTGCTTAGATTTCAGTTGTAGCATTCTGGGCATATCATTTCTGCAGCTATTCTATTATCCACTAACATTTGCATTAAAGCATTTATCTAGAAATGTATGTTATATTTTAAAAAAATATTGTAAGTTATATTTGTGAAATTGTAAATGGACTTCAACTATGAAGTTTTACGTACTAAGGATGTTCGACTGTAAGTAGATTCAGTACAGTATCATTAAGGTCCATAGGTGTTTATGAAAACAATGAAAACTGAAAACAATTAGCATATTAAAACTCTAACCTGTTTTCTGGGAAAAAAATAAAATTGTTTGTTTTTGAAAGAACTCAGCTTTTAATAGATTTGAATATAATTTGAAGGATCTAACATCTTTCCCAGACTGTGAAAGTCTGCTGTAGATGTTTTCATGTCAGATGGACTGACGTTTTACGTGCAAACAAATTTGCTTTTATTCATTCTGAACTGTTAACCTTTCTTGCCTGTACATATCCATGCAAATTTTTAAGCTGATAGGCACGTGTAATTGTTTTCAAGCCATAGGTTCTCCCTTTCCTGTTAAATTTGCAGAATCAAAATCTGTTCTCGTAGTACCAAACAGAAGAAAGGCAGAATTAGGACATATATTTTGGAATGAAATAAAAAATGTGATTCATTATGTATTAAGCTATGACACCCTATAGGCCTGAAAAAGAAGTAATATAGAAAAGAACATTCCTTTGCTGTGATTTGTTCCATGTGCATTCTGTAGCTCCATTGCTGGACTTACACATAACACATATTTTGAAGTTGCATTAGTTTTTCCAATATATCTGAGCACTTGTTAGTAACTTATCCTCAAAAACTCAAGTATTTTCTATACTTTTTCAAGGAACAGGATAGTTGGATGTTTGTGATGCCACTCTGTCTTCATCTTACAAAAAAAAGGAGTAAATGTCAAGTAATTTGTGTCAGGTGTATGCTCCAAATGAAAGTCCATCAATCATTTTTGGCCCTTTAGTGTGCAATGATTATCATTTCAAAGACGCAGGAGGACATTAAAGATAATGGGTTTTCTGTTGTCTATTATCTCTAACAGACTTCACATAATTATTAACATGTGTTCTCATTTAAGAAGAGTGTCAATATTTTGAGAGAATTGCATTTTTTTAACTGAAAGGGATATGTCTGTCAGCAAGTTTTTTGTCCATCTAACTAAATGAGGAATTACAATTAATGAATTTTGTGTTTCTGCAAGAAGGGCAGATATTGCAGAAAATGTTGGAAGCTTTGCAGAGTTGGAATACAATGACTGTCTTCAGCTGTCTGCGTAAGATAATAAACAGTGTTCAAACGAGTAGAAGTAGTAAAATGCTAGTGCATGCTCTTCGGAGGCACTCTCACTTTCTTTTTATTTTTTTGTGCTATACTGGGAAGAATGAATATGGCATTTCCTTGTTTACCATAAAGCTCTGCAGTCATGTAGGATATGGAAAGTATCCATAAAGGGCAAATACCTATTTTGTGGCTTTGCCTTGTTTTTATAGTTTTGATAGGAATAAAGATACTGAAATAAGTTTCTTACTAGCTCACTCCTTACCTCCTTTTTTATCCTGAAGAATTGCCATTTGTTTGTTCTTTAGCAAAAGGCTAAAAATAGAGGGGGGGGGGGTGTCATCTAATAGGATTGCAAATAGAATTACATGTCTCCTAAAATATTTTTAAAATATTTAAAAAATATAAAGCTATATTAAACATCCATGTTAAACAAAAAATAGTTAAACTTGGCTCTGCTTGGAGTGGGAATAGAAGAGATAATATCTAGTCTTAAGCTTCTGAAATTTCACTGGTAACTCTTGGGCCATTTCTGTAGAACGGCTTGAGGGGCATACTTGTGCAGGATATTCTTCCTCTGTTTGAACAGGGTTTCAGCAGACTACTTACGGGTCCACAGGCTGTTGACTTCACCATAAAAGTTAATGAGTGGGAATGGAGGGGAACACCGTGATATACAGGACAGCTTTTTAGCTTATGGCTTCTCTCAGTAAATTTAAATATTATGGAAAGAGTCCATGCACCAGCAGGCAGAAGGTTTTAGCTTTTAATCACTGAAGTACACTGAATCTGTTCAGATTTCAGCGCCAGTAAGTGTCCTGGACAGAATGTGGAAGTTACAGTGAGACAAAACAGTGAAGTCTATCATATAATCTTTAATGAAGTCCATTTCTGGCTACATTAGAGAAACACCTTTTAATGGGAATGACAGAATAATTTATGGAAGTATTCAAGCTTCAGTATGTCTCCACTTTTAAATTAGATGATAAGTATTTGAAGGATGTAGAAGGGGCACTTGTGTACAGCAAACCAGCTAACTTAATAACATTAAAAATAACAATAACAAATAATGTTATGGATTAGTGAATAAAATGAATTGGCACCAGAAGATGCTGCATCCATTACAGCGATACATTCATAGTCTGGTGGAGTGGCAGGCAGCTGGCAAACCCTGCCAGCTGGCATAGCAGCATCAACTGGCGTCAGCTGGATTTTAGCTGCTTACCTGTCACTGCCAGCTACAAGCAAGTCCCAATATGCTGAGAGGTGATCAGTGATTTGTCTTTTAAAAGCAGAGACTAAATAGCTCAACGCAGTCTTTACAAACTTTCATTTTATTTGCCTTATGGTTTTTATGACCTGGGAAAGTGTTGATTTTTTGTGTCTCCTTTCCATTTGGAATTCACACGCACATTTAATTCCCTGTCAGTGACTTCCACAGAGTAACCGTAATTTGGGCTGAAAATGAGTTATCTCTGAAAATATGTTCTCTGTTCTACTACTGATTATATACTTCTGTTGCAAAATCTTTCAAGTTATACATTGTTTCTAAAAATCCATGACGAAAGTCCTGTGTAATACTTAGTATTACAACTGTGTTTTTAGAGTAGTTTTATGCCCGATGTAAACTATTGTGTTGTCTTGCTCCATTTTTGCTCTCTAATGAATAAAATATTAGCCTTCAGTTACAGATTTCAGTTGGTTGAAGCTATTTCAGGTAGTGTGAGTCTAGTTTGATGCCTGGTAATTGTGACCATGTGTACATTTGTCAAAAATGCATGTGAACGTACAGTTAGTTGGCCATTTTAAAACCTGAATCTCTGTTTTAGCTTTTAAAATTATACAGGGTCTTCTTAAAATTTTTTTTCACTAATCTTTTAAGGAGGAAGTCTTGCTTAGCAATGTGAGCTAATTTGATCATATCTGGAGAGCATATTAGCGCTTAAAAATAGTTGAATAGAATGATTTCAAATGTCATTGTCTACAATGGCTATAGTCTGGAAAGATTTTGCCTTAAACTAGGCATGTCTAATGGGGTTTATGACAACCTATGAATTTGCCCCTGAACAAGGTCAACTTGGAGGTCAGTGAATGCTATACAAATTGCATACTACTCAAGCCTGTAATTATCCCTGTAAGAAGTTAATGTTCTGCGGAGTTCAGCAAATTCACGTAAAGCTTCAGAAATGACCATGATAAACTGAGCAGTTACTTACATTTGCCTTGAAAAATCACAGTCAACAGGATGTGATGCTTACAGAGTATTCATTTATGGTAACTTGTAGCCAAATCATCTTGTCTGCTTGTGTACTCAGGAGATAAAGAACCTGAATTCTTTCTCATTTGAAGAAAACACTTTAAATAATATTACTTTCTTAATATACAGCATACACACTGTACATATAGGCTGAAATAAAACTCTCAAGATAGATTTTATTTTTAATTTTGGCAGAAAATATGCAACATCTACTTTAATATAAGTTCATTAAATGTTGAGTCACTGCAGCAGGGACATAAAATACCTGTCAGATCTTTGTTGAAGGCAGCATGTATTCCAGCTTCTTCATGTATTGTCCAATTTCAGTACTCTATAAATAAGAAGTAACTTTGCATTTTCAGATTAAGATGTGTTTATCATTTATCTTTTTCCTGTATTTTTCAACTACAAAACTACTTTTATATAGGTGAATGACTAAGTAGTTGCACAGTTAAATATTCCTAAATCCCATAAGACATAGGTAAGAAACATTTGTATGAGTTACTGTAAATATTTCAGTTAACTGTCTGTAATGTGAGCATCTGTAAGAGTATCACAGGGGTGAGGGATGACAATTACTTAATTAAATATCCAAATATTAGTGTCACACAACTATTAAAATTAAATTTGGATATGTATAGATTAAATATTGTTCAGATACTAAGAATATAAATTTAGGGAAAACTTAGCTAATAGTTTCAATTTTGCATATGAGCTAGTATTTTTAATAGTATTTGTTCATCAACACTATGAAGTAAGCCAGCTGCTTGGTTGTGAACATTTCTTATTTTGAAGAACTTATGTCTGTATTGCATTTTGTGATGTGCTGCTGTCATATCTTCCTTATGACATAAATCACAATCACAAATACCAACAGTCCAAACGTTGTGGGAAGTTCGGCTTTGACATTTCTAACATCTGAACTACACTTCTGAAATTCAGATGGTTTGCTTTTCATTACTTTATTTATGGACTGATCCACATCAGTATCACTAATTTCAACCAGCCAGAATAACTTCCTCCTTTTCTTCTCCTCCCTCTACTCGACATCTGAAAAGATTACAGTTTGAATGTCAGTATATTATACTAACAAGTGTCTGTTACCCAAAGCCTGAACAAAATCCTCAAATACTTGTAAATTGTCAACTGGGTGGAAGAAGCACATTCAGACAAGAGTGAAAGAAACCCTTTCAGTAGCCCCTAGTGTTCCAGAAATAGTGTTGAGAGGGCTTAAGATGACAATTCTCCAATTCTCCCTGGCCGGGAATTATCTTTTGTCAAAAAGAGAGACTTAAATGTGTTCACACTGAAATACAAACTAACAGACAAACTAAGGAACTTGTGATGTACTCAAGAGTGTCTTAAATAGTTCTGTCCTGATCACCTTAAGGAGAAGGGGGAAAGAGTATATCCCAGAATAAATGTTTGGAGTGCCTTTTTTTCCTTCTTAGAAGCATCCCACAAGTAAGAGGTGATGTTCTTTACTAGGCCTGGTGAGAATTCAAGCTTACATTTATCAAGCTTGAATTTTATATTTATATCATTTATATTTGTTAAGGTGCAGGGCATATAGGTAAGGTTAAGGTTTTACTACCACATTTAGCTAATAAAAAGGTTTGATGTTTGGAGAGACATTGAATTAAATTCACAAATTACATTCTGTCATTAACATGAATGAATCCTTCATGGAGTGTTCATTTGATCTCAGATCATTTTGCATCATCTTTCTAGATTATCAAATTGTTGGATGGAAAACGATCTCAAACTGTAGGAATTTTAATATCCAGTTTGCACCTGGAGATGAAGGATATTCAACAAGGTAAGTGTTTCTCACACTTAATGTATCATATTTGCATGAATATTTTCTCATAGCTCCCTTTAGAGAATTTCTTACATAACAGGATGTGCTTTGAATATAGTCTTCTTTAAGATATCAGAAGAATCATTCTTCCAGTATATTCCAGTATGTGTAAAAGTTTCACCCAAATAATCAAAATTTAATTTAGGTACAACTCCCTCTGTACAGTTTCAGTTCACGTATCACCTTCAGTACAATGTTTTCTCAAAACTGTTTCATATTGCTCCACTACAGTTCCCTCCTTTTTCTTAAGCAAATCCTCTGCTGACAAAAATTAAATGGAGGGCTTATATATATAAATCTTTTGGGCTTCAAACATGCAGTCAGTATTTGCTGAATTGTTTACATTTTGCTTCATTAGTGGTATAAAAAGCACATCCCAAACTGATGCAGCTACCATGTAGCAATCAGAAAGATCATTACTGGATGGCATTTTTCAAAGCATAGGGCTACTCAGTATATAAATTCCATTACTGGTAGAAATTATCTGAGTTTGCCAATACAACTGTAGAGAAACACAGATTTTTCAGAACAACTGGGGTAATTCAGATTCTGCTTATGTTCTTGATTTAAAAAGATATTGTTTAAGGATATTGTTTATTTCTTTTTCACATTAAAAAAAGGAAAATATTCACCATTTAAAACAACTGCTGGAAGAATTGAAGTTGATGTCTCCTTTTTGCTATTGTTTTCCTTCCATCACATGCAAATACTGGGTAGGGTGTTGAGATGCTGCTGGCATTGATGATTATTAATTTCAGAAGAGCCTTTGAGCATCTAGCACTTTAAAAGCACAAGGGCTTACAGATGTCTCTTGGGATGGAGGGAAACAACGAAAAGAAGGAATAACTTTGTGCCTGCCAGTATTGTGTGAAAGGTATCACAACAAGATGAAAAAAACCTGCTATTACTAAAGGTCTGAATAATTTGCTGGCAGGAATTACAGCAGCATAGGTTAGGATAGCAGCTGTATTATAAAAACTGGGTAGTATTTTTACATATCTTCAGAGAAGTTTTCATGACTTTTTATTTTCCATGCCATGATGTTCTACTTAAAATATAATCTATCTAGCTATCTATCAGTCATTTGCTGTACTTCTATAGCTTTTGAAACCCTCAGGACAATTTATACTAAATTTAAGAGAAAGAATAAGTCAAATGTTTGGGTATGTATACACTAGAATTTTAGCTTGAATCATCAATGCACTTTTGAATCAAATCTACCAGTTGTCCCCTTTGCTGTGTTTGCTTTGCAGAGCAGTCTCAGAGTGCACAAGCGTCCTTCAGAATTAAATTAAATTAGAAGATGTGCTCTAGCAGCACATCAGCAGTCTCCACCTACAGCAGGTTTTAAATTCCACAGGATCAGATGAGAGATAGTTAAAACTCTCTGAAATGTGTATAGTGTGAACACTGGGTCCTTAGTACCAGCTGTTGCTGTCTACAAATCCATTTCTAAAGACTACACTACTTGCAGTTGTAGACATAGCTAATGTAGTCCTACAAGTTTAATGAAAATTAGCATGTTGGTAGAAGAGAGACACCAAAACAAGTGCTGTCACTGAAGGAAAGTTTATAACTCATCACCCTCTCTATTCGGAGGTAGCAAATGACTGGCCTGTCACCACATGTGTTGCTCAAGACAGCAATAGAATATGCTGCCTCTTGCTTATGGAAACAGCTAGGAGATACAAGCAGGATATGGGAGTACTGTTTAGTGGAACTTTTTTTTTAAATATATTACAAAGAATAGTCAAGATCTGTGTGCAGAGACTATCTAGGGAAAAAATCTGTAGAGAGGATCTTTAGAAATGCATACTACATTGAAGACAACAGTAGAATTATGCTTGTTTCTCTTTTAGTGTGTGTTTATCTCCTAGTATTTTGTTTAATTTAAATCTGTGTGCAATCCGGCCTACCAGCAGACAAATTGCTTGAAGACCACTATAGTCAATGTACTGCATGAAAAAAGATCATAATAAGCTAAATAGCTCATGACAACACCTAACCAAAAAAGCGTATGATCATTGGGTTAATGAATGTCCATGTTCTTTTTTTGGGTTTTTTTTTTTAACAAAGTGAAGTTACAAAGACCTACCTGTAAGAAACGTGAAAATTAAGCACCCATCCCTTTTTTGAAGCCAATTTCCATTGCATAATGCAGTATGTGAAAGACAGGGGAAAGAAAAGTTAGTGGTCTTTGGCAGCTTGCAACAGAGAATGTAGACACTTGAAGCATAAGAAAGTTGAAATTAAAAAAAAAAAAAAGAGGATATGTAATTTTATTTCAACTGTTTCTGGCCATGTTTGTTGAAAAGCCATGTACAAATTATTTACTGTCTATGTATAGTGTACTGGTTACTCTACCTTAAGTAGCCGTTACAAAAATACAAATATATTCTATATCTATAACTGCCCTATGCATACAGACGCATGCAAAATTGTAGAGAAGGCAAAACAAGAATAATCACAAGAAAAATTACATCCTTCTTTAAAATAGTGTGAGATCTCTGCATCTGTAGGATTACCCTCTCAAATGAAAGTAAATAGCTTCACAGCATATTCTGTAGATAGCTCAGCAGTGCAAAACAAGCAAGTGACCATATCTGGCACCCAGATGTTTCAGTTTGCATTTGATAATGAGCTAGCTGCCACAATTCAGGAAGGGAATCTCCTACACATGTTCGTTTGAGAGAGTGAAGTTCATCTTTTGCAGCTAAGTTTAAATTCTTGCTGTATCTAAGAGTACAGTCTAGGGAGAAGACAATGTAAAACTGAATAATTATTTTGGCTAGTGTTGGTATTATATTATGCAGAGGGACAGTTAACATTGTCATGCTGCACCTGTCCTAAAACTCAGCTTTTTGGTAGGTGGGAGAGAAGTCCTAGGTGCTGTAATGTTCTGAGAACACGAACAAATTTCATTGGTGAATCTGGTACTGAAGAGGGTAATATAGTTTCTGATTAGACCATATTCATCATAGTCATTTCCTGAGCAGAAGCAGCAGACAGAAAATCTATCTGTCTCGATATGCTATATAGGATCTGGTTTTATATTTTAAAAACAAATAGCAATAATCAAATTGTACATAGGTTTGAGATTATTTTCAAGGCTGCTTCTCTGTGGTTTTTTTTAAACCTTTATAAAGAAGACGTGAGGAATAGTAGGGGCCAGCTGTTAGGTATGGAATATGCTTTAAGACTACATACTTAGAGAACTAATCTCCATTTCGTATCAATGCACTTCTGTCTTACTTTTCCTATCATTGTTCAGCTGAAATATTACAGCTTGAGAGACAAACCTGTGGCTCAAGACTACTTGTGTAGCTTTGCTGTTGAAGTATTACAGCTCACTCCACAGTGAGATGTTTCAGTTCTGTTTCTAATGGGAAATGTTGATTATAACTGTATGCGAAGACCCTCTGTGGGCACTGATCCCAACTTTTTACGGTGCAAGATTCCAGTCGCTCAGGCAGTATAGTATAGTATATATAGTTCCCAGTATAGTAGTTAGCAATAGCAGGATACTGGAAAACACATAATAATACTCTTTTCTGCAGCACACATCATCTGTGCTGGTTTCCCATGAGCTACTGAGAACTTTGTTCAAGAGTAAACTGGCAAAATTGTGGGGCAGCCCGGATGAAAAAAAGTTTTAGCTGCAGAAAATGGGATGTAGACAAAATGTAGATGCCTATGTTCAAAAGACTGTTTCTCCAAAATCCCTCCCTACTTCCATAGTACCTACATTTTGCCACTAAAATTGTGGGGAACCAGAAGCTCTGCTTCTGTACTTTGCTGGAAATAGTTCACTGTCTAATACCCCTGATTTCCATCAGCATTAACTAGATGGTCTCACATGCTGGTATATCTTCCATGGTACCAAATCTATGAGATGCGATAGATCACACCAGATGCACACTTTATAGTTTATTGCACTCTTTGTGGCAATAAAGTGCCATATCGCTCCACGCAGAACACTGCAGGCTTTGCTGGTACACTTGCCTAGGCAAGAGATTAACACTGTAGCACTGCAACACTGACAGAATTAGCCTATATGGCAAAGGGGAGAATTTAACACTGATCCTTGGCATTTCTAATTCTATTTCTAATGCTAATTTACTATTTTTTTTCTTTCGTAGACTTTAAGCAATTAAATATAATGTCTGAGACTCCATTTATTAAATCAGAGTAGTACTGGCCAACCTGTAATAGCACGTATGGGGAACTGGTATGTTTATTGTGCATTTGGAACATTCTTGTGTTCAACAACAATGTAAATTATCTATGCAGAGGCACATTAAGCTTTGAAAATACTAGGGGAATGTATTTGATCACATTTAGATGGGATGGATTAGAATAGATTTTGTTAAAAAGCCTAGGTCATGCCATCTGCTTTTGTAGATTCACCTTCATTAGTGTTTTTTTTTAATCCTCAAATGTGGAATATATTTTTATTATAGTGTCACAGTAATGACACTCTGATCAGGAGCAGTGCAAGTAACTCTCATTGTCACTCTGATCAAAATTTTTTGTATGGCATTGTAGGAGGGGAACAACTTTCTAGAAAGTATACAGTTATGATTCTATTGTACGATGTCAGTCAACCAGTTGAAAAGTGCTTGATTGGTCTTGACCAACTTTGTGATTTACCCTCTGTTGTCAACATATTGGAGAAAATAATTGGAAGAATGTGAACAGCAGATTAACTCCTCCAGGCTGATGATCAGTCCAATAATCATTCTAATTCTATATTATATTTCTAATCATCCTGGGATATCTGTGTGGTCTTCCTCTAATGAGAGGCCATAGAAGTTATATAAATAGGTTGCATTGTCTTAGTGTAATTTATGGGTTACGGAACATCTAAACTTTGGAGAACAGTATCATTGTTAACCAGGCACTTTTCTTAGCATCTGAAAGGCTATGTTTTCTATTTATAAGGCAAACTATTCCAAAGCAAATCTAATCTGCAGACCTTAGTGTGCTCAAAATTTCTGAATCCCAGTTTGTGTTTTAACCATATCATGCAGCACAAATAGTTTCACAGTTCCTTCCTTTATTCTATTTTGGAAATACTTCTGGATAAAGATAAATGCTTTGGAATATTTCTTACTTGCATGATGTGTTTCAACTAAAATATTTTGCAGGACGGAAGTATAGATTATAAAGGTTTAAAAACTGTTTTTCCAAAGTTGTGTGACACTTCCACCTAGACAGAGTATGCATGCTATATATATTGTATACTATGCATGAAGTCTAGAGGTAGCTGCATACCCATCTCAGAAGTTGGGAAACAATTTTCTTTAAAAATTATTTTCTCTGTTCTGGAAAATTCACAACACACGTTTCTGTGAATCTGTCTTGGGCACCCAGCCTGATGTGGGCAGGTTAACATTAGTGCCAGTGTCTTCTGCTCATGATTTCTTGCAGGAGTTGAGCTTTCTTAGTCTTCTAGACCTACATTGTGCTCATGGTGCTTCTTTGTAATACATATTTTAATGTTTTTTTAATGTTAGTTAAATAGTGGAGAAAACCTTTACATAAGTTGAGAACATATCAGTTTGTCAGAAGTTAACCAGAGGGATTTGGATAGTTTAGGCAGTTTTGCCAAGTAGGCATTTGTATCTAACAGTCAATGTCATTTTCTAATTGACTAGATCAGTCACAATTTAATTTAAATTTCCCAGTGACGGGCTTCATGTTCCCATCAAATCAAGCCTTACTCAGCAGAATGTACTATATAAAACAATGAAGTACTTCCAGATCAAGTAAATGTACCTTTGGCAAGCTCTTTTTATTTAAATAACGTATTTCTGTTCTATCATTAGGGAGCAGTTAAGGTGATTTCTTCATATTTCATAGTTTAATTGTCACATTAAGTGGTTTGATACTCCTGAGTATATGTAAGCTCTGTCAGCAGGACTTAAATCCTGATTTAACCAAAAAATGTTTAGTAGGAGTGCGGCTATATATCAGAGTCAGCCTTAAGACTGCTGGTATTTAAGCTGGTTAAGAGGAGAGAAGTATCTTTTTCATATTTAACCTCTTAAGTTCTACAGTAGTATGTAAAGTGCACACATTATGCTTTAAATTCTCAACTTTTCTTTGGTTTATATTTTTGAGGTGATAAAACAGTGTATGTGAAAAATCTGTGTAGTAGGGAATCTGTTTTTTACAGTTAGATTGATTTTTAAAAAATGAATCTGTTAAAAACCTTTGGTACAAGTTTGTATTCGAAGCAATACTCTTAGTATGCGAAATGTAGTTGGCAAGTATTTTTATGTGTGCCTGTTAGTTTGAATGCATGATGCTGATCTGTTTTTTGTCCTAGCTGACGGTTATTATATCCTAATGGGTGCAACCCTGCACTAATGATCCTTGTGTATATAAATTCTTCTTGTTGTGAGCAGACACCATAGGCCACATAAAAATGTTTGCCTCAATTTCCCTGCAAAAAAGGATCTCAGAAACCAGACTTGGCCAAGTAACAGATTTTTTAAAGGTAGAGGAACCCAATAAAATTACCAGCTTTTCACAGCATGAGTCTACTTCCTTTCGACATATTGTGAGGTGTAGGTGAAATATTCTAACCGAACTGACAGTGTAAGGAAGACAGCTAACTAGAAAGCAAGATAAAAGTAAAAACCACCGATGATGATTGATATTGTAATAGCTATTAATTGTTTTGGAGCCTCTTTTGTAGATTTATGGTACTTCACCTATATTACTTAACACTTACGTGAGTCTTGGTATAATGAGATTTAATGCAGTAAAGTATCGTGGTTAAATTCACTGTATCAGGAAGAGCACTCTGAAAAACTTACCAAGGTTTTTATTCATTTTAATAATGCTAATATACATATAATTAAAACTGGGTTTTGTTTTTCACAGAAAAGTTAAGTTGTAACTCTAAGTAATAAGTAAAATAATTAGTTTCTTTGATCTAGTGTAATGGGGGTTTTTCAGCTCCCCCAACTCAAGTTAATTTACACAACATACTGTGAATGTATTGCACATGCTGTATTTTAAGAACATGAAGAATACTGAGACACCTGTGAATTTGGGGTTTTCTTCCAGCTTTTCAAAATCAGTGCTTCTTTTTTCAAAAATGAGCCAATCTTCATAATTTTACATGGTTTTGTTTTTATCTTTTGCTCCAAATGTGTATGGCATTAAGTTTGATCAGTTTGAATGAAAAAGGATATAAGGACAAAGATAAAGATATTAAAATACATGAAGATGAAATAAAGAAGTTTGTGTGGGTTCTGGCAGTACTGACTTTTTAAGAGTGACATCCTGAGCTGTCCAGCTATCACTGAATTGAGTAATATGGCTAGATTTTTAACTGCAGCCTGTCTGCATGGTCATTGCCAATAATAGCAGGACAGGTTGTATAGCAAGTAAATCAGAAAATATTTTCTTGGTGCATTTATACAATCACATACTTGCACAGAAGAGAAAATAATTAATATTAATGTCTCTTAACACAGATTATTGTTAATTCTGTTTAAAATGTGTTCACTTATCAGATTGTATTTTATTAGTTTAATCCCAAACATTTTTTGCTTTATCATGTCACAAAACAATGTTGATTTGTTAGAACTGGTGTTGAGTACAGAAACATGGATAAGAAAATTTAGCATTAAAAACCACTTTGTGATTTTTGGGGCCTTTTTTGTGACAAATATCTGATTGAAAATTCCAGTTAGATGTGCAGATCTTGATATTCTTATTAAAGTGTTCTTTTTTCAAACCACTTCCTCTCATTGTAATAGTAGTAACAGTAGTTCATCGTAATTCTGTACCTAAAAAAGCTACTATGAGTTACATTTACATGTTTTGCATTTCTAGTACAGGTTCAAATTACCTCCAAGAAGTTGCTTTTCTAGATAGCTCTGGATAAATAAATTTCTCATTGTAAGAGAAATATTCCAAAATAGGATGAAAGTGAAACCACAAGGGGAAGTTTTTGAACTCAATATGCATATTTTAATATCTTAACAATTAACTATATTGGACTGTGAAACCAATTTTCCGATAGATTTTTACAATCTCTTAGGTTCTTTTGAAATTTCTTTGGATAATATAGAAGATAATGCAACTTATAGGACCATCTTGCAAAAGCCAACAGATGATCTCATGGGTTCAATCCCTAATGATTTTCTTTAAACAAAGATTTTTGTCAAACTCTGTGGTTTGGGCTTTATATTTGGTTACACTCTTGAGCTTTTTTTTTAATCTTTCCAACAGGACAAATATAGTTGGAGATACTGCTTTTTTTCACTGATACTGTCTTCGGTATAATTCTTTACTTCTAACCAGGGTGTAATGTCAACAGATGGAATCATAATTGACAGGCAAAATTTTAAAGCATTCTAAATGTCATTGGACCTTTTAATAAAATTAATTAGCCTGCCACAGAGAAAATTTACTAGCCTGCTGGTTAATTTCACAATGTAAAATCGTGGGGTAGGTGGAAGAGCAGGCGAAAGCTTATTACTTTTAAATAATTATTTAAAGATGTGTGCCTTGCCCCTTTCAAACATGGATCGCAAATGCAGCAGGACCTTTTAAAATCTTCTAAATTCACAAGCAGTCAAGTTTCCTTTGAAGAAATATAGTACAGTTGAAATTAAAAGTTATCAGGTACTGGCTAATGATGAGTTACGTTGAAAATTGGTAGAGGCTTTAAGCTTGATTCTTTTGGGATTAATGTTCCCAGTAACATTTAAACATAAGGAGGAGTTCAGAAATTGTGCCCAGTCCCATTATGAATCTTGATGAAATGCTGGTTTCAGAAAAATTAAACATCCAAAGTTATTTCTCTTCTATTGTGCATCTCTTAGCTTACTGGAATTTGACATTAGAGAACATTAGAAAGCACCATGAACCAATTCTATTTAGTTTTCAGAAGAGTCTCAATACATTGCCTAAATTGTAATAGGATTTACAAATGTTCAAAACACCTAATGCCATATATTCCAAATGTAGTAACATTGGAAATAAGATAGGAAACATTTTCAGACTTCATTTTTAGTAATGAGGCATAATTAATCATTGAACAGTATACTTCAGGTATCTCTATGTGATGTTTAAAATTTAAAAACAATGGAAAGTATCATGTGGGTAGTTTTCTGGTGGATAAAGCTAACTCAAACATGAGCTGCTATATGAAGATACCTTGAAAATCAGTAGCACGATCTTTTGTGCTTGCAAATTTGCAACTTGCAAATCTTGCAAGTTTGTCTACCTGTCTACTTCCCAAGACTGCTAGCCCCAAGACAAGTGGATCTCCCTGATCTCCCATGCACATAGGGAGACCTAAATACGCTAACTCTCAGTTGCTTCCTATCCAGCCTTCTAAGCTACCATGAAATCTGTGCTGCTCATTGTCTGGTATCAGGTCTCATGTTCTCCTGCCTGGCCAGCTACACAATCAGCTGAGTACCTGGCAGGTAATGTCTTTGACTGCTGAGCATACTGGAGAGGAAAATTCTCCTGAGACAGAGTTTATAGTAAGTTCTTGCATGAGTGCTGTGACTTGGAAGTCAGAACAAAAATAAAATGCTGAAAATAATAAAATATAAACTGGGTACAATTTACATTTACGTTTATTATATACATAATATGTAAATATATGCATATATACACATTTATTATTATAAAATATTATTTATTGTTACGTATTATATTTTTAGCTAGGCCAGATCTCTTTAGTACATTTCTCAGGAAACAAAATTGAACTCTTAAGTATGAGCATCTAATTTGTGATTATATTCTATACAGCTATACTGTGTGTTGATGACTCCATAGTAGATCTGGAAACACTGGAAGCGCTATATGAAAATGTAAGTAAACTGGGGTAAAGCTGTGGTTAATCACCATAGTATCTCAGACACAGAATAAGTAAAGTTTTATTTTATGTTGTCATTTTAGGCTAGAGGCATCATATAGAAAAAGTCTTTAAGGAATTTAACAGTAATAAAATAGGTAACATAAAAAAAATACCCTTTGACATGCATATTTCTCTTACTGGCTTAGTTCTTAAATGTCAAATTTAAAACAATGGAGTGCCTTTGGAATCAGGTTAAAATTTAACAAAAGGTATAACATCTATCTGTGTGCTCTCCTGAACTGCCTGAAAAATACTGTTCTTAAGGCCTTTTTTGTGCTAACATGCTGGCTTTTTCTCATTCAAGATGTAAGTGGCTACTAAATCAGTTAACTCGGGCTAGTGCATTGCTGTCCTTACCCAAGTTGCTCTGTAGCATATAGCATTCATGAACTGTGTGACTCTGAAGTTGTGTGAAAGAATACTTTCACACTTGGCTGTAGAGATTTCAGAGCTACCTCTCCGACCTAAATTGTGTGGAGCATCCTATAGCAGCATATGTAGTGCTGTGCTCAACAAGGATGCTCTGCTTTGTGGCCGTTGGTGGTGAATGTCACTGCAGGGCACTGAAGGAGTTTATCATGGATCTTTAGGCCTCACTCTTATGCATGGTCTAAACGTTTCACAAAAAAAAAAAAATTGTTATTTGCAGACAAGCAGGTAAATTAGTAATTTATTAATTTGATATTAATTACTTTCAATTAATTCACTCAGAGAGCACAAAAGGATGAACTGGAGAAAATCAAGCAATATTATCAGACTTCAAAAGAGGAGGATCTGAAACTTCTGGATAAACCAGAACAGTAAGTTGGGTGGTTTTTTTAATATTTTATTATTATATAGTATAGTCCTTTGCTGATACATTAAAAGGGATCTTGATACATAATTATTGGTAGCGAATTTTTAACTTTTCTGTGTATTTCAAGGCATAATGTAAACTTTGCCTTAATCACATACACAACTTTTTTCAGACATGACAGATTTTACTATGTCAACTTGCACCACCAGAACTGATAAAATATGTAGCCTTGAATCAATAAATTTCTGTTCCCATTCTCACATTTGTAAAAGGCTTATCCTTCCCTTAGAGCTTTTAGGGCTATATTAAAATGTTAGGAAGCAGTGACAGACTGATTTTGCTTGTTGATTATTTGAAAGAGCTACACAAAGAGAGGGTTTTGGTGAGTCCTGTGAGAAAGACACAATGTACACTCTAGTCATGCTGATTGAAGACCTACAAGGCTGATTCCACAGTTCATCTCCTGCGACTGTTGTGGGTAGTGACAACTGTTAGGCTGAAAAACTTCTTAAGTGTTGCTCCTTCTGTTGTAATAAACCTTAGACCAAGGTGAAAATCACAAGAATTCACGAACAGAATGGTAATCCTGAATTTTATTTTAGTGTATACATTTGGTTTCAGATTTTGGCCTACCAATGGTGGTTGTCTTCTGCTACTTTGCTATTTTCCCCTTTGTACTTCCATCCTCCTCTTCTAATCACAGTGCAATTTCCTGCCCTGAGGCCTCCCTGCCCTCTTGTATGTTTTTGTCTTTTCTGCTGTCTTTGGTGTAAGAAAGGGTGGGGGAGGAAGAATCAACAGAGATAGCATATGACTGGTTGATGTCAGACGTATTACATCTTCATACCTTTTTTTCCCATGAAAATGTTACTGGTGAAGAGCAGATTTTTTTTTTTCCTCTTTCTCCTAACACAAGGCGGCTAAATACTCATTTGTGACTGTCCACTAGGAAATAGGTTAATGTTGGGAGGTGAGGCTGTCATGCTTACTCTTGGTTAAGAGTGGCTATCATTCTTAAGTAAGACTTAAGAAGACAAATATCTGTGAAGTGTATATACTAGCTTGTTCTTGCATCCCATACCCGTGGCTTTCATTGCATTGGCTTGGGGCATAAGAACACATTGTGTGACTAGTTGATGTTTTCCAGAGCTTGAATCTTTGGAAATATGTTTGCTGTATGTCTGAGTGAAATAAATATTAATGCATTTTATGTTCTGGAGAATACAAATCTTGCAGAGCTCTAGAGTTTTAAAAGGTTGTCTGGTTTTGTAAATTATAGTGGAGAGAGGTTGATCTCAATTAAACACAAAGTTGCATTTATGCTATCATTGTTCCATAATTAGAAGTGAAGAACTATAAATAAAGCAGTTACGCCTGATCATTCAGTGTGAAATAGTAGTGTTAAAGACAAAAGCTACTTTTTATCAACTCTTTGTGTTCTCTCTGCAAGTCTTAAGTATCCCATTTTTACCCTATTATTAAACTACATAGGTTAAGAAAACTAGCTTTTTAAAATGTTGCCTGAAGGGGGAAACAATTTGCTGATGATGCACTTATGTATATTTTATTTGAACTCCAAAATAATGTCCTTTCTGAAAACTCAGTAGATGAGGTGCTGCTGGTTTTGTTGTCTTAAGTCAGCCTCTAAGCCTAAATGCAGAACTGGAGATTTGTTAGAACTGTACTATGTATACTAACCCCATAAAACCTTAGAGACAGAAAAGTGCTAAATTTTTATGTGTGATTAAAATATTTGCTGCAGGGCATAAGCCTCATGTATTTTCTTTAATGAGGATCAGAACAAAAGTGCAAACTAAACCATTTGTCATAATAGCTGCAAACACTAGTAATAAGCATTTGTATAATGAAACCATTGACATGAATTCACTGAAGTCTAAAGGAAATCTTTGCCATTTTTAAATGCTTGGATTATCAGAGAAATAGAAAGCTTTAGTGATATCACTGATGCTCTCCTGCACATGTGATTTTAATTTGTTTTGCTGCCATGTTAAATTTGCTGTTGTTGGCACAAACTGTAAGTATGACAGCAACATGACAATGCGCCCCTAAGTTATGCTTCATGGTAATAGTTGTTAAAATGCTAATATTCATTAACATGATAAAGATTTATATGCACAATTGGCCACAGTTTGGGGCTTTCCTAGCAGGATACAGATGCTTTAGCTAGTTTCCAAGAAGACTCTTTTAGCTGTAATATCATCTCTGTGAAGTTCTCTCTACTGTGAAAGAAATACTAATGAAGGAAGTAGTAGCAAAATATGGTACTGAGCTTTCCTCTTTTGTATGTGGTTTGAATTCAGGGAGTAGTGAGCTATTAATAATTGCTGTCCAAGTAATGCCATTTGCTTCTCTTTGAAGAC
Source organism: Phaethon aethereus (assembly GCF_964289735.1). NCBI lineage: Eukaryota > Metazoa > Chordata > Aves > Phaethontiformes > Phaethontidae > Phaethon > Phaethon aethereus. Next base: position 36,292,958 of record NC_138579.1, on the reverse strand, counting down.
CACTTTCCTTTGACTTCAGTTTAAATCCTGCTGGCTTACTTAGAAGCTTGCAGGATTAGATTCACCTTTTTTCCCCAAAATTATTTCTAAATTTTATGTTCTTCAAATGTGGATAAATGTGAAATGATAAATAGCTTATCTCCATAGGATCAGTGAAAGTACTCTCGAGTCCTTTACTACAAGATTCTGGTAGGATAAAAAAGTTCTCAAGTTCTTCAGGAGAGGAGAAAAATGGACCTCACAGTGATGAACAGCAAATTCTCTATGTTTACTTTAGGCCATAAGAAGTGTAGCAATGAGAAACCCATCAAAAAGCTATGTCACAGTCATTGTCATCGTTACTTTAACTTAAAATCATACTTTTCTTAGACTAAAATTGCAAAAATGACTGAACTAAGAATATTGTTTGCTCTCAGAAAGTTTTGTCCACCTGAATTGGTGGTTTGTCTATCATAACCACAGATTCATGCCATGACTTTGTGTTTAGTAACTACATTTGTTGTCACTAAGATTCCTTTTTGTGACAGATTTTAGTTATAAGTGTTCTGTCTGGATATTTACATTGAATACTTTGAATTCCAAAATCTGGAGACATTTTCTTTTTATGTTGATGCTTGTTTAATGCTCGGCACAATTATTTTGTACTTGGATGACCAGCAGTGTAGGAGAGATTTCCGTTTTCAAGGGAAGGAAAGAAATGTGTCATCTGATTTTTTTTAAATTTAAACTTTTAAAATGTATGTATGTTAGAACTTTAGTGAAGCAGTTTGGGTTTTTCTTTCTTTTGTTTCTCTCACACAAAGTGCAAAGTATCCTCTTTTTTTCCTGGCAATACCATTCATTCCCAATAGGAAGCATTTTTATTAATACCAGCTTGGCATTTCTTTTTTTCCCACTGCTTAAGTGTAAAGCCAAGCCAGGCCTCCCCAATCCTACTGTCACAATAGATTTTTTTCATCATGCAAGAAAGAAAAAGGAGGAAAGAAATGATATTCCAATTAAAACATAGTATTTCATGCCAGCCACAGGTGGATTTTGCTGTTTTTTTAGACAGTCACTATGCATTCAGCAAAGCATTACATGAGAACTTTATAAAGCAGATTTGAAGATACCGATATTATTTATTATGAAAAAGAAATAATTTGGACAAATAAAATGTATTGGCTTAAATAATTAAAATAAATGTAATAAGAATTCAAGCTAATAATAGTTCACAGACTTTACCGCGTTGTGTTAATGGGGAATGTAAGGGTATCTGTAGACAGGCGATTAGAAGATGTTTCTAAGGTGGTATTGGAGCAAAAGACAGCTTGTTTCTGGATTTCAAGACAGCATGTGTATCACTGAAATTCTAAACTCAAAACCCACACAGCAAATTATGCAAACCCTGTTGTTATAAGGAATGCTAAAGCTTCTTGTGTTATTTAGCCAAGCTCTTACATTTTAAATTGAAGAAAAGGGAGGAATTACTCATGCCTTTGGGATGCTTTCATTTTGTGATACCCGAACTGGAGCTGTTGAATATACTTCAATTTATTTTTATTTACCAAAGAGTTAAAGGAAGAAAGCTGGAATAGACTCATGAGGAAAGTGTATATACGAGGACAGATGAAGAGCAGATAAAGGGTTAGTAACTTTGCTGAACAGTGACTGAAGAGAGAGATAATCTGCAAGTATTTTAGAGCTAAATACATGGCTAGGTGCATTACCGTAAAACATGCTGCTTTGTAATTGGAAGTGTGGTGCAAAGTAGTAAAAGAAAATTGAGGCTGAGCATCAGAAGAAATTTCTTGGCAGACTTTTTATATTATGAAATAACCTTGTAGGAATATACTAAGTTCCGTATTGCTGGGCACATTTTTAAGGGAAGCAAAAACACATGAGTGAAAACAGTAAATAGATAGTGTGTCTCTAGGTCTTTCCTTTTCTTTTGCAGCTGCGATAGTTAACGGATTACTGTGACAATGATTAGTGTCTTGCCTTTTTCTTGATATTAACAGGATTTCTTAACCCACTGAGCATAAAGAATATAACAATTATAAATCCTGTCAGATTTGATTCCAAGTAGGAAAGATTGCATGTATATTTCATAATACTACATCTTTGATCCATTGTGTGCCGCACAGATAAGAAATATAAAGATTAGTTAATACTCTTTTTTTCCACAGATTTTTATATGAGTTATCTCAGATCCCCAACTTCACAGAACGAGCTCAGTGTATTATCTTCCAGTCAGTTTTCTCTGAAGGGATAACATCAGTGCACCGGAAAGTTGATATCATAACTCGTGTTTCCAAGGTAAGTCCTAATGAAAGTTGACTAAAAGCATAAATATATTTTAGAGTATTCATGTTTCTTTTTTTACTGTAAGTGATGAACCTTAAGCCTGGTTATTGGCTTATCAGGAAAATAAAAATATATTACATCTTTTAGCTGCTTCTAAGAGCCAAAGGAGGAGGAAAGAGGGAAGGTGAGTTCTATGTAATGCCCTTTGCTCTACATAGGAAAATTTATTTTTATTTGCATTTTTATTACTTTGCACATGAAGTAGAGTAATAGGTAATCTCCATAAAACAGAAATTAAATATCAGACTAGTTTAGTACACAGCCTTGCAAACTTACTTTTTTTGCATATCGCTGTTGATGCCAACAGCAATAGATGCCTGTCACGTTCATTAGCTTATTACTCTCCCCTGGTATCTATACATTTCTGTTAACTCTAATCAGCAGATTTTTTAGTACCTGACAAAGCTTTACCTAAGATTTCTATACTATGAAAGACTAAAGACAAGATTTTGAAATTATAACAAATAAAATATGAAAAGTAGAATGAGATAAGAATTAAAAGATAAATTAAATATTGACCTAAATGTATAACAACCTGGTCAGGACAGTATTTGATTTTTTTTTTTCCTCCGATTTGAAGATTAGCTTTTGATTAACTTTGCTGCCACAAAGTACCCATGCTCTACCCCTTTGGATTTCTTTGTGTATTTTAACAATAAAAATAGTCACTTAGTGTTCCCTTTCAAAAGGAGACATAAATAAGGAATCAGTTTTGTATGAGATAGGGAAAGTGGTAATGCCCTCAGTTTACTTACGAGGAGCTCACACTACAATTGATTTATCCAACATGTAGTGTAAGGCTACACAATTAAGAATTAGGCCCATGGTCTCAGATTCTAGATTGCCAAGATAGATGTCTTCATATGTAAATTAAAATAATTTATTAGTTCTCCACTGTGTTTCTAGATTTCTTTTCTGTTTTGAGGCATAGTAATTTAGTTCTTAGCCCTGGTATATCTGCATTAAGTATGGATCCAGAAATGCGAATTTCCGGAGCACCAGGAAGAATGAGTAGCAGACTGAATATAACATTCCGAGTCTTATCCAGAGGAAGCAAAAATAGTACATCTCCATTTGACTGTGCATTATGCAAACTCATAATAAAGCACCTTGTCTGTAAGTTTTTTAAAGGCTACTAAGAATGCTTAGTAATCTTATTCCATTAATCTTTTTGTCATCTACATAGTATATGATGCCATATAATTTGCTTCATAATAGATTAAGCTAAACATAGTATCTTAAGCAAATACAGTCTAATACATGCTTCTTTTAAATGTTTGATTTTTGTACAGGTTTTAGCTTCCTTTCCCTAGAGGGGTAAAAACACACAAGAAATAAAACCTCTATCAAAAATAAAATTTAAAAAGTGTTTTTATATTAGCAATTAGAATTTTTGTGCCAACAGAAGTTACAGACTAGTATCCATTTTCCAGGCTTTGCTGAACATGACAAGTGTAAAGGAAATTTTAGGTTTGATTCTGGCTTTTGGAAATTATATGAATGGTGGAAATAGGACCCGAGGTCAAGCTGATGGATTTGGTTTGGAAATACTTCCCAAACTAAAGGACGTCAAAAGCAGAGTAAGTACTCATTTTTAATTAAAGATAATTTTTCTCAAGTGATTTTTTTTTTTTTTGTTCTATCATCTGTCAAAAGTTAGCCTTTTCTTATTTCTTACTATTCTTGCTTGAAAGAGCAAGGCACTTTGTACCATTTTCTTGCTTTTTTTCTCCCAGCTTTTCACCTCCTTCTGCACATGTGCGTATTTCCATAATCTCTAGTTTCTCCTATTTGGTACTACTAGGACAATTACCTTATGTGAGAACTTCTGTGTCTCTCTTTTACTAGTAGGGACTTAATTACAGTAGGTTAGAATGAAGTGAGCGAGCACAGACTGCTGAACTCTTTGTCCGTAAATGTCCCCATTCTTTTCTCTTGCCCTTAACTTAAGGTAGCTGTAGGTGAGTAAAAGTGCTTAAAAACAAAATAGCAGTAAAGGTTCAGTGTAGCATATACAATAAGGAATTATGTGTAAAGGATATAAATATATAATATACAGGATTTTAATCCTCTTCAAAGAGATGTCTCAGACCCAACAAGATATTTTCAGTCTTTTTCTTTTTGAATTGGCAGTTAAATGGATGTAGGGCATGAATTCTGAATGGCATGCATGAGAAAATGCTCATAGATGGCAGTAAATTATTTTGTCAAAAATTGAGAACCACTAGTACGTTTTTGATTAGTCATGCTAGGATCAAAGTCAGGCTCAAACAAACTCTGGATACCTTTTGATATGAGGTTACTTTGTTCCTTATTTCAGCAGGGCAGAGGAGGAGGTGCTAGGTAACGTAGGCAATGGAAACACTTCTCAAAGTCATTCTTTGCTAAAGCATACCTAGACACCACATGGATATATGAAACAACAAAGAATAGGAGGTATTTTCTGCTGATGCTGGTACAGATTTGGAGGGTGAGAAAAAACCCCGTTCTTTCATGTTCTTCCTCTTTTCCTATGTGAAGTGCTCTCTTGAACTACAAGAAAGGTAGATTTTAAGCTTTTGTTCCCGATTATACCTCATGTACATAGGAATGTGTTTGTGAGACAGGCAATGTCAGGAAAGCAGTATGTCTAGGGAGCTTTTTATTTTGCTTCTGAACACCATCATTAACGAAGTGTAAAAACACATTTAATGAATTGTTCAGTGACTATATTAATGAAAGTTTTTCCAATGGATTTGAGTCCTTTGTCTGCTAAAGACATTGAGGTGCTGGAGCATGTCCAAAGAGCAACGAAGCTGTTGAACCGTCTAGAGAAGAATCCTTATGACGAGTGGCTGAGGGAGCTGGGGTGGTTTAGTCTGGAGGCTGAGGGGAGACCTTATCTCGCTCTACAACTACCTGAAAGGAAGTTGTAGCGAGGTGGGTGTTGGTCTCTTCTCCCAAGTAACAAGCGATAGGACGAGAGGCAATAGCCTCAAGCTGTGCCAGGGGAGGTTTAGATTGGCTGTTAGGAAAAATTTCTTCACTGAAAGAGGGTGGTCAAGCGTTCGAACAGACTGCCCAGGGAAGTGGTTGAGTCACCGTCCCTGGAGGTATTTCAAAGACGTGTAGATGTGGTGCTTAGGGACATGGTTTAGTGGTGAACTTGGCAGTGTTAGGTTTACGATTGGACTTGATGATCTTAAAGGTCTTTCCCAGCCTAAATAATTCTATGATTCTAATTCTTGCTTTCCTCTTCGCTGCAATGGTTCAGCTGTTCCCTATGACCACTTTTCTTCCAGTCCTACTCCATGGACAAGACACAATACAATGCAGCTAAACTAGAACCAGGCCAAGTTTCCCAGTACTCAGGTGTTCATTGGTTGTCCAGCTGACATGAAGAAAAATGTGAAACAACTGAGCTTTGCCTGACTTTTCTCAGTAGAAGTACTAATTTTAGTCTTGCTCATCTATCTAACCATAAACTTGTAAGAATTTAATTCTCTCTGGGACCTTCCGATTTGGCTGAGTTTAGCCAGCACATTCCAAAATTATTAATTATGAAAAGGAGTGACAGCTGTACAGCATACTTGCATAAGATTTGTTCCTTAGCAAAGCAAGCTAAAAAATTACAGTATTTACAGTTTCCTGGTAGCCAAAATAAATATATTATTAGTTTAGACTAGTCTCCAAAATGCATAAAATCTCAAAGGGGCCAGCTGCTACAGGCAGAAACCCCAGAGGTAATTGGTAGACCATATTTGCAAGGAAGAAGAATGCAGTCTTGTATATTTGAACACTAAGGTATCCTTCCTGTGTCCCGTTATTCCCTTTTTGAGAATTGCCAGCAAGCAATATTATGTCTAGGTAAGCTGAATTCCAGGATCTAAGATAAAGAGTCAATGTTAAATATCTCTTATTTCACATAAAAGTCATTTGTTGTCACATGAGTCTAGAAAGTTACTTGATACAGAGGTTTTTTAAAAAAATGTAGCTCACCACTTCAAAAATCTCTGTTTTTTGACTTCTGCAAATACTCTTTAAACTAAAGTAATACGTTTGATAGTTTAGCAGATAGAAAATAGAATAACAGGTGTATTTTACTCTAAAAGGACAATCAAATGTTCATGAGTCACTTTGGTTCCTTTTTGTCACGTGACCTGCCAGCAATGTCTTCTGTTATACAAGCAGAGTGGATTTCTCTGCATGGCAGCAATGACTTGCTTACTTAAGAATTTTGCTGGTGTATGATATTAATAAAATATAATGTGCTGCAGGCTTTAATATAGGTGAGGCAGATCTGTACAGGAACTCAGGCGTTATTCGCATACAAATGTTTGTCCTGATACCTGGCAATATACAAGATCCAAAAAAACTTCAAAGACATTCCAGATATAATTCCCTATATTACAATACTTTTATGTTGTTGAACAGCACCCTGTAACGTATAAGTCGCAATTTTACACTTTTCCTTTGGTTCATCTGCCTATACTGACCCAGTGACATGTAACAAAATAAAATGATGTTGTGTACAGTTGTTGTATGCAGGACCGTGGAAATTATGATTCCACAAAGTGAGTATTAAAATTCATATTTATAAGGCAACAGGCCATGAAATATACTTATTAGGTACATGCTATCTGGTTTTATATTTGGAGTAAAATATGAAAAATATCTATGTCTTTTTCAGATCTCCATTACAGAATTGAGATTAGAGGAATCAAAAAATGCAGTTCACCTTAATATACCTGAGGTGACTGTAATATTTAGTTAATATTATATTCAAGAATACTATTATTAATTGATATTATTATTCAAGTTAATATTATTATTCAGTAATGCCTTGTATTATTAAAAAAAGATAAGGAGACAGCTTCCCAGTGCATGTTTTCTTTTTTGGTATTTAGAACCAAAAGAGGCTCTAGGTCCTGTGGTGGTACGGTCAAGCTTATGTTATAAAAGATTGGTCAGTAACACCAGGCCTGAAGATACTGCGAGTCCTATTCCTCACAGCAATATAAAGTAATAATATGTTTGTTTTGAAAGAGTAAATTTTCACTCACTTGAAACAGTCTTAATCAGACACGTTTTTAATCATATATTTATTTTTTCTTAGGATAATGGTATTAATCTTGTGGATTACGTCGTGATATATTACCTACGCCATTGTGATAAGGTAAAAGATTCATTCACTGGATCAGCCTCGCCAAAAGTAGGTTTCTTTAAGAGATTGTGAAAGGGTTTATATTAGGGTTTTTAACATCTGAACACAGTAGCTCTGATGGAAAAACAAAAGCCTGTTTCTGTTGCTTTCCTATAAAATTTGTGGACATCAATAGGTCTGAAATTTGCTATAGTTTTTATGATACAGCTTTGGAAAACTTTACGTTACCCCTTGAACTACCCACCGCAGGCACTTGCCTGTGACTGTTGCAGACTGGGCAGGTGGTGGCTACAGTCTTCTTACATTAGAAGACTGTATTCTAACACTGGTAAATTCTAACACTGTAAATCCTGTTCTGGTGGGGTAATAATGGAAGACAGAAGCATGATTTCCGTCCTGACGGAATGCAGGAAGGGGTTGGTGCTTTAAGATAGTTGAGTCAGCTGATAGGGATGAAGGTAGAGGTTGAAAATGTGGGAAGAGGTGTGGCTGCTGCTTTGAGTGAGTTACATTTGTGAGGCTTTTTGACAGATATCAGCAGTGCCCACAGGTTTTGAGTGGGAAATTTGAACTACTGTCTTTTAAATAAAAATGTCACTGTTAATTGATTTTAAGTACGTAGTTGCTTATTTTTGAGATTAAGAAGATGCCTTTACCTAATCTTTGAATCTAAGACTAATATAATTTTTCATGGCCCTATGTCTGCTTGAATACAAATAATTTTTTTATTTTTTATTTTTATTTCTTTCTTCTTTTTTTTAATTCTGACATAAGGGTGTTGAATTGTTGTGTTAGTAGTCATGAGTATTTTTTCCAGGAGTAAGACTAAAGTAAGTGAAGACATTTCCCTGCTCACAGCGGGGAGGTTAGACTAGATGATTTTTAAAGTTCTCCTTCCAACCCAAACCATTCTATGATTCTATGATCTCTAACACTAATAAAGAGAGTCTGTATGTCAGGAGCCTGTGAAATGGCTCCTGGGGCTGAGCTGTAGAAGAGATTAAAAACTATCAGATATGTAGATCTGTATGTGTTTTCTTTCCTTTTTTTTCCTTTTTTTCTTTTTTTTTTTTTTTTTTGAGCAGGGAAATAAAGTGTTATTACTTTAGCTTAAGTACCCTTCTTGTAAAATGCCTCATAACAAAAGCAACTTTGTCTAGCCTATAATGTTTCTTAGTTATTAGGGTATTGACATATGTATTATTTTCTTCTTTTTTAATAATGCTGAAGCTAATGCTTTCTAATTCATTTATTTAAATTTCTAGTATTTCTGCAAACTTTCTACTATACTTTAATTTTACTTCAGGGAATTTTGTAGAACAAAACAGTTTCTCTTCCTTGGGAGGAAATGGACATAATGTAAATTGTACATTTTTCCCCCTGAATGTTCATATCTTTATAGTAATAAAATTATTTTTCCCCTGTTCACAACACAGTTCCCCAACCAATGAGTTTTCCTTTATGACAGACTGAAATCTGTGCAAAGGTAGTGTTTTAAACTCACTAGTATATGCTTATACATGGCAGTGTCATATCAATACCATTTATATACTTTACTTATTAAATTTCCACTAGAAATACTGCTTTGAAGCTTGTAAGGATTTTTTTGTTTTGGGGTTTTTTTTTTACCTCTGATTTTTTTTTCTTGCTGTGCTAAAAATAAGGTATATACTTAGGAGCTCCATACAGACATTAACCCATGTGATTTATTTAGCCACGTAAACCTTCAACTGCATATTTTTACCTGCATAAAATACTGCAGACAATATATAAATACTGTTTTCAATTTACGCTTATAAAGTGTGTCTATATTTAATGAATTGGGAGAGAGTGAAACTACAAGCTTTTGGCATAAGAGCACTTGTTGCATTAAAATAGGCAATCATGTTATGTATTTTTTAAAACCTTCTAATCCCTTATCTCAACCTTTATTGATATAAAATGAACCGAAATGTTGTGAGCTCAATGTTGTTTCATAGTTTAAATTGAGCATAGTTTGTTTTACAACATCTAAAAGGAAGTTTCAACACTCAGAATGGCCAGGACTTCTTCTTGACTTATATATATGTTGTTTTAGTAAGAATGATTTAAAATATATTATTTTTGGAGTTTTATAATAGTGTTTCATAGATGATCTTTCAAAAAAAGTAATTTATTTTGCTGTAAATGCATTCAATTTTCATAGTGGCCTGTTTGTTTGTTTGTTTGTTTAGGAAGCAGGAACAGACAAGAGTATTTTTCCTTTACCAGAACCACAGGATTTTTTCCAGGCCTCCCAAGTTAAGTTTGAAGACCTAATAAAAGACTTAAGGAAACTGAAGAGAGATCTAGAAGGTAACTGGGAACTTTCACATTTGTTCTGCTAACAACAAAGTGCTATTTAAAATGTAACCTTTATGAGGTTTTCTTATTGCTAATTAGGTTTATAGTGTTGATTCATTTAGAGTTTTTACACTGTGGCACAAATTACTCACATAAATTAGGGAAAAAAATTCCTACTCATGACTTAATAAAAATGAAAGTGAAGATACTGAAAAGTTATTTTCCCTTTTACAAGCAAAAGGCCTCTAAAGAAATCTTTCTGAAATTTTCTTTAGTTATGTGTGAATTTTCCTCTGGCTTCTCCAGAACTGTGTGTTTAACTGGAGATATCTGTTAGTTCCATAACATAAATACTTTCTTCAGTACTTGTAGCTGTTAAATTGTTGTTATACAAGAAAGAGTTGAATACTATTAATGTAGAAATAAAACACAGCTTGCCAAGGCACAGCGAAGGGAAATGGAAAGCTCCAGTTCAAAATATTTTCACCCTGGGACATAAAATAAACATTTAAAAATGTTTATTATAAAGAGGGGCTCAGAAACCCAACTCATCTATCAATCAAGGTACTGAGTGGTAATAAAGTAGGAAGAGTTGCTCTCGAAGTGTTCCAAGCAGTATCATTTTTATTTTGTGCTTCATATGACTTTCTAAAATAAATGCAGCAAATGATAACTGAATATTTTAAGCCTGTCTTTTTTGTTAAGGAAAAGTTGCTACTTTTACTGAAGCAGTTTTGTGTAGAAAATGGCGTTTAGGGAGAAAATTTGCTTAATTTTCCGTAGAGCTTGTCCACTTACATTTACATCTCTGCATCAAAACGGAAGGGTCCTTTTAGAATCAGAGTTGAACAAGATGATTCTGCTTAATTTTTTTAATGTAAGGCAATGAAAACCATTCCAAAATGATTTATCCTTACAGTTAGAAATTGCTGGATTAGGTCACTACCATCTTAGGATAGTTTCAAAGGTTAACAGTGGTAGGAAAGTATCAGTTGTTGTTTGTTCGACCCGGGCATAAGTGAGTGCTCTATCTCCTCTAATCGCTTGGCCCTGTAAGCCCCTTGGCCTGCCCTCTTTTGGGCTAGTTTGTGCAGAAACATGATCTGTGTTTGATCTTGTATGTTTTCAGCATGTAGTCCTGCTGTCGTGCATCTTAGTCTTGCAGCATCTGCACTGAGGCTGTGACTTTCGCATCATATTTGTTCTACATTGCAAAGACACGGACAGCAAGTAGGAAAAGCGAAACGCTTAATTAGCACTTAAAATAAAAACTGCAGCTTTCTTGTAATCACTGTGTTCTATCTTCTAAAACAAATTTTCTTAGGTATTTATAGAAAATCTAGAAAAATTATGTTGAGGTTGTTTCCGTCATTCTCCATTTTAAAAAAGTATTTGAAACCCAGCCAAACCAATTAACATATAAAGTTAATGACAGCAAAGATTTGAAACAAAAAAGGTTGTAAAAATGTTTTCAGATGTTGGTATTTTATCACTCAGAAATATGCAGCAGAATTCTAACAAGCATTCCTGTGATTAGTTTCTCTTATATTTAAACAAAGCAACAATCACTCATATAAAAATGTTGTATCTCATTCAAACATTCCCTTTCAAATTTTTTTCTTCAGATAATGCTGTAGTTTATTTTTAAATCAAAATTTTAATTGAAGAGGTTATAATTTTAACACGTACAACAAAGATTTGATGAGTCTCTGTAGTTTATTGTAGCCATTAAAAAGTTGTGGCTGCTGGCAGACTACCAGTGAAAGTCTAAAGCTGAAACAGATGTGAGTAGCAGAAACCAAGTCCAGAGAAGCGTCGGGCCCAGCTATCCAGACAGGCGCGGCCCTTCAGATGTAAATAATTTGAACAATATTAACTGGGGCTGCCTGTGTTATAGGGTACATTGGATTTATTTCACAGTTTGGTTGGCTAAGGTAAGTCTTAAAAGGATTACCCTGGAAGTGGGATGAGACAAAGACAATAAATGAAAGAGGGGTTTTCTTGTGTGCCCTTGGGGAACGAACTAATGTTCCTGTTAGCAACTGACTTTTTTCTTGAGATTGGTAGAGAATGATTAAAAAAAAAAGAGAAATATCACCTCTTGTGCCTGAAATGGCAATTTTGATAAACACTTTTCATAATACTTATCATTTAGTATTTTAAAATATTTTTTACTAATTTATCAAAGCATTCATTTATCTTTCTATCATGGATATTAACATAGGAGAGATTGAGTTGTTATGAGTGGCATGTCTTAATGGTGTAAACCTCTAGTTTGAAATACCTAGACACTGTGGAACCGAAAGTTCAAATCTAGATGGAACACAAACCCTTTCATCCTTTTCAGATAAACAGATTGGGTTCCATACAATTTGCTATTTTGAAGTCTTTCAGATTAGACTTTAAAGGGACGGGCTAACTTTAGTCTAAAGGGATTAGATTAAAGTTTGGCTCAAAAATTCAAACAAATTTTTGGAGAACCTTAATCCAACAGGTTTTTAACACATATTTCAGAACAAACTTTGTAATCATGAGCATTTTTAGGTTAAAAAGAATGATAAACAAAAATATGCATTTAATATAGGCTTTTAATGGGAAAGAAGTGCAAAAGAATGTAATATTAAATAGTGAGACGAAAAGTTTAGAGTGAAATCTGGTTCCACTTTAAAGTCACAGGAAAACAAAATGTTTTCTCTAAGCTCAGGTTTTCACTCTAGGTCTGTATAGTCAGTGTATTTCCAAGGTTTTCAGATATTACATAGTAGCATAAGCAGATACCTTTATTCATTTAACAGGTATTAGCTTTCTAATTAATCTTTATATGTATGGAAAAAACCTTTTTGCTTTGGATCAATATTTTAAGATTGTAAGGTACTTTATTCCTTGTCTAGGACAATGATTTCCACTTTTTCCTTTCCCTATGACCAAAGATGATTTCCCTTCTAGACTGGACAATGCCACTTGATTGGTATTCTTCCGGAATAAGCACAGGACGTTTGAAATGTGTAATTGTAAGAATGTTTTTGGAAAGAAAGCCACTTTGCCACAGTATGTTAGACTTGTATAAGTTTTACCATGAACCTTTTATTCATCTCTCTCCAAAGTTGAACGATCTTAATTATTCAAAATTAGTTGCACTGTAGATTGTTTCCGTCTGTCATACTCATTGCTCTTCTTTGTAATACAGTTCGTAGAATTTTTAAATGCTGCTCCATCAGTCAAAAGAAAGCAATATTAGATTCCTTCTATCATTTACCGTAATGTTTGTTATAACTTCTTAGCATTCCAGACCTTAACAACTGAAAGAGCAAAGATATTTATTGAATGGTTAAAAATGGAAACCAAGGTAGTTGGTGCACTCTGATTACTGTCAAGAGTCAGAACTTTATTTCTCATAACTAATTACATTTCCTATGACATTGTAACATTCTGATCCCATTGAAAATCCACATACTTTTGCTTTCACCTTCTTTCATAACCACCAGTAGATACATTACATTTTCATACTAATTTTTCCCCAGTGCTGTAGATACGTTTTAAATTTTTACTAACTTAACTGAGTGTATATGCATATATATGTAGGTGTTTACATGCACACATACATGACTGAAAGGAAATAATTTAATCTAAAATAGAAGCAAGACTTCATGGATCAGCTACCTATAATAATTGGTTTTATTTCAGTACTCCAGAGACAAGGCTTCACATTGGGGGCCTCTTAAGCTAATTGTTGACAGATCTGTATCTTGCATAAGTATGTTACACCCAACTTTTCCACATTTAAGTAGTGGACTTCATCAAAACTTCAGCTTATGGCAACCCCATCTTGTAAAATTGTATAGCCCTTCTAAAAAGATTAAAAGGGAAGCAAGTAAAACTATGCATGAAAAGATGAGAAATTACAATGTTACATTGGCTGTTTACATATTTTTCATGCAGAAGCATTACAATTCTCTTAAGATCATAGAGAAGTGCAGGTTGTTTGGCTGGAAGGTACCTTTGGAGGTCCTGTGGTCCAAAGCCTTTGAGCAGGACAAACTTCATATTTAGATTAGATTGTACAGGGCCTTAGCTAGCTCAGTTTCGAATGTAAGGGTGGAAATTCCAACACCTCTCTGGGCACATGTTCCAGTGCTGAATCGCTGTCTTGAATATTTTTCCTTCTCCCTTGTGAGAATTTCCCGTGCTGCAACTTGTGACTATTGCTTCTTTTTCTTTAGATGTGCATTTCTGAGAAAAGTCTGGCTCCATCTTCTCTATAGCTATTCGTTAGATAGTTGAAGTGAAAAACTAGATCCCCAGTTAGCTTTCTTTTCACCAGGCTGAACATACCTGGCTTCCTCTGCCTCTTCTTCAAGTGCTTTATTTTATTTTCATTCTCAAATGATGGCGTGACTATATATATATTTTCTTTTCCAGATAGAAATATGTGTGTATATATTCTTTTATATAAATTTTTATATATAAATATTTTTTAATATATGTATATATATATTCTCTTTCATAGAAAGTGATCCAGGGCACTGGATGTGACTAGCATGGTGTTTCCATACTGATACCAGCATCATAGCTAATTAATCCTGTCTCAGCATGGCTGACTAGACCAGACTAAACTGTTGCATCTAAATTGCTCTCATTCAGTGCCTCTTCAGGGAGCTCTGTATCACATTATATTGCAAAGAGGATATGTGTTAGAAAATAATGACAAGAATGGAAGAGAATTTAGAAATTAAAAATGGGTGGAAATTGAAAAGGGTCACTCATTCTTGATTCTTGCAGCCACTGTCACTATAAATACAGTCGACGAAGCTGCAAAAAGCAATATTAATCAGTCCGTGCTCATTTAGGACTAAAACTCTCTGATCTTCCTGATTTAAAATCCGGAACAACATCTGTTATTATCAAGGATTATAAGGGAATATATTCACCAATAGGAAAATATATAAAAGCAGAAAAGTTTAATCAGTATTATTCCCAACAAGTTAATTTAAAATTCTTAAATGTGTGTGTTCCCATCAGAGTCTTCTAACTGAATTAAAGGTTTTTGCAACAAAATGTCCACTAATTAACTATAAGCCATTTTTGTTCTAGAGATTAATTGATGCTTTCAGTTAATGAACTGGGACATTTCCAGCTTTTGTAGGATTTCTATGTAAGCACAGATGGAGAAATTAATTTAATGTGTTATTATTTATTCAGATAGAATATAAATATTTAGTTCATACATAATATGGCCTTAGATAAAGTCAGTTTTATGGAATAGAATTTTAGTATAATCATTATACAATAATTATCAATAGGCAATGATTACAATATTGAAAGTTTTTGTCTGTTATTTGATTTGCTTTATGGATGGGAAGGTTACTGGATCACATCATGAAAATTCTAAATATTATGTCAGTTTGAGTGTTACCTTCCTAAATAACTTGCTGGGTCAATAGATATTTCTCAATAAAAGGTGATTGTTTATTCATTACAGGTATTTAAAAAAGTATCAAAGGTCTTTTTCTAAAATATTTTCATTCTATTGAATCCATACTCTAATTTAAATGAAATGTTTTAAGTCAATTTAAAAGTGGCAGTTAGACATCTAATGCATATATATGTTCTAGAAAAATTTTCCCAGCAGGAGAAGAGAACTTGTATGATACTTTCCAGGAACTAGTCACTTTAATTTTCTTCATGTTAATTATACTTTTAAATTTTAAAATTCACCTTAAAATTTTGGAAGTGCAGGCAAATAGAAATTTGAACTGGGTTGTGGAACATAAGGAGCCAAATAGGTGCGTGTGTTATTTCTTTAGACATTAACATAAATGGAGCTCATTGTTTTGTACCTGGTGAGTAATTTTGCAAATATTTTTGCACTGTTCAACAGTTACATGATGTATTTTGAGGCAATGCAGAATGGTGTATGGAAAAGAGTAAAGTACAGCTTTCTACAGTAACAGTTATTTTGTTTTCAAGAGTTGACAAAATGACACCCTCTTCCTTCTCAGAGTTTTGTGACCCCTTTTTTGAACAGTCTCTTGCCTCAGCAGGATGAGATCTATTTCAGTTTGTTTTGATCTGGCAAAGATACCACACAGGCATTAAAAAACACATTTTGTGTATGCGCACTGGATTCTATTTTACAATAAAACTAACATTTTGACAGTGTTCCGTTGGCAATGTTCATATGTGCATACATTAAGTGGAAATTTTCCTAAGTGTATGATTTCTTAAAATTCCATTAGATTTTCTAGTTTGTGATAATAGAGAATAGCATGGAATGGTTTTAATACGATTCAGGAATATAATAGAGGAGCAAAGCAATGATGTTTTAGAAGAGTTTATTCCCTGGAAGCAGATGTCTGCATATGTGCACAAAGGCGAGGGAGAAAGCTTTCTGTTCGTTAAACAATGGCATGCTGTTAATTTTTTCTTTTATATTTTTTGTTTGGCTAAAGAATCCTCAGAAATTTTGTGTTAAAAATCATTGTGCAAATGTTAAGATTCTAAAACAAATCTTGGAAATATCACAGTTATGATTTTCTGTTCACTTTTCTGTGTGCCTTTTTATATACATAAATATATACGTGTGTGTGTGTTAAGCATTAGTTACGTAACTATGTAGTATACATCTGGGAGCAGGTAGTGTACAACAGGAGGAATATTGTCCCTATCAATGTGTATGATGGATAATGAATGATGTAGTTAGGAACAGTGACTTCATATTTGTGGATCTCATCAGCTTTTCCTCTTTGAGGGAGTATGCGATAAAAGAACAGGCAGATTTCTGCTAGAACTGGGGTGGTCACTTACACATTTACTTTCATCATCAAAGATTGAAAGTACATTAATTCAGACAGTGGGATACAAATTAGTAGTAGTGAGGCTAATTAGCACTTTGAGAAGTGTACCTGCTAATATTGTAGGTAATTTATGAATTTACACGATTTCAAATCTAAGCAGGATGCTCTAGCTGAACCAAAGCCATAAACATGGTAAAAAAAAATCACTTAAGTGTAACTTTATGATTTGTCTTGCACAGAAAATCAGACATCCAGCGGTACAGAGGGAAATAGGAGATCACTTCTCCAGCCTCTACAATTTAAGCTCACAAACATACTGTTTCAGCCACTGCCCAGCCATTCTCTTCTATCTGATCCCTTGTTCAGTACACCAAGTAATAATGTTTGTGTGTTTGAAAGGTCTTTTTTTTTTTTTCCCCAGCACTGTAAAAATCTTAGCTCATCTGATTAAAATTATTATTATTGCTTCTTAAAAATTTTGTCTTCCTCTAAATTGGCCAGACAAGACTTTTCAATTTCAAAATATTCATTTTTTGTACTGTTCAGACAGAAGGGAAATGTTCCGACTTCTCCATGGGTTCTGCTAGCACTCATTTCTACACTCCTGACAGATCTTAATGATGTGCGGAGGTCTGTATGTTTGGATCTTGACACTAAACCAAAACTTTCTACTAATAACGTGTGCTGGAATCACTTAAGGAATCTTACAAAGACTTGACTGGAAAATTGTGAGGGTTTAGTCATTATATTCATTTATATGTGCTGTTCAGTTCCTTGCAGTATGCTCCTCTGCTGAAGGGTGTGCTGAATGTAAACTACCATTTCAGAGAGAATACATTAACCAGAGTCTCAGATGTGTTGCTATGGTGTGAAAAATATTTAGTTTTACCAGCAATCTTTGTTCATTTTGCTAAATGTATTCTCAGGAAACAATCGTAACGGAAAGGTTTTTAAATTATTTATGTAAAATGTTGATACCCTTTGACAAAATGAGGAGCAAGAAAAATTTTTCTTTTAGGTTAGTTGAAACTCATATAGGCCTGACAGTACCTCTGCAAGCCATCACATACTGTAAAAGTTCAAAACGTTGTTAAACTTAAAAGAAACAAAAAAAAACCCTTCACAAATCTTAAATCTGAAAGGCAAAGCCATAATATCCAAACTTGTGAGAATTGTCAAGATGTCTGGCTCTTGGCTTCCATTAAAACTCCATTAGAACGGGTGAACTTTACAGGGTGTTTTGTACACTACTAATTCAATTATTTCACTTTCCACAGCTTAGGATTTATCACTGAAATATGTTTCTGTCTCATTTATGCATGAGAGCTTGAGCACCTAAACAGATACTTGTTTCTGTGTCACAAGGAAAAAGTATTTCAAACAAAGATTGGACTGTTTAAAGTTTTGCTTATTAGCTTCTGTCCTCTGAAATGGCTTTTTAAGAAAACTGAATTATTAATGAGTGAAGAAAATAATTGTGCATAGAAGCACATTTCTTCTGCCAAACTAGCTGAAAATAACTTCACAGGACAGTAACTTTAGTTTTATGTGTGCTAACACATAAATTGTTGACCTTTATTTAAGACAATAAAAACGAGGCTTGAGAATAGAGTACCACCACAATGTGATCCTCTTCTACATTTTTCTCAGATACTTTTGTCTCAGAAAACCTCACACCCCACTTCATGGCATTTCCCTCTCTATTTGGTTCAAAGGCTTCTGTATTAGTCAACCCAGCTCTGGCTAGGGTGTTAGTGCTTGAACCTTTGTGTGTTGCCATCATTGAGATGTATACTGATTATCAATGTGTGTCCAAAAATGCAAATAAAATACTGTCTCTGAAACTTTTCCGTGCCAGCAGCAGCATAACCACTTGCAGTTAGAAGTTGTCAAAATTCTTATACAGTACTCCAAAGAAATCAAAATAAATATCTTCCCTTCTTCTCCACATGTATTTAAAATTCTATCTGAAAAGAAACATTTACTTGCAAGTTTATAAATAAGCACAAGAGCTGTACATGCCATGGATATAATGGATTGTAATAAAGCTAACGTTCTTACATGCATACCTGCAGTAAATACGTATCTGAGCTGCATGTAATAAAAGAGTATAACCGAGTCCTGCCACAGTGTCCAACAGGTAAACATGCATCTCCTGTAACTTTTTGTTTAACTTGGAAAGTTGTTTGCAAGTAAGAAAATGTAATGAGGCAAAACCGAACCAACGAAATAATGAGGAAGTTATATAGCACTTGCTGAATAATTTAAATATATTAGATTCTTATTTGGGTATATAGGCCCAAGTAGTGTAACAGGCTTCTGCACTGTAAAAAATCATGTATCCTCTCATACAGAAATTCAGGATTATTTAGCGCTACATTGAATTAATTTGCAATACGGTTTCAAATCCCCTTTGAAATAGAAAAGGTAAGGTTATTCTACACAAGAATTGTCAAATAGTAACCCTCCTGTCAAAGATAAGCCTGAGTTATAACAAGAAAATAAAATAACGAACTTGGCAGTATAATCTGCCAGGCTCTGAACCGAGGAGAGGAGAGGGGGGTGGCTCAGCAGCTTTCACAGTGGCGTAACTCATGGGGGATAGTGTCAGTGACAGGTTTATAGGAATTCATGGTGTTGATACTTGGTTTCACTGTCAGGATGATTCCTGTAAATGCTACTGGTGGGTTCTGGTAAGTAAATAGTAATTTACTGTTATCAACATCAAACTATTTCTGGTTTTGAGTTTACTTTAAAAATGGTGCTTAAAAAATTCCAAATCCTGTCTGATTGACACTGAAATGCTCTTTACGTGAAAGTTTGTTTATGGGCAGTGATTCTTTTGACAGATTTACAAGTGTCTGTGGAGTTTTAAAGACTATTGCCCAATAGGCATTAAGTGAGAGACATTCTATTTTGTAAATATTTTCACTTATATTGGGGATTTTTAAAGAACTTTTTGAGCCAAGTACTGCATTAAATCTGAAGACAGTGGCAAACTGATAATCAGCAGTTTCCAGCTTTGTTTTAATGTTTTGCTAATGGTTTCCATTTCTGTGGCCAAGATTTGCAGTGGGTGAAGCATGATGTACATCCAACAATTTGTAAGGGCTTTCAAATACTATTGCACACTTGTATTTTCTTTTTTTGCAATAGCTCATTTAGAAATAAACAATTTCCAAAGTAGCATATTATATTTAATTTCGCTAACATGCAATGCAAACCAAGAAACTGAACCAAAAATTTATTACAGTAATGGAGAATTTGTATCTGTTTGAACTCAGTAATGCTGAAACAGGTTGTTTATTTTCTCAAATGATTATTTTGGAGTGAGATGGTGAGAGGAGAAGTGTATGTGTGGAGTCTAGTTGTCAGATTCCTCAAGATTCCTTCAGATTCCTCAGAATTTCAGAAATAAATTATTTCAGAAAGAAGCTTTTCAGGATTTATTTCAAAGAAGGAATACATAATAGGATCCTTTACCTCAGAATCATTCTAATAAAAAGCTTGATAAAATAATTTTGCTTTAAAAAGGTATGGGTTTCTATTGTAGTAAATATGAGAACAAAATATAAAAAATTCATGTAATGTTTCATCACACATGCTATAGCATTTCTAGCAAAGAAAACGAGAGCAACTGATGGTTCGGGACCTCTCAGCTTTAATTTTTTTATATCATGTTTGGCATGACTTGGTAATTTTATTATTTTTTTGTAAACAATATATGTCAAGTAGATTTTTTTACTAAAAAAACAAACAAACAAACAAACCTCCTTATGTAACAGGAAATTCAATGCATATTAGTTACCAGACACGTTTATATTATGTTGTGTAGAACTGAGGCAGGTCATGGAGTTGTATGGTAGCCTTTCACCAATATTACAAATCTGAGTTGACAAAGACCAGCTGACTTTAATATGTAGAATTACAACTGCCATTTTAATTAAAACCTTTGATTTAGCCCTGTCATGAAAATCTTTTTCCTCTTCCAAGTGCGTGTTTATTTTTATCTGATTTGTGATTCCTTTGAACACGCTTCCACCATTCTTTGCCATATCTATCCCCAGGCAAATTTGATGATGTTCCAGAGTTCTTCATCTTAAAAGATACATCTGGTTGGTGGTCCCAGCCATCATTTTCTTATAGGCATTGGACAAGAAATCATTATTCTGCATAGGGCATTTCATTATTGAAGGGAAGACTGAGACTGGAGAGATTTCAGCAGGAATACAAAATTTTTGAGACTGCAGTTCCAGCTGAAGTTCGTGACTGCCTTCAGCCAGTGACTCCATACCTATGTGATGTGTCTTATTTTTAACATTAGCAAGTAAATAAATTCAAGTTCTATTCAAATATTTCAGTGTGGTTGACTTTAAACAGATTTAGTTAACCTTCAGTTGCCCAAAAACTTTATTGTTTGGTTGTAGACCAAAACTATAGGTTATTGAGTGAAGCAAAACTTAAATCCAGAGTCAGTTAAAGGAGGATTAAGCAGTGTAGGGCAAATACATTGCTTTTGTGATTAACAGATTTTCACTTCATCATCCTTGTCCTTGATTCCTTTAGCTCAAAGCTAAAACTTTTCTGAGCCCTTCAGTCTATTTTGGCAGTTATCTGAAAGAACTTCAGGAAGTAAACTGATAGATTTTAGTTTTAGATAGATATAATCTAGATGAATATCATCAGCAGAGAGAATCATCCAAAGGTCTTTTTTTTAAGGCTTTCCAATAATGCAAATTCTTAGAGTCTACCAGCATTTACTTTACTTCTTTTGTCTCTTTCAGTTTCATTGTTTCAAGGTGACTTAAGCAATGCAAACTGCTATCTCATCTCATTTCATCTCATTTCTAACTTTTAATCAGCACCCCTGATTTCCTTATTCTGCCATCTGTCTCATTCTGTGCCTTTCTTCTTACTCTTCCTCTTCCCTCATGCCAAACGTTGATCTTCTTGTTAAGGATGCTATTCTTCTTCTTATGTGTTCACTACCCAAATCAGCTCTTTCTCTATACACTGGTACTTCTTGTCTATATTTTCCTGTAGCTTTTGTCATCTGATTAAGGTTAGTCATCTTCATTTTTAAAAAAATTATTGAAGCAGTTTTGCATGTGCTTTCTTTTTAATTTAGAAACAATTCATCCTAGTCTTGGTCATTTAAATATTTACATGGGACACATCTGAGTAATGTTTCTAAATCTTGTGTTATTAAAGCTTGTAGGAAGCATGTAGGAAGCTTTCAATACTACAGACGATGCATTAACACCACCATATGTTTGGGAAAACACCTCTCTAGACTATGTTAGGTTATGTTTAGATACTACTGTAGCTACAAGCTTATTATTATAATATATATTCGTAGAAAACTACTTCTGTATAGATTTATACAAATGTATTTATGTAAGATTATTATAAAATAATTATTGGCTTGTAATCATTGCAACTTTACATGATTGTAATAATCATGTGCATTCTAAAGTCACTGTGTACCAAATGTCTGAACATAATATGTGTACTAACATTTTTACACATTTGTCATTTTATATTTGTCTAATTTCTAAATATTGCCTTATATAATTTTCTGTAGATTTTTTTAAGCACAAAGAAAAAATAAAAACCTGTAGCTGTTACTTTGTTCAAACTTGCAGTCAGAAACTTAACCATACTGTCTCAGATATTTTGCTAGACTTTTTTCCCCTATACAATTCTAATGTTTGTCTTCTTCCAAAGTAAAGTGTTACAATTTGCTTGAATAGCTGTAGAAATCTCCTTCTAATTCTACAAACATAAATGTTAAGTATACATAGACTTCATCTTGTGTATGATAACAGTCATGGAAAGTTCAAATTTTTAATGGTAAAAGGCATCTATCATAAGAAAATACTCTTTACAAGTCATATAAACTGCCCTGAATTCTGATTTGTTTTGCTTAATTTGATTTATTAAAGACACATAACTAAGCAGCTAATAAAAGACTTTCTTTCCCAATCTGTTATGTTTAAATTAACACTCCCTTCTGCCTACTATCTGGCATACAAACAAACATCCATTAACTTTACTCTGAACAGTTTCAAAGGTCTGTCTTATGCTACAGGTTGCAAGACTAGAGATTAAAGATAAACTTAGATTGCAGCCCAGGTCATTTTACATAAGCTTTGGAGCTTCCCAGTAATGTCATAATCCACAACATACATGAGTTGTGGAGGGATGCTAACTTAAAATATACATTTAGGTGGGAACAGGTATCTTTTCAGCATTTTTCTGTAACAACAACTGTCCAAATGTATTTCTGATCTCGATTAATTGAAAAGCTGCCTTTTTTTAAGTCCTGGTAGTCCAGGAGTATTACAGGCACACTACTAGTTGTACAATAAAACATATGCATCTGTTTTCAACTTTTTTCACCGTGCTGCAAGCTTACATTAACATGACATTTTAATTACAAATTCTCAACTTCTGTTTCCACAGTTTTTGTATTAATTTTTGCTGCAATAAGTTGAATTATGTAACCGTGGTAGCAATGTGGTGTGAATATGTTTCATGTAGCCAAACTGTAACTCTTTGGTTTAACTCCAAAATAAATTTCCATCTAAATTTAGCTTCTTGGTAATGAAGAATTGTGGCAAAAAAGTCTTATAGTAGTTCATAAATTCAGTTTCTAAATGGAAGGTAATTGCATTTTGATTTCTAACAGTCTCATTTCATCTTTAACGTGGAATACTGGAATCTACAAAGTTTACTAGAAGTTCTAGGACAGTTAAAATTCATTGGCAAATAACCTGGGTTTTTAGAAATTGGCATGGCATCAGATCTTAAAATAACAGATAGATTAAATAGTAAACAAATTGCAGTTAGATGTAAGTTAACTTTCTTACAGACTTCTACTATTTCATATCATGGCCTGGAATTTGAATACTTAAGTAAAGCTGAATTCCTGCATCTATATTAGGAAAAATGGTTGAGTATAGGATGCCTGGCATTGATTGATTAAAATCAGTCCAGATACAAGGCATCCTCCGCTCACCACAGAAACAAAGTTTAGAGCTTTAAGTACCAGCTAGAATTTGTGTGTGAGGCAGGGTATGTTAGTGGCAAGTCTCAGCACACAGCTGGAGTTTTAGGACAAAGTCATTCCTAAAGAAAAATTCCACTCTTTAAACACATATGCTAGACTAGTATTGGTATTTTTTATTTTAAAGTAATTGCTGGATTCCTTAGTGCTTATTTATTTCCATTTCCTCTAAAGTAAGTCTAGGTGACTAATTTAGATGTAGGTTTCTACAGTGTTGACATCTACTTCTGGTATACGAATTCTGCCACAAACATCTCTCAACTTCTTTTTGTAGCCTCTGAAAAGCAGATGAAGTTAGTTTGCAGAGAGTCTTCTGAAGAGCATCTCCAACCCTTCAAGGACAAATTAGAGGAATTCTTCCAGAAAGGTAACCACATTTGAAGAAAAAAAAAAAAATATTGGCAAATAGTGTATTGGTTTACAAAGTTGTACATGATGGAGGCTGCATTAAATATTTTTTGCCTCTGAAAATTCCTACTATTTTAGGATTATTCCTACTATCATATGGGTTATGTTCCTAATGTGCCTAATAGATGCTAGGAATAATGGTTACACAGATCTTGGACATCACTTGTTGAAGGTAATTTTTCCCTTGATCTTACCTATTTCCTGTTGATTATTTTCTGCTTTGTTCTTTATCATTATTTGTAGGCAAAATGAAAAAGATATTCATCATAGACCAAATTTATCAGAGGGAATATAAAGCTTCAAGTTTATAAAAGACTAATGAAAAATACTCTTCTAGAGGAAGTCCACATATATACATGAAGTAATGGCGTCTTTTATCAATAGTGTGGGTTTATGAACAGACTAATTCAGATTTAAAGATTGTATCTTGTGTGAGACAGAAATAGGTGTAAGGAAGTGATTTACCAGGGTAGACTCCAGAGACAACAGAGG
The DNA here is from genome assembly GCF_964289735.1 of Phaethon aethereus. Classification (NCBI taxonomy): domain Eukaryota; kingdom Metazoa; phylum Chordata; class Aves; order Phaethontiformes; family Phaethontidae; genus Phaethon; species Phaethon aethereus. The sequence goes on along the minus strand of NC_138579.1, from coordinate 36,268,384 downwards.
TGAGATCCGAGGTACAATCTGATCATCGGTTCCAGACAATGTAGATGGAGGTTGCTGTTGTTGAAAGGAACAGTCCTGCTCTCTCATGGTTCCCAGTCCCCTGCTTCTGCCAGCACCGTTGTCTCTGGAGCTGTGCAAAATAGAAAAGGAACCGATTCCCCTCCCACCCCCAGGTTGTAGGTGTGCAGACTATTTGGGTAAACAGAGTAACTGCTGCATTTCTGATGACTATATTAAGAATTGTTAAGAATTAAATATTACCAAGAGGCTAGTATTTCTCACAGAAATTGTGATCAGTTTAACAATTTACTGCTTGAGAAGTCAAATGAACTATCTGAAGCTACTATAAATCCTATATTATAAATATATGTAGGATTATAAATCCTATAAAATATGAATGAATAAGGATATAAATCCTGTAAAATTCTACACTGAAGACAGGTAAAAATAGCACAGAAGCCCATCTTGATTTATGATACTAGAACAGGCATTGGACAAATGTCAAGCTCAGAGGTTCAGTTTAGATAAGTGTCTGGAAACTCAGCTGCTTCTCTGAAATTAGGAGTTAACTGATAATACTGAGCATCCGTTAAGCATCTGCTTTCAGTTTTGTTTGTTTAAAAAAGAGTTGTGGCTGGTTTAAGCAAATGTAAGAAAAAATTGTCTGTTATCTTTCTGCCAGCTCACAGCAAGTATCCAAAGCTCAGATGCTTTTCTGAAACTTCTGGCTTGAAAATAGGGCTGGAACTCATACATATTCAGGTTTTTCTCACACGCACAATTTCCCATCATTTCTAGTCAATGCTAAGTTGGAAATACTGTAAGAAAAAAACCATATTGATTTGCTTAAACTGAACTGTTTACATTTCCTAATTACAATTAATAGCAATTAAATCTAATACTTGCTGTGTTGTAACAAAAAACACTGAGAGTGTTATGGAGACTGACACTCTAAAGTGCTAGAGGGGATAAACTGTACTTCTGCTGATGTCAGTGCTGTTTTGTATAACTGGATGTAATGTAGCCTAGTGCCTTCAACAGGGAATTAGGTGCCAGAACCTTTAGGTTCTATTCCCAGTTTAGCTGCTTGACATGTGATGCTAGAATAGTTGGTTAATCTCTTTTTCAGAGAGTGCTTCACTTTTCTGGTACACAGAATATTAACTAATGATTCTTGCTATTTTTTGTAGTGAAAGATAATGTTTGTCAAATACTTTGCAATTCCCGCATGAAAGACATCACGTGTAAACTGGGCTAATACTTCATTAGCTGTATTTGATAATGCCCATGCTTTTTGAAGAGGGCTTAGATTATTCTCAAAGTGGAAATAATCTTGGGTAGATTTAATTATATTATATGTAACAAATTATATTAGTTTTACTATAATATGGAGACTTAAGAATTACTATAAATTAATACACACTTACTGTATTTCCAGTGGAATTACTGCGTGGTGTTTTTCAGAATATGTTAGTAATGTTTTCGATTTAAATTGCCATGGTATGCAAAAAGAACTTTGAAATTATGAAATTAATGTTTCTTTTGGAATGCTCTTTAACTTATGAAATTCTTGCTCAGAATTGCTTAGAAGAAAACTCCTCTTTTGATAAGAAGCTATCTCACACACAAAAACCAGAATAGTTAGATGAATATCAGAAAGATGCAAGATAATCCATTCTGAAAAGGAGAAAAGAAAGAGTTAGGTTACTTCAGCTATGAAGCTCACTAGAAGGGATGCTGGCCAGTAGCCAATGGTGTTAGTTTTTCATGACATTTTTTATCTTCCTTGTGCATTCTCTCAAGTGTAATACAAACCAGAAAGTAAATGACAGACAGAGTAGGCAACTAGCCTTAATAAAACTTATTTCTTATTTTGCCGCTTGACTATTTCCTATTGTTTGTCCATTTTAATAAATGTGGAAATGCATACCACAGATTCATGCAGGATCTTGCAAAATCTGGTCCCAAATTCCCCTTCATTTGTTCCAGGTCAGAAAGTATGTAAAAACTTTAATCTGGCCTTGATTTCCTCCTTCATATACTGGAATGTGCAAATCAAAAAGTCTTTATGCTTCACAGCAGTTAGCATAGGAAGAGCATATCTGCCTTTCTTCATTTCTGTAAGAATAAAATATCTTGATGATGAAGACTTTGCTATTAAAAGAATTCATTTAGTTTACAGCAAAGTCTGGGAAGCAAGTAGTCTGTCAAGACAGAACAGTTCTTGAAAATCACTAATAGTGGAAAGCAAAGCTATTTGGGAAGGGCACATGATACACTGAAGAGTCCAAGGTAACAAGCAGGATGGAGAGGAAGGGCTTTGTCAAATAGACTACATCTGTTGAGATTAATCCCATAGTAAAAGAAATTGTCCTGTGTTTAGAATTCTAGCCTAGCACTTAGGAAACACTGGTTAAGTTCATTGCTTTGCTACAACTACTGTATGTCTTATACTACGTAAAGGATCAACACTGTGCAGTCATGGGACTGTGCAATACAAAAATAGAGTCGTAGACCAAGCTACTCACCGCCGCATTATGTCAGGAGCTAGTGCATTTTTCAGAGATTAGCAACCACATGGAAAATGTCAATAAATCTGATTTTTACTGCTGAGTGATTTCTTCTTAATAATTTTAGCCAGGCTGCAGGAGCTACCTGGGCATGCATCCAGTCTATTGCGCTTTTTAATGTATTTTTGGTGCAGAACCGGAGCTTTGATCCACATTTCCTCATTTGCCTGGGGGACTGCACCGTAGAGGATTGTTGAGGTAGCCCAGTGGGAAAGAAAATAAGAAATAATTCTCTTAAGGCTAGACCCTTCACTTGTATGTTAACCACTTTCTGTTTTATATTATTCTTGGGGGGATTATACCAAGAAATTAAGAAACATTATGAAAAAACAACGTCCAAGTGTACTGGCCAGAAACTCTGATCAAAACTGCTACACTCCCTGACGTGAGAATAGGGAGGATAAACAGGGGGACTTGTGTGATTCTGTAACATACCTGGCTGCCTAAAAGGCACAGAGCTACCTCCTGGCCTTTTCAAATGTGTGAATCGATTCCACATGAATGGTTTGATCTAGATAACTGTAGCTACATAAAGAATCGTTACTTCCTGTCTCCATGCCTTCATGCCTCTCTATCAGTTCCACCTTCATAACTTTATTTCCAGAAAAATAATTTCTTCTGTTTAAGTAACAAATTCTCATTGAATACTGCAATTCTGTGTTTTCTTATAAATTTGTTCAGCAATAAGAAGATGAAATACTGATTCTTTAATCAGAATCACTGGGTTTTAGATCACAAAGTTTGAAGTGAAACCTTGTTTGGCTTCTTTTAACCAAATAATTGAAAGTCTAAATCATTTAGACCTTGATTTCAAGCTAGCATCCAGGAAGATATTTTTATTGTTGTTGGTTTTCATTCCTAATACCCCTATGCAAAAAAAATTATTATCACATTACTTGTTACCATCTTAAATTTATTTTCACCCAACTTTACTTGTTTCCATTTTCTTCCTCAACAATGCATAAAATACCATCTTATAATAGCTTTCATATAAGAAGTTTACTCCACTAGCTTTTATTTAACCATGCTGTAGTATATTTCAGCTGGCAGACTTTCAGTTCCTTGTTGATTATTTCCTACTTGTTCCTGGGTATATAAATATTCCATCTTAAATGTTGTTCATGTGCTATAGATGCTCATACATGGGGATTTATTATCTTCATCTAGTACCACCTGTTGTATTAACCCAGGGTAAGCAACCTTCCTTTCTTAGTTTATAGTCCCATATATATTTTGAGTGTAGGAGGATGATAGAATAGCATGATTTCTTGTATTACAGCAAAAAAAGTCTTTCCACTCAAAACTCTACTGCTTTTCAATCAAAGCAGTCTATGAAGTATAAAGCAGGATGCTAACGTCATTTAGTAGTAGTGAATCAGAAGTCAAGAATACTCCAAGACACCATTATCAGTACCATTTTCACAATACAATAATACTTCTTATTTCTCTCTTACTGTCAACGGGACACACCTTTATTAATTCTAATACAGTCAAAGATTAGGAAGAAATTTGCATTGGCACTTAACTTCCTTTAATAGTCTGACAACATTGTATTGTTTTTAAAACAGATATAGAGACTATGTTTTAAGTCCTTATTCATAGCAGTTTGGTAGAGCTTGCCTGTAATGATTTCCCACAATATCAGAAACCGCTAGGAAATATTTAAAACTCCTGCTTCTCTGAAATAAACATCTAGCTTTTCTCACGAAGAATATTAACAGCAAGAAAGAAAAATGTTCTAAAACTGCATACAAAACTAAGTCACATACTGGTCTTCCCACCAGTGTTGTACTCCTCTACTTTAATCTACGTATTGGATTATGGTACTTGTGTTCCACTTTATTTGTAAAGCTCTTGGAAGTTTTAATGCTGCATAAGTGAAGCAAGAAAATCAACAATAGTTTTTAAGAGTACTGAATTTCAGTAATAGCCGCCTTTTAAAATATGGTGTGTAAACAACAGCAGAAGAGCAATAGCACTTGCAAGGATCTTACAGTTGCCCTGATTTTCTGTTACCTGCAATTATGAAGCTGCTTCTGTCAACCAAAGAACTTATCTCTCTAAAGATAACCAGTTCTACAAGACATCAGACTCTCTTGCAGATTCTGTGACTATCCAGTCTGCATATCAAATACTGATTCTTCCTTTTGTGAATAAACTGTACAAATATGAAGACTTTTAACTTCAAAGCTTTATTTTCTGTTATACTTATAATAACTCTTTTTTTCCCTTCATTTGTTTTCACTGAGATGTTTTATTATCTCTGCCACACATATGCAGTTCTCACATTAAACAGTGTGGGAGGGTATTTATGTCCAGTGTCAAACATGAAAAATATGTCATACTTCCTTGCAGTGATAATGTTTGCTTAAAACTTTTTATCCTTCCCAGCAATGACATTGCAGACCAGGCAAAGTTTGTGTTTAGATGTGGAACGCTGTTTTATATGCCAGCAGCAGAATTACTTTAATCTTTCAAACTGTTTGTGACAGTCATAACTGTTTTCATCACTCAAAGATCGTTGTATTTAAACAGATGAAAGAGTGATTTACATAAATTGGCATGAGTCTGCAAAGCACGGAACCTTATTGCTGTGGCACTCTGAGGTTGTCTAGTTAGACAATAGCCTCAGTCCATACGACACCAAATAAGGTGGCCTGGAATGCGATTGCATCCATATGCCTCTAACTAATGCAATATTGACAGGGAGCTGATTCAAAGAACAAGAATCTGCTCTGAAATGAATATTTACTTCTACGCTACCAGAAGAATTACCGCCGCTGAAGTCCTGAAAATTGATGTTAATTAAACTATGACTTTTCAGGAAACTTTCAGTTGATTATTTTTGAGACAGATATACATCAATTTGCTATAATCAGTTCCACTATTTCATGACTTACTATAAAAATTGGAGGGTTACACTCCCTTAGAATGTGTAATATGATTGTAATTCAGAAGGACTTGTAATTAAAAATGCAAGGTCATCCTCTCTTAGAAGACAAGGAAAGAATCTCTTAGAGACAACAGTTCCTTCTAGCTTCTTTTCAGTTTGATTGTGTTATACTGAATTACTATGGCTGCTGCAAAGTCACTGGCATTTCATGGTAGAGAAGGATTTCCTATTAATAGCAACTGATTGACATAATGAATGTTAGTTTGATACCCTTGATTTAATACAAAAAATTATGATGTATATGATATTTATAAAATCTATATCTAGAATTACTGATACCTTTAGTATAACCACTATCAGCTGTCTGGAGTCTAACATTCTCTTTAAATTCTCATTGAAACCCTATTTTCTGTTCACTTCCACTGGATTTCTTCCGGTGTCTATATCATACGCTTAGAGGTAAACAGAACCATAGATTACATATGTTGTTTTTTCATAGGGATACTATTAGGATATTCTTTTAGTCCATCTGCTTCCTTCTCCTTTACTGTATTCTTACGAATTTCCTGCATGATTTCCTTTCTATCTACTTATATTCTTGTGTTGTTCTCTGTACTGCGGTCAACCCCACTAGCATGCAGTTTATCTGGATTTGCTCTGCTGTTTACATCCTTGTCTTACCCTATTTGTGCTCATATTCAAAGTCAGTGAACTAATAGAATTTATATCCCTGTCAAAGCTTTCTTTGGCAGGAAGTCAGGATGCACACTGATTAATTACTTTAGATTATATATCCTATGAGCAAGTGCTTACATTTATGGAAGCTATTACTGCAAGAAAAGAGCAGAGTCAAGAATTGGAAAGGATTGGGTAGAAGAGATTAATGCACTTAATGGAAGGCCCAAACACACTTGCTTTCAAAAGACTTTAATACATACCATCATATTGGTCACTCATTTTTGTCCCCTGTACTCTGTAATTTCACACCGTAGTCTTTGGAATAACTTGGAGATATTCTTCACTGCTACCGTAATACAAACTGATTATGACAATAACATGCTTAATCTGATATGCATTTATGTGGAATTTCTCCATAGATTTTTGTAATTTTGGCATGTTGATCATTTTTCTCAATTATGTTTTGTACCTGTGCAAACATGTGACTATCCTGTTTTAATGCTTTTAAGCATGATTGATAAAAATACTACAAGCTGAAAATTTCAGCAGGAAATTGGACCTCTCTGGATTAGTTTCTGTTATGGTGTTTTCCTTTTTTAAGCAATGATAGCAGGTAAAATCTGAAGGCTAGACAGGAAATAGCCATCAGAATGAAGATTCTTTCTAAGAAAAAAAGATAAATTTGACACCCAAACTTGTCAAACAGGATGTAGCAGGACCATTTGTTTTGAGAACAAAAATAACAATCACAATGTTCATGGGGCAATTCTCAGAAATTTGAAGCTAGTTAAAAGACAAAGCACTAGGTTGCTACTAAGCTCTCAAAATTGGAGAATGACAGAGTAAAAACGTATGGATGATACAGTGTTGTAAGATTACAGCTGTGATGAAAGACAGACTTCTCCTAAATGTAAGAAAAGTCTGATTTCACGTCATTATTCAACCCCTTCTGCAACAACTTCTGTGATATCTTTGTGCCTAAACACTTCAGATGATACGGCAAGATATTTTAAAATGTATCTTTGTCCTGCAAAGAGCCCTTACAGTGCTACTTTGTGAACACCTTTATTTCTCATAAGAGATGTATGTATGGAATTGATTAGAACAGTACTTCTTTCATGGCATGTAAATCAATTCAAACTTTTTAGCATCAGGATTTTTCAGCTATCCAAACTTTGTCCCAAGTCAGCTAATTTGAAAGTGTCTAAAAATATTTCTTAAAGGACTTTTTTTCAGCTACTGTATAGCATATTTTAGGATGTAACTATTTGTGCAAAGTATGTGTGGAAAGTCTTTCATCTTGAGAATGTCTTACAATCTGAAAATTCCTATCCACAAAGTGTTACCATCTCTGGCACAGAACGTGGCATCAGAGAGGGTCCTAATGCCCTAGGGCAGGCAGGGATACCTGACTAGACACAACAGCGTCACTTCTGTGGCTAAGCAGAAAACTTTAAACATTAAAGAAGATAATGCTAAAAGGAAAAACTGTTCTCTCAAATATATTTGGGTTGATTTTCTATAGCGTTATCAGTACAGTTTATCAGTAAATTTTGATATTGTCTTTCCTTACTCTGAGTTTTGCCAAAGGGCGTGACCCAGCATTGACTTAGAGTTGAATGGGAGTTGGATAAGGCATATGTATGTTTAAGACTATTTAAGCTTCAGACATCAGGGATTCTTTCCTTACATGTAATTGGGCAGTTCCTAGGATGGAGAATCCCCAAACTTCATTAGGAGAGCTGACTCTACACTTCTGTTTGAAATAATGGTAGGGGATCTTTGACTTTCCTGCCTTTTAAATGCCAGTCGTTTTTCATTTTAATATAATTTGCTATTGGTTTGGTTTTGATGTGAATGAAGTAAATTGTCTCAAGATTTAAAATTTCTTTTCAAATTTAAAAAAAAAATCCAAACATTTAATAACATTTCCAAAAATGTTGTAAAATAAGTTGTCCTATTAAATATTTGATGTAAAGACTATTCTGCCATTATAGATGCAGATCCATCAAATTCCAAAGCATATTATTACTTTTATTCTGCATATGATTTTTTGAAGTCCATTCAAGAGTTTCTTGTTCTAATGGAGAGAAAAACCAAAGAGGAATTAAGCTCATTATGACTGGGTTATTACAGCAGAATGAATTTAGATACAAATTATATTGGTATGGTTTGTGTTAATTATAATTCTTAGAAATAGTTTTTGTGTTTTTTAATAGATAAAGTCAAATCAAAATGGTAATCAAATAAAACCTCAACTCTGACTACAGTTATATTTAACTCTTCTAATAATTGGTCAGCTGGAATTGCCTCAATTTTTTAGGATTTCAGTTTAATGATCATTATGATGCATTTTTATTCTTCTGTCCACCTTCTGCATGGACCTACTGTTATTATTGGGTAAAAGCCATTTCCAAGAGATAGGAAGTACCTCATAAACCATAAGGTAATAATAAAGGCCCAGAGGTACAGTAAGCAGAAAGTCTGCAGTCATGGGCTTTAACTGCTGCACTCACATTCCCTGGTCCTGTTATGTAATTCTCGTATTATTTTCTTTCCTTTTACATGAGGATAAATGTGAACATGTAAAAATGTTTACAACCAATGAGGGGGCAAAAAAAATCCAGATACTCGCAGCATAGAGTTCAATAGAAAGTAAGCAAGCTGTAAAAAACCAAAATAGATCAGGTAGATGCAATAGTAACAGTTCTTGTTATTTTCCCAGTCTTAAATTAAGGTAACATGAGATTTTTTTCTTTTGTATACAGTCTCATGTCTCTCATCATGGTAGTATCTGAGTGCTTTCTAGGAATGAATTAAATGGGCTGACTAATGTTTCACACATGCTTTACTTTTCCCGTCATCCTTTCCCCATAAGGAGAATAGTACAGTTTTTATGTAGAAATTTAGAGATCCTTTTTTTAAAATATATTCTTTTGTGTGTTTATCACAAAAAAGGCAAGCTCAGAAAAACTGTATGCCTTGTACTTGAATGCAGTATGGTGTTTCTTGTAAAAATATTGATTAAAAGAATCCTAACAAAATACTTTTTAAAGTTAGTATGCAGTATTTTATTTGTGGCAAGAATGAGAAATATTGTGGGTCCAAGTTTGCCTCTTTTTTTACATTTTGTTTCAAATTACGGGCCTTTCAAACTAGTAGCTAGATAGATTTTCCTGGAGAAATATACATTGTAGAAGACCTTTGAGTTAAAAACAAGAATTAAATACATTGGTAATATGAAATCATTTGACAAGTAGTTGTGATTTTGTAGGGGAAATTACTACATTTTTGTCTGGGAAATTATTGAGTCTATATTATGATTTTTTTTTAACAATCTGTCACAACTATTTGTGTAGAATGTATGTAGTGCAACAAAAGTGATTTTTTTCTGTTGATGTGTTCTTTAAGTAGAAGTTAAATAAGACACACATGCTTTTTCATGAAGACATATGTGATTGTTGAGCAATACAATTTCTTTATTTTGTACTTGTTCTTTCTTATTTAATTCTACCTATTTAAATTTCATATTTCTCAAGCTGCATCTTAGAGTTTCATACAAAATATGAATCTTTATGAACAGGAAGGTTGTTGGTTAAAATTCAGAGTTCTATTGAAAGATTTTTTTTCTCTCTTGTATAAGGCTTTTTTTTTTTTTTTTTTTCCTTAAAGAAGGTCCTGCTAGGTATTCTCTGAATTCAGGTTTGCTTCATGTATAGTGAAGACTAAAACACTGAACTTTAGAGGCCAAACTGTATCAGGTTCAGTGATGTTAATAGATAAATGTGGAGAAGTTTGCTATATACCTTGTTATACCTGATCTGTAGTTTTATAAGAAATTTTCAAAACAAGGACTGTTCATTTGGCACATTTCATATCACTGAAATGCAGTTATGGATGCTAAAAAAAAAAATAGGCAAAATCTACCATAATATTTCACTTTACTTTTAAATGTGAATATCAAATATCAATACTTAGATTTAATTTGAATTTCACTTCGATTTGATTTACCCTTAAATATGGGTAGCTGTGTATTTGAGAGTCAGTTTAGGGTTGAAATTCTCCTCCCCCATCCTGTCTATACGGCTGAACAAAAGGGGGAAGGTGACTGTCATACTTCCAAGCAGCACATTTTTAGAAGGTCAGAATGATTAAATTCGTTCTCAATAATGTAGTTTTTCTGTTCAAGCTTTTTATTGACAGTCTTTGTTTCTTAAAGAACCTTCATTGCTTTTTTATTTAAACAAAAACGTAGCAAAGAAACAGATGTGTCCCATATAAAATATGCAATAAATCTTGTCTCACAAATTCTTTGCTCTGAACTTTCTGACAGAAACTGTCAAATATCCACTTTAATTCTAGTATAAAATGTTCACTTTGTGTCATGGCGCCAACCACCATATGCTGGAATAAAGTCAGTAACCAGCAATAAAAAAAGGCAACATACGCACCTTTGAAACAGTACAAGCAATCAACAGTGAGAAAGGTCTATATAAATCTATTGAGAATTAATCTCAGCTTTGCCACTATCCTGCTGTGCATTTACAATGAGGCTTTGCTCCCGACCACCAGAAGTGGCTTACTTTGCAGGAGGAGTGTATCCTAATGAGGGGAAAATGTATGGAAAACAAAGCAGCAGCTTTTAGTCCCCCACCCCCATCCTCTGGATCGCCTAGGAGAGCGTGTCCTAGTGTGTTCAAACATGCGGGGCCACTACACATCACGCATTGCCCTACTCCAGCTGATCGCGTGAAAGCAATCGTGACCGACTCGATCAGCAGAAATGGCTTTAGCTTCATAAATCATTGTTATCATTCCACAGGAGGAGGCAACGGTATGGCTTTTCTCTCCTAAAAGTTTTCAGACCACAAATTGCACAAGCTTTTCTGAAATCAGTTTCATTTTTTTTTATATAATTATTCATTCTTTACCCACCAGATTAGCTGTTGGTTCACCATCAAATTAACTTTTTTTTTTAATATCCTCCTTAGGTTTTTGGGAAGACCTCCTGCTTCTTATTGGTTTTAATAATAATTCGACTATTTAAAAGTATTGTCCTTGGTATAAAAATGTGCTGATCCTTGAAGCTTTTACTTCTGCTTACAACAGGAGATTATAGTTACAGATAATCTGGATAGTTAGTCTTCCCAAACACAAAACAGATTGGATTTAACCTTGTTCTGTTTGAAAGGATTAGAACTAATTTTTCAGTTCCATAAAGTGTTTAGATACATTTAGTAATCTCAAAGATTAATCTTTGAATTAGACCACAACGTTATAAAAGTTTATTAAAAAGAAGTTAACATTAGAATATATTTCTATAGTGTTTAAGTACTAATAGGCTTTAAAAATATTTATTCTCTGGAACCACAAGTGTGGGAGAATGAGAGATTAATGGCTTGATTGCATTTTAACAGAATGCAGTTTCAAATAATTTAATTGGAATAAATTGAAAAATGTCATGCTAATTCTTGCTTTGTAATTAATAACTCCAGAACACAGGAAAGTAAGACTAATGTTAGTCCTAATTTTAATGAAACAATTTCCTTTTTGTGTAGAAGCTAACTGAAAAATTAGCTTTAATTTAAAAATCTACTCTCACAGAATACAATAGAAGCATCGTACTAAGAAACCTACATTTTAAGAAATATAGCATGTTATGAAAATAAATACTAAAAATTTTTTTTCATAGTTAGTTCTAATGTTCTACTAAAATGACCTTCAACACTTTTTCTGGCACATTTATAGACAGCATTATCCCTTTTAAAAGAAAACATAATTTCCTAGGTTATTACCTATGATAATAAACACTTTCTTGAATGTGTTGCTTGAGTGTGTTCTGCTGATGTTGTGTGCCTTTGTGTGTGTATAAATGTCTGCAATTATGTAGTTAGGTTACCAGTTATGGTTTGGTGACATTAAAAATACTGAATCTTTGGTAACGTTTAACAGTTTCTGTATAGTAAATGTTAATTAATTAGTCCTTGCCCAGTACTCAAGATACAGGTTGGTAACTAATATTCCTGATTACCTGTGGGGAAATTTGTTTGTTAAGTAGCTTTCCAAGACTGCACAGAGACTCTTTGTACGATAGAAACATTTCTACGTTTTCATCATTGGATGTGGGTTTCTTAGTTAAAAACAGTTTTTTGTACCACTGCAAAGGAAAATAAACTTGTAAGGACTGTTTCAGGGAAGCATGATTAAGACCTCATGGCAGCAAGTGTTCTGAAGATGTTTTGAAAGGATTTAAGATGTCTATACCAGTGTTTGAACCATCTAAAAAAACCCTGCATAGCCAAATCCCATGTTAAAAATGTGACATTTTCTAATTTAGAGAAGAGGTAAAGGAAACAAAGCTTATGTGATCACACTGCCTGTTGATTGTTCCCCTGCCAATAATTTTTAATGCATTGGCCAATTTTGACCAAATGTGACAGAGTTAGAGATCCTAAGATATTAAGCTCCTAAAATCTCAATAAAAATATGTGGCTAAATAGACAAGAGTGACCCTATTAGCCTTCCAGGAGAGAAAGGCTGTATCATGAACTCAACCTTTAATTAAACATTAATGAATCCATCTGGGAACTAACTCTAAAATATAGACCCACAGTAGGCCAAGTAGCATTGATTCCATTGCTCCCAGACCTTCTTGCTTAACTGATACCATAGAAGAAAAAGCTCTTGATGGGCGTGGGATTGTTTGTTTTGGGGATATTTTGCATTCTAATATACTGGAATAGAAAACTATATTAGACATAGAATGAAATATTTATATATAATTTCAAGACTGTCTATTAAATTCCATGAGTTCGTAAAGCCTACCAATTAGAAGTTAGTAACTAGCTTTAGAAGTTAGAAACTAGCTAAAGAAAGTTAACTAAATAATTAGTTAAATAATTAGATTAGAAAAATCAGTTGCTAGGAATCTGTACATAGAACACTTAATTTTGTTATTATTTCTGAAAGATAAAAATTTTATAAGACAAAAAAGCTCCTGCCTGAGAATGGTGGACTGTAGCCACATGAAATAATTTGCAGTCATATTAAGTATATATTTTTCAAATTTGAAATGGAATAAAATAAAAAAAAATGGAATATGTTTTACATTTTATGTATTCTCTCATTTGTTAAGTTTATATACGAAGGCAATTCTTAAGTAATAAGAACTTTGTATAGTACTAACTTAAAAGTAATATTATTTCTCAAAAGATACTTGTATGAAAAGTAACTCAATTTAGTAATATAGAAATAGCAGAAAATTCAGGTTTTAAATATATCTCTAGATAGATAGATTTTTCCTGAGTATATCTCTTCCTAGAACAGAACACACACCTCCTCTAGAATTTCTGAAATTTCAGGAATGGTTTGACATGATAAATCAAGTGGCTGGACACCTTGGCTATAGTAAAAAAATAACTATAGACAATGATTTTTCTATATGGCTAAAAACTTTTAAGGTAATTGAGAAAGCCTATTCAATAATTAGAATGAAAAGGATAAGTGTATGAAATTACAAAACTAATTTTTACTCTAAGTACCTAATTTCTGAAAACTTTTATACCCTCTGTTGCTATATGCTTTATTATAGGATGTGTTTTCAAAAAGTAAAACAGATCTAAAATTGGTCAGTCAGTATGAAATGTAAAACTTCATCCCAGTAGTATATGATACTAAATTAGAAATTGAATTTCCATGTCTTCAACAATTCCAAAACCCCAGTTTCAATACTCAGTGCCGCGCTTACTCTTGTTAGTCAAGCCATGATTTCAAAATACAGTATTTTCCAGGGAGGAGGAGAAGAGAGATGATCCATTTTCTGATTTTACATTCTCTTGCATTCGTATGTGTATTTTCATGAATGCTTGTTTATTTGCACTTGACATTTTTTAATTTTTTTAAAGATGCTATTAATTTGATTTCCATTCCTTTAAAATTCACATTTCAAGAAAGCAGATTCTGGCAGTGTCAGGTAATTAAATATATTTTCATGTGTTGTAGTATACAAATTGTTCATTTATAATATATGCAACGTATTCTATTCATGGCCTATTTATGCAGGGCCCTATCTTTTTCTAGACAGTAAGATAACACTAACAATAAAAAGATTAAACAGATATTGATGATACTTATGAACACTTTGTATAAATTGTTCGCCACATGCAGTTGGCTTTGCTATCATCAGCTAAACAACAAAAGCTCATACTGCATTAAAAACTACCGATGGTTTGACATGATAAATCAAGTGGCTGGACACCTTGGCTATAGTAAAAAAATAACTATAGACAATGATTTTTCTATATGGCTACGTGCTGATGTACTGGGTCTGGCTGGGATGGAGTTAATATCCTTCATAGCAGCCGGTATGGGGATGTGTTTTGGATTTGTGGCTAAAACAGTGTTGATAACAGTGGAGTGTTTTGGCTATTGCTGAGCAGCACTGGCACATTGTCAAGACTTTCTCTTTTTCTCACTCTGTTGCTCCCAGCAAGTAGGCCAGGGGTGGGCAAGAGTTAGAAGGGGACACAACCTGACTCAAACTGACCGAAGGGTTATTCCATGCATATAATGTTATATTTAGCAATAAAAAAAGAAGGGGAAAGGATTTTGGGAGAGGTAATCTTTGCTCCAAAATGGCCGGACATCGATTTACTTGTGGGAGGTGGTGAGTGATTGCCCTTGCATCACTCATTTTTTTTCTTCCCCTTTTCTTCACTTATTGAACTGTCTTTATCTTGACCCATAAATTTTTCTCACTTTTGCTCTTCCCATTTTGTCCCCTGTCCCACTGTGGGGGAAGGGGAACAAGTGAGCAAGTGGCATGAGTGTGGTGCATAGCTACTGGCTGGGGTCAACCCACCATGACTCTAAGGTAACAATCCTTAGGAAAGCACACCTTCATTAGATTTCTCATGATAGTTCTTTGCAGCTCAAAGAACTGTCACATGCTAGCAAGTGCACCACTCTGAAAATTTTGTTTTCCTTATTATTACTTGTAGTCCAGTAAGTCTTGAGTAAAGGATTTCTTAAAAATGAAGTCTATTCAGAAAGTTTCACCGGTACCAGATCTATTGAAACCAAAACCAAAGAAGACTAAATTCATCCCGCTGTTGATCCTGCTGTTCTTTGTACTACTGTAGTGTCTAGGCGTTTCAGCATGTCCAGAATTTTGTACAAAAACTGGGAATATCTATATTGTTTTGATGATCCTCTCTAGTCTTTTCACCCACCTAGAAGACCACCTTTGAGCTTTATCTTCTACTCTGTGTAGTCCCTGATTAAATGGGGTTATTAAAAAGTTTCCCTTGTATGACAATTGTACTTGAGGGTGGAGATATATACAGCATACTTTTAGCCATGGAGTCAGTCTTACGAGTTCAGCTCCTGATACCCAAGTATATCAGCAATGGATAATTTCTAAGAGATTTGGATCTCTGTTCTCAAATGATGGTATGTCTTCATGGTTTAAAAAGACCAAGAAAGTAAGATCTATTATTGCTTGTTCTTCTTACTCAGTAATGTCATAGAATGTGACAGTTGGCACTTTGGAAAAAGTTAACCCAACTGAACCCCTCTGGGAACATACTTCTCTTCCTCAACCCTTGGTTAAGGGGCTAGTTTGCTTCTAGGATGGGTTTCATCTTTTGACTACCTTTCAGCATGACTACTTAAGAGGTTTTAGTCTTGACTAATAAGGAAGGTGAGTTCTTGTGAGCCTAGAAAATGTCATAACAACCTTTTGCCACAGGTTTAACAGCCTCTGTCCAGGCTCTATAAAGTTCAGAGAGGAATGTTATGTTTTGGTTTGGTTTTGCGTGTTTTGTTTTGTTGGGTTTTTTGGTTGTTTGGTTTTATTGTTTGGTTTGAGGGTTGGTTTTTGTGGGTTTGGTTTTTTTTTTGTCTATGTCTTATCCTAGATTCTGTCTTAACTGTGGTTAGTTGGAAGACATGAGAAAAAGACCAATTTCCTTTCTTGGGGGGGAAAAAAAAAAATCAAATACCTTGTTTTAGGGTGGTTTTTTCCCCTGCAGAAAAACCTATAATTTACCAGTCTCTAAAAGTTCATGCAGCATATATTTTTGAACCACATGAACTCAGCCTTGGAATATAAAACTAAGAGTTCTGATGTCTCCATCCTAACTGCTAGTTGTCTGAGTGTTCTCATAATTTTGAAGATTGTCATTGCTCCAGAATGCTTAGAAAAGTTATAAAACATTATGCATCAGATCTTTCAATTCTGGAAATAGTATGATACTGAAAAATAAAAAAAGCTGTAATAGGTACAACTAGATCAGTAAAATTGTGTGAATTATCCTTCCTACATGCATTAATATATTTAAGGTCAGAGAGAAACATCAGAAAATTTATCCAGTCAGACTCAGTAAGTGTTAAAATTTTTCACTAGAGGAGCAGAAGTAACTGTGATATTTTTGTGACCCATTTTTCTTTCTTTGTCCTCCCCTCTTAGAGCAAGCAGTTTCATCATTTTGTGCTTGCCTCTGTTAGTTACTGACCTTCTCCAACTCTTAGTCTGTGCTGGTATCCAGTATTTTCTTTTCTTTGTTCTTTGGGGAACTATTTCATAGTAGCCTGGTGCAACAAGAGGTCTTGGTTCTGTTGTAAGTGGAAGCTGCTATGAATATATTAGACTCATTAAAAAAATAAATATTTTCTGGTAATTTCTCCTTCTTGGAATAGTGGCATGCTGTTCCATCCTCAGCAAGTAGAATATGTAGAAGAAATAAGTTGGGGGTTTTTTTGCTATTTTACTCTAGTACTGTTTCAGTCTTGGAACTGTTACAGGACCATGACTCTTCAAATGCTTACTTCTGTATCTGAGTAAAAGCAAGTCACCAGAAATATCTCAGGTTCATAAGGCAAATTCATAAGATCGTAGTCCATTTATTCTCTTATTCTTTGAGCTAGACACAGGTAGCAATATGAATAACACTAGTGGTTGCTCTTCAGAGTCTACAGCTGTCTGTATTACAAAAGACTATTCTTACAGCAAATTAGAACTGCATATTCTTTAAATATCTGTTTTCCTTTCAAAGCTCTTGTCCAGAGAAGGACACAGAAATTCTTAATTGATCCTGGCTTTCATATCTATATTCAAAGAAGATATATTGATTAAGATTGTCTGCTTGTCATAGGACAGGATCTGATACTTTATTCAGGATATGGACTTAATCAAATCCAAACAGCAGAGCATATTAAGAACTTGCATTTAGATGTGAGACCAGACAGCAAACTTTGTATTTGGCAGTTCCCTGTCATTTTCAAAGCTAGTCAAGCCTAATGACTCCAAGGCCAGGCAGAAGGATGTCTCCATACCAAATGCAGCTTATGGGAAGTCATTTGGAAGGACCTCTATGTAATCTGTATGCATGTAATGTAGAACATTACGGCTACATTATGGAATAATTCAGTGCGATAGGATTGGATCAGCAGATTGAAGCAGCAGAGGCTGAGGCCAGTGTGTTTACCAGTAGAGGTTTAAGTTTTGAGTTAGATTAAATCTGAGGTGAACACCCCCACCTCATGTGTTTCAAAGCTCTCTGAAGGCTCAAGCATTATTTTGGTCCTTTTGTCCCTATTAAGTATTGGACTGCATTTGCTGTGGAGCTTCCTGTTTAGTTTCCTCCTAATGGAAATTAGTTTGCAAGCACCAAAACTTATCTGCAAACCAAATCAATGCTCAATAAATGGGGACAGTGAGGAAATTCACTTCAAAAGCATCCTAATGAAAAAGCTAATGCCAAGAGAATCATAGAATAGTTTGGGTTGGAAGGGACCTTTAAAGGCCACCTAGTCCAACCCCCCTGCAGTGAGCAGGGACATCTTCAACTCGATCAGGTTGCTCAGAGTCCCGTCCAACCCGGCCTTGAATGTTTCCAGGGATGGGGCATCTACCACCTCGCTGGGCAACCTGTTCCACCACTCTCACTGTGAAAAATTTCTTGCTTAAATCTAGTCTAAATCTACCTTCTTTTAGTTTAAAACCATTACCCCTTGTCCTATTACAATAGACCCTACTAAAAGTCTGTTCCCTCGTAAGAAAGGGCTTTCTTACAAGCCCTTTCTTAAGTACTGGGAGGCTGCAATAAGGTGTCCCTGGAGCCTTCTCTTCTCTAAGCTGAACAACCCCAACTCTCTCAGCCTGTCCTCATACGAGAGGTGTTCCATCCCTCTGGTCATTTTGGTGGCCTCCTCTGGACCCGCTCCAACAGGTCTGTGTCTTGTACTGGGGGCCCCAGAACTGGACGCAGTACTGCAGGTGGGGTCTCACCAGAGCAGAGGGGTGGAGTCACCTCCCTCGACCTGCTGGCCACACTTCTTTTGATGCAGCCCATGATGACCCCAGAGGCGTCCCCAGTAGTCACTGTATTTCAATGTTCACTGTAGTCATTGCTTTTCTCCAATATAAAAGAGTTATAGCAGGAGTCCATTTCAAAACAAAACGTGCTACATGTAATTAGGCTATAGAACACTTGCCACAACAGTTTATGGAAGCTAAAAGGCTTAAGCAGAGAATGAGCAAGTTCCCAGGAGAGAATCCATTGAGAATTACATTGAAATGACATCCAGTGCAGGAGGCATTTTGTGTGAACTACAGAACCTCAGAGGCAGAGAGAACACTCATGGGAAGGATCGTGTGTTTGTCCTGGTCCTTAACTCTAACTGAGCATCTGCTTTAGTGGCTGCCAGAAGCAGGGTATTAGACTGGATCAATCCCTGTGCCAATCAGATATGGCTGTTAGTACATTCTTAACTTAAGGAAACTGAGGAAACTGAAATCAAGCATGTGGTCCAAGGGTGAAAGAATTACATGATGTCACTTAAGTAAAAAGGAAATTCTATGCGAGCAAATATAGTGTTGCCAGAGAAATAAAGACAGACATTTTTTCATTTATGTGATTCATTTTAATTGCCTTCAGTAATTGCATGAATTAAGACAAGGATTGATATGTTGACTATGGGACTTTGAGGACTCTGTTGAGGAAAATACAGTGTATCATGGAAACCTTTACTGACAGCATTGATAGTGTTAGTTATTCCAGATTGTGGAGTGATTCAAAAAGAGCAGGATATTACAAATTCTGAGTGGAAGATTACTAGAAATTGTATGGAAGATTAGATAATTGCCCTGGTTTCTTGTCTTACACACCTGTTTACTTAGAACTTGTTGCATAGATTTGTTTGTTTTCTTCTCAAGTCTCAACATCTAAATGCTTGTAGTTAAAAATATGGAAAATACTGTTTGTCATATAATACAGTTATTTTCTTTTTCTTTTCCCTTATATTGGTACACAAACACACACACACTGTTATATTAATGTAAAATTTGTGTGTTCCTTCCTAGAAGTCACACGTTTTTTCTACTTTCTATAACAAATTAAAATGTCTTTCCCCTATCTTCCTTTATTCTGTTCTTACAAGCTTAAAAAACGGTAAGTCAGGTCTTACCACCTAACTATAAATGTATAAGCATATTGTCCGTGTTAGTTACTGTGTTCTTGTTCATGTGGAGGGGCCTGAGGATATTAAATTTCTGTTGTAGCTGTGAATGTAGCTATGTTGGGAAATTTGCCTTACTTAACAATTTTTCATCTCCTTAACAACCAGAAACAAATTATTAATGTAATCGTGAAGTGCACAATTTTATACACAGTTCCGCTTTTAACCATCTTTGTTTTTCTATATGTAGTTAATTTTGTATCATGATGAACCATCAGAATTCCAACCTCTCTTTTCTACTTTTAATGATATAACATTAAAGACCTGTGGAAATAATGAATTAAGTATAGTAGGTTAACTTTAGCTGAATTTCTCAGGAGCCTGAGCTGAACGCAATAAATCAGAGCTGCTCTATCTATTTCAGTTGCAGCTGTCTTGCCACCAAGATTTGAGGTGGAGACCTTAATGGTATAGAATTCATCGTTTTCCTTGCAAAGGACACACAACATTGTTTCTGGCTTTTGCCATACTGAAATAATCTGAATAAGTATCTCCAACAAACTTTCCCAGTAGAGCTAAACATGAGTTGAAATTAATTTGTTTTGTTAAGAGCAAATGTTCTGAAGTAATCCAGTTTTTAAATTATTTTAACCGTCTTAGTACAAACCTCTGTGTCAGCAGCCTTATAATGGGCAGCAAAAAGATACAGTTCTTTATTTTTGTATAAACAAGTGTCTGAATTCTGTTTATATTACCATTTGCACTTACAGGATTATTCTAATGTGGAATAGGAATGACTTTTCCACGTTAGTATTGTTTTACATATGTGGTATTCCGCAGCTAAAGTTGCTCCACTGTACTGAGAAGAATTGATCAACATTTTGTGAAAAAAACTAATGCTTTTGCTTGAGTATCCAGCTCAGGAAACATTTTCAAAAATAGAGAATGCCCATCCTTTGAAAATAAAATCCTTTTAAGTAGTTTCTGTGAGTATTCTGTAACAGAGGGGCTCAGATTCACTCACCATATTTCAAACTCTTGGCTGCTTTTTCAAAAAAATCATGTACATACCATACATTTAAAACTTAGTACATGTGTTTTCACTTTCCAGCTTCCTGAACAAAATGTGATAGCTATATGGAACAGTTGGTGTTAACTATGTTTGGTACCTGTTCAATTCCAATTGAACTTCCAATTATTTGCGCTGCAAAAACAGGTTTAAATTTGTAAGTTCTGGACTGAAACAATAAAGAAACATACACAACTTAAAGTTCTTTTTTTAAAATCTGAAAGTCAAATTTAATCATTTGCTTTTTATTCAGATTAATGTGTACCACTATATATTATAGTATGGATTTTAAATTATTTTTCAAATACAATACACTTTATTGATACATTAGAAGCATTCATTTAGGTACGAGAAGTAATTCAAAATTGAAAATTAGCACATGTTTATCACTTTTACTATATTTTGTATACAACCTATCCAGTTTTGCGTGTAGGAGATGTTTAATCTGCAAGATCTCTAAAACAGTGAGGCAGTAATTTATATTTTTGAAATGTTTTTCATTGGCAGCTAAAGAAGAATGTAAAAAAGAAGAGAGCAGTTTGGGAAATGCACAAAAATGGTAAGGTTTTTGCTAGTGTTTTCTAACAGTTTATTTTGGTCAAAGATGTTATTGACCTTAGGAATTACATTAAATAGGAAAAAGAATCTGTACTTCAAAGTAGTAATACACTTTCTGAAAAATTCTTCTGTAGTCTTCCAGGAAAAAGTTCAGTTGAGTTTTTAGCCAAACAGTGTACTGTGTTTGAGGTTTTAATTACTGTCAGCATTGAACTGAATCAGAGTTTTACAGAATATTGTAGTAACTGAGTAACTATTTAATATAGTAAAAATGTATTTCATCATCACTGAACATTTTCAGCTTTTAGGCGATTGCATACGGTATACTAAGAAACCAGTGAAATCCTAATTTTTTTATTGCCTGAATATCTGTGCCTTACTTAGGCCAAAGGGGGCAAAATAGAGGGAGAAATGAGATAAATTGATTTATAGATGGATAGTAAAATATTTAATAAGTTAGTGTTTCTAATAAATCTTGTTTACCAAATTATAGTTTTGTGAGAGTGAAGGATCTGCCTTTAACCTTGTTTGTGTTAGCTGTGGAACAGCTATAGATCAGCTGAGGTCAATTAATTTTTATCATCTTATCAGTATTTTTTTTTCATGGTCACTAAAGGTAGATCTGGTAATTTGGATTTTTATATTACTTTTCTGAACCCAGAGTCACTCCACCTGAGACACCTAGGTTAGTCTTCCTAGACAGTCAGGAAGAGATAGGCACCTCCCAAATGCAGTTCAAGTCTTAGGTTGACTTAAGGAATTAGTTGTCTGATACCGAGTTTGGGTTTTTGAATTGCTAACGAAACAGTCAGTATTTTAAATTACTGCTAAAAGGATCTGTTGCTTTTGAAAGTCGGAAAGCAACCCAGGAAGCTAGATTAAGCTGGGTGAAAGCAAAGCAGTGCTACCAGGGGAAGGGCTGAAGATGAAACATGAAAGAGGGGATGAGGAGTAAGTGTCAGGATGAAGGCGGAGTGAGAAAGAGTGTGCAGGAATTCAGAATCCCAGAGCATGTGGAGACAGCTGTATCAGCTACAGTTGGGATGGAGGAGGGTTCTGTTAGGAAGAAGAGAGCACGATATTGCTGGGGCTGCTGTTACATGAAGCAAACCTGAGAAGAGAGCTTCTGGTTTTGCTGTTCCTGGCTCAGATATCCTCGTCAAGGGGTATGAACAGCTGAGGAATATTTGGCCCATGTGAGTGTAGTGGAAGTGACATTGCCCAGTAGACTACCATGTGATTATGACTAAGGTATTTTAGTATTTTTAGGGTTTGAAATCCCAGAATGGGTTACACAGATATTTAAAGCTGTATTACTTTTTTCTTTATTTACTTATTTTTTCCTTCTACTGTCACTACAAGACCCTTCAACTCTGAATATTATGGGCTAATTCATACTTACTTCGTTGTGATTCCCTTACCATGTATCACCAATTAACTTGAAATATAGTTACGTGTTTCATACACAACCTTTGTGAGAAACTTAAAAGGTTACGGTTATCATATATGAGTATTTAAAACACTATTATATTAATAGCTCACCTTGAGTAATATGTGATATTCTTCAGCATGTTCTAGAAGCTGTATGCGTCTTTAAAGTATCAAAAAAAACCCCAGAGTATATTGGCTCATGCAGCTAAAATCCAAACCGCTTTACTTTGTGAAGCAGCGGGAGTATATATTCCTTTATTTTTGGCGGGTAACTTCTGTATTTTTGATGGTTACATTATATTCTTCAAGCCTAGCTTAAAGCTTGTATCTCAACCTAAGGCAAAAAAAACTTGACCCTAACCTCGGCAATTCTGAATGAAAAAATGCAATGTGGACTCTGCAATTGCAAGTATGAATTAAGTGAGAAACATTTGCTGAAGATGCATCTGTTGCTCAAGTAACAGCTATTGAATAGTTGGGGACTCCTTACAAGTCTTTAAAATATCTCTTATTTATTTTATTTTCAAGATTTATACTTCCTGTGTGCTAGATTTAGGACCTATTGGCAGCTGTAAAGAAGAATATAACTTTCTTTTGCTTAAATAAAATAAATATTTCAAGAAAAATTATTTATTTTGAAATATGTTGTTACCTTTCTTTTTAAATTCTAGCATTATTTTTAATAAGTACCACCAAATCTTTCAGAATTGTTACATCTACTTTGCAGAGAAAAATGATTCAACCTTCACAAAAGCGAGCATGCTGGTTTTGTTTTGTTTAGATAAGTACCTAGTCATGTGAATTACTCCCTTTTAGCTGTACAAAGCAATATCATAAAGCTTAAAAATGCACAATCAGTTAAAATGCTATCGGAAGTATCATCTGCAATAAAAGACTACTTTGAAAATACCTGGCTGTATAGCAATTCAGTAGCCACATTATAAATTTAAAAAGCATTAACCTATTGGCAAGGTATTTTCATAAAATTCATTCTGCTTTTTGACACATGTAGAAGGAGATGTTTTATTTTCAGTAAAAACTTTGCAAACTGACTATTGGCACTGTCTGTGGCTTTTTTTTGTGGCTGCTCCCAATTCTCCCTAAGTACTTGAAGGTTATTTTTAACCAAGCCTGGGGATTTTTTCTGGACTTGGCATGTCACTCTTCCATAGTCCTTCGATAAAGATAAATGGGAGGATAAGCTCTTGATGCAGTCTTGCAGTATAAAATTAAAGAAATAGACACGATATCGCATTTCCTGAAATGCAAGAAGTTAAGTTTTTCTCATTAAAATTGAATGCCCATGATTTGCCTGTGTGACATATCTCTATGATGGCTCATGCATCTGTAAGTTATCCTCCTGGGAATGAGGTAGGTGTTGGAAGATTAGTTATACTCGCCATGAATTGCCGCTGTGATTTCCAAGGCTGAGGGGAAGCTATGGTAATTACCAGCCTTGACTACTGAATCAGGAACCAGCCCTCAGAGAAACTGTTTCCCCAGTGGGCTTATGTGTTGACAGGTTTTTTTTCCCCCTCCCTTGTAGCTTTGAAGAAACAGTGGGATACTTTGGGATAAAGCCAAAGCCTGGCGAGAAGGAGATCACACCAAACTACGTTTTCATGGTGTGGTACGAATTCTGCAGTGACTTCAAGACCATTTGGAAACGAGAGAGCAAAAGCATTTCCAAGGAACGGTAAGGTTCTAATAAAGTCATTAATACCATTTTAGATGTCTGGGAAACTGTTCCTTCTCAAACCCAACAAATTATACTCCTATATTTCACAGGCGTCATTGTTTTCTTTCAGATCTAATGGACATCAAGGAAAGATTATTCCCTCAGGGTGCGTAGGAAAATTCACCAAAGGCATGCTGTCCCCACAAAAAGATAAACACATATAATCTGATAAATTACACTTTTGTAACCCCTTCCAATTACTAGCCAGTAAAATGAAAGGGGAGCTGTGCTAATTTGTAACAGATTGCTTCTCTGTGCATTTTCATGTTGAACTAGCCTAAATGAGGCGATATTGCTGTCGCAGACAGTACAGACAAATAAAAGTGAATGCTTTTCCAGTTAATATACTGCACTTGCATCAAAGGGAAGCCCCAGAGATTCAGGCCACACTTAGCACAGTGTCGAAGCCCCACACTGAATTTACAGCACTACTTCTGACTTTTGGTGTCCTGCTGAGGACATCAAACTACTTGCTGCTAGATCTCACCACAGCCTCCTGATTTTATTAGTTAGGCTAAAAAAAAAAACACAAACTGAAACCCTTCAATTATTTTCTTGATTTTCTTAGAGAAGCTTAAAATCTTTTACAAAGAAAAAATAATTCCACTACAAGCACACCGTGCTTACCATATCTCAAATAATTTGAAAAGACATAAAGAGTGGTAATGTGGTCATGCTTTGGAAAAGAATGGATTAATCGCTTTCAGCATGAAATATAAATCCAGGTGCTTATTCCAAATTGGCACAGATGTAGAGAAAAATATCTTTAAAAGTATTGGCAAAAACAGTAAACTTACAAGTAAGTATACTTAATAGTTTCCATTTTGCTCCAAATCGGTGGGGCTTTTACGTTCATGTAGAAGTAGATTTTTAAAGGACAAGATGTAGAAATTATAAATTCCCAATTATCAACCTTATCAGCATTGTTTTACAGGTATTACAGATTTTAAACACTTGAAAGTTGCAGCTTTTTGTGTTCTCTGTTATGATTGGATTGATTTTAGAAGCTGACAACTGCAAACATTTACAAAGAACCTTTTATTTCCTTGTGTCTAAATCAATATGTAAATTTGTTTTACATGTTAAAAACTGTGTAAAATAAACAGTCACTAGCAGATTGCTGTAATCACGATAAGGATCATCTCAGGGTTATATTTTCTGCTGAATCATGACTTATTTTTGTTCCAAATGCAGTTAGGAGGAATGGAAATTTAACTACCCAAAAAAAAAATCCAGACCATACATCAATTCCTTTTTATGTAATTATCACTTTGCTGATGGCATGCAATGATCCCTTCCAAGAAATTGATTTAAAATGCCTTGTAAATGTTTTAACAGTACATAACTTCTTAACTTTCTTAATACAATTTTCAACAAATCTTTGTTTATAAGTAAACTGCTGTATTCTGTGCTTTTCTACTGGGGTAAAATGAGAATTTCTCATGCTTTAGTATTTATATAAATAAAATCTTAAAAAAAAATACAGCATGAATATTTCATCAGCTCCTCTGATGGATACCTTTATTCCTATTCATAAATGCAAAGCAATACCAATAGCATGCAGAACACCAGTTACTACAATACTTCAAAGCGCTGACACTTTCTGGATTATGTAGACTCACTTCAAATTATTTCTACAAAGTTTCATTAATCTCAAAAGGACAATTTACATTCAAAATTTGGGTGATTCATCAAGACAATGAGCTGCTGAAATGAGGAGCCTTGTGTAATAAGTAAATTAGAATGACAGAAGAACTGTTTTCATCATCCTAAATTGTTTTGTAATGTGCTACTGAAAAGAATGTCATGAAATCAGTAGGTTAGAATGATGGAAAAGCTATTTTCATCACCTGAAAATGTCCTGTGAAGTCATGACCATTTAAGGGTCCTGTTTTACAAAGTATGAAACTAACAGTTGATGAGCTGCTGTCCAAAAAAGTCTGAAAGCAAGCTAAGAGTCATTGTGCACATTGGTAACTAAAAACCTTAGTATGACAGGAATGGACAGCTGTCTTCCTTAACTGGCTAATTAATTGGATGCACTATTTGTTTTGCATTTTTAAAGATTGTAATTTCATTTTAAAAAATCTGCTTATCATGAACCAATTCTTTTGTTTTGAAGGAAATTTTAAAGAGGAAGACTTGGTAGTGTAAGTCTATATTTTCTGACGTGGGTTCTGAAACTGAGGCATTGATATCCTCCTGTGAACACGTTTACAATTGGATTACTCCTCAAATTTCAGTAGGAGCTGCAGAAATTCAGTGTAAAATGTGTCTGAATTAGCTAGTCACATAGATACCTAAAAATGTATTTCATTGTTTACATTTATATAAGACCGTTAATATTGGATTATAATTTGTCTCTCAAGAAATATGGCTCAGAAAATTCAAAATTTAATTATAATATGCAGAATTATCATTATGCAAAGGTATAATTAAAAATTAAGCTTACAATTAAGAGTAGTAAAAATAGGTCAAAATATCTAAGATTCCAAAATTAACATTTTATACTCAAAAACTAATTACTTTGCATTCTTTAACAGACAACTTTAAAATCTCTGAATTTCAGGAAAAAAAAGAGTACCGCCTTGAACTAAATGACAGCCTCAGCTGCAAGAGCGTGTTTTGTCTAAAAACTGCTTGGCTCCCAAATGTAACGCAACTGTAGAAATCTAATTAGATTTCTATGAGACTTTTTCTCAAAGTAAAGGAAACACTTTAACTGAGCTGCCCTGCATTTAACCTACCGTGAAAATAAATTAGCTGCCTGCAAAATATAGTTGAATCATTTGTCTCTTTCCTGGATGAAATTTGCACACCATTTAGGAATGCAAGACAGAGTTACAGATAGATAACAAATCTAGATATGATATGATATGATATGATAAAGAAATTACTATAGAGATTAAATTAAGAAAATTTTCAAAATCATATTCCTGATGGGAATATGATGACATTTTTCTTTCAGACATAGCACTCCCTTCAATACCAGAATACAGCTACAGTACAATAAAATTTGCTTTGACGATCTCTTCATCTCAGACCTCTTCATGTCCAACAAACGACTTAATGTAAATGAACCATAATACTCACCAGATGTTGGAGACTTTTATTTTGTTTTGTTTTGCATCAAAACCCAGTTTTGTTGTTGACAGCTTTATAATGTAGTATGTCTGTGCATCCAGGTACATCAACTGCTTTTATGGTCTCTTTATAAAATTCTAAGATGATAGCTGAATTGAAAACTAAAACAAAGGTTGGGTTTTTTTCTGGCAACAAGGCGCTTACATCATGGTAGATTTTGTATAATTCCACTCTCACTTCCTTTTCTTAGACTACTAATTTTATTTGCAGTAGGCATGTCTATGTCAGAATCAAAACAAATATGTATAGATAACAACTTCAATACGTTACAGATCACATAATCACAGAATCATTAAGGTTGGAAAAGACCTTTAAGATCATCAAGTCCAACCATCAGCCCAAGACCACCATGCCCACTAAACCATGTCCTACAGTGCCACATCTACACGTTTTTTGAATACTTCCAGTGATGGTGACTCCATATATATACACATATATGAATTCCTGTCTATAAGACTATTAAAGCTTTCAAGATCTGTTAAAATATATTTTAAGAGGATGTCCTAGATAAGTCTGAGTATAGGGAAAAAGTATAAATACAGAAAAAATACTAAATACCTGAAAACTCCCTCTCAGCTGAGAAAGCAAACTCATGGGTTGAAACAGAAACAGTGAGTGGTTTCATCACAAACTGTGACTACATGTTTTGCAAAAGAAATGTGACACAGGTTATCATTATGTGTTTATGGGTCTTACCCTTTTAATATGAAATAACTAGATTTAATTTAATTTAATTTGACCCACTGCTCACACCACAAAGATAAGATTGCTACAGTAGTTACTGTACTGGATTAAGCTATCTCTTTCAGATTGGACATACAAATTTTATAGGTCAGAATTCTGAAATTCGGAAAAGAATTTCTTTTTCTTCTTTCAGAAGAGAAAAAGAGAACTGAAGTTTGTCTCGATAGCCAGAAAAGACATGGTCATCATTTAATGAACAGAATCATATACTTCATCTTAAAAACAGGAAAAAATTCCCTTTTTTTTAATGGTACCTTTTATAAAGAGTTCTTTTTTAAAAATGCTTTCTTTGTTCTTGAATTTCATCTCTAGCACAAAATGTGTTGATGGTTTCAGCTTAATCTTGTGAAAAAAGACATAGTGATTTTTTTTTGCCACGAAGGCAGTAACAGGTTTGAAAAGCAGAAGTTCTGACTGAAGCAGTATAGGTAGCTAATGGTAAAGATGAAAATGTCCTGACAAAAGAAAAAGCACCGAGCAGTGCCCAACTAATTTTTGTTTACTGTGGTGGATTGGAGCAGACTATAGCTTTCTACCCAACTCTTCCATTTATTAAATACACAATGAATTGTATTAATTGCCCTCTATTTCTGCACAGGAAAAGAGTAAGTCTGGGGAGTCCTTGGTTTGTAACGCTACATGGTCATAAGAGGTAACATGTAAATTGCAAAATTTACATCTCTTAGCAGTGCTGGCCAATACAATATTTAATATTTTTAACCATTGATTAAGCTAATTATGAGACTATTTTGTGCCTAACAAATGACTGTGCTGCAAAACAGAATTGACTGTTTCCCATAGAGCATATAACAGGTCTGGCAAAGTGCTCAGTCAAGGCTCTTGCTGTTGGAAAGAAAAATAGTATTTCTTTTCAGGTGCTATTAAGAAAACACTATACAAAAAGGTAGTCCTTCTCCCTTCCTCTCTAAAAGGATGTGGGAGAGCTAGGAGAGGCAGGAATAAGAACGATCAGGTACAGAACAGCTTCTGCATAAGGAACCATTTACATAAAGGGGAATTCTTTGGCTTGCAAAGGACCTTACCGAAAGGGATACGATAGGGATCTGTACAAGCATGAAGGGTGAATGGGAAATAGTAATTACATACCTCATCTAACACAACAGTTGAAGAGCATCAAATGCAATCGGCAAGTGGCTGGTACAAGTCAAATGCAGTGATGCCCCTTTACAGTAGGCATACTCATCTGTTGTAGACTTTGCCTCAAGGTGCCGCAGATTCCAAAAGCTTGCGTTGCTTCCAAATGGTGACAGTACAAATTCATATTAGAAAAATCCATGAAGGACTGTGTCTTGGGTTAGCCAACCTCCGGGCTAAATGCTAGCAATTTCTCTATCCCCCGAAAACTCCCTCTCAGCTGAGAAAGGGAACTCATGGGTTGAAACAGAAACAGATTTAATAATAAAACTAGTATTAATACTAAGGGAATATAAAGCACGCGGAGTTGTACTCATCCCAGACAGCGGTTGCGAGCTGCGTGCTCCCAGCAGCGAAACTGGTTGTCGAACCCTGCGAGCAGCGCAGCGCCGGCGCAGGGAGAGCCGGCCTCGGGGCAGAGCGACGGGCGAGACCCGCCCGGGGTGGCGGCCATTGAGGAGAGAGCCCTGCCCAGCAGAGTCCCCCGTCCGTGGTGAGCGTGACGTTTGGGGTACGGAAGGCTTCTCTTGCCCAGCCTGGGTCAGCTGCCTCGGCCTCCGCTCCTCCTGGCTTTAGCACTTGGCTGCCTCGAGACTGCTGGAGGCCTTGGTCGCTATGGAGAGCCCCACAGCACGGCTGGCCGTGAGCTCAAACTGTGTCTGGTCAACTTTGTTCTCACAGTAACGGGTGCTGCAGTTGTCTTAGAAATGCAGCTTTCCTGCACAGAAAACTGATTTTATGATTCTATCCCAGCAAAACCAGGACAGATTGTTACATACGAAGAGAGTTTCCAACTATGAAAGTATTCTGGAGATTATCGCTGTGTGCTTTGGCTATCCTTACATGCTCCTAGGTATCTGCTAGTGGCCAGCTCAGATGAACTGAAGCATATTTTTGATCTGAATTGGTGTAGCCTTTTTCTTCCTATTGGTTTTTCTTATGCATCAGCATCCCTAAAGGTATAAAAATAGATTTTTTTTCTCTTGTGACTACAGAGCTAAAATTTCTCACCCACTTTATAGAGATAATCAAAACACTGTCAGTAGATCCAGAAAAAAAAAGAAACATATCAAGCGTATTAGCAATTTGAAGTTTGGAGACAAATTCCACTGACAACATACATTTTACTATATTTGTACTGATTTAGTTAGTGAACATTTATTCTAAGTGCAATTTAAAGATTTGATCAATAATGACCCAGGTTCTTCCCAGAGATTTAAGCCTGAAGGCCTGATCAGGAAATTGTATTGTACAATATGGTAATATAAGTGGACAGTGTTCAAACTTCATCATCTGCCAAGCCAGATAATGCACAGGCACCTGTTTTGAGACTGAAATGTAGCCTGTTACATTGCATGGGCTAACAGTGTTTTCAGGAAACGGTGCTGTTACTTAAGGATTAGTTTATATGCTTCATATGGAAATTATCATATGACTGAAAGCAGTAAGGCATGTAACACATGAAAGGAATTTGAGCTATTGGGATATTTCTTAGTCTCTCAAGGGGAGTCACTGTTCAGCTGCGTTAAGGATCTGGGCTGGGTACGCAGCTTGGTTCTAGGTTGAACTGTTGATGTTGACTGTAGCTACCTCTGCTTGTTCATCTCCACCCATATCTGAAGGTTTGGCTTACACAACAATTCCTATGCCAACACAGTCTTATGGGAGAAGTTTGAACTTCAAGTCAGGGAAAGCTCAGGTGCCACAAAATTGTCATTCCAAGCTATTTCATAACCCACAGCTATCCACATAACCCACCAGCTGCATAGAAGGAGCTGTAGAAGCGAAGAGAATGGATTATTCCAGAATATCAAGAGGTTGAGAGAGAACCAGCTAATTTCGTCTCTGTCTTCGCACAATAGCAGAGCCTGCATATACATGAGTAGCAGCTGGCTTGTTTAGAAGGGATTCTAGTTTTCCTAACTGAGGGCTTTAGAGCATGGAGCGCACCAGCTCACACCTCCTTCTGCCTGACTTGAATGGGAAGCAGGGGTGAAAATGATAATGAGTTTATCTGGTTAGTCCCTGGCTTGGTAATATCTTTTCCTGTAAGGAGGAAAAGTATTTTCATGAGCTTATGAAGGAAACTTTTCATAAACATGGGCTTATGTTTAGATTTAGTTTCTGTGTCCCTAGTTACAAATTAAAAATAATAATTTTGAATAAAAATGTTTTTATTTTTCACTAATATCTTCTAACTTAAGAGGCCAGACTTGCATCCAGTTTGCAAGGAAAGACAACACCTGCCACATAGAGACAGGAAAAAGCCAATTATATTCACATTGCTTATAGTAAAGATCCATATGCAGTATTGGAGTCTTGGTTCTCCTATTTAAAAATACATTGTTTTGATAATCTCATTCAATTTTGTTTTCGATATTCTGTGGTAATGTGCAATGCTGCTCAGTATTACAGTTGACACCACGTCATCATCTTTGTTCACTGAGGTATATTGACCTCTCTTGCTCACTGTTGAAGGAGGGTAACTTTTTAACACAACCATGTTACAGCTGGTCAGATTTCAAGGCTTAACTGACCTGCATTTCTTAATTTTTTGACCTCGTGTTATTGCTTGCTAAATTAGCACCTGCACACCTTTTGTCTCCGTGTAGTGATTCAGTTATTCTGCCATCCTTTCTGGTCTCTTTGTCCTCTGCAGTGTTCTCTGTTCACAAGTGTCCTTGTCACTATTTTTCTAGCATGTTTTACTACACATTTCTATCCCTTCTTGCTTTTCTGTTTTAGATATACTTCTGTAGATTTTTCTATTCCCCTTTCTTCCTCCTTGATTTCAAATCTATTAGATTCAGTCCCAATTTCTCTTCCATGAAATCTCTAAAACATGGCCAGACTACTGTGTCCATCCACGCTATTTTATACTGACATAGGAAGAAAAAAGAAGTCTTTTCATTGAGTCCATTCCTTTGCACATCTCCAACTCCCCCTTATAGTCATGCTTCTTTAAATATCCATTTCATGTAAGATGCTTCCCTGTACGTTAATTCACATGACAAAAACTCAGAAGAAAGGGTTATAGAGTGGTTGGTGGGATGCTT
Organism: Phaethon aethereus; assembly: GCF_964289735.1. NCBI lineage: Eukaryota > Metazoa > Chordata > Aves > Phaethontiformes > Phaethontidae > Phaethon > Phaethon aethereus. The sequence goes on along the minus strand of NC_138579.1, from coordinate 36,235,890 downwards.
AGTTCACGTTGTTCAGCCTACGGCTGCGAGATGTAAACTGTGGAGCTCTATCTCAGGGCTTGATTCTGCTACTGTTTCTCCAGGAGAAGTCTCTTGAGGAGATTCCTGTCAGAATACATATTAATTGAACTTCCCTAAGTTGAAGAACTTACTAGTCCCTGTTATCTTTCCAGCTAGGAACTGGGGTTGTTTAGTCTGGAGCTCAGGGGAGACCTTTTTGCTCTCTACAACTACCTGAAAGGAGGTTGTAGCAAGGCGGGTGTTGGTCTCTTTTCCCAAGTAACAAGCAATAGGACGAGAGGAAATGGCCTCAAGTTGCTCCAGGAGAGGTTCAGATTGGCTATTAGGAAAAATTTCTTCACTGAAAGAGGGTGGTCAAGCATTGGAACAGGCTGCCCAGGGAGGTGGTTGAGTTGCGATCCCTGGAAGTATTTAAAAGACTGTAGACTTATATTTGGTGTCTCGTGTAAAACTTAAGTACTGAACAAGCTTAAGTAACAAGATGAAGTGAGTAAACATTTTAAGCCCACACTTTGTAAATCTCACCCCCTAAGCAGTGTCACTAAGACACTACTCAGTCTAGTAAACCTACAGTAAAAGTTTTAGTAATGTCCTCCTTAGATGTTTTGTTGGCCCTTACACTGAACACAAGATTTAAGTGGATTTCCCATATTCTTTTCTATTCCACTTGATTTCTATAAAGTGTAAATGTTAAAACTGGCCACTTTCATTATCATCTAATATAACTGCAGTTACTCACAAGGAAAAAGGGAAATTTAACAGAATATTTATTTACCTTACATTTTGACATTCTGTCACTTAGCTTTTGTTTTACTGCAAACAGACTTTGAAGAAGTGATTGCTGAACGATTAAAAGTAGCTATGGAAGTTTATACTTTTATAAGAAGTTAAACAATTTACATCTATATAATTCTCATAAACTACAATTAATGCCTTAAACAACTTTATAATACGTTTAATAGTTTAAGTTAACTAAAAATCACAGCATGTTGTGTGGTAGATCAGCAGATTGGTTAAAAACATAATATATGGCTCTAAGAAAAGTTCAGGAAAACATAAGTAGTTCAGTTCTATCTTTTTGAGTGTACTTTATTTGTAATTTTATTCTTTCTATACCTTATTCAGCTCTAATTTTAATATACTTCTGATTTTTAGTATTTTAATGAAAAGCTTTTCAAACAAAGTTATGCTATTATATGATTTATACAAACGGGAAAGTATTTCTATTTGTGCTAAGGAAAGGTGGTAGAAAAAAAAATAGAATGACAGAGAAGAGGCATACCTAAGTTGAATTAACTGAGTTTGTCTAGTCGCTAGCTAATCATTCTGAAGGGTGTGATTTGTTTGGTTTTACTTTTCTGTTTCAGTAACAGACTCAGTCAAATGTTGTACATACATTCAACTTTAGATCATAGCATCATAGAATAGTTTGGGTTGGAAGGGACCTTTAAAGGCCATCTAGCCCAACCCCCCTGCAGTGAGCAGGGACATCTTCAACTAGACCAGGTTGCTCAGAGCCCCATCCAGCCTGGCCTTGAATGTTTCCAGGGATGAGGCATCTACCACCTCTCTGGGCAACCTGTGCCATTGTTTCACCTCCCTCATTGTCAAAGATTTCTTCCTTCTATCTAGTCTAAATCTACCTTCTTTTAGTTTAAAACCATTACCCCTTGTCCTGTTACAATAGACCCTACTAAAAGTCTGTCCCCATCTTTCTTATAAGCCTTTTCTTAAGTACTGGGAGGCTGCAATAAGGTGTCCCTGGAGCCTTCTCTTCTCCAGGCTGAAGAACCCCAACTCTCTCAGCTTGTCCTCATACGAGAGGTGTTCCATCCCTCTGGTCATTTTGGTGGCCTCCTCTGGACCCGCTCCAGCAGGTCCGTGTCTTTCATGTGCTGAGGGTTCCAGGGCTGGATGCAGGTAAAGAATATTGTGTGTGCTTGTAAGATTTGATGGAAGGCTGTCATAGCTTTTAATGGACAATTAAAATTATGTGTTCCTATCTAGGGGTTTTTTTAATGAAAGTAAAATAATGAAAAAAAAATATTAGACTTCTGCTTTTAGCCAACTTTATGATTTTGAATTCAATAGTTTTCATACTGTTTCATTTTTCTCATTTCAAGGACAGTGCTTCCAAACACAATAGCTGGTTCTAGTATCCTGTCCATGTTTAACAAAGAATTGTTTTTATTTATAAAGCACATTTACAGCATGGGTGCTTTACTGATGTAATTACTGAGCTAACTACTTTCTCAAAATTGAGCCATCTGATTTTAAAAAATCCCAAAGAATTACAATCCTTTTAAATTATGCACTTAAATTTCTGATAATGCTTGCTAATCTTATCAATTATATGTTAGCAAAGTGCTTGCTTTTTTCCCTAGCAGACCAAAGTGTAATATATAATTAGTCTGTCATTTTTATGAGCCAAATATCACATGATTCAAGTCATGTTATTGAGCTGCTTTATTTTTATTTTGTATTCAAACCATGCATTCTATTTAAAAAAAAACAGGTTTCTCGGAAATTGTGCAAATATGGAATAAAATACACAGAACTAGGGCTAAATCAGTGACAGGCATCATTTTCTTTTTAATTCTAAAAGTTTATAATTCCTGGAATTCTCCATTCAGATGAAAATATGGACTCTAAACATTTAAAAACTATTCAGAAAACACTTCGAAGACCAAAGAGGATGTGATCAAAAAGAAAATGTGCTATAAATAGGGAAGATTTTAGAAGTTGATCCCTTGGTGTGATTCTGCTGAACCTGAATATTGTCACTTGAAACACATCATCATCGTTTCATAAACTTTGTAGCCGTAAGGAATAGCATGCTGTCCAGTGGGTGCTGTCATCCATCATTAAGAAGTAAACTCTGCTGATTAACAAAATTGTAAAAACATGGAATGGTGTGTTGCTGCTTAGTTGTTTACCTGTAGAAAGAGGGAACACTAATTAAGTTTTTAAAAGACCAGACATACCTAAAAATGTACAGAATGATAATTTCATATTTGTGTGTTTGAGGGTGTACTTAGAGCTTGAATCAACGTTGTAGTTAAGCGGCACTGAAAATAAGTTTACTTGAAAGTAATGTAACTGTTTCCTCCTGTTCTTAAGCACTGGGAAGTGAGACAATACCGACAACTACCCAGTAGATACTTCTAAGATACATAGCTCAGAGAAGGAATTTTAGTTTCCAACACTGAGCATTGATAAACATGATAATGAACTTACGAATATGTTCTGAATTTTTAAAAGAATCTAGTTTGCTGCTAGTGTTACAGCAAGGAAGTACACATCAGTAATTGCAGCTATAATCCACTTTCCTTTTGGCTTTTCTTCCAAAATTCCTCAAAAATGGAGTGTGTCGAAAGTGGTTTGAACTGGACATGGTATTTTAAATGCTTTTTGACTGGCCATAACAATTATTTCTGCCAGTGGAAAAAATTAAATAGGAGAAGAAAGTAGAATTTTTCAGTTCAGGAGTGCCAAGAAATGTGTTGTTTCTAGTAAAAGACCGATTTGATATGCATTAGTGAAAATTGGTTTGCTGAGTTCTCCTTGCTTGTAAAAATTCACTCCCAACTTTTTTCCCTCTGCATTTTGCATATAGAATTGCAAAGTAGGTGTTTACAGCATCAGCATTTTAAAGGCACTGATAGCTGGGCAGATCTTCTCCTAGGAGTGCCAAGAATTTTCCTTCCTTTTTATCACTGTTTAGTGCATAATTTCCCCTGTCCTTTTGCTGTCTGTAAGAGGAGAGTCAAATCCCCGATTGTTAAATTCCCTGTTTCTCCTTTTCCCTCTGATTAAACTTCTGATTGGGTTCTTCTTATTAAATCCCCACAGAAACAAGTGTTCTGTTAGCAAGACCCTAAGAGCAAAAGGCAAGCAACAGAGGAATCAGATCTGTATTGTTCTTTCCCCTTATCTCAATAGTGCTTTCAGTAGACTGCTCTGAAGCTGCACACAAGACAGATTTAACTACCCATGGACAAGAACGCCTTCTAGTTTGCCTCTCCTGCTATTACCACACTGTCCTGGTTTCAGCTGGGCTAGAGTTACCTTTCTGCATAGAAGCTAGCGTGAGGCTACGTTTTGGATTTGGGATGTGAAAAAGTTGATAACATGCTGATGTTTTGGGTTGTTGCTAAGTGGTAAGGTCAGTCCAGCTCCTCGTGCTGGGCTGCCAGCGAGCAGGCTGGGGGTGCACGGGGAGCTGGGAGGGGACACAGCCAGGACAGCTGACCCAGGCTGGCCAAAGGGATATTCCATACCATGTGGCGTCATGCTCGGTATATAAAGTTGGGGTGAAGATGAAGAAGAAGAAGAGTGAGGGGACATTTGGAGTGATGGCATCTGTCTTCCCAAGAAACCATTGCGCGTGATGGAGCACTGCTTCCCTGGGGATGGCTGAACACCTGCCTGCCCATGGGGAGTGGTGAATGGATTCCTGGTTCTGCTTTCCTTGCGTGTGTGGCTTTTGCTTTACCTATTACACTGTCTTTATCTCAACCATGAGTTTCCTCACTTTTACTCTTCCGATTCTCTTCCCCATCCCACCGTGGGGGGGTGAGCGAGCAGCTGCGTGGGGCTTAGTTGCCAGCTGGGGTTAAACCACGACACACATCGATGAGGCTGCTCAGTCAATTCCATGTAAAGCAACAGGGAAAACATTAAGGAAAAACTGGCAGATGCTTTAATGTCAAGGTTTTCAGAGAAAATATAATGTGTAGCCTGGCAAATGGCCTACTAAAATAGTATATTCTGTATATATCCAACAGATTGAGCCAGCTAGCTTTTGGTTTTTTTCAGAGGAGTATCTTCTTGCCTTGACACTGCAGCTTCTTTAGTGGGAAAAATACTTCATAAACCCCAGATACTCCATAAACCCCAGATCCTGCAAGAACAGAGAAATCGTTTGCCTAGTGACATTTTCAGTGAACAATACAGGCAGACTGTCCTTTTGCTTTTTTTTTTCTCTACTCAAAAATGTGCTTTGATCTAGGTTTTGTACTTTATTAAGTGCCTTTGAATAGTAGTAACAGTTTATTGGGCTAATTTGCCTAAAAAAAGTTAGTGGTGATGGTTCTTACAAGTGGAGTATATACCAAGCAGAGCCAGAACGCCTTTAATTTCTTTGAATCTAACATTGTCTTTTCTATGTATTTTGTTTCAGAATTAAAGTGGCTCAGCAATCAGTAAGCAAGTTAACTGCAGAGAAGAAAGTTGAAACGAAGAAAATAAATCCTACAGCTAGCCTGGTATGATGTGCTTCTCAGTGTGACATTCAGAAGGGTTTTTGTGACACTACTCTTGTCATTCAGAATGATGGCACGGTTCTGCTGCTGTTGGAGGGTGACATAGTATGCTTAGTTTGAACAGAGCAGAGTGATTTTCTTCCCAAGAAGAAATCTTGAAGCTTATGCCCTATAGCAGTCCAACAGTTAAGTTTAAAACTTAGTTTAGTTGTGCCTAAGCATGGCTCTGCTATTTTATGTAACAAAGTATGATAAGAGCTGCTTTTCTGGTTTCTTCCCCACTTCCACTGAAGTCTCTTGACATTTCTTCCGTACTCTGCATTGAGGCTCACTGCGTGTATTTGTCCAATGGCTGAGTGCCTGTTATTTTTCAAAACCTTACAAAATCTTGTTTGCTCAATTGAATGATGGTAGAAGGGATCAAATGCCCATTTTGTTCCCTGTTTCCCAGTTTTTTTGATATGACACGAAAAGAGGACTAATAATTTACACTGTAGATAAAACCTTTTTTGTCTGTGCAAGGCACATAGGTTAGATCAGCAGTTCTCAAACTGTAGGAAGCAAGAGACTAAGGGAAGGAAATGTACATCAAGAAATCAGTGTATGATTTCCATTCCCAGCAGAGCATATCAGTTGCAGGACAGGCGGCAAAGATATGAATGACTACACTTGCTTGGGAGGAGTTCATTAAACAACGTAATCTAGCTAATGCTAAATTAGAGCCTTTCTGTCAGCAGACACCATTCCAGACAAGAGAAAGTATTAGATTCACATGAATTTGAAATGTATCTGGTTTCTCTAGCTGCTCTGATCTTCACAGAGCTGCGTATTTGTAAAGGTACACTGTATTTGACAAATGTGTAGCTAAAGCAAGCTCAGTTTTTCTACAGTAAGTAAATGAACTGGTTCTGAGCCTTCCTTGAGTGCTTCAGGTATAATTTTTTTTTTTAATGAAGAAAACTCTAATCTGCTGTGACTTGTTTAGTACTTCTCAGTCTTCTAGACCAAATGATTATGGCAACTTGAGATGGAAAATTATAGACAAGAATGATAATAAAACTCTTCATTTAACAGAAAGAAAGACTACGTCAGAAGGAAGCCAGTGTGACTGCCAACTGAAAGAAGGAAGATTAAAATCATCGTGTGACTTCATACCTTGCATGATTCTTTACTACACACATGGCCCAGGGAGCACCTTATGTTAGATACTGAATTCTGCTTTGCTGCTCTGTTCCAAGACAATCTACTAAAGACTTTTCAGTTCCTTCAGATGGGTTTGTACATTCAGTGGAGGGAATTCTAGAAGGTTTTTACATGAGAAGTAAAAATTATTTTCTAAAACTCTTCCTTACATTGCTTAAAATGCATGTGGTTATTAATGGTTATTTAAGGTACTCTGTGCATAATGCATTAAAATGGAAGAGCTAAAATGAGCATTTTGGATGCTGAGTTAAGTAATGACTAACAACCTGTAGATTATTTACAGGGCTTTGTGTACATGAGAGCAAATATGCCATTCAGCTCACAAAAGACTATTACATCATACTTTTTGCTACTTCAGCAGTAACTGAGGTAATATTCACTGATTCTAAATAATTTTACAGTGTCTAAGTATTGGATGCATCTTTCTAAAACTGATTAAATATAATTATAGATTTATGCCGTATTTTAATATAAATATTTTTATAGAGGCTTCAGCTTATGCCATACATTTGAAATGGAAACAGTATTTTGCACATGAAAAGGAATAGCTTCAAATTCTTTAGTTTTATGATTGATGGCATAACTGATTTGTTATTTTTATGGTTTTAACCTAACATTTCCTAAATTTTGAGCTTCAAAAGAAAAATGATAAAAATGTATATATTTATTTCAGTATATATTGAAAATACCATTTCCATAAAATGATGGTTTTATTAGTCATTATTCATTGAACTAAAATACAACAAAATGTCTCCATGAAGTTATACATTTGCCATTAAATCTCTCACTTTCAATTTTATTGAAAGCTTTCTTTTAAACAGTGAATGTGTCACTCTAAAATATATTATGCAGCCTGCTCTTCTCCCCCTATATTTGTATGAAGAATGTGCCCAGCATACATACACATATATATAATTTACTAAGTAAAAGTTGAGGAAGAAATAAAAGTCTTGCTGTCCTCCTGTAGCATTGTAACCATTGCCCGTAAAGTAGCAGAGCCTGAAAAAAACCTCTACGGAATATCCACTGTTACTTGAAGATTCTTACTGCATTTTGTGGATTTGGATTCATAGAAGGAGAGATCTTGAAGGAGAGGTTAATTTAAAGTAAAACAGAAAAATGATTTTTAAATAAAAGAAGGTAATGACCTATAAATAGGAGCAAAAAAATGGAGAAAACATGCTTCTGCTTGCTGTCCGTAAGAGAGAAATCCCCTTCTTTGTGATAATGGTATCTGAAGTTGGTTACGAAGAGAAATTAAGTGAAGCAAAAAAGTACAAAAAGGTAATAGGGGGAAGGTATTAGTCCTTTCCTTAGAAGCTGGAAAGAATATACATGAGACAGGCATGGGTTATCCATACAGCAAATTAGATAGAGAAACTGTGATGAAACCTAAGGCAAAGTCACCCCTAGAAGTGTACACTTATTAAGGAAAATGGCAGTTGTGGAGACCACCATTCACGAATTAACTTAAGATTTCATATATTGCAGGTTTCTTAAATGAGTATCTCTCTCCTTCCTGCGTAAATAAAAATAAGAGAATCAAGATTCCTTTGTATGTTTTGGAGTTTCCAGCTGCTGCACATATACTCAAGATGTGTAAGCATAATTTTTATTAAAACAGTTGATAATATACCAGCAAAAATAATCTAATTTGTAGTTTGACTATTCCCATTGCAGAAAAATAAATCCAAAGATTGACATTTTCTGTCTTCCACCAAATAGGTAAAGTACATTTGTTTCCAGTATTGTTAGTGCTAAACAACAGGAGCAATAATGCTTACAAAAGCCAAAGAACAACAGCAAGCAAGGCAATTCTCATGAGTGTTTAAGCTAAAGGTGTTGACTTTTGATATGGTTTTCTATCTATCATGAAGATAGTGTGCATTGCCATTTGACTTGATTGGGAATTTTTTGATGAAATGTTTTACTAGAACTATTAATCAACAAAAGTAGTACTGTTTGTGAAAAAGGATTGATCTTGAAAATTCTCATTAGAAATATATATTACGGAAAAAAGTTTTTAAATTATTGAAATATCCTGTTTCAAAATTTCTAAATGTGAACTTTCATTTTTCAGTTCAAATTGACTTTTCATTTTGAAATGTTGAAAATGTGTATAAAAAGGGATTAAAATTAAAATTACTGATGTAAAGCATTCCTTGATCAGATTTATAATTCTTTTTTCAGATTATCAATCTGCCAAATTTTTGAGAATTGAGACTATTTTTTCAGAAGATTCAAAAACTTGTATAGCACAGACACATTGTTTCTTCCTCATCTTCAGTTGTACTGATTTTCCTCTCAAGACAGAGATTCTGATACCAGCTTCAGCCATGATTTAAATCCTCTACTACTAGTTAAACTATTTTTAAATTAAAAGAAGAATTCACGCAGATTATTTGATTCATTCTTTTAATCAAGACTTTAAGACTCTTGGATGGAATTCATCAGCTAAATACCACACTTACACCCCTAGTGATACCCAGAAGTGTCTTCAGACAGTGATTGAAGTGACAAAGGTACACCTGCTGACCTTAACTAAAATGTTATGTCAGAGAAGGGATACTAACAGATATTATATATCTAAGCTGTTTAATTATTTAATTATTAGGCACTACAGACTTAACAAGTAGGCATCAAGCAGCCTTCATCTTGAGGTCACTTGGTGTCATCAAACATTATGTTTTAAGCTTGCATTTAGTTTGGTGCCTGACTTTACCTCGAGCTTTCTTGTTTTGGGGGAATAAAAGGAGACAAGGAGAAAAGAAAGAAAGTAAAAAGATGGAACGGAAGAGAGGTCTGCGGTACATGTCTATATTGTTGTCGAGCAAGTAAAAGAGTGGACTAAATTAAGCCAAGCAGCAATACCTAAGACCGTTACAATTTTCCAGGCTATGTAATTTAAAATACCTCTACACTACATAGAAGTCTCTTCTGTGACCACGAAGTAGATGTGGCTTAGGAGTGGGTTTGGTTGTTTTGCTTTGTTTTGTTTTGTTTTCAACCCTTCTATTACTGCCAAGCTTCTCAAAATCTGTAAAGCAAAGCACTATTAAAACCCTTATTACCCAGTAGGTGCTTATTACCCAGGAAAATTATATACATTACTGATTTATAAATCAAATTATTAGGAATAATTCAGTTTAGATGAGTAAATATCAATAATTTGTAAAGTGCTTTTTACCTTATTTACAACATTACCACTGAGTAATTTTAAAATAAAAGACCTTTTAGCATCTTTGAGATATTTTGAAAATATAAATTATATTTTCGTTATGTCTTATTAATGTATGAAAAACACCCAGGTGTTTTGTCATGACTAACCCATGTAAATGTTTTATCATGTGCTTTACTATAGAGTTGTAAATGTATATAGGCTGAATATTATATTTGTGTATTTAACTTAGAATTTTTCTGCAGCAAACCAGAAACTGTATGATCTTCAGTTTCCGTACCTATAGAAAATTAAAGTAGAACAAATGGAATATTCAAAAAGCAGAGATAAAAATAATTTAACATTTTAAGTGGTTCTAGGAAGGATAAAGTTTACATAGGATTTCAACATTTCTGAATTGCTGACGATATCTCCTCCAACCAGATATAAACAGCCAGGGTATCACTGACCAGTCTAATTTTTTGCTACGCAAAACATGAATAAAATATTTTGTTTTCCGTATGACATACAGGGTTCTTCTTGCTAACAAGAATTTTCCAGTAAATTGTTAGCAACTTCTTTCTTAGATCTAAACATCTTTCCTAGCTGATGAATATGGGGCAGTGAAAGACTGTGTATTTACTTATTTAGTAACACTATTTCTTCATTGCTTCAGGTCAATATCTTAAAATGGATGCCTTAATCTTCTGTGGATGTGGAATTTCAGAAACACCCAAATAAGTTAGAAATATTAATCTCATTACAGCATCGATGTGTTTTTGAAAATCCACCTCCTTAATGTGTGTTTAGGCAACAGTCTGAGTTTATAATTTCAGAAAACCTAGTTTTTGCTCATTCTTGACCTTGCCTTGATTTTGTTCAATATTGTTATGGATCTTGCTCTTTCTTTTTTTTACTTTTTTTTTTTTTTTTTTGAGCTGACTTTAGAATTTATTAATGCCAGTTAGTGAATTTCAGGATTTGCAGTCTGCAGAGTTCTCTTTGGCATTCTTCTTTTGAAGATAAGCCTATCTATTTGCATATAAATGTAAAGAAAATAAAAAAGAAAGTTAATAATAATAATCTTGTTCTGATTTTAAATTTGAAATATCCCAAATAATGTGGTGTAGAACAACATAATGCAGGAAACGTTGTCAAATTATAAATATTTGTATTTCAAATGATTAATTAATTAATTAATATCTGTCTGATGCATCTTGGGTATTAACATTGTAGCAAATTTAAATGCTCTGGAATTCGACGCTGTTTTAGAGATTCCCAAGCTAGGTATGAGAAAACTGGCATTTTGGATTGGGCAATGTGAAATCCCAAAATCACAGAAACCCTAGTTCCTTAGTATTTGTCAAAGATTTGAGCGTATGCAAGGGAGTTTACAGCTAACATGATGCAAAATTTAAATAATGATCTCTCCTTTTAGTGAATTATTAGATATGACCTGTTAATATCATTACCAAATATTTCCACTGCTCAACAGGGTTTGAACCATAACAATTTTATGCAACTGTTTTAGAGATCTAAAGTTCAAAAGTTGTGCCAGCAAAATTGGTAGAAGTCTTCAAGAACACTTGTTTTTGCAAGGTTTGTTTTTTTTTTTTCAAAATGTCTGGAAGGACTTTTCTTTCTTGGGTTTGGGGTTTTTTTTTTACAATTTTTTAAATGAAAAAAAAATATTCTTAGAAACAGTACTAAAATTGATGTTAGGTATTTTCCGTTGAAAATGTGGTCCACCTAAACTCTGTAATATTTTCAGTAAATTTGGCAAGCTTCAACCAGCTTTAAGTGATTTTTATTTGATACCTCATAGAATTCATGCTTTTAAATTAGGACCTCTCTGTAGAATGTAAGCACTGAGTATAAGAGAACTTCTGTTTTGAGAAGCAATGAAGTAAAAATGCTGAACTGATAACTTAGACCCAGAATGCACCACCTTCCTGGGAGGACATTGTCAAGTAGCGTAAGCTTTCCCATAATGTAGAACAGAATTGCACTCCCTGTGCTTTTTTTCTGCCACGTATCATCTTAGAGTAAATTAAAGGCAGCAATTTTTTTTTTCATTAGATATTTCTGTTTAATCTCATTTCATACTTTGTCACCTCAATTTCATCTTCAACAATCTAATATTGAGGTAATATTAAGCCTTTTTATAGAGGCTGATACTGCTTAAGTATGCAAGTAGTTTTATTTACGTAAGTATTCCTATGGCCCACACAGTAAAAAATATCCATAGAGGACATTATGGGGTCATGGGACTGAAGCAAATCTCTTTTAGCATCCTGAACTATTTAGAACCCTGAACTATCCCAGTATAGGACATAGATTTCTTTCCTGTGGTAGGATCTACCTCAAGATAGGTAGATCCAAATGTTTTGGAGCTCTGGGACCTTTTGGAGCATGGAGGATGAGGCTGTTGGCATAGCATCTTTGCTTTAGCCATCAATTCTTAAAAGTATGGCAACTCTGGAGTTACACTGCAGTTGAATTCCCTGAGCCAAGTTTGCTCCAGGGACTCCTGGAAGGGAGACTGGAAAATACCATCAGTGGCCATGCATTTTCAAAAGGGAGGGAGAACATAGTTATGTTTCCAGATTAACGTAAAAGCTAGCAGACTCCTCCGAAATAGCAGAAATTTTGTATAGTTGTATGTATCCTTTAATTAGGTTCTATAGATTTCCAAAATTCTGCATTCATATATGAACTTTATATATGTGCCTGTGTTCTTGTATTTATTGCTCATATGATTATTTAATATGAACAGAATCACTTATATATTCTTAATCTTTTTTTGTGCCGCGGCCATTAAAATGTTGACTACAAAAACTGTTGAAAGAGAGATCCATTAACAGAGTCCCGAAAGGCAGTTGTATTTCAGGTTTCCCAGTGTTGTCCTGCCAGGAACCTTCATGTTTTCCTAAGAAGAGTTTAGCTGCCATGCCATCTGAGTTCTCAGCCTTTCCTGATTGTAAAATAGTTCCTGATTATAAAATATAAAATTATAAAGATGACAGTTGGGGTGGTTTTGTGGTACCCGTTAAACTGTAATGTGTTTGATGAGCTCAAAGTCCTAAAAAGTACTGACACAGTATGAGATTCGTGTACTATATTGAGTCTGACACACAGCATCCTTATAGGTTAAGTTCAGTTGACTTTAGAAAGAGGAGCTGTAATATCTGTTCACTGATTGACAGTGTTTCTTTAATTTTTCTTTGAATCTTCAACAAGATGATTTTTCTCAATCTGTGAATTACACATTTGAAAACTTTAAATGGTACATTTTCTCTCTGACTTCTCCCAGAGGGACCAAGCTGGTGGTTCAGTATTTTTACTTTCACATTTGGCATGCTGTAAATACATTCCATTGTAGTTGGACAAATGTTCATCCCGAGCAACTATCAACAGACAATGCAGAAACTGTGTAGAGATCAAAGAATATAGCACTATTTCCTACTGCTTGGAGCATCAATATGAACATATATATTGTATAGCACCTGATGCATATTTCTTAGTTGTAAAGTAGTTTAAGGAACGTATTGCCATTGGCAGCTAATCACTACAGACTGGATAAAAGCCATGTTCTTCTTATACTCCTTATTTTCTTCTCTTTATAAGAATGAATTTTTGTGGTGTGGGTATCTTCTAGATTTTAGGGGGAAAGATACCATTTTGTAATGAATCACAATAGAACAAGGTCACAGTACTATTCTAGACTCCTTCCATATCTGACGGGAAGGTGAAGGAATAAAAGTGATTTCATTCCACATAAAAACAATACTTTTTCTTCTGATTCCTTTTTATTCAGTTACTCATTTTGTGTTACGATCCAGTGCATTTTAGCAGGGCTATAAAGAAATCAGAAGGTTCAGCTATGAAACTCATTCCTTAAAGATTCCATGTAATGTTCAAATTCAGCAAAGTGGCATGGGGAGCTCCTCCGCTATCACCGTTTTTCCACAGCAGTTCATAGAATACCCCACTCTACTCCTTTTAGTAAAAGTGAAGTCACATCATTACCAAACTGGTTGCTAAAGGTCCAAGAAAAAGTCAACTATTGGGTGAGGAGAAGTCAATTAACTTCCTAACCACAACAAAGACTTACATGGCTTCACTGCACACAAGTTGAACCTTCGTAATTCACCAAAGTTGAACACAACTCGTTTTCAAAGAGTTAAGCAATCAGTACAGTGTTTTCATGCATTTCTGTTAGTTATCATTTTACATCTCTGAGTAGGAGACAGAACTTGTGCATTTAGTTACATAATCGACTTCTGCTTGATTCCAGACCAGAAGTATGTGTGATACAGGAGATGTATCTCTGAGTGTTTTGGCATTACTTTTTATACATATTTTCCATCACTTATCCAGGGCGCCAGTAAAGAGACTCAGTAATGTACCTAAAATGAAAACGCCATTGAAACAATACAAAGCTCACTATTTCGTTTGAGTGGATTTTCATTTTAAGAAGTCCACCATTATGTAACTTCCTATTGAAGTGTTTGGGTTTGTTTGTGTGTTTGTTTGTTTGCTTTAATTAAAAGATGATATTATGTCAGATAATCAAGACAGCTTGTTTTGGACAAGCTTCTTTAGAGGCTTGAGTGCTAGTCAAGTTGTATGCTCAACAGGTCCACTTGTAACTACTGTAGCCTGAACACCACCATTTCATCTGCATATAGCTCAGAAAAGGGAGACTTGAGAGGGAAATCTAACAGATTTTTCAGATGTCAAGTTCAGAAAAGCTATGTCAAATGAAGTGCATTCTTGTCATATTGCACTGGTTTTGAAATGTCGATGATACCTGTTGCAAAGGAAGAGAAAACTCATGCTCCATGTCGGATGGGATTGGATAAGGACTGTTTACAGAGAGCTGGTAAAAGTACTGTTTCTTGTAGGAGCTCTCAGCAAAGCTGTGAATGCCCAGCTGATGACTGGCAATATGTTGCCCAGGAGAAGCAGAATTATTTTTATAGTTTTTTGAGAATATGTATTTATTATAATGACACTTTATTTTTTCGGGTGTATCAGCCTCAGGAAGAAAAGCTACCCTGTCCCAGTAGTCAGCTTTTGCTCTCTGTACAAGCTAAAAGCTTTGCCACGCTCAGAAGTTACAGGAAACAAAAATGGAGAAATATCATTTTGGGAGGAATCAGAGTTGGCCTCTGGAAAGTGATTTTAGTTGGAATAGGGTATGATTTTCAAGTTTCATTTAGTTATTTTGAATTTTTTTTGTTTTCCTTTCCAATCATTTTGAGTTGAATAGTTGCACTGTTGAACGTTATTTTTGTTGGTACTCTTCCCTCTCTTCTCTCTAGTGGACTCAAAAACATCAAAATACAGACCTCTCTGGCTTGCTAACTTCTCTTTGAAGATGTAGCAAAATGGCAAATTCTCTTGCAATGCTATTAATATTCTCTGTGTACCTAGCAAGTTTCACAGACATAACAGGGTTTAAGTGTCTCATATCCATATGGGATTTGTTTTAATAAAATCATAGTTTTGCTTAAATGTTCACACTCAGCAGTTACATATTTGCTGTCATTTGAATTGAGCTCAACTTTGCATTTTTCATCCCACAAAATGTACAGCAAAAATAATGGAATATTAGTATGGTTTAGGTTTTTTGCTTTTCAGGAATTAAGCTCCTTTGGGTAGTTCTTGACTAAATATGTTATAAATGTCCTAAAAGAATAAGCAAATAGATTCAGGTGCTTTTTTCCCCCCACTTCACATTGTGATTATATATGTGTGTGTATGTGTGTTTGCGTGTGTGTTTCTACTATGTATCTGAAAGTTTAATTTTCTCAAAAAACAAGATGTGCACATGATTAACTTTTTAAAAGTTATTGTAGTGGAATAGAGTATTTATTTTTAAACTATATTCTTAGGGAACCATTGATGGTAAATAAAAGACTATTTTCCTCCTTGATATTTTTGTTCATTTTATCAATTTTGTATGCAAAATATATTGTTGAGATACTGTAGGTTTCTCTGTTTGAATAATTCTGTCTAAATAATGTTTTTTATTTACATTGCTTTACTGATCCAGTTGATACTCCAGGTTCAGTGTGCTTGTTAAAAAGATACACAGTATTTTGGAGCTCTGCAAGGAATTCAAATATGTAGCTTCCTGATGTAAATTTCTTGAAGGTATTCTAATAAATATTGGGGCGGTTGCATCTAAAGCAATTTGCACACACATCAGAGGATGTGGATTTCATTAGTTCTCATGCCACTTTTGGCAACTTGTCACATTTCCAAATACATGATATTGAAAAGCTTCTCAATGCTTTTCAGTAACGCAGGGCATACTGCCCACAAATTGGTATTAAAATAGTATCTCAATTGTCTCATCTTCTTCATGTCTCCAGACACTATTTTGGCACTATAAATTACATTATAATTTAATCTATATTTTACTGTTACTTGTATTATTCTAGACTGATAGCCTAGGAAACCTTACTATAGATCATGAGAGATTTTTTTTCAAGTTCCTCTACAGTCAGAATAGAAAACAATTACAATTTAAGTATAAAATTATGCAGTAATTTCATCCAGCGACTGACCGTTGGGGGAGTACAGAAGCTGGAAGCATCTTCACCAGGATGTTCAGCAATTCTCCAAAGACTGGTATGTTTTAGCCAGTTTTGAGGGGTTTTTTGGCATCACACATCACATAAATTTAAAATAGAAAGAATGTGATTTGGTTTTAGGTATTTCTGAGAACAGCATTAGTGTGTTTGTTTGAAAATCATTATTCTTAGCTGGTCAGAGGTTGGAGTGATCATGCCAACAGAGTGTAAGAGCAAAGATGCCATGAAGGACCTTGAAAATCATAACAAACTACTCCGGTTAGAAGGTTAGAAGAGGGAGTCAGTGGGACTCAAAAAATCTACAGCAGCATGATCAAACCAATGGGTTTTGGTTTGAAAAGTTGCATTTCTCAATGCAGGAGAGGCTTCTGCATTGAGACTGGAGATGACAAGAACCTGAGCAAAGATTTCAGCTACGTAAATTAATTGGAGATGCCAGATAGAGTTAATCACCAAGACGTAGACATTAATCAAATATGAAGAACTATTTGCAATCAATTTTCTGTAGAAGATAAGGGGACGCACAGGTATTGGGAAGACATGCTAGGTGGTTAAATACCACAATGATGAGCATGTTAGAAATATCTAGACAGACACTGAACAGTTAAGCAAGTATGTAACGAGTTAGATCATCCTACTTAAAATTAGCTAAGCCAAAGCAATCCAACTTAGAGACAGTTGCTGTCTTTTCCTTCTCTTATTATTCATTGTCTAGTTTCTTGATCCTTTAAGACAATAAAATGGTGTGCTGCTGAAGAGGTGGATGTTATAAACTTTTTTGCTTGGAATCCTACTGATAGGCCAAGATGTCAGATGACAGATTGTTTTTCTTTACCACATGCAGGGAAGCAAATACATCAGATAAAGTGAATTTATTTCCAAAAATAAACCTACATAACAACACCAAAGTTGAATAGAAATCCAAAACAGTGAGACCAATCCTGAAGTTCTAAAATAAATGCTACCCTTCTGAATATACAAAGCTCTCTTCAGACATAAACCTTGTTTTCTATGCTATAGGATTCTTCATTATTTAATTGTTAGTGTATTTCACCTCTAAGCTTATTTGAAGTGTTATTTCTTAAATACATAATGAATTTATGATAGGCTGCTGTTAAGTATTGTAACACAAATTGTTTCTAATTAATAGGCAGATTAGATTCATACAATTAAATAATTTCAGAGATACACTTTCATATCTGTATGATATGAATCATATTACAGCTGTTTATCCATGGGTTAAAGCTGGAAAGAAAAGCAGGCAATTCCTGAGTTATTTTATTTATGGATATGCAGATACATACATATGCATATGTATTTATATATATATATACACACATCTCTAATACAAGCTATGCTATTTATACGGCAAAAGAAATTGATCTAGTCATAGACCTAATATTTATATTTCAGCAATATATAATTAATTTTTCATACATTCATTAGTTCAGGAAAGGATAGTTAGCACAAAATTAATATTAAGAGCTTGAATACTGTAGTTACTGAAATAATTTAAAAGCAAATGAGCTGATGACTAGCATTTGAGATGTGCTTGTCAGAAAACTTTAATCAAAGCAGACTGGTGATTTCTAGGTGTGATCTCTTTCATGAGACGCATCCCAAGGCTCTTTGCAAAATAATGACATTAACAATGCGAATATTGTTGAATACACTTTGTCAAACAAAGTAGTCCTTGGTCTTGAGAGTGCAGCTACCATGAGTCAACAAACCAAGGGATTCCAGATGCAAAAAAAGTACAAGGCACAAAGCCAGCCAAATAGGATATCTGCCTTTCACTCTGTGCTGTGTTTTTGAGAAGGATGAAAAAAATGTTCAAAACAGTTTGAAATCATGGTTTTACTTTCTACATAATTGTTGCATTCCATTGTGACTATTTGCTCCTGGTTTTTTGAATCTTGCAGACAATCTTTGACACATTCATCAACGTGCCAAAGCTCTTCTGTAAGATGGTGGATGAACAGGTATAGGGGCTTCAGAAGTTTCTGGTTTCCATATAGACTATCTCATCTCCTGTATGGGCTACTGCTGGAAGAAATACTGTTCTTATAAAGGTAATTCACACACACTTAAGAAAAGTTGGGATTTTTCAAGTTTGGTCTTACAGTACTGTTTCATCCATCCCTGACAAGAGAAACTAAAGCTCCACAGATCACAGCTGAAGACAGGCTCAAAAGAAATGAGTGGTGATTTAACTTTTACAACTTATTCTTTCTGAGTGAAACTTGTTTAGGCATGCTGGGCCTTCATGAAAACCCTCTGCAGCTTCTTAAAAAGAATGTGAAGGGTGAGTGAAGAATAATTTTTTCAATCGCAGTGTGTTATAAGACTTCTTTCTTTTTTTTTTTCTTTTGCATTGTTTCCTCTTTGTAAATTTTTCTGTCTTCCTCTTTCTCTCTCCCTGTTTAAGAAACCATTGCTAGTTTCATGTGCATTTATCCAGCTCCAACATTTGTTCATTGCTAATAAAGAAATTTATTCAAAATGTAAATTCCAGGACTGCAATGATTAAGCCGTTTGAAATGGCTCCATTAATCGATGTCCAAATTTCTCAGCCAGATTATTGGTCATGCTTGTAAGTATTTGTACTAATACTTACACATTTTTATTTCAGACTCAATTAGCCCCAGAGTCAGGCACAAAAACCTATCACATGATTCATAACTAATCAAAATAGTGCAAATCAACCATTGAGAATTTTACAATTATGTAATCAGCTGAGCAGTAAAATTTGAAATTAACTTGCTATGAAAAGCTTGACCCACAAATGACCGTATAAAGTGAGCTCCAAAGGACCATGTGTGTGAGTTAAGGGAAATATTTTTAAATTTTAATGTCTATATTTTTTATCTTTTGCTTCTCTTATTAACCTCAAAAAATGGCAACACAATGATGTTTGAAAGTGCACTTTGCCAATCTCACTTGCAGCATCTATAGCAGTATTTTGGGCTGTTAACTGCTTATGAATCAGAGAGAAGTGCTTTTTTTTTTTTTTTTTTTTTTTTTTTACTTTGAGCATCTTTGATTTCAATTGAAGTATTGAAGACCAGCAGGGCTGGTTTTGTATGGGATTCAGAGCAGTCATAACGAGCCTGGCTTTGGGAGGTGTAACGGTATGATGCAAAAGTTCTGAGGAGATTGTGCATTCGTGATGTGGGATAACAGGGCTTTAATTATAGATCACAAAATGCTTTCAGATGTTTAAGGTGTATGCATTCCCAAAACATTGCTACCGTTCGGGTCTGAAGTTCAGTGATTTTAAAGATTTTTAAAGATCTCAAAATTTCAAAGGAAACCACAATGTAAGATGTATTCTCTGACTACAGAAATTAGTTCCTAGAGGATGAACGAGAGGCAAGAGTTGAGAGAGAGAGAAGGTGTTTCACCATGTGAATTTTGCCTTCTCTTTTTTCCTGATTTAAAGTCATCATCAGAAACTCTCATATAATGATCTCCCCCCACACACCTCTTGGATGATGGATGGATTGCAAAACTCCAAAATGGCTATGCAGACCCAAGTTGGGTTTCTGAGACTGCTTCATGCGCGCGCTTCTTTTACAGCTTACGTACAATAGCATGTTGCTGGAAGTTTTCACAGTATTACAAGAATACATCTTCTTTCTACTCATTGCTCTCTGTTTGGTGACACTGGCACAGACAGCAAGCTATGGAACC
The DNA here is from genome assembly GCF_964289735.1 of Phaethon aethereus. Taxonomy (NCBI): domain Eukaryota; kingdom Metazoa; phylum Chordata; class Aves; order Phaethontiformes; family Phaethontidae; genus Phaethon; species Phaethon aethereus. The sequence goes on along the minus strand of NC_138579.1, from coordinate 36,215,947 downwards.
ATACACCATGTCCTGGCAATAAAAAGAATGCCTTGAGACTTTGAAAGAAGTTTCCCATCTCTTCTGGTCTTAAGTGTCTTGTAAAATATCAAACCAAATCCATCCGTAAGCCTATTGTGAAACTGTTACATTAATAGAAAACGTGAAGGGAAAGCAGAGTTTCCAGAAGCTGAGAAGAGTTAAGATTCTTAAAAAGAGAACAACCTGCATATGAACCTAGGGATCCTATTCAAAGCCAGGCAGAAACTCTGGATATTTTCCAAAAGCAAGATTCAATATAAACTTGCATCACACTGTGATGCTAGCGTGTCCTTTCCTTTAAGCAGCATTGAACAGCTGAGAATCATTCACCTTACTTTAGCAGACATTTTTTCAGAGAAAAGGGGCAAAGGCAATATTAATTCTTAAGTAATGTGAGCACAAGAAATCTGATGCCAAATTGCCCTTTTTGCTCCTGGGATTGTGTTGAGCTAATTCCCAAGGCATCCTTCTGAAAATGTATCCTTTGTACTAAAAAAAAAAAAAAGGGCAAAAACCACCCTCTCGGACCCTACTGTTTTAGTTCCCTGTGTGGATCTTCTGGTTTGATTTAGGAATGTGCTGCTTGGTTCCCATGTGCATTGTTGTTGTAGTATTTACTTTGGAAGGAAAAGTGAGTATATGGTTCACGCCTTAACCTTGTCAAGCTTCCCCCTTACCAACCTGAGCTGACACCATACAAATTCTGAAAGGAAAGGCCACAGCCAAAATTAATCATAAACATTAACCATAAAATATTACTCTTGACCCTACCAAGGGGCAGACCTCTAGGAATAACATCCTGCGCCTTAAGAAAATAACATCCCTCTCCAACCGAGAGGAGCAGACGGCCTCGTCTATGCATGACGGACGTGCTGACCTGTGCCTCAGGGAGTAACATCCGATTTCAACTCAGAGGGTAATAAGCACTCCAGGCCTTACGTTATGGAAGTCCTTCCCCAAACATAGCCCTACATATAAGGTTTGGCAGCTTGCGCCGTCTGCATAAAACAAGTCCTGTCCGAGGTTGTGCTGTAAGGTTAGGTTTTTATGCAAAGCCAGACTAAGGCTGAAGCTGGAGAAATTAGAGCTGCCACCCCAGCTTTCAGGCTGTTTTGACCTGCATGAAAACTGTGTATATATACTTCACATTGTTGTACCAACAGTGAGCACTGAGGAGAGGCTACGGAGCCTTGGAGGAAAGCCTGAGGAAAGCCTACGGAGGAAAGGCTAAGAATCTCTTGCTCCTTTGTAACACCTCACTTGAATAGACTCTATGCTTAGTTTATTCTTAGAGGCACAATCCACAGATTAGAGAACCTATTTCCATAGCTATCAGACAGTATTGTTTTTCAGCAGCAAATAGAACTAATTAAGCCTCTGAAATCTGAAAAATCCAGAACCAAAACATATTGCCCAATATTAATTTTATTTGGAAAAGAAATAATAGATCAAAGAACAACTTACTTTATTGCAAGTCACTGAAGATGAGACTTCGGTGCCTAAATCAAGCAAGACCTGCAACACTGAATGAAGCATGTCCTAAATATCACTAAAAAGCTGGGCACGGAGCAAACCAGATTGCTTCCCAGGAGATGTTTGTTGTACTGGCATTGACTGAGAGATTGCAGCAGCTAGCTGTTGAACTTGTGTCCATGATGCCTTGCAGATATATTTCTGATATCGCACTCCTCCCTGAATTCATTCTCTTACCAGTAGACGGAAGCAGCGCCAAACCCCACTTTGCAAAGTGTTCCCCTCAGCATAAAAATCCCCTCCTCAGCATCACCTCACCAAGTGATTTTCTTCTTTCTTTTCCCAGTGTGTCAGCCCCGAGACAGCAGCTGAGGGGGACAGGCAGGTTAAGTGGAAAGAGAACTGGGGAGAGGATAGAATGTCATTCCTTAATGTTGGTGCGCTCAGCAATGATGTGATGTAATCATTATAGAAGATTAAAGGAAAATTTCTCTGATAATCCTTGTTTTTCCCTATGCTAGGACAGAAAGCAGGGTTTGTCTCACCCGTCGAACGATGCTAATTAAAGAATAAACTTCAGGCTTTTGCAATTAGATTGTTGCTGGTATTCATGTTTGTGAGATTAAAACTTATCTGGGATTTCTATGCTACACTGAAGTGGAGCTATGCCCCCAGCAAGTGAACGTGACAGATTTGATAGAGATGGAAGAGGTTACTGCAGTGTCATCTGCTGGATAAATGCCTTGAGGTGAGTGAATATTTTCGCAGGAATTGATCTGTACTTGATTTGTACTTGCATAGTCTATTCATATCTAACAAATACAAACTGTACTCTACCCAGATAGCTGGCTTCTGACAACACAATACAAACTGAGTGCACTCCTCCTTTCACACTAATGCTAATCCATCTCCCCTGTTATTAATAAGCTATTTATACACATTCTGACAGCAGACTAGACCTCATCTTCGAGATCAGTACCTGACGCTCATGTTTCTTTCCTGTTGCCCTCTGTTTCTTTCCACCATCCATCACACTGACTCTTACTTCCTATCCTCTCCTGTGAAAGAGACACTACCTTCTTTTTTCACCAACAGTAAAACAGATCAAGGTGGTTCCACGTGTCGGTAAAGATAAATGTCGAGGCTAAAATCTTTCCTTGTGTGGCTTCCATTAAATTTCATTGGGTAGCATTTGCACACCTTTCAACTATGGTGCACAAAGGCTAGTGTTGCAAAAGATTTCAGAGCCTCGTAACATCATGCCTTTTTAGGAAACAAGTGCTTCTGCACTCCTCTTAATTGAAATCAAATGCTATTTAAGCCTCCCTAGGTTTTGTGACTTAGTTGTCCAGTCTTCCCAAACAGCCTCTTCTCTAATGGTACAGGTGGTATATTATGTCAAGGAGAGGATTGACAAAAAGTGCCTTGGAATTATGCAAAGAGTATTTCAATGTAATTGTGATAAATAAAAATAGTAGACTAGATTAAAGATGTTTTAGCTCTGGAGATGTAGCAAAGATAAGGAAGAAAAGACATGAAGATGCATTTGAACTGAAGGCGTTTCTCATTGGAAGAGCTTTGTGCTTTACCCAGCTTCTCTCTTGGGGTAGGTCATGGGAAGTCTTCTCACTTGTCGTGGTTATGTGATGGGAAGAGAAGAACACTTATTACCGTGTTTCTGTGTATAATGTTTTGTTCTTGGCAATGAACTAAAATATTTGGTTCTGAAGGAAGGAAATTTTCTTTGGTTTACAAAGGAGTTTGTGGCAAGAACTAAACTTGGTGGTACGGGAGTAGGGAGGCTGCTGACTTCTGACAGTGCCTCGACACTGCCGGTTTAAAAAGACCTGCCAGGGTAGCTGCTCTCTCTGAGCGATGGCACTTCCATCAGCAGACAGAGTTCCGAATTTCCTTCAGAGGAAAACTGCCTCTGACTTTTTGAACTTTCAGGCGACTGGGCTGAGCAGAATGCAAACAATTTTTTAGAGACATCATGCATGGATCTAAGGGACAGATGGCTCTGAACTATGCCAGAGAATTATGATAAGACATTCAGGCTGCATACCAGCATTTTTTTCTATTTGTTTCTTTTTAGTCATTGTTCTTGCTCTACCATTTGTTCTCAGTCTCACTTGCTTTTCATTGTTTCTCAGTAATGGTGAATATACGAGGTATTCTGCTAGAAACCTGAGGCCACTTCATAAGCAGCCTTTAGCCAAGTTCAACTCACATTCACAGAGCAATGGCCTCCTTGAACGTGAAGATTCAAACCGAAGGCAAGTTGGGTGCCTCTTGGACGTTATGGTTTCTCAGAGCTGCCACTGCTGGCCACTCAGTGGCACCTCTCCTTTTAAAGCATGTTCTGCACAAAAAGAATCCCAAAAGCAACTTAATGGTGAAATTAATCTACATAGATTACACTCCCAATGCAAGGGAATGGATTATCTTTTCTTTCAACTCCTGCTGCTTAATGTTGATTTAATATATTGGCTTGACTTTTAATAAGGTTATTGAAAGATAAAAGCATATAAGGAGCTGTGCCACAGATGCGACAGTCAGAACTTCATATGCAAAATAAAAAGAGACATTATGACAAAAAGAAAATTGAATGTTGCTTGTATAAAATCTGGCTTTGTTTTGATGCATAAAACAGCAAACACTGTTCCACACTGAGGTTTTCAAGAATGTCTTAAGTATACAACACTTCTGATGCCACCCCAGTTGCCTATATATAGATCTGTCTTGTGTAAAGAATTTAAAAAGCATTAGAATGGAGAAATCAAAGAGACAATAAATTTTAAACCAATCTTATTGTCTGCAGCCTAAAGTGTTATTAAGATCAAAGTGGAGCAAACATCTGGCATTTGCCTTTCTGCAAAAATTAGATCAAATTACCTACCATAGGATTTAGATCCATTCAGTAAGTTCTCTCCATTGTACACATAGTTTTCTTTCTCCTTTTTATTTGCTAGATCTAGCTTAACACCCAAATTCTAGCCTCTTCATTCATTTGGAGTTGAAACAAATTAACAAAAAAAATGGACATACATGTTCCTCATGAACATCTGTTTCCTAAGGGACGTTCAAGGTCCTTCAGATCCTAAGGAGAGGGGTTCAACTAGCCGCCGCCTTTGCCGTTAAGTGTAATTGTCTAGAAATAAACTCTACTGAATACACACAGCACTGCCCCCCTCCTTGAAAGGTAAATTCTTCATGCCTACTGTTGTAATTATTGTCATTGTTGACTTTATTCTATACTTATAAAGTATGTTGTTAAGTAGCTTGGCACACTTTTATGTATAAACTTACCAAATATAAATTTTTCAGACTTGTAAATATATCTAATGCATTCCCAGGCTTTTGATACCTTTCTTTAGAGAGATAAATACATGTATGTTACATCTATATAGCACAATTTTTTAATTCTCTGAATAGAAGAATACACTAACACAAAGCTAAGACTGAGAATATGTCTCTTTTCTTAAATAGAAGAAAGACTGTGCCTTTATACCTCAACAAACTAATTACAAAATATAGAAATTCAGTAGAATTTAATTTAAAGGAAAAACAATGTTAAGGTCTGCAAATTCATCATCAAATAAATCAAACAAACTTAACAGTGCTCTGTAGTGGTGCCATGCAATAACTATAAAATTATGATTAATGAATTTGAGTGTTGCTGTCCCAGATGAGCTGTAACTGACACATTAATTCTTTCCAATTGCTTTCTTGCTGGAATCCATATTGATGTTACTAGGCAGAAGGATAAGATATAGCTCTCAATTATTCTAGAGAGAGATGGAGATATTATTTTAACCTTTGTTCTTTTGATCTCTTGTAATATGAATTGGAATATGGCTGTTTCCATAAGGCATTCTTTAAAAAAGAAATGCAAACATGGCAATTTCAAATGTTATTTGCAGAACTTTTATTGTGAGTCAGTGTAACTTCTTCATTTGATTCAACCCCAAGCTATGTGATTTACATCTGTATCACAGCAAGGAGGACTTATTGCTTATCGCAACGTAGAAGTTTGGGGTTTTTAATGCTATCCCAAACATTCTTCTTCTATGTCAGTATATAATTTTATCCTCATATATTGCTCCTTTTATGAATTTTATTTGCAGTATTTTTAGAAAATAATAGGAAAGGGAGCAAGTGACAGTCAAAATTTCTGTACTCCTCCCCCCAGACCCATAAAAACTAGAGGAGGAATTCAGGCAGCCAGCAGCCACGCATTGTCAAAGGGCACCTTCAAGTCATCGGCTACGTTCCTGGGCAAGCAGTGCAGACAGGCTTCAGATGTTTTAATGAAGCTGCATTACAAGGTAGCATCAAAAATCTGCACTGGGATTCGTTGAGATACCTGTGCGTTGCTCTGTATTTCTGGTTTCAGCCTCATCTGATTAAAAAAAATATAAAGCAAGGTGTCTGAATCTTATTATGGTTAATCTTTTTGATACTTTAAGGCCAAGATCTGGTGGTTATTAAAAACATGTAGCAGTGATATCTCCAGTGTCTTGACAAAATCCAAATGCACATTAATTTTTTCACTCCCTGAAATTTTAAATGATGCAACTCTCCCCTTCAGAAGCCTTTGTTTAGTGCAACCATCCAGGTAACAATTTTGGACCTTCTTCTGCCAATATTGACTGCTGTATTTCAGTAATTAATGAAGTGGTTTTCTAACGCAGGTTTCAGTTATTTGGAGCAAAATAAGATGTATGTCTTTTAAAAAGTGAAGGAAGAGTGTGTAAGAGGATCATTGGGTTAAGCAAACCAGCATTCTCTCCAGCTTCTACCAGTGACTTGGTGCTTCTCCTTTAGGAAACCTTTTGGGACGCACAACTCTAGGTTTACCCCCGTACACTGGATAGCTCAAAGAAGCATCACTCTCCAAGTGTTCTCCACTTCTCAGTGCTCCTGGTTGTTTTTTTTTTTTACCTCAGGAGAAGGTAGATGATGAGGTTAAATGACTGCACCGTTTTTGTGAATGCAGCATCCCTCTTCCCAGGCAGGCACCGCCGCTGACAGGCAGCTGGAGCGGAGCCATGGTGCTGTCTGTTCCACTGACCCATCCAGGACGCCCCATACCTACTGTGCGCATGTGTTGCTCAGATGTCTCGCACATGCTCAGCAGATCTGTCATGCTCTTGATGCCTCAGCCCTGCAACGTGTGTGCGGATCAACTGCGCAGCACATGGATTGGCAGAGCACACACGGAAATCCCGAGCAGAAATCTAAGCCTACCTCGCTGGGGAGAAAGGAAAAACCAGACTTACTTCTATCTGTGCCCTTGAAAGCTGATTAAGGTGTGTGAATTCTCTCTCTTGTATCCTCTTTTGATCAGTAACTACCTATAAAGCACACGGGACTTCAATGTTGACGTGTCTTCGATTCAAAGCTGGTACGTAGGCCAAATGTAAATTATAGTGAATGTCTGAGCTTGTTAGCATATAAATAATAAGACGGTGGTACTACGGAGTACTAGAAAGGTAAGTCCAGGAGGTTTTTCTCTATGTTTTAAATATTCAGCTAAAAATACATATGCACATCTTTTCAAGGGAAGTTCTTCTGTCCAACTGCGCCCATATCTCAGACCAGAAAAAGTCAGTTACCTTCTAAAAATGATTTTAATGTTATTAGCCTTTCAGTAAGTTTTAGAAGCACAAAAAAGCAAGGAGGGAAGGAAGACTAAACCAAAAAATCTTTAAAAGACCCCAAACAACCAACACTATGAGACTGCTCAGCTCCATTGTTGCATGAAGGAAGAACACACCGGATCTTACTGGCACCCAGCTTTTCAGAGCTGGAAACGGGACGTCTGGCCCTTTTCCCTGGATATCTGCATGTGCCATGGGAAAACACCACACGCTGTTCCCTCGTGTGGCTGTAGATCTGACTGTGTCATCCACTCCTTTGAACTAAAAGGTGTACGTCTGAAAATTACTAGGCTTATGTCACTGCTCAGAGGTTTCTGTGAAATCAGAGACAGTTCTCAGTCGGGTTCAGCAAGAAGGCGGCCACTGTCAGGGCCGCTTTCCTCACCAGGGCAGATGATGCCACCGCTTACTGCAGACAGCAGGATTGCACGGGGGCCGGCAATGACTGGGCTCAATGAATGGGCTCCCCAGTTCAAGAGAGACAGGGAATTTTTGGAGAGAGTCCAACGGAGGACTATGAGGATGATTAAGGGACTGGAACATCTCTCGTATGAGGAAAGGCTGAGAGACCTGGGGCTGTTTAGTCTGGAGAAGAGAAGGCTGAGAGGGACCTTATCAATGCCTATAAATATCTGAGGGGTGGCTGTCAGGAGGATGGAACCAGTCTCTTTTCAGCAGTGCCCAGTGACAGGACGAGGGGCAATGGGCACAAACTCCAGCACAGGAAGTTCCACCTCAACATGAGGAAAAACTTGTTTACTGTGAGGGTGACGGAGCGCTGGAACAGGCTGCCCAGAGGCGTTGGGGAGTCTCCTTCTCTGGAGACCTTCAAAACTCGACTGGACGCATTCCTGTGCAACCTGCCCTGGGTGATGCTGCCTTGGCAGGGGGGTTGGACCAGATGATCTTCAGAGGTCCCTTCCAACCCCTACCGTTCTGTGACTAAGTCCCTCACACATCTGACGGGGTGGCAGGTTGGAAAGGTAGGATTCATACTGCTGCTGCCCATGTCCCAGAGGCAGGGTGGGAAGTTTGAAGAGATCTCTTCTCTGTGGTTGCAGTCCTTCCTCAACACTGGCCTTGCTCAAGTGCTGCCAACAGGGACAGAAAAGGTAAGAAGAAATGACAGATCTTCCTGTTCTCTTTTACAATTACTTGTCATCTCCTCTCCCCCTACTTGTAAAGCGCTGTATTGCAAAGGTGTTCCTTATTCTTTTTTTGCTAAAAGTGGGAGGAAACTGCTAGCTAGACATAAAACTGAGATAAGGTGTAAGGCAGGCACACCAACTTCAACTTTAACTCTACAACAGTTCAAGGCTGATTTATATTTTGAACTGTCACTATACGGTTTACAAGGGGAAAAGTGTGAGTAAAGATCGAGATTTTTCTTCTATAAATTGTGGAAGGGTGAGGGGGAAGTGACAGATCTCATTTAAAAACCTTATTTAAGTAGCCGTGTTGAATGATGGTGCCATTGCTTGTCTCTGTGTCTCATTGTCATAATGTAAGCCCTTTTATAATTAGAAGAAACCACAGAAGTCAGAGTAAACTACAACAGATCCAGAAAGAGCTGGAAACTTAAGGAAGAAATGAAAAAAAAACCCCAACAATAGACATGGGCTGGAGAGGATATTTTATTTATTTGTTACTAGTAGTTAAAATGACGTACAAAATGCTGGGAAGAAAAAACTCCAATTCTATTCAGTTACAAAATAATTAAAACTTCATTTTAAACCAAGTTTTGCTTTGTGAGACCGAGCATGAAAATACTGCAGCCTTAGGTTATATAGTCCATTGTTTTTAGAATAAAGCAGACATTTAAATACATATTGTGGTTGATATTAAATATCTCGTATAATTGTAAGTTAGCAGAACTTTCTTACTCTCAGGCAATAACTAGCAATTCATAAAAGTTCTTTGTATAAAATTTACATATGGGGGGGGTCTGCCTCAAGGGGAGTTCCATCATGATCTATGCACAGGCTGTTTTGGGACATAAAGATTTGTAACACTTTTATCAATTTTCCTTCAGAATGCTAGCCTAATCTTAAATAAAGGAGTCGGTAATGTCTGAAGCTTTGCCTAATGGCTAAGGGTTTAGGGACATAGAAGTCACTGTAAAAGATAATGGGAGTTTTGCTGTCAACTTCACATGAAGAAAAAATTCATTCTTAAGGTGTTCCCATTTCTTGGACAGAAACCTTAGCTAGTACAAAACTTTCAGCAACGACTGAGATTGGCTCTTTCCCCTGCAAACCAACTCAAAAAAGTATTTTAAAGGAAAACAACCCCTGTCTATTATCAGCGAAAGAGGATTTGTATTAATAATAACATTAAATATCCATATTTTTCTGTTTAACTATTCACATTCCACACAGTGGAAATCTACCTCCTGTAATTCCAGATTTTAAAATTGGATTTTAAAATCCATGAAGAAACGTGTCAAACCTGCTGAGTGAGAGTACACCAGATGAAATGCATTTTAATAGTATCAACCAACAAGTTGCAATCTCTTAATCTTACAAATGCAGACCTCACAGCAGTGGCTTTTGCAGTAAAAATATATTAATTGCAGAGATGCAGGATATCGCCAATAACTGCGTGATGCATTTTGCAACAGCCGAGGCGCCTAATATAATGAGAGCACACTGGATGCATAGGTGACATGCCACTCACTGTATATTTTCCCCTTTGGACATGTTAGTAAGAGCAGAATTGTCTTCCTCAGCGGTCGGTGGACAGAAACGCTGTCAAGACAATCACCTCGGGGCGGAGAGAGGCATCTGGTGTGAGAAAGAGGAGTTACACCGAGAGCGGATACCAGGGAGTATCGCTGCTGAATGGGGAAACTTAGTCCTGGACTGTCCAAGCCCCATCACACATGGGACTTGGACCTAACGCCCGTTTCACTCGCATCAGCGATGTGCGGGTTGCTTTCAGGCCCGGCAGGGACTCCGGCGTCGGAACACGCCTTTCCTTCGGTACCCACCGGCCAGGACCGGCTGCCGGGGCCCCACAGGCGCAGGCAGGAAGGTGCGCAGCGCCCGGCCAGATCTTCAGCACCCGGTTGGGAAGGCAGCGAGACAACCCCCGGGCTTCCCATCAGACCCCCAGGAAAGCAAGGGCGACGTGCGTGGAAGGGCTGCCCCTCAGGTCCCATGACCCGGGGTCCACCGAGCTAAACCAACTTCATTTGCAGGCCTTCTGTGCTCTTGCCAAAACCTACAGCCTTGATCAAGTTTAAGCTCCTAATCCTGAAGGAAAGAAAAGGCAGGACAACCTCACAGGTGAGATTCATCGAGCCGTTGGAAGTAGCGTGTCCCCTTTTACGTCTTTTTCCCCCCAAATGAGAGGGGCAGTTAGCCCTTAATTTTCAGGAAATTCTCTTTACTTAGTCCAAATCCAGTTTAAATGCAAGTCTGTGGTAAAAGATATAAAAAGAGGATTATTGCTGGCAAAGTTCTGCATCTCTTTTTCAACAAACTGCATGCCTGTGGCAAAGCTAAAATAACAATAACAATGCAATGTTTACTAGTCATGAATGTCGTGTCTTTGTCTCTTGTGTGGTTATTGCATTTGCAGTCACATGATGCTTGTTTTAATTGTTGCTTTGCTCTTCATGTACTAAATTACTGCCATTCTGTACTTGATCTTGGTTAGCAAGATTTTTGTGCTGTGGTTATGTATGTTTTTTATGTATGTGTGTGAAAAAGAGAAGGAGAGAGTTCGGACACGCACAATGGAGTACGAATACTCTATGTGCGTATAGGTACCGATGACTAAAAGATACTGCATATACATATATATGTAGATATGAAGAATAACTGATATCAGAAATACAAAACTTCAAATGGATCTAGTGGTGCAAGAATGGGTTTTGATTGAGATAGAGAGCCATTAGAATTCAGAAGTATATTTATAGCCTTGTATATAGTTTCTCTTTAATTTATGCAATATATGACTAGGTATATAAATTAAAGCAAAACGTAAACAGAAGACAATATCTCTTCCTCTGTGTCTTTCCGTTTGTGTATCTTTCCTTTTTCTACGCCCTTTTGTACTCCCCTTGTCTACTTACTTTGGCCTTTTGCTTTCTAATTTGCTGCAGCTCTGTTTTCCATCCACCTATACTGACTTTTCAACAACCCCACGTCCCCCCATTGTTCTCCAGACACGGCTTTCGGACTACAGTTATTTTTTTGAAGAAGCACATTACAAACTCTTGATACAGTTGCTATTTTCAGTGGTGGTTTTGCTATGCTTTAAGCTGCTTTTTGCATACTTTCTATTTAAGAATAGATTCGTGCTTTCAAATACATTGTCCTCTCACTGGTGTTTCTCTTAATACAGTAAAAGCAAATAGCATGGCAGGTGAACATCAGCAAAAGCCACAGCTCCGCTTTCCAAGCAAGCAGCAAAAACGTTGAATATACACTAGGAAACCTAACTCGTGACTGTGTTTAACGTTTCATACCCCTGTTAAATTTTTTTGTCGTCATGAACATTCATGTATTTCCTTGTACACATCCATTTTTCTACCTTACACACAAACACACACATACGTGTCTTTCCCTTACATCGATTTTTTTTCTTTGTTTTGGGGTTTTTTTTTTTTTGGATTGTTTTAGGTAATCCACTAGGTTCCTTTCAGTTTTGTCCAGCCCCGAAGGTATGCTAGTTCGTGCCACTCACTCTCACGCTGGCAATGATTGCGTACAGTCAGAGTGCAATCGGTACAATATTTGTCTCTGTCTAGTCCAAGTCAATAGATATACACCGGCATTCCTTAACTCGGGTGATTCTTTTCTTCTTTCTCGGGGGCTGAAGCTCAGGGCAATTGAGTGTAACAGTCATGGTGGTGAATTTCTTGGGCTTGCAGAAGGAACAAGACTGGAAGGAGCCTTCTTCTTTACGGACGTGCCTGGGGATGTAGAAGGAATTGCACTGGCCATAGCAGAACCTGTTGATAATGGTACGACTGTTGCAGCCTTCTTCGTGGATAGTTTGTTTGAGGGGTTGAGTTTTACACCAATCCCGCTTTAGGTATTTGCGCTCAGTGATGTGCAATGCCTCCTGACTAGACTCCAGCACCTCTTCAGCAGGCATTGAGGTGCCTTTTCCTCGTTCTCGATGCCTAGAGCCCGACTGCTGCTGCGTCTGCATTTGCTCTGAATCATTGGGCTGATCTTTGTCAGGAGGAGGGATAGCACCTTGAGATCCACGATTCCTCTTTCTCCCTTCTGCTGCAGGTAGCAGAAATCCCATCAGAAGAAACGCGGCGCCGACAGCATAGAGTGTGCGGACCATCCTATATGGAGGAAGTCGAGGAAATAAAGCACAGTTGTGGATTTCAGATATCAGCAGAAGTCAGGTATGCAGTAAATTTTCAGTTCCATAAAAGAAACGTGTATGTGTGTATGTACGCGCGCACTTATAAAAGATGAGCGTTTAGCCTTTACCAGCTGGAAAGCTGTTTTCAAATTACCAAGTGATAAAAGCTTTCATATACAGTGATTGAGAGTCGGAGGCTAAAGTAAGTCCAAACAGAATTTCATTTTGTGTAGCATGCATCTTTTTCCAGCTCTTTTCTCCACTTGTGTTACCCTAGTTAAGAGTTCTCATTCCCTTCTTATAGCTCACTGACATTAGGAAGGTTGCTCCTGACTTACTTACACTGGCTGAAGAACAGATTTTATGTTACACGAGGATTTATATGACCTAGCTATCTACAACACCAGAGGACTAAACCCTTTAACTCAGGAGATCCAGTCTAGCTGTACGTTGCTTATTCAGACTCAGAAGCTTTGTACAGCTTCTTGCATAATATACACCCAGAGTATAATGCTCATGCTATATCCACCTGTTGTCTAAATTACAGCACCCTAAGCTGTGTCACACTGCACCTCTGAATTGGTCCAGTGCGTCTGAGTGTAATGAAGATTGAGGTAAGAGATGTGCAACAAGATAGGCAACTAACATAAAAGAATACTTAAGTATAGGTTAAAATAGATGCAGCTCTAATTTCAAACTACACCTTCTCACGCATTACTCTGAATCCTTGACAGAAGTTACACAGATGCACTCACAGCATTAAGAGTCTTTCAGATCTCTGAATTTTATTCACTATATACACCATGATATTGAAAGGACATATGAGAACAGCAAAGTTTCATATATGACAGTAAGTATCGTAAGATATCGGTATCGGAAAAGAATGTAGTTTGTGCGCACACACAAAAAAACACTTCAAGAAGTGCAGTAAGTGGAGACTATCAAGTTCCTCAGAAGAGCACTCCTGTCCCAAAGCTAATTACTAGCATAGGAACAGCCTTTCTTGCCTCCCTTATTCCACCGTTTCTGCTGCTTCCCAAAGCACTGCACGCTTTTGCTTGCTCAGCCAGCTCATGACACCAACCAGCCGGGAAGAAACTCATCGGCTGTCACACCTTCCCCCCCTTCCAGAAGTACCATGGTCTCTACGTTGTTCTGGAAGGCAAGGGATGTGGGAGCAAGAGAGGCAGATCAGGGAATGAGGCTCTCAGGGGATCCTCCACATAGGAACCTGGAAGAAGCCACCAGGAATGAGAGACTGCTTGCAAAAAACCCATAAAACAGGAGAACTGCAAAGAGGCATATGCATTAAAAAGGGGAAGAACTATGAAAAAACAACTGAAAAAAACCTGAGAAAGCCAGTGTCTTCTACCTGCTTGGAGTGCCGGGGTTGTATCCCTTATTTGACTCCTTTTATCAGTAAGGCACCAATTAGCAGTTGAACTGAAGAGTCCTGCTTGTGTTACTACCCAAGAAACATATGTGAAACCAAGGGCACCATCCTGGACGGCTTTACCCACTCTGCTGGGACCACACAACTAGGCAGGAAAGCAGCCAAGTGCCAACGCCGTAAGGGCCACCTAGAGACGCAGCAGAGGCTCAGGGTAAGTACCCTTTGCTATAAAAGATAACTGTTAATTTCTCAGTTATGAAGTCTTTCAAGTCATACAGAGGAAATAAATGTTATATTATGCTGTTCAAAAAGCTTTTCTCACTGAATGAACTGGGAAAGGAATTAGTGGAGTGGAAAAGCATCTTAGGGGAGTTTTACTGTATTCAGAGATTTGCTTGTGGATCTAATATTTTAAGTGTTTGTCTACAGATTGTTAGAGCACCTAGAGTTCATAATACATGTGATAAATATATGCATTCATTTTATTCATTTATGTTTGTGTACCAGCATGTCTTATGTTTGGCAGAAGCTTCAGGCTTAAAGCGAGGGAGGTAAGAATGGCACTATTGCCGACTCCAACAGACAACTTGGAAGGGCTGCTTTTAACATCTAAATGAAATATGGTACAGAACATGCAATTTTAATAACCTTAAGGCTCTGACATAGAACAAAAAAAAAAGTTGGGAATTATAATTGAAGACTAATGCAGTGTAATTTCAAGTGTCAGCTTGGACTTCACATTTGCTGTTTTTTTGCCGTTTCTATTACCACCTGAATGTTTATTTAAAAATGTTTCTTTTTAAATGTAATTTTGTCTTTAAAATAGTATATTTTAAGTTATAAACCACTGCTTATTTCCTCAAAAGACCAGAATGACTCCTTCCAAAACTATTCCTATTTCTCCAGCGACTGTATACCCATGCTGTATTTAGATGGTATTTTAATATGCACTTTATTTACTCAACATGGTGCCAGAGTTTTAAAAGAAAAAAAAAAAAAAAAGGTCATTGCATGCAATTGAAAATGAATTGCTAGTTTATAAGCAGTGCCAGGAAACTTCAGGTGTTTGTTTAGTGTCCCATAACTGAGTTGAAGTTCCACCAACATGCATATTCAACATGCATGTTCCTGGACTACTTTTATTTCAAAAACTGATGACCTCCACATTGCTTCACTTTTTTTTTTTTTCTTTAATAAATGTACAATTAATGACACTGTAAGGTCTAGCCATGTGAAAATGAGGTGTACTTTGGGATGGGAATTTGGGGGAAATTTGATAGTAATGTTTCCTATTGTAAGATCTGTATCCCAGATTCATGCATCTTTATTAAGCATGTGCTTATACCTAAGGAAATGCAAGCATGTGTTTCAATATAATCCTAAACTGGGGGAGGAAAGGCAATTTTTCACAAGGTTGGTTTCCAACCTTAAAGGCAGAAGCTATATTACATGCTTATAAAAGAAATTGTGATTAAAATGAAAGTTAACAACTCAGCAAAACCATTTGTTATGGTCACTTCTAAAACACACATCTAAAAGCAATCCAATCATTTAAGGCTAAATACTGTTTAAACATAGACCCACAGAAGAGGCTGTGTGAACTTCATGATCCCCACAGCAGCTCAAGCAGGACCTTCTTTTAGTAATAACTTATCAAACATCTATTTAAAAATTAAGATTATTGTTTTCACATGCAAAATACAAAGGCAAATGAGGTGGTGTGCCTCAGTAAGGAAAGCAGCCAAAACGCAGTGTGAGCGTTCTGTACCACTTCTGGTCAGTGCATTTGCTGACAAGAGAAGATGACATCTCTGTTTGCTTACATTAGGAACTAGAGTGGTTCACCCATCTATGAATTAGTGTTTGTCAATGTTTCCTTAACAGTTTTGGTTTGTTTGTTTGTTTTTTTTTATTACTGCAAAAAAATTGCACACGGAAGAGTACAAGTAGCTAAATCACTGTTACCATACCCAAAGTTTTACCAAAAAGAAATCTCTCCTTGTCACAGTCATAACTCTGCAGAAGTAGTAACTCTGGAGCTTGGGCAGGAGCTGTGAGGAATCAGGCTGTAAAACCTTATATTCCAAATTTCTGCAAAATTTTCAGTACTTGATACTGGCTGCTACACTGCCATAACCAGAAATCCTTTTAAGAATCCGTTTGAGAAGCCTTTGAACAAACAGATGACTATAACCAAAACAGTCAATTCGCACTTATTTTGTTCAGATCCAGAGATATCCGATAGAATTAGTACTTATTTTTTAAAAGTAACAGAATACTTCCAAAATCTAATCTTTCCATATTTCACTGCTAAGCTGAGTTCTACTTTTCATCATCTGTAAGCTCTTAGTCCTAAAGCCAAGAGAAGTTTTATTGCTGACTTCAAACAGGAGCAGAATTGGGCCCTAACGTTCATATCACCTCATCTGTGGTTTATCTAGAGCCTGGGATCTCATCATCTAAAACAGATTAGGAACTTTGTGGATTAATACTAGCAACCACTCATAGAGAAGTGTAAATGCTTTCAGGTTTATTATTTCATACAATTAAGCTGTAATTTTTTCATTTATACATCTCTGCTATAAATTAAGGATCTCCACATGTCAGTTCATAAACAGCACTTCCCTGTGAGCTCCCAAGCAGAGTCAAGAAAGTTATTACTGAGATTTTTAGCACAAAGCAACTTGTTTAAAAGAACTGGATGGAATCCTGGTTCTGTTGAAATATACAGCGAAATTCTCACAGACCTCAGCAGGCCCATAATTTCATCTGTGAACCATATTTACTAGGAAAATATTATGATGAGCCGTAGACTCATGTGCTTCACAGAAAACACAAAAAATAATCTGATGAAGACCTAAAAAAAATAAATGTATTTGGTGGGCTTCGAATACCAGCCAAAGAAAGAGGCAAAACACAACCCTTTGACTGCTGAGAAAACCAAAGTGGTTTATGTCCCAAAGGATTACAATAATTTTATGCCTGGCTTATTATATATGAATTACAGAAATAGTCGTATGTAATGTTTTCATAGTTCATAGATCTGTATTTTTAAATATACAAAAAGGCATGGCAATGGCAGTTCCCAGAGAACCATCATCTTTTTTCTGAGACCAAGACAGCAAAACTAACTATCTTTGGTAGAATGTGGATACATTTACATTTCAGGTAATTTCTTTTTGCGAGTCATGGAGATGGCTTTTTTTTTGAGACGCATAATGAGTGTAGGCAGCAACACAAGAAAGAAAAAAACGCCCAAACTTTGAAACTTTGAGAATTCCTCTTTTAAGAAAGCATCGTAAGACATCCTACGGGACTACAGAGAAGCTGAACATCATGGTGGGCATGGCTGCTACCAAACCCGAATTAGACTTGCCCTGAAGACGCCCGTGCAGGCTGACAGCTCCCCTCCCCAGCGCCAGCCTCCCTCCAGGCAGATTTGCTCCCCAAGCCCTAAAAGCGCCGGCCTAGTTTTGTTTTGTGTACCGAGGGAGAGTCTTCCGGAGAAGCTACGCGTTTCTGGGTGACAACGCCGGGAGAAAAAGTGCGTTAGCACGGCTTGGGACTGAATCCTGAAGAGGAACAGAAAGCTACGGGCATCGGCGTCCTTTATCCCTTATCCACAGCCACCACCGCATGCTAGTTGGTTACCCCCAGGCTTTTTTGGGCGGGTGAGGAGCGGGGGCAGGAGAGCAGCTGCGGCTCGGGGGTTACTGCCGCTCGACCCAAAGGTGTCCAAAGCGCATCTCCCAGAACGGGTAACTAACCGCCGCGCCGTTTCGGTAGGCAGGGCGAGCCAAACGCACGTCGGTTGTCTCAGCGCCCTTGTCTGGCTGTGCCGGTTGCCCCAGCACTGGTGAGCGAAACGGGGTTCACTCGCCATCCTTTCACCGCGAGAAGCCCCGAGCGGGAGGCCAGGAGTGAGGCCGCAGCTGACGGCCGGGGAGGGACGTTACGGCTCAGAAGAGCGGGCTGGGGCCGGGGCCGGGCAGTGCAGCCCGTCGGAATGCGGAGTGGCCTGGCACGGTCCCGGGCACCGCACCGTCCCAGGCCGCCACCACTGCGGCCCCGCACTGGACAGGACAGGACGGCCTCGCTCGGACGGGACGGCCCCGCTTGCACCGCCCAGACCGCCGAGGTAAGACGGGGCTGTCGCTGAGCGCAGCCTGAGCGCGCTGCGGGATCGCCGTCGGCCGTCGGGGCGGAGAGGCCACCGGGTCGGCTTGGCTTGGCTCGGCCGGGAGCGGCTCACCCGGCTCTCCGCGGGCGTGGACGCTCCTCGCGGGGGGCTGGCGACACCGCCCGGGTCTCCCCCACGGCGGGGGGGCGCCGTCTAGGCTTACCCAGCGGAGGACCAGCTAGCTCCCTGGAAGTGCCTCCCGAGCCCCCGGGGGATCGTATTAAAACGGACGGGAGAGTAAACGAGCGTCTTCCCGGAGGGAAAAGCCCAGCCCAGGTCGCACCGCGGGCCCGGGGCCGAGAGGAGCGCTGCCAGTCCGCGCCCTCGGGACCGCGCCGGGCCGGCGCGCTGCGGCGAGGGTTCCGGCCGCTCCGGCCGGCCCGGGGACTGTCAGCGCGGGGAAGGGGAGCGGTGGGCGACGGATGCACGGAGCCGTCAGGGCGGCAAAAAGCCCCTGGCTCCGAGTCAGGTGGGAGGGCAGGGCGGGGAGGCGACGGAGGGGGAGGCGAGGTACGTCCCGCCCGACGGCGCCCGGGGCAGCGCGGTTGCGGGACGCGCGGCTCTGCCCGCGGGCGCGCTGCCGGTGCAGACCCTCCCCTCTGCGGCGCCCGAGCCCGTCGGCGCACACCGACTCCCCCGGGCGGTACGGGCCCTCCTCGGGGAGGCCCCGGAGGCCCAGGAACGCGCTGCGCGGAGAAGCAGAGGTTTGCAAAGGCGGGCCGGGGCAGAGCCGGAGGCTGAGCGGTCTCGGAGAGGGCAGCTCGGCGGGACGGGACGGGAGGGGACGGTGCCGGCACCTGGGATGCTGCCCCCGCCCCGCTCCGCGCAGAGGCCGGGCCGGGATTTTGCCGTGTGTCGGGTGGGCGCCGAATCCAATTTGTCGGGAGTGATGCTGTAGGCGGAGATGAGAGGCAGAGCTAACGGGGCTTTTGCAATCCCCGTGCTTGTCAGGGAAGAGAGATGTAACGGCGCCCTAATCCCAAGCGCTGCAGCGGAAATGTCGGTGCCCGCCTCACCGCCGCTGGCGGGAGGGACGGGTGTCACCCTCTGCAAAACCGAGGCGCCCAGGAGTTTTGCTAGACACCGATGAACGACTCCTCCCCTTCCCCCTCCCCGAAGGTAGGATAAAGAGATTAAAATTTTGCCTCCCACAGAGACTGGCCGAACTCTGCAGCTGCCGGACGTGTTTGCGCCCCCGCTGTAAGTGCGCGCAGCGCCGCGCAGCGCGTCCCGGCTCACCTGTGCGGCGGCGGCGGCGGCTCCTCGGCGGGGCCCGGCTCGGCGGCGGCTGCTCCTCTGCGGGGCCTGGGGCTCTGCGGGGCTCTGCCCGGAGGGTCACTCGGCGGAGCGGGTGGCGTGGGGGCCCGGAGCTGCCCGGGAGTCCATAGAGAGAGAGTCTCGGATCCTGCCTACAAATTGCAGCAGCGCCGAGCTGTCTCCCATTTAAATGTCTGCCAGCTGAGATCTGCTCTCCAAGCCCCTCCAGATCATTGGACAAGCGCCTCCAAAGCCCGTGTTATCCGCCCCCTTTAACACTTCCATAAACTTCCACCAGGGAAAGCTTTCAGTCATCCAGATAAACACTCGACTACTTTCCTCTCTTAAGAGAATCGGTGCTAAAGGTCACCACCCCAAGGAATTGTTCCTGGAATGCACAGAAAATTCACATTTTCCATCCCCATTAAAGTACGACATTTAAGAAGAGTTAAATCCGCCCCCCGCCCCCGCTGCCCCCCCTCCGCGCGCTGCCCGGGGCCGCGGGCTGGGCTGCCGTGGTGCTTCCCTGCCCGAGAGCCGGCCGGGCCAGCGGTCCGCGGCGGGAGCCCCGTACTGGCCCGCCTTGGCCGGGAGGGAAGCAGCCACCTTTCCGGCCCTCCCTGTTACACATCGGCGTTGCCGAATTTTGCCTTCTGCAAATATGCCGTGAAATACGCGGCTTTGGGGAAAAAAAAACGAATACAAAACCTTGTGTGTATGTGTGTGCGGGGGAGTGTTAAAGCGTGGCTCCCGATCCGCAGCCCCGCTCATAGCTCTTTATCAGTGAGTGATTTTTTTTTTTTTTTTTGAGTGGCCGGGTGGCTTTTGAAAAAAAAAAAAGCCCGGGTGGCTTTTCCCCTCCCGTCACTGCGTCTCTCGGAGGGCTGCGAGTATCGCGGGCGTCCCGCGAACGGCAGAGACGGCGAAGGAGCGGCGCGTCCCTTCTGGGCTGAGCGTGCAGGCGGCCGGAGCCGCCCGCCCTTCGGGGCGGCCGCGGGGGGAGTCACCGCTCCGCTCCGCGGCCGCTCCGCAGGCTGCCGCTCGCGAGTCCGTAGGCAAAGCAGCCGCGACGCCCGGGGCCAGCCGCCACGGGATCCCAGGGGTCGCTCGGAGTTGGGCAAAAACCGGTGGGGGCGTGAGCGTATTTGCGGACCGAGCCCTGGGCAGCCGTAACCCGGGGCTGCCTCCCCGCGCTGCGGCTGCCCGAAGCTTGCCCCGGGTCCGCAGCCAGCGCGGGGTTGGGGGCATCGAGGGGCAGAGCCGTGGGGGGCGAGCAGACCTCGCGGCCCCGCGGTTGCCGCCCGCACCTCCTCCGGTGCCACCCAGCCTTAAGCCTCCAGCACCGGCGCTCGCCGCCCCCCCCGTCCGCCCCGCCCCGGGCTTTTTAGCACGGAGGGTTGCAACGCTGCCGAGGGCCGGAGTCGTTACGAGCAGGAGCAGCCTCTGAAATACGGGCTGACCTTTGGGCTTGCTAATTAAACGGAGACGTTTGTCAGCTGCCACTTCCAGCGGTGGGCTGGGGGCAGCGCGAAGCGAGGCAAGGAGAAGGGCCGGGCGGCGGAGCCGGGCCGGGCCGGGCCGGCGGTGCTGCCGGCGCCGCGCTCCCTCCTCCCGGCCGCCCGGCAGCAGCTGCTGCCTGCGGGCCGAACCAGCCCTGCGCCTCCGGGACCCAGCCCTGGTGGGCAGCACCCACCTCGGGCCTCGGAGCGGCCCGCACCTCGCCTGGCAAACAGAGAATGTTATCGTCCCTGGTTCTGCAGGTGGGGAAGACGAACTAGAATGAAAGGATCTGCTATGTTAGGGGTGCCAGGGCTAGGCAAGATGCCAGGTTTCTGACTTTTCACAGCTTGCTCTTTTGCTAAGACCAAAGCATGGCTCCGCTTAGTGCCAGTTACATAGGTGAGCGCTCAGCAAGGTAGTCAGTTAGGCCCGTTGCTGTAATTCGCATGCATATTTAGCAATAACTTGTTGAAAAATAATCAATTGCTTGACCGGCAGCACGTAGGAATGCTGCAGAAGCAACGGGGCAAGAAACTGTAGCGCAGTGGTAGGTGGCAGCATGAGAGAGAAAATGTGTTGGTGTGCAGGGGCCACTGAAATTCAAATACAATGAAGGGGGGAAGGATTATTGGCCAAGAATCACAGCAAATGACAGCTAGATGGATGGAAAAAGAGGCCTGGGGAATTTTTAGGATTTTTTGTTATTTCACTCAAAAAACTGCTGTTAAAATTAATAGATGTTTTTTATTAACTGGGGTCCTTCCTTTGTGAATCCAGAGAAAAAGTCACAATTCCCACCTCTCGGTATGTTGACAGGATTTATGCTCCTTTTCTTTTTGTTCTGTTTAGTAGTTGTACTGATGTGTAGGGAAGGGGTCTATTCAACCACTCTTCTGCTCTCTGTATCTCTCACTCTACCTGCCCTAGAGCCAGGCTGGTGGGCTGAGGGCTGCCCTTTTCCCAGGGCCAAGGTCCAGGCATTTGGTGCTGGAGGAAGTTTCCTTGGTGATTGCTCTGATCTCCTGTTGGTGCCTGATGATGGCACTGGCACCGCATGCACTTCCAGGCATTGCCACTGGCCTGCAGGCAAGCTGCCTCCCTGCTGTGTTTTTCTTGGATGTAGTTTACATGCCACTCCGGCATTGACCTTCCTAGATGATGGTACTTCTGGGCATCTATTTTGCAGGGTAGTCATCTCCATTCAGTGCCTCACTGCACTCAAGCATCCAGCCAGAGTGGCTGATCTGGAGTAGATCTCACTCTGACTTAAAGCAAACTAAGAAACCCTTTAGGATGCACCTCCAGGTGTGGAAGGTGTGTTTCCTCCTCAAAACTTCGTTTCTTGTGGCTGAATGTTCTGCACCCTATTTTCCCATCTGTTTTCTTTCACTCAGTTTAATCCACAGAGCGTTTCAAGTAGGCACTAGCATCTTGGGTTCAGCAAGACAATTTTTCAGATTTCTCTGATCATTGCAAAGTAGAATTATTCCTGCAAGGGTTTGCCTGCTCATTCAGAAAAATAAAACAGTCAGGTACCGACAAGGTAAATAATTGTAGCTGCATCTGCTTCCTTGAACTAAATGAGGGTAGGGAAAAAAAAAAATATTTGGCAAAAAGGAAGAAACACTTATGTCTATTTTTATTTCTTTGTGGCTGAGGGAGGTGGGGGAAAGATGTCTTTTTCCTCATTGTTCTTTTAACATCAGGTATCCAGATCATTTCCAGCTTGGAAGTTTGTATTCCTTTTACTGCTGGATTCTTTAACAAAACATTCCCCAGGTTTACTCCAAAGGTTCAACTGTGCTGCAAGGATCTCAACCAAAGACATAGTTCTGGTATCTTCTGGCTTAAAAAGCCCCCACTACTTAAAAGAAAATACCTCCCCTTCCTCCCACTTTACCCTCACTTGAAATTCTGTTGATGCTCACCAATGCTGCTAATTAGAGCTGGAATACTGCTGGGGAAATTTTATATAATTATTGAGTGTAGAAGAGACCTATGGGAATATGCATATTTTTGTGGCATAGGTTTGAGATGAAGACCTTCAATGTCAGGGGACGGTAACGGCATGTACTATGAACCTGGCTGGATTCAACCACCCGCTCGCTATTGTTTTGTTGGGCTTTTTTGTTTTTGTTTTTTTAAAATTTCCTCTCCCACTTCTTGCTGGTATTCGCTGTGTGAGTTGTTCTTTGTTTTAGTGGAACAGCAAGAATTGTTTTAAGCTTAAAAGAAGTACTGTACTTAATTCTTGCAGAGAAAAATGTTATTGGGCTGAGCTCCTGTCTGCTACTGCTAACTTTGAGCGCTACTCAATACATCCTCACTGCCAGGACAGTTGGCGCCTTATTAAAAGCCTTTGCAGAGAAGCCAAAGACTGACAGGGGCCAGATCCTCTTCTTAAGCAAATTGGAATAGCTTATAATAACTTCAGGGAGATGTAACTGATTTATGCCAGCTGAGAATCTGGCCCTAATATACCTAGAAATCCAACGTCTCTCACTTCTAGACATGTTCCTCCAGGTCAGAAGTAAGGCAAGCTCTCTGGGAGAGACAGGGCACATCTGAACTGCTTTACTTGGTATTTTGAACTGCTTTGCTAAGGAGAGAAAAGAGCTTGGTTTACAGGGCTATGAATCTGGCACTAATTTACAGAGGAAAAACTAAAAGGGTACATAAAACTCGGCCATTGATGACAAAATCTCTAATGTGTTCAGTGCTTTTTGTATGGCAGCGACTTGAGATATTTCCTTTTTGTTGGTAACGTTCAGGAAGAGTAATGCCAAACCACTCTATTCATGTGTTTTGAAGCAGCAAATATGGATGTATGCATCTATATACCTACCTACCAGCATGCCTCAACTTCTTGTTAACACAGAGGCAGTGATGTTTTGCTGTGCTTTTTGCCCTTTAAAATTCCAGTGGTGCTTGTGAAAAGCTTGTGAAAACAAGGGAACAAAGAGTTTGGCAAGAAGTTGTCTCACCAACACAACCATAACTTTTCTCATTGAGCTGGTAACCAGGCTAGAAGCAAGCGCTGACTTCCACTGCAGTCTGCTGCTTGCCACCTGCCATCCCGGGGGGATTTGAAGCCGTCCCGCAGAGGCGTGAGGCGACGAAGGTTGGCACAGTTCTTATCTGATGTGACAAAAGATGTGTGTGTTGCAGAGATGCCTGGTTTCAGAAATGAATTTTGTGGGGTGTGCTCTCAGAGACGAGGGATATCTTCACGTTATGGGGATTGTCGACCCTCTGGTGGTGTACACAGCTGATCTTCCTATCTTGATGGGCAAGACGAGCAATGTAATTCATGACTTGGAGCATATGCAAGATTATATGTAATGTGTGTTGGATGGGCTGTGCATAGAAATGCTCCATCATTGCATTATTGCCCAGGTGTGGGAGCTTGTTTGCTTTACATGGGAAAAAAACAACCCATGTTTTGTCATAGAAAAGAAGCGATAGCCCTGTGGGATTTAGATATATCCAAAAGTAATGGACAAAAAGCCATATGATAAACCAACAAGGAAAAAGACTTTTCACATTTTATTTCAATCCTAAGTAGGTAGAAAGTAATAAATGGCATAAGATGGGGGAAGGAGTTGTTGTGGGCTTTGGTTTCAAGATCCTCTATTAAGATACAAGTCCTATGCTTCTTGTTCAGGTACTCCACTGTTTATTCTATTACAAATTATTGTACGAAAAAAACCCCACATTTACATAGGGCAGCTGAACCTTCTCTGATCACTGTACTTCATATCAAGCTGTATAAAATAGTAGTAGAAAAGGCTGAGGTTAGTCTGAATTGAGTTGAATTTCTCATAATATTTACAAGAAAAATCAAGCTTAAGACTGTGCAAAAATTACTTGAGACTAGCAAAGTTTTGTTTAATTAAAGAATTTAAATCTTTATCTTATTTGAGTTTTAGAATTGATCTCCATGTGGCTGAGGCTTCACCCCACAGCCTGAGAAGAAAGATTTGGATAATATTATACTTACTGAAAAAAACAGGATTTTAGGTTCAGGTTGACAGAACATCAACACTTTAATGTATAGATTTCCATCAGCTGAATGAGAGAAAATTAAGCAAGGGAAAATGTTTACTTGGTTTTGGGTTTTTTTTGAAAAGGACATATTTTGATTTTTTTCATTTCAAAATACTACTTCATCTAGGAATATACTCCCATTACATCTGTGACTGTTCAGAAACAGAACATTGGGAATCAAATGAATGAATGGCTTCAAGATAAAATCCCTAGCTTTTAGCACCTAAATACTGTAGAAGTCTGTGATCCCACTCTGAAAAGTATGGTGGCCTGGTATGTCTGAAAAGCTTTCTTGTTTAGCGTATACTGCATGCAGAGTCAGGTTGTGGGCTTGTAATGATCTCTGCACCTAGAGCCATGGTCACCTACCAGCATGCCACTCTGCTATGTGCTGCAGACATAGAACAAAAAATATGTTTGCTGGCCTCAAAACACCTACATATATAATACAATCCATATGTGACTGTTTTTTCAAAAATGATTTAGAAAAGCTTATTTTATTAAGATGAAGTTTGATTGCTGGACAAATATAAACTTTCATGCCAAACGAGGAAATATCATTTGTCAAGCTAACCTTTTTATAACTCTTTTCACAATTTTTTTGATGCATCTTACGTACTTGATGGCTATAGAAGAATTTGCCAAGAAAATGAAAGCCATAAAATACCCATGAAAAATTCCTTTGCCCTCATGCATTTGCTTTTCTTCTTCTTCTGTCTCATGAATGTGTAGGAGGTGTTTGCTGACACGCTTTGCTTTCAGGGCAGCTCTGGAGCAATGTGATACAAGAAGTGACTCAGCTAAGCAAACTGAGTTTGTGAGAATATAAGAAGCCCTTATAGTCTGAAGGTGTAACTGGGTATTATGAAAGGAGGCATCGGTGTGTTATTTGCTTACATATTTCATTCCAGGGATATGACAGCTATGAAATACAGTTTCCAGTTGCACTGCAAAACTAAGACTCCCTTCCCACACCTTACTGCGTCCCAACATCTTAGCTTACATACCCTTTTATGAAATGTATAGATATCTCGCACACAGTTCTGGCAAAACAGTCCCTTTTGCTCCTTTCTTGCTATGATGAAAGGCAGTTCGTTGTTGTGTAACCACCAGTAACTCAGGATGTTACCTGGAAGAGGAATTCTTTCTCTTCCCTGCAGTGCGGGGGGCTCCTGTGCAACACCTATAGGGCAGCCTAGAGGTAAGGTAGATGATAGCTGGAAGTTAAGTCTAGGCTTTTTTCCTGACTCTAGCACTTACTGCCTGTAGCGAAAGAAAAAGGAGTGAGAGAGGCAGGAGAACTATTTTGTTATGTAAGAAGATTTGCAAGGCTTTTGTTTTGGTTTGGGTTGTTCTTTTATCCCAATTGTCCTCTTTTCAAAATTCAAATCTTATCTGTTCGTTTTGTTTTTCCTGGCAATATCCGGGTAAAAACAGAATACCAGATAAAAAAGTAGCTCTGCAGGAAGGAAAGAGCTGAAGCCCTTTTTTGGCTGAGACAACAACTTATTTAGACTGTGTAGGACTTCTGCGTTTTATATTTGAAATCCAGTGTCACAAAAACGGCTGCTGTCGCGGGAAGGAAAGAACTCTGTTAAACGGTTGCTCCAGCATCGGTTAGTCCACTTCTTGGAGTGAATACTAATGCAGATGGGAAGAAACAGAACTCTTCCTCACTGCTATTTTTTATTTGGATGGTCTCTGTGTCAAGAAGAAGAGGCGTAAGAGGCACAAGTCCATCCCAACCCCCATCTTCATCCTTTTCGCTTTTTCACTCACACTGATTTTCTCTTGACTCCATTTCCCCACCTATAAAACTGCGGTAGGGAACGGAGTTCTCAAAGGAGCCAGAATCATTTTGGCCTAAATCCTTAAAGCTGGTTCAAACTTCCCATGAAATAAACAGTTAATAAGAAGAGTTGAGAGTTTGGCTTAATCTGTGAAGATAAATCATATTTTTTTAAACTTTTTTACCTATTTTGTGTCTATGTGCTTGAATACAACCATTCTGAAATCTCTGAAAGCTTTTAATGGGGAAGAAGGCCTTTTAACTTCTGTAAATCTCCACCAAAAAAAAAAAAAATTGTATTTCCAGTGAATAAGCCAAGTTTTCACTGTTGTGGACAAAAAATCTAAAGACAGACAAAGAAGTGTTTAACCAGTTGTGGTTATCTAACAGAACTGCTAAAGATAAGGCTCCAATTTAGCAGTCTTTGTGGATTTGAATAGCATTTTAAGTACATACATGAATGCAAACAGATAGTTAAGTGCTTTGGTAAGAAAGGTGGACATATGAGCATACTTCAGTTTTTTGCTAAACTTAGATTCGGACCCGAATCCTGCAGGGACTTGCCAGATGCTTGACTTTGTTTTCAGTGGGGCTATTTGGAGTGTATAAAATGAAGCGCACACAACAATCCAAGAGGCTCGAGTCAGGCGAGCCTTTCTAAAAGACACAAAAATAATTTATATATACATCTTTCCCTTGTTAAAGGGCATTCTAGTTGATGTGCATATTAGAATGCTAAACTTTATGAACTTAAGAATTAAAAGTACAATACAATACTAATAAAATACAAAAATAGTCTATTTTTTATCTGTATGGTTACCAAAAATTTACTCTTTCAAAAATTGCCAAAAGAAATCACTTCTGGGAAACTACACAGGCGAGCCTAGGGCCAAATCTCTTGTCTTGATATTTCCAGCTGTTCTGTTTTGCTTCTTCTGTTTCCTTGTCAAAAGTATCCTATTTAGCCTGTTTGGCAAAGGGCAGTTGGATATTTATTCATTCATCTTTCTCTTTCTTACACTATCTTGAATTCTAATTAGCATTTTTCAAGTCCTTTTACTTTATTCTCCAAATGTAGCTACAACAGACACCGTTCTTCTCTGTTTTGTGGAGCTGTTCGGAGCCATGGGAGAGCTGTCATCTTATGTTCTGGGGGTAACCACACGGCCCAGCAGTTCTTCATTAGCTGCCTTCATTTGAAGCTTGATTAAATTTTTTTTTTTTAATTATTCCTTGTCATTTGTCCTGTCCCCCCCGTCCCCCACCCTGCACAAATAACATGGAATTCAAAGTACCTGAAAAGTGTAAAATCAGTTGATGTTAGGAGAGATGCCGTAAATAGGCTCGGGAGCAACCCTCTCTAGGTGTTTGTAATTAATCAGGCACCAAACACTTGGAGCTTTTGGATGCACTTTTAATAAGTCTCAAAATGTAAACAGTTTCCTTTCTCCTCCTCAGGAAGTCTTAATGCAGAAAAGACGTAAGCGAAGAAGTTAAATTGCAAGTGACCAAATCAATTACACTTCAGATCAGACTGTGGCAGGGCTTTTTGGTTCTCAACCAGATGGAACTAGACTCCTTGTGAAGGAGGTAGTATTAGTTCTTGTCAGGGTTTCAAAATGAACATATGAATTCACAGTAAAAATTACATATTTTTCCTTTTGAAAAATAGAATAGAACATTTAGAGGAAAGAATCCTTGGGAGCTGGCGTCACCAAAAGCTATCAGACGCATTTAAAAAAAAAAAAAAGATCCTTGTAGCTATTTCTTGTTCTTCTGATCTGACCAAAGAGAAAACATAAATGAACATGATATTTTCCTGCATTGTGAGGCAAAGAAGAAATCCTCCTTTTTAACATAGTAAATTCTTGGATTCAGGGTTTATGACTTCTTTTGGCTATGCTTTTCTTGCAGGCTGAACTTTTTACATTGGGACAGCTATCATGATGTAAAAACGTACAGAGACAAGGTACAGTGGGTTTTATCTTGATGTAATCAGTTGAGATAAATCCAGGTGAGGGCACAGGCTATCTGGAGGCAGAAGGCAGGTTTTTTATCTAATGGAGATGGGATGATTTCTTTAGAAAGACTCTGCACGTTAGGTGACTACTACAATCAAATGTAACAAAACCGACTTCCTAGATAGAGAAAAAACACCATAATCAAACTGGACTTCTTTGTTTCTGATTAAGTACTTTGTAAGACCAAGTACTTTTATGTTTTAGTATCTCAAATCAAATTGTTTGTTTTATCTTGGATCCAGATCCCTCCTTCTTTGAGTATACTACCACCAGCTTCTGGAAAAGCTTTAAAAATCCCTTCAGTATTTGTCCCTGCATTTTTTAATAGGGAGAATTCCACATGAAATCACCTCGAAAGGAATTATTCCTGCTGATGTGGAGGAAAAGATTGTGACTTAGCTTCAACACTGGAAATGCTTATAACAAGACATACCTCGCTAATGGGACATCTCCTTATAGCAACACTAACAGAGTCCCTTAAGGTCACTGGAGCCCTTGGTCAACAAACCCAATGGATGATCATGATTGCAAGATGAAATTTGTCACTGGAATGCTAATAGTAAGTAAGAAAGTGGGTTTTTAACTGCTTTCTTTTCAACAGATGCAAAATGATCTAAAGATACGTTTCAAGTTACTAGAATAAAGAATGCACAGTCAAGTAAATGAACTCTTTCTAATTTGTCTTGCTAAATGTAACATTCTTCCAGTTATTTGGGTAGCAGCTAAATACATGCAGAAATAATACATTAGAAATGATTAAAAGAAAGCTGATACTGTTTCAGGAATCAGAAGATAAAAGATTGTGGTCTCTACTTACTGGAGGGGTTCAAACCTGTATCTCCTACACCTCCAGAGGTGTAGCCTCTTAGCCGTGAGGCAGGAGCCTATTTGTACAGGAGGACTCTGCACCTCCCCTGCTGAGGCTATTCAACAGTTCAGGAAAGAATTAAATAAAGACAGGGAACCAAAAAAAGGCATCTAGTGGGGAGGATGGGGGAGGGTGGTTGGATCGTTTTAGCCATGCTCTGAATACTTCTGTATTCTTATGCAGTGTCTGGCTGGCTACCCAAACAATCCCTGAGGATTAGCTAGAGCCCAGGTGTTACCCTGTCCTTCCTCATGTTCACCCTGCCCTGCTAACCACTAGATGACAAATTTGAGTTCGTTCTTGATCCTCTTCTCTGGCGCCTTCAGAGCTTTGATTCTTTTGCCATACCTCTTCCAGACACTTTTTTTTTTTTTTTTAATTAAACTGTCTACTTCTGCTGTGGTATTTTGTGCAATGCCTGGTCCTGTAGACACGTGTGAGGTGGGTCATTACCAGGCTGATTCCCCCAGGGAGTATAGGGAAGGAATTGCCAAGTTTGTGGATCCAGGTTGAGTTTAGGACTGAGATAGGTGTAAAGCTATGCAGGTTCACCAAGTTTCAAACAGTCCTAGGCATGCACGGATGTAGAAATTTAGGTGCCTGAGGTACTTCATTGACAAGAAAACATAGTTGTGTACAGACTTTAGCTGCCTAAGGGATAGGGCAAGGGAGGCAGGGCTTGAGGATCGTGTGCTTGGACTTTGGTATTTGTATTGCACACAAGTCCAACTGTGGGCACTTAAGCCTTTAGAGGAGCCGGCCCTCAACCTCTTTGCAACTGTTCACACATCTGTTAATTGGAAGTAGTTTCCAGTTATGTACACCTCCAGATCAAGGACCTCCAGATACACAACAAAACAGACACAAAGTGTTTTTAACAAGCAACTGACATTTTAGGGTCAGTCTATGAAAGTCTTATCTTCAAGTTTGTGGATAATTCTTGTCCTTTTAAGGGCTCATAGGTTGCTGTTGAGAACCTAAAAACATAGTAGGAAATAGCCAATATGGTTAGAAATTAGAATACAGCCTCAACTACTAAATCAGAAAATAGTTAATGTATTTTAAACTGAAAGAAATATATTATTCTGACACATGTTGCTTGCATGCTGGATAAATTGCACTCATCAGAGGCCCTGAAAACAAGTCTTCTGAGACCCCCTAACTTCAGACCCATAACCATCAGAAAGTCTGCAGCCAAGCTGGAGACACTGTGGGAATAGCAGGAGGAAGCTATAAGGAAACAGAAGCAGGGCAAACTTTGGGGTTTTTTTTAACTGTGCGCACACGTTACCTGCACTTGCACAAACCCACACAGCAGCTGAGTCGTAGGGTTGTTTGGGAATTTAACCAATAGCCAGGGTCTGTGCATGAACTATGACAGCAATGCTTGTCTGTTATAACAAAGACTTTTAAAGAACTTAAATCAGCTATGACTATTTTTTTAAATTGATAAATGGTTTACACAGCATTAAAAAGAGGTTTCTTACTTCAGTTGCAGAAAGACAGCTTTAAAGCCCATAAATCTTATAACCATTGCACTACCTGTTGGAGTCATTTAAAGTTTTGCAATTGAGTTAGTCACTGGTTGCAGCGTTGCTAAAAAAATGGGGGAAAATCAACCAGTGGTGAATTATGAGTGCTTCTCTGGATGACCTGACTTGTTCTTTCATGAGTCTGTTTTGTCCATTTGGAAATATAAAATGCCACAACCTGATATTTTATTTTCCTGTGTTAGGTTGAGGAATCAGGACCACATTTCCCCGTTGGGGCGATCCCACTTTAATTTCAGTGACTTTTAGAGGACTTTTGGCCATTAGAATGTAGATAATGCACTGAAGGACTGCTAGGGGTTTTTGTTTGTTTGTTTGTTTCTCAGAATAAAGAATTAATTAAAAGCGGCTAAGACTGAATTCAGCATCAAAGCCATATGCCCCTTCTACGGTCTAACAAATATTCAGATGCCCAGACCTAAAAACCCTGTCATCCCTAACAGAGATGGTTGGTGACTCCCAAGAAAGTTACATTGTCATATGGTGATTAGGTTCGGAACAAAGATCTGGAATAAAAGTAGTCAGTGCTTATACATTTAAAATCAGGGCTCAGTGGTCTGCAAATGAGTGACACTGGTTAGGGAATGTGGGAGAGTTTGAGGCTAGTAGCAAATAACACATTATTTTTCTTTGTGCTTTCTCCTTTGCCTCACTCAGTTTACAGCGAAATTTAGCCACCGGCTCCCATCACTGTTTTTCTTGGAGAGCAGAGTAGGATGAAGAAACACAGCAATTAAATGTAGGAGACACCCGTGCATTGCAATAGGAGCTGGATTCCATGTGTTTTGATAACAGGAGCTATAGAAAAAGTGAAAAGAGGTAACTCAGGTCTACCTAATCTTTAAAGTCTGAAGCCATTCTCAATTCCTACCACCTCTGATTCCTTCCCCACCTCTGCCCTGAACACAAAAATAGACCCTTTTAGTAAAACAGCAATTTTTTTTAAGTTCTTTTAGTTCCAATTGATAATGCTGCTGCCATGACACTCACATCATTTAAAGTTTGTTATGCTCCCATGTGTTGAACACATGTCTAGCAGCTCTTCCAACCATCAGGATCCCGGCAGTCACAGCAAAGCAGTTAGCATCATAAATAAAGCAAACATGAACTGATACTACATACTTCCTTCTCATGGTGAATTAGGATGATGAACTGGAATTCAATGCCATTCTTCACCTAACATCAAAAGGC
Source organism: Phaethon aethereus (assembly GCF_964289735.1). Lineage (NCBI taxonomy): Eukaryota > Metazoa > Chordata > Aves > Phaethontiformes > Phaethontidae > Phaethon > Phaethon aethereus. Next base: position 36,183,663 of record NC_138579.1, on the reverse strand, counting down.
TTGAGTACGGTAGACCTGGACCATGTATGTACCCGGCAAACAATTCATTTAAACCCTTTCATTGTCTCGTATTTGGAAATCTTGGCTTAGGATCCAGTCCTGTGCCAATCAGCCATGTTTGTGGGTCATGGGGCCCTTCATGATGGAAATTGCACCCTCTTGTTCTACATTTCCTTTTAGTTTTAGTTTAGTTTGCATCTAAGTAGGTCATTGTCAGTGGCTGAGTGCTTTAAGGGGGCTTGTCGTCTTTGCTCACGGTTGGAATCTGCCGTTGGCGCTAGGCACCACGAACAGGTGTCCCTTAAGGACACAGTAATTCTGTATTTTAAAAGAAGACTTATTATTTGAGATAATTCCTGAACATGATACTTATTTAAGAGTATTGAAGATAATTGCATGACTTCAAACAAACCTGAATTTTTAAGTGTATGCATATGTGTACATACGCCAATGGATTCAATATGTTCTGGGGTTTTTTTGTTGCTGTTGTCTTTTCTTTAAGGCATATCAGATATTGCCATCCTTTTTGTATCAAGGATGGTGAAAGTGTAATTCAATCTAATTGTCAACTGCAGTAGCCTGAAACCTTGGATTCAGATATCTCTAAAATTGGAGGTATTGTCCTCTGATTCCCTGATAGCCTTGACAGCTTCTGACTTGGATGGAGATGTACATTAAACCTTACCTATAGTACACTTAGCTATTAAAACAGTGAATACACTCGTCTCCCCTATGGGTCACGTGAAACTGTACTTTCCTTGTACATTTTAAATTTTTGCGTGGTCATGGTAGTGTCATCTGAATCTGCCTGCCTTCCCTTTCTCCTTCCATAAATGTGAGTCTGTGATTTTGACTGAAAAGTTTTCTTTGAATTCCTTGTCTTAATGATCCAGACATTCCGGACTTACACGTAAAAAAGAAGTACTTGCAGGACAAGTGTTACAGCATTATAAATGAGGCTTAGTGAGCTTACCAGCAAGAAGGCCAGAAAATTCCAAGTTTGTTTTGGGCTGGTGTTGTTATGGGCTTTTCCCCAACAAATTTAAATCTTTCAAAAATTAGTTTTTGTACAGCATGAAAATGAAAACAAAGCCTTTTCAACACTTTCACACAGCTACTGGTTAGAGGCCTGATTTGAGGGCATGGACTCAAGTCTCCTCTTCATTGTCAAAAATTACTTTGTTTCCAAATGTCAGGAGTTGGGGAGGAAGAAAAGGGGCTTGAATTTTACTTTGTCCACAACAAAGCCAAAAACTTAATTGACTTGGTAGTCATCTTTCTGCCTGTGTCCTTCCTCAGTTCAACAGATGAAGATATGCTTCATCATATTTTGATAAAATAAGCCTCAGATCAGCTTTACTTACAGTCCTGTAAGTGACTCTCGGGACTCTGACATCACATTCCCAGGAACTACTTCCAAGTTTCTTTGGTTTGCTCATGAGTTGCTGAATAGATTAGCGGCATGGTTTTGTTAGGTGAATGCAAATGTGCCAATAAAAAGAAACATACCGTTATTTCCCCTCCTAAATAATTCACTAAGCATTTTTATATTACTTTCTTCTGTGGGTTGACATCTTTATATCCTTTGCTACTGAGTGAGTTTATTATAAGACTATATTATCTTTTAAATAGCGTCTGTTAGTATGTGTGTGTGTGTGTATCTATCTACACGCATGCACACCCAGAGTAAGTTTTGTGTCACAATTCAAATACTATAATCTGCTCAGTTACACGGTGCTTTTTTGAAACTAGGGTCATAAATATTTCTTCACCAGACAAAAGCAGTGTTGTATGGCAATACACTTTATTTTGTATAGTTTCTTTCAAGCACATTGTGTCTCAAATACGTTACAGGTAATTAACACACTTGCAGATTTCAAAATAATCGAAAAAGGTTTTAATTTAAGGGAAATTCTAAACAACAACAGCAATACACATGCTCCTTAATTCACATACATCATAAATGTAAAAGGGGGATTACACCTGTAAGAGCTGAGCAGCTATTTACATTCTTGTAAGTACTGGTTTGGTGGAGTTAGCTCTCAGTGAGGGCGATAGTCAGTATCTTTGTTCATTGATTCTGAAAGACCAGTACTGTGATGATTCTTTATAAAAAACTACATATACATGTTTGGACTGTTGTTGGAGCAGGGACAACTTTTTTTGCTTGGGTTTTTTTTGTTTTTTTTTTTTTTTTTTTAATGAATATGGGACTACCAATCCCAGCACAGAAAGGCAGCTCTACTGTGAAACTGAAATTAGAACAAATAATCTCATTATCATCATGTAATAGCTGTATTTTATTAATTTTATTAAAATTTCACAATAGCGCTCTTGAGTCTTCCTGGTGAAACACTCAGGCTGCCTGATGGACTCAGCAGATGGATGCTCACCGCTACGCATTTGATTTCTTCCAGCAGGCAGTTCCTGCAAGACCCGTCATTGTATCGTGCCAGCTACAGGGTTTTGGTTTTTTTGCTTGCATTTAAAGACAAACACCTCTAAATTGTGTAATTTTCCCCCCGCCTGCTCTGTGCAGATCTATCCCAGGGAGAAGGGCGGCTCCTCAGGCCCCAGCAGGGTCACGGGGGATCCCTGCCCCGGTCAGTTTGCAGTGCTGGGTTATCACATCCCCACGCAGGGCGGGGTTGTGAGCGAAACTGCTTCAAGAAATCAGATGTGGGATTTCCAATACTATTAAGCAAGCAATACTTCTTCGCCCCTCCTGTTTAAGCCCCCCATTTACCGCGCACACCACCTTTTATTACGCGCTGGTCCTTACTAAGAGCTTAAGAAATGAAAGAAATTGGACTAAAATGGATTTTTACCGGAGCTAATGAGGACAAAACGCAGCTCGGATTACCTCAGAAGTATTGCTAAGCAAGACAGCTGCGTGCCTGCAGAAACGCTGGAAGCCTAGCCTCTGCGCCGCGGGCACCTCTGGGTGCACCCTTTCGCATCCTCTGGGCCGCTGGGCACCCGCGGGTCCCGATTTCAGAACCATGCCCCTTGCCGCCCTGCAACTCCCCGTGCCCGCGCGAAGACTAAGCAGGAGCGTAGATAAACCGAGGAAGCTGAAGGAGCGGAGAACACAAGTTCCCTTCTGTGAACAGCTGGATTACTCCCACCCCATTCCAGGTACTGGAAGTCGAAGGAGCTCTGCGATCCACAGAAACCCCTCTGTTTCACGTCACGTGGGAGCGTAAACCCCACTGCCTGACATACTACTTATTTTTCTCTTCCCCAATTTCTTTAAAGAGGAAATATGGTGAAAGACATGACAGTTCAGCCTAGAACGTTTCGGAGTTTTGCAGCTACCCGCAGATGACATGGGAGGACAGACTCTCTGCATACCTAATTTATTACAAATTACTAGGTGCTGGGATAGAAAAAGCAAATGCCGTACACAGTCATATTTGTGCCATCCTGTTCACTTCAATCTTACATAGCTAGGACCTTTAGCTGCTGTTAGTTTCTTAACTGTTTTTTTCTAAGGGATCATCTTTATTTTACTGTGTTTTTCTGTGGGACAGGGAAGGAAGCTACAATTTTTTCCACGGATTTGAAGTTCAAAGCTGTGAGCTAATGCGGTTTTCCATAATTCCAATGCCCCGTGCACATGGCTTGAAATATTTCAGATGCAGCCTGAAAATAACAAAATTTTAGGCAATTTTATATTCTCGTCTTTCAGGAAGGGAGAGCTCGGTTTGCTGCAATATAAAGTTCTTCAATCTCCTAGGGGTGAAAGGGCAATTTAAGCTTCCCAGAGCAACTTCAAGAGCAGTGATAGCTACCAGTGTTATTAAAGTACCATCGTTTTTCAGAAGATCACCGACTGTAATGACCTTCATATCCTGGATTTAGATTCAGAGGATGTTGACACAACCGTATTAACACCAACAAATGTCTCCATCTTCACTTATAATATCCCAGGGGCACACAGTTTAAGCACGTTATAATGCAGAAATGCTGCTGTTACTAAGGCAAAGAACAGCGGGGGAGATGAATTTCCACGCAGCAGTACCATTGATGAGGAAGAAAGATGTGCAAGCGTTCAGGAAAGTTGTGGGCATGAAGTGATTAAAACTAACAGAAAAATATTCCAGTGGATAGATTAAAAAAGCAGTTCTTTAATTTTTAAATTTGCACAGCAATAACCGAGACAAATGAGCCTCTCAAATATTTTGGAAAATGTCACTTTGCAAACCTTGTAGATTGCTTAAATGTTTATTAAAATGGACCAAAAGCCAAAATTCTCTGGATAAAATAAATACTTTGTCTTTGCTAAGTAACAATATTTGTGAACAAAACATAAAACTGTAATTTTCATGTGTCAAACATAGTAACATTTAAGATTAAATGTTGGAGTCAGGGCACTTTTTAACATCTTCCTATTTACAAGCTGCTCATTAGGACCATTTACCTCACATTAGCTATTAAAATGACTAACACTTTTAAAGTTTGCTCCATGGCTAAAATAAAAACAACAGAAATGTGCTTTTATCATAATTTAACAAAAAGCAGAACCATATATTTGTTATCTAGAACATACTGTTATAAATACAGCTGTTTTTCATCTACAATTATATAAATAATAAACATGCTGCCATACACAAGGATTTTAATAGATGATTATATATAAGCAGTATTACGATCTAGCAGAGGATGGCATGAGTTTTCGTCATGCATTTTTATTGCACTTATTCAGGACCCTTGTCTTCATCTGAAAAATGTGGAACAGACTTCTTTGCTACAACATTATCCAGTCGCTGTCCTTGCAGATACGGGTTCACACTCTGAAAAAGTTTAAAATTATTTATACTTATTAGGAACAGGGAAACACAGAAAAGGTAACTAGGATTGGTGGATGTAGTTATATATTTCTTATCTGTCAAGTCCAGGGAATAAATCTGAAAATCAATGTTTCGTTTTCTAATATTTGTTGTGTGCAAGAATTTAATCCGATCCACTAAAAAGAATACAGGTGAAGGAGGACTACTGGGAACATAGGACAGTCTGAATTAAACGCTGGCTTTTTGCTCCACTCATCCTTTCCTCAGCTCAGCAGAGAAGCAGCAGCAGATCTAACCCCCTAATTCTTGAGGCAGGACAGAACTTGTCAGAGTAGCACAGGTAAGTTTTAGCCTAAATCGCTAGCCTCTGCTCGACCTTACGCCGGGAGACAAGGTAGATAACACGACACCGGTTTTGACCAAAGTCTCTTCTTCAGCCCATCTCCTCTCCAGGAAACCCCTCCTCGCTTCCTCTCTCGATGCCGAGATAAACAACTGCTGGCACAGAAGCAGAGCCAAGCGAGGTTTTGGCATGGGAAATGGCTCTCCTACCAGCGCCAGAAGGAGGGAAGGCTGGAAAGAAGGTCCCCGGAGAGGGTTTAACTCCGCTTTGCGCCGTGTAAGCAGCACAACGTGAGACTGAAGATGAACAGATCCTGTCTCAAAACTCTCTGGAGATCACAGTAATGTAGAAAGCCTATGCTTGAATTTTATCTATACTCACAGAATAAAATGTATTTACTTTATTTGCAAGTATCAAGCGGTTTAGTGGAACTTCAGACAAATATTATTTACACCCACTTTCTGGCCTGTTACAGTGTCAGTGTAAACAAAATTCAAGTATACACTTTCTCCTTCACAGATACAGACAAAAATTCTAGTGTGATGGTTTTTGACGCCAATAAAAATTGTTTGCCTAAGCACAAGCTTTGGAGGAATGCAAATTTTCCAATATCTCCTGATTCTTGTCAGGCTGGCTGTATCATAGAAATTACTTTTCTTGAGATATTTCTGTGCTTCCTTCACCAAAACACAGGACTTCAAAACTACGCAAAAAAACCCAACAAACAACTTTTAAAATAGGCATGAAATATTTATTTTCAAATATCCCAAGTATTTGTCAAATCTCTGGAAAAGATTTGGGGTTTGTCTGTCTTTAAGCCTTTGGGTTTCTCCAAATTTGTAGACACTATCATTAATAATCATAGCATCGAGCAGCCCTTTTGCTTTCTTCTACGTTTCTTTGAGTACTTTGCCTGCTACAAGTGAAAACGTAAAAATATTAAGAACCAGAAATGAATGTAGAAAAATCTTAGAAAAGAAAACTTACTCTAATTTAATGCTTTAAATGTTAAAAATAAGACACATGTAAATGATTTGTTTGTGTTTGTTTAAAGAAGTTCTGTTTAATGTTATTTTAGTGAAATTCGGCTGTTGCATAAACTTCTAGGAATTATTTGAAGATTCTTAGGAAGATTAATTGGCCTTTTTTTTGGAATGGTACTTGCTTGCTGCTTTTTGAAATAAAATGGAAGAGAATGAGAATACATAAAAATTTGAATCCTTCTCAACCGACAAAAGAAAACACAAAATATAATGCAAAATTTTTTGGCTGATTTGACTAAAAAGTGTTTAATCCCATGCAGCTGTGCTGAATTTAAAGTAATGCAGCTCCCCAGTACCTTTGTGCACAGCTCCGAGCCCACGGCAACGTGACTCCGATTACGGAAGCACTCCTGTCATGACCGGGATAGAGATTCTGGGAGGGCGATGCTCATGCACAGAAATTAAGAAAAGGGGAGAATTGCTAGTTAAATTAGAGGTCACTGGAGGCTTCCTTGTCGAACATACACATAGAATATGCAGTTTCGTAGACTCCAGTGGTGCCTCTGTGATAGTTACTCTCCATGGAGAGTTCTCCAAATAGGATTTGCTTTAAGCTAAAATTGGAATGTTCCGACCCGAAAAGACTTGCCAGAAGCTGCGCTCCCTAAACTCTCTGTCTGTGCAGGAGGGCATGGAGGAGTGGCGGGGACCGCAGAAGGCAGGAGGGGAATCCGGTGGGCTTTTTGGTTTTTGGAAAAATACACTCTGCTGCTGCCAGCTCCAGGTTACCCTTCTGCTGATAAAGTGAAAATTCTGAACCGTTCACTAAAGCGTTAGTAATCATTATAGTATTACTCTCAAAACAATAAGATACTTTAAATGTTAATGAATTTACGATGAAGTGACATGCCTGTGCTAAGAAAATAAATCTGCTGCAAAGCAAGAAACTGAAGCTTCACCTCCAAAATTCTGGGCTACCCCGGCCACGTGGCTGCCGCGTCTCTCCAGCCGTTACTCCTTTTGCATCCGATTACGTCAATCAGCACAGAGACAGCAAATGTTTTTCTTTTTTTCTTACGTATACATTGCACTAATCCTACTTTAACATGCTGTTCTAGTTATTAATAAATACTCCACATAACTATTTCCAGAGTAAATACTACTCCCTTTAGAGTTAAAATCAGGTGCCTACACTTTTTCCTTTTCCGCTAACAAACTCAAAAATCAAATGTAAGCGGGAGGCAGATACCAAGCTCAAGATCGTTCATTAACTTATAGTTGAATAGGGTTTATTACCAGTGATGTGTGAATTAGTAAGAAATGAAATCGTCTTCTCCCTTCCCAGCAAAGACTTTAAGTTAGAGAGTTAAATAATAAATAAATAAATAAATAAATAAATAAAATCATCTTCACTTACGCTTCAGTTATTTTAAACCACATTTGCTTCATTTACAGTATAAACTATGCTGCCATGTTTTGAAAAGCTGATTTCTGGCAGAGAGCTGGACTTTTTCTTCTTGTAAAAAAATATACTAGCAGCAAAGCTAAAGATTTCGACTCTGCCTGAAAGTGATTTTTTGATAAAAGAAAGGCTGACACTACCAAAAAAAGAAACAATATTGAGGTGGACTGTGCGGAGGTTCTCCGTCATACGTGAATTGCCTTCCTTGTTTCAGGGGCAGAAAAATGAGAACCCATTCATCATTCTCTTTCAAGTGAGTGGAACACAGAGATTGTTAAATCTGAAGTAAATCGAAGTATGTAAATAAAACAAACTACATCAGCTAAAGAACCAGTTCTACTGTCATTTACACCCAAAACGATGTTCACATGCATGGACAGTGGTAATTAATTTTACCAATATTTTTAGTAGGGAACTTTTAATTTCTGTTTTAAAGACATTTAAATAATTTTAAATGATTTCATGCAAATAGGATAAATTTTAAAATACAGATAATATCAAGTTTTTAAATTAATGCTCTGCATTGAAGTGCCTCTTCTAGAAGCAACAGGGTATTTAGAGAAATACACCTTGTACTCTGTGGACAGTCCTAAAGCCTGCTGTAGTAGCTTATCACAGAGATTCCCTGACTTTATGCATTATCTAAGGTATAATGCAGATCCATTAGACTAACTCTTCATTTCAACAGTGTGATTTTAATTCTTATTAGCTCTCTAGATGATACAGGGGCTATAAAGTATTCTGATAGTTACCCTCCTCCTTCTTTTTGGACCACCATTAATCTTCTCAAAGAGTAAATTCTTGCTCTGGAAGGGAAGAAAAATGCAGCCATCAAATTAATTACACTCTTCTTTTAACATATTACTTTTGCTGTTAAATATTAGACACACATTTAGAGGGGTGTGTAGTTTTGTGGGAAAGATAAACCACAAATAAATATTGGGAAATTCCTGCTAAGATTGTTGCAGTTCTTCAGGAGCAGTCACAGTCTTATCAACAATTAAATAGCGAGTAATTTTCCACTAGGTTGCACTATATTATCATCCCTGTTCAGGTAGTAAGTGCTTCAAGTACATGCTGGTATAATGATACAGACTGCATGTTGCCCATCACGTGACTCATTATATAAGTACATATACAGTGTTTTTTTTAAAAAAGACAGAAGGAAAAAAAAAGAAAACCAAGAGCTGGAGGGAGAGGAAGCAGGAATCCTGCCTCTGATACATCTTTCTATACATTTGAGGTGACACAAGAACAGGAGCAAAAAATATTTGCTTTACAAGGAATTTTCAGTTCCTTTTAGAAGTGGCAATCGGCGTCATTCCTACTGTTTTGTTGTCTTTGCTTATTCCCTTCCAGATATCAACACTTCCCAGTGCAAAGTTCTGCTGAAAGGAGTTCAGCGCCAACTCGTCCTTTGTTTAAGTAGTGCCCTCAAATAAAGTTCTAAAAACCATTTGGTCTATAACATTTTTAATGGCAAACCTTTTAAAAACTGCCAAAAACATCTTGGCAGAAGAGAAAGTTATGATGATGAGAAAAGAAAAAAAAAAAAAACCCACACAACACAAAAAAACCCCCTCTGACCATAGTTTACATAAGTGCATCCACATATTGTTGTATTTCATACAAGTAGTGAATTCTAATAAAGTCTGGAATAACACACACATGCTCAACACATTTTGTTTCAATTGTGTATTATGAAGAAAAACAAAACCAAACCCTAACCTGAAAATGCAAGGAGAGAAGAATTACATGTATAAAAGCAGAACACTGTATAAACAAGGCCATTAATTCTGCTATAAACAACTGACCTAACATTGATTATATAAATAGAAAGTGTAATTCTAGCGCGAGACAAATTCACCAAACACTTCTACCCTCTCTGCAGCCTTGATATGAGAAAAAACAAACATTTTCAAGTGTTACAATGAAATCTGCCAAAATTGTCTGTTTTGTACTTCTCATGTTCATTAAACCCCAAATTCACAAGGCCTATCTCTTGCCCAACCTCAGTTATTTTGTCTGAGCTGTGCCAAAAGGGAACAGAGATGAAGTTGGACAAGGGAGACATTCTTGGCTATTCATTTATGCAAACTCACTTCGGGAAAACTTAAATTTAACGTTTTAAAGAAACCCATGGATGCGTAGATTATTCTCTTTAGGAAACAAAGCAGCACGAAAGCCTCTCATTGTAAACTATTTGACCTTATACTTTTCATGAGAGGAAAAATAGTGTTTCTGAAATAAAAAGAATTTCATGACTACCGGAGCTAACATTTCTGTCACTCAGGAAAATTCCTTACAATTGAACCATTCCTGCTCGGGAAGACTGTATTTTGTTTAGTCTGTTTGGGAATGTTTCAAGACCATAACCACTACTTAAGCATTATGTGGAGTGCAAAGCAGATGAGGTTATGGAGCGTGAGCTAAGAGCGTGCTTGTATGGCAATAGCAATCCTGAAAATATGTCCCATTGCGTAAGGACCTGAGCTCATCGGCCACCAAAATTTGCCCGTGAAGTGCTCACCATTCTCATCCCTCACCTAGGAGTTGTTAGGAATGACGGCACAGAGTTTCTCCAGTTAAAGATACACCTCACTGGAGACGTGCTGCACGTGAATTGCTACTGTCCCCTCACTCCTGGAGCTTCCTGCACCCTCCCAGCTACTCGGGTTGGGCTACTATAGGTTGGGATTTGGGTGGGAAAAGCGCAGAAGTTAAAAAGCTTTCAAGCAACTAACTAATGCCAGAGATTCACCCTTAGATCTTTTAGACTTCACTGAAACTTCAAGTCAGTAATAATCATTAGCTCTGTAATCTGGGCTTGCACAATTATTAAGCAAAACTGAAAAGGATAATTGCATTAGCAAGGTTGCACCCTTTCAGGAGAGCTTTCTTTTTTCCAGTCAATTTACAGTCGTATCAGGAATATCAAGCATGATAATTTCTATTACACGAAGCATACTACACTGGTCTGAAATTGAAGAGGGGACCAGATCTACCATAACCCGTCCTAATAATCACCATGGCTGCTCAGGTATTTAACAACATCAGTTGGTAAAGTAAGATGGACTTAATGTTGCTCACTGTAACTGGAGTTGAAATAAAATAAAATCTGAGTAACTAGTTTCAGGTTTCCATTAAAATTAGGAAGCCAGAGGTGGTAACTTCTTTAACAAGGAGTTCAACTTTGTTGAATATTTTTATCCCTGTTTCCCTTTCTTTGTACTGTCTTGGATCCCTCTACTGTAGCTGATAAGCTGGCATTATTTCTACCCTTAGAATGAAATGTTATCCATTGCTTCAGTAAAAAGAAGTGTTGCTGAAAAACATAGTTGCTTTTAATTTTCTATTTGTACTGATACTGGTGTCAGAAAACACAGCTGAACTTCCCTCCTCTTTTTCACCCTGACATGTGGTAGCAGTTAACGCTTTGGGTTTCAGTAAATAACGACTTACATGACATGTAAGTGGTTTTTAGATTTGTATTGTAAATTGTATATTGTAAGGTATCTTCATGGAAGCCTTTCTGGATGCCAACAACACTTCTTCAGACCATCTAAAGGGTCAAGTTTCAAGATGTGGGAAAAGGCAGATTTACATGGAAAGTACCTGTTTCCTGCAAGGAAAAGTCTGAACTGAGCAGGGAAAAAAACCCCAGAAATCTTAGAAACTATAGTTGCACACCAGGGCAGAAACCTCCAAAAGTCCCTCATCTTACTATTCCCACTGTTCCCTCTATATTTTCCACACATGAAGAGAAAAAAAAAAGTCTTCGGGCCTGGGGAAGAGGGTATAAGCCGTGTATCTCACCCTATAAACAGCCTGTTGCCAAGACTTCCCACAGGCCAGCATACTGATATATGAAGAGTTGTCCCAAAGACAGGAAAATTCTTCCTCTTTCTTCCCTCTCCTAACCCAGCGTACACTTACCATGATTTATATAATTATATCTTCATATGCATTAGCAGCATTTACACATAATATTTAGGATCTACATGGAATCATGCACTTTGCTGGATGAGACAGCTTCTAGACTTGCTTTACCCTTCTAAAACGTGTCTGCTACTCAGAGGGTACTGCAGAGGTCCCACAGCTTTGCAAGCGCGAGAGTGTCACCAAAACAAACCGACCAACCTGTTTCTTTCCCATTATTCATGAACAAGCAGGTCTCTTCTATTTTTCTGACCTGCTAATGTAATTTGGGTTTTACCGTGGCTACGCTGAGGAATGCGATGCTGGCTCCTTGAAAGGACGCGTCAGTGGGAACTGCCATGCGGCCTCAGCCGCTCCGTGGCAGGAAAAGGCAGGGGAGAAGCTCCCCCGGGAGCTGCGAGCGCGCGCCAGCTCGCGCGGGTCCAGGAGACACGCTGGCTCCGCGGGCTTCAGCCGGCGGTGACAGCCTAGCGCCTTCGCAGCACGCAGGAGCTCGCGGAAACGCGGTCTGCGAATACGCGGCCGTTACAGCCCCCGGGGCGTTTGGTCCTGGGCTCTTCCACGGGAGAAGCAGGAACGGGCTGCCGGTGGGCGGCGGGGATTTTGGCGGCTGGGGGCAGCGGGAGGATGAGGATGCACCCACTGGGCAGCCCGCAGTTGGCTGTGTTGGTCATTTATGACCTAATCCAGATGACAGTAAGTGACCTAAAAGATCTGATCGATTTTATCTCTCCTTTATAAAGTCTCAAACAGCTAATTTTTAGAGTGCTTTTCTGCTTTTATTTTCCCGGAGAGAGAGAAATAACAAAAACAGCCATAAAACCAGATACTGTTGTATTTATCTTTTTAATGTGTAGTAACATACAACGAGGAGGCACTCGGGGCAATTCTCCCAAATCTCGGCAGAACATTCGCTCATGCACATCGCCAGCTGTTTCATCTCTAATTAGAAAGATCTGGACTTGGCCACGCTGCAGCTATATATGATTACTGTTTAGTACCTAGCAGTCTGTTTTAATCCATGCATGAGCAGTTTTTTCCCCTGAATTAGTAGTGATGGATGGAGAAATGAAAAAAGGCCAGTATTCACTAATGATTACCTACTATTTAAGTACATACGTTGCTGATGGCAACGCAGTATGCACGCTTGATGCTGAAATATTGCTATAGGCCAAAGATTTACAGAAGTGCTTTTATAGTCTTCAAAATGGTATTATGAAAGTAAATTACTTATGAATAATAAGAAAACTAACAGCATTATCTGGCATAAATAAGAAAGTTCACCATCTGGTGTTTTTAAAATTAAAACCTTTGATGGTAATTACTTAGAACGCAACAAGTTTCCAAAATTCAGATTTTTTGGCATGATTCTCTCTAGAAATGTAGCACTCACATAAGTAATTAAGACTATAAATCTTACACTGGTTTGATTATGAACGATGAATCATTGTCTCACAATTACAGCAGGGGAAGAGGCTGCCAAATATGTCCATTTATCGATATATGCTTACAGAGCACTGGGTTAGGGCAATCTTAAGTAAAGTGTTATAACAATGTAAAATGAGATTTCATGATTTGCTCTAGGAGCATAAATTATGATCATTGTTATTGTTTTCCTGGCGCCTGAAGACGGATTTGGGATCGGACATTCAACTGATGCAGTCTAAGATTAAGCAGCAGAGCTCTCTTTGGAGCCTCTAGCCTGCAGAAATAGTCTAGCTGGAGTTATTAAAGTCTTTGTACGCTCAGAGCAAGATTTTTGCCCGTAGCATAGCTTGCTGTATTTGTTACATGCAACGTGTAAAATAGGTTTTCAATATAATACAGTGCACAACCTGAACAGAGGAAGAAGCAGCAGCAAATCCTCCAAAACCCTTAAGGCAGAGCGGATTCCTTAGAACAAGTTGCCTGGACCGAGATTTTTTAAGGTATTTAGGCACTGCTGCACTCCATTTATTTTTATATTTTTTTTAGCATCGAAGTAGCTGAACAGTCAATAGTCAGAGCACCTGGATAATTTTTCAAATCAGGGCCCTGTTATGCTTTGAAATCTTGTGCTAAAAACTGCACTATTTTTGGTTACATGCTCACTGTAGTTTGAAATGTGGTTTGTTGCATTTATCAAGCACACACATAGTTGTCATTCTTTGGGACAGGTGATAAGACAAGGGTTTCTACTTTTTTGGGCTTTTCCTCAATCACAGGCATTATTTCTATATTTTTAATGGCAAGTTCACCTTTTTGAGAAACTTCCCTTAGGGTGATAATTTTTCCAGCAACAAGCACAGTATTTTCCTTTTGGTTTCATAGTATCTCACGCAGCAGACAATACTGAGTTTCACATGCCACAAAAATAAGCAAGAAGCATGTACTCACCCACTTGCCCACGTTGGGATAGTCATGCTCTGGATCAAAAAGGTGTTGGTGCAGCTGGTATTCCCTGCTGAACTCTGCTGTGTCTGGGGTGTTCTCTAGACACCCATCATCAACTGCAAAAGTATGTTAGAAAAGTATTAGAAAATACATATGTTAGTAGCTTTGAAATAATAATAGCACACAGTAAGTGCCACATTAATCAGCAAACTTCTTAAATGCAATTATAAAAAAAAAAAAGAACTGGATGACTGGAAATATCAGGTATTTTTTTTCTTGTGAAAGGAGTTTGGCAGGATATATTTAATTTAAAAAAACAAACACACAACTTAATGAAACTTCAAAACTAAATAAATTTATTCTGCAAGCTCTCCTGCTCCTTTTTGTTTTTCTTTTAAATTAGTGACTGAGCTTGATTTTACATAGAACTGCATGTTATTCTGATTCAGAAGGGATCCTCTTAATTTTTAAATGCCCACAGGAAGTTGTAGAAATTGTTTAGGCAACACTTTTGAAGCTCATGGTAAAACGATGCTGTGAGCAAAGACATTTTCCTTCACTGAGCAGCTCTTCATGGAACCCAATTTCTGTTTTGCTACTTTATTCAAAATGGCTGAAAATGATTTATGCATCATAAGATCTCATAAAAATGCAGTATGTCAGAAGTTTTATGCTGAAGACATTTCTGCAGATTGGTAACTAATCTGATGGGTCCAGAAACCTCCTTTAATCACAACGGATGGTCTTGCAGGCAGGGTCACATCAAGGATAACACTCTTTTAAAAATCAGCTTATGGACTTTTTACCAAAAATAAGTCATCTTTAGGTTAAACAAAGATTCAGCAACTTGAGACCAGAGTAGCTCTTTGGATAGAGTCTGCTGCTGGAGCTCCCTCTGCTTTGTCAGCGTGGGGAGCTTGCAGGCCAAGTTCCTCCCAGACATACCCAAGGAGATCCTACCACCCAGGGCATGAAGCTGGGCATCCAAGCAGCTACATCTGCCAGCACACAGGCACTCCAGAGGACACACCTGTGGACTTGCCCTTCTGTCCTCATGTGATCATGATGTAAAAAGATGTGCAGATGGATTATCTTTTTCCCTTAGATGTGGGAAACGGTAAAGACTTGACTTAAAAATGAGTCGGTTCAGTGACCTGAGGAGGTTATTCTAAGTCCAACAGAGCCTGCTTTCTCTCTTTTCTCCTTAGAATGGGGGAAAAATAAAGTTGCCAGTAGGAAACAGGGGAAAACTAACCGTACTGGTTAAGTAACTCAGAAACCACTAAAGTTAACTACAAGCACTTAAAAATTATTTTGGTCTCAGCAGGGACAGTGTCATCTCAAGAGAGAAGCAAATGACAACAGAAATGTGGTAGACCTTCTCCGAGCATCTGTGTCATTTGGTAGAAAACACAAAGGGCAGCTGGACATATGTGTGCCCTCTGTGACTGCTATTCCAAAAGTCTTCAAGCTCAAGTGCTCCAGGCTCATGTATTCCCGCTGTGGAATGTGCACATGTAGACAGTGACTGGAAAAATTGTTTTCCATTAAGCAAATCCACAGATCTGGTTGAGGAAGGCCTCTGGTAATTTGTATGCATAATACAGTCACCACTTGAATTTCCATTTAAGGCTCTGAAAAACATTTTACTCTAATCCTTGTAGATACTATCTTCACTCTCAGCGTACCTACGACAGAGCCATTTATCTGAGCAGGCAGCGCTTCCCTAGGAATTCCCCCTGTGTTCAGATCTGGCTGTATTAGCTTAGCTAACAACTTTTATTTCACCTAAGAAAGAAAAATTGAAAGGATTTTCAAAGGCATTCCTCTGGATGCCAGATTTCTAATTTATTTATGTAGTCACCAACAGAAGTCTAATGGGCAAGCACAGAAGATAGAAAGTCTGTGTGTGTGTTTGTGTGAGAAAACCTAAACCCATCATTTGCAACTTGTCAGAGAGCAGCTGTATGGAACAAAACGGAAGATTAGACATTGTTTCAGAAGAGATACAGGCATCATCACCAAATAGGCTGTAATAGAAAACAGCAAGGAAGGACTATACAAAACTTTGTCGTATTTTTGAGTGAAACGTAAAAGCAATGTTTGCAAAACTTTTCATGACAAATATTTATTTTTTGATCAATTCTAAGCTAGTTAGAACATTTTTTTAATAAGAATAAAGGCAACTGTTTCGCATTATCCACATAACATAAAAGAAGGCTAAACAGAAAAGATTTTGAAAGGATCTCTTAGCTCACAAATAAAAAATGAGAGAAAATAAAGTGCTCCTTCCCAGTTCCAGCTCCCAAGGCAGCCAATGGGTGTTTTACTACTACTTTCAGTATTGGAAGTCATTCCTTGGCTCAAATAACAGGAAAAAAGATCAGTTCCCTCAGGGTATGTCTATATCATGCACATGCAGTGCTGCTTTAGAGACCCTTCAGCACCAGCCACCCGCGTGGCTTGGTCTACAGGCGGCTGCAGGCTGAGACGTACTGGGAGTCTCGGGTTCCGGACCACTCCGGCACTCCAGGGCCGCACTGCTCCTCTGCCAGAGCCAGCCTGCGTGCAACGCATTGGGGTACGTCCACGAAGTTCTCCATTTCTTGGCACAGATGCACCCTCAGTGAGCTATAAAGCCACGTGGCTTGGAGCCAAGGTATCTTAAATATTGACTCATGGTCTGGGTTGGAGATCAGGGCAGACAGTTTCATTCCTCTTGGCACAATGAAAGTCTCTAAAATAAGGGTAAACCTCATCTGTGCAGAATGATAACTTTTTTCAGGAGCCAGCCTAAAAATGAACTCCCTCAGGAACAAGACGCTACTATAAACTTCACCATCTTCTACTCCAAGGTCAAGATGATTTCTTCCACCTCACCTTCTCTAGCAGTCATATAGCAATACAGAAGGTGGATATATTTAAAAAAAATCTCATCTAGAACATCCGATTGCTCAACAGTTCTGCTCCTGGAAGAGAGAATGAAAAAAACCCCCCATTGCTGATCAAGTGTTCTACTGCCTAGTCCAGCACTGAAAGACTCAGCAGTACAGTGAAGGCAGACGTACAAAGGCTGCAGCAGAATTACCTGTTTTTCCAATAGGGCAGGGATTTGGAGGGTCAGGATATCCTTGATCTTCACTGAAATCCTTTGGTACATTATCTCCTGTCAGCTCAGCCACGATATTTGGGATATTGCCATAAGGACCCAAGTGCTGGAGACCCTCATGCGCACCACCTAGCAAAGACAATTTACACACACTGTCTTTTTACAAGATTATCAGTGCTTTAGTTTCTTCAAGTAATCCAGACTTAGATTTAAAATATATATATAATTCATAGAGACAGACAGAAGTTTAGATTTCAAAAGTCTTTTCTAGAAACATAACCCTGTGACCTAAACCAGATAACTTAGGTAAAGAAAAATGAGACTAGGAAACAAAATCAGCCACTTATTATTAATTTTCGGGTTGTTTTTTTTCTTAACTATATAAGTTATAAGTAAGAAAATGCAAATAAAAAAAGCATGAGACAGTGATGGAACTTAATATATTTACTGCACAATCATCTTCAGTCACTAATACTGTTACTGTTCATTGTAGCAACTAATAATTGAAGAAGACATGGCAAGACAGCATCATGGCAAGAAGACAAAGTTGATGATACTGTTGGAAGAAACAATACTATTTGCACAGCCTAGAAATACAGTAATAAATTAAGTCACGTGAGGGGACCTGAGATATTAGAGCAAATTTGGTTGCATACAGCTATGAAAGTTATTTTTAAATGAAACCATTTCATAAATGCAAGTTTGAGGTTCCTGCAGTAATGGTAAAAAGTTAAAAGTTCATATTGTTGATGGGAATTCCTGTGCATGTACGTCTACCCAGTAGTCACTATGGCATGAAACATGACATTCAGTGGCTTTTACACCTTTACTTAATAGCTCAGTTCTAGATTCAGGCTTTTATATTTCCCCTGTGGGACTCAGAGCACCATCACTGCAGGGTTACAGGGTGGCAGAGGACATGATGATGGGCCTCCTCTTCTGGGGCAAACCCGCGCAGGAATGGCGTGCTACAGCCGGCCCTGGTAAGAGGCTCTGTATGGAGAGAGGCGAGAGGGGGTTGTGGCTCTCCTTCCTTCTTCCACCTGCCTCAGCTTGGGTGCCTTGCCTTTGACAAGTAGGGAACTTGTTTTGGGAACCAAGCTCAGGCCATTTTTTCTATATTCCTCTCCACAAAAATTTATCTGCTCCCCATCTTTTCTGCATGCATTATTGGCCAAATGCATCTGCAGGCTAAAACCCAGCTGCCTGAAGACTTTTCTAAATACTGTTGTACAGAATTATTTTGAATTTTAGATAAATAAAAACTTAGTTTCAAGCATGCTTTTTGCCCCTGCCATAAGACAATCACCACACACACTGCAGCAACAGCTAATGTAGTTATTGAGTACCGAGATGGTTGTGTGACAGCAGAGCAACGTTTTTGTTAAAATCCTATATAATGAGGGGTAACAACATACAGGCAACATATAAATTACACTAGTAATGAATGAGAGGAGAAGGAATTTGAATGATGGGAAAATGGGAGTTAAAGAGTGAACGCAGACACAACTGTGTGGGTAAATAGCACGATCACTGCATTACCACCAATTAGTCTTATTTTCAACTTCGAGAGTTTTCATAGATCCAAAAGATTGGAATAAAGCTTTTGAGCGTGAAAGCTACTCCAGAAGAATTATTCAGTGCTCCTGTCCCAACTTACAAATAGATACTAGCAGTCTAAGTTGCATCTTTTGTGCAGCTAGGCATTGCAATCTAACATAATAACTTTCAAAAATTGCTAACATTAGGCAGTCTTGACAAATTTTGTATTAATTTCTACATTTAGAAGTAGTAGCTGAGTCAGACTGTCTATATTTTGCAAACAGTCAATTGGAAGGTGGCATTATAGTACCAGAAGCAAGTTAGTCTATAAACATATATACTTCAATTTTATTTCCATGATGGACTCAAATCTAATAAAAACGCTAATTTTTTCCCCTCAAATACAGGTTTCTTATTCTGTAATGCAATGTTGAAGGAAAGTGTTAGAGATATGTAACAAACATAAATGTACTCCTATAAAAACTTTGCATGTGTTTTATAGGAGGTTTTCCCTTGTAGCTGACCATAAGACCTGGTACTAAAACCAGAATATAGTTATACGCACTATGAACTTTTTTACACATTTACAGTCCATAGTCAACACAAAGATGATGCTTGTAAGAACTGTATAGATTCACAATAGCGCTATGGTGATGAGGTTGAAAAAGTATAACATACATTTAATCTAATGTCATTTAATCTCACGTCTCACGTGTAGCGTAAAGTATTTCTTTCACACTGAGCTCCTTCACATGAAAATTGATTGCATATATGTACTTAAAAGCATCAGGTTATGATTCTGCTGTAAACTACAGAACCACATAATCAATACGTGTTTGAACATCCTGTATACAATGTGGTTCACTATGGGACAATCCATCAGATAGAAGCGTATCTACGCTTGTATGTGGCGCAGACCTCTTGGCACCAAAGCTCCATCCATAAAGAAAACAGAGGTACTTAGCAGGCTCCAGTGTGCTATATATACATATAAGTTTAAACCCACTGCCAAGAATTCCCTTGACTGAGTACAAAACAATCTTTTTATATTAATATAAAGGATTGTTTCCTTTAGGTATAAATGTCCAGGATCACTTAAGGGTTTTTCCTTTCTTTACAAAAGAGCTGGAGACAATAGCACCTGCTCTGGTGCCATAATTTAGCACGCTTGAGTGATTTAATAGCGTTAGCAAAACTCATTCCTTATAAACTCTGACAAATAGTGCACTCAGTAAAGACTGCAATAGTAAAAATGAAATGCTATGAATATACCAAATAGGGGTATTGTGTACAGTAATTCACAAGCTGCATTAGTTTTGGTATTGTAATGTTACAAAATTATTTGAAGACGTGTATTAGGATTAAATACGCTGCAGCTACCAGGTCAAAATTTTGTGATACAAGCATACACAGACAGGCATAAGATGGGTCTCTTGAACCTTGAGGCAGAGACTGAAAGAAAAAGACAAGACAACTGAATGTCAAGGAAATTTTCGTAATTCCCTATCCAAGGGAAACGTGAGACACACCATTGTTAAATTATTTGAAGCTGGACTAGCAAAAATCCAGAAGAATAGTACAAAGAACACTCCTGGACTGAGAAAGGGCGGGCTAGATAAACCTATGTTTTTCCCATCTCTGCTTGCTTCTTGTATAAACTGGCTTCTGTGTGCCACATACTAGCAAAAAAACCCACCAAAACAATCAGCTCCCTTTCACATGCAGGATTTCTGTGGGAACATGTAGTTATTTTATGTTCCTACAGGACAAACTAGAAGTTTAGGTCTTTGGACAGAGGCCAATATTGCCCCAAGGAAGCTTTGGATTTCGTTTAAGATATATGCATGTATGTAACCATCTTCTGTCACTGGGCTTGAACTGTTGCAGGGTGGAAAACAAGAATGGAACAATGCCTCTTCCCTTTCCTGTAATTCTGGAAAAGTCTTTAATCACCTCACCAACTGCTGGTATCACCTCAATTAAAGGTACTTGGAATGACTAAAAATTTAGAGTGCACACATTTTAGCTCATTTCTCTGTAGAAGCAATATTGTCTCTATGGGAGGGACGACAATGCAGCCACTCCATTCTTGGAGAAAAAAAACAAAAAAAAGAAAAAAGAAAAAAAAAGGAAAAAGAAAACACAAAGAGCAGCTAGTTTCCCTCCAATATTGAACGTTCCCCTGATCAAACACATCCAACAGAAATGCTGTCAGTCCACTGAAGTTCTAGCTGCTGCTACCCATCTATTGGTACCATAAAGCACGACTGAAACAAATCTGCTCTCAGGAGAAATTCCCCACATCAAAAACAAACAGGCAATGCTGCCCCAGAATGAAGTCAGTGAGAATGGATTTTCAAAAGTGTAAAATGATTGCAGAACCTTTAAAGACAAGTAATGGGACAAATCTGCCTTTCAGTCTGATTGGACTGGATAGGGTTAACCCACTTCCAAATTCAGAAAAGAGGTGGTTTGGCCAGTCTTAGCAAGGAGATACAAAACAGAATGGAGCACGAGTATCTGATGTAAGTAAATCCCAGATCCCAAATTAAAGCCCTTTACTTAGACAGTCATGCTAGACGCCCTAGTTTTCATATTTTTGCTCTTAAACATCAAGAGGCAGATTCTTACAGTGTCCACGCCCTTCCCAGATGCCGAGAGGAATACTCTCCCCGAGTAAGAATTGCACCTCTCACGATCTTGACCTGTACAAACTCCAAGCAAATACGAGCTGCCAGGGAAGCCTGGTATACCTTACCCCATTTGTCTAGGGTTCCTGAGGCGCTAAATAGGTATTAATCAGAGATGCAATACCATCTTTGCTACTTTGCAAAGTCTTTTGTTAATCAAGACTGTTCGTTCTTATCACAGGGAAAAAAATCTTCAAAATTATTTCCAGCGTGTCCTCTCTGATACAGAGAGATCTTTTTCCTTTCACCTAGACAGCTTTCCATACTGTCCTGCGCTCCTGTCCCGGGTCATCTTGCTGTATCTACCTTTGCTGTGTCATTGTCACATTCAAAAGTGATGTCTCTTCCCTAATCACGTGCAAGTCTAGCAGAATGCTTTCTTGTGCTCCTGTATCTTAAAAATGGGACACTATCCACTGACTTCCCTCTTCCTTCCCTTTATTATCTGCAAGACTCCCCACCATGTAATCTGATTGATTCAAACTGTCAAAAAAATCCTGAATGCAAAAAACACGGTTTTGTTTTCCTTACCCTTTTCTAACAATACTAAAAGCTTTACAGTCCCAGTGCCACTTCCCCCGTGTGTCTTCAGCCAGCTTCATCCTAGAGAGTCCTATCCTGGTTGCTGAGATTGATTAAGATCAGGAAATGAGATGCACTGAAAAAAATGATAAATTATTACATTTTCTCTCTTCCACAGAAGCTGCTAAATAAGAGAACAGGGAAGGAGAAAAAGCATAGAAGAACCAAGAACAGAAAAATGCAAACCTAACCAACTTCCTTAACCATTCGAGAGCATGCCTCGGGAAACCCAGGACAACTAAAGCTATACATACTCAAGCATCCCAGATTCCAGACTCAGCTTGTCTTCTCCTTAATGACACAAAGTTTCTTAAAACTATAAAAATTAATTTTCTTTTTCTCTGCAGAGGGACAAAGTCCTTTCAATGTGTTTTCTAAAGCCTTAAGCACACACGTCACACAATTACTGACCTTGCTTTCAGTGAATAATTCCATTTTATCCCATATTTTAATTACAAACAGTACAAATATTTAAGATATGAAATGCTTTTATTGTGAAATGGTTAGGACCAAAGTAACGCCCATGCCTCTCTCACAATATAAATTTATAACATTGGCTTATATGCCATTATTATCCATTATTCACACAATAAAAAAGATCCAGCAGCTCACTTGCTGACAAAGCGCAGAAGCAATCTCTTACGCCTCCCTTAGTTGAGCAGTCCTCTAATGGACTATATTAATTTGCCCTTCAGTCTGAGCAGAAAGCTTTCTCCCTTCACCGTGTGGACAAGCTTACCCTTTTTAGAAGCACGGTGCAACCCGCAGGATGGAGCGATCGGCCCCCTCTGCCACGCTGGCATCAGCGGCGTCAAGGGGAAGCACGTCCAGCAAACACCACATGCGGGTGCTGCCCTAACATCTCCTTGCCAATGCCCACGTGTGCGGCGCGTGGCTTTATGAAACGGGTCAACAGATGGAAGCCGGCGACCTACTTTATCCCACGAAGGACGGGGCACTACGTCAATCCCGTAAAGGTAAATGCGCCGATGAAAGACTCGAGCATTTTATTCACTGGCATTGACACTGGCTGCGTGAGAAGCCCACATGCTCCATCAACATCAACATACTCATATTGAGAAATACTCCTTTTGCTCCTCTAATGCAAAGCATGGAGGCACCAGAATTGTCCAGAACAGGACCATATTTTCTGTCTACTGCTCCACTGAACCTTATGATATTTTCCTGTTCGCTTCCCCATTCACAGTCACATCAATTCTGTTTTCCGTGCAGATGGCTCAAAGTCCTAGCTGGCTCTTCAACAGAAGTGTTTAAAAGCTTCGTATGCCTGTCTGACAGCTGCCACCAGGGTAGACTTTCTAACTCCCCCAAATGTCCTCGTGGTGAACAATACCAGTGTGGGGCTACAAGGCTCCCAAGTGTCTGCTTCGGTTGAGCTGGTATGACATCACAACTCCTATCAAAACTTCTGCCAACATGGCTGGAGTCAAGATGAGGTTTCTCTTGCACTTGAATAAAAGCGTCGGCAGACGATGAAGATGTAAGAGAGCTGTGAGATGAAGAGCCCTGCCAGGTAAGACCGGGCCCAACGCTGCTCTTTGGCACGGCAAGAGGGACTCAGGCCAGCTAACCTGATGTGCTAAAGCGTCCCAAGGGGAGAAACCAGCTTCTTCCTCCCTCCTGTTCAGCAGCTGAGAACATTCTCTTCTCATTCATCCCCGCAGCAGCTGTGAGGGCACTGCTGAAAGCACGCACGATGGGAAGCGCAGAGAGAATAGCTCTGGAAACCTCCAGAGCATGCCAGAGATCCTCTCTCCTGCACACGACACCACAATCAAGAAAAGCAAGAATCTCTTCTTTGTCTAGACTTCTAAAATGCCTTTTCCTAGAACCAAATGAATTAAAAAGCTTTTCTTACTGTGAGTGAATTTAAAATTCAGATGGGAGCCAGGGAAATGCACTTGATTTGGAGAACAATTACGAAAAGGTATAAATCCTAACTAATGTGCCCAAGGATTTATTTTATGCATGTGAAAGACAAGCAGGGAAAAAAAGCTTGGAAAACAAGAGCTCATCATAATTTGGCTGATCTTCGCTGGCAGGTTTTTAAATACTTATGGACCATATTCCATTGCTAGATAAAATGTTACAGTTTCATATTAAATTTCTATATACCATCTGCCAACACTAGAAAACGGAAGTACTATAAAGCATCAGACAATACAGAAGCTATCATATGCCCTCCCCTCCTCAGGTTTCTTACCTCTCGTATTAGATTATTTCCCTCTTGTAACATGTACCAAGAAATAATTGTGGGTACAAATCCCATTTTGATTGATAAATTACCTTTAGGTACATGAGAATCTACTTAACTCTCAATCCCTTCAGTCCTGCCACCTTTCTTCCCTGAGAGAGTCCCATCTCACAATGCTTTCTCCTTTGGCAGCATCTTTTAAAGACGATTTTATGAATAGCAGCAGTAGTCTAGACCACATAGCAGCGGTTAGTAGGAGGTTTTAAGAGCTGGTGTCACTTTTATCTTCTTGGTTCCTCAGAAGAGGGATGTGACACCTGAGCTCCCTCCTGCAGCCATGAGAAGACGACTGCTGTATGCACGTCACTTCAAGAAAAGGTTCCAAAACCTCAAATCTAAATAGGTCCCTTAGTCAGACCCACATGCAAATAACAAAGATCTAGGAGAAACAGAGATTAATAGGCTTTTCTTCTTGCGTGCCCCATTGACTGACTTCTCTGACGAGCACACTAGTTTTGAGAACTTTCCCTGCCTCTCCCCAGCCCCACCGAGGAGACAAGCATAGTGCCTGCCCACCTCCTGCAGCACGGAGGCGTCGAGGAAGGGCAGTTCCTGAGCTTCCGAAACGGCAGAGCCCACAGCGGTGACGCCCACAGCCTTCGCTGGATCCTGCCCTTGCTCCTCGAGAGGGAAAGCCGTCAAACACATTGTGGTAACACGGTACCACCTCCACGTAGCGATACAAACACCAGCTTTGCTTCCTTATTATTCACTGCTTGTCAAGTTATTATTAATTCATATGGAACCAAGGATATTACGGGCCAAATTTTCAAACGCTTGGCTTTAACAAAGAACAAATAAAGTCATACCACCCCATTATTTTCCTGTTTGTGGAGTTACAGGTACAATCGTTTCACATGCAGTTTCTTCACAGAGCTGTGCTATACCACTTACTCGGATAAAGAAAATCCACTGTAAACCACCATTGTCATTAGCTTTTAAATTCAGGAATTAGCATTCTAAATCACCTCTCTCACAACACGCACCACTGCCTGACACTCAAATTATAGTTATGCTTGACATTACAATTTGGGGAATAAAAATACAAAGAAAATTATAGGTATTTTTAATCAGATCTATATAAATCCAGATGTCTACCATATTAATGTATAAAAAAGTGTAGGTTACAAATTTTATGTTACAAATTTGAGATGTCCATATTAAATTTTGAAATTATTTTTCCTGGGCTCTTTCAGTAATTTGCAAAAAAAAACAAAACCCAAAAACCAAAAACAAACCACCCTGAAACCAGAGACTAGTGGAGCGATGTTGGGGTTTGATTTTGTTTGTTAAATGTCAGGCCCATAACGCAGCATTTGATTAAAGTCATGTGTGCTTCAGCAAAAGCAGTCCCAACGTGAACGTAACTTTTATGTCTTAACTGTAGCAGGACTTTCTTTATGGAGCAGATATAATAATCCAAATCCCAAATGATCCTGTGGTCTCTTTGCACTAAATTGGCAGTACAAAGCGGCCCCAGAGCAGCAGAACCGGCTGCGGGAGGTCTGCCCCAGCTCGGGGACTCCTACACCGCTACCCCCAGATGCTGGCACAGAGGATGTAAACTAGAGCCACCACATTGCCATACTTGCTGACCCCCAGATGCGTGTCATGTGTCAGTGGGTATTAGTTCTAGTCACCCAAGGAAGTCCAAATATATTCGGATGCAAGCACAGCACACCCTCGCCCAAAAGCAAACAAGTGCAAAGCTCATTTCTGCCCTGGTTTCCCTGAGCGCATTCAGAAGCAAAAGTTTTGGCACCTTTCTAACAGGGAGATTTTACTCTCCTTGTAGGAAACAAGTAGTGGTCTTGTGGGTATGTTACAGGGCAGACAGCAAGGTAATCCAGCGCTGTCTTAGTTTTCTTCTCAGGAAAATGTAAACAGAACAGACATTATTAATATGCATCAGTAATCTGCATAATTTTACAGAAAGTAGATTTCATGCAAAGTGCTATTTGTACAGTCTGTGCTGATAATTAACTACCAGTTATTAGTAGAAATATCAGCATAATGTTCCAGACTCCGAGTTTTATCATCTCTTTTATCATCTGTAGCAAACAGTAAGGACCTTCTTCTAAATAAATAAGCAGGTATTTATTTCCTTTCAAAATAATCAAATAAACCTTTTCTCAGTAGCTATAAGCCATCTCTGCAGGAGAGTCAAAAGCCTGCCAAAGAGGCATCGTATTTTCTTATTCCTTATTATCAGGATTTGAGAGACATCAATTAAAGTTGTCACTGAGAGTGACAGCATTGCACCCCTTTTGCAGATTGAAAACTTCACAGAATCACTAAAGTTGGAAAGGACCTTCAAGATCATCAAGTCCAACCATTAATCCAGCACCACCGTGTCCCCTAAACCATCTCCTGAAGCACCACATCCGCACGTTTTTTGAACACTTCCAGAGATGGTGACTCCACCACCTCCCTGGGCAGCCTGTTCCTTCAGGCTCTCTGGGCTGTCATGCCAGCACCTTTATCAACCACCATCTCTTCTGAAGGGTTTTTAAGAAATAAAAACAAAACAACCAAATCAAACACAAACAAACCAACCACCCAAGATACTTTCTGTTATATTGCATTGTACAGGAGGCAATGAAAATCTAAGGAGATGATACTTGCAAAACAAAAATAGGACTTCACATTTCCCATCAAGAAGTGCTATAAACTGCCCGAGCTGAGCTACTGGTGCCCCCGTGTGTTTAAGTGAGATTTTACTGTTCTCCTATGCATGCTATAATAGTCCTGAAATTTGCGTTACACACATATTCCCTTACCCTCCTCCCCCCAAAAAACTTCAACATTGGCACAAATATATAAGCATGCAAGGAAAGAAAAAAAACATGTGTTTACTTCATAAACTCCCTGCAGGCAGAAAAAATAACTTCTATGTTTTTGAAATGTTGTCGGCATTTCTTTATTTTATTCTTTTGTCCTCTATTAACATAGATACAGCCCCTTTCTTGTGTATAGGAAACCTGAATATAGCCCAGTGGTCCTTGTACGGTATTTTAGCAATGAACTGAAACAGTAACTACAGAAACTCATTAAAAACAAATTCCTATTTTGCTTTTCTACGTTTTTTCCCCTCTTTTTACAGATACTGCTGAGTGGCTCCACTATAGCTTTCTGAAAAGGTAAATTAACAAGGGGAGCGAATATTATCAGGGAAATTAAAGCAGTGAATACGGGTTTATTAACTTTTAGGAATCGGGAGACGTGCAGAAAGAAAATCTGTTCAGCGGTCAGCAAAACCAGCTGCTCCTAAGATACCGCCTCGGGTGTTAAAAACCTCTTCGCTTGACACTCATCACGCGGGACCTGTTTGGCTGCTGCCGAGCTGACACGCCACGCACCATCTGCCGGCTGCGGTACACAAGTGCAGGGAACCAGCCAGCCAATTCCCGTTTTTGTGACATATCTACCCTGCGAGCGGAGGCCCGGAGAAGGAGGAGAGCTGAGGCTGCCTCCGCGCCTCCCCGCGGGCGCGGGGCGGAGAAGCCACGTCCGCCCCGGGCTGCTCAGCGGGAGGGAGAAGCCTCGGGTCCCCCAGGCCTCCGGGCTCCCTGCACCGCACACAGCTGCAAGGTCACAGCAATTTCTTGGCAGGTTAAACTCTTTATCAGGCATTTTCGTGACTCTACTCCTGTTTTAGCAGCTTGACCTGAGGCAATGGGTACATTGACAAGCGCCAAAGGAAGGAGAAGAAAAAATAATCACGTACTTACAGATTTCAACACAAGAAAAGGCAGTAATAACTTCTTTCCATTAACAAGCTGTACCTTGTTTTTCTATCCTTCATCAAGAAAATTGTCTGGTCACTCAGGAAAGAGAACACATGCTGATAAACATACTTTCAGAAGTGTCCATCTTTTAGTTGTCTTTGGTATACAGCAAGTTTGTGACTTCATTGACTACAGCAAGTCAGCCCTAAGCTTTTTTTCAGGGGAAAAAACCTCAAGAGACCAAGTATAGATCCTTGCAACACATTCACCCTCCGGATTTTAGCATTTTAAAGTCAAAATATGATGATTAACACCAGAAAAAATGTAGACAGCTGAAACAGAAAATGGGCATAATGAGGAAATCTGCTTATGACCTAACAGCACCAGCATTTTTGTTACATATAAAATTATTAAGATCTTATTCAGCTGGAAAAGTTATTATAATAATCACTCAAATTTGCAAACATTTCATTATAATCAGGCTGCTAATATAAACTTGTCTACATTACAGCAGCCTAAATTTGTTCCCAAATTCCAAAGCCACAGAAATTAATTTTTCCTGGCAGCACCTCATTTGCAAGTGTACAAATATAAGGGGTGAAATCTTGGCCTTTTGAAAATGAGTGGTACTTCTGGAATCCTGACTCGGCTGAAGCTGATGGCATCTGCAGCTATCAACACTTGCTGCACATCTACATTGCTGGGGCAATTTCTGAGAAAAACATTTTGTTAAGTAAACCAGTTTTTTGTAGGAACATACTAAATTTATTAAGCTCTGATTGATAAGGGGTTTTTTATGCTGAGATGCAATATTTTGTCAAAATAAGAAACAGATGCACTCCAGAACAGTCAGTGGGCTGACGGTGAGGATGCTGGCATGCGATGGACTTGATTTTAAACTGTCTACATTGGTCACCGCAACCTACAGTCTGAAAAATGTCTGGAAGTCAACACTCCTGGCAACTCAGAATTTCTCATAAATAATAAGAGTTTCATACCCAATTCTACTCTCCACTACTTTCAGGCAAAAATTCCCAATGAAGACAGCACCTCAGGAGAGTAGCAGAATTACTGCTTTGCCATGATGGTAGGATGAAAACACTATTTTGCTGTGACATATTCCAGTTACTGTTAAAACTCTTTCTTCCCTGCCCCCTTAGTTTTCCCTTCTATTATATCTTGTGGATGTTTTTAAGCACCCTCACACAGAATTATTAGCCAGTGATAACAGTGTAACTATGTTGTGAAAAGCCTATAGGTGAATCCTTCAGAAGCTGAAACGTTGTACAGTTGTACTCTAAAATTTTTCCTATAGCTCAGCCATAAATAACTTATTGTTCATATGGATACCACTGGGAACATCAATCACAAGTCCTCTGTCAATTCTCCTCAATACCTGTCAGCCAACACCTCTGCTACAGGCACAGGTTTTTTTCCTTGAACATTACAACCCGTGACACTTTCTTGTGCTGCTCACTTCACCTCCTTGCACATTGGCCAAGAAGCATCTGAGACAAGTAAGCTGCAAGAGCTCACCACCATCAGAATCATTCTTCCAGAAAGTCCAGCAGGTCTGTTTAGCAAAGCAGAGATTGGAGCTTCCTCCTCTGAGGAAATTCTGTTTCTGTATCTTGTGATGGAATTCCACAAAACATGTGTGTAAGATCCAGCCCCCCGCCTCCCAACAAACCAAAAAAACACCAGTTCAGAAAGGTCACAATATCTTTACTACACTGAGCATTGCACTTCGTTAAAGGTCTTCTCCCACCTTAATGATTCTATGATCTGCCCGTAACAGGTCAATGCCTCATGGGCGTCCGCGTTCAAATGCCTCCTGTCCTCGTTCCTCACCAGAGGACAAGGCCCTTGCCTGAATCCAGTTCCTGCTCTGTTCTGTTCAGAAAACATTGGCTGACTGGAGCTGCTGGGAGGTCAGGAATGCCAGTCCCATGGCAGTAACCGAGTAGTGGGCAGACTGTGGGGAAAAACAGTAAAAACTGCAGGTTTTCAGGCAGATACCATATGTGGAAGTATTATGTATGGGAATCTTTTACAGAACTGGACTGTTTTGAATAAATGTCTTTCCATGCCATTTTAGCAGCTCTGTTTCCAAAGCAGACACCTCATAGAAAGTCAAACCCATTGTGCAGGTTTTCCCGCAAATTATGCAAAAATAAATATTTAAAGAGGATAAAACAGAGCATTGTTAACTGATTAGTAATTGGTATATTAAATTCTGAAGTCTTTCACAATGTAATAGTTAAAAACACTGGTACAGAATGAAGTGCAAGTTTTGTTAGATTAGCTGTAATTCATAGTCGATATTTAAAGCTAAACTCATGGTGAAAATTTGCTTAATTATATGTACTTTTAAAAAAAGCAGTATGAGAAAATATTGTATAGAATGACATAAGACAATGTTGATCTTGTAACTGGAACCAACACTTTCAAAATGTTTTCTTAAGTTGAAGTTGCTAATCAGATATTTTGAGAGATATCTATTTATCTATCCGTCTACGATAGACACATATCAACACAAGAAACCAAAGAAAGAGCAAGTGATTACTATCTGAAAAACTTACTGCAAAACAATCTATGAAAAGCAACGTTTGACATGAAAGTCTGATTTGCATGCCTATTTCTACACTGATTGATAGAGTTCACCTCAGAAGGCTTTTTTGCTTTTGCAGAAATTTCTCAGTAAGCTGCTAAATATCCATGGTAGACTTGAAAAAAGAGAGTCATCCTCATCTGATCAAGAGAGAAATGTTAAATATGATAAATAAACTGGATTTATCACCTTTCAATTTTACTCTGTTATATACACAGAAGGTATTTTTATTTTAAAAAAGGGGAAAAAAAAAAAGAGGGGGGAAGAAAAGAGTTTTCCCAACCTGCTTTTTGTGGAGTACTGTATGGATGACTGGAAAACTAGTATTCGAGTCTCACAAGCACCAGAAAAGTTTCAATATTTGAAAGAAGAGATTCTTAATCTGGTTTTGCTAACATTGTAATTGGAAAGTAATGGCAAACAGCTGAGATGAAACATTTGTCAGAGATCCAGACTTGCTTATCTTTTCTAAGGTTTAAAAAAAAAAAAGAAAGGCTGGGGAAAAGGAGGAGATGGAGAGTAAAATTACTGACTTCTACCAGTCTGTCCCAAATCCTCTACATACACACACACACACACACACAAAGGAGGTGAAAGGGCACAGACCAAATTTTATTCCTTAAGCCTAAGGAGCTTAAGTTTGCAGAAAAGCATATGTCCACCAAAGTTTCTTTAGAAAATACATACGCTTCGGTCTGCAATTAGCTGGCAGAAATGCCTATTCAGCTTTAATTTTCTCCTTAGCCTCCAGGACGGCAATTGTATCTCTTTGGCTAGGATAGTCTGTAAATCCACACGGAGACAAAATAAAAGGCACAGACTTATGACCTGTGAAGGCTTGTTACACTGTGCCATATTGGTTTAATTCTGAGGGAAGGGTTGAGAGTTTCTGTCCTCTTTTGTCATTTGCACATAAACTACACTCCTTGGAGCTGCATACCTTCAACCTTTTGTTGTAATCCCAAAATAAAAGCTAGTTTATTACAACTTGAAGAGCAGTACATTGCAACATTATCCTAATACGCTAACATTTGAGCCAGATATTTCAGACGGTTTGCATAGTTACAAAAAACTGGTTCCAAGGAAAATTTACGAGACCAGAAGTGCTGGCCAAAAACATGAACCTGAGCCCAGAGCATTCGCACAGCAACACGGTGTTGAGGTGCTACTCGTGGACGCGGGGAGAGGGGTAGCTGCCTCCTTCCCACCAGGGCAGCAGGTGCCCTGCGGGGTCCAGCACTGACCCTGCCCACAGGTTTCTGCAGCGCGTCGGAAGAGCCCCTCCGTATAAAGGTTTCTCCCTCTATCTCGCATGACACCGCAAACATTTGATCTCTTCTGCTCTGCAAGTGTTTCTAAAAATTCATGAGGTTTGGGCTCTAAAGCTCACATTTGTTTCATGTGAAATATATATGTGATATATTTATACACGCTATTGGGGAACAATTTAATAAACTGGTTGCTTTGAGGTACTAGAGACCAGATGCTTCTAAGACAATGTTACTTTTTCTACAGAGCCTGTACATTAAAAACACCCACTACTTCTTCTGCTAAAATCATTACATTAAGGCAGGTAAAAGATAGAGATGACTTTAAAACAAAGATCAGGCAACAACATGGTGACAAAGTCCATGATTTTAAGCTCAGAATATTCTGCATCTACACGCAAAACAATAATTATTCAAAAGATACTAAAAAATTCATCATAAGTGGAAGTAGAAATTAGCTACCTTCAATGCTCTGTGGACCAACTAGATTCATAGCCTGGTGTGCTGGGTATTCTACCCGGGGTCTGGCAATGCCCAGTTGCTCCATAACCCCATGGAGCAGCCTCTGAATATCTGCTTCAGAAACCCTGTCAGGGGTCCTAGAGCTGTGGCTAAAAGCTGAAGCCAATCCAAATGCCAGCAGAAATACCACATTACAAAGCAAGGTAGCTGTCATTCTGGTAGCCGTTTTCATCCTGTGAAAAAGAAAGGAATTTGATTATAAATGATAGTGGGAAAAAAGTCCAGTATGCATGCTGGAAATAACTTCTGATCTTACCACTCTATATCACAGTTTACCACCACAGCTTCCAGGGGCAGCTGGAAATCTAGCCAGCTGAAAACTGGGGGGGGAGCAGGCGGAATAGGGTGGATAGGTTCTTCTCTTCTTAAAAAAAAACCAAACCCACCAAACCCTAAGTAGCAAACTACAGAAATAAATATTCCGATTTGCATTTGCCCAGAATATTCATTAACAGTCGACTGCAAACAAAATGGATCCACTGTTTAATTTAATGAGACTATCTTTCCCCTCCCCCCATGTTTATTATGCAGTTTTATAAACCTCTGGGCTAACAGCAAAGAACGCTTCAGCTAGGAACTGCGTTTTTGTTTTCCAAGCTCTATTCTTGCATTGCCTGAAAAATTAATCACTAGAAACTGCTGAACAACCTGGATTATGTTTTATTTATACCTTAAGACAAGAGGCTTCCTACTTCATGTGCATCATCTTCCCCACCTGAAGCAAAGATGTTTCACTTGTTTCCTTTAATCCCTTTCACTAAATGGCTGCACAGTGTAGTTTAATTATGGAAAGCAAACAAACAAACAAGCACCACTTACTGGACTCTTTGAGAGGCCGAATTTTAATGAGAACGCTTGTTCCTTAAGGCTCCCTTTCCTTCACATCAGAGAATAATTAAAATGCATCATTTCCAATCCCTCGGATAAACAAAAGCCCCTCAAGTCCCCCTTGTCTTCCTTAAAACACGTACAGCTGCCTGCTTTCTCCCGCCAGAGGCTTACACTGCTCGCTCCAACCTCCCCACGCAGGACACCTAGAAACGTCTTTGAGGCAAAAATGGCTGGAAAAAAAAAAAACAACCACCCAAACCCAATGCTGGAAATCTTCCTCGCTGCGCCTGTGCGCGGCCCCGCCGCCCACCTCCGCTTCATCAGCCCCCGCAGGAGAGAGCCGCCCGCGAGCGGGCCTGCTCCTCGCCGTTTCGAGGAACAAAAGCAAGCCTGCTTCTACAAAACATGCCCCGCTACCATGCCGGCGAGCAGGGCTGCCGCCCCGCAGCCGGACCGTAACCCGCCCCCCTTCCCCCGGGGCAGCTCAGCAGCGGAGCGGGCGCGGAGCCCTCCCCCCCCGCCGGGCCCCGCCGCCGGCCGCCGGCCCCCGGGAGCGCCGCACTCACCTCCCGCTCCCGGCGCGGCTCTGCGGGTGCGGTGGCTCCGCGGGTGCGGCGCGTCCGCCGACCGCGCATCCTCCGTGCGCAGCCGCAGCCCCTTGCTCCCCTTCCCCCCGCGGCCGGGCAGGTACCTGCCGCACCCGTGCGCTCGCTGCGTGGATTTGGGCAATTAAGAAGATGGCACAAAGTTGGGGCGGGGGCGGATATTCAAGATCTCCCTTTTCAGCTAAAGACAACAAGTCTAAAAATAAACAGAAGGTTGTTGAAGGATGAACGGTTACAGAAAGAAGATATTAGGTGTTCCTAGGATTGTGTCCACCTTCCCTTCTCTCCCCAGAATAATACAATTCAACAGTTTACTTACGGAATGGTGGTAGTACCAGGTTTACAAGGTAACAACACAGCAACCATCTCTAAGGACCTGCAGGCAAAGGCCTCCAGGTTAAGCAAATTATATACATTATCCAGCATCCATAGATGACTATAAAAGGATCTTGCTAAATGAAGTCTGTCATTTAACAGCACTGGGCAAAAATGGTCATTTTTAGAAGCTGTTTTATGTAACACATCTTCACTGCTACTGACGTGAATGTGACATATTCCATTTTAGGATAACTGTCTACAGAAAAGCTACCCCATAAAGCACAACTGATCCATGAACTACACTTTCAATGTAGATGTCTCTTTTTGCTGGTCTCCAGTACATTATACATGTCTGCAATTTGCTGGATTAAGCAGCAGGGACCTCCATTGGGCATGTAGTGTTTCTAATCTTTCTCCAAAACACAATCAACTTTATGTAAACAGTTGTGTACCTAAACTGTTCTGTAAAGCCTCCAGCTTGCTGTGACAATCTTTCCTGGTGTTTAAGGGTTTGTTTGTCAAGCCCCTACCAAAATCTCCCTTTCCGACCTTCAAGTCTAGTGGTTCAAGATTGGCTGGCATTGATGATCAAAAAATAGTTTACTGCTCCATCCATGACACATTCAGTGCTACATTAGCATCCAAAATATTTCATATGTATTAACAGGAAAAACATCTCAAGTCTTGCTCTTTCAAACACAAATTGATGTGACAGCTCACTATTACAGAAGGAGTCAGATCTCATTTTCTGCCTCATGACATTGCTTTTATCTCCTTCTGTCCTATTTCCATCTCCTACCTCCTTGCATCAGCTATGACAGCTGGCAGTTGCTTTGCTAAACCTCGTTTACCTCCATGAAATGATACAAACCCTGGAGCTCTGGTGCCTCCATTCAGCCTAGTGAAGGATCTGCCAGCACCAACTCAAGGCAGATGGTAGGAGCCTGTAGCTGAGGACGGGAAGAAGCAGCTTCCTCTTTGGGTGGTGGTGAACTGTTACATTGGCTCCCTTATTTCATGAAACTGAAGCTTCCAATTCTTAACCACAACACCAAGCAATCCTGTTAAGATCCTCTGATGGCTCTTTCCCTACAATAACGTAGCAACACAGTGAGGCAGCTCAGCCAGGCTGATGGGGGCAGGAGGTTTCCACCAGGTCACCAAGATGAACCAATTCAGCTAGTAAATTGGTGGCTATGTGGGGAAGGAGGCAGGGAACAGAAAGCAAGCAGAACTGTTCCTTTCATTAACATAGCACTCAAGACATTTAGAAGCCTAGTCCTGCTAAATTTTGCTAGTTGTGAGAAGGACCTGCATATGACAACACAGTCTAAATTTCTCAGTCATTATAGAAGAATGGGCTCAGAAAATGGACAAAACCCATGGTTTTATTAAAACCAAAAGTACCCAGCACTTTCAGCTCTCAATTTTGCCAATAAGCAATTTGCACATACAGAAAGCTAATGAACAGTTTCAAGTGTTTACTCTTAAATAGTTTCACAACTGATGACAGACATAAACAGTTTTAATTCCAAAAGATGTAAACATTTGCTTGTGCAAATCAACTTTTAACACACTATGGCTTCTTACATTCGTCTCTTGCAGCACTACCATCTAAAATTAGCTTCTGCACCATCTAGTTAGCACTATTCTATTGCTCAAAAAATAAGTTAATACCATCCTTTCATATTAAGATAAAACATTTTACTGCTTACAACTGAAAATACGTGGTACCTATTGCAGAACACATTGCTGAATGAAATTAAGACTTTTCACTTCTTGAATAAACTGCACATGTATTTTCAATGTGTTCTAATAATTCTCCAGTGTGCATGTAAACAGGTCAAAGTTTAAGTTACCTACTCAACAAGGAATATATGCTCCCAATTTACTCCAACAGAAATAAAAACCATTGTCTCAGCAGTAGAGCTGGTGTAAGGTCCAACTTAAAGATCAAAGTAGTGCTACAATATTTACTATTTAGTTTTAAGTGTAAATTTAACTACCAATACTCAGCATCAAGACATTTTCTTTCACTTGTTCATCAGTTTTGCTTTAAATGTCTGAGTATTTTTAAAAACACCTTGGTACTTAATCTAAATATGGCAAAAATTGTTTTGGGAGATGCATGTTTTTAGAAGCCGAGATAATCAAATATGAGATTTAACACAAACATTTGTAAAAACAGGTCATTTGGATGAACTGACTAGCATTTACAAAAGTTTCAGTAAATGAAGAAAACTTCAACATTAAACAAATTGTTATTTGTACAAGTCCACTACTTGTACAGTTAAAAAATAAATCAAAAATAATTAGAGCTAAAAAATAATTATACAAATTTAGATTTTCCAAAGGTTAACCAAGTTACAATAAGCCCATTTAGACATCATATTTGATCTTATAAGTCTACTGGTTTTGCAGTTGGTAACAGTTTTGCTTTAGATATTGGATTCTTTGGAGAGCCTCTATAACGGACTCTTTCTTTTCCTGGAGCACTTCTTGTGATTGTAGATTTTTCTGCGGCAGCAACTGGAATATTTATACTTGCATTAACTTTTAAACTGGATTTCACTGTTTCATGATTGGTTAGATCTTCTAGAACAGACTTTGATGAATGAACAGTTGCTTTCTGTTCATGGATTCCAGCAGCTC
This sequence comes from Phaethon aethereus, assembly GCF_964289735.1. Lineage (NCBI taxonomy): Eukaryota > Metazoa > Chordata > Aves > Phaethontiformes > Phaethontidae > Phaethon > Phaethon aethereus. The sequence continues at coordinate 36,147,037 of NC_138579.1, read as the reverse complement.
TGAGAGAAACATCAGGCTTGTCTGGTGGATTTAACAGCCTGCCACATGATTTGGATGCTAAGTCTAGCTGCTTATGAGATATAGAAACTTGGTCATATGTACTTTCACTCCTGAGTGGCAAAGACACAGAATTCTTTGAGGGCTTTTCTGCACAGAATAGTGCAGAATCATAGCTCAAAGATTTCACAAGCGGTGAACCAACATCACTTGCTTTAAGCAGCTGAGAGCTTACAGATCGTCTGTTAGCCTCCAATAAAGAATTCATTCTTCTTACAGACTGTCTAACAGGAGTACGTTGAAACTTAAGAGGTGGTTTAGTTTTGCTTGCAGAGCTTGGATCATTTAATGAAAGCTTGTTGAACCACTGTATGTGGTCAGAAACCTTTCCATGGTCAGAAACAGTTGATGTTTTAGTGAAAGTTTTTATAGAATTTTCAGCTTGCAAGTATTGGTCGCCTGTTTCATTTTGTGATTTAGGCAACTGTGAAGTAGGAAGCTGTCCTGCCACAGAAAGTTTAGCGGTATCTTCTTCCAAATTACAGCATTTTACCATAAAGTTTTCAGCTGTTTGTGAGTGTGTTAATTCTATTTGCTTTTTTCTTCTGAAGGAGTCTAATTTGTTTAGGTTATCTTTTGATGAATTGTTCTGAACAGTCAACTTGTCTTCCCTGGTCAGTACTTGAGGCACAGGAAGTTCTGTTTCATTTTTTATATCTGTTTTTGGGACCTGAAGTTCAATATCAATAGAAGTTTTGAAGTTTCTTTTCTCCAAAACTTTAATTTCATCTTTTTCTGATTGCTGTTTATCAACAGCATAAGACTGATTGGATTGGTGCAACAGCTCTCTGGATTTTGTATTTGCTAGGTTTGCAGAAACTTCAGCTAACAATCCTTTCTCCGGACTGAGCCCCGTGAGACACAGAGCTTCATTTAATGTTTCACCTGCTACATCTGAGAAGGAAGATTTTGTATCACCTATCAAATTGTGAAGATTACTTCCAGATGCAGAGAACGCTTGCTGAACTTTCAGTAATGTTTCTGCAGTTGAATTACTTTCCTTTTCACAAAGCAAAAGTTCTAAGCTGGTGTCTTCTTTGCTTACAGTTGTGGATTTGAATTCATCTGGAACAACTGGGGGCTTTCCAAATACCAAAATAGATTCTGAAGAACCGATTCGCATTTCAGGGTGTCTTGGCAGGATTCCCTCATTCTTGCTGATCACCTGAGAATCTGTAACAGTAGGACTATTCCATGACATTCGGTGAACTACTTTATTGTGACATTTTGGAGTCAGCAAGTTTTCTTCTGACTTGCTCACATTCTTTGAACCTTAAAATAAATACCACAAAGTTTAAGAATAATATCTTGTGATTTTAATGATCATTATAGGCAAAATTCTTGCTAAAAAACCCAATTATCAAAGCAGCACTGCATTTAAAGATGCCATTACTCCCTTAATTTCAGAGTTGTGAAAAAAGGTCTTAATATTAAGAACTGAAATCACATAGTCACAAAACAGAACTACTAAAATACACTAGAAACACAAACAAGCCTGGCCTAAAGTGATTCTTTTTCCCCAGGAGCCACTAACATTCAAGTAGCTTTTGTCCCAGTAGCCAGAAGCACTTTTAATCCAATTGCTTTTATACCTTTTTCCATAAAGTTACTTTTGCTTTGCAAAAGTAAAAAAAAAGTTTTCCCCATCTAATATATTCTGTTAGATACTTACCTTTCTTATGGAATTTTTCATTGACACATGGGCTGAATAGTACATCTCTTTTTGCACATTCAGTTCTGCTTTCCAAACCTTGTTGACTTGCAAGACGCCTTCCAATATTTTCAGATCTATTACCAACGGCACATCCTGATACAATATTCTTGAACAAAAGGTGTTAATTACTTTCACATAAACTTGTAATTTGGAATCTCATTTACAGAGGAACCACCAGGAAAAGGCTATGCAAATAAGCCATAGCAACCTTTTCTTGGCCATACTTCATCTTCCCTCGATTCGCTGTAGACCTAGGAAGGGAACAACCCACCTGCAGTAAGGTAGGCTTAACCACACCCTGAACATAGTGATTCTGTGCACAGACTCTGTAATCTCAGAATTTCAGGAACTGTGAGACCTACTGATCACAAGTGTGGTGGGTTAACCCCTGCTGGCACGTAAGCTCCCATCCAGCCACTGGCTCACTCCCCCTACTCCCCAGCAGGATGAAGGAGAGAATTGGAAAGGCAAAAGGCAGCGGGGGAGAGGAGGACATGATGGGACAGACACAAAGGAAAAAATCCTCAAAGCCACAAGTGATGCAACAGCAATCACTCACAACAAGTAAACCAATACCCAGCCATCCCCTGAGCAGTGGCTACTTTGCAAAAACTCCCCCCATCCCAGTTTTATTGGTGAGCATGACATTATATGGCACAGAACAGTTCCTTGGTCAATTCAGGTCAGCTGTCCCTGCTCCCCATCTCCAGTCTCTCGTCCCATCCCAGCTGAACCCAGTACAAGCTGATCAGTTACTGCTACGAAAATAAACCTAGGGCTTCTCGTACTTGATTAGCAGGTCCACTTATTCTGTGATCCCTCTATTACCAAGTAAGTCCTCCCTGCTACTGAAAAGCAGTGCCCAAACCCTAGGATTCAAATTTGCACAGTAACAAGACGACTGGGTTAGACACAGAACACTTACCATTTCTCTACTGCTTTTCCCCAAACCAAACTTCAAGCGTAACGACCTGCGAACCATTTCTTTTCGGCTAATCTTTGGAGAAAAACAACCTGTCTTTCCTGATTCAGCCCTGAGAGGACAGAGGGGAAGAAGTGACACACAAAAAAAACTCTTTAGGAGGGCAAGGAAAACATGCTGGCACTTATTTATAGTTGTTTCCTCAACTTTTACTTCTTCTATTGCCTTCTTGCCAGGCTTTTTTAATAGGCACAGGAGGCTGCTACACCAGATCTTATTTTGTTTTGAGCTCCATTTTGCCACGTTGGAAAATCTGGTGATTTTAAGATTACTATAAAAATTTGCTATGTTTTGAACACCAAAAGAGATCATTTTAAAGACAGATTGAGATTTTACATATCATTGGTCAAGGAGTCTGGACCTACCTTTCCAATTTATCTTTAGTTTCTGAGAGTTAAGGCAAGTTACCTGTATAATTTTTTGCTTGCATGTCTTTTACTTCTTCTGTTCCCTGTACTAGACAGAAGATTTTCACCACCAGTTGAAGGAGACATTGATGATTGTGATGATTCAAGAGACACACAAGGGCTTGCTTCAAACTGAACTACTGGAAAAAAATAAATATTTACATTATCTTAAAATAGTCACATATTTTCAGATAAAGACTTAACAGTTAATACAATAAAGAATAGGTTTTTAAAATAAGCAAACAAATCTGTACTGTTTGTGGAGTGCGGGCTTGAAATTACTTTGAATTCCACTTTTACTTAATATTAAATGAAGCTGTTGCTTGTAGCATCCATAAAAGCAGCTGGATTGCAATTTATTGCATGCTACTGATATCACTACCTCAATTCAGTTGCCACAGTGCTATCACCAGATCGCTTCCTCAAATTAAAGAGCTCAATAAGAAAAACTAGATTCAGTTTTAATATTATTTGCAGTGTGCTTTTTTACATACCTAGCCAGAACAGTTAAAGCAACAATAAATGAAAGAGTTGTTATTCTACTACTTAACTTTTTATGAAACAGATGTGTTACTACCATCTTTAGAAAATGTCATTGCTTTGGTTTGCTTAACCACAGAAACATGAATTTCATGGTGAGCATGACATTTAATAAACAAAAGCAGTAAGTTTTATATCACTCAACTGAAGGAAAAAAATTATCTTCAGGCAAAATAAACATAGCCAATCTAGCAATTTCTTTTTATTCTAAAAGAGTAAGCACATTAAGGAACCAAACAAAAATAAAATAGGATTTGCAGAGGAGCCTGACAGTTGGAAGCTCTCTAGTAGAATTCAGTGGTATTAAAGCATCATCAGACAAAAGTATAACTTTTCCTGTAGAATTTTGATTTGATTCAAGAAAGAACCTTTATAATAACAACAATTACACTTCACATAGAGCTAAGACCAGCTACTTTCATATTTAGGAGGCAGAAGGCGGCTACAACTTTCAAGAGGTTGGAAAGATAGGCAGTCTTCATGGATTTGTGACAGAAACGTGAGTATAACCCAGGTGATACAGGGGGACTGAAAAAGATAAAAGGACACCAGGATGGCAGATTTGGGAGATTAATATAACAGAAAACAAACAGAACTTTGCTTTTGCTCAATCCATGTAGCATAACAGTCACTGATGAACATAAACATAGACTATTTGCTAGGACAGCAAAGTAGCACAAGGAACACTGTTTCGTGAAGATTATCAATGATTGCCTAACAATTACAAAAGACTGTACATTTAAATTAAAAGCCATAAACAACCACTTCAAGCAGCAAGGAAAAAAATGAAAGCACTGTACCTGATGCTGGTGTTGAGCTGCTGTTAAAAATGCTACTTGGTAACAACTCAAAAGCAAAACTATGCTTAAAAGATCGTCTCTTCTTGCTGGACAAGCCCTGAGAGCAATCAGTGGGAAGTTTACGCTTGGCACTTGGAGTAAGAACCACTGGAGTCACTGATGAAAGGACTGAAATTAAGAAAACCAAATTTGCAATTACAACTCAAAAGGTTGAGAGTTTACTAAAATGTGAACAACTGTTTTGGTTTTTTTTAAACTCTGAAAGAAAATTCATGTAAAAGCTTAGCCAAAGTGCATGCATTTTGAACAGGCAAAGCAATCAATATAGCTTAGAGTTTGTTTTTTTATTTTGTTGTCTTTTCACAAGTTAGAGTACCAGAAAGGAAAATCCAAAACCACACATTAATAATATAGGTATTAAGAGAAGAAAAAAAAAGTATAAGTTTAAGAGACAGTAAGAGTGAAGGAATTTCAATCCTGGCAAATTCATTCCCAAGATGATAAGTTGCTGCACTACTGCCTTGAAGCCTTAGTGTGAATTAGACAAAAAGCGCAAGTTCAATTGTGTAATCCTAGAACCACACAGCTCACTGCTGCAGTGATTGTAGCTGCTCCAAGAACTACAGTAAATGCAGTATCCTCAATAAATATGTATCTATATTCAAAGTTTTAAACGTAATCACTTCAACTAAGTTCTAGTTCTTCAGTTAAAAAAAACCATTGTGGAATATAGTTAACAAATCCAGAAGATACTGCATGGCTTTATTTAGTACAAATACACTAATACCTACCGCTTCTGCCTTGTTGAGGTGTAGTGGAGGGTGTTCTGTTAGATTTAAATGTATTCAATGCTCCACTAACAATATCTGAAATGCAAGACACACCGAGCAATCAAATTTAAATATGAAGTTTGTCTTGCTCTATTTTCAGCTCAATTTTAACTTGTATTCTTTCAGAAAGAAATAAAGCAAATTAGCTTAAATGGTTGTTTTACATAAAGAAAACTATAGCCCAGATCTTCTCACCAACATAGTTTTTGTTGTTTTCACAATAGTTGAAAAATTCTGTTTTCCTTAAGGGAAAAAAAAAAAAGATTCATGTACAGGCAACAGAAGTTTCTTGTAGAAAATTCTATTGGTCATTATAACATTATGCACCTTCTGATTTCTTGTAGGCAAACCTAGAAGGTATCCACTGAAGTCTTTCTCACAGAAAGTCTCAAAGACTTTCTCACTATACTGGACAGCCATCTTGAAGCTGAAAAGCTCTTAAAGCTTTAAAGTTAGGCCCCAGTAGAAGTATGACATTTTGGTCTTGCAAAAAAATAATGTACAACTTTTCTGTGAACCATGAGTTTCTGTTTTGGGGTATTGGTTTTTTTGGGTTTTTTTTTTTTTTTTAAAGGCAAAATTAAACCCAGCAGAGTATATGCATGAATTTTTACTGGTTTTGCCTCTTTTAGAAGTGCAAGAAAGAAGTATTTTTATTAAGTGCTATTGCAACCTATAGTTGTATTTCCATGCGCTCACAGCAAAGCTTAGCAAACTACAAGCCTGCGGTACTTCTTTCATGGTGTCTTGTAGATATCAGGTATTTTTTAAAAACTCATCTTTGAAAATAAAGTGTAGTAATAGGAATACTATGTTTTACTACATATTGAGAAAGATTAGAAGCTGTCTACTACTAGAACCTATTCTGCATAATTAACAAATTCTAACTGCTTCTCCTCAAAATTTTAATATTCACAAACATTTATCACTTTGCAACTCCAGGATGATCTCCCTTCTTGGGAGAGGAAAAGTATATTACACAAAAAACCCACCTCATGCCTTGGACAAACATACACAATAATAAAGCCTTAAGTTCAGCTGCTGTCAGGTTTAATATTCCAAGTACATGAGCTAAATACATACTTGAATTTTTATAGCAATACATACAAGATCAGTGTTATAGTGGATTTGAATCAAGTCAAGCATACATATTCTATCCTATTTCCTCAAAGAGAATGCAGAAGAACAGACTACACCATTTGATTGTCCATATTTGGGGAAAAAAACCTATTGAATAGCTAAACTGCAAAAAATGCAAAAGCCAGATCCATGAAATCAGAGCATACAGTCTCCAATAGTTGCCAATTCAGAGCTACACTTCAAACCACACATACCATTTATATCCTTGCATTGTCATGACCTGACTTAAAGTATGCAATATCTTTGAGTGTCCAAGGATAATTTCAAAACTACCAAAAAAAAATAATCTTTATGAGTGTTCTGCAACAGGATCTGAAGATGACTCAACAGAAAACTGGAACATTAATCCGTCTTCACAAATCTGAACACAGGCAAAATAGCTTCTTTGGTAGACAACAGACACACTAGATAAGTATACAATAAAGTGATATGACTACAGAAGTCTTACATAGATTTTGCAAATCAAACCAAACAAATTTCTCAGGCATTTGTTCTGCTTGTGGAAGAAGCAAGTGCTTAGGATCAGCATACCTGAAGTCTCAGAATAATTCTGTTTTAGTTGCTGAAACTGTCACACAACATACCTACCCCCAACACTTCGGTGCCTCTTCTTACATTCACTGGGAGATTCATTTTCATTGTCTTTGTGGCCACACAGTGAGGGAGTAGATTGAAAGGCATCAATACCTAACATTGCAGGAATCTTTTCCAAGATAAATTCTGGCACTTGTCCTGAATTAGTTGAGAAAATTTTTTTTTTAAGTTATTTAAAAAGTTGAAAAGAGAAGCTGCATACAAGCATGTGCAACAAGACATTTTGATAAAGATTTATCATCTTACCGATTTCTGCTGCGTGGTCAATAAGTGTTTGCACAACAGCAGCTTGCAAGCGAATTTTTTTATCTGTACTGGCTGACATCTTTTCATTTTCATTCGAGTGCAAGAGGTTGGGAGCAAAAATCACCGCCAGATTACTGCTATCCATTTTGTTTTCATTGGATCTTAACAAGAAAAGTTTTTTTTACACAAATTATCAGGACATAAGCAGTGGAGAGAGAAAAGAGCAAATAAAATAAATGCAGCTGAAATAAAAAAAAAAATATACAGAGTCATTCAGTGGAGTGCTTACATACCAAGGTTAATGTGTAGACTTATGCACCCCGAGCTAGGTAACTGCATGACTACGCTACTGATATCAAGAGGTCATAGACCCTGGTCAGTTTTGGGGAATGCAAGGTATCAGATGATGTTAATTTTACCAGTCAATACTTTTGCTTTTGACAGAAGAATGAGAAATACAGCTACGAAAGAATGGAACAAAGTCAAGCCTCCAGCAAAATAAGGTTTCATAAAGAACACATTTTGGATTTATTGGAGAAAAGACCATGACTGAATTCTAGTGAATGACTGCAGATAAAGTTTAAAGTCGCAAACCAGTCACAGAAAGTTACAGCAGTTGCTTGGAAAGAGAAATCATTAAAGGAATTGGGAGCCATTTACAAGCACTCTCTTTACACTGACCTTAGGGACACGGTTCTCAGAAAGTTGAAAAAGTATCTCAAAGCTTCAATTGTTCTGTCAGCCATCAAACACGACAGCAACACAGTTGCAGTTTTCTTCTCATTTCCTAGCTGCTGGGCTTTGAAAAGGCCTTCCTGCAGGTGAGGTGGAAGGATGGGTTCTGGAAGCTCTCTGAAGAACTGTTTAAGCAGCCCTGCAACATCACATGGCAGTGCAGCTGAGAGGCAGTTTTCACCTTGATCCAGTTTACTCTGAAATTGTTCATAAGAAACATGACTTGAAGTCTTCAACATACTATCAGATTTCTAAGTTTAGGCATTAATCCTCTAGCCTGTATGAGAAAAGACAGACACAGCTTCCCCATTTTTAGTTTCGGCCTTGTCATGTTTTAGCTAACTGCAGTATCTACAGACACAGACAGTGCTGCCAGAGCACATGTGTTAATTTACAGGTTTCCCATGTATTGATCCTTCTGGGAGAACACTGCTAAACAAATATCCTCACAGTATCCAGTATGCACAACCGCTAACAAGTTTGTTCAGTCACAAGGGTATTCTCACCATCTGGAAAACTGAAAAATTTCCCAGGAAAAAAAAAAAGCAAAGTTCACCAGTTTCAGGACTAGATCTCCTCTCATTTCTAAAACAGGTAATGTTACCAGTCTACTTCAATACTAAAACTCAAAAATATCTGAAAAGAATCCAAAAAACTAAAGCATGCAGATAATCAAGTGAAATGCAGCTTATTAAAAAAGAGAGGCTTTAGAGAATACCTTTAAAGCTTTTAAACGAACAAGAGATCCAGACTTCCTGAAGAGTCCCTCAGTATGAACATGTTCTTCCAAATATTCACAAGTATCAACAAGAAAGCTGAGGAAAGAACAGTAACATACTCCTGACACTCAGAATAAAGCTTGTTTTTTCCAGAAAAACTATTTCACGATAAATAGATAAAACTTTATAGGATAGTTTTCCCCAATGACAAGAAGAATAAAGAAATACAACTGAATGATGGCTATGGCTCTGAATTCCCCATGTAAGTTCTGCATCCCTCCTTCCCCAACTGAAACTATTCTTATATCCCCCATAAGCTTTAGGAGGCCTGGAATAAATATTATGTTCCCTCTTCTCACAAGAGTTCAATACTATAAAGAGAGCAAAGTAAGTATAAGTACAAATATACAGTGTTAATTTACCTCGGAATATAACCGTATCCTGGCACAAGTGATTGTGGTAGTGAATGAAAAGATATTCCAAAGATTTTACCCTAAAATACAAAATTAAATTAAAGTTATTCAAAAGTTGATAGGATTGCCAACTACATGTTACAGAAAAGCAGGTATTCCACAAAGTACAAACAGAAAGGTAGTTAAGAAAAAACAAAGTCTTTCAGATAAGACAGATAAGAGGTATTGTCAGGAAAACAACTATCTTCTCTAGATATCTGAGCCTATGTTGATTTTAGTTACAGGTAACACCCTAGATTACTGTGAAAGAATAGAAAGGTTTTCTGCAGTGTCTTTTGCACTTTTTACTTTGCAAGGAGCCAGTTTTCCTGTAAGGCCCCCAAATCATTAAAGATATTAAACAGACTGTTCTGGAATCTCATCTTATCTTTTCAAATTGACTAAATGCCATTTTTCTTAAAAATTAACACAACATATTTGAAATAACTTTTTTTTTTTAAAGTAAAATTTTTTCTTTATCGGGGCACTCAAGATTGTTGTTTCAGGGAGGATTAAACTCAACAGTCTAGAAAAGCGTTCTGAACTCTCATATTTAGCATTTATATTTAAAAAACTGGGATAACTCTATTGCCTTATAGCCAGACATCAGAATATCTCTTACATATTAGAAAACAAGCGATTTCTTCACTCATTACTACTGATGCTCACCTGCAGTGTTTAAAAAATGTTTATCTGAGGTTAGTGCACAATTGTTTCAGTTATAAAAGCCCACCTTTCAATGTAACAACTTGTACTTTTATTTTTTTCCACACCTTTTTTCTATTTATATTTACAGAACATGCAAGCCAGCCCCTCCCCCAGGGAGAAGAGGATTGGGATCATGCACAACTTATCAGACATGGATGTAAACTATTGGTCATTTATACTGAAATTCAAAGTGCTGACCGTGTTGGGAAAACAGTTAATCAATAACTAACCTATTAGGCCACCTTGGGCCTATCTGTCCTAAAGAAAAAAGCATAACACGATAAGGAAAGAGAAGCAACACTTTTGTTATTGTATTCCAGGTTGCTACTAGAAGTACAAAAAGAAAGTTAACTCCAAGACATGTTTTTCTGTATTTACAAGATTATGTAGTACAGAATTCCAGTGGCTTGTAATTCAACATTTAAAATGCATAACTGATACCCTCACTTTACTAGGTTTTCTTTGAAGTATCAGAAGTTGTGATTTAAGTTCTTAAAGTTACATCTGTTCCCTTGCAATAGAAATAGGATGCCCCTAGCAAAACAAATGTTATTCTATACCTTTTCTTGTCTTGCCCAGTTGTTATCTAAATATACATTTTCTTCCTTTTATAAAATTGAAGTACTACAGACAGCTATATAGACATGTTTTATTATGACAGACATATATTATTCACAGTTCTTATTACCTTCCCTTCAAATGGAAAAAAAGTCTAGAACCATATGCTTGATGTTGACAAGGAGGAATAAACTAATTCTAACTTTACTCTTGCCCTCTCCCTTTCCAAACAACCCAACTCCAGCATATGGCTTTGCAACTTCTTTGGCGTATATCGACCAAGGGTTACTGCAGCATTTGGTAATATTTTCTCAGCCTTACAGAAAGCTCATTCTGAGAATGCTCAGTTCTGTGCCATATCAGCTGCACAGGGATCTTGTTTAGGCCTTGATAGTGGTTCATACTTTATAAATCAGAGTATACCAGAAGATCAGTGTTCTGAAATGGACTTCAGTGCTGTGTAGCTGGCACCCATGATGATACTTTAGTTTTAAAAAAGAGTCCTGAGGCAGAAAATGCACTTTTTTCCTTCAACAAATTCAAAGAAGGTGTTTAAGATAACAAGACAGATTTCATTCCTCTGAGAACAGGCAAGTCAAGGCCAGATTTGTCTGTACCAAAATACCCATAGTCACAGCTTATACTGAACAGCCATGCAAATAAAGCCCATCAAACCAAAAATTTAAGGAATCAAGTAAAATAAAAGACATAAAGCTTTTAGAAATTACACGGTAGCTATGTATTGCAAGAAATAATACAATTACTAAGACTCAAATTCCATAATGAATGACATTAAGCACAGTAAAGTGTAAAGAGCTCTTGCACAGACCAGAGGCATGGATGTGTGTCTGAGAGAGTATCAACTACACTAACAAAAAGAGGAACACATCTCATTCACCATCTGGGCTGCCTTGCAAAATTCATGTCCTAAGCGGGCGGGGAGAACTCAGCATCGCTAAACCACTATCCGACTAAATCCTGACATACTCCTGACTTTCCCCATCGCAGGGATTAAGACGCTTCCCCACGAGAGGAGGGTATGCCTTGTCAGGGGCCAGCAGGAGCAATGGCGGTAACGCCACTGATGCCAGAGTCGGTGGCCACCCGGCCTCACCGGGGGCAGAAGACCAGCTCCCGGGCCTGTGGGAGCTTTGCTCCGGCAGCCGCCGTGCGCCCCACCCGGCCGCGGCGGAGCGGCGGCCGCCGCCGCTGCCCCGACCCAGGGAACGGGTGCCCTCCGCGAGCGCCGCAACGTTACCGGCCCCCTTACCTCCGCGGCCGCCGCTCCCGGCTGCTTGCCCGCCGCCGGGCAGCTCCCACTCTTCACCTTAATCCCGTAAGAGGCCCGGAGCTCCTCCAGCACCGCCAGCCGCACCAGCCTTCGCCGCTGCTCCGCCATCCCAGCGCCTGCCGCCTCCCCGACCTCTCGCTCCCCAGCCCCCTGCCGCCTCTCAGACCCTGCTCAGCACCATCGCGACCTCCCGACACCAAACACAACCCATCCCCGCTCCCGCACCGCCGATTACCGCCTGGCTCAAACCCAGCGCCCTACCCCGCCCGCGCCTCCGATTGGGCCGCTTGCCGTTCGAAATCAGGCCCCACGCCGCCCAACGGCCAGCCGGGGCTGCCCGGTCGGCGCCTGCTTCCTGCGCCGCCTCTCAGCCTCCCACGGCCGCCGCCGTCGGGCGATCGCGCTGGCTACCTAAAGACTCTCCTCGCAGGCCGTCGGTGTGGGGCCGCTATAGCGGCTGCGGGGGGGAGGGAGGGGGTGGGTGTGTGTGTGTGTGTGTGTGGGTGGGTGGGTGTGTGTGTGGGTGTGTGTGTGTGTGGGGGGGGTGTGTGGGGGTGTGGGGGTGTGTGTGTGGGGGGGGGGTGTGTGTGTGTGTGGGGGTGTGTGTGTGGGTGTGGGTGTGGGGGGGGTGTGTGTGTGGGGGGGTGTGTGTGTGGGTGTGTGTGTGGGGGGGGGTGTGTGGGGGTGTGTGGGTGTGTGGGGGTGTGTGTGGGTGTGTGTGTGGGTGTGTGTGTGGGTGTGTGTGTGGGGGGTGTGTGTGGGGGGGGGGTGTGTGGGGGGGGGTGTGGGGGGGTGTGGGGGGGTGTGGGTGTGGGTGTGGGGGGGTGTGTGTGTGTGTGCACGCGCGCGCGTGTGCCTGGCGAGTTGGACGATGGCGTCTTGCGGGAGCCTTTGGGGTCGGGTGGCGTCGGCGAGCGGTTGATTGCTTCAAGGGGCTGCCTGCCTTGTCTCTGGGCAGCGGGGGACGGAGCGAGCCAGCCAGCAGCCGGGACAGAACAGGCTCAAACAGAAAACCCACCGCGTTTCCTTCCCCTCACCCCCAGCAAGTGCCAGGCCAGCCTTTGCAAGTTTGGGGTTGGTTTGGTTTGTTGTTTACTTGAAAATACATGTTTGTCTCTTCCTGTGAAAATAAATTTCAATTTAAAACAGTAAACCAGCGAAGTTTTGTGAATAAACTGAATTCCTCACAGAGGAATGAATACATGACATCAACCTTACTTGACTGCAATGGTGGTGTATATTGGGATAGAAAAAAGATTGAAGATCTTCACATCTGGTCTACTCAGCGGTTACTTTCGCCTGCATTAGCTTTGGCCTGTGCAGATCCATCCAAGATGATTCACCATTTTCTGTGGACAAAACCACAATTCACAATTTAAGTAGCAGTTAAACCATTAGCACCAGGTTTGTTTGGACTTCCTAAATTCGGGTTTGCTTATGTATTCCATACCATGTTCTCATACACCTACTCTAGGAGAGTCATTTGGGGTTTTGCATCTATGTTGTTACAGGAAAAACTGTTTGGGTTTTTGTGGGGTTTTTAAAAGTTTCTATTCCAAAAGTAACTCTTAAAGTGTTAATAACAGTCAAATTACTGAAATGCAATCTTTCTGTGCAGAGTCACAAATAAGTGCTGTAACAAAAATAAGCTTCCTAGATTTTCCTTTACACATATTCTGGTACTAGTTGTAAAGTGAGTCTCGCTTCTCCGAGAGAAAGAGAATAATACAAAGCTTAGACACGGAATGATAATAACCACGTTACGGTGCTCTGCACACCTGTGGACACAAAAAATAGAGAATAAAACAGAATAGCTAGAGTTTTTCCAAAAGTCATCAAAATACAAACAGAAAAAAACTCTAGAAAGTTACATGGAAGGAAGACCTAGCAGCAATAATAAACAGCAGATTAGACATTAATTTTGTTAACTAAAAACCCAGGATTTTGATTATGGACATCAAAATCATGTCACTGAGCAAAAGCAATATTCCTCTAAATGCAGTTTTAGTGCAGCCTTACTGTAAGTATTACTATCTGCCCTGGCATTGAAAGTACATGAAAATACGAAATTCTAACACCTAAGATATGACTCATGAGAAAAGTAAAAGTAAAGGAATAAAATAAATAGGTATCATAGAATTCAGTTTAGGCAATCTCAAACCAACTTAGTTTCCTGTAGTAATGATGAATTACACAAGAGGGAGCTGTGATCTGACAAATATATCAGAACTGTTCATGTCAAGTATTTTCCCTTCAGTATCCACGTAAGAAAAAACGCATGATGCTGGTATATGCTGTATTTTTTCCCTAAAAAGTGATGCGGGTAATCTTTTTATATTTGGCAGAAGATATTTAAAGCCACAGTATTATCTTCTAATTTTGTCAAAAACATTTGTCAAATATTTTAATAACCTTTAGGTGACTATTTTAACATATTTCTGCTTTATTTACAGGTAGAGAATGGAGGTGAAAAATTACTTTGCAAATAAGAACTAGGCATCTGATTTTGGAACCAGTTGTAGCATCCCAACTGAAATCTATTACACTCTTTCAAAGTTGAGTTCGAAAAAATAAAGTAAACACCTATTTGGCTACTTCCTTCCCCCCCCAGTTGTCTAAGAATTGACATGCCACGTTCCAGCATTTTAAATAATTCTAATTTTCAGAGAACTATCCACCTCACCAGAGGCTATGGGTGAAATCCTGTCCTGAATGAAGTAAATGGCTTAACTCTCTCTTGTTGTCAGGAGGGCTAGGCTTACATTCCTATTTGCATCCAGCATGTAATACACAAACGTGTTTGTACACACACAGACACACACATGCACTACCCATATATAGGTATATGTTTACGTTTTTGGGGGAAAAAAACAAACCAACCATGAGCACTGACATTTGGTGTGGCATTTTGTGAATTTTGGAAGCTATTCCAGAAATGAGAGCTTTAAAAAAAGAAGTCAAATGTTTACGAATAGTCTCATTTCAGTAACCACTCAGAACAGTTGGTGGTCAAGCCAACCAGAAACTCAGCCAGAGGAAGCAGAAACAAGCTACTTCAACAAGCAGAGTAACATCAAGAGGAGTACGGAAAACAGACCTTACTCCAAAGTATCCCTTCCTGAACAAGCTCAGAACTCGGTGGGAAAGAGTGTAAGTATCCCTCCTTCCGGCAATACAAGGGCTGGTTTTGCCTTACTTCTTCAACTTTCAAGCTGAGGGCAGAAAGATCATGAGGGCAGAAAGATCATAAGGGCAGATCATGAAAAAGAAAGATGATGAGGGCAGAAAGCCAGACCATACCATCCAGGAGAAACTGTGAAAAGTAGCTGCGTGAGGGACGTTTACACACTGATACCCTCAGGGTCTGTCTGCTAGTACAGTTCATTCTGAATGTCCTTATTCTTGTCTCTTCCTGGCTTTCTCTCTTAATGAGGAATTATTTACTCCAGTTCCCAGTTCTCATCTCTCCGTGATGTTCAGCCTGCATCTATGTTAGTTATGTCCTTTTTCCATCTCCCACTCTCTCCGCTGCTTTGTCTTGTCTTTAGTGAACAATTTTGCTCAGGACTGAGTGTGTTGGGTGGGATCAGTCTCCTGCAACAGCGTCCCTACTTGCAACCATTCAGAATTATGTCAGAAGCAAAACAATCTGGATCCTCTGAATGCCTTCAACATTTAAGGTTAACTATATCCCCTACCTCTGTGACTAGCTTGATGAAAACTAATTCCAGATCAAGAAAAGAATATGGAAGAGGATTTAAAGTGTATTTGAAGTAAGAAAATAAGGTTAGAAAGAGTGTCTTCCAAACTGACAATCAGCATGAATTTCCTCTGAACCATGGTTTGAGTATAGAATAATTCTAGTTAACTCACGTTTCATTTGGGTTATAAATTTGGTGTCAACTTACCATTTTGTCACTTCAGGTTTTGAAGAGACTATTTCAGAAAATTAGATACGACAATCTTAAAACCTTAGTATCAATTGCATAAATTGTTAACTCTATATCTGAGCTTGCTCCATATATAGAATTATCAAAGCTAACTCATTCAAGTTTGAATATTCCAGACTAGGAATCATCAGTATTTTGCATGAAATATTCTAAAACTTGATTTTGTGAAAAGTAGTAATTGAATTTGTTTGTTACATTCACTAGTGCTGTAGTCAAATAAGTTTATCTAATGAAATTTTGGGGCAGCTCTCCGAGAACAGCAGTATACAGCACGTTCTGCAAGACCACATGTTTGAAGGAACAGAGGAATCACCATGTGAGGGAAAAGATGCCTGCATCTCTAATTTACGTAGGTGAAACTTTGCAAAAGCCTGAAGATTTCATGGGCAGATTCTAACATGTATAATGCTAGGATGTTGAGTTAGTGACTAAACGTCCATGTTTATTGCACTGAGGAAGCATTTAACCTATTCTTCTTTGGGGCTGGAGGCAGTACTTCTGATACCTTCAAGTGCTAATTAAAAGAAATCAATGACTGTGAGCAGCTTTAAAGTTAACTACATCATCCGGAACTCCGCTAGAAAATAAAGAATCAGAAAATGACTGAAAGTAACAAGATTTGTTGATTAGGCTGAGAAATTTGAAAAATTCCTTTTAGTACACTAGGGAGAGGGACAATTTTTTTGAAGCCACATACTGTCTTGGAAACCAGCATGTAAAATTTGTAGAGGGTGTTTCTGATTCAAAGCAGCTTCGCTATGGATGATACCACACTGGTCAACTCAACTCAGTGTAGACACTTTCTGTTGTAAGTGCTTGATGTTTCCAAGCACGACTGAAGCTAAGAGTTTATATTTGACACAGTGCACGACATTTTGCACTTGTAATACATTTCATTTTATCTTTAACAACACTAGTAGAAAGACTGTTCTCTCTTTTCTGGTTTTCTCTTACTTCCAGTTCTTGTGCTTGAGTGGTTGAACGATCTGAAACTTTTACCCGTGACAGAATGATTTAACGACTAGATGTGCATTCTTCACCCATTGTTTTCAACACTAAACACAGAATTTAAAATGAAGGGTGTTAAGATACCTCTAACAAGGACAATGTTTTAAGCTGTTCCTCATTGCAGAATATTCTCCATTAAAACCAAAACATCAATCTGTACATCAAGATGCAGGATGTACCTTTAAAATAAAAGCAGAGTTGAACAAGCTGTCTAACAGACACAGACTTTCACATCTGCTGCTTAAACCACAGCTGACTTCATGAATTAAAATACAGGCTGATACAACCATAACGTACTTAGTATAGTTATAGTTTTGTATTTTATTGACATCATAGACTGTGGGACAGCTTAAGCAACATGTAAGCAAGGCGGACCAACTGATGGTCTGCTCAAGATGGAAATAATAAATGAAGACTAGTAACATTCACGTCAGTAGCTTGCAAATATTGCATTAGAAGTTAAAGGTATAAGAAGCAATTGGTTTGCTTCCTACCTTAGTAGTAACATTAAAAAGAGCAGAGGTACCCAGAAAGAAAAGAGTCAAAATGGAAAGGCAGGAGTTGCATTCTCCAATTTAAATAAGTGTTTTTTAACAGAAAGGTGAAAGGTAAAAGGAGACTAAAGCTAACATAGAAGTTGATGATGCATGTTTTGACCTTAAGATATGTGTATGACAAGTGGGAATCCAGGGGAGGACCCAAGTACATTCAGAAGCCCAGGAAAGATTTTCCTGCATTTGAGCCACTGTCCTGGAAAGCATGTTTTTGTTTAACAACAGTAGAAAAAAAAAATAAAAGTTTTAGTAGTTCTATGAATAGTAGCCTACAGTAGATAGAAAAAACAGTCAGTTTGTTGACGTCCTAGGCGATATTCATAATTCAGGATAAGTAGCCTCAGGGTGGATAATCTTTTACCCCCATTCAATTTTCCTAGAGTGCTCCGTTTCTCAGAGAAGATACTCATAGCAGTCTTTTGTTTCTATTCAGGATAGCAATTCTATGTTTAGGTTTTTACTTTCAAGATATACAAAGCAAAACCAGTTTGAAATCCTGGCATGATAGATTTATTTAATAACAATTTAAAATATTTCTAACTTTTGTTTTGATGTTTTGGTTAGGTTTTTTGTTTGGGGTTTTTTGTTTGGGTTTTTGTTTTGTTTTGTTGTTGTTGGGGGAGGATTAGCTTTTATACCTAGTATTTTTATTTTAGACTTGAAAAAGAGCCTGAGTGCCTAAAGGCTTGTCTGGTTTTTTGCCACCTACACCAGTTGGTCTTACAAGAGCTATTGTCTACAAATCTGGTCTAAGGATATAGGTAGGATGATGACAGTTACCCTGCCACTAGTGTACAGAAATGCCTTTGTTTGACTATTTCTTGCAGAGATTTGCTTATTTGCAAGTCTGTGTCTTAGCTGCTGCTGCACCTCTTCCCGCATCAGCGAAGACCGCAGACTTCCCCAGCAAGTTCTCCAGGCATCTGTTGCAAGTCTGCTTGTCCTCTAAACGCCGGCACGATAGCTTATTCAGTCTCAAACAAGGTCTTCGGGGCAGAGCAAAATTTACTTTCCTTTCAGAGGAAAAAAAAAGAGGTAAAAAAGGGAAGAAGGATGCAGTACCATAGATTTAATTCTGCTATCAGACAAAAAAACCCCAAACCATAGTAGTTTCCTCTAACCGAGTCTGAATCAAGGGTCTATAGTGGCATTTAGAAGAAAGAAAAACATCTCTTCCTCTCACTTCTCACCCTTCATTTTATTTTTAAATTCTACTTAATATGAGCTCTTTTTTCAGTACATCACTTTCACAAACTTCCTGGTAGGTAAAGGAGAAACTGATTTTTTCATCAACTGGCTCCCGCTAATATCTTGTGAATCCTAGAACTTAGGGATAATACTCAGGTAATAGGAAATTTAATTTCCTATTCCGAGCTCTATATAAGTAAAGACTGCATTTAGAGAATTATGGAATGTTCCTGGTAGGATATTTTAATTTTGAAAGGGTTGGAAATTTTATATCCAGGGCAAAATCCAGTTTTTTAAAAACTCTCAGTTTATTTGGGTAACCAGTATTTTAGAATACGATTGTGTGACACTGACTTGAGCTGTAAGGGAAGCAGATGTTGGGCTCTATGAGGCTATTGATGGATTCAAGTCACTGAACAATTTTTTCAGTATTTGCTATGCAGAGAAATTATTTCCCATCCATTCTCAGGAAAGAGTGATGGGTTGTGTATTTTTCTGCTTTTGCATAAGACTTGATGTCCGTGATATGTGTACCATAGCTCAAGAGATGCATCTTCCCAGTTCCCACTTCAGTTGGAGCGATATGGATGCATTGCGTAGTTAGACTGAAAAATGAACCAACGGCAGTAAGGTTTTGTGGTGGGCTGATCCTGGCTGGATGCCAGGTGCCCACCAAAGCTGCTCTATCACCCCCCTCCTCAGCTGGGCAGGGGAGAGAAAATACAATGAAAGGCTCGTGGGTCAAGATAAGGACAGGGAGAGATCACTCACCAGTTACCATCACAGGCAAAACGGACTCAACTTGGGAAAATTAATTTAATTTATTACCAATCAGAGTAGGGTAATGAGAAATAAAAACAAATCTTAAAACACCTTCCTGCCACTCCTCCCTTCTTCCCAGACTCAACTTCACTCCCAATTTTCTCCACCTTTTCCACCCGAGCGGCGCAAGGGGATGAGGCATGGGAGTTGTGGTCAGTTCATCACATGCTGTCTCTGCCACTCCTTCCTCCTCAGGGCAGGACTCCTCACACTCTTCCCCTGCTCCAGCGTGGGGTCCCTCCCATGGGAGACAGTCCTCCATGAACTTCTCCAACATGAGTCCTTCCTACAGGCTGCAGTTCTTCATGAACTGCTCCAGCCTGGGTCCCCCCACAGGTGCCATCCTTCAGGAACAGACTGCTCCAGTGTGGGTCCCCCGCGGGGTCACAAGTCCTGCCAGCAAACCTGCTCCAGCCTGGGCTCCGCTCTCCACGGGGCCACAGGCCCTGCCAGGAGCCTATCCAGCGCAGGCTTCTCACGGGATCACGGCCTCCTTCGGGCACCCACCTGCTCCGAGTGTGGGGCCCTCCCCAGGCTGCAGGTGGAGATCTGCTCCACCATGGAGCTCCATGGACTGCAGGGGCGCAGCCGGCCTCACCATGGTCTTCACTATGGGCTGCAGGGGAATCTCTGCTCTGGTGCCTGGAGCACCTCCTGTCCCTCCTTCTTCACTGGCCTGGGTGTCTGCAGAACTGTTTCTTTCACATATTCTTACTCTCTTCTCTGCCTGCTGTTCCACAGCAGTTTTTTCCCCCTTCTTAAATATGTAATCCCAGAGGCGCTACCACCGTCACTGATTATCTTGGGCTTGGCCAGTGGCGGGTCCATCTTGGAGCCGGCTGGCACGGGCTCTATAGGACACAGGGGAAGCTTCTAGCTGCTTCTGACAGAAGACACTCCTGTAGACCCTCCCACTACCAAAACCTTGCCACACAAACCCACTACAGGTTTCTTCTCTGAAGAGATAGGGTTTTGATCCACTCAAGTAATCATGCTGAGAATGCATTACTGAGACAACACGTTCATTCTCAAGACCTCTGTTTCTAGAGTGTAAGGGTTAGTAAAACTTCCATGGGATGAAATAAAAGCTTCAGAGTGGTATAATTCTGTACATGGAAAGGAAATTAAGATTCCTCTTACATTAGTCCACATTTATAGAATACTTGAGATCAGAAGTGCTTCACAAACTATAGGTTTTTTTATTGTTGCCTTAGCAAATTGTTAGCATGTTTTGCAAGTAGTCACTCCGAGGCAAAAGGCCTTATTTATTTATTTATGGCAATAGATTAGTTTTCATAGATTATTATAGAGTTTAAAGCCAGAAGTTACTCTTAGATTGTCTAATCTGACCTTTTGTATATCACAATCCAGCAATTCATGTACCAAGGGTAACAACTGATGGTTAAACAGTTTTTCTAATGGGAGAACGATGTGTGTTTGACTCTCTTGGGCACAATAAAGTGAAAATTGCATTCCCTGGCAAATGCTGTAACTGTTATGAAATTGTATAAAAGGTGGGTATAAACCTCTCCTCTAGCCACACTGACAATAAAGCAAGAATCTGCAACTCCATTTCATAGTCTACCTAGTCCTATAAGCCTATTTTGCAGAAGCCTGTCAGTTCATTACTGCAGGAAGGTTTAGACTAAGGAACTAATTTCTAGATTTTAGGCAACCTTTGATATGAGGTAAAGTAGAAGGGAAAAAATGCCTCCTCTTTTGGCAAATCTTCTGGGCAGGTTCATATTCTAGATGCCTTGAGAATATAAAAATCAAAGAGCAGGAAGTTTAGATATTTCTAGTCCTGGGTAGAAGCTGAGTGGGGGTTTGAAAGTTGCTATTTTGGACTTGTGCCTACAGCGGGGTTTCAGGTGGAATGCAGTGCCCAAGTCCTTTATGAGGCACCCAAGGCTTTAGTCAGATATCCCATAGCATGTCTGAAGTAGGAGCTGTTCTGAAATCCTTAGAAGTTTAACTGCAGACCCAAATCTTGATGTCTTCTCTCCTGACTTTTGATCTCTCCCTTTCAGTCGGTGTGGGAAGGAGAGATGGTAAAGCTGTGTATGGGAACTTAAAATGAGAACAAAAGCCTGTCCAAATTATGCAACAAGGATCATTATGCTATAAAATTGCTCTTCAAATGTGGCTGTCATTGAAAGATATTAAGATTTCAACAGTTATTTTCTTGATGAAGACTTAATTTCTTGCAATAAAGGTTTTTAAGCTTAAAGCTATGCCTACACAATTAGTGTCCCTTGGTTTTTGGAATGTTTGAAGGGTGCTATAGGATTTGAATGATATAGAAGTATTTTCATCGCTACAGATCAGTTGTCTCAAACTACTTTCACAATATCCTTAGAATTTAAACAATTTACAAATGTAATGTATCGCTAGATACAACGATAGCTAGGTTATTTTGCAATGGAATGTATGCAG
Organism: Phaethon aethereus; assembly: GCF_964289735.1. Taxonomy (NCBI): domain Eukaryota; kingdom Metazoa; phylum Chordata; class Aves; order Phaethontiformes; family Phaethontidae; genus Phaethon; species Phaethon aethereus. The sequence goes on along the minus strand of NC_138579.1, from coordinate 36,125,306 downwards.
TTTTAGGAACTCGGTGCAGGCTTGAGGGTCGTGCTGATGTATCTAGGGCTAGAGTCGGAGCTGGACAAAAACAAGCAGTAACTACATTTCATCTGCCAATTCAAAGCAGGACTTTTCTGGAATACAGCAGAGAACAGAAGCCACAGATTCTCTTTTTTAACCCCATTCTCTGTTTCCCTTATGGAATGAGGTTTTCCTGTGTGCCGTGAGGCAGAAATAAGCTGTTTTAATATACCAACAGTGAGAGTGTTCGAAGAAATAAAATCTGTAGATAGTCTTCATGGTGGAGTTGTTGTTTAGTTTCATAGACTGCATAGTGATGGACACGTCAGTGGAGGGCTCTGCTGTGCGTTATCTGTAATCAAAGTGCACTCTTCGGCCTAGGAACAACCTGATGTGTGGTTTTGGGCAAACTTATTTTGAAGAGCACACACAGGCTTTCCTTCCTCCGTTTTCCCCCTAGTCATCCTATACTCATCGGTTACATAGTAGTTTGTTGTGGGGTCACGATGATACTCCAGTGCTTGGGATGGGAAATCTGGCCCCTCTTTCTAACTCCGTCTTTCTCCCGCTGTGTGGTCCTGGGCTCCTCTTAAACCTCCATCTGTAAAAGGCTCTCTGTCTACTGAATGTTTAAAGGACAGCAGATACTTTGCGGGGCGTGAGTATTTAATACATTTCCCCAATTCTATGGTTTCCATTTTTGGAGTTGCTTTCATCTAATTTCTTTATACAAATTCACCTTTTTTTTTCCTCCAGTAGAAAAGATAATTGTATATGAACAAGAATATTCACTGTTATTTTGTTACTTCTTTTTTCCCCCTTCCCTTTCTTTTTACACACTTAAATTACAGATGTGCCTGCTGGACTTAGCTAGCATTTTAGCCTCCCTATGCTAGATGCTACGTAAATCCAGTAAGATACAGGACCTATTAGGAAAAACTTGGAATTCAAATAAACAAGGCAGCACATATTATTAGGCAGAAGAGGCACAGATTGATGATACGGCTTGTCTAGGAAGGTCAATGCCTCAGCTACATATAGAATCCAGGTCTCTTGAGCTTCAGTCCCACTAACCAGCCACTGACCTATACACCCTCTTTTTTCACAAAGCATCAGCAATTCTGACAGGGTAGAAACAGCGGTACTGTATGACTTAGGCATACCTTTCTCCTATATGGCCCAGTCCTGTTACTTGTGTAGTAAGTACAAAGACTTCCAATGGTTATTGAGTCCAGCTCACATTGAAGAGCAAACCGGTAAAGGGAGCAAACCTTCAAAGAGGCTTACGCAAACAGTCCAACCAACGCACATTTTCACACATCGGGACTGGTTAGTAAATATGATGGAGAAAAAAACAAACAGACCTTGATTTAGATCATGGCGACTGTTTTAAGAGACCACAGTATCGCTTCTTTATCACCCATTTTCGGGTCTGAATATTCTACTGACAGACTTTTAGAAAACCGGACACAAGCGTGCAGCATTATTCTAGGTGGCAGTAGCGAGGCCACATTTATTACTCCTATTTTCATAATAGTGACTTTTACAAATAGCACTGACATCTCACTGTCGTAAGGGTTCCATGTGAATGTCGTTAGAAACAGTCTTGTTACCTACAAAGCCACAATCCTGAAACCTCTTACACATACAGAGACCTTTCTATTATTTGTGGGTGGATCTTAACCCATTTCGCAGACTCAGCACGTTGCGAGCGCAGAGAAGCTCGGGTCAGCTTTCTTGCGTACGACTGTGGGAACTGCGTCTCTGCAGTGCAGCTACGCCTGGTAAGGTCATACGTGACCCAGCCTCGGGGGACGGGGTTTGTCACTCGGGAGCGGCACCCCGCGCCCGCGGCTCTGCAGCCTCCCTCGCCGACAGCCACGTGGGGGGCATGCCTCATTGTGTGAGCCTGCGGGCTTCCGAAACTGGCTGTGCTCCACAGCTAGGCGTTGTTCCATGGTTAATCTTCCCTTTATTTCATCTCAGCGTATGTTCTTCTAGCTTTATTACCTAAGTATTGCAGGTTTTAACTGTGTTATCTCATTCCTCATCACCTTAGATAAATGAAAACTGACGGTATTTATCGTTAACGTAGTCAGCAATCCTATTAAAAGAAACCTGAAATTTCATGTAGTAAAACTGTTTATTTTACAGGATTAGGAATAAGTGTCTGCTCATCTATTATTTTCAATTACGTTAGAAGAAAACATAAAAGATGACTGAAAGAGACTAAATACATCGAGAATGAGAACTTAAGAGAAGGCAGCAACTCAGAAGAAAAAAGAACAGAAAAGTTTCTTGAGACAGCTAATGAAAGAGGCAAATAAGAAGCTACTGCTGTATACTTAAATTTCCTCTGTTCTTTGTGATCTCTGGAATTTTGCGCTGGTGTTAGCATGACATTTCCAAATATCTCAATTTTCCAAACTGCTGTATTGGACTTTTTCCACAGCTTTACTCTACTAGCAAACTAGTACTAACTATGTATATATTTCTATGTTTACATATATGTTATTTATATGTTATTTTAAAATTTATTTTAATTTTAGTTAGTTAGTTTTTCTCCTAAAAATACACGTAAGATCAGCACTCATCTAGGAAATGCAGAAGTTCTGTTTTTTTTGTCTCATGACTACCGATAAGTTTAGATTCTTCCTGCATCTGAAAAAAATTACCTGCCTTCCACTTGAAGGCATTCACACTGGTGTCAAGATGTGCCAAGATCTTTTGCTGTGCCACCTCCAGTAAAAGGCTGTCAAGGTGAAAACACTACATGTCATCCTAGCTTCCCACGCTACATCCAATTTTAATTCACTCTTAAATTGCTACAATAGCTTGTGAGTACTGTAGTCTATCAAGTAAATGTTTATAATCCATGTTTCCTTCAAAAATAAAAAAGTAAAGGAATACAGCAAAATAAAGAAATACTGCACTTTTCAGATTGTGGTATTGGTAACTGTTTTCAGCGGAAAGGAAAAGTGAAAATGAGACATTTTCAGTGGAAACAGACTATGAATTGCACATGGTCTTGGAGGAAATTTTGCCAGGAAGGGAAGACTGGCATCCACCAGTTCCAGTGTCACAGCTGTAGGACTGCTCTTCCCCTTCCCAAATTAGACGATTTTCCCTTTACCAGTCAGATTCTTCTTTAAATAACCTACATCATGTAATCCTCAAACGAGCAAAGCTCTTGTTTGTGTTTTAGAGGAAACTGTTATTAGCATATTATTGCATAAGCGTATTATTTCTTCCATTTGGTTTCAATCTTTCAAAAATATACAAGCCCTCAAGACAGCTAAATGAAATAAATAAAAGAATAAAAGAATAAATAAATTATTGGAATGTGAAGAAATTCTCACTTCAGTAATTTCTGCATCCATTGATTTATAGCTTCATGAGGTATTTTCAGGTCGCTACAGAGATACTTAACTCTCTTCATTGACTCTGCACAAAACTGTCCGTTTAAAAACCTGCAGAGATCAAACAGTTCCTACGTTGGTTATGCTAGCTGCAGAAAAACCACCACCCCCGAAGCTGATTTCCTGCTTGAGAAACCATAAGCTAATTGCAGAACAAAAGGTGCGTTTTGAGAGGTCCTACACTTTCAGCAGCTCCTGTGTTAAAGCGCGGCTGATGCGGAGCAGCTTGTCAATGCTTTGCGTGTTCTGTGAGGAAGACATTCTGGCTGATGTATGCTGTTAATGCTGCTGGGTGTGATGATATAGCATGAAGCAAAGCAAGCTGCTTTCTTTAGTGTCAAAATGTTCAGTTTCAGCTGCTCCAGAGAGCATGTATTTGGGTAAAGAGTAGGCAGCTGCTTTTTTTTCAGTCAACTGTCATCTTTACCAAGTCACTTTCCACCTGCTGCGTTTTTGAAAAACTGAAATCCTTCCCACTCTCTTGTAGTCAGTTATCAAGATTCAAACCCGTGGTGCCGGGATAATGTCTGTTACTGACAATGAAAAGAACAACATGAAGAGAGCAACAGGTAACCTTGTGGTACTTAGCAGATTGGTTTTGTGGTTTGTTGTTTAGGTTTTTTTTTTTAATTAAAATATATTAATTGATATTTATTATTTATTTATTGCCTGGTGATGATGGCGCCTGGTTTTCTACTCAAAGCCAAATGTTCAGATGTCCAATTTAAACTCAAGTTTCTCCATAATTAAAATGATTACGATTAATGAATGAAAATAGCTTAGACTTTAACGCCTTAAAACCCACATTTTCAGAGAGCAGCTTCATTATCTTAGGTATTTAGCTTCTAAAAGTATTTAGGCAACACTGTGTGCAGTGCTGCTAAGCCTGTGTGATGTTCATGAGAATTTCATTTCTGAAATGCGATAGGATGCCCTCAATCCCAGACCTTCTGACTGTCCACATTAAAGGTCTCTTAATCGAATCGCCAGGACTTTTGCTTCGTGCCAGGGCCTGAGGTCGGTCGCGTGGCTCTGCCGAGCTCCCCACTATAGGTTTGAAACATGTCTGTGTGCGAAGGGCTTGAGCACAGGAAGCCAAGTAGAAGTTGGCTGGTCCTGGCTTGCTGGTCCTGGCTTCCCATCCACCTGCCCCTCACCTGCTGCACCTCTGAAACGCAGTCCCGCCATGGGGGGACACGACGGCTCCACGCGGCAGGGGTGGCTCCGTCAGCGTTACACGGCCAGCCGAGGGACAGGGTACAAAGACAAGGTGCACGCGGGAGAGAAGAAAAGGGGTTACAGGGCTTCAGGCGCTGAGAATGGTCTCACCGACGGTTAGCACAGAGTGTTGGAGTTTAGCTTCCAGCACTAAGACCTGGGCCCCTAAGTTAAATGGATTCCATAAAGTTGGCTGAAATAGTGCTTAATAAGTAAAAGGAGGGCTGTAGGGTTTTAGGAGCTGCCTGAACTTAAATGCCATTTTGACTGATTTTTCTCAAAATATCTAGGACCTGATGTACAGCAATAGCACTAAGAATAACTGGTCACTAACGGGCACCCCCAGAGACCTGGATTTGCCAATCAAGTGCAGAGAAAACAGAAATACCCAGAGTGACTGGCACAAGTGCAGATGTAGTTCTAAGGTTTTAAATGCTCTGATTTCCTCCATTTAAAAGATTTTCAAAACTGGTGGGTGTGGATATGAAAACACTTCTCATCCATTAATATCAGCACTCTCTCATTTTTCCTGGTTCTTACTGATTATGAGCCTAATTAACTTGTAAATCAACAGCAACTCCGTTAATATCCTTCTGGCTTTCTAGTGTTCTAAGTGGTCTAAGGCAAAATGTAATACTGTCTAAATACCCTTCTTTAAATTTATATAAATATGTATTTTTGTACATACACATATATAAGCATTTCAATTTTAGATAAGCAGAACTCTTAAAATCTGATTAAGTAACTGTAGATTTAATATTGTACCACCATGACTTTATAGAAGTTATAACACAACTTTTGATACCTATACAACTTTTGATGTGGAACTAATATGGTTGTTCATGTGCATCAACATTAGACGGCTGCTATCAGTAAGTTCTAGTAAGTTGGTTTATATTAACCAGGTAGGAGAAGAACTTCAGTACAGTCCTTATTGGCCTAGAAAAATATAACTTAGATGAAGTTCTCCGTCAAGTGCTGTAAAATCTGCACATTGTACAATAAAGAGAGATAAATTAGGATCTTCATTCAGTTCTATTGCAAATGTTTTCTCATCATGGAGGTTTCAGCATAAAAGGTAAACTCCTTATATACTTTTTGTATAGCAGCTTTCCTTACAAAAGTTCAAAATATCACACAAATTACATTTGCCACTCTTGTGAAAATCCATCCTTTTATAAAACTAAGGGTTGTCAGCAAGACTGGTGTAAATATTTGTTGAGGTTTTTTTAGACCAATGAAAAAAGCCTGGCTTCCCTTCTTATCCTTTGAATCTTGCTACCAGTGGCAATTACTTATATTTTGCTGACAGGACAATCCAAAGGGCTCCTAGGATGATGAAAGCAATAAAGAATATATATTGCAAAGGGAGACTAAAAGAATTGGCTTGTGTGGGAAAAAAAGAATAAACTCAATTGTCTAAAAAGGCGTTAGAGAAACCCTTCAGAGATAAAGTAAGTTATTTAGATTAAAGCTAATGATAGTCAGGACACAAGTAGATATATGTGGTATGAACACATTTAGATTGTAAATTAGAAGAAAATTTCCAACCATCAGGAAACTAACAGCCTTATAATAGCAGTAATGGGGTAAATAACCTCACTGGCTTTAGGATGGCACTTTATTGCTTTACAAAAGAGATTTCAGGGTTGCCTATAAAAGGGAACTAGACTGAGTGACTCAAAAAGTCATTTCCAATCCTATGTTTCCAAATTCCACTTCTTTGTTTGGGTGGGTGGTGGGGCAGAGAAGGGTTTATGTAGAAAAGTGATTCATTAATGCCACGTCAGATTTTAAAAGGAGAAATAAGGTAATGTATTTATATTCTCTGCCATCTAAACAGAAATATGGAGGATAGCAGTACGAGAATGTAGAACACTAGGTTCAATTGCGAATAAATACAGTAGAGTAAAAATGATGCAGTGGCTTTTTTTTATTTCATGCTTGTGAAGTGCATACCTATACTTTATTGGTCTTGTAGAAAGAAATTTTAATAGTACTGTCCAATTTATATGCAGCCACATAAAGCTTTTACACAGGTGAGCAGGCTTCCTAAATTATATGTATTAATGGGGAAAGGTGGGAATCTTCTGTAAGGTGATTCAGACCACCTAAAATGGGGCAGCAATTCGACTTCTGACACAGATGGTCTGAATAGCCCCATAGAAGTGCCTTCTTTCAGTCATTGACTGTAGAGCACTAATTTAGTCTTCCAAATTGGGGGCTTAAAATTGAGAGTGGAAATAATTCTGTTTCATTTTCCTAAATAAAATCTGTACAGACATGAAGAAGGAAAGTCCCTTAGGATCTTACGACGAGAAGGCAGAGCATTTAAAATATTTTCTACTTTGTGGGAAGTTAGCCATTTCCAGTAAGGCTCCGATTATTCTTTATCAAATCAAACCTGTACAGTATTGTAATAAACAATATATTTTTGTGCAAGTACCTTTGTATCAACATCATTACATGCTTACTTGTGATGGAGTAAACATGTAGTTTTATCTATTTTTGAGGTGTATAAAGCTCCATAGAAGCAACCCACCCTTTATCCTTGGTGCAATGCACGAGGAGTGAAGAAATGCTTAAAAACTTTCCAAGCTCTTGCATGTGAGGAGTGGCACACCCACAGCGGTACGACCCCTCGGCTAGAACTGGGCTTGCACTGTGTTGACACAGAGTGATAAGCTTTCAACTTAAAAAAACAGCGAGATTTCTTCTTGGTTAAGACTTTGCAGAACAAGAACTCTCATGCTGTAAATTTCTCAGATGTCACCTGAAATGAACACCTTTCTGAGAGTAGGCTCTTATGCTCTGGCAATGCTGGGTGGCATTGTGCAGTATGTACCAGTATAAAGTAACAGAATATGTATACGGATTTTTAAAAGTTTATCATCTTCTGCCTTTCCAGCCCTTCGATTGTAAAAATACTGGGAGGAACTCACAGCTAGCTTGGATACACGTTTGTGCATCAGTTTTAGCTCCTGAGCACATGGACAGACATGATGTCGTTACTGCTGCCTCTCAAAGGAAGTGTTCATGTCTGTGTGTATGATCAGCTCTGCTGTGAAGAAATCCTGAGAAGAAAAAGGCTGGGTTATCATGTTAGACTTGTGGTTCAGCAGGGTGGGGGGGTAGTGAGGTAGAAGAGAGGGTTTTGCACTTAGTCATAAGTGGTGCTGGAGGCAACTAAAATCATTAGTATAGACTGGCTGTGTGGGGGATTCCATTACCAGCAGAGAAGGAGAGATTCACAACCCAAGAGTGGTTTCACAGAAATGCTGCAGGGTGGAAATTCCATTCCCTCCTGAGCTCTGGACCTAGGGGCTCGTTTCCCATTAGGGAACAAAAAAGAAGAAGAAAAATAAATTTCTGTGCAGAGAAACAACACCCATGCACCAGATGATCTAATTAGACACAGATTTGAATGACATTCCTGATGATAAGGGTAAAATTTGTTTTCCTTTCAGTTATTTGGTATTTTGTAGTATCTAGCAAGTAAACTTTGGCATGAAATGCTACTGAAGAGGCACATAAGCAAGTTCAGCATAAACATTTACCTATATGTACGGAAATCAATTGAGTTAGCATCTAGATAATTTGAAAAACAAATTAGAAACAAAATTAGATGACTTACCTGTCTTTTACTGTTATCTCTGTGGTTTTACCTCCTGTAATTTTAATGTTTGTTTCTCCTCTGTTGTATAAAGTACAACATAATTGGTAGGAACCACTTGGCTAAAGTATATCTGATAGGACTTGATATATCTGATTTTTCAGCAAGTAATACATAGCAAAACAAAGAAAACCTTTTTCATCTTATTCTTTCAGTGGCAGTTAGCTAAAAATAAAGACAAGCAGCTATTTAAGTTGCAAGCTGTTTTTAATAGGATGCTATTTCTTAGGAAATGGGGCTTAAAATTCTTTTTTAATTAAAGAAGAAGGAATGAATGCTAGTAAACTAGAGCTCTGCTCCTGTAACAGTAACATGCATTAGTTGCTTTATTTGCATTATTTGACTACATACAAAATTGGTAATTGTAAGAGTACATAAAACTACATATATAGTTGATTTTCCTTGTGATTTCCCAAAAAGTATTTCTTAGATGTTTAGGTTGTCTGTTTTCATCTATTACTTTGTGTGTGAGAGAACCATGCAGTGAACGATGGGCATTCTGATTGCCTTGACTGTCTGACAGACTCCTACATTATTGGAAATGCTCTACAAATCCTTTACTTGGCATGTTCTTAAGGGATGCAAAGCTGCACATGCACTTCCTGAGAAATCCACTGGATTGGTCTTGGATGTAGCGGCACATTATCTTTCTGGATATTTCAGCAGGGCACCTAAGAATGTCAGTGCAGGTTTCCTGCACAAATCTTCACTTTCAAAACTGGAGTTAAAAAGGGAAGATAGATAACCTCAGCACATTCTCCCCATTTCTCTACAGTAATGTCTCATAAAACGGGCACCAGAATCACCCTGATGATACCACATGACTGTGTGACAGAGCATGCACGGACACGCTGGAGAACAAGCTCTCAGTAGAGAGTCATACATACATTAGATCCTAGGGTGACTAGCAAGATCTTCATACTATTTTATGCAACACACATTGAGGTAGTTAATATAGGCTATGACAACAAGCACTGTAGCTTGTTTCATTTTGTTTCAAACAGAAAGGCTCAAGCAAATTATTTCACATATCATGAATCAGCCAGGTTCTGAAAAAATACATTGGTGTAAGATGTATTGCACCAGGGAGATGTACCATCAACTTAGCATAAGGCAATATAAAGAGAAATTTCTCTTGAAATATAAATGAAAAATTGTCATGATTCAGACAGGTGATTTCCCAGAAGAACCTGTTTTCAAAGGAAAAAAACCCCAAACAACAAAAAGCATCAAGTCTCTCTGGCTCCTGGGTGGTGTTGAACTCATTCCTAACTGGTAACCTTTTGATCTTGTGGACACTGATGTTGATATATCTTTCTCTCCGATTCCTAGCCTTTTCTTCCAAGTCAAAAAGGATTTTGCCAGTTTTGTTTAATGTGGCATAGCCAATGCAGTTGCGGCTTCTAGTTCCCATATTGCTTGTCCAACTTTGTTCCTAGCTTTTTTATCAAGGTGAAGATGAATTGAAGACATGGTCTTCCAAAAGAACATGATATTCACTCTATCCAATGACTTGGATGAGTCTTGCAAAGAACAAGGAGTCTTGCACCTCATCAGTCACGTCACCTGGACCAAAACCACGAAAATTTTGGAAAAAAAAATGAGATTCTTCTCTTTGTGCAGGCCAGGTACTGTGCAAAATGTCAATTCTAATCCATCCAATGAGATTAGTTACTATTGCAGTTACTATTGTAAATAACTTGTTTCTTTCAGTAAAATGTGAGTTGTTGGTTCCCTGGCAGATACACTGAGCAGCCTTAAAATGGCAATTCAAAACAAAAATCAGAACGGAGAGAAATTAATTAGGAACCCATTTCTTTACATTTGTATTTCTACACTCTTTGACATTGTATATTGATTTTTCTCTACAGACTCAATTATTCAGAAATATTGATAATGGGGAAAAAAGATACAAAATTAAGATGTGGCAATATCTAGGAATAATTTAAAAAACCAGCCTCAATTTAAAAAAACATTTTTTCTAGCAGTTAATTGATAATGTATCTACTAACATTTGAGTTATTACATGTCCTGACTTACAACCAGACTTACTCTGGATTACACACTACCCAAGTCCAGTATTTGAATTTAATCTTCAATTACTAATGCAATTAATTGTAGCTATGTATTAGCCTATTTTTAACACATCAAGCTCATAGTATAGGAGATTAAGAACTAGATCAAAACCCAATAAATTATGGTATGCTGTATATAAAATGTCATAAGCCTGATTAGATATTCTTTGTAACTGAATTTTCTAAAGAGCCTACAAGACTGAAGAGCCTAATGGGCCCTTTACTTTCTTTTGAAATGTGCCCTGCTGTTTACCCTTTGCATTGTGATAAGATTATTTCAGTTAAGAGGAACTGGCATGCTGAATTCTCTCTTACTATATTGCAATACTGGATGACTGGATAAAGTTGTGCTCTTGCGTACTAGAGAAAGCATTTCTAAAATAAAGGGTATGAATCTCACAATGAGTCCAGATTTCAAACAACATTACCATTTGTAAGAGTTTGGATCTCGGTTCAAAATGACACTTTGCATTTTAGGCCATTTTAAAGTTTTTAATACTTTAAAATTTGCCACGTAGTCAGTATGTTTTCAGAGAGGCCATTTCTAGCATAAAGTAGAGACACAAGAATATATATTGAAAGATTTAACTAGGTTCAATGGAGAAGAATACTGTTTAGCCATAACTTTAAGAAAAAAATTATCAATTAATCTCAATGCTAAATGGTCTGAGTTATTAAATGTAAAATGACCTCATTAAAATGATATGACTAAACGTGGTCATTCTTTTGTCAATCAATGTTTGCATTTAATTAAAATGTTCTCTTATTTACTAAGCCACGTGGTGTTTACGGTGTTTTTATTCAAATGCATTAAAATGGTAGAGCTGCTGAACTCTTTTTATCTATATATTTTTTCAGCCTAGAACAACCAGACGTTACCTATATGCAATATATGAACAATAAATATTATTTTCCACTAAAATAATAAATGAATTCAGAGAAGTAATAAGTGCTTATCGTTTGGTAAACCTTTTAAAAAATAGCTTTTAACTAAAGGGAAAACACCTCGCAGGCAAGTTTTATACATTTTGAATGTTCTATTGCTTCCAAATATAGTCAGTCAGTTCCATTTAATAGGTGTATATTATTCTTCTCTATATAGCAGAGCCTGATCATTTTGCTATATGATTGTCTCCTTTTTAAAAGCTCTTTCTCTAAGGGCCTTTGGTGTTTCCTTACAGAATTTTTTGTTGTTTTCCTTTCTTTCCATCTTAGTTCCAACACATACTCAGGCTGTAAAGGGAACATCTATTTAAGATCTCTTCAGAGCCTAAGCAAATGTATTCTTCTTTGGGTCAACGCTGAGTGACATAGCTTCTTCTTTAATCAACAGTTTCAAAGCTCAGAAACACTGCTGATAACATCTGAAACTTCATGTACTTTTCTATAGTAATCTCTGAAAAACGCTTCTTCCAAATCATTACCCCTTTGCAGTGCTGCTGAAAGGTATATAGTGGAGATTGTCTCTTGAATATGTAATTAAATATTGAATGCAAGGCAACTTAGGCTCTCACTAAAAGGGCTTTTTTCTGTGTCAAATATATACATGATATTTTTCATGGGAGGGTGAAAGTAGATCAAAATAGGAGGATGTGTCATCTAGTCTGTTCTTGTCTTGGTTTTTGACACCCGGTAGGAAACGATATTCAGGCCCGTGCAATATCTCATGCACTCAGCAAGGGACGCACCTAACTGGTTATCGTGTTCACCCAAGAGCAAGGTAGAGATCCATGTCCCTGGTCTTTTATCTGAATGCTTGTGTATATATTAGTGTGGAAACCAGAGTTCAGATGAGTACTCTAGACAGTAGGATAGAGTTTAAGGATTTTTTTTTTAAATTGACTTTTTAAATTATAAGTGTTACTTATATGCTTAGGTGGCTAAGTTCAAAGTAATGAGTGAATCACAGAGATTACAAGGTACACAGCTGTTTAGGCATAGACTTAGGGTAAGAAGGATGTAGTCTCCCATTAAGCACACATCAGCAGAAAGGCCATGTAGTTCCTCCTCCTCTACTGTGACGTTGTTGTCATCTGTTCTTTAAAGAGTGTATAACTTGTTTATATAACAGGACACACATTTGTGACTTCTTAAAAGACAGCAAATAAATTACTACTCTGAGAGGAGAGGGAGAGCGTGGAGGAGAAAGAAGAGAAGTGAAACCCAAGAAATATTTCTAATAGGATAAATTTTGCATTTGGTGAACCAATGCCTGGGAACTTTTTTCAATAAGAAATGTGGTTTTCTCTACTCAGTGATGCATACAGCACTGAACTTTACTCCCTTCTCTCCCTCAACTAATTTGTTCAGTGAGTTAAACATAATTCTCCATTGTAGAATTTCTTTTAACGTGTCTAGTCTTATTTGTCAGGTGTTACATGTCATACAAACAGAACGGTAGAGTCTATCTGTTAAAGAAATGTAAATTTTCCATTACATTTTTCTTACTGGGTAAGTGCTTACCTGACAGGGAGCCTTGTCTGCACTTTTAGATAGAAAGGAAGGGAAAAGAAGTTAAGTTTTCATCTCATCAATTTACTGTTTGAAATATAGGTGGTGTTTCTTTACACAAAAGTCTGGATTGAGAATGGGACTTCAGTTGTTACTCATTTAGAATTCATGTTTCAATATCTATTTGCTTTAATTTTATTTATTTATAAGTTTTTCCCATTTTCAAACCAGGAACAAGTGCTTTCTAAAGCACAAACCTAGACTATAAATGAGCTTTAAATAGATTTCACAATTTTGTAGCATATAGCATTTGCATTCAAGTTAGGTTAGTTTAGTTAATTAACTTATCTGAAATCCATCTGCCACATGTGCCTTTTTCAGACTCAATATAAGACAACAGTTGAGTTAGCAAGTAAGTTGGCGAGAAAAATTTGAATAGACAAAATATAAAAAGATTGCAACACAGATTCTTCTTTAAGCAGTCATTCCCAGTTTCCACAATTAAAGTAACTTGAAGGGCTATCCTTTAACTTACCACTCACTGCTTAACACCAGGTAAAACAAAAACATGGGTACTTGCCTTACATCATACCTATGAGAAGCATATGCAAAAAGGAAGATAACTATTTTACTGTAATTAACTCACCTGCTAACATTTCCAGTTTTTACCTTCTCTTTGAAAGGAACGGTATCAAATGCAGAATGACCCCCTTAAAGCATATGGCAGGTGAGCTTGATAGAATACTGTAACATGAAGTTCATGAACGTACAAACTCTGGCTTAAATCCAAGACTTCAATAAACATCTGAGAGAAAACACTTCTCAAATGCACCTGTGAAACCTGCAGCAACTTATAGTGTGAGAAAAGTTCAGGTCTGACTGTTCAGGAATTTGAACTAAATAGAAACGACTTGCACATGACTGAGAAAGAAAGTCAGACAAGAAACTGGTATCTGGTGATGAGATTAAGGCGCTCTTTTTTGTCAGATTTTACAAAATCACTACCTGACAGGCACGAAGATTTCCCAGAAGCACACTTTAAAAACACCTATCATACCACAGTTTTTAGCAGCACTCATATGGGCTGTGTCAAAATCAAAGCAGAACATGTAAGGACAGAGTAAAACCACAGCTTAAAAACAACATTCCCGCCTTTTTTTCTTTAAGTGGGGCAGTAAGTGCAATGCTTACAGGGTTAGCATTGTGTAAGTGTTATAATGCTTATAATTTTACATAATAAGAACTTACTTTTTCTTGTTTCTAACTAGCAAAATACAATTATTTGGGCTGCAATTCTTCATGACAATGTTTGCCACTAGTTGGGTATTTCTGTAAACTTCAGCTACTGCAAAGGGAATCACCTCCGAGAGTAAAATTAAGAGAGAATACACTGTAATGTCTGTGTTAAAATACATTCTAGTCTTCTGTAGACTGAGAAGATTAAATAATATAGGATCAACCTATGCACAGTACCGCTGTATATACTCAATCTTTTCATGCTTTGTTAAATTCACCAAGCTGATGGTGTGGATTTGCTTGCCCTGATTAAAACTTGTTTCATCTGGTAATTTTGTAATGACTACAGCCACTTTTACCAAACAGCAATTCACAGTTGAAGTCTTTTGTCTAGCCAAGCAATAGTCACATATCTAGTGTCCAGCACAGACATACTCAGAAGTTCTATGAAGTTCTAAGAATTGTTCAATGGTACCATGGCTTGAGGAGCTATTCAGGTTGATTGTTCCTGGACTCATGAGGTAGTGCGTGTTCCCCTTCTAGGTTAAGCCAGAGCAACAGTTTGAGAGTCATACTGTAAAGTGGAGGACTTAACTGATTTATGTTAGAAAGAAAGAAAACGTGCACAAATAAGGCAGATCAGTTGGCTGGCTTAGTTCACAACATAGTCCCACAGCCAGCTGTACAGGTATGAGTCTGGGGACGTGAACTGCAGCACTGGAGTAATGAACGCCCAGGCGTGGGAAGGACAACAATGCCTTAGACTGGCATTACATCGATTCCCTGGAATTAAAGCCTGAGGGGGCAACGAAACTCAGGGGAGTAATAACAGTGACCAGCAGAGCAGCTTACAAATGATACTAATTCAACCATGTTGCCCAAGTCCTTTGTGCAAGTTGCGTATCGGCACCGTTTCAGTTCAACCCTTAACAGTCACCTTGAGATAAAACATTGCTTGGATAAACATCTCTACTTGTTAGGGACAAATCAGGTGAAAAGAAGCATGTTCTTTTGCTACAGCTTAAACTAGTGTTATAGAACATAATGGAGGATTTTATATTAAATTGCCTCTTCCATACCGTTCCTCAAGCTAAGTATCACCCAAGACACAGAAAAAAGAAAGGCACCTGTGGTCTGACTTGCAGCAGAGCTGAGTTTCCTCAGCAGTTAGTGATAAGTATGATTTGAATATAAATTTCTAAATACTTGGAAAACCAGATTACAGGTAGCTTAGATGGGACACCCAACATTACTTGATTTAAGTGTTTGGGTTTTACTCGCAGCACTTTGGTATTCCATATATACAACATAAACAGTTTTTCTTTCAATCTTTACTAAAATGAGTTAAGTAATAACAACAGACATTGTAAAATGGAAGCTAATTATTCTATATTCAGTGCAGACTATAATAAACTGTAAATAATTCATGGAGCAGTATACTGCAGAAAATAGCAAACTGTTCATAGGACCATACAACTATCAGACCTAAATTATGCTATGGGTCACTAAATCTAATTTCCTGCAATTGCAGCCAACTACATAATCTGTTCCTTTTCCCAAATGTTCCAAATTGGTCTTAAGGACTATTGAATTGCTTGCCTATGATAGGAGAAGCCATAACCTAGCCATCTCTGTTTTTTACTGACCATTTTGACAGAAATTTCTAATGCTCAATCTGAATTTATTCATGGGAAGTTTCTATCTGTTCTCGTACTAATGTTTTCCTTCAGAATGAAATTTCATATATTCAGCTAAATGAACAAAGATTTTATGACAGATTGCAATATAGCAGAGAAATGGAGCACCTCCTTCCATAACATTTCTTTCACTCTAAATTCATCTTTCTTGAGCTTGGATGCCAAGAACTGTTGTAGATAAGATAGCCCCTGCACATAACTGCTTTACAACACTACTGTAACAAATGTCATCTGGTACACTTGCCTCTTCCACAGCCATATCACACCAGTGACTCATAAATCATTCTGTGATCAACCACTCACTACAGTTGTCCCCACCACGGCTGTTTCCAGTCAGTGAGCTCACAAATTAACAGGAACTCTCAGTATTAGTCCTGAAGAGTACTGGTACTTCACACTATTAAATTTAATCCCTTGTATATTATTCCAGTCCTTACAGTCACCCAGGTCTTCGTGGATATTGCAGCCGCTTTTTGCATTAACGATAGACTTTTTTTTTTGCTATCGGCAAACTCAATTATCACACTCTTGTATCTCCATACTAAACTTATTAATGAAATTATTAAACAAGAACTGTTTAAAGACTGACCCTTGAAGAGCTCCAGTAATCATACTCTTATAACACCAGTTTCCCTTTCAATGCCACTTGTTATCTTCCTTTTAGCTAGCTTTCTCCCTCGCAATATAGTGCTTTCGAGAATTAGTGAGCATTGATTATCCTGTGCACTGAATGCACAGTCATTAGGCAGGAGTCCTGCAGAAATAATATTTTCGTATTTAGGTAAAGACTAATGATGCATGTTTAGTAAAGAGACTAAAATAAGGTTTTATATAAATCTAGAGAATTTTTTTAATAATAAAAAACACCTTTTTCTACTGTACTATATTTGCAAACACTACTTGAATCTGATACATAATACTAAGAGGTATGAAGTATTAAACTCTAGTTTTTTGCTATTATTATGGCAAAAGTTTTCATTTCATAAATGATGAAATATTTTCTGATGTTTCATTTTAAAAAATCATACCTTGTTTCATTACTGAGCTAAATTAATTGAAAAGACCCAAAAGTTACATGGAATAAATGAATAAAATTCTTAATGACTCGCAATGAAATATTTTTTGTTAATCCAACCTATGGAAAGCACACTTTGAGGGGGAAAAAAAAATGTCCTTTTGACTGACAAAAAATGAATGTACTTTCTGATTGTTTTGATTTTGGAACAGAACTGAAAAAAATAATTTATTTAACCCACCTCTAGTTTTATAGGCAGCATGAATTCTGGTCTCCTCATATGCCAACCCCATCACTTTGAGGGTTTAGTGTTCTTTTAACACATGTTTTTCAGGACACAATTTAAAATTAAATAGCAGTATGGCAGAGACAGCTCTGGTCTTAAAGTTCAGATTGTGACACACTATCCATGAGCATAAATTCTGGAGAAGGTTGGACTAACAGAGGAGTGACAGCGCCTGCAAATCTCCCCAGTCTCTGCAAGAAAGTGTTTCATGCAGGGATAGACACAGTGCCATGTGCATAAACAAGTAGTTCTAAGATGAAGACACAGAAGCACATATCAAAAGCCATATGGACATTTGAGGTAATGTTTTTGCGCTGTTCCTCAGAAAAAGCTAGGAGAAGCTTTAAACAAAGATGAAAACCAATTATAGACAAGCAACAATGTGGACAGAGTGGGCCAGTGAGGAAAAAAGGAAGTCAAGGAAAATCACCCAGGAAACTATTGCATCACATGCATACGGCAGAAATAAAATATTGTTTACTGAAATGGGAAAAAATACTGTTATATATATCAGTTAGGGCTTGTGTACAATAGAACTCAGTATTTATTTGAAGTCGTAAGATGTCATGCTCTTTTGCATAATTAACTACTGGCAGAAACATGTATTAAATAAAAAACCCCGCAGATTTTTTCATCATATACTTTAAAAAAAATCTATTTCTAACAGATACTGTATATGTCAGAGTGATCACATGTACCCTAGCAACCAGGATGTTATTGAAATTCTCCATACAAGTGCATGAGTCATTTGAAGAGATGTAGTAAGTCTAATAATGAATGTTTAATGAATGGCAGAATCAGTAAGATATAAGTTAGATTTTATAAATGTGCGAATCTTGGTAAACTACTTTTGTTCATAAATATGCTGATAAGAAAGGGTAAATATCTGTGCGCTTTTTTTTTCAAAACAATGTTAAGTAATATTTTCTATGTTGTCAAGTTATTTCTCTTATTCATCATCTGAAGCTTTTTACACAGCAACTTCACTTACCTCAGTTGTAAGGATTTGTTCTAAAAACATATATCATGTCTCTCCTATCCTGCCCCAAACCTGAAAAAGAGTCTTCTCTACTCCACATACAGCCCAACTACTCAGGATTCTTTCCTAAGCAGCAGTCTAAGTACAAAATAACCTATTGTAAGGTCTACAACAACACATGATAGAAATGTCTGCTTAGGTAAAAATACACTTTTTAAAAAATCTCGCTCGAAGTACCAATGTATTATATAAATGCAATGTTTGAGGTTGAAAGGAAAGAGCATTGATGCATTCTAGAATGGCAATTCTTACATTCCTAGCACGGACAACATATTTGCTTCTCCTTACTATTCCAACCTCTATTCATCAGCTTAACTGTACTCATTGCTACCTTCTTTCATGCTAATTTGCATAGAGCATCAGTTAATGCCAACTTAAATTTTTTTTTAGTACTCGGCCATTAATTGATGCTGTATATACTAGTCATAACTTGTTGTCAAAGTTGTTTTTCTTAAAATTCCTTTTATGAATCAGGAACAAATTCTGATTAGTTATTAATCAGGTAGGAAAACTAATCAGAAGTTTCCGAACATTGGAAATTCCTAGAATAGTACCCGAAAGAGAAACAGGCCTTTAGAAACACACTCTACATAAGAAGGAGGAGACCTAAAAGTAACTGGAGGAAGGAGGTGGCTTTGTCAACATAAACCTTGTTACTGTTTTAACATAAACTGAGAGTGATGGACATCTAATCCAAACCAACCTCAAGTTTCACTGGCTGTTCCTCATAATATGCACAGGCTGTGTGGGATCACTGTTACATTAGTCTAAAGCACAGCACGCATTTTTCATGCGCAATGAGATGACATCAGTTATGGTTAAGCCAAGGATGGCTTTTTAGCAGCTCAGAAGCCTTATTTATAGACGTGAAACTTGAGGCCCCGATCCATTATTTTAGCCTGTGCTGAAAGAAAAGCAGGGGTAAGCAGCATCTGAGAGAGGCAGTGTGAATGAAAACCTGTCACTTCTGATGTAACTGAACCTAGGGCGTGGTGTGCACTTACTCTCTTAGTGTCAAACCCATCCCTCGGTCTGTTTACAGCAAGGTACTGAGCGAGCCAGGCTTTTACAGCTCTTTTGAACTCATTTGAAAAATTGTACTACAGTTATCAGCACGTGCACCACCAGCAACATCCAAACTAGGCGGAATTTCTCAATGTAGTTTTCATTCTCAATTTAGAAAAAGGAGAAATAGTAAGACCGTAATTCACTCTTAGGATCCTTGCGTTTTCTCAATAGCCAAAGAAATGAGTGCTTAAGAGTAATTCGGATTAATTCTTCATAAGGAATAATTTATTTGATTTTTTTTTCTGCTTTTAAATGATCCAGAAAAAAAAAGATGTACCAGTTTAAAATTGTCTGTACCTGCACAGTCGGTAACCAAATCCCCACTAATCTGCAGGAAGATTTCAAAAAGTTAGCTGTGAACAGCTCTATTTTCTGGTGTACTGGTGACTGAAGTCCTCAGATGTTGTTTCTGTTCTGGTTAATCATACAATAATCGACCAGAGGAATGCCGCACTATGTATTTGAACTGATTTTTAGAGTCTTTCATGGGCATCGGCATGCTAAGCACTGTAAAGACATGGACAAAGTGCTTGTTCCTGCCTGACCAAACTGTGTCTAAACAGGCAAAAGGGGAAATGGGAGATGAGAATTTGACTAAAATAACAAAACTGACTTATAGCAAGCAAAGGAATTGAGATTTCCTGCATTTAAGCCCGATAAGCAGTGGATCAGGCTGCTTTTTACTTGTAAAACTTACAGGGGAAATTAAATACTCCATTTTTTTTACTTGCTAGAATGTGGATACGATATCGGATCAGGAGACAAAATTTTGAGTTCTCTGGTTTTGCCTCTTGTTTTTAGTCTGGTTTCCTAGGGAAACGAAACTTGTGCAATCACGGTGGGTGCAGATGGCTGCCTGCACATGTATTCAAGCAGTAACTTTTGAACCTGTGGGTAAACTGTAGCAAACTTGCACACAAAATATAGGTCTCAAAGATAATGTAATTCAAAGGTGTCGGTCTCAAAGGTAATGTAATACAAATGTGAAAATACTGCTGTATTTAAAGGAAGGAGGAAAGAGAGATGAAAACTGGGGTGAAGCTATGGTCATGATTGAGAATATTTATGTTAGTGATCTCAGACATGATACGTAGGCCAGGTCTGCTGAAAAATATCAGTGTAGACATGGCCTCATTGAGGCTCAGGGAAGGCTGTGATTCAGCTGCTAACATTAAAATACGCAGTTTGAACATCTGTCTCAGGTTGAACTTCTTTGCTCTTTTGTAAGCACTGCTCCTCTTCCTAGCTGGCAAGATACCCTGCCAAGAGCGTGTGAATGAAGCTGGAGAGAGGGTATATTTGTTTCATCTGAGTACTGCTGAGTAGGTCAGAAATTTGGTTTCCCTTTTTAAAACAAGGGTTCCAGTTTTCCACCCTCGCTAATGTGAGCAGCCTTCAACCAAACCAAAGCGCACAATTTCCATTGTGTCACACACATTTCACTCAGCATAAGCATAAAATGGAAGGAGAGAAGCTGAAACTTTAAGACATTTTTACTTGGGATGGCCTATGTAGTGCTTTTCTGGTTGCTATAGTAATGAATACAGATAAAGCTGATTGTGCAATCGCTGCAATTACACATTTAAAGAGGGCGGTACTTTCAAATGGTAGCAATACAGCTGCAGTGCGAGAAAGTGATGTAATCAAGGAAAGATGGAAGCATAAGTCAACAGCATGCTTATGATGTGTCTGTGGGATTATGATGAAGTATTTGAGAGAGTAAGGCTGGTTCTTGGTTAAGATGTTAGCATCAGTTTTTTGACATCTAAATTCTGACATCTAAATTCAGTATTTTGCTCTTCCACAGCTTTATTTTGTGACCTTGACCATGTCATGCACTTCAGATCCAATGAAACATAGTGTTGACTAAAAGTTATAAGCATTAACAAGCCATTTTAGGTGCTTGGCCATGGAGCAGAATCCAGAACCTTAAATTACTCAGACTGACTACAGGCTGCATTCTGAGCTGGGAGCAGTTGAACACAATTAATAGTAATTCTTTCTAAGAGATCATATCTTAAACTACATCATCTGAGGTGTGTAAGTGGTCTTTGCTGAAAGGAGGCACTTCTTTTACTTGAGGTTCTGGAATGTCTCCTCAAGATAGATTCCCTTCAAAGGGCAAGGAAGTCAACACTCTGTTTTTGTAATGTATCTAAATTCAATGGCTGAGATGCTAGGAGCCCTCATAGAGATGCCTTCACTCATGATATCATTATATGAGATGCCTAGGTTCAATTCCTTCCACTGTCTGTGGAAATTCAATCTTACCTCCCCTGTCTCAGTGGAAAAATGTCTTCAATACCAGGCTATAGGATATTTAAAAGGGAAGGGTGCTCTCACTCGCTCCTATTCAATAATTAAAGAACCTTCTGTGTACAGGGAATGCACACAACAAACATTACACAGCCAACTACTAGAACACTTACTTGGGAAGAGGAGAGATTAGGCTCCATTTCTATTATATTTAATATTAAGTTGTCCCTGGATCAAGCTTTTCAACCAACATAGCCAGAGGAGCAAACAGCCTATGGGTTTTGATTGCTGGGGGCTTACTAGCCTGTCCAGAAACAGAGCTTTAGATGCCACCTGATTGAGGAAGCAGTTATGTCAGGGTATTGAGAATTTTAACTTGGATCTAAAGAATTTGGAATACAAAATACTCTATGGACTGAGATGTTAATCATGCTGAACAGTTGTCCACTAGTAAAATGACAGTGTTGGTAGTTCCCTACCTGCTCCAGGTTCTGTGTGATTAACTACATTAAAACTATAAGAAAATCAGAAATTACCACCATATGGCCATGGAAGATAAAAATACAACTGTCAAAGATTTAACAAAGTTAAACAGCTTCCAGTTAAGAGATTCCTTTAAGCAATTTTCAAAGTATCAAAAAGATTAAAAGAATTAAGCTTGCAAAAAGCATGGTATTTAATCAGTCAAAAGATAGCACAAGGACTTTGTATAGTGGGAAGTTTTTGTTGTTTTTCAAAACATAGTCCATAAACTAATTGCAGAACACTTTGAATAATTGTCTTGTTAAATAATTTGCCTTGTGAGAGCCAAAGAGACAGATGAGATACAAAGAAATAAAAAATAAAAAAGGGATATTTGCACAATAGATAAAATGAAATAAAAAAAACCCCACAACATGTGGTGTTCTATACATAAATGAAAGAGAGAAGAAAAATGAAAAAGAGAAGGCACATGATTGAGATAAGCTTTTTAAATAGCTGGGGTGACATCCTGAATTTCCTCTTACCCCTGATGTTTTCCAAAAACACTGAGATTAGAGTTCAAGGAACAGGAGAATGAGGTAAATGATGAAAGTAGTGTTAAGGGATACACTCAGTGCTTGAAAAGGTTTGAAAAGTTAATGCATATTAACTTGAACTGTATATAAGTAAATACAGGCTGTTAAAATAAAACATCAAAACAAAATAAAAAAGTCAATGAAATAACTCTTTCAGTCCTGTGTGGTATATCTAACCATGTTCTGCAATCTACGCAGCTCCAAGGGAACAACTTCATATGGAAGTGTCTCAAACATTAAAATTGTATCTGTTTATCTGAGCATCATCACCACAACTATTAGCCTAGCACAGTCTTGGAAATTTGTATGAAAATGAAATGGTCTAGCACATCTACATACTTGCCCAACTTCTAATGGTGATGAACAATGTTGTAAAGTCAGCATGGCATGTGAAAGCTTCCCACTGATGGATCAAACTGAATCCTCAGCAACTAGTGCATAAATACACTATGTGTCAGAGAAATCATAAAAGCTAGGTAAAAGAGGTATAACGTTCTGAATCTCAATCAGCAATTACTCCTACAGGCTGCTACTATCTATTTTTTGCCACCTATCCTGCAAAAAAGCTGAGGGATCTACAGATCTGTTTTGTTTAAGAGTTTCAACTATTTTTTCATTGCCACAATCACAGACTGAGAGAAAAGCACTTAATCAACCTTCCTGTCTGAATACAAATAATTTGCACCTTGTAAAATAGTGATTTGAATATTGGTAGACTCTGACGTGTCCATTTAAGCACAATTTTCCTTCTTTATTGTCATTTCTTTCTACTATGGAAACAATGTATTTTTGCCTTTTGCAAAAGAAGACATTCTTAAATAATATTCTGTAACTGATGCTGAAAATGATAGTGTTTGGCATGTTCTTAAAAGTGATGTAAAACAATCTGCATTAAGAATACTAATTCAGTTACTCTGGTTCATTAGTCACACGATTTATTGACAATGTTTTTCCCACCTCCTCATTGTTTTCTGGCCTTTTAAAGATAGATACCACTAAGTTTAAACTCAAATTTTAAAATGTGCTTGTATTTGAAAAAGAAATAGCACACTTTTTTTTATGTCAGATTTTTTTAAACCTGTGAGTTTAAACATGAGTTTTTTAAACCTGAACAAACATTAAAAATGCTTCCTTTCAAAATTCCAAAGAAGTGATAAAACAGGACAGGTAGATAGGAAGAGAGAAAACACACACAATCACTTTTCAGACAGAAATAGAATCACTAACTTTCACTACCATATTATTTTCAGGTTGTCATATGACTTCACTATTTGTGTTTATACCACAGGATTTTAGAAGCTTTCAAAAGTGTTAAAGAAAGGTACTGTTAACTCTTTTTTACAGATGATCAAAGGGGCAAAATAAAAAGCTGCAAACTAATGATTTTGAAAAAAAACTTCTAGTTGAGGCTACAAAAAGTTTTGGATACTTTACCTAACCTTCTTGTAGCCTGACTACCAGAAATCTTAGCACTAAAGGTGCTCAGCATATCTTAATAATTGTGCATTTTTTTCTACATTAGATGTTCACAGACACCACTATAATTAGAGACTTAAGTTCCTGAACCTAACAATGTACTTAGGCTATGGCTTTACAAGAACCCCTTAATGTTGCCCCTTGAGGAGCTCCTAGCAAATAAGGATTTCTTTCAAACCAGATTAATTTGTAGCATATGAATTTTCAGCCTGTCCCTATTTGGCATGTTAAAATAAGAATAGGTTTAAATGTGTTTGCTGAATTGGTGCCTAAATACCTTCAGACGATGTGATTATTGATATGGTACTGAACATTGGTTTTGATATATATTTGCAGTTACATTCTGTTCAGTACTGCTATAGCTACTCTCCCTGATTAAAACTGAAGCCAGCAATAGGTAATGCTTCTAATCCAGAAAAGTGACAGTAATGCTTGACAATATTGCTGTTCTGAGCGTCCTTTGAAACAGGAAACAATACACCTTGCTTTAAAGCTGGGAGGGTAAGGAGGGAAAAAATCTTAGGAGTTCAGGAAAATTTACATAATTTTAGGTCTAAGTAATTGACATTTCCCCATATTCATTTTACATCTAACCACAATGGACCACAAACGAAGGTGGTCCATTATCTCTCTGCTTACTCAAAATTTTCTGTATTGCATTCATCTGCATGACCCTGTTCTAGGCATGATTTATTGCAAAGTGTCTATTAAATCCAGCAAACGAACATGTTTTACATTCCCTTCATGTAAGTAGAAGTCTGATGGTACCAACATAGGAGTATTATATTCTCCTATAAAAAGTCTGAGCACAGTTTTGCTGGTATTTTGGTCACCTACCTCTTCAAGGTATTTTCTCCATTCATTCTTATAAAGACTGACCAGTCCATTGACCCACCCTGATGATATTCTTCAGGGACAAAGTAGAAAGTCAGCAAAGTACCGTTGTGTGTAACAATTTTTGTAAACAGCTCTGAAAAGAACAGGGGTTTTTTCTAACTAGCTTCAAATATGTTGTGAAATATCAGTTCTGTTCAACTGAAAGGTATCAAATTCTTCAGTCAAGCACCCTTCCTTCTGCAGTATACATAGACCTTGAGCCTCTAGGTCAAGCTATAAGTATACAGAATAACTGAGAACAAGATAGCATGTGAGAGGTAAGTGGAGTCCTACAAAAATTAATCTTTCCATTCATGCATACATATGGCTGGTAAACTTACTATTTTCAGCCCACAACTAAGACTTTTTTTTTTCCTTTCAAGTAACAGTCAACTTACTGTTAATTCTTGTATCAACAACAGCAGAAGACAGAAGGCCCTTGGCAGCCACTGCTCTCATCTGTAGCCACACTGCCTTTTTTCTTAGCCCTGTTCTGCTTCCTTCTGGTCCCGCAGCACCAAGGGCTCCCGTGAGTTGCTGGATTGTTTGAGGGAAGATGCTCTTCCTCCCCTCTCCTCTCACTTCCTCTCCTCCCCAGCTGACTCACATACTGAGCATAGGGACAGAAACAGAGAACCTGGTGAGAAGGGAAAAGAGCATTTCCCTTAAACCGATGCAAAAGGAGAGTCCCTCAGCAGAGGAGGAGTATGGGCCTTGTCTACGTGGCGTGTCATGTCCACTTACATTTTCAGCATTCAATCCAGTGTTCAGTTCAAATCAGCACA
This sequence comes from Phaethon aethereus, assembly GCF_964289735.1. Lineage (NCBI taxonomy): Eukaryota > Metazoa > Chordata > Aves > Phaethontiformes > Phaethontidae > Phaethon > Phaethon aethereus. The sequence continues at coordinate 36,099,675 of NC_138579.1, read as the reverse complement.
ACCTTGCATTTCAGAGTGGAATCCCCTTGGAAAAGGTTCTGATGAGATCAGAAAGGGTGGAGAAACACCACTTCCTACACACCCATGTCCTGTGAAACCCCTGTGATTATTCCTCATTTCTCCTCACCTCAGCTGTCACTCCTGCTTCTTCACGCAATCCCGACCACTGACTGTCGCTGCATGTAACAAGGGCAAAATCATTAATACTGGCCTTGAACACTGCAGCAGCAACATTAAATTTTGCGCACTCAGTTTTTGGAAATTTTGAAGCAGTTCTGTCAGAAACAAACCATGTGGAAATCAATGTCTACGTTTCTTTCCAACTCAAAGGAGCACCGTAATTTTAGCTGCTATTTGTCAAACAGAAAAATTTAAAGTAAATATTAAACAAAAAAAACCCCAAATCACTTCTGTGATTTCACACCACTTTCACACCACTTTCATCCTGTGGTACTTTCAAAGGGACTGTTATGTCCACAACAATGTATCTGTGAAACACTTTTAAAAGGTTAAATACACTTCATATATTTCTAGTGAGTGGTGTCTTGCCTCTTGCTGCTGACCAAGAAATATCCTGTAAGGGAAATAGCTAATCACTGTCTCCCTGGAAAATGTTTACAAAGGGACATTTGGGATGATGTTATCTACAACCTGTTTAAGCAGCTGTTTTGTTCTTTTACATCAGATGCTGAACGAAAAAGAAGCATTCTTGGTAGTATTGTTACGCTTTTCCTTTCTGTATCTTGAGTCTCACTGTTTCTGGACAGTAGCTATTTCAAGGGTACCAGCTGTTTTTCACTTTGTCTATCCATACTTTATACACATGCATTTTAAGAAAGAAGGTGTTGCGGCACGGTTGGGGTTTTGGGGCGAGTGGGAGGAGGAAGGGAAGGAGATTAATTTTTGTGCAATTCTTATCAAAATCAATTGGTAAATTGTATGTACATATAAGCATTCTGATGACCTGAATCAAAACTGATCAAGTATATTAATTCTGAAAGACCATAAAGGAAAGAAAATTATTTTGCTATGGACTACTGGAGGGAAATAGAAGTTATGATGATAATGCTCTTGGACTCAGTTATAACAAAAGCTTTTATCTTTCTCTGATACCAGAATGAAATGTGATTTTGGTTTTAGTGATACAGAACACAGATTTCAGTTAGCAATACCATTACCTTTCACTGCATATTGCAGTATCATAGTGGCACCATTGTGTATGCAGATGATCCTTCTAGGCAGATGATCAGTGCTTACTGTATTTCAGCATTCTCCTAAATAGGAAAACATTAAAAGCTTTAACCAATAGAAAGGCTGAGGTATTACTTGTAGGACTGAGCCTCAAAGCCACACAAATCAAAGTGTGCTTCTACTCACTTCATCTTGTATGATATGTCTGAAAAGAAAAAAAAGGGAAGAGGAATTTGGCCATTTTGGAGGGAATTTGTCTCTGCTCAGAATCCCAATCAGGGTACTGCTGAAACTCAGGTACTGGTGCACTGTATGCACTGCCTGATGCATATATCCATCTATCAGTGTCAAAGTTCCTGGACTGAATGTGAAATCTCTAATCTGGGCTGCAAAATCATGCACTCATGTATACTGTGCATCACTGGAATATATGAGCACTTTCACAGGCACAAATGCAATTATTTTCAGCATATTACTAAGCAATTGGATAAATTCTCACCAACACAGCTGTAAGTCAAGAAAAGGCTTTCTCAATCATCTTTGTGAAGTACAGCAAGATTGTTTTTCCCATTTAAAAAGGGGGAGCAGAGGCACAAGGGAAAGGCCACAGAAGTTGTGGTACTTGAACTGAGACAATGAGGACCTTTTTTCAAAAAAACTAATTAGCATTACTTAGTCCTTTGCATGATCAAAGTACATGTTTTTATTTATTTTTCACTAGTGAATGCTCAGATTTCTGCAATTTCTGCAAGTAAAAGAATGCCCCATCAGCATCCAAAACCTGAGGAATATAGTCAATACATACGTAGAAAGCTCTTTTCATCATGATTACCTGGAGGGCAAGGGACTCTAGGAGAGTCCATAGAAGATGCACAAGCAGTTTTCAATTATCTCAGCCATCAGACCACAATTTTACTCCCACAATCCTCTTTCCCTAGTGACTACAAGCCATCTACCTTCTGTAACCAAAGCAATTGAAAATTACAACTCCCATCAGTATGCCTCCTTATTTGCCCTTCCTACCTATACATACTATGATCTGAATGGAAGCAGAGGTGCTATGAAAGAAATTGTATCTTGTTTTACTGACATCCATATACACAATGAGACATGAATCTCCTAATTTTGAAGTACACGGTTCTTTAAGGGGCATCTCTACATGGTAACAATGTCATAACTGCTTAAAGTGGCTTAAAGACACAGTCAGGACAAGATCTATATGTAGAAATAATGCCTTTTATTAGACCAAGTAGTATAACATAGGAAAAGGTTGACAGACGCTATTTTTTTAAGTTTAGTAAAGCTTCCAACATAATTTCCTACAATATTCTTCATTCAGTTTGGGACATTGAAGTCTGGGTGGGTGGACAACTACATACCCATCTAGTAAAAAGCTGTTTGAATGGTTAGGCTCAGAGCGTATGGGTTGTACTCCAACTGGAGGCTGGCACTGAGTAGCACAGGGGTCTGTCCTGGTCTGTTCTGAAAAGCTTTCGGAACCAGGCTGTGATTTTACAACTATGTATGTAAAGTAGATTGAAGTGAAAGCTACTGGAAAAAATGTGTACATGGTCTTGCTCTCTTGCCATTGTTTGGTTGTGGCAGCAGTTGAGCTAGTGCGAGTGGGTGGTGAAACTAAATAAATAATTGATACTGTATGAAAGAACATATATCATTTTTAGTTGGGTTGGGTTTTTTGCCTTGATTAATTTTTGTGTGCAACTCACCATGTGGTTGTACAAGCTCTGCTAGTTGGCCCATTGTAAAGAGCAGGAATATGGATGCAGGAAAGATGGCAAATTAAATAAGCTTAAAGTAGATATGAAAGGACAGCTTAAGAAAATTATTTTTACTCCACCTCAGGGGCAAGCTAGGTTTGTGGACTCACACTAACTTGGAGGTAGAAAGGCTTGAAGTAAAACAGAACTTCAAAGACACAGCTTGCACCAAGGCAGTAAGTTGGTCTCTTCACTTGGTTCCAACGGTAAAATCCAATTTATAAGTTATTATTGTTGCAAGATCTTCCAGGAATCTGAGCACAAGAGTATAAAAATGCCTGTCTGGTCATGTTCCCTTGGGAATAATACGGCCCATCCTAGCCATCATCTTGCAACTCTGTTAGCATGGCTCCTTTGGATTCTAAATTCTGTTTTAAAGTAATCATCTGCTGACTGAAGCTCTGAGAACAGAAGAAATATCTTACCTTTCTACAGAGCAAATCTCTGATCCTCTGAGGACACAAAACAGGCATGAATCTCCTTTACATCAGGAAACCATTTCATCTGAAAAGTGTCACATTCAAGGATCAGTATGTCAGACTGCTGTGTGGGCATGTAAGTTACAACTGAGTTTTTGTATGAGATTGTGTACTGTAAGATTTATGTATGGATTACCTTCAGACTACAAAGCTAGAGAGTACTATTTTTTTCAAATCTCCATTTATTTGTGTGTATATGCATGCACATGAACTTCTCAAGCAAACTGTGTAAAAGAAAAAGCAAAAATAGCTGGGATGTACTTCTCTCAAGTAGAATTTGGCAAGGAGATTGGCTTAACATACAGATAATATCACAGACCATGTGGCATCCAGAGGGTAGTGGTCAATGGCTCAATGTTCAGATGGAGATTGGTGATGAGTGATGTCCCTCAGGGGTCCGTATTGGGACCAGTACTCTTTAATATCTTCATTAATGACATAGACAGTGGGATTGAGTGCACCCTCAGAAAGTTTGCAGAAGACACCAAGCTGAGTGGCGTGGTTGACATGCCTGAGGGATGGGATGCCATCCAGAGGGACCTGGACAAGCTCAAGGAGTGGGCCCACATGAACCTCATGAGGTTCAACACGGCCAAGTGCAGGGTCCTGCACCTGGGTCAAGGCAATCCCCGGTATCAGTACAGGCTGAGGGGATGAAGTGAATGAGAGCAGCCCTGCTGAGAAGGACTTGGGGGGACTGGTGGATGAAAAGCTGGACATGAGCCGGCAATGTGTGCTTGCAGCCCAGAAGGTCAACCATATCCTGGGCTGTATCAAAGGAAGCGTGGCCAGCAGGTAGAGGGAGGTGATTCTGCCCCTCTACTCCACTCTCATGAGACCCCACCTGGAGTACTGCGTCCAGCTCTGAAGCCCTCAGCACAGGGTCTGGAGAGGGTCCAGAGGAGGGCCACAAAAATGATCAGAGGAATGGAATACCTCTCCTATGAGGAAAGGCTCAGAGACTTGGGGTTATTCATGCTGGAGAAGAGAAAGCTCTGAGGAGACCTTATTGCAGCCTTCCAGTACTTGAAGGGGGCTTATAAAAAAAATGGGGACAAACTCCTTAGCTGGGCCTGTTGCGATAGGACAAGGGGAATGGTTTTAAACTAAAAGAGGGTAGATTTAGACTAGATCTAAGGAAGAAATTTTGCCCAGAGAGGTGGTAGATGCCCCATCCCTGGAAACACCCCAGGTCAGGTTGGACTGGGCTCTGAGCAACTTGATCTAGTTGAAGATGTCCTTGATCACTGCAGAGGGGTTGGACTAGATGACCTTTAAAGTTCCCTTCCAACCCAAACTATTCTATGACCTGTGGTCTTAGATATATATTAATGTATTTGTGTTTCTTAAACCACAGCGACCTTTAAGCTCTATGCTAGGAATGAGCTTAAAACTTACTCATAATGTCACCCACTGAATCACTGATGTGATTTCCAAGAGTATGTAGGGTTTTCCCTTTTACCTGGAGGTCTTCAGCAAAGCAAAAGTCACGGTTGCACAGCTCCTGTTGTGATAATGGTAGTTACCACTGCCTCTGAGGAAAAGCCAGCAAGCTGCGTCCTTTGCAAAACTGGTCATTTCGGAGACCTAAGGAGAAATGTGCTCTGGTTGTTGGCCGAGAGTTACTTTGAATACCTGAACCTTACCAGCTAGTCTTAAAGAAACAGCTTATGAAAACTGCTTGGATCTCGGTGTGAGGCACAATGGGATTATGACACCCAAGTAATTTTTAAGAACATAAACTGAGCTCTCAGAATAAGCTGTTGACAAGGCAGCGGCCGAAGTGCCCTGTGACCCAGTACTTCTGTGCTGCTCCGTTGAGCGTGTTTCTCAACAAAAGACCATTTGGTCAAACCGTAAGTTACAGGATGCAGGGTGAATTTGCACTTTCAGATTTTCTGCCCGGTCATTCCTCCTCAGAAGCGAAGGACTTGTCAACATCGAGTTGGAAGAGCTCTCAGAAACTTGTAATTGTGATACAAGGGCCATGAAAACCACCGGGTCCCCTTTCCTTGCTCTATTCTTGAACTGGAGGCACAGTGTAAGGTGCCAAATAAGCACAGAGGCTTTTACAATAATAATCGTCAATGTGGGTATCTCAATTTTATGCCCTCACCCCAGCGCTGCGCAGACGCTTACTCTTCCACCTGCGTGTGCCACAAAGAGGAGCGCAGCGTAGTTCTGCCGGCGCCGAGCGGAACGACCCGGGCCCCTCCCCAGGCCGCCGCCGCGCACCACCGGGGGCTGTGCGGCGAGGGGGCCCCCGCCCTTCAAAGCCACTCGCCCACGCGAGCGCTCACCCCCGCCTCCCCCCGCCGGCGGCGCGCAGCGGCCCCCGGCTGAGAACCCACCCCTCCGCCGGCCGTTGGCGAGCCAGCCAATCAGCGCGCGCGGGTTCAGGGCGCGTGTGGGTCCACCCCACCCGCGGTCACGTAACCTCGCGGCGGGAGGGGGGACGGCAGTAAGGTCGCAGGGGTCTGGCGGTGGCTGGTGTTGTCACAGGCGGGGTGTCGCTGCGCGGGGAGCGGCTGGGGTTCGGCCGAGGGTTTGGCTGCGCCTGTCCGCCCCGCCCCGGCACAGCCTTCCCAGGTGCCCCGGCACCGCCTGTCCTCAGCCGGCGGGAGCCTGCTGTGAGGCACGCGCGAGCCCCGGCGGCTCAGCCAGCCGTGCGTGGGGCAGGGGCTTGCCCAGAAGGGAGGGCCTGCCCTGCCCTGCCGGGCTGAAGTTGTGCCGTGGAAAAAGTTGCGGCCAGGCGGTGTGAGCAGGAGAGCGTGTCTTGGTACCTGGTAAATCCGGTGGCTTCGGAGAAGAGCAGCCCAGTAGCTCAGTACTTCCTTCTGCCGATAAGATCTTCGTCTGCGCTCGTCACGGGTGGCGGCTGCCGCCGCCGCTGCCCCGCTTGAATTGGTTTCAGACTCCTCCCGAGGCGAGACGGGGAGCGGGAGAGCGGCGAGGCGGGAGGGGGCGATGCGCGGGGCCGCGCTGCTCCCCCCGGCCTCCTCCGCCCCGCGTGGCCCCGCTCCCTGCGCTGCTGGCAGAGCCGGCCGGGCGGCGGAGCCGCGGCTGGCACCGACATGGGAACCTTAGGAAAAAGGAGAGAAAACCAGTGAGTTCGCGATTGCTGATTTATCCGCCGCCGGCGGTGGGACGGTGCCGCGCCGCGGGGCAAGCTGTGACCCGGCGGAGGGTCTCGGGGTCACACGCCGCCGCGCCTCAGAGCCTCAGGTGCCCGCCCTGGGGACGGGTGCGATGCGCTGCCGCTGTGCTGCCCCCGCGGCGGGGCTGGCGTGGGGCGTGGGGGCGGGAGTCCGGGCGGCTGGGGCTCTGCGGAGGCCGGCCGAGGCCGTCCCGGATGGGAAAGAGAGGGGGAAAGAAGCGCGGGAGGGGGGGCGTGGGGGGAGGATTTTGTTTCACCGCTTTGAGCGCAAGCGTGCGCCTGGCAGGTCGGTCCGCAGGGGCTGTGAACAGTCTGACATGACGGTCCCAGCGTGACGGCCGAGCGGGAGGGCGGCTCGTTCCTCAACCGGGCTCTGGTTCCCTGCGGCACCGCCGGCGGTCTGCCCGGGGGGCGCCGGGCGAGGAGCCGGGGCAGGCGAGCAAGGCTGTCCCTTCCTCGCCGGGGCAGCGCCACCTGCCCTGGGTGTCACTGGACGAGCTGATGGTCACTTGTCGTTTTTTCCCCTCCACCAAATAGCGTGCAGTGGAAATGCAGGGTGCTCGGCCCGTCCCGTCCCTCGCCGCCCCCCCCAGCACAGCTTTAATCTGTTTTTCACGTCAAGTTACTGCTGCAAGGGGATCTGTTCAAATGAATGGTTAGTTTCAGACGTGTCACCTGCTGGGTTTTGCCTGTTTAGTGTTGCCAATCGGCCACAGTATCACTGTACATTTTTGGGGGCTGTGGACGCTTCAGTTTTTCTATGCTCTGTTGCCGGAACCTAAAATACCCTTTGCCGTAACTCCTACTTTGTTACTACTGCATTGCTGGGATTCTCTGCCCTCTGTTGAAGATGCACTGGAATAAAGTTAGGAGAGGGGTTTGAGCTTCTAAAAAGAAAACCCTGAAAGCTGATCAGGCCCTTGCTCTTTTTATATGAGAACAGGAAGTCAGATCACAAAGCTCGGGGGAAATTTGGAGAAAGGGGGAAGGGAAGAGAACATTCTTTGCATAGTCGCTGTCAGCTTAACTACGGAGGAGGTGAGCGATGGTCACTACCTCTGCGGGGTCAGGGCCGTATTTTTCTGGCTTTGAAACTATGGAGGCCTGGGGTCAGTGTTGGGTTCTAAGTGACATCATGTGCAGTTTCGTGGCCTTCCCAGCATTCAAATGAAACAGAAATTTAAGATAAGGCTTGAAATTCACTGGGGCGAGCTAGGGTCCAGTCCATTTTCTGTGCATGTGCATTTCCAGCTTCATCCAGGAGTGCCTATATGGGGATGTGTAATATTTGATTATAGTTATAACTTTTTTCTCCTTTACTTTTGAGGAGCACACAAGTATGTGGTTGTAGATAACTACGTAGCAGTATTACTCTTACATAGTTTGAAGGGGTTTTATGCTTGTGCTGAAATCGTAATGTAAATGTAACTCCCCAACAAAGAAACAAGACTTCTGGTAATCTTGACAAATCGTTCAGGGAGCTCTATAACCGTGGGCTCTACAATCCACATGTAGCATTAAAAAAAAAAAAGTCACTTACTGAGCAGTCTCTTTGTACGTATTAAGTGGGAGGGTTATGTCTTTCAGCACCCTAGCTACAGGGAGTTAATTGTCCTTTAAATCTTGCCTCCTTTCCCATGCACTGCAAAATTCACCACTGGATCTTCTTTCTTGTATTTACTTCACTATTGTGCTTTCTTTTAGGCAACCTGCCCAAGCATGCAGCGCTGCCCCTGAATCAGCACTTGAGCTGAAGCAGATCAGTCATTGTCCCAGCCTTTCAAATCTTACCCAGGTCACGATGGTGCCGTTGGGGCACTTAGCCAAAGGGGCCACTTTGGAAGATCTTCTTGAAACCTGCATTCAGTCTTTTGGTGAGCGTCTGGAGGTTTTTAGAACCGTATTGATTTGTTTGTGTCCTGGCTATGTTTAGGTCACTTACTAGTGAATTACACTGGATTTATTAGTGGAGTAGAAAGGCATAACTGAGAATTTTCTATACTGTAGGTGACCGCATATTTTTATAGGATTGTGGATCCGTTTATGTGTATGTGTGTAATATATGCTAAGAGATTAGTGTGACTGCTGCTTTTTCTTGAGAGGATAAGACCAGTGCTAGTCATCTGTACTTCTATGTGTGTGTTTTATTGTTCCTTCAAGAACCAATTTAGCAACCAACTTTAACAAGTAATCACTGTATTTTGCATATTGCAGTAATATTCTCATAATTTGTATAAACAACATGTTTAATATAAACATTTTGAAATGAGCAGGGCTATTTTTAAACTAGGTGAAATACCACTGGATTGCTTCTTGTATTATCAGTATAGATTTAAAGTTGTTTCTCTACAAAGGAGAAAGGTTCAAAAAGATACACAGTTGTGATTTTTGTTTGGATTCTATCAGTTATCCATTTGTCTCTTCACAATAAGAATTGTAATATATGGACAAGCATGACTATTGCCTGATCCCTATATCCCTAATTTCCTTTTCCAACTTTTTCATCAGCAAATATGTTTATTTTTTATATTATTAAAATATGTTAGTGCTGAAGGCACTCTGAATTATTCTGAATAATTTGCTTGTAAGTAGTGCACCTGTTCGTTAATGCTGTGTCTTTCAGTGCTATGAGCTATTCCTAAAGCACATATGGCAAAGTCTTAGTTGCAGAGTAGTCCTTAGAAAATAAATGTAGTTGAACACTCACTAAGCTCTCAAATAATTAATCTATATAGTTAAAGAGTAACACATAGTGCTGATCTAGTGATACAGCACATAAATACTGTATAAACAATGACTAATCTTTCAGATTCATTTGAAATGCTTTTTTTTTTTAACTTTGAAGCCTTCTAATCAGCATGTGCAGAGAAATTCATGTCTGATAAAAATTGATGACGTGTAATTGCCAGTAACATCTTGTTTCTTTTTGGCTTATTTTCTCCTCTATTTAGTTATTGTGAAGAATATACCCACTGAACTGCTATAAAGCCCTCAACAAATGTCAATGCATATTTTTATAAGTCTTGTCTCACTGTGAGTGAGACCTTCATGCAGTTTTAATATAGTGGCTACTTGACCAATATTAATATGTCCACCTTTTTATGAAAAAAAAAAAGGTATTATAAATGTAACATTATAAAAATCTAGTAAAATTATTAGAGTGATTGATTTGAAATAGTGTAGGTGAAACCTTGAATGGGAGATTGTTGTTGGCTTAATTATTTTAATACTTTTTTAATACTCTGTGTATATCAGCATACACATGCTTATGTGTTCTCAGATTCCTGGGCATCCATATATTATAAGGACTAAGGTGACAAAGAAAAGCAAGTGTACCTATCCAGTTCAGCTATATATGCATGTGCATCTTCCTAAAGGGTTTCAAACTTCAGTTAGAGAATTTACCATAGTCCACTAAATAGGGTTTTCTTGAACCTTGACAAGTGGTACGTAGATCTAGCAAAGTGAATTGTAGTGCATCTGCAAACGTAATTGTAAGCTCACTAAGGACTGCTAGAATTATGTGTGCTGCAGAATTTTAGACTCTTCAATGGGCAATTCATAGTAGTGTCTGTATTTGTACATCTTCTATGACATTATGCATGTTCTTAAGCTGTGTTGGAATTTCCCAGTAGGGTATTTAAATAAATTGTGAAGTGCCACCGTTACAACTATAGATAACCTATATAATGAAGTTCCTTAAAGAAGGTTCTTGTAGCTTCCAACAAAACCACTGCAACTTTAATTCACATCATTGTGCCAATAAAGGAAGACATGGAAAAAACTTTAATCTGGGAGTTTGAGGAGGGGTGGGCTTAGGGAGAAAAATGTGTGGGGAAAAAAAAATAGCTGTAGAATGATTACAAGTAAACCCAGTGATTGAGCAAGTTTCTTCCCATGTGTAGCACTAAAGTGAAGCTATTACCCTGTACTCTTAATAGTTCTGCTCAGACTGAGGTTGTATCTTCAGTCTCAGATATGCTGACCTATAATATTTTGTATACTGTTCTAGAAATTCATTATTGTGATATGAGCAAGTTTTATTTCCACATTAAAAATACAGAAGCCCCCAAGACATAAGTACAGATTTCCTTTGTATATTTTAAGTTTACTTTCTGGAAAAAGCCCTTGATTCATTTGCTGCCTAGGGTTAAGGAGAACAATAGGCAGTAGATAGAGATGATGATGCGTCACATTTCAGAGTATATACTGCATCATGTTAATATTATACTTTACTTGCTAATATTACATATAAAATTCCTAGATAAAATATGCAGCTGAATTTATGTTCCCAGACTCAATTATACAAGTTTGGGAAAAGCAAATAATGTGTAAGAGAGGGTGCTGTCAACAATGACGTGTAAGGGGAAGTTGGCAGCCTTTTGCCACATATACAGAGAATATCATAAGAAGGTCTAACTAAGAAGATATTAAGAATTAATGCACACTTACAGCTGTGAAGAGCACAAGTATGTTATTTATCTTACAGTATGAATAAAGGGAAAAAAAGAGAAAGGGGGATATGCTAAATTGAAGTTAAGAGTGAGAAGGCTAAGCTTTGCCACAGTGTTGTAAATGGATTCCAGGATGTTTTGTAGAAAGACAAGTTTTGTCCAGAGAGCCAAATTAATCCAAAACCTATGCTAAGGAGACGAGGAACGAAGATTGGATCTTGGAGTTAGCGATATTGTCTGTGGGCCTACAACAGTGCTGGGTAGAAGTTCATGCTCGAATGTAGACAGAGTACTGTGAATTACCATTGTGGTGGTGTACCTGCTAATTCCAAAAGTAAAGAGTTAGGAGGCCTTTTCTTTTTTTTTTAGAAGAGACCAAAAGCTTATTCAGTGTAATTAATTTAAACCACTAAGTTTAAGTTAATTACACTGAATACTTATCTACTTTGGGATGATTAGTGTGTGCATGATAAAGCAAGATATTTATAAACAAACCTTAGAAATTCTAGAAACCACTTCCAGACTGATCTGGATGAAAGATGACATGGAATTGTTTTGATAGAAATAAGAAATCTGGCAAAGGTGCTGGTGCTGGTTGCCTCTTAGGTGCTAGCTGCCTAAAACGGTACAAGTTAATGATAGTTAACATTTTCTAGAATAAAAAATAAGCACATTGTTGGAGCTGTCTGGTTCTGTGAACTGATAATATTATTATAGCTCACTTTTGTATCAATATCATGCAAAAATATTTCGAGTCTCAGGAATTCTTTGAGAGCCAGGTAAGTATTGCATCCATTTTACAAACAACGAAACAGGCAAATTAGAGTTCACTCATTAGGAGAACCGTAGCCATTTTGTCATCTAAAATACAGAAAATTTGAAAGTTTTATCCAATTTTTCCCCTTTCAGTTATCTGGAAAAACCCACTCTACTCTTAACATAAGTACATTTCTCAAGTCTGATTAAAACATAAATAACTACTAAAGCAATCACAGTTCAACTACTGAGTTAATCTTTACCCTTTTACCCAATTTGCCATATACCAAATTCTAATACAGAATTATGACTCAAAAGCAGTTAACGTCTTTCAAGGCATGTACGCACCCACAGAAGGCAACTTTGGTCATTTATTTTTTTCTGTTAGGTTTGCCTGAACAGTCATTTGTTTTTATCTCATGCTCCACAAACTTGCAGGGTTTCACCCCTTGCTCCTGAAGCCTAGGCTGAATATTGAGGTTGCCAGTCACCACCCCCAAAGTAGTTAAAGTTTGTTCACTGTATTGTTCTGTATTAAAATGTTGTTGATCATTGTGTGTTAAGTAATCTGGGTACAATTCGGTGAAATACAGTGCAGAAACTTTAGTATTGCTTGGCAACAGAAACTATGTTAATGATCAATTAATGACATTGTGGGAACAGAAGAGTCATTACTGCTCTGTAGAATGCATGACACTGTGGGAACAGGAGAGTAGTTACTGCTCTGGAGAATACTAAGTGCTGTTTAGCTTACTATTAAAGTTAATTGTGATTGTATCAAAATGAAAATAGATTTCTTTTTTAACCTGATGTCTGTGGAAAAAATTTTCCCAAAGAAAAGAAACTTTAGGTATCTTATATGCATTTTAAGGTTCTATATAGCTAATTTGACTTGAGTCTTTTCAATATAATTTTCCAGTGTCACAAAATAAGTAATAAAAGAAAATGAAGAAAACTTAGACTTCTTGCTTTATAAAGCAGTCTCCCATTTGCTTATATTTACCACAGGGATATGACAAAATCCTATCTTCATACCTCTAAATATAACTTAAGAAAAAGCAATATAACTTTTATTTAGCAATGCAAGAAAGCTTAGATAGGAATAGAAAATAATTCTTTCTCCTGAGAATGTTGTATGAATTTAATTCTTTCTTCTCGTCAATTTATGTATGAAGTTGAAGCGAGAAATAAATCACTTGTTTTTTAGGCTTCCCCATACATTTTACTTTTTGGGTTATTTGGTTTGGTTTGGTTTGTCTGTGCTTTAGTGGGAAGTCTTTCAGTGTTTTGCTGTGTATCGCCAAGTGTGAAGATGTATTTTTGCATTGCTTGTTTAAAAGTCTGAAAAAGAAGGGGCTTCCCTTAGATAGCTCAGTAGATCTTTCTGTTATGCAGGACAGGCTGGAGATTAAAAGCTAAGATAACTTTCTAAACATGGCATCACTTTTTTCACCCTTTACTGAGGTAAGAAGGTGCAAGTGCAACAGCTGGCAAAAGGCAAAGATAAGAGAGTACCTGTTGGGAGCTATTAAGATTACACTTGGTGTTGGAGATGACCTTAGGAATCCCCAGACACTGCAGTTTTAATACTCAAATGTATATAGAGGTCATGTTAAGAAAAAGTCAGTGTCTCGTGCCACCTATATTGTGGTAAAAGATCATTTAGGGATATGCCATAATATCTTTCTTTCGAAATATGGAACTCCTCTGTCAGAGAACAATAGTGTGAGATGTCAAGAGCTTCTTTTCTATTTTAAGCTTTACATTTTTTTTGAAAAAGATTCACCTTCAAAATACTCACTTTGGGTATGGGTGAGATTGTGTTCTCCCTTCCTTCAGGAGACCCCTTTATGTTTAATGTCGATCTGCAGTATGCAGTGTTACTCTTCTAAAAGTATATGTTAAACAGAAAAGTACTTGTTTAGATTGAATAACAGAAAATTATCAGATAGCTTTACTAGTAATATTAAGAAATGCCCTGCAACAGTACTTAGGAGGCATAAGACTCTTGCTCTGTGTCAGACCAACTGATACAATGAGGCCAATAAAGCTGACACATGAACACATGTGAGAATGTTTCTCTGATGAAAATTTGGCATAATGCAGCTTGAATCAGCAATTGGGGAGCTTCTTCTGTATGCAGATATTTGCTAGTGCTACCTGGTGATTTGTATGTTTTAAGTTTGGAGTGAAGCAGTGAGGGTTTTTTTGAAACTTTGGTTCTTTTGGTCCATGGTGAACAAGAGGTGTTTCAGTCTAAGGACGAACTGTTGTGGGTTAACCCTGGCCATCAGCCAAGCACCACACAGCTGCTCACTTACAGCCCCCCCTCAATGGGATGGGGGAGAAAATTAGAAGGGTAAAAGTGAGAAAATTCGTGGGTTGAGATAAAGGCAGTTTAATAAGTTTTTTTTTTTTAAAAAAAAAAAAGCAAACCCAACAACTAAAAAACCCAAACAAAACCAAGAAAAACATGTGATGTGAAAAACCGTAATTGGTCATCACCATCCCGACTGATGCCCAGCCAGTCCCAGAGCAATGGCAGCCCTAGCAAATTTCCACCCAGTTTTTATTGCTGAACATGACATGATATGGTATGGAGTATCTCTCTGGTCAGTTGGGGTTGGCTGTCCTGGCTGTGTCCCCTCCCAGCTTCTTGCCCACCCCCAGCCTACTTGCTGGTGGGGCAGTGTGAGAAGGCATGCTCCAGCTGCTGGGTTAGAAGCTAGTTTGCCAGAGAGTCTGTGAACACTAATTCCAGAAATATATCTAGAAGTTTGAGCAAAGACTAGAAGGCTGAGGTATGTAAGGGAGGGAAACCTGAAACAGTAAGTCAGAAATATTACAGCAGGAGAAGAGTTGGAACATGCATCAGTAATGAAAATCAGGGCCAGGAATTGGGATCTAAGTGTTCTGCAACATCTTCAGGTCTCTGAGAGGAAAGCAGCTTGGTGTCTGCTAGTCCATTACAGTTCGAATCTTTGGATGGAGCTGACTTTGTGCTTCTGTGGATCTGATGATTGGCTGCTCCAGGATCAATCATGCAGTTAGAGAGGAACTTATTATAAAACACTGCAGTTATGGGATAAGTGCTAAGCGTGTAGCTGGGTTCAGTGGTCAAGTAGTGATACTGGGCTCAGAAATTTCTGATTCTGTTCTGGGAGTCTCATTTGTCTTACCCATTAGTGCTTCTGCCAGCACAGCAGGGTTGCTAGGCATTATGCTTGAATTATTCAAGAGTTGCCTGCAGCTCAAAAGCTGCACGTGGTTCCAGTATCATCATTTAAAGCTTTGAAAAAATCTTGAATGCTCAAATTATGTTTTGTAGGCTTTGGAGAAAAAGACTACTTGATTAAAAAGTTCTCATCTAAATTTGCTAAAATCATTATTTTAAACATGCTGTAGAACAATGTATGGGGGGGTGGTGGTGTTAACTTTTTGTCTTGTTCTGTGGACTTGATCTGAATTTCCAAGGCTAATGGAATTCTTTACACCCACATTTCATTTGGTTTCTCTCAAGTACGTTTTAATTTCTCAAAATCATCCCATTTTCCCTTGACAAGAGCTTTTATCATCTTGTTTTCGTTTCAAAGAATTACCACCCAGAGCTCTTTCTGCAAGATGTAGCTTTGCAAAAGCTGTTTCTGAGAGAGGGTAATGTCTTTCCCTTGAGATTTTTTCCCCTTGATGTTCCCTACCCTCACACAGAATAGTAGTCTTATCCTTTTTGGATGAATATTAGACTCACTTCTGTCTTGGATATATCTGCATAGTTAATGAGTATTTGGAGGAACAGCAGTGGGTCGTCTCCCCCCTATTCTGTAGGGAATTTGAAGGGGGAAGGTAGACTTGGAAAAACATCAAGTTTATAGGGTTTCTTCCAACATCTGTGTTTACTTGGCTTGTTTAGGGTTCTGTTGGTGCAGGATTAATCACAAAGTAGTATAATTCTTTCCTCTCTGGAAAATTCTGATTTGTTCTCATTTTAATTTTGGAGTTTTTCCTCCTAAGATGAATTACTTGTCTTGATAAATTTATATATAACTCACTCAATAGTTACAAGCATGTATGGACAATAAGCCAATGAAAAAAAAAAAGCTTTAGCACAATTCGCTGCATATTTTGGTGCTGTCTGCTAAACATTATAGCATTCTTGTTGCATGAGAGGGAACACCACCATCCTGTATAGAATTAAATGTAAGCTGGAGAGCTCAAGACTCCACCTGCTTTCTGCTGAGGCTAAAATTAAAGCAATCATTCTTTTACTTAATTAATTAATGTGTCATCTTTGTGAGGACATTGTAATTAAGTCATGTTCTTTCTGAAAGATATTAAGCACTCAAAACAATGATTTGACATAAAAAAATCACTAAGGACAAGTACAAAGTTCTACACTTAAGGTAATCAGTTGTAAAAAGACTAAGGTGAAGTCCTTCATGTAGAGCATTTCTGCAGAAAAGGATGTCTATATGAAGATAGATTTTAAAACTGAAGATGGTTTAATGATACTGTACCACTGCAGAAACTCTTAAGGAGACAAGTGCATGTATAGAGGGAATGTGTGTGCTTATTTTTATTTTTTTTATATATATGTATGTTATATATGTACAATTACATATATAAAATTTATATTTGTATAAAGGTAGTATGTACAGGATATTAAAAATAATATTCTAACTGATGCTGAGACCTCCTCTGGAGTACTATATTGAGATTTGCTTCATAAGGTTGCAGAGGGTTCAAAAAAGGAGATTAAAGTTGACCAGTGATCTAGAAAATCTGGCTTCTGAGATAAAAAATTACGAATTTGGTGTTTCCTCGCTCAGAAAAGAGACAAGGGAAGGAATTCTTAAATAGAGAAAATATATTGATAAGGGAAAGAGGATGTTTTTTCTGTCTGTGGGGGGCCAGGCAGAATGGGCTTAAGCTGCCCAAGGTGCCTGAAGTCTTTGATTAGACAGTAAGGAGAACTTTCTAATGACAGAGATGTTCAAGTGCTGGAATAAGTCACCTACAGAAGCTGTGAAACCCTCATCACTGTAGAATTTTAACAGTAAGTTAAACTGGTTCTGAAGCATATTGGCTTCGAGAAAGTTGATTCCGCATTGGAGCGGGGGAATAGAGTACTTTAGCTCCTAGCCCTTATTTCTGCCATCAACTGAGCTTTCAGCTGTCATTAAAAAATAGAGGCTATTTCCACCGCTGAAAGTAAACACGCTAGTTTAAGTTGAATCTGCTTGCTGAACCTCAGTATCCTAACTGATGAGCAGGATGGTGGTTTCTTATGAGTCTTATTCTGACCAAATGTGATCAATTTAATGAAGAGAGTTAAATGACTAGCCCTCAGGGTAACCAAATGCCAATGTGGCAATAATAAGCCTGTAGTAAGACTACGATGTGTTGCATAAGTTTCAAGCTAACAGGAAACAGCATGTTTCCTATCTGTGAAGGGAAGTTCCAGGCAGTATCCATGAAATACTCATGAAATATTTCATTCAATTTTGGTTACTTCTAGCTGTTCTAAGCGTATCTCATAGTATTGCACCTCGCATGTGGGGCAGAGACATTGATTTATGGCTCTTTCAGTTCAGTCACTAAACCCTAGCATGTAGTCCCATATGTGCCTCCATATTTCACACATGTCTGTTTGTTTCGTCAAGGTCTTTGAGACCTTAGTAACATCAGTTCCCCCAGTTTTAAAATCACATGCTGCTTTAATAATCTTTGCAGACAGTTATAACACCATCCTCACACCATCTTTAAGACATGAGGAAAAAAAACACTTTGCAGAAATCTTGAAGAATTCTATGTTGCACATCAGCATAGCAACCCATGACTTTCAGCTTTGCACTTAATATGACCACCTGGCAATTGCTTGATGCATTTTTACATTGCATTATTTTTGATGCTACTTTGATAACCACTGGAATGCTTAGGGGAGTTTACAAGAAGTTATTTGTGTTCTTAGTAGCTTAGTCACTGATGACCTGATGTCAGTGCTCTGTGATTCACTTATGATTCATTTCAAATTGTACACTAGGTAATAGAGTTGGAACATGCTTATGAAATAAAGACAATGCTTATGAAATAAAGGCCTCAGACCTAGAAAAGTTAACTTTTCTTTCTTGCAAAATTCAGTTCAGTTAAGACATCCTTAGCGTTCTTCCTGTTGCTTTATCATTGCACTCATGAGTACGAAGGTCTCAGTACAACGATCTTGTCTATTGAACATACTCTTTTAACTCTGTGAAGTGTATTTACCACAGGCTTGGCCATCAGGACCTGCTGAAAAGCAAGCAGTTTGCTCTTAAAGCCGTGTTTACTGGCTTTTGAGCACTTTGATTCTTTCAACCATTCTAGGAACAAGTGCTACTTCAGTTATTTCTAAATCACGGATTACAGGGTGCCACCAACTGGATCGTGCAATAGAATGGCTGATGGGCCTAGATTAGGATATTCTTACACTTGTGTGTTCCGAGTCTCACATATGCAATGGAACTTTTGTGATTGTAGTTTTTAGTGGCTTTGTGTTATTACATACATAACAATATTTAGCCCTAAATGTCTTTGTGCTTTCACTCATGCAGTTAAATATTGGAAAATTATATTCAACTCCCGCTTCCTTGTTTGTTTCACAGAAATTTATTAAAACATCTAAGTACAATAAGGGCATTTACAGGAGGAAAAGCATGTAACCAGTATTTTTTTGTATTTTGCTGCAGTGAAACAAAGCTAAGGCTTATGCAGTATTTTGCAGCTTTCTTTAAGGTAAATTGACTAACTGAAGCACACCCATTCCACTTTATCTAGTATTCACTTAGTGGTTTTTGCTCAGCAGGGTGTGTGGTTAGAAACAGGTATACAAACGGAAATGAAAATGAGTCTCAAATTTTTAAAACAAACTGCTGGAGGTTCGAGAGAATACTGCAGAGGTGTTCAGAGACACACTGCTGCAACACAGTCAGGAAAGCCCTCTTATTGGCTCCACCATTTGCACAAAGATAGGTTACCATAACTTTTTTTTACTTCCTTCCACACAGTTATGTTTAGCAGGTTAGATCTCCAAAAAGAAGTGAGCTAGTCATCAGAGGTGTGAAAGACCCAATGACAGCTCTGAAACTGAAACGGAGCTGGATCTCTTCTCGCCTAAGGCCCATTAACTCCATGGATTTTTTTGAACTATGAGTTTGTGAAATACAAATGGAAGTGGAATCAGGTTCAATATTTATCATTTTATATCATTTTAGTAACACTTGCTGTATCATGGTCTATGCACTTGAAAAATGCTTCCTTTTACAATTGGGCAGGAGGATGACATTAAATATTTGATACTACATGTGTTTGTAAAATGATATGCTGCTACACTTCCAGGCAGACTTACTGTTCAGTGCTGAGCTGTACTGGGAACCTTAAGACTTTTTGCTGCAGTGCCTATTTTGTGTTTTAAGACGTTACTAATAGGATGTTTTTCTTTGTGGAGGCGAGCCTTTTAGTTGGGTCAGAGAATGGATAGCACAAAACTTAGTACTGCTTTAATGTGTCTAAAATAACTGCATGTAGTCATAATGAAGTCTATCTCTGTTGTGAGATAATTAGTTCTGGATGTTGTGAAGCATAAATGCACTTTTATTATGCAAGAAGATACCATAAATATGTTGACCTAATCACTAATAGTAGGTAGAATATACTGGCTTCCTCTGCATCTTTGTAAAATGGAAAAGAGACCTTCTGGAGGACAGGAATTCAATCTGGAACATGATGCCAAGTGGTACCGGTGTTATGTCATGGCAGAGGATTTTGGAATGCTTACAGAGGAGAAACTACTAGGAGAGAGAGTTATTTGCTGTCTTTGTCAGCTGGAGATCTATATTGAGCACTTCTGAAAAGCTGGTGATTTAATTAGGGCTGTATATACTTAATAGTATGTGTGCACATAACCATTTGGCTTCCAAGTTAAGCATATATTGAACTGCTTTTCTGATTGAACAAGAGCTGTTGGAGGCTCTGGCAGAACACCACATTTTATAAAATACATGAAAATTAATACAGGCCTCTGTGTGCAAGGCCTAAAATAATTTCACCCTTCCTGGAGTCACTGGAAGAGTACAAAATACCAAATACTGAAGGCATGAACAAGTATTGATTCCTGATGTCCTAGCCTTCCTCTGCAAATTTCACACTTCTCTGGCTGAATACTTTGGTGTTTTGTCCTCAGTGTACCTGCTGTAATACCTAGGCACTTTATATCCCAGTAAGATTCTTTAGGTAATGAATGAAATTATGTGAGAACATGAACAAAGAACACACAAACTTCGGTTCGTGCAATAAAACTGAGAACTTGTAGTATGTCAGAAGGCAGCTCAAGAACTTTTAGTTACTTGGGGCCTATACTGCTCTCATTTATGGGGCTGTTGGAGAGGCAGACTTTCCCCCAGCCCATATTGCTGTAGGGAGAATTGCTCCTTAGAATTTAAGTTTAACTGCAGAAGGTGGATTCAGAAAACAGTCTCTCATGTTCAGTGTTGAAGATCATCTGATGCATAAAGTTCTCATTCTGGGCTTGATAGTGCTGAATGGGTTTCTGCATGTTCACATAGGCTTTGCCAGAACTTACTGATCAGGATTTTTCTGTTTGTCTTGCCCGAGAGGCTGGCTTTAGTAAGATATTCAAGACTGCTCATTGTATTGAGTTTCTTCCAAACTCACTATGCTTTTGCTAGAAGAATGAAGTTACCCACACTGGGTATATGATACCCAGCATGTCCTCTGCTTTCAGGGCTTCAAACACTCAGCTAAAACAATAATTTCACTTGTGAAGCACAGATCTAGGCCATTCTGAGTCACTTTCCTACTAAACTACATCTACTCTGCATGAAATAGAGTCAGCCTGTCTAAATTTGATGGAAAGATAGGAATCTCAAAGAACTGCTTGTGTAGTAGAGAGCCATCCAGATAGGTGCCCACGTTTGTGTAGGGGCGTCTGTGTGAACACAGCATTGGTTTGATTCAATTTGCTGCCTGGCCAGTCAGCCTGGATTCAACCACAGCATGTATTGCTTTTGTGTAGCTGGTAGCTTTAAGCATTATTGTGGGGAAGAGAAGGAAAAGACTTTCAGGGGAAAGTATAGTGATAAAGGGCATGAATAGGCCTATTGTGGAGTGAAGAATAGAGGAGACAGATCTCGAGGAAATCATGCTCTATTAGTTGTACCAAAGATTCAATATATTGTTCAAAAGGAGAGGCCTGGGCTCTGGGGTTCTCTCCTCACGTTTGGTACCTTCCTGTAGAAGGACATGGAAACTCTTGCTCAAGGACTAACATGAATTATATTGTTTTGACAGTGGGCTAAGTTTAATGTTCCTTTTTGGTGTTATGCAATTTAAATTTTTTTTGTCCTCTAGTAATAGGTGCCATTTCATATGCTGCAGATCTGCTGTTTCATCTACATCTTCAATTTTGCCTTATTGCACATTTTTTTGTATATTGTTCCTGTTACTGCTATTTTAAGTGATAACTACATTTATCCTCATAGAGGACAATGTATTTAAAATCATTCAAAAAGGTAAATTTTCTTTTGTGTTTGAAAGGGTGCCTAATTCCAATTCAAGCTGCTTAGGTTCTCTCATGGCAGACTGTGGAAAAACATCAGCTGTTAATATTTACAAACACTTTCACTACTGTGTTTGTTACAGAAATTGAAACTTCTAAAAATGTTCTGCTATATTTGATGTCCCATATCTTTTCTGAATATGGAAAAAAACCCCACAAGACCCAGAAGATAGATGTGGTCTAAACAACTTCAAGTGAAATCCTTGTAACACACAGCTCAAGGAAATGTGTTAGCACATTTAGGTCCACCACCGGCAATTTGCATAGGTTAGCCTCTGGGCTTCTGCATACATTATATCTCATTCTGTGCGCATCCAAGCATAGATCCTAACCTGTGCATGTACTTTAGGGTTAGGTATGTCAGCTGCACAAAAAGCCTAGACAAACACTTAAAAATATTGCCATTCTGTTGATAAGTTCAGTCATGCTACTGACTGACTGGTCTGGATCAGTAACTGAATTCTTTTGCTCCCCTGTTCATTAATTTGTTTCAAAGGTTATACGCATCTGCCTAAAGCTAAGCATTTCAGTGCACTGTTGGGCTGAGATCATTATATATAGTTATCTGGATGTTTTGAGTGCTTTTGAGACACAGCTGCTTTTTTTTTTTTTTTAATGGTCTTCCAAATCCTGGTAGTGAAATACAGTTGTTGTATAGCTCTCATTAGAAAAATGATGCACTTACTAAGTTAGAAAGTTACTGCTATCTTTGAAATAGCATAGGTGGACAGGCCTGATTAGAATTAGTATTCTGAAAAAGCCTTTTGCAAGTTGTTTACCAAGATTTCAATATGACTACTCCTTTTTTTTCAGATGTAGAAGGAAATGCATATCAAAACAACCAGCTACTAAAGATAATTCTGGCCATGCATCAGTTTATCATCTCCTCTGCAGACATGCTCCAGAAACTCATTGATCTATATCCTTTGTGATACTCACCTGCTATTAAGGTAGTATTAGATAACTTGACAACTTTGAAATGGGCTAAGTAGAGGATATTTAATCTATGGGTGTATTACTGTTCCACTAATTAAGCAATGTACTTGTTCTTTACAGTGTTTTGGTTGTATGGTGTGTTTTTGTTTGGTTTAAGGTTGGGTTTTTTTGTTTCTTTGGTTTAGCTTATCCACAGAGAAAAAGATGAAACTCCAATTCAGATTACAAGTAGGATAAGTCACCCTCCGTTGGCCATGGAGGGAGTATCTAGCAGGTGGTAGATTAATGTAGGCACCTCAGTTAGGTACTGTGAACCTGGGGCCAAGTTTCAGATAACTTTCTCTCTGTCCTCCATACAAGTACAGGAGCAAAGAACAACAATGTAACTTGAAAATATTCTGATTGTATCATCTGGAGATGAAAATTTTCAACAGATACTATTTCTCACACACACACTCAAAATTACAATGCATTGAAATAAATCATAAGCTTTTTCCTTCCTATTTGTTTCCATTTTGAGGTGACTGTCTGGACTCACGCATGTGCATTTCTGGCTCATTAGCTTTTTCGCAATGAAGCTACTAGATCAAACTGGCAATACTAGCCTTTCTCAGGAATTCTAATTTGTGGCATATATTACCTGACTTCTTAGCTTTACAGAATGTTTATTCCTAATTAGAGGAGCACAGTATCGGAAGCAGACCTGACATGCTAAGAAGGCCCAGCCAATTTTGGTACAATTTAACTTAGATAATCCTTTCTTCCCCCGAACTCTCTGTTTTACTGGCTTTTAGAAGCAGCATCATTTACAACAGAGCTTTAGTGTAGTGTTTGATTCTGACTGTCCTGCTGCTTCCCTAACCACAGATGTTAGATCAAGTATGCCAAGCTACAACTGTGGTGTAGTGTTGCATTTAACTTGGGCTCATGTGCTCTTTGAAAATGGAAGAAAGTAGTTGCACGTTTCTGAGAAGTAATGTTGTCTACAGTGAGAGAAACGATTCAAGCTTTTATGAGATTTGCATATTTTAAAAGCTTGGTTTTTGACTCTATGAATAGCTAAGACATTGAAAGGTAAAGACAGTTTGAATGGGTCAGATAGTCTGGGCTCTTGTATTTTGAAACACCTTGCAAATGTCCCAGTTTCACCATTTTTATCCCCTAAATTACATGAATGATTTTAGATGGTTATGGATGATTTGTAAACCATCTAATTTCGGATACTCAGTTTGGGGCCTTTCAAAATATTTGGGAACTTATTCAGAACTCACTATTCTAGAGTCAGCCTGATTTAAGCACTTAATATGGCTATGTCCCCTCAGTTGCAGTAGAATTAGGATGCAGTTGATTTCAGTCAGATTGTGGGAAGATCCACAAAGTATTTTCATTAAATTATGTTTTTTAGTATTGAAAATATGTGTGTAATCTACAGCAGAAGAATAAAGATATGCATAATACATTTTCCAAACGGGTTTTCCATGTCTTCAAAAGACATTGGCTACAATATCAAAACATGTTTTATAGAGCTAATAGACTAAAAATGTGGGTGTTTCTTTCCAGTTATCACAGTAAGTCAAATGAAAACTGTTGTGTAGCTGGAAAGGTGAGGTTAGGAAGGAGAGGCATTTCATATTTTTCTTTCCCACTCTATACAACTGGTTATGTTTAAAAGAAAATAGCATCTTTTTTCGAAAAGTGCCAGTGAACCGTAATTAACTGAAAAGGACTTCTTTGTAAAAGCAGTAATTGATAAATTTGGTATTACTGTCTCAAATTTTAGTGAGATGTGCAAGTGCATGAGTTTTATTAGAAATTGTGAGGCATGTTACAAAGAAACACATGTAGAAAGCAGAATCATTTCACTACTTAACGTTACTCATTACTCAGGTAATGCATCAGTATTACTCATAGTAGTCATATGTACAGTAAACTTTTGCTAACGATCATGGGATATATTTTGTATGCACTTGTGTAAAACCCTAACCTGGTATTATATGCCGTCAGTAGAATGATTCCTATTGCTTACAGGTAGGGAAGTATCAAGCATTTTACATTTCACAGCATATGTGAATGGATGTGGTTTTCCTTAACAGTTTTCTACCTATCTTAATGCTTTAGAGAATAAATCTTCCACGCTGTGTGTAAAGATATGCTATTTTGTGAGGTAAGAATATGCTTGCTTGGTAGCTCTTCGTCTGCAGCTATCCACGTGCCATGCATAAGAATGCTTTTGCATATTGTAAGCTGACATTAAAAAGAGAAACGCCTATACTGCTTCAGCTTTTCAAGGTTCACTTCAGCAGCTTTACAGAGAAAGGCCCAACTGTGCGAGAATTGTTGTGTCATAGTTTTGAATGGAGTCTGTGTGAATCTGTATCTTAAACATCAGTGAAAATTGACAGTGCTCAGGAAGTGGTAGCATTGTGTCTATTATTATTATTATATAGGTCTATTAAAAAAATTAAGTGGGATCTTGCACCTTTTTTTATATTAAGCAAAACTCTATTGTTTTCGGTAGGTAATTCTCTGTGGTAATTGTCCTTAGGAATTCTACTTAGTCACTTGCAATGATCCTGGATCACTTTTTTTTAAAATTAATTATAGCAAAGTTTGATATCTCAGTTTAGAGAAAACAGAAGAGAAGAAAAAAAGATGCAACTCTGATAATAGATTAGCATATGATATCTCTTTTTTATACAAAATGGGAAATAAGTAGTAACAGGAATGTAAAATTTGTTTTAAATGGTGATGATTTTATTGTCTCAAAGTGGCTTATTTGTTAGGTCAGAATGCTTTAGTATTGTATGTGATCTGGGAACATTTTTGCTTCTAGGAAAATTCATACATACATGCATCCATAAGAATGTGCATTTCCATTTTTCAAAAAGCACAGATTTTTACATCCAGGGGTGTACTGGGTCTGTCTGGGATGGAGTTAACTTTCTTCATAGCAGCCCCTATGATGCTGTGCTTTGCATCTGTGAGTAAAACACATCAACGTTTTAGCCATTGCTGAACAGTGATTGCACAGTGTCAAGACTTTTTGTTCCTCACTCTGTCTCCCCAGAGTGCAGGCTGAGGATGAGCTTGGGGTTGGGAGGGGACACAGCTGGGACAGCTGACCTGAATCGACCAGAGGGATGTTCCATACCATACAGGATCATGCTCAGCAGTAAAAACCTGGGGGGTAGTCATTCCACAGTAGCTGTTGCTTGGATACTGTTTGGATGTTTTGTGGGAGATGGTGAGTGATTGCCTTTGCGTCACTTGTTTGTCTTTTTTCTTTCATTGTGTTATTAATCCCTCTTTATCTTGACCCACACATTTTTCTCACTTTTGCCCTTCCTGTTCTCTGCCTCATTCTGCTGTGTCGGGGAGGAGTGAGTGGGCACCTGGATGGGCACTTAGTTGCTGGCCAGGGTCAACCCACCATAATGGGTGACAACTGACATACAGGAATTGAAATATAAAATATATGACTGCAACATACGTTTCAATGTCTAACATAGAAAAGTGTAGTGCTCTGAAAATATTTTGTGCATGTGAGACTGAATCTCCTGTTAACTGTTAAATATAGTTAATTAGTAAATTTTTCTTCAGTTAATAGATAAAATTCTGAGTAGCATATGCATTTTTTTGTGTCCAGACAAAATAATTTCAAGTTTTAAAGGAATATATAAAATTATCTAGACATTCATGAAGAAAAAAACCAGCATGCATATCATCTAGATTTAATGTGAAACTAGAAATTTTAATATTGATTTTATTGCAAGCATATAAGTAGTATAATTCTACACAGTATTAAGTCAGGTAGTTTCTAATTTGTTTCTAATTTTGAAATTTTGATTTTTTGTAAAATCAGGGCAGCCTAGCAAAAGCATCTAAAAATTAGATTTGTCCCCTGAAGTTGGTCAAGAAGAAATATAAACAGGAGCAACTGTCTAAATTTCAGCCTTACTGATGTTAGAGCAAAACCTTTATTTTTGTGTTTCTGTATTTTCAATGTGCAATAGGTATTGGATTACGGAGTTCTGGGTTACGTTCAAAATGGACTCTAAACTATCAACAGCTATGGAGGAATTTCAAGAACTGGTTAAAGCTAATGGTGAGGAGTTACACTGTCGTCTAATTGACACAACCCAAATGTGAGTGCCAAAGTCTCAATATTCTTGGAAAACAAACTTGTGCTCTGAATTTCCTTTATTCAAATATAGTGTCTGTCCAGCATAGCAGGATAATAGTCCTATAGTGGGTTAATTTTAATAAGTTGTATGTTATCTGTCCTTAGAAGGCTTTATACATCATTATAGATGAAATTATATATTACATAGAGGAACGGAATGCCTTTCAAGAATGGCCGAGATCGAATTTAACGGCTCTGTACACTATCTAATTCTCTGTGCTAGATAAATTTTACTCTATCCAGGGAATTTACAAAATCTGTAGAGGCCTAATGATTCGAAAGATCACTTGAAACCAGTGAGAAAGGAGAATACATTTTGAGTGGGTAACAGATGAGGTAAAAAAAGTGTGTTTACATTTTTAACGCCAAAGGTAAGTGAGAAGATGTAGTTGTTTACATTGCCAAACTCTTGATACTGTTTTCTCTGATTTTAATTATAAAATTACTTGTCCTGTCAAGAATAAATCCTACACCTATACATCATACAGTTCTTTCTTGGGAAGAGAACCTTCCTTGTTATATGAGAGTAAGCTAGTTCTGTGGAACAGTATTGCCAATTCATACTTGGTTGGAAATGCACAGGCAAAAGCAGAGCAGAATTTGGCATATATTTTATATCTGGTTCTGAAAGAGGATATGTAGTTTTTTAAATCCAATTAAATTTCTTTACTCCATAGGCGAATAGTATAAGGGTACAGTTCATACTCAGAGGCTGGTCAAGGAAATCTCTAAGAATTATTAAATAGAGGAGCGCTGGATGTGTTCAATGAAAACAAAGTTACGGACAGCAATTTTAGAAGTGCAATATATAATCTCATGCTGTTTAGTAATATAATTGTGTTGTACTTACGTGCTACAACAGTATAATGAAGACTAACAGTAATGTTTTGTCGTATAATCACTAATGCGGGAAAAGAGCTTGCTGTTTAGAAATTCAAATAATTCACTTTTTATTGCAATAAGGTGTGAAAACAATCTTACTTTTGTATTAGGGAGAGAGGAAGAGTTTGTTCTTCAGAAAATAACTCGGGGTAATTCTGTTTTAAAATTTATCTGAAAGAAATTCTAGGGATTGGTCTAGAAAGCTGACACAGCGTGTGAAGGCTAACACCAGTAAGAAACGGAAAGTCTCACTTCTTTTTGATCACCTTGAGCCAGAGGAGCTGTCAGACCACCTTACCTATCTTGAATTTAAGTCTTTCAGAAGGATATCAGTAAGTGATTTTTATTTATTTATTTATTTATTCATTTATTTTGAACAAAGATGGGAAGGACATTGAAAAGATGGGAGAGGGGTAGTATTACAAGATTAACCCTGCAGTGCAAGCTGTTGGACAAGCTGAGTCTGTGTCCAGATTCTTTCTGTTTTACTAGTGTTAAGGTAGCCAGTGGTACTTACATACCCTTTTGCTGCAGTCATCTGAGAGAGGGAGAGTGAACCTTTTAAGCAACTGTGGAACAATCGGGGCAAGGTCAGTTGAAAGGAGGAGGAGTAAACCATTTGATCTTCCAAATAATCTCTTTTTTTTTAGAACTAGTGGTGTCACTGGGCACAGGAACAAGCAGCCTCCTTTGACTCAAATCAGTAATCAAGCTGAAATGGGATGAAGGAGACTTGGAATACTGTCCTAGAATGCTAACCTCCTGTGGCTGTAGGAAACAGAGCAGCATTCTTGTGCAGCGACTAATGGATTGTCTGTATAGAAGATGTCCACTGGACTCTGGCTTGCCATTTTTGATTGTGCATTACAAAATAAAGACTAGGGATAAGAAAGCACTTGAGAAAATGCCTTTTTTTTTTTTTAATTAATGTAAGGGGGGGTAAGATATTTTATTGGACAAGCTTTCAAACACAAACCATTCTTAAGGATTTAGCTCATTTATGTTTTCTTTCATTTTATTTGTTTTCTCAGCTACGTTAGTAGCTGATAAGATGCTAACTCCCCTATGCACCTTGACTTCACTTGTATCCTTGTATGGTACAACATTACTTCTGTTCAAAGCTGATATGGTTCACACATGGAAAAGAAAAGTGAACATTACAGACCAAATTCTGAGATAGTTGCAAAGTCAGCATGACGATAATAGTGAAAGCAAAGTGGTTTTGTTTGTTTGTTTGTTTTCATTATTTAGTGGCTTGGGGTTTTTTTGGAAACACTACAATTCTAAGGGGGAAGTCTTGCAAGGACAGAAAAGATTTCAGTCATGTGTTAGTGTACTTTATTTGGAGCTGACAGTACATGACTCTTCCTGTTTTATGTTAAATTCAAAAAGCCAGAGAACTAAAGTCATGCACGGATTGCTGCTTGTAGGCAGCATAATATGCAAAGCTCAGTCTTAACATTTTCAAGCTCTGTGCAGTCATAAAGTAATTAATGAATAATGAGCATAAAAAGTATGAGTGTAGTCAGAGTGCCAGATGTGTCATAGAGTTCCAACAGTTACATACTTGTATACATTTTTATGCAGGGTCCCTGCATATGTTTTGGTATAAATTGTGTTTACTGAGACCTCAGATCAGAAAATAGTGTGTAATTAATAAATAGCTATATTCATTAACTCTGCAAAATATCTTCATGATATACTAAGCCACAGAATCCTTTTGTTATTCTAACGTGGCAGCATATCCTGGGAGAAAGGCTGCAAATGACCTGCTGTGTTATCAGTCACTGGAATAACTATTCATAGGTTTGGTCATTTGAAAGTCAGAAAGGAATACTTGATCCCCTGAACATATACAGCACCAAGCAAAACCTTCCACAAGACACCATATCTCTTTCAACAAAGAAAAATGTGGGGATTGGTGTTCACAGAGTAATGACTGCAGGTGTACTGGTGTTTGGAAACCATTTTAATTTATAGTTACAAGATACAGGGAGGCTACACTCTTTTGTAAGAATCTGGATTCTGCTTTCCTGTTGAAGCTCAGAAGTTAGTCACTGCAATACCAGACTCTTGCATTATTTAAGTACCTGGACTTCTTTACCATCTACCACAAACAATCTTGTTACAGCTGAGCTCATATTATGTTAGATATTAAAAAAAAAATATTTTCTGAAAAAGAGAGCTGCTGAGAACAAACTAATCAAACTGCAATGAAGTCCATAATTATGTAGTCAGGTATCAAAAAATTATCTGTCTATGTAGAATAGCTGCTTAAATTTCAAGATGCATCCAGATCTGGCTGGGGTTCAAAATTCAAACAGTAATTGCAAGTAAGTACTATGTAATCTCAGAGACAGCTCTACTTATTACTGTTAATGTTTCTTCCATTTTTAATTTAATAAGAGGACAAATCCAGAGATGTCTGCTCTCATATCTGCTTTTTAAAGTGTTAATGTTTTTCCATCCACTTAGTAAGAACTATTAAAAAGTGGAGAGAAAGTGAGAGAGGGGGAGCAAGAAACAAACAGCAGCCTGACAATTTATGACCTTTTCTTAAGGATCAGTGGCATTCAGAATATTCCTCTGGCCTTAAGAAAGGAATATGTGTCTATTACACCTCTGAATGTTTTCAGTAAGATATCAGTATTAATGGTCATAGTAAAGAATGGATGTATAAATCGCGTGTCACATTTTCTGATGATTCAAATGCTTGTGTATCCTTGTTAATGGATAAATCAAGAGAATGGATAAACATTGCATCAGCAAAATAAAATAATTGTTTCTCTTTTGATATTATTGGGAAGAATGGCTTGAAAAAATCTATTTGTCACATACAGGTGTCTACTGAACTACTTTAGATCGCTTTGGTTAAAGAAAAGGCTCTCCCAAGCTGCATTAAAAATATTAAGGAATCTGTAGGCCTCATTCGTAATGGTCTTATCTCAGTTTTATATTAATCTCATTGAATTTGCTTTTTGTATTAGTGTAGCTTAATTCAGAGGTGAGACCTAGGTACATAAACTGAACACTTCCTTAAACTTCCTTAAACTATTACTGAGTTACTAGATTACACTTTAAATTCAGTTTAACCTTCCCTGTAGAAGCCTTGATGCAATGAATCTATGGAGCCACCAGGGCTGGGAGGAAAGCCCCAGTTCTACTCATCCTAGGGTTTATAAGAACCAAGGCTCCTGAGATATACGTGATGCAAATGATGTGATAGAAACTATGGCGAAAAGATGCTTTCAGTTAATTCAATTAGTTGAAGCCTTCTGCTTTGAACTGAACAAAGCTTTGTCAAAGTAGAGATACCAGTCTTACAGATATTTAAGTTACAAAATACATCTTGCATATTTCATTTGAAAAGTAGACATGTAACTGCACACAGATCATGAGGTATATGAAACTAGATGAGTTTTGATTTACACTTTTTTTGGTTTTTTTTAAGTTCTCAGATTATCAGAACTACATTGTGAATAGTTGTGTGAAGGAGAATCCAACAATGGAAAGATCAATTGCCCTTTGCAATGGTATCTCTCAGTGGGTGCAGCTAATGGTCCTCAGCAGACCAACACCACAGCTTCGGGCTGAAGTGTTCATCAAGTTCATTCATGTTGCACAGGTCAGTTAAATTTTGACATGTGTGGTGCTTATTTTGTTTTTCTCTGATACAGCCCTTTAGTTGCTCTTCCCATGCTACTACTGTAGGGTCAGCTGGGAGCGTTGGCACTGGTCTCCTGATTCATACATAAGCATGCGTATTTGTGTATGCTGTGGTTTCATACCAAGTATTCAGATACTACAGTGTCATGGCATCATGACTTTCTCATACCCATTCTGAAGAAATAGTTTTCTCTGAAAAACTAGACTTGCTTTTGAATCAGCTGGTAAGATTCCAAGCTGTGACTGACCTTTCCAGAGCGTGAACCACTGTCATGCCTTTGGCCATAATTAGAAGCATTTCGACCAGGTAACGCCGTACTGGATAGAAGCAGAGCTGTGGTCCTAATTGGTATTCTTTGCATACTAATTCAGCTGCAGTCATAACCAAGATAGTAGTGTTTCCTGGTTGTGGTAGACTGTGGGAAGAGGGAGAAGTACTGAGGAAGTACTTTGAAGACTTACTGTATCTGCAGAATTAAAGTCTGATTTAATAACAGTAGAATAAGTACATGTTACACCCAGTAAAATCACAACTCACTACCAAAATGAATGAAGTCCAATGGATAGCGGCACAAAACTTGTAAGACTTTAGAGAGAGGCAGTAAAGGAAATGTAGAATTTGGGAGTGCATATTGAACAACTTGCACCTTTAAATAATAAATACTGATTTTTTTTTTTTTGTATGTCAACACAGAAGCTCCACCAGCTGCAGAATTTCAACACGTTAATGGCAGTGATAGGTGGTCTCTGTCACAGTTCCATTTCCAGACTCAAGGAAACGAGCTCATGTGTTCCTCATGATGTAATTAAGGTTGGTACTGCTCCTCTAAGTTTTACAAAGAAGATAACCTTTAACTTTCTTGTCATTGCACACACAAAATCCAACTTTCCTTCACTGGATAAGATGGAAAAGTGGGGGGGGTGGATCATGGGGGAGGGAAAAACTTCCTTTGGTTTTGGAGGGTTTTTTCTTTGTCATTTCATCTCTATGACACCAGTTACTCCCATGCTTCCAGCTCCACCTTTCTTGAAGATTTGTATAGCTTCTCTAAAGTTTCCCTTTTAATACTCAGATGTGACGGGCTGCGTTTTCATTGATATGCAGTAGTACAGAATAGCATCCAAACATAAAAGCAGAGAACTGTATCCTTGAACATTTGAGAACAAAACTATTGTCATCCATAGCAACATCGACCATCCTGAGTCTATTAAATGCTAACACAGAGCTCTGCACTTTGAGTTTAAAACTGAAAGGACTGGTTTTGTTCATCTGATCTTTCCCTGTGACAGATTTTATCTAGTTCAGACTTGAACAAACATAGCCCTAATACACACATATAATAATACAGTGGAATGTTAGGAATCAGGTCAGGCATTGGAACAGGCTGCCCAGGGAGGTGGTGGAGTCGCCATCTCTGGAAGTGTTCAAAAAACGTGTGGATGTGGCGCTTCAGGACATGGTTTAGGGGACATGGTGGCGCTGGATTAATGGTTGGACTTGATGATCTTGAAGGTCCTTTCCAACCTAGTGATTCTGTGATTCTGTGAATCAGTTGTAATTTCCAGTTAGATTCTTGTGAAATATAGATGGATATGTTTTTTTGCTGAGATTCCAGCTACTAAAACTGTGAAGGAAAGCATATTTGTCAGCAATGAAATGGCTTCTTAAGAGACTTTGTAAGAGGCTAATATGCTTTATTATTTTATGTTGTTTGGGGCCTGAAAGATTTCATATAAGCATTTAATGAACCTGTTTTGATCACAGTATGATCAGCTTGAATGAACAGTGCATACCTGGAGTGTAGACCAGTAGTATGACCTCCCACTGAAAATGACTGCAGCCCTCAGGATCTATAAAACCAGTTAGCAAGCTTATTTTAGAAGCACATTGTTTTAAAAAATTTTGTCATTATGAGGAGTGGACTGCATATGTGAACATCATTTGAATAACTTTTTGCATCAAGAAATTCTATAGAAGCGCTAATAGAAAGCAGGTAAATAAAGGCTGGTAATGAGACTTGAGAACACACTTTAAAGTTTAACTATAATGAATAGTTTGTGAAGGTTAAAAATCAAGGGGTTAGTAACTTCCACAAGAAAACATTGGTCCATTGATTTTATAATGTTAAGAGTCATCTTTGTACCTGTACAGTTTTAAATAAGGGAAATATTTATACTGCTGGACTTAAGATTCATTTGGCCTTTACAAGAAGTCCAATATATTCTTTCTTCTTCGCTTCTATGGAAAAAAAGTTTCCTTAACAGCACAAATGTGCCACCTTGAACTGTAGTAGTTCTGGTCATGCTGTGATGGGACCATAGCACAGCACAGGGTTTCTCTGCCACAACTTTCCAATTCCAGCAATTCCAACTGGTGACCTGGAAGCCAGAGAAGTGCATTCCACATTTTAAGGTGAAGATGGTTGCTTTTCTGAAGGTCAAGAGAGCTTGTGCTGTGCTTATGCATTAACTGCATACACATCCCCTTGATTTGAGAAGATCCTGTTTCTTTTCATTGACTAAACAGGGAATGTAGGAACACCAGCATTATAGATTAGGTGATAATTATATATTATAGATAGTTAAATTAGGTGAAGTGAATACCAAGATTTCATTTGAAGCCTGAAGTTTTAAAATCATTTCAAGAGTCATTGTGAGCAAACCCCTTAACAATAACATGGGAAATTCTTGTGCTGTATGACCAGAACAAAAACAGTAACCAATTTTGTTTTTTTGTTTTCATTTTATTTTTAGGTGTTTAATGAAATGACAGAACTGCTTTCATCTTACAGAAATTATGATAGTTACCGACGTGCCTATAATGAGTGCAGTAACTTTAAGATCCCAATCCTTGGGGTCCACCTGAAAGACTTGATATCACTTTATGAGGGCATGCCAAACTACTTAGAGGACAAAAAAATTAACATATACAAACTATACTCTCTGTATAACCACATAAATGAGCTGATACAACTCCAGGAAATGCCACTTCCTCTGGAGGCTAATATGGACCTTGTTCATTTACTTACAGTAAGTCTTTTAGATGAGATAAATACCTCCATTTTAAAAATAATTTTGTATTCCTCTCAAACAACTAAGTAGAGAATTCCATTAATTATAAATAAATACTATTGTAAGAATTTTTTTTTTTCCTTAAGGAAATGATAGAAGAAGAGAAAAAGTTAAGTGATGCTGTTTTATCTGCAGCAAGGGTAGAGGTGCCAGTTCAGCAGTATGCTTCCAATTCTTTTGTTACAGTAGTATGCATTCTCTGTACTTTCACTAAGGAAGTGCTCTGAATCCTCTGCTGATTAAGTCTAACTAGGGAGAAAGGTAGAAAGCTTCCTTAGATGGACCTTGGAGACAGAAGCTGCAATACAAAGCTTCCTTGTGTTGAACACACAATCTTTCATATAAAAGTTCAGTCCCTCAAATGTGTAGGGTTAAACATAGCACAGTTCTAGCTAAGTTCTTCTGGTGCTAAAAAAACTGACATAAATATTAGTCAAATATAGTTGTTATATTGCTCTTCCAGTCATATCTAGTCAGTGCCATGTTACTGAAAAATGTATACTACCTAGGATGTATGTCACAACAATAGCTTGGTTTCTCCTAGTAAGTTAAAATACTACCTTTTATTAAAATAGAAACAAGAAAGGTAGATTTACTCAGTTTTGTTTGGCCTTAACAAGTACCTCAGCTTGGAAAACTAGGTAGGCTGCCTCTACTTTCTGGTTACAAGCCCTGTTTCAGCAAAAAGCTAATGCTTATGTGCTTGATGTTATTTGTTCGCTCTGGGAGTACTCGTGTGTGAAATCAAGCACATATGCCCAGGGCCTGAAATAGACCTACATAAAGTGATGAATTTCTTCCTGCTAAATGTTTTACATGTTTTGTCTCAAACTATTGTAAGTCCCTTTTTTTAAATAACGTTTTCTAAAAATGGTTATTACAAATATGTAGAACTTTGGCCACAATTTCATGCAGCTATATATCACAGGACGTAAATTAAAATAAATACTTCATTTCGAAGTAGGAACTTCTAATCAGCTAATATTCCAGGGCCCATAATTTTCCTGTTCGTTTCCTGATTTTTCCAATAGTCTTTCTCCTTCTTCTGTTTCCTTTAGTCATATGCTTTCCCACTATCAGGCAAATCGGTTTGAAAAGGTGTTAGTAATTATGTACATAAGTCGATGATTCGTAGAAGTATCATACCACTTAGACTGCTGTTTTTTGCGTGTCAGAAACTACTGTAAGATTTCTCCAAGACTCTAACATTATTCACTATTACGACTACAACAGTAATGCTTGCAGTTGTTCACAAGAAAGGTACTGCCTATCTGCAATTTAAGTAAGGTTATTCATTGGATAAAATAGCCTGTTTTGATTTCATAGTTTATGTACATATGATCTTGACTCTGTAACAAGTTTATATTTTCTTTGGACTTGCCACAGATTGAGGCTTGTAACACATTCGTGTCTGGCTTTTCTATTCAATCACATGTCTAGTGTGAATATTTTCATGTAAATATTCAAGAAGCATCATGTTACCAGTCTTCAGTCTTAGCTTGAAATTTGTTTCCAGTCAATAGAATATTTGCTATACCATTTTCCGGGACACATGCAAAAGCAAAGTTATAAATTTGATATTTTTCCAAATTCCTTTATTTCCTTTATTTACCTGAGTATAATGTTTTTCGCTTTACGTAACTGCTGTTGACAGCTAAAGATTCTCACTAAATACATATATAAGTCCATCTTTATCCTCATCATATACTTCTTAGTTCAGCATGGTCAAAGCAGGACTGGATAAATATGTTTAAACAAGAGTTTTCTGAGAATTTGAGTTGATGAAGAGTTTCATTGGAATGGTGCTTTTGTGCTTAGCTGCATGATAGACCACATATTACGGGAGTAACAGTTTTTTTCAGGTTACATATTAGCTAACTGCTAATTATGCCTACAGTCGTTTGCTGTGCTAATGACTGTAGCTGTGTAATGTTACAGATTTCCAGATAATGACAATAACAGTCTGGAATTTAGAAATGTACCCATTTCAAATCACTGTGAACATCTGTGCAGCTCAGGTGCAACATAAAATTTAATTCACAGGAAAAAAGTAATGCATGCCACGAACAAATTTATCAAGTAATAGTGACTGTTTTGGAATTAAACTAATGTTGTGTTTGTTTTCAGCTGTCCCTTGATCTTTACTACACAGAAGATGAAATTTATGAGCTTTCATATGCACGAGAGCCACGAAGTCACCGAGCTGCCGTAAGGGCCTTTCCAGATTCTTAACAAAAAGATTTTTTTTTAATGAGTAATGTAACTTTTATCCCTTGCATTCAGTTTCTTTTATTTTGTGCTAAATTGAAAACATTTAATCTGTGCATAGACTGAGCAAAATCTATTACAGCATAAATTGTTTGGTTGATGATGAAGCCTAAGCTAGGATGTATGGGAGAGTTGACATCATATCAGATTTTATAATATTAACACAAACACAAATGAAGTTACTTGTGTAGAGACATGATATCGGGCTCAATCTTGGCAATTGATACTGATTCTTTTAAGTGAAGAATTCTTATGTGATTCAAATCATGAAACCCATGAGTTATATTGGAGTTTTGTTCCTGTTTTATAAATATGGAAAAGACAGTGAGTTTACAGGGTTGTCAGTGAACTGTGACAGTTTAAGGAACAACCACTGTTTTGGACAGTTTGAGGAGCTTACTCTGAAGTACCATGTCATTATCCAAGGTATGATGTTGAGTCCAACAGGCCATTTCTGCAGTCCTGTATCACGTAGTCCATTGTCACAAATGAAAGAAGTGTATCATAGAATGGTTTGGGTTGGAAGGGACCTTAAAGATCATCAAGTTTCAACTCCCCCTGACACAGGCAGGGATACCTTCCACTAGGCCAGGTTGCTCAAAGCCTCATCCAACCTGGCCTTGAATGCTTCTGGGGATGGGGCATCCACAACTTCTTTGGGCAACCTGTTCCAGTGCCTCACCACCCTCTTAGCAAAGAATTTCTTCCTTATATCTAATCTAAATCTACCCTCTTTCAGTTTAAAGCCGTTGCTCCTTGTCCTATCACTACATGCCCTTGTAAAAAGTCCCTCTCAAGCTTTCTTGTAGGCCCCCTTCAGGTACTGGAAGGCTGCTATAAGGGCTTTCTGGAGCATTCTCTTCTCCAGGCTGAACAACCCCAACTCTCTCACCCCGTCTTCATAGGAGGGGTGCTCCATCCCTTTGATCATCTTTGTGGCCCCCCTCTGGCTCCAACAGGTCCATATCCTTCTTGTGCTGGGAGTCCCAGAGTTGGACGCAGTACTCCAAGTGGAGTCTCATGAGAGCAGAGTAGAGGGGGAGAATCACCTCCATCGACCTGCTGGCCACGCTTCTTCTGATGCGGCCCAGGATATGGTTGGCTTTCTGGACTGCAAGTACACGTTGCTGGGTTATGTTGAGCTTCTCATCAATCAACACCCCGAAGCCTCTAAGCCCTTATTCTCAGGCCTGCTCTTAATCCATTCTCTGCCCAGCCTGTATTTGTGCTTGGGATTGCACCAACCCCTGTGCAGGACCTTGCACTTGGCCTTGTTGAACTTCATGAGGTTTTCATGGACCCACCTCTCAAGCCTGTCAAGGTCTTTCTGGATAGCGTCCCTTCCCTCCAGCGTGTCAACTGCATCTTGGTGTTGTCAGCAAACTTGCTGAGTGTGCACTCAATCCCACTGTCCATGTTGCCAACAAAGATGCTGAACAGTGCTGGTCCCAATACCAACCCCTGAGGAATGCCACTCTAATACTGAAAATCTTTCCATGTGGTACTAACGAAGTTCCATTCAACTTATTCTAGCCTTTGACACCTTCCAGACCACCAGTGGTTGCAGACTGGGCCTCAGGAGTAGCCCCAAAACCTGATCCAAAAACCATCAGCAAACATGTTCAGAGGATGGTAGATGTAAGTATGGCTGGCCCATTTACCTTACATATCATTTATAGCCTTAATCTCTAGGTATGAGAAGATAAAAAGAAAGGAAAAAATACTGAACACATTCAAAGTTTTGCTGAGTTTGTAAGCACTTCTTTCCTCACAAATAGATATTTCTGCCTAGCTGTAAATAGCAGCAGTGGCCTGTGAGATGTAGAGGAAAATTCCTTAAATGGCTAAGGAGCCAGTGGGGAGTGCGAATGCTGGTTTGTAGTACTTCCAGAGTCATTCTTCCAAGGAGCCAGGAAGTCCATTTCTACCAGGGAGTCCAACATCATGTTATTGGTGGAGTCTGAAAGTGGGCCTCTCAATGGCTTTGTTACTAGCAGCCATCACTTTTTCTCTGTCCTTTGGGTCGCCTGCTTTACTTGAAACCATCAGGTAAGCTCAAGTGATTTATTCCAAAACTGACGGAGAGGGAGAGAGGTAAAGAGGTTGTCTTTGCATCCCTGCTTCATCCTTGACTTAGGGCCAGAGACAAACAGTAATGTCATTCCACAAGTGGAAGTAGGTGTCTACATAGACAATTCTGTCATATAACTACTTATCACGTAACATTGACCTGATGAAGTAAGCTAGGCAGCTACACTGATCTGGCTAGAGAGATCATCACTGAGAGCACTAATTAAGAGCATTAGTACAAGTTGTATATGTAGGCCTGAACATAATGGTCTTAAAGTGAAACTAAAAAAGATCTGTTGTTGTGTAGTGAACCATGTTGACTTAACTACATTTTGCTACAAATCGAGAAATCATAATGCTTCTTTAGACTTAAGCAAAAAAAGCAGTTAGACTGTTGCACTGTTGAATAGATACTGGGAGAGGAAATCCATAAATACTGTGGAGGCTTTCTAAAGTGGTAATTCAGCCCATCCTTGTTATAAACTGTTCTACTATTATCTTGCACAGTCTGTCTTCAAAAATTATGACCATGATCAGGATGGATACATTTCCCAGGAAGAATTTGAAAAGATAGCTGCCAGTTTTCCATTCTCATTTTGTGTAATGGCTAAGGACTGGTGAGTACCTAGTTCTGCTTATCAATTTTGTAGCATCTGTTTTGGGATGGGTTTTTGGGGTTTTGTTTTTAAATTTTATTTCTGTCATTAGGGAGGTAAAATCATCTCCGTCACTCACAAATAGAAATGAAAACATAACAAAAGCATCTTCTAAATGTGTTGTGAATGACATCTTCATGAGCTTGCAGCAGGGGTAAGCAGGCTGATGTAGGAGGAAGAACAGATAATAGAAGAAGAAATACTTTTTTGAATGATATTCAGTATATACTACTGAAGAACTTTCCCAAGATGAATGTGTCCCTCAAATATAGAGAATAGGCAAATGTGTGTTTTGATCAAATTAAGGACATTTTTCTTAACATATTAAAGCATAGAAAAATATAATAGTGATTATTCAGAGGTTTTCTGTAAAGTAGTTTTGAGGTTGCATCACCTATACAGATACTTTGTTTGTCCTTACAGACTGCATTTTAAGTGTGTAGATAAGCTTCTGTAGACTTTGGGAGCAGTTGACAAGATTTCTGAGAACACTGGCCCATGGAACTGTTGACATTATAAATTGTGAAGAAAGATATGTTTAATTGTCCTTATGCTTTTCAGAAAATGTATGTCTCATAAATGACTTTTCTTGTTTATTTTCAGGGAAGGTCTGATTAGCAGGGATGAAATAACAGCTTACTTTATGAGGGCTAGCTCAATCTATTCCAAATTAGGACTTGGCTTTGCTCACAACTTCCAGGAGACCACTTACTTAAGGCCTACCTTCTGCGACAACTGTGCTGGATTTGTAAGCTTACTTTTTAGTAAATTATGTTAATGTTGTTTGGAATAATGCCTTTTTTATATCATAATCACCATGTGTCATATACAGAAATGGATCTATATAAAACACCAGTGAAGCTATATAGAAACCAGGCTTCTGCCTGTGTAGCTATTTAAGGTACCCTTTACACCCCTCTTGGCAGTAATATCACCTGTTTAAACATGGCTCGTACCTTTTGGTGTTCAACTGTGTCACCACACACAGTCTTAGGCAAGACTTCCAAATCCAGAGCCTTCCACTCCATGGAGCTGTTAGAACTCATGTCCTGGTACAGACATGACATGCCCGCTGCCCACAGCACAGAAGGATTTAGTAAAACTGACTGTCCTACCAATCCCCAGTTTAGCTGAGGTCAAACAAGGGTGCTGAGAGAGAATTCTCCATGTACTCCAGCTCCACAACTTCTCGGGGGGCTGTCAGATCTGCTGATGTATTCATTATTTTGCTTGTGATTGAGGAACACACATAGAATATTCTGTTTACCTTATGCTGAAGAGGTATATAGTTCATATTTTGACATTACCATTAAAAGGACAGGAAAACAAAATATTCTGCAGATGCTGAGATCATAGAAATGAGTGGAGCTTTTAGTGGATTTTTATATCTGGAGGTATAAAATGTGCAGAGAAATGTATTAATACATAGTCTTTCTGTTTGAATTTCAGCTATGGGGAGTCATTAAGCAAGGATACAGATGCAAAGGTAAGTTACTTTATACTTTGTTAATTTTAATCTATAATTGATGGTGAATGTCAAAAAACCTGATCAACCTGTGATCCATTGTTTTGTCTATGGACCTATTTAATCTGACCTCTCAGGGAGGAGAAGACTGATTCAAGAATAGTGTGACAGACAGATGGTCCAGGAGAAATGCAAAGATGAAGGGACTCATAATTGATAGCTCTAACCCTTTGCAAAACACTGAATTCAGAGGGTTTGGAAACAGACCCTTCTATTCCAATGGGCTCAAACACCAGCACTGTGAAAACTGTGCAGCACATTCACAACACGTATTTTGCAAAGTTTTCTTCCTCATACAGGTATTTGCTTTCTCTGCAACTCCTACAGTCAGAATGCTGTTGTAACTGAATGTTGCTATTTTGTATTTTCACAATGAACACGAGTTTTAGGTGTATATAGCAAAGGGATGTCATTGGTCTGTTTACCAGGTGTATGTTACGTTACAGGTAATGCATGTAGAGAATACCAAAGAAGCTTTCTTGCTTCCTGGGCAGGCAAGACAATGTGAGAGCTGATCTTAGATGCTACAACAGAGCCACTGAATCATGTAAACTTTGTTTTGTTTACAGACTGCGGAATGAACTGTCACAAGCAGTGCAAAGACCTGGTTGTAATAGAGTGTAAGAGAAGACCCAAAACTTCAGTTGCAGACAGCAGCCCAACATCTGCTCTTGCTTCAAGCCTCTGCCCAGTAGGAGTGAAAGAGCAATTCCATGGTGAGAAAAGATCACATAAAAAAGATGAAAAGATGTAAATAATCTTTCTTTTTCTCCTTTTTCTTTTAAAGCTGAGTTGTACAGCATCGTTTTAGGTTTTTTTAGTCAACGGCAGTGTTTTATCAGCATACAAACTACAACCAGGCATAAGTGAGCCTGTGCCAAGTAACACCATTCCAATTCTAGTCTGAGTAAGTTAAGGACTCTCTCTCTGGGAGATCTCTTGTCACCCTACGCAATGTGTGCTGCACAAATTCCACAAAAACTAAGTAAATCTTCTGCCAGACTCTCATGAGAACTAGATGCCATGAACTGAACAGCTGACAGGTTCCCTTAGCGCTCTCACCTTGTGACAAGCAGGTCTTTGTACACTCCAGTTTTTACCACTGTTGTCACATTAAGTGACTACTGCACTGTTACCATTCTGACTCAGATTTCAGCGTGGAGTTTATAAAGTCAGTTTACTTACATATCTGTATGCTAGGAAAACAAAGAGCTGATTGTGTTTATTTTTTCCACTTCAGTAGCTGAATCTACAACTCTTCTTGGTCTGTCTATGTTTCATTTAATCAGAAATGAAAAATCTACATGTCTCTCTTTTCTCCTTATATCAAACAAGCTGCATAAACTTGTCTATTGTCTATTACCATGTAGGCCTCCCAAGAATGAAGTGGTGTTCTTGAATAAGACCGCAGGCTACGTTTATTTAGTTTTTCTTTTGATTTTGATGTTCCAACTCTCTCCATGCTCACTTTCTTTGAATTTCTCTCCTGTTCCTTGGTTGTATCCAATGTCCTTCAAATCTACTTCTGCCACTTTGATATAAATGGTTCATAAAAAGATTCATACCACTGGATTGCATCTTAGGCTTCCCATTAGCGCTTATGTTGAGCACAGTGCAGCCAATTTCTCTTGATAACTGACTGTGTGCCTATGATTGCACCTGCAATGGCTGTAGCACTGCATAATAACCACCTTGTGGGATGTCATGCTTATAAAGAGACCAAACTGTAGTGTGTTGCCCCACCATCACCCAGTGCACCAGACTGTGGTACCACTCAGTGGTACGTCATGCCAAAGAATGAGAAGTCAGGTCTAGGTTGAACGTGTAAGCCTCACCTGTTCATTCATATGCTTATTTAATTCTCTAGAGCCTGCAGCAGCTACTGGAGTGACTGTTCTTTTCCCTCGTGTGTTTGAACATGCAGTCTCATTTTGTTTTCTTCCCAAGAACAGAAAATACTTTATCTGAAACAGGTCTCTTAAATCCTTTAATCCCATCTCTTGCCCACTGCTTCTAACATTGTGGGTGTTTTCACTCCCATCCCTAAGTTTTGACTTTTAACTGCAAAAGTAAAAGTATTTCAGGGTGATCTGTACAAAACCAGTGTAAAATTTAAAATGTCATTATTTCACCTCTATAAAGTGGCTGAGATAGCTGTAGCATACAGCTGCAAGTTGTGATAATGCTGAACTAACACTCACGTTTAATCTTCTAGCCCAATTACTAAGATCAATGGTCTGTATAAAACCTCTTAGCCATCTAGAGGTTTTTCTGTAGCTGACTTAGATGGTACACCTGTGTTCCTCTTACTGATCCATATTTGTGTTACTGAGACAGGGCAAAGAGTTGGTCCAAGAGACACAGCATTGAGAAACTTCCAGTGGCACATATTTTGGGGAGCAATGAACGTAAAATCAATAAAGAATTGTCGTGGTTTAGCCCCAGCTGGCAACTAAGCACCACGCAGCCGCTCACTCACTCCCCTTCCCGCAGTGGGACGGGGGAGAGAATTAGAAAAAAACCCTCGTGGGTTGAGATAAACACAGTTTAATAGGACAGCAAGAGAGAAAGAAACAACAATAATAATACCAACAAAGGAATGTACAAGAACAAGTGATGCCCAATACAGAAATTGCTCACCACCCGCTGATTGACAGCCTGTCCCCGAGCAGCGATTTCCGCCCCCCGGCCAACTCCAGTTTAGGTACTGGGCATGATGTCGTATGATATGGAATATCCCGTTGGCCAGCCTGGGTCAGCTGTCCCGGCTGTGTCCCCTCCCAGCTCTGCGTGCACCTCCAGCCTCCTTGCTAGCAGGCCAGCACAAGAAGCTGGACTGTCCTTGACTGCTCAGCAACAACCCAAAACATCAGCACATTATCAACAGTTTCTCGTCCCAAACCCAAAACATAGCCTCACACTAGCTTCTGTGAAGAAAACCAGCTCTATCCTGGCTGAAACCAGGACAAGAATAAATGTTGTTTTATTTATTAAAATCATGTTTAATTACTGTGCCTCCTGTTTCTTCTTTCCTGGGATGAGATCGTGACTCAATTTACCGTATACATTCTACAGGACAAGAAGAAGGACCATTCACATTTCCTAATGGAGAAGTAGTAGAACACAATGAAGACAGCAAGGACCGAACCATTATGCTCATGGGTTCCTCAGCTCAGAAAATCTCAGTGAGACTGAAACCAGCTGTAGTTCATAAAGGTACACAGACTGATCTTGCAGTGCTGGCTGGTGATGTATCTCGTAGGCAGAGAGAGAAGAAAGAATATAGGATGCCAGAAAATCCTTATCTCCAGACAGCTCCACCATCCCCATGTCCAAGCCCAATTCTTGGCCGCAAAAAGGCCTATGTTAAATGGGAAAACAAGGACTCCAGCCAAAAAATGAAGGAGGAGCATCACAGCTGTAAACCTTCATATCAGGAA
The DNA here is from genome assembly GCF_964289735.1 of Phaethon aethereus. NCBI lineage: Eukaryota > Metazoa > Chordata > Aves > Phaethontiformes > Phaethontidae > Phaethon > Phaethon aethereus. The sequence goes on along the minus strand of NC_138579.1, from coordinate 36,055,552 downwards.
CTTGAGCAGGTACGTACATGGTGAAACAAAATCTGTTTTACACAATGGTACCGTAAAGTGGTTGAAGGGTGTGGGGGAGTGGCTGGCTGGGAAGGTGTTACCTTATTCCAGTTGTAAATAATTGCTAGAACAATCCATGAGTTGCATTGTAAATTCTTAGCCACTTTAACTCCAGCAATGCTTCACTTCAAGCATAAATTTTAGTACCTGTATAGGGCTTAGGGAATAAATTTTGAAGCCCTTGTTAGGATTACACTGATACCTGTTAGTCATAAAAGTGACAGGCAAGACTGAACATAATCCAATCACTTAGGACAGGATGTTACTCCATAAAATAAGTAACATAGTCCTGAATTTCTTCCTGCTTTTGGTGGCCTCTGCTCCCCTAAGTGACAACATACATGGGGTGAGGAGCTTTGCGTTTGTTCAACTGACAGTGAATCCCATCTGCTTTTTTGACAACTCTAACTCACCAACAAAATTTTGCAATATGAACAGACATGATGCCTCTTGCTAGATTTCACCTGCATCAGCCCAGTTGTGGCTTACCTTACTCTACAAGTGTTCTGACAAAGTAGCTATTTACAAGACTGTGTCACGTTAGATTTGGCCCAAATTCAGGTTTGCAGAAACAGCATGTTTCCAGACAGATTAAAGAGACTATCACAGTATCAACACTGCAACTGATGGATGGATCCAGATACAATTATGAGGAACAAAGGGGGACTCATTTCCATACTTTACTCATTATTATCACTATTCTGAGATGGACCAACATGGTAACAGTACAACAACAGGACCACAGCGTGATCTTTGAATGATGAGTATAACTTTCAAAGTATCCTTTGCTGTTGATAAAGTGAGCTCATCTTCTATGAAAGATGATTGGTTTATTAAGACAGAGATTAGGACAATTAGCAAGAATCTTCCAGTACAGAAGATGACTTCTTTTCCAGTGGATGTATTTTCAAGAACCAGTTCTTTAAAATGTTCCCTCTGTGCGAGTCCCACAGTTTACACTTGTCCTTGTTCTCTCAGCAGATCCTGACCTCAATTACTAAACAGCAGCTGTTATAAATTAATGTCTTCGATTACTGTACATCAATTTTTGCATTAGTAGAGCAGCAAAGCATAAGCTGTGTTCTTGTTTCCCCTAGACTACTGCTGTTATGAGAGGAGCAGCGGAGAGTGGATAAATGCAGGTTGTGGACATGACTGTCCAGATACCTGCTGCTGGAAAGTTTTAAGAGTATAGCCAAGGGACAGACCAGTGACTATGGAAATGTTCAAATAAGTTGCTGGTTCTATTTCCACTGATAAGAGCTACACCAAAAACAAATTCAAAATAAAATACCATTCTCTGTTTTTTTGGTGGGGTGGTTTTGTTTTTTTTTTTTTAGGAAAGAAATATTCTAAAGGCAGACAATGAAGGTTTAAAGATCCAACTGGAACAGGCACATAAAACAATTGAATCTCTCACAATCCAGAGAAGAAACCATGTAGTCGACAACCTACAACCCAGAGACTGCTCCTACCAGACAAGAGAGGAAATCTCCTGTGAAAGAATGTAAGAGTGAAGGAGGGGTTGTGATAAAGCTGCTTTACCAAGTGAACTGGAAAGAGTCTGAAGGACATTAAACAGAAATACTCTTTTTACTCAACACATTTCCATTTTAAACATACACTCTCAAATATATAAATCCATTCCTTTGACTTTTTAAGGTAACTTAGCATTATCTGTGCAATGAAAATAGTATCTTCTGGGTTTGCTTTTAAAAGGAGTGACATTGTTGCTGAAGTTTCTGTTCATGATGAAGACCATGTGGATTCCCCAGTGGCTTGGTTGCCAGCAGCACACCTTACTCTACAAGTGTTCTGACAAAGTAGCTTTTCATAAGACTGTGTCACCTCAGATTTGGCACAAATCCAGTTTGTAGAAACAAATGTTCGGTAAAGCTAAGTATTTAAGTAAAACTGTAGAAATACTCCATTAACAGTTCCTTCTCATTGTGGCTGAAACCAATTAAAATAATGAAGTGAACTGTCATCTTTATTTCCAACATTTAACAAGAGTATTAAAATAAGTAGTTAAGCTACTGATACTTGATTATTTGATTCTTAGACTTTGTTAAGATAAACTGACAATTTTTCTAAACCTCTTTCAGAGCTTTAGAATTCCTGTTGCTCAAAAGCTTACCTTTGTTAAGGTGAAATAGATGAGACTAGAGAGAGTTTACATCGAATACTGCTTCCATTTTTGTGTTCCATGCCACAGCTTGTAACACTTAGCTGTACTTACGTGGCTTAAGGGATAACTTGTTGTCCACATGCAGTAGATATGGGACAAGGTCGATTATTTTTCTCTCATGTCAAAGTGGATGCTGTTGTTGAGCAGAACCTCAAGGATCATATTCTGAGGGAAACTGTACAGTAATCCCAGTGCAACAGTTACTGTATTCCAGAGCTTCTAACCAAGCTTTCTCCATTTTCTCTCTCCTAGATTTCACATGCACTTTAGGTGAAGAGTCAAGATGAGTGTGCTCTTACATGTGTAAATTTTGTATAGTAAAAGGTGCTAGGGAGGTAACTTCGTTTTCTTAAAGCTACACACTGTACATATTGTTAAGAGACAACAAAACAGTCTTTCAAGTTACTGATAAATCTACTTGTCAGAATAGCCAATTTTAAAATTGCATTTGCATTCCAAGAGAAGCTGTACACTTACAGTTGTATAAAACTTGCTTGCATTTATCAGATAGGAACTTGTCATCATATTTAAACATCAGAAACTCATGACTTTGATATGTTTATCTACAAACTCCACTTAATGCTCCTCAAAACTTGGAAGTTACAAGTCCATTACAGATTGAATTTTAGTCAACCTATTACAATAGCATGTGTGCTTTGTGGTCAAAGTGGTGTAAATGTACATTCCATTCACAATTTACAGTCAATATCAACTATATGAATGCTTTATTTATAAAAAAAGTCCATTTGAGACTACTTGCCAGTTTAGTGATTCTAAATTCTTGTTTTGCACTTTGATCATGCTTGCATCTCCATGTGTAAGTAAAAACAAATGGAAGGAAATAGTAGTAGTAGTAGATTTTCTGTTATGTTACTGTAAATAACTGAAATGCATAGAACAAAAGCCAGCAGCTGTGAAGATTGTGCAGCTTTTTTCCTTATACACTAAACCTGAATTATTAACAATTAACATGGAATTGCACTTCGATCAGTGAAGCAATCAGAATGGCTGCTGGGTCATGTCTGCAAACTTTCTTTGCTCATTTTCTGTAAGCTTCCTGATTTTGTCCTCTATTCAGGGAAATACAACAAGGCATTTAGCAAATGAAAGTCTGTTTCTGCAACAATTAAAATAAACAAGATAAAGTTGAATATATTTTCACATATTTTGAAAATACCCCAGAAGAGCAGCTAAGATTCAATCTTGTGCAGCTAAGATAACTGCTTGCTTGTGGTCTAAACTTTGGATTCTAATAGAATTTGTGTGTTGTGTGATAGAGATCACTAACAAACTCTCATTTAAAAAGAAAATTCCCTAACAAACACCAGCCCTAGCCCCCAGGCTACTGTGTTACTAGGTTGAGTACTTAATACTCAAAATTGAGTTATGACCATAGATTTGTAGTCTTAAATGCTAACTTAATGTTAGCAATGTTTCTCCATGTTGTCTTCTCGTTCTTACAACAATCTGAATGACTTAAAAGGGACCTGCTTGGAGGAATGTCTTACAGAACAAGTATGTGGAGCTTCGTGTATGCTGAAAACTTCCTGCTTCAGAGAAGTCAGTTGATATCTAGAGAATTCCATAGCTCTCAAAGTACCTTCAGGTTCTCTGTTTGCCCAAAGCCGCTTACAGTTTTCCCTCTCTTCTTGTAAATCTGGTTTGGTTTTTTTTTTTTTTTGGTGGTATTCCCTTCTTTCTTCTTTCAGGACTTCCTCTCTGCTGCATGAAAGACTAATAGCAGAAATGGACAAGGATACTGCTAAAACTGACAAAGCTACTGAACAAAAAAATCACTCAAATCTGTATTAATCTTCAAGCTGCTTCATGCTAGGAAAAAAAGACAGAATTAAAGTACTAAGTGCTGTTTAAAAGTCATGTTAGCAAACACCGATACTGTCATGGCTAATTTAAATGAAGAGCACTCGCCTTTATTCCTTCTCCAGGCTCAGCTGTGTTTCATGTACTCACAGGAAGGAACTGAAAACAAGTACCCCCCCCCAACTACTGCTTATTTTTTAAGTGTGGATTCTGATCATTTAAAGATAAAAGTAAATAGATTGAGTAATATCAGAATTAACAAGGCAGGGCTACTGTTGGTATTCAGATTAAATACAACTGCCTTTAAAGTAGCTTATATATGTTTTTGGAAATATGTTTTTGTTACAGTAGCAATCTGTTATTTTGTTGTAACTGATCTCTATGGCAACTTGAAAAAGTTTTGTTTTAATGCTGTTTGAGAAGATTGAAAAAATGTACAGATTGTAAAGATTTTATATAAATTGTAAGATTTCAGTTTAATATTTATAATAGAAAAATATTAAAATTGCTCTTCTTGCCTCTGAGTTTGTATCTCAAAGAAATCTTTACAAGCTCTATTCATCCTTGAGTTTGTCACTTGAGATACTTCTGCTGGATTAACCTAGTACCAGAGACACTAGTCTAGCTTCACCTTCTCTGAGCCTTGGAACATTGCCTGAGAAAACTTAGGGAGCTAGGTATTTGCAGATTATTCTTTCGCTATTTTAGTGGTTGACACAGTACAGACACTGTTTTGCTACTCACTATTCCAGGTATTCCAAAGCACAATTCTTCATTAGGAATGCTAATTCTGAAAAGATTTCACAGCATGATAGCCAAGTTTAAACAAGGCTTCTGTACCGTCTGCTACTGCTGGCTATTACATGGGCAGCACTGTGGCACCCTAGAGACTCGCTCTTTTTTACCTTGCAGTAAACCTCAAAATACCTTCTCTCAAATATGTTTTTATATAGCGTAATGAACATTCATTCAATTATCTTCAACCATCTGAGGGAAGACGACAAGGAAAACACAATTCCTATTTATATGGGCAAATCTGCTCTACAGTCTTGCACATACAAAACAACTTGTGTTTTACTTCCTAATTATAGAAATTAAAAAAGAAAACTTCAGAAGTAATTGGAGGATATTTCCTAAGTTTACATAAAGCCAGAAGTAATGATTATATAGACCTATGTAATTTTTTCTTTTACTAAGATAAAATTTAACTGAGATTCCTTCGTAGTCCCAGAGAATGTAATAGGGATATATTTGTGACATGCCCTGTCTGTTGAAGTTTTCCTCTATAGTTATTTACAGCTGTCTCCACTTGGGTCAAAATATATCTGTTATTTTTCATCATCATAAAAATTAAGTTCTAGCACTATTGTAAATCACCAGCAGGAATTCTTCTTTACAAACACAGGAGGAACATACGATAGTGAATCCAAATCACACTACACAAGTGATGCAAGTAACTTCAAATACAGTACTTTATTCCTCAAGTGTTTACAGCTATTAACAAAAGTGTCTCTTTCAAATCCTGAAAAAAACCCACCAACCTATTTTTCAATTCTTGATTAAACAAAATAATATTCAGGTAGATATTCACTAAGTGTGAATAAACACAAAAATGCTCACAAACATACAAAATTTGAGAAGACGTTTAAATCAATTATTTTCATGGTATTATTGCATCTTTTGATAAATTAAAGGCATACATTATGACAACAGAGGACAGAAAAGGATACCTCTATGAAATGTGGTGGTGCTTACTTTAGTTTTCCACTACTGGCTTCACATTTTGGAATCACTTAAGAAAAACTGAAATGGCCAGATTAAAAACCAAAATCTCCAACGTATTTAAATTTCCATCTTTTATGTGGTCTACATAAATATAACTGAAATATGATATTGAAATAACATAACTGTTAGAATTACATGTGGGCACATAGCTGGTTCACTTGATGGTTTACTTCATTCAGAACTGTCCTGCCTGCTACCCAGTGAGTGTAAAAGCACCGAGGCACATCCACAGCCACAGTTGCAGCAGTTCAACTAAATCAGGTCAACTAAACCAGTACAACTTCACATCTTAAGACTGATGAAATCATTATGCATAGATAAGCCATTGGATTTGCCTAGCATATCTCCCCGGTGAAGCTAAATGCTTGACTGCTGTTCAGAAATTACTTGTAGCAAAAAATAACATTGGGATGAGCAGACAGAATTTTGTTTTAGGGCTTCGGTTGTTAAAAACTACTCTCTCCACTCCTTTGCTGGCCTTGGACGTGAAGGGATGGCCAGCAGTGTCACTTGGTATGTCATCAATTTGGGAGCTATTCCAGAGCATTGGGAAAAACCAAGCTCAAAAGCGAGAAAACCAGTACCATGCTCGCATGTGACCCGTGAGGGTCTCTCCATAATGACCGCCGAGGCTGACAGTGGCTTGGGCCAGAAAGGACCGTAGAAAAAAAACTGGCAAAGGAACTATACTGCTAGCAGTTGCGTGAAGTTAAGCCATTATTTCAAGAGTTCACATCCAAGCTAACGTGTTCAAGCAAGGAAAACTACTGCCCTTTTTTGCCAGGCACCTGCTAAAGTATGGGTAAGGCTGTATCTATGACATTACAAGCAGCATTCTCAAGCAGACTGTGATCAGAGAGGAAATAACAGGAGAGAAACTTTTGAAGCTTATCTGAATTGAAATTTCAAATGAAAAGGGTGATGGCTAATGAAACACTCTGACACAGGCTTTTGAAAGAGATAGTAATTTGATTTTGAACAGAGCTTTACATTCATGCATAAAGCTGCCTATGAAACAGCATATGATGTACATGTTCCTGAAGGTAAAATAACACCTTTAAAGCATATTGAATATGGGCACCAATAGGAAATTCGTCGACAAAGAACTCATAACTATGTAACATAAAACCAAAATAAAAACCTGAAGTTCAACCTGCAGTTAAGCCTATAGCTATATACTCGAGTGCTTCAAGGATTCTGTGCTATGCAATCAACAGCCACCCCCAGGTTTATCAGATGCCTTCCCAAATCTCTCTGTAGTAACCTGATCCTGATAAACAGCTACGAGTATATACTTTGGCATCATCCCCCTGCTCCGCTGCTGTACTCAGGAGTGGCCTCACAGCAGGAGAGGAGATCTAAAAGACACTGCCCACAGAAACTGTTTTAATGGACATCTCTAAACTGAATTCTTGTCTACATGTATTTACAGCCATAATTGTATGAAAGCTAACTCCTTCTTCTAGAGTAACACTGCCCATGAAGGAGAAGGCACCCATACCATATCAAGACAGTTTCTTTTAGGTTGTTGGACCAATTGGTTGGCAAAGTAAGACAGCGAGCAGGCGGGGGGGGGAAGAATGGTATGTTCTTTCTCAAGAAGCTCAGCTTATTCAACCTTTGTGTCTCAAGGCTGATTCAGAAGGAATACGTAACTGAACTCTTACCAGACACGATGGCTGCAGAAGTTTCCTGCCCAATCTGAAAGTATTCTTAAGAAACACCAATAAAATGGAAAACAGGTAAACTGAAAATAGACACTGTCAAAACTCACCATGATTCTGAGTTTACAGCACACGCTCTGACCTTCAAATAGTCTCCGAACTATTTATGAAAACACAAAACAACCTGATTTTATTAGTTTCTGTAGAGTATTAATTCAGAACGTTACCGTTATGTGAAGTTCTGGAAGAATAAGAAGCCTAATTGAATAATTTTGATGAAAGCCTTAAGGATTTTAACTTTTGACATTAAAATTTGCTTACATGTCCCATGTGAAAACTAGATGAAGAAAAAAAATCCTGAAAGCAGTATTCTACAGTCTTTTAGAACTGTTTCCATCCAGTTCTTAGGCCTATTTTGTTTTTTCTACACAGCATTTTGGAGCAGTGGAGTGGACATGCAACATGCAATAATTAGAGGCCTGAACATTAAATAGTATTTGTTTGTTTGTTTTGAAAGGGTTTTATTCAGTTTTCTGACGCTTATTTTAAATAAAATGACATATTAAAAAACACCATATGAGCAGTACGAAAAACAAGGACTTCAGTCATCACGTTTTAGTATAAAAGTTCTGTTCAGTTAACTAAAAGAATTCAATGACAACATCAGTTGGTCTAATGCAATGATTCATGTGGTCATACTTAATTCTAACCTAAACCCAAGTTAACACATCTAAATTCCTGATTCCAGTAAACACCACCACTATATTTTGTCAGTTAATCTGTTAATATTTACAGTATTTTAGTATCTTCGGTATCCCCCCCCTCCTCTTCCACCATATGGATCACCATAGCCTCCCCTGCCACCATAACCTCCCCTGCCACCATAATCTCCCCTGCCACCTTGGAAGCCACCTCCACCTCTTCCACCACCTCTGAAACCTCCACCTCCAAAAGCACCACCTCCTCCTCCTCCTCTACCCCCTCCACCTCCCCAGTTGCCCCTTCCACCACCACCTCCACCTCCCCAGCCACCTCTTCCACCACCTTCTTGTCTTTTTTGCCAAGGAGGCATTTCAGGAGGAGGTGGTTCAATCTCTGTTGGCCTGCCTCCACGGTCAGGTACTCTCCCCATCAGAACCTATGTGGAAAAACAGGTCATTTTTAGTTTAAAAACATAGTAATAACTTGAAGGGTCACAGGGTTCTTCTATGGACAAATACATGCTGCCTGCTCTTAACAGGAAAGATGGTCCCCTCAGTGTAGAGCTTGATAGCAGAATCCCTATTTCCTATCGTTGTAACTTGCTACAACACAATAGAACTGAAAGTGATCCCATTTTCCACCTGTAAAATTAAAGTAACTGCAACTAGCTAACTCATATTACTTTTGTGAAATCTTTATGAAGAAAACTACATGCATGTGAAGTATTAGTATTACAACAAGCAATATACATAATTCATATATAAAATACATAAATATATATTCATATAGAAAAGACTCCTTATGATGTAGCTCTACTACTTAAATTTCAAAGTTTAAGTTCAAACCTAATCAGCTGGCAAAAAAACAACTGGTAAACTGATGTGTAACTCCAAAAGGAACACCAGTTTGCCTGAGATTAGAAACTACTGATGCTCAGTAGAGAGCTAGAATGGACAAAATATATAACATGCTGCAGTAACACTTCCAAAAAAAAGAGGAAAAAAGGGATCTTGACTTTGGTGGATATTACTCAGTGTACAAAAAGGGAGACCGTACTGGACAAAGTTACACAAAACATTAAATCGAAGAACAATGAGGTATCCAAGTAGGTCTTCTGTTGTTGTTCTCATATTTCCTAAACTCTCTGTGATGAGTGTTAACATACCTTGGGCAGTCCCAGGCACTCCAATTAAAGTCCTCTCACGAAAAAACAAAAACAAACCCAAAAACTTTCTCTGAGATCCTGCACTAATTAAGAAATCTCAGAATCTCTGGGATCAAAACATATTAAAGGGTATCTAAGTGAGGCAGAAAACTTTAGAAAAATCTGTAAAAAAAGGATTAATAAAAACAGGCTTAGTCCCCATTTGAATGGTGAAACTAATATCATTACTCGCAAGTGTCAGCTTTTATCATACACAAGAAAGTAGTACAATGTTGATTTATTACTGTAGCCAAACCAAATAATTTTACTTCGCGGCACTTCCACAGAAACTTTTGTGATTTATAATACACTGATAAACTAAAGACGTTGGTTTTCAAAGCCAACAACATAATCCTGGCAACAGGTAGCCCAGGAACTGATACCAGAAAGACTTACACATCTCCTTTACTTGAGGTATGCAGTTCCACTGAACTCAAAAGGTCATTTACGTGTGCATGCACATGCAGTCCCCACCTCTGTTCCCTCATCTAGACTACTGTTTCATCCTGTCGCATGACTGACTGTGTAATAAAGATTAAAAAAAAGAAGTTGCTGCAATGTTCACTGGAATGCTGCAAATCTTCCTTTCTTAAAGCACCAGATATCTTGCAAAAGGAAATGAAAGTATTAAGCAAAGAGTATAATTCCAGAATTACTTTTGATAGGTCTGTAAACTCCCATGTCTTATCACATCCCAGAAAGAAAAAGTATACCTTGTTGATCGCACAGACTGTATTTTCCCGTGTTGATCCACTACTTGTTCTTATGATCTTCGATAAATCTTCTCGAGCAGCAAGAAGATGAGCTAATGTAATAGTTGACTTTGGAGATAATGCATAGCGCTTGGGCTGATAGATTCGTGCTATGTCATCTGTTTTTACCTAAATGATAAATTAAAACAGACTTACTTGCTAGGCATGAAACACACAAACACACCATAAACTACGTATTGGTCTCAGTAAGTTTCAAATTGAGCACACGGTGTAATGTCTGAAAATCTAGGTTTTCTTACAAAATATAGAGCCAGTTGTTGCCAATTCTCTTCATATCAATGGAGCTATTGTACAAAAAATGCTGCTGATTATGTTTAATTGATGTTGAAACTTAGCACCATTACAAAAGAAACTCTCCTATCCACTGGCATCAAACACAAAATTCCTTGACATTTTCCAACATATCTAAAGACTAAAATTTAAGAGTCCAAACTGCTCTCTCCAGAGCTTTATGTAGCCATATTTAACACATCACTTCTAAATGTGATGAAAACAGAGCAGCTTCAAAGTAAGGTCAGTTTGGAAAAAAATTTAAAATATATCAATGCAACAAAACACTTGTATAAGCCATGAAAAAGTGAGACTGAGAAGGGGAGAAAATAAGATTTTTTCCAAACACACTTTGATGTTTCATTTGTTTAACAAACAATAAAAATAAATACACTTTCTAGGAACTTCTAGAATATACACTTGCTGGGAACTTCTAGAATGATCTTCAAAGTAAAAAACCAATTTGACCTTGGATGGATGAGACAACAGGTGCTGTTCCTTTACATGGCTGTTTTGCTAGGCAATTACTACACTATTTATGGATCCATTTCAGTCTGCAAACTTACCCCTCTTGGAGACTCAACAAGTTTAAAAAAAACAACACAAAAATGCCACATCATCAAAAGCAGAGGAAGGTATAAATAGCTATTTAATAGTGGGGAAAAAAAGGCAAGCTAACAAATAAATTAAAAAAAGGACAATAATTTGCCTCTTGGCTTAAAAAAAAAAAAAAAAAAATCTAAATTATATCAATACCAAAGTATTTTCAATCCCCAAAACCTTCTTGGAGAAGCTATAAACACACATTTCTACAGGAGAAATAAGGAAAAAAAGATTAAAAATCATATGTAATTTTGAATTAATATGTAACCTGGTTATTTCTGTAACTGCATGCTATTTCACATCAGTTGTCTTTATAAGACAGGAAAATGAATCATCTTACTACTTTATCATCATTAAAAATTTCTTTAAACTATTGTTCTCTTGTGAAAGGGTATTCATTGTTTTTTACATTGTTTGAATGGAATAATATCAAGTGACTTAAAATTTTAGTCTAAGTTAATCATCAGTTAAAATTAACTACATTTTAGCAGTATACTTTAAATGTGAAAATATACAGCTGTATTGGAATAGCTATAAGGAAGTTATATACATAGGGACACCTCTTGCCTTCTGTGAGCTAAATGCCCTCCTTTTCCTTTCTTGCAGCCTAAGAGTGTTCAGAACCCCTGCTAAAATTAAACAGTGAGCCATTCCAAAGCAGCATAGCAGCATCTAGACTCACGTCTTCCAGTGATACTTAGCAAGCTTCATGAAACCTATTCTATCTGCATGTGTCAACAACAAATTGTGACACCAGAAAGACCTGTAACAATCCATAATTTCAGCAAGCTTTCCAAGTTTTAAGACTTATCCATCTTAAGCTTTCTACAGAAACCTCTGGAAGGAAAGTTGATCTTGCAGCTCATAAGCAAAAACATCCGCCTCTAGCTTCCCACATACACGTTCATCAAATTACAAACTTTTTGTATCTGATCTCCCTACCCTCTTGTTCTTCTACCTCAGAAATATCAGACTGGTTAAATCATGAGTATTTTTTTAATATACAGAGTGCTAGGAAATAGTAAAAATGAAATTATCACAATTAAAATGATACCAGCAGAGAAAATCCAGAGGAGCCGTTTGGAATTTTTAGCCACCTGAAGGATTACAAGTAATTGTGTGCTCTTCTCATACAAGCTGCTATTCAAATAACCTGTTCAACTGACCATCTGTTTGTTCAGTAGCTTTGAATCCAAGATAGGCAGCAGTCACTGTAATCTCACTGACTTTATGGGCAGCCACTCTTTGCACCCAATCTATGTTAAGGCCCAGTGTTTGTCTTCCTCTTGCATCTGCATAAGAAATGCTGAGCCTCCCTCCTAGTTTACTTGATTGGAGGCAGGTGGATATAGTAAAGAAAAAGGGGAGATGTGAACTTATTAAGGTGAGAAACCCCAACAGAGCACGCTAGAATTAGTAATTGTGAAGCTATAAACAGTCACAAAGGATGGACTATGCCATCTGGTCCAATCCTTCCCCTTCCTGAATATCTAGGACTTGGATGTTACAGCCCAGGATGAGAAACAGTCTAGAAAGAAAACAACAGTAATGTAAGTGTATTTACATGGTATGTGTATTTGGTAGGAAGACCTGGGGAATTGTTGCAGACTCCTTCCTACAGGAAGCAAAAAACCCAGCAAGCTTACCTTTGCTCTATCAGACCAGCCAAAAGACTGTACTGTCACATCTAGCCTCTTCATTAACATACGTCGGCGACATTCGTACTCACTGCGAAGAGCATCGTTGATTTTTTCCAATCTTTCCTGCAGTGTTACAATGAAAAAATGCAAACATTCAAGTCTATAAAGTTATAGAAGTTCAATTTAAAGTTAACCCCATTCAGCAACTAAGATGTCTATCCCCAGGTGACCACTATAAAATTAGGAGTGCATCTGCGTAGTGTTACAGTAGTACGTACACACAAAATATTTTGAAAGTTAATAAATGGGTGAATCAATACAAAGTCTGTTTTATAACATTAATTCCTGAAGTATCTGATTAGCATTGTTAATATTTAGCAACTGAATTTTAGTATTAACATTTAACGGTGACTGTAAAATGGACAAAGTTAGATGAAGCCATGCGCATTGATTTTGACCATCCTGTTAAATATAGAAAAGAAATGGAGACTTTTTTTTACCACTTGGTCAGAATTCAGAGGTTTTGTTAGCAGTGATTTCCCCACATGGTTATTTTGAACTTTTGAGAGAATGTCCTTTATCTGAAACAAAACACATACTTCTTCTCAGAATACAATTGATATTTACATTTATTTCAGCACAATTTGAGGTAATCACAATTTGCTACTCGTAAGATCAAATACAGCACATTTGTTTTAGCAGACACCTAAAGAAAGATATGCATCTTATGACTTATCATTCATTACAAAAACATATCCTGAATACTTTCGCTACATGACCAGCCTCTGTACAAAAATATTTTGTGGCACACCACTTCTCCTCCCAATTATAATATAACAATATCTATATGGCAAATTTATCAAGTGCATGTAGGCAGTAGGACTAATTAAACTACTCATTTTACTTAGTAATAAGTGTTGTAACCACAACTAAGGAAGTGTAACAATTGGAAGCTAAGGAGTTCTGTTGCCAAATGCTAGACTTGGCTACAAAAATCTGGTGATTGATGCTAGTAAGAAAGGCAGGAGGTATGATAGGTACGCAGTCATTCTCTCTCACTAATTTTCTTCTAATTCTATAATTGATTCCATTTGACATTATGTTTAAGACTTTTGCATTCACTCCAAATCAGCCTTGCTTATACTTTTTCCATTAGTTTTTTGCCCTCAATGATCAGAGATGAAGTATGCTCCCTCTTTCTGCCTTCCAAACACTTGCATTCTCTTCTCTCATTACAATAAACCTCTACCTCCTCTTCTTGAAGGAACTTCCTTTGGCACTGCTCCCCTCAAAACCGTTATCATGAATGCTCACACCACTCGTACATAACTTTTCAGCCAACTGACTTTTCAGCTGGAGTAGACTACATGCGTATTACTGTTCCTGCAAATTCCACACACGGTCTTATGGGGAGAACTACATCTTCATTTGCTTTTGTAAATAACTACGGAGAACCAAGTCAAACAAGACTAAAACTAGAGTTAATTTTCTTTTACATGTCATAAGGAAGGATTAGGGTAGCACATAATCTACAGTAAAACCTATAGCTGAGGACAGCCATTAGATATATTTGCAAGTATTTATAAAACTTCATGTAGGCACACAGGCATTTACATTAAATTTATCCTACAGGTATGGTTCAAAGCTGACTCCTCCAGTATTATCTTAGTTCATCTTGTCAGAGTTTTAAGCTCTACATATTATAGAAGTATGATCTCCGGGGATCACTATGAAAAAAAAACCCTCTAGGAGACAGAAATAAAATTCTAGAGCACCTAGTTATTTGATTAAAGAAAGCTACTTGAAAAGAAGTTCTTGATAAATCAACTCTCATATTTCAGGGGGTTTGCAATTATCTCATTTTCCTTTTTTTTTTTGCGTATACCAAGGAAAGAATCTTATCTCAAATTTAGTGTGAAAATCAAGGTGCATATTTTGTTCTTTTTACATCACTTTTGGGCAGCACTGTGGCAAGTTAAAAACACAATGCCTCCAGAAAAAGTCCCAAGTAAAAAATATTGTGCAGTGAGCAAATTATGGGGAAAACAGTGTTTTGACTCCAGCAGAAAAGACAGGCTAGCAGTATCTGAAAAGTGGCAATCTAGTTACTGTAATATTCCCTGCTATTATGCTCCATCCTTATCAAAAAAGAGGTTACGATAAGGGGTGAAGTTCAGTTCAATGTATCCTACTGATCGCTACACTCCTTCTCTGCTAATTCTTGTTTCTTTGCAACCTTTACTTTGTTTACAAAAAGCCCTGCAGTGTTGTCTGATTTGTCTGTCTTCCAAATGTAGCCAACTTGTTTTGATTTTAGTGAAGCACACACATGATGCTTCCCAATCTACTTCAAAATTCAAATGTACCTAAGCACAAACTATGCTTGAATATAAACAAAAGTCTGAAGAATCAAAAACTCAAGTTAATGATCAACAACATAGAATCAGCATGACAGAAAGAGATGAAGAAATCAGTAATTCGTATAGAAGAAGGAATAAACAGCAGATTAATTAAAAATTCTATTAGGCAAGAGGTGTCTATCCATATACCATTAAGGTCAGAAATAAAACCTCAAAGGTTCTAATGAGTTGAAAGGACGAGAGTCTATCAAAATGAGACTGGCTGCTGGAAAAAAACAACAGAACAAAACCAAAACAAATCCTCAATGTAATTTACAGCTACAGAGTGAAAGAACATCTGGAAGCCAGTGATGCTGAATACTATCTAAAGATTAGAATTATTGCAAGTTTGCAGCTGTGAGGGCAGTTAAAAGCCAAATACAATACTGGGCTCCACATACAATAGCCATACATTCTGCCAACACAAGTCGATCACATTAAATTACCTAACCCAGCACTGCATGCTCCTGATCTCCATAAATTGAAAAATGAAAGGAAGTTTAGAAAGAACAATTAAGGAAGAGAATCAGTGAAAGTCAGAACTAGAAGAAACAAGAGCAGCTAAATGAAACAATCCTTTATTGACTGGGAAACTACTCCGAAATTTCTGCAACCTTTTCTTTCGAATACCTACGTAATTTTATCCAGTGACATGTTTATTAATGAGGTAACATTTAAGGAGGAATCTTTTCACTGATGAACTGGTCTACGTTTATGTTTGTGACACACTGTAAAGTCATACCCAGATTACTGAATCTCCACTTTACTCCCTTACTCCCATCAGCAGGACTCTGACAGCATATCCTACAACTATACTGGTCAAACAAGCTGAGCTGCCTTGCAGTTGCAGAATACATCGCCCGGCCTTGACTGATGACAGGGCTATGAGCACAACAGCTTTGACATACACCTGTCTGCCAGAAGACAAGAATGCAACTGATGTGAGAATCTACGCTATACGCCACATTCCTAAACACGACAGTTGCCCTAGATTCAGAAGGATAAGCAGGAGTTTAAAAAAAAAAAACGAAACACTACCAAAACCCAGAAAGAAGTTTGCATGTGTAAGCAGGAACAGTAAAAAAAGCAGTGCCCAGATAAGAGCAGTGAAATCATACTCACAAACAAATTGTAACAGCCAAAACATGCTAACATTCTAACATACTCAGCTGTAAAAAGCAAACCAATTAATTAAAAGCTAGATGAAGACGAATATATTTGACTATTTAACATACTGTGTAATCAATGACCTTGGTAACATTAAATATTTATGGAATTGCTCTGGAAGCTAGTTTAAAAACAAATCAGTGATTGTATTTGTCTGAGACAAAAATATTGACTTCAAAATCTGCTGTATAAAAATATACAGTTTTTCTGTTGTTACCAAGTAAAGGATATCTCTATGTATTTAACGTGACATTTCTCAACTGTAGATTTGTGTCTATACTCCTTTAAAAAAATTTTAGCTCATATTTCACTACCATGTTCCATGTATTTATTAATTACTTTTACCTTCTGTCAATATAGAGCAATAATTTTTATGTTTAACACCATTTGCACAGATAAACATCATATATGCATGCACCTCCAGGGTTTCTAAGATGTTGAAAAAAACTGACCTGGAGAGAGGTGTCATTTTATTAATTTAAGTTAAACTATCAACACTTTAAGGAAGGAACATTGTCGTAATTAGTCATAAGGTGTACTGTATAAGTGCAGAAAGATCACCTAAAATCCTAAGCACAAAATATTTTTCACCCATCCTCTGCCTCTCTTCCGTTTATCGGTAGATCATTTTAATTTCAATATTAATCTAACATTAAAGACATTTTTGTTTGACCTTTATGTCAGCTGAACAGCACAACTCTTTTGTCTTGTTCCTTGCAACTACATTGATACTTATTGTACAGGCACCATTATGTCTGTAAAATTATTAAACACTAGCAGTTAAAAGCAACACACTAACTTAAATATTAATAAATTCTAGGAAGTATTCCCAAATATTTTTAAAGACAGTCTTCTCATATTTCACTTAAATGTTATTTTAGCTTAGTTTTGATTTAATTTCTTTGGTAACCCTTTATAGTTTCTTTTCATTCTCTACTGTTAGGGGACTACTTTTCACATATTAGAAAACAAATAATAAAAATTTAGAAGTCTTTTGAATAATATCATATTAAGAAGTCTTTCAAATAAACAGTATTAGAATGTCACTTTGTAATTAGGTGCAAAATTCACACTACCCTGAGTAGAAAGAAGCCAGAGGTGACCATGAGTTACAAAGCACAACACCAGCAGAAACTTTGCTGAATATTTGATCAATGTTCATTTAGAATTTATTGGGTTTTTGGTACTAAATTTCAAAATGCCTCCCAGAGTTACCTTTTGTAAATATATTTTACAAGGGAACAGCACCTTAAAAAACAACTTAAAAATTACTATTATTTTTTCCAATGCTCTAGAATAGAACAAGATATTTAGTGGTAGGAGGCTGTAATACTGTCAACTGATCTCTCATATTTTCTTATGTATGTTGATAACCACTACCCCAGTTTATTACATGAGATGCAAGTTTAAAAGATACTTGCTATGATTGCCTACTCAAAGTCTGAGCTACTATAAAACTCATAGTTTGAATGAAGAAAGCAATCCTGATTTTATACTAGTCTTTTAAATAAACTGACAAATGATTAAAAACAATCAATGTTCTAACGTTCCATACCAAAATACAATGTGTGATCTGTCCCTTTGGTAGATTGCTGCTGCACAGCCAAACTATTCTCAGAACTATTCCCACAGCTACTGACAATGCTGAAGATGCTAGACAGAGACAAAGAGTAGACATGTTGAAATGCTGCAGATACATTTGCAAACTCAATAAAAATACTAGATTAGCATTTAAGTTTCTATTACAAATGACATAGTATAAAGCTAAAAACCAACAGTGCTATTTTACACAGAACCCAGTTAAATCAGAAGCAACAAAATATTTGGAAAAAGAAATGGATAATTTCAAGTGTATTTTTGTGAGAATATAAACAAAAGTGAAAAAAATGTTTACAAAGGCAATGAATTCCAGTTGTTGGTATCACCATTGTAACGCAGCTACATCTACAAATGTAGGTATCTAACTCCACTGTATCAAAATAACTCTGAACCTGTCCTATAATAAAGTAAGGGACAAGAAAACACAGTAGAAATTCTACAAGATCTGAGAGGTAGGAAAAAAATCCTTTGTTTGCAAGGGATGAAACACGCAGAGAACAAATTACACTATTAATTTGGAGTCACAGAAGATAAACGAACTAGTTATCTCACCTTGCTACACTCACTAAAGTGAGTACAAGTGGTATAACCACTGTGGAATTGACAGACCTGAAAACCATTGCAAAATAGCCCAGGCAGTATTATTTAAAAAAAAAAAAAAAAAAAAAAAAAAGAAAGATTAAAAAAAGGCAAGACATTTTAAAGATTCTGCTCATTTTAGTATTTATGAAACCATAACAGTTTACATAAACTGTAACAGTAACACCCTACACACCAGTCTGAAGCCTGTGATCCTATCTGAGATCTTGGATTTTGCAAAAGATGTCAGATACCAGGAGTCTAATAATTCCAAGACAGCTTTCTAGACTCTCTACGTATGCATGAAGGAACTGGCCCACCAGGTCTGGTCTTGCTGTCCTGCAATTGCCGAACTAGAGTCCCACCCCTGTAACATAGGATGAAACTAAATCTGTACCCAAGAAGTGAAGCAAGGAAGTGAGCATGGCTGCAGCCTACATGGATATAAACCCAGCTAACACCCACAGAGGGAGATCAACAGTACCAGGCAAATTTCAAGCAATCAGTTATTAGCTGGAACTCTGACATTTCAACCCTCAGAAAACAGTGCTAGAATTGTTTCTTCATCCTTTCAAAAACTTTTAATGGAAAGACTGGATATAAAGATTTCATTAGAACTAAACAGATCAAGCACAGTTCATAGTGCAGGAATAGGTGTTTTTACCATCACCTGGATGCTGCCTTTTATAAATGAATCTATTAAAGTTTCATCTTGTCACCCTAAAGATGTACAGATGTAAGAAAAGCAGGCAAGTAACAGGCCCTTTCCCCAAAACCTCTGAATGTTCAACTGTACACTGGCTGATGAGAAGAGGAAGGAAGAGGAAGAAAAAAAAAAGAAGCATAATCATGTAAAATTATTAAACCCAAGGACTCAGCAGCAGAGGGAGATTCATTCCATGTATCTCCCATAATTCTTAAAGGGCAGCAGTCACCCACTCTCTCGCCAAATACTAAGGAGAAGTAAAGAGCAAAGCTTTTAGCTGCCTGACAGAGAAGAGAAATTTCCAGCGGTAAGAGCCTATTTACATTCTGCAGTGAGGAAGTCAGATTAAGGATCACATCAATGAAACGAGTGAGAAACTGGTGGGATACAACTGAAAGAACCATCCTGTTGAATAAGGTTTAAGTTGGCTTATTCACTGGCTATTGGTAATTCTGGCATTTTCATGCTCTTCTCCAACTAAGGAAACGGCACTAACAAATCAATACCTGTAATTAAGAAATTCATAAACTAAAAAGCAAAAAGTTAATCTTGGATATTAAATTTAATACATTTAATACATCCCAGAAATGACTACAGGTACATAAATGCGTAACCAATTATTACCCAAAGTCTCCTGCCTGCTGCAGCACATTTGAATATGTAACAGGAAAACTATGTTACTTCAACTCACACCTTAAATTTGCAGGGCAAAGTATGTCTCATCAGGTACATCCCATCCTCAAGGAAATGCCAAAATACTGCACCTCATAACTAGAACAGTTTAACTTAAACACTAAGCTGGCTTTCAGAATAAAAATGCCTTTGCACTTGTCAGATAGTGCTTTTATGAATTAGACTGTCGGGCCCTTAACTCCAAGATGAATGCTTACAGAGATAATGCTTACAGTTTAACAATAGAGAGAACACATAAAAGCCCATACCTTTTGTTCCACATTGGTTAACAAGGGAGGAATATCAGAAGATGAGGAGTTTGGCAAGCCCAGTGCATCACAAATAGCTTGCACCTCCTGATAAATTTCATTGTGCTTTTCCAAATGAGAGCCTTTAATTTTCTTGCTGTGCAGTATCTTTAAAGCCTGAAGTTCTGTACTTAGAAATACTAGAGAAAGAAGTGTCATAACAGCAGATTTAGACACACATGAATATTTCTGCATCCACATTCTCATACACAAATACAATATATACATTTATAATAAGACCATGATAAAAGGGAGATTCTTTCTCAGTTCTCTGCTGGACAGGTCAGTACCAGTTTCCCATTCTTTATATGGACTAACTCTCACCTGACTTCCTACCTCAGACTACAGATTGTAATTAACTGCTTAACTCACTTCTGCCACCAGACCCCTAGTTCCCTCACTAGTTTCTGATTATCACACTGGTTCCTGCTGCTACTCCTTTGTCCAAGTCCAGCTTAAACCTAGACTTTGCTTCTTTCAATCCTGCTTTCAGCACCTTCAAATCATGTAGACTTTTCGTTTAAGCTGCCCAGAAACCTCTCAAAACACAGGAAGCAAGGTCTCAGTTTCAGCTGAGCTGGGATCAAGAGAGAGCTCAAGGAGGCCTCAGTAGGTTGAACCATACTTCACAAAGAAATTTTAGTTTCTACTGGAATAGTTTTCTAATAGCTTCCTATTTTCCACTTCTGCACAAGTGAACTGATGCATGCTCACCTAGGTTGTAATGATTGTACACATATACTTAAATACACATAAAGAATGTAATGTAAATTGTACAGTAACAATAGAGCATGCATGTAAAATACGGTATTATAAATGGGAAAAATGGTTATAACTTACAGAGGAGTTTAAGACAATCATCTTTCTCTCTTAATCTGTCCTTGATGTCTCCAGATATAAGTGATGAATACGGACAAGCCATTTCTCTCAGAAAGCCACTAATCTCAAGCTGGAAGCCCTCTATATCTTTATCACCTGTGAGAAGAAATAAATGCAAAGTTAATGGCTCTTTACAGAAACATCAAACTATAACCTAATTTTCTTAACTTATACATTTAAATTGCAGGTTTCAAGAGCCCAGACAAAGATTTACCATCTACCACCTACCACCTTAGTAACATTTTCTTTCTTCTTACAGAAGAGCTACATACAAGCAGACAAGCCTTTTAATAGCTACAGCAATATTGTAATCGTGCTTTGAACAACTGCTACAGCAGTCTTTGGAGATGCAAATGCAAACGAACATCACTAGGAAGTGAACAGCATATGTGACAAAGGTGCCTATCAGAGTAATTAATTTTCTGATGAACAAGTTACAGGAGTCATAAGCCCATTATTTTCAAAGGTTGTTTTTAGTTTTACTACTTTTTTGTGAAAACATAAGCAATACAAAACCTCATCCAAGTTCCAGCACTCAACAGAAAGAATGAGGTAGCGCTAGCGAGCAACTCTCGTACCTACACACAGTGCTGAATGGAACACTGCATTGGGCCAACTACCTGAAAATACCAGGCACTAGAATTTAGGCCATCAAAATATGATCACATATAACAACCACTCATAGGATGTATGAATGTACTTTTTATATTTATGTTGATCTAAAAAAAAAAATCCAAAAGCATCTTTTTATTTTTCTTTTGAAAAAATCTTTACAAGACCAGACCTTAATCTAAAAGGCACATACATGCAACTATCAGCCTCAGTTTTGGCTACCTTTCAGCTATCTTGTAAACTTCAACACTATAATTTCTCTATTAGCTGAACAATATGGATCTAAATTCACTGAACAAATATTAAATTCATATACCATCTGTCGAAGTGATGCTTTCTTCCATATTACAAAGTGACTTTATTTGGGAACCTAACCAAATGCAAAGCTCAAAAAATTCTGGTGAAGACAATCCATTTTCTGCTGCTTTGTTCAGGGCTTCCTCCTCCAACAGGGGACCCGTGTACCTGCACAGAGAGATAAACGTTAGTGATAAGAAGCAAGTTTAACATAAAATATATGTATTTCAAAATCATTTTACTCTAAGCCGATTAGTAACTACACTGAAAGTAATTAATTTTTCTAAGTTACTTTTGTCAAGGAATAGTTCAGACTTTTTATAAACACACAAAAAAATGAGTGGTAATTTATAAACAAAATGGTTTCTCAGAAAATAGGAGGAAGGCATTTTCACATATCATGTGTATGTGAAAACAGTTTCACGTCTCAGTACATGCTAAACTGACAAGAATTCTACTATTAATTCACGTCTTCAGTCAAACGAATTTCCTTCCAACATTACCAACTCACTGCCCTAGAGCACTGGCAACAAGATAAGTGAAAATTAAACTAAATTTTACATTGTTTCTGCTCTGTTGCAGCTGAAGCACCTTCGCGGGAAGCAGACAGGCAGGCACGAACCAGGCGGGCAGCCTGGCCGGGCGGAGAACCGGAGGCCCCTTAGAGAAGCCGCCCAGCCAGCCCCCCAGCCGGCCCCGGCCCGCTAGCGGCCGCTCCAGTATGACTGACCATCACCGCTTTTAAACTCTCTGCACCCCAAGAAACACCCATGCAGCCGCGCTCCCTTCGTCTTCCCCCATTACAACCAGGGCAAGCCCAATGCAGACGCCGTGACCCGGCTCCCGGGCGAGGCGAGAGACCCAGCTCTGCCCGCCGCCGGGCCTCCCACAGCACACGCCAGAACGTGGGGCCCGTTCCTCGGCCACCCCTCCGGCTCCCCGCCGCGGCTGGTGCCGCGCTCCGCTTCCCTCCGCCTCCCGCCTCCGGCCCGGCCTCCCGCCTACAGCGGAAGGGCCCCGCTCCGCGCACGGCCGGGCAGCGCGACGGCGAGCTCCCCTCGGCCCCTCGCCCGGCGAAGGGGGAGCCGCTGCTGCTCCCCGATTACCCCAAGGCCTCCAGTGCGTCCAAGATGTCGCACTCCATCTTCAAGCCGGGCGCCTGCTCCCTCATGCCGGGACCGCGGCTCGCTGCCGCCCGCCGCGCCAGCGCTGTGCCCTCGTCAAACCGGCCCTCCGCAACCTGCGCCCGCCGCTGCGTTCCGCCGCCGCCGCAGGCCCCGGGCCCGACGGGAGGCCGCGGGCTGCCCCCGCCCCCTCTCCCGGCGGCTGCCTTCCCCGCTCGGAGGGATTGCAGGGCCGCCCTGTGCCACCGAGTTGCACATAGCTGGAGGTGACCTTCCGTACAGACCGGCCCTTGCTTTCCTCCCTTCCTGGAACAGAGAGAGCCCAAGCTCTCCCAGCCTTCCCAGGGCCCGTCTCCCGGCATGATGGCAGTCCCTGCCGCCCTGCTCCGGATTTGGCCCCAAACCACTGCCCACTGCAGTCGGCTCACCCGTCATCTTTGTGCCCTCCATCGTGTACCAGCCACCTGGAGAAATACAGGACCAGGAGAGACCACGGCCGTCCTTCCGGCCTCCGGACGTGGCTCATGCCTGGGGAGCCAGCCCTGCCACCCACAGACCCTTACAGCTTGCCCCACGCCTTGTCTGGGTTGTGGTTACAAAAAGCAGGTTTTTAGGCCCTCTGCTGTATTTTTGGGATCTCTCTGAATTTCGAACTGTGAAATTCTGCCTGAGGCAGTGCAGACCGTGGCTTCAGGGCACCCCAATTTTCCACTGTGGGAGGCTTCAGCCCTGCACCAGGGCTGTGGGCCTGGCAGGGACCAGCTCCCGGAGCCTGGTTGAGTTTAAAATCCAGGCTGTTTATGATATTTTTAATAAATCACAGAGGGAAGCTGCAATAGGTGGGTTGTGTTGTACTGACACCCATGATGGTACCAGCTATGAGCATGCCCTGCCTGAGGAGCGCAGGGTTTCCAGCTGGATGTGGCCATTGCAGTGAAGACCTCGGAAGCAGCGTACAGCTTTGTAGCCTCTGTGGGATTATGTGAATATGCAATGAATACTGCATAGAGTGGGATGACCTGCTGTGTCTCTCTGAGCACGTCACTTTTCAGTCCTGTCTGCAGGGATTTCCAGTTTCAGTACTATTAGACCTATTAATTGGAAAACGGGAAGGTAGGTCTCCCCAAACACATGACTTTTTGTCTGATCTTTGATTTTCTTGTCTTCTATTTTGAGACACCTGGGTTCTCATTTCCAAGCTTTTCTTAGCGACAGCAATGTTGAGAGAGAGATATAAACTAGCACCAGCTTTTTTTGTCTGTTTGGTCCCAAACTATCCCTGTTTTATCTCTCACTCACAGCCACTTCTGATGAAGCATCCCCCAAATTCCCTCTAAAACAATTTTGCTACATTAGCTCCTCAGAGTTTTTGATTTCATCTAGCTCAGCCATAGACTCCTGGTCTATGGAGACCAGTTTTCATATCACCAACCAGTTTTCATATCACCAACGGTGCATGCTAAGAAAAAAAACAGGGAACAACTGGAAGTGAAACCAGCATAACATAATCTATCAAAACTAAAAAGTAAACTGGTAATTTAAGCGATACTGTGTGGTACAAGTAGGTGGCAGCAGTATTCCCTGGGTCTCTCTGTAAATTTTCCTACATGCCATAAATGCATTTTGCTAATTTAAGTTACGGGACAATACATAAAGTAGTAATTTCTCCTACTGTGTTTTGATAACATTGCATATATATGACAGCCAAGCACATGCATAAAGCACTGTTTTAATTCCACGTGATTTTTTTAAAAAATCCTAACTTTTCTGTAGAGTAGAGATATTATGTGTATGAGAAAATACAAGTCTGAATTTCATGTGTCTTGAGACCGACAAGTGAAAGACATTTTTGGTTGTCAACATATACTTAGGTTGCCTAACACCTTCTCACAACTTTGCCATTCATTCAGTCTACAACTTTCTCCATGTCCATTCCGGAGTTTCCCATCCCTGTGAGAGGAAAAAAAATCGTGATAAAGCTCGCAAAAAAATATTTTGTAGCAGCCTCCTCCCATGGGAGTGTACTTTGCCTTTGCCCCATGCCCTTTGTAATACACAAACAAGAACACCAAAGGAAGAGGTCTTAGCATACAGCCATTACGTTCACGGGAAAGGCATATGTGGCTTCAACTAAGTCATGAGTGCCCTGGAGCTTTTCAGTTTTTGTCAGGATTTCTTTTTCACTAGTCTGCCAGTTAGCCATCTCCCTCAGTAGTCAGGTAAGTCCTGGTGCTAGTATGAGGAAGGAGTAGAAATGCACAGTCAAGGTCAGAAAATGAAGATAGCACTGGATCAGCACTGACTTGAATCAGCTTGAACTGGTACAAAATGGCATCTTAATTGAGCATGCAGCTGTGGCTGTCTACACCTCTCTTAAATATATTGGAAAGTACCCTGAGTTGAAAGCAAGGTGAAGATAGAAATTTATAGGTCTTCTGCCAATTCATATTAAATCACTACAATTACAAGTTGCCTGTAATCCTACTAAAAATCAATAAAATAAAAACTAAAATACTAAAAACCTCAATTTTCTATTGACATTAAACTAAGGTAAATCTCAACCACTTACCAAACTACTTGTATGAATATGACAAGTTGTATGTTGTTATACTATTCAAAATTGCTCAAGAAGTGTTCCTACTGCCAGGTTTGCACATGGACACGGGACGTTCTCATACTGCCTAATGGCAAGGGTGGGGTAGAAGGGTCCTGCTTACTGCTGCAGCAGAGCGGTCACCTCCTGGTCTGCACTGCCAACAGAGCAGGCTTTTGGTTGTACATGGCACATACAATCTGTCTGCTCCTAGCAGGGAAAGTAGAACTGCCCACAGATATGCTAGCTGCACGTTTCAGAAGATTTGGTTGCTTTGTTCTTCTCATATGCAGTACAGGAATAAAAAAAAAAGATCTCTTGAATTCAAATGAGGAGACAGACACTGTTTTAATGCAGAAGAGGTACAAATAATTTGTACTGCTAAGATATGTTTAGCAGTCAATTATTGACCACTAGAGGGGATCATAGGAGTGGAGAAGGAATTGAATATACTACATAATAAATGCTTTCCTCTAACACAAGCTTGCCTACATGCGATGTTGTACTGTACATGCACAGTTTAAAAATGATTGAGAAAAGACAGCACTTCATGCATGCTTAAGTTGATGTAAGAAGCTTATATTGAGTTTAAAACAGATCAATAACAGGTTTAATTGTTAAAATGAAATAACTTTTTTACACAGATTTTTTTTTTTGGTCAGTTTAAATTAATACAGGTTAAACCTGTTCAACTTCCATCTGTAAAAAAGACCTGGCCATTCTTTTAACCTATAAAAAAATAGGCATTGTTCTTCAGACTTGCTGGCATTTAAGCAAGTGTAACTCGCTTGTGTAAAAACTAATGTTAAATTGCTTTTAATCCTTCTGTAAACTCCTTCTTATCTTTAAGGATTATTTGGGAGCACCCACCCAGGCAGTATCAACTTAATTACATCATTGTAGACCCGGGCTGCAAGTTAAAATTGATCTATATATAAATTACACCAATCTTGCAAATAATGTAGATGTGATTGCTGGATATACTAACTTCTCTGAACCTGAAGGGATTTATACTAGCTACAAGAATCCTGCCCATCAGTTTAAGGGCTACCCTACTGAAATTGAAGCAGACCTTCCATCATAAACATTTGATTTAGAAATCACCCTTCTAACATCTCCCAGACCAAACCAAGCCACCTGAAGTAGTGACATCAAAGTTTTCAATCCAAAATGAATTCTTTTGGGAAATTATGCAGTGATAAGTTCTGCAGAATGAAAATTTCAATTTCTTGAAAATGGACTGCTCTCAAACTACTTTCTTGGTACATGTCTCTGCACGGATGGTGGGCGAGAGGTCAGAACCAGGCAGTCATCAACACCTTGTACAATGACTGCAACATACTGACTCGTCCTCTTTTTCCAGTACTTGCCTAACGAGACAGTGGCTTTTCATGTCCTTGAGTTGGAATAAAATGAATAAGGCACAGTCTAGCTCTGTAACGTAGACTTAATTGCACATAGCTGAAGTTACTGAGATTTTTGTCATTTACTTTAGAAGGAGTAGGTGTGGGGCCTAAATATTTCAGTGAGATGTGCTCATACCTTTTAGCATCACTGATAAAAATAAATAATACCTTGCAGACCAGGCATCTACATTTATTTGCTTCTGTATTTTTCTGGTGGTGCATTACAAGAGAAGTGTTATGACTATTGAAAGAACCTAGGTTTCTTTTTGCTTAAGTGGAGTCTCACATTGAATATATTAATACACAACCATATAGCAAGAAAGGAGTTGACCGTAAGCAGCTTTACAAAATGGAAAGCTGAGCAACTCATGGAATTGCCAGCACCTTTCACCTCTATCAGGGGACTCAGTTTAATTTTCTTCTCACTACCAAGACAGTCATTACACCGTGAGGACTCTTTACTTCTGAAGTTTCTCATGGATTTTTTTAAAAAGAAAAGTGAGAAGATGATTTAGTCTGTAGGTGTCCAGTGAACATTCATTTGCAGAAAAGGCTGCTGAATACTGGTCGTAATTTTGTGGACATTATTCCATTATGAATGAGACTGAAGCCTCAAACAAGTGCAACATATTAAGTGAGCAAAAAGAGACAGACCTGCAGTAAGTCTGGCCCCTGCTACAGCAAATGTTCAGCCTGGCAGGACAAAGCAATGAATATTCCAAGTTCATATTTCTCATTCTTTTAAAAATAAACTGTGCCCGTTTTGCTCTTCAGACCATATGGCATGAATCATTTCAGTGAAGCATTCATCACATCATGATTTACACTGACATTATTTCTTAGAAGTTAAGTGGTGGGGCTTCACTGAGGAGCTTCGTGTATTACAGCCATTCTCTGTTCTCTTTCACTTGTTTCACTGAAAGGTGACTTTATTAATCTCAGCTCAAAACTAGAGTTACAGGAGTGAAAAACCAAGCACAAAGTGTTCCTGCTTTTAAGTTTTCTGGTTGAAAGTTAATCTCCTCATAAACATACACAAACTTTTATTTTAAGCTTTTATACTCATGTATGATGTAGTCGTAGGTGCCTGTTTAATACTTACTCTGTTTTCATTTTAAGAAAGTACAACAGAGAAAAATCTTATGATAGTTCTTATGCAAATAGCAATTTAATTAAAATATGCTGAATATTTAAATGACAAAGAAGGTGTGTGACCACGTGTGTGAGTTGGCCTGAGAGGGATTCTTTGAGGTCAGAAACCTGCTACCGAGTCCCTACAACCTACATCAACACCACTGGAAGGCTGTGGAGTTCTCCAGGAAAGCGTGTGTGCAAGGGCACAGATGCTATGCTGCCTCCATAGGGAAACCAGGCATACAGATTTGCAAAAGCTCCCCATTTCAGCTCACAACTCTTCTTTTTATCACTACCTTTTTCTTTATCCCATGGATTTGCCACAGTTAAGTGAATTTTCTGTGGTTTTTTTGCCATATTAGCTTCTTTCTGATGAAGGAAAATTATTTCTCTGCTAGTCATGTACACAGTGTGACCTTGGGAAATCACTTAAAACTCTTTGTGCTTCATGTGTAAAAAACCAGTGTTATCTGAGTAGTAAAGATGGTAGACCAGAACGTAATAAATTTAAGAAATAATCATCATACTCTCCTCAACTGATAAAATGTAAAGTATCAGAATATCTGTCCTAGTTAAAATAAAAGACAGGAAACATGGGCTATTATTAAGTGATGGGAGTAGTTTACATCTAAAAAAAACACCAAATCAAAACATCATAAAGTGGCAAATGTTGGGTCTTGAATGTAAAGCTGAGACTTTCAAAGTATGAGACATCCGTTCCACTGGGGCTTGACTCACAAGTCATACTTCACAATTTGTAGCAAAACTGGATTCTTAACATATTGGAATAAAGATTTTTAACAAGCTTCCATCTGTTAAACCAGCAAGTTGGCTTGGTTTGATCATGCTTGCTGTTTTAATAAATAGCCAGCATCATTTTTCAAACCACAGCTTTCAGATCAGTTTGGAGGATTTCAACTTGCACTAGTTGCAGCCAGTCCTGAAAGGTTTACATTGCTTGTACATTTGGAAGAGCCTACACCACAAAGAGGGCCCAACTTCACGTCCCGGTGGCTTGGAAGAAAGGCATACCAGTGCCATTTAGGAAGGGTGGGCTGAGAAGTGACCTCAGGATAGCCACTTCCTTGGCTAATGGCATTGCAAATGAGACGTAATTGGTCTTGAACAGGAAAGGAGTGAACCACTAAAGTCCGAAAGCAACTCCCTGTCTGGAAGGTGTGTTTGCCACAGAAAAAAAAGCTACTCTGTTAGCATGGGAAAATGAACTGAGGGCATATTTGTCTTTTTGTTGGGTTTTTTTTTCCAACAGCACAAATGAAAATGTCAACAAAGAAGTGTGCATGAAATGAAATTCTTGCTTTTCCCTCTCTAAAAGAAGACACACTTCTAGTTTAAAGGCTTCAATAGTGCTACACAAGCAGTTTTCAGGGAGCCTGGTAATGGAAAGGCTTCAACAAGCAAGATTAGAACCCGACGTTTTGCATTCTCTGACAGAAATTCTTTTCGAGGTAGGGAATTAAGCTCCAAATCAAAGTGTGACCTGAATGTAAATCAGCATAAACTTGCGATTCTGAAACTGTGTACAGGTTACTCCCCTCTGTGTGTACTAACCTGGAAAGTTAATAATGATGTATCAATAGTGGGTACTTATTGGTAACTATGTTGTGAAGGAAAAATCAACAAACGTTCCCCCTAACTTACCTCGCTAACACATTTATCCCAGCACTCACTACTGCCAAATTGCCTTTCCTTTCTAATCACTGTATGTTGAGAATAGAGAAAATTAATTCAATATCCTAAACAGTTTTCTCTGGACAACAGACATCAAATTAATAACTTTTTGTACTTATTAAAAATGAAAACTGCCAGAGTTTGTGGATAACATGACTGAAAGAAGCTGAAGAGGAATGAGGCAACAGGAGGCTGTGAGAGGGTGAGAGAAGGGACATTTAGGGTATATATATATTTTTTTGATCATTTTATATGTTAGTATTAAAAGTTAAAGCAAAGATAAGATGAATGCTTGTGGTCCAGAGTAAAGCATCCAAAAAGCCATCAAAGAGAAATCATAATGGGAGAGGTGATTAAAAAAAAAGATTAAAAAAAAAAAAATTACTAAATATTTACAGCTAAAAAGATACACCGGCTAGAAAGGCTGAACATGCTTGCTTTATGCCCCATGCCTCTCAAGTCCTGAGTGCAAGGAGTATCCAAAACAGGGATTGGTGAGGATTTGGATGCTGGCCTCCAACCCATACCATTAGAGGTTTTCTTACAAGACAACAGAAAAAAAATGAATTGTTCAGTCTACTGTATCTCCTCCATCTTCTCTATTTCTACGTCCAAGCTCATCAGTTTCTCATGCATGCTTTCCTGGGGTGTTTGATCCAGACGTTTTCTTCTCTCCATCTGAATCTTGTCCTTGCCCCAGTTTCCCTCACGAATTTCAAGAGACTGCAAAGCATGGGAAGTACTAAAGGTTCAGTAAAATCATTGCTTAAATAATCTAATCTATGTGAAGCAGCTGAGCTGAAATGGCTGAAGTAATAAAAAAGTGAGTAAATGAAAGGACCATGAAGCATTTGAGTCCAAATGATTGAAGTGTGACAACATTAGAAGCAACTAAATACATGTGACGTGGCCTTTAATGCACACAGTCTTCCTCGCATGGAAAATTTAAGACAAACACACATAGGTGCACACATACATACGTATGTATATATAAAACCAGGTCACTAACTTATATTTGAAGATGGGGGTAGGTTTTGGTTCTTAGGCTCTCTCTTTCAAACGATTCACCTATGTACTGCTTTTGTAAAAACTTTTTAACCTAGTTCTATTGGATTCTCCTAGAAAAAGGAAAAAGGTATTTTTAGAAAGCTTATTTTGCTTTGCTTTGAACTGTAGGCCGTTTTTTTTAATAGTAACTCAGCCTTTTGGTTTTCTTTCACCCCTTTCACCCCCTCTGTTGCTATTCCTTGAGAACTGTGGGTGGCCGATGAAGCAGTGAACATCACATGATGTCACTTAGCAACCTGATGTTCATAAATAGCAACAATCATTTTTCTAATGGCTATTTTTCCCCATCAGGAAAAATGCTTAGACCCAGTCCATTCTGACAGTGCCAAATTCTTCCTCTGACCTTCCAGCATATTTATTGCTTATTCTTTCCTTTTTGGGGATCCGATTCCAAATGATAACATCATGGCTGATCCTGTTAGAAGGCTTCTAATACGTTTCTGAGCTTTCTGGTAACATATAATGACAATAATTGTTAGCACCCTTCAAGCTCTTCAAGAATAGTCTCCTTTCCCTTTCCCCAAATGTCTGCATTGCATAAATCTCAGATGACCTCAACATACTGTTGGTGAGATGAAATCAGAAGGATCATCCACAAATAACTTTTTTTTTTTAAATGCCCTTGGGGAATACTCAGGAAGCTCAGAAATTTTTCAATTCTTTCAGAAAGAATCTGGCAGGATTTTTCTGTGGCCTCTTAATATTAGTATAATCCTTTAAAATATTGACTATGCTGTGAAGGACTGCCTTTGTTAAATGACAGATTTTTGCCAATAACATACTTTCACATGGGTTATTAAGACAGAGGCCAAAAGATATGATTATAAACTAAGAAAAGTATAATTGTGCAAGCCTTTGAAAAGGATCTTGCAAAAAATCGCTTAGGAAATATAGCAAAATTATGCAACCGCCTAAGCCGAGCTTGTCCCCAAGGAGATCTCTGTCTAAGAGCACAGAAAAAAACCCAAATCCGGTCTGTGCAGCATCAGTTCCCCTCTCACTAACCATATGGCTGCTCCTCAAGGAGTTGGGGGCTCTGTAACTGAGAAGAGGGAGTAATGTGGGTGAAACCAAGACACTGTCATCATGCGTGCGTGACGGCTTCCACAAATCCTCCAGCTACTCTGTAAATACTCTTCTCCCTCTTGCTATTTGCATTGCTAATTCATACACCAAGTAACTAGTGGCTAAACTACACAGATAGGGAAAAATATCTGGATTTCTTGCTCCCTTTATTGTTTTATTTATTTGATTTTTAAAAAATTTAATATACAGAGAAGTAAGGAAGACTCAACTTCCTTTTTATTTCCAAGACATCTTTTTCCATTGAAACCTTCTTTCTGTGGAGCTACATTTAATTTTTATAAAACTCAGGGGAAAAAAATCTGCATTAGAAACATTCAGCCCACGAAACATTTAGCTCACAGAGCTCTATTCAGCTCTATAAGCAAACTGTTGCTATCTGAGCCACTTTAGGGACACAGGCTCATATGTGGAGGGTGGCAGCAGTAAAACCTCTAGGAGCAGTCTTGAAATTTCAACTTCAGTGTGTCTGGTGGAAGCCGGATGAATAGGAACTGCAAAGTACACCACTTCCTCTTGTTTGAGGGAAGTAAGGACAGCGGTACTTAATCAACAGCTCTCAGTCTACTGAAACCTGCTGCTCTCAGTCTACTGAGAGGCAGATACAGTGATCTCTGTAATGTATTACTTTCTACTGTTTCTTCCCACAAGCAAGCAAAGTTAAGACTATTGTTGTGAAAGATGAATTCATCCAAGCTGGGATTTGATGTAAATTGTACAGACTGAGAAAATGAATGAGAGATTATGGCCTCTGCAAATGCATATTTAACTCCCTGCCAATGCAAGAAGGTGTGTTTTTTTTTTTTTAATTCACATTTTTATTACTATATATATGCTGTGATTACTCACAAAAATCATCACATTCAGGACACGTGCTGGCTGGAGACATAGGAAGAGCAAGTCCTTAGCCTGATTACTTCCCAACATATTTTTATTTGCCTTATAGTCCTTTTACACGTTACAGTGTGAATTGGAGTTGGAAGGCATAGCTAAATGAAGGACAGATTGTGGGGTGTTACAAAACTAAAATCACAAACAGTTATGAGCTGCAATGAAGATGATTTAGGAAGGAAGAATATTTCATGTTCTGTATGTCAGTAGATGGTGCTCTGTATACTATCTACAAACACAACGCATGTGCGCAGAGTGGGTTTATAGACAGTGATTATTATGTAGCCTTCCCTTAGTGGAACAGAAAGGACTTCTGGGGAGAAAAAGTATACTAAATTCAAGTTGTTTATAATTTTAGCTATATTAACTTAAAAATATACTTTTAGCCTCTTATTTTCTCTGTAACTCCTCTTTCTGTGTTCAGCTGTGTTCTTAGAGGGTTTTTGCTTCAGTAGATTTGTCTTCTGCATCAGTATATAAGATAGTAAATAGAAACTAGTACATAAGTTTGCTTCACAACTTAACTGATTTTCATTGTAACCCCATAAACACAGCTACATGTAGCTCCATATGTAGATCTCTTTAGGTCCTTATCTGAGAATGATATTCCTTAAGAGTCTTCAAAACCCCCATTTTAGCAATAAACTGACTTTTAATATATTTTTATGTTAGCTTTTGGTGCTGATCTTCCCAAATTATCATTCCCCTTATTTGTTCCCATCATTAGGTGACACCTATACATGTTAGTATTATTTAAGAGTTCTCTCGAAGGAGCTCATCCTTGTTTTATTTTTTACAATATAGACATCCATTCAGACACCAGACTACCTAGAAAATTTCCAATCATAAATACGAATGAAAAAATAAGTAATGCTGAGACATGACCAAACCTCGAGGTATACTGTTTCCTATTGGCTTTACTAAGATGAACTTTACTAAGTTCAGCATCTTGCAAGACGGGAAGCTCTTTGTTTGGGAACATAGAGTCATAGAATAGAATCGTAGAATCACTGAGGTTGGAAAAGACTTTTAAGACCATCAAGTCCAACTATCAACCCAAGACCACCGTGCGCACTAAACCATGTCCTGAAGTGCCACGTCCACACATTTTTTGAATACTTCAGTGATGGTGACTCCACCACCTCCCTGGGCAGCTTGTTCCAATGTTTGACCACTCTCTCAGTAAAGACATTTTTCCTAATATCCAATCTAAACCTCCCTGGCACAACTTGAGGCCATTTCCTCTCATCCTATTGCTAATTACTTGGGAGAAGAGACCAACACCCGCCTTGCCACAACCCCCTTTCAGGTAGTTGTAGAGAGCGATAAGGTCTCCCCTCAGCCTCCTCCAGACTAAACAACCCCGGTTTTCTCAGCCGCTCCTCATAAGACTTGTGCTCCAGCCTCCTCAGCAGCTTTGTTGCCCTTCTCTGGACACGCTCCAGCACCTCAATGTACTTCTTGTAGTGAGGGGCCCAAAACTGAAGACAGTGTTCGAGGTGCGGCCTCACCAGTGCCGAGTACAGGGGCACGATCACTTCCCTGCTCCTGCTGGCCACACTATTTCTGATAGAGGCCAGGATGCTGTTGGCTTTCTTGGCCACCTGGGCATACTGCTGGCCATGTTCAGCTGGCTGTCGACCAGCACTCCCAGGTCCTTTTCAGCCAGGCAGTTACAAAACAGTTACAAATCACAGCATGCACCGAGCACACAAACTGTCGGTGGCCCACCCTAGTCCCATGTTGTCAATAGAAAAGCTCCCTTACTCTTAGACGAGTACACCCAATGATCTTTTCACCACTCCTTTCTCACACAGGATTGGTGCTCCTTGCTGTCTTTCTAAATATGAAGATAAAGGCGGTGAAAAAGTATTTTTAGATGGGAAAAAAATCGTTTTAGTTTTTGACACTGCTGTGTTTCAAGAAGAAAAATACAGGGAGCAGAAAGGAGGGATCAGGACAACATGCGGGAGCAGAGTTTCTGGGTCAGTTTTCAGCTCTGTCAGTCTTCTTGCAGACAGGTTAATGGAGGTGCTCAAATCTTCAGCTAGGTTTTGCATGTTACCAGCTGTAATGCCCTGCTGTAAGTGCCCAGCCTATACTCCATAAAGCATGTTGTTCTTCTAAGTAACAGTCAAATTCTTTTTTTAATAGCTAAGAAAAGAGGGTTGGAGGTGGTACATTTCAACTCATTAGTCCAGCATTTTGTGTGTTATGGGAGATCCAAATACAACCCTCTACTCTGTAGTCAACAGGCTGAGGCTTTCTCAGGCAAGCCCTCTTCTTGAAGATCATCAGTTATGAATAAATCGGTTTCACAGTGAAATTTCTAGAACCTGGTCCTCCTCCTGCCCAGCCGCATGCCTTGAAAATGCACCTTTTTGGCACAGCAAATATGTCTTTAATAGAAAGCAAATTCCACTAAAGAAATTTGTCAGAGCACCTGGTGGATGAAGCAATCACCTGGGAGCAATCGCAGCAGTACTGATGGGGACCAACCTGGGACCCACAGCCCCAGGGCTTACTCAGACAGGCTGAACTATTGGGACCACCTCGTATACCCATCTTACTGGAGAATTTATACTCCAGATTTAGGTAGTAAATCAAGAATCATGGAGAAAAAAGGATGAGGAACCTCTGTTTTGTGACTCCTGGCAGAGCTCTGGAGCTGCCCAAGCAGCTATTTGATATGGTTGCAACCTGATGCACCTGTATGTCTGTCCAACAGATACTGTAACTTCACACATGAAATTAGGCATTGGGTGACTTTAGGTACCTTTCCATGTTGAGTAGATAAGGCAACTGAATGTGTCTGTAAGTGCCTACAGAGACACTTGAGAAAAAAATCCTTGCTCTGAATTTAGCCCACAATCCCTATGAGACTCAGCTGTCCATGAAATGGGAATACTATCACATCCTTACTTCCTGGAAGTATTGCAAAGGAAGCCACTTGGTAAGACTGTGAAGTGTGGAGGGACTACAGCTGTACAGAAAATATATTTTCAGCTGAAAATGTTAAATAAGTTTCTCCCTAGATACTACAACTGTAGTAAACATTTATAAAGAAATGACCAACACTAGAATCAAAAGTAAGTTTAACAGCTTTAGTTTTATATGCTAGCAGACAAATTCTTTTCTCACTTTGTGGAATTCATCCAGGCTTCTACTCTCTAACTTTAGTGAGTTACTCCAGATTTAAACCAGTGTAAGCAAGGGCAAGTTAAAAATACTTGTGCCACAATTGGCCTTGGAAAATACATTTCTCCATGATAGACACTAAACTGACTATTGAGGTAGACAGCACGTCTTGCCCATAATCATTTTGTATTTGCTTCTTTTCCTCAGTCCTTAAAACGAGTTCATGACTTCATGACTCCAAGAGTAAATACATTATACAATGAATACACTTTTTATTCAATATTTGGAAGAAATTAAAGTAAATGTTGTATGTAATACTACTGCATGGAAAAAGCAATGATAATTATCTGATGAGAGAGTAAATATGAAAGGCACTCAGTCAATCCTGTGGTCTGAGGTAAATGGCAGACAATCAAGTAAACCTAATTAACACCATAAAACAAAGACAAACAGCATTATCCCACCAGCTCTTGGCTAATCTATTATTTTCTTCAGAATACCATTGCATGAAAAGGGTAGGGTGTATGTACTGAAATAAACCCAATTCCATAAATGAATTGTCACATTGTACTGCTGAAAAAAATCAGTAAAGACCTTTTGTTCCATTTATAGATTGCTGCTTATATGGATTTCCTTTTCATTTGGAATAAGAAAGGGTGGGTTTTTTTGTTTGTTTTGGTTTTAAATGAAGATATCATGCTTTAGCCAAATTTGACCTGGACTTCCAATCTGCACTCTTGCAAGGAAGTCCTTATGCAGATAGACCTTTGGAAATGAGTTTTGCCTAACGGCATTTCCTCCCATTATTCTGGTAGATGAGCATTGCACAGGGAGATGGGGATTAGTGAGAAAAAAGAGAAACCACACAACCACTGCAATAATAATGATACCATATTTCTATGCAGACACTTAAATGAGAGCAGCTTTGCTGCTTTATGTGCATTTCAGCATTTGCATCAGTAATCATTGCAGGTGAAGCATCAGCACCTGGGAAAACTCCTGAAAATGAGTGCATTTTCTGTGGGTTATATTTTCGGTTGGGGTAAGGATTTGTGACATTTTCTTTGGCATTTTATATAGCAAATATACAAAATGTATAATTAAATTTGATTTCTTGTCATCCTGTTGGTTCCCTCTACTCTTCATTAAAACCTGAAGGACTCTACATCACTTGTAGATAGTCCTTCCATGAATGTGGATAAACATTACGAGGTGTACTTTGTACGTGACAAGGGTCATTTCTTTCTACATTTATCCACAGAGACTTGGACAGAATATCAGACGATGGACAATACGAAACCTTTTTAAAACTGTCTATTTTCCCAAATTTATGTAGAATTGAGTGAAGGGGACTCAGAAGGATTTTTGAAAAGTGAATATTTCTTTTCCTCTACATGAGCCATTTGAGGTGAACAGAATTTAATCTCTCAGGTGAGGAGGGTTACCAGATAAAAGTAGCTACCAATATGATGAACTAGCATGTTTTTCCTAGGGGAAAGGGTAATAGAGTATTTTAATTTTTTTCTGTTCATAGAGTACATACATGCTGCTTAAGAATAAGCAGTTCAGTCAGTTCATTATATCTATTATTAAAGGGTAAAAAGAGTAAAATAGGGTGCCAGCCTGGCCTTTCCCAGGGAGAGTCAGCAGGGGTTTTACAATATATATTAGGAATGACTGGGAAGGCACATAGAGGAGCAATTGTCCATCTGCTGGAGGTCTCTGGTTTGTTGTTCTGTAAACATGCTCAATTCTACCCAGGTTTCTTCATCTACAAAAGGAAGAGGGGATAGAAAATGACTGGAATATAGAACAGTTTTTCTACTTTAAACTCAGGATTTGTGCAAAATATTATGTGCTTTGACCATGATTTATAAAATTCAATGAGCATTAGCTATAAACTTCAGAATTTTGTTTTGTTTTGCATAGATGTGACTATGATGGACTTTGATTAACCTTTCTATGCATTTTGTGTTGTCATACTTTGTTAACTGTATTGCCCTTTTCCTGTTAATCCTTCATGTGTGTTGTTTTTTTCCTCCTAACAACAAAGCATTGTCTAGTTAGATTTATACAAAATTTATCCAACTATTAGTCTTTATTGGGAACTAGTCGAGTAGAGAACTCACTATTAGGAAATAAAGCAAGTTAAGAGCGATACGTGCACATAGCAAAGAGGTCACATGGAATGACAGGAAAAGGGCAGCAGCCTTAAATTAAGAAAGGAAAATGATGTAATAATGATTAAACCACAGAACAGAACTCCAACACAGTGAATGAGCAATGAAAATAAGGTAATAAAAAGGAGTACTGAATTAGCTCATGAGACATGTTATTACAGTGAACATTATGCTAGCACTGTTTATTTTGCTTAGCATTATGGCCACCTTCAAGGTTGCTATGACAAATGTGTGTGAGTGTTTAACGGAAAGTGAACATTTTTTTTTTTTAGCTAAGAAGGCATCCACCAGCTTTCTGCCTACTCAATTTCCTAAATTACGTGCCACATAAATTTAACTTCATTGGCACTAGACAAATGTTAACATTAACCACTTACGGGTAAAAACAATTTTGGAAATATTCAGTGTGTTTCTCTGTTGACATTCCTCAATCCATACATTAAAATCCATACAGTTATGCAGTTTTGCTTGAAAAAAGTATTCACTCAAAATGTATAGCACAGTAACAGCACCTAAATAAGAAGCTCTACTAGCTAAAGGGCTGATCCAGAGATAAAATGAATATATACAGCTTCTACTGGATTTAAGGGAAGTTAAAGTTGTTTTCATAACTGGCCTTTCAGTGACATTTTTTTTCACGGCACTGAAAGAGTCTTATTCATGTGTGACTAAGTGACACTAAAATTTATGCAAGCTTCTTACAGCAGAGGGAGTAAAGGAGGAAAAGCACAACAGGGTTTCTCCGTGCAACTTACAAAAACATTATCAATGTGATTCATTCATTGAGCAATGACAAACTCAGAGGCCCGTTACCAGCTGGAATGGATGTACCGGACCAAACAAAGAGAGAATTGGGACAACCACAGCCTGAAAGAGAGCTAAAAATAGAGCACAACAGGGCCATTGGAACACAACACACAGGAGTGTCACATGTTGTCAGTGCCGCCTTCCAGGTTGTTATGTAGTGAACCAATTTATAAAGATTAAACTAGGTATTTGGGAGCTTTGGTGCCATAGGAAGCAGGTGAGGGGCTCTCACCTGGCCTATCAGGACATGTAGGGGGAGTGGTAGAAGGCCAGATTAGCCTTGCAGCCTTTGAAGCTGTGCAGGTAGTGCTTAACGATGCACTTAAATAAAGCAAACACTAAATGGCAATAAAGTGGGTTCACAATAGAAATTCTGAGGCAAGAAGAAAAGCTGGTGTAAAAAAAGAATATGAGATTAGAGAGCTTGTCTAATCAAACCTCCTAATTTCAAAAGGAATGGATCAATTCCTTCTGGAGGGACATCAAGCTGAAGGTACACTGCTCTCTAACCTGATAACTAAAGAATTTTGTGATATTATTGTTGGAAACCTTGATATACGCTTTCTCTTTCCTGAAACGTTGTTTAGGAGATGCTTTTTTGCAAGTTTTTTCTCTTTGATCCTAGGGGATGATTGGTAGAAGACTCCGTCACGGTCTGTGTATCTTAGCACGGGATTGCAATTTCATTGTTGGGGTGCCTGATGAAATGTAATGTTGGCACTGCTAGACTAACAAAAAACATCAGGAGGCTTCAAGTCACACCACAGGAACCTGTGACTGCAAGTGATATCGATTGTGTTCTTGTCTGATGTTTGTTTTCAAAGAATCAAGCTCATAACAGATCTCCTAAAGAGCTGGACATGACCCTGCCAAAAGGACTCTAAAGCAGCATGTATACAGACGAGACACTTCTACAAATGTTCCTGAAGTTGATGTCATTCTAACACTACAGGTGTCAAATAGCCTAAGAGCCTAACCATGTACATTTGCTGATCAGGGATCACTGTATGTAAGCAAACAAGTGACTGACAACAAGAAAAAAAAAAAACAA
The DNA here is from genome assembly GCF_964289735.1 of Phaethon aethereus. Lineage (NCBI taxonomy): Eukaryota > Metazoa > Chordata > Aves > Phaethontiformes > Phaethontidae > Phaethon > Phaethon aethereus. The sequence goes on along the minus strand of NC_138579.1, from coordinate 36,015,457 downwards.
ACCACACTTTTTTGGGATGTACTTTGTGGCTGTGGAGATTTTGCTTGAGATACCACATTTGTTTCAACATGGGAGTGGATATTTTTGCCATTCCTGGGGACATGCTGTGGTTCAGTAAGCTCTGCCCCACTGAAAAGAAACTTTTCATGCCATGTCTCTGCAGAGTGCTGCATGAGATATTTGTGATGGTAAAAGAGCTGGAATGGCTGTGATCAAGTTGAACGCAAGGACAGAGGGGTTGAGCAAGGTTGAATACCAAGCTGCCAAGTTAAACCCCATCTCAGCTTTCGCATTCTAGTCCATTAATGGCCTGAAAAAATCTAAGCAACCTTATACAGTTGTTGTTTAGCATCAGCCCTCAATAACTCATCTTCTCCACCTGAAGACGACTGTCAATGAGCCATTTTAAGACATTGTCTACAGTGCTATCTAGCTGACTGATCAACTGGTGTTTGCTCCCCAACATAGCTACAGGATGTAAAAGTCTTCAGCAAGCTAAAGTTTTTGGAAGAAACCAAGACTGCACCCAGCAATTCTTTGCATTCACCACGTTGTATATGAGCCCAGTTAACTTTTTAAGCAATTTTACATCCTGAATAACTAATATCTGTGACCACTATAAGTTGCTATATTCCAACATATAGTTCACCTGAAGTATGCTACAAAAAAAAACCCAAAACATCTGGGAAGAATCTTTGCTTCAGTCCTGATTTGACATCACAAATTACTGTGAACTGTCATCTAACAGTCAATGTCATAAACAGAGAAAGGTAAGACGCAAATTTTTCAGGTATTGTGATGATACATAATGACATGGCAGGCTTTTGAATACTTCTGCATTCTAGCTATGTCTGCTGACACTAAGAAGCACCTGTTGATACCTACCTCCTCTTGCCTAGATTTCTCCACTTTTGTAACAAATCAGGAGTGAACTGACAATCTTCCGTGATCTTCTTTAAACTGTCACTGTAGATGTGTTATTGACAAGCTACTTACTGTTCAAAAAAGGAAGCAAAGAACTCACTGAAAAATTACATTAGCATGTTGTTACCAGCCACATTCCAGAAGCTGTTTAAAGTCAGGTGACTATCCAAACATGTCAGCCGCTGGTGACATTACCTCACATAAAGTTAATCTTCCACATCAGAGATAAAGTTAAGTCCTAACTACACCATGTAGTGGAAATAGAAAAAAAATTCATTGCAAGATGGACTGCGGCTGATGAGGTGCCATCTGATCATCCACATAAATATGCAAACTGAAATTCTCCTTGGGCTGCATCACAGATGTCAAAGTTCCACCAAGCCAACACCAGTGTGCTCACCAAATGCTCTGACAGCCAAGGCTTTCATCTCAAGTGATGTTGTGATAGTGTGTCAGTTGCTCTGTTTTTGCAGACATGAATCACTCATGATGTCAACCTTTCCTAAATGACCTTCGCAACACATGGGAGCCGTTTCATTTAAATGTTCTTACATCTAGTTACCACACACAGCGTTTTGAACTGGGCATGCTTAAAGACCTTTTCTACAATACAATCATTAATTACACAAAGTGAGATTTTCCACACATGCAAAATTTTCAGATGGCACATAATCCCAGAAGAGGTCCACACACATAGCAGGATCTAGTTTGACCATTTACAAATCTGTATCACTTTGATATCTTGCAAAGGACAGTTCTTTAACCAGCAGCCTGATAATGAAGTCTACATTTGTTAAAGGTTCGTTTGTGGATAAATGATGGTAACACAAACCATCACTGATTTAGTACATGTTACTTGTGAAATGGAGAGTAAGCCCCTACAGTGTTCTGTCCACATCTACAAAAAGATTCCATTGTATTACCTAAAGATTGTCTGCTCCATGAAGGGGAAGGCTTCTATATCATCCTCAGAAGATTAAAAGTAAATTTTCAATTGCAGGGGTTTAGGAAAAGCACGAAAAATAAAAATCAAGGGATCGGAGACTTGAAAAAGCAGTTGCCAAGTGCAGGTAGCTTTGCACTTGACATGTAACTGAAGCCTAAACCCTAGGAGTATGTTAAAGGTAGCTTCTGCATCATGCTTCAGCAGATACATAGCCAATTAGAAATACCAGTACTGGAGAAAGCACACTGTAAAGGTTAGTTTGGAAGATATGAGACTACGTCATCTCAAAATATAAAGCTCAACAGGTTGAGCCTGTTTTCCAAATTCTTCTAAATAATAGTAACTGTCCTAACACACTGCTACATACAAATCTGCTAGCATTCTCACCCTACTTTTCCCTTTAAATGTAAATGTATATGTTAAAACAAATTGAAAGGTAGAAACAGAGATGCTGACGAGAGAAGGGAGATAACTGTTGCAGTAAAGGAGTTTCAGTAGATACATGTGAGCCACATGTTCAGGGTGTGAAGTCAGAGCAGTCTTACAGCTCCAGTGGCTGGCAATCATAACACTGGTGCCTGTGTGACCTTTCCTCCTGCCCAAAGGTACTGCAAGACTGGGGAGTGATAGCATGGAAAAGTACAACCAACATATCCGCTCCCACCTTCCCTCAGCTCACTTCCTACCTTGCTCAAAGGACAGACTGAGTTGCTTTACACTTTTTTTTTTGTTGCTCTTGGGTCAAAAACCTTCTACTTTACTTACACTACTGTAAGGCCTCAAGGCAGTGTTTACCAAGAAATGAGATCTGCAGTTAATAAATATAGGAGACAATACTGTCAGTGGTCAGAATTGCCACCATACTCACAAATATTTGAGTCAGTTCAGAGGTGTCAGGCTGAACAAATGAGGACAGAGAGGAAAGCAAAGTAGTGACAGGTCTAAAGGCAAGAGAGACCTCAGAAAATATTTAAGCATTTTTTTTGAAAGACTGGTAGATCAATGGAGAGAAAAGCTACAGAGAGCACGAAGTCATCAAGGATAGTGCAGGCAGGACTTGAGTCATGATCAGCATGTTACTGAGTAAGCTGATGAACCAGAGTTACCACTTCAGAACTGGCTGGAGGTGAGCTAGCAGGCATCCACAGACAAGATACCTGACAAGCAAACGATGCGGTTCAGGTACTTTCCAGTTTTCTAGAAACACAAAAAGGGCCAAGGTTTATAGAATATTTCATTATTCTAAACGTCGTAAGAGAGAAACAGGACTAAGAGATGCTAACTGGCAATTACATAGTTAAAATCTATTCTAGTAACCACTTGAGACAAACGTCTGTCTAAAAACGAGATGGATATTTGTGTGCAATAACAGTACTTTGATTTTTTAGGAGAGGCATGAAGGGGAATGACTCAATTTTCTCAACTCCCCACCCATCCTTTGGCTCTGGCTACTGAGCACAGTATAAATTTTGTAGCAGGTACAGGGTCCCGGCGCCACAGCCATTACTAGCTGCGAGCTCTGCGTGGGTTCAGGCACCCGTGCCCAGTCTCACCCTGCCGCTGAGGCTTCAGTCTGGGCATGTGTGTGTGCCTTCCATGTACACTGAGCATCTGTGCTTGGCTTCACTCAGGAAACTTGCCTCAGATTCCAGCCAGGTTTTAGAGATGCTTTTAAGCTAGATTGGTAATCTGGAAAAGGTTTGGAGGGCCTGATTTATTTTTTTTTTTTTTTACTAAATTATCTTAAAGTTAGTTAGCAACTCTGGGAAAACATTTTCTGTGCCAAAAGAGCATGTGAAGCAGCTGTTCAGTACTTATGTAAGCACCTGTGCATATTTTTAAGCTTACTAACAGTTGGAATAGCTTTCCCCCTCACCTCAATACTATGCTAATACCTATTACTTATATTGAAGCCTTTGTTCATGAAATATATTTATATTTTAATAATTCTGTCAGTGAAAAATATTGGGGTATAAATGATGACATGACTAAAATGACAATCCTTCTATGGTACTTGAAATATTCAAACATTAACAGTAGGATTTGCTTCCAAATCAGACACCAGATTTAGCAGGCATGAAATTACATCACTTTTCTGAGACTGCTCTCTTGCTTCTCTTCTTCATTTTCTTGAAAAACAAGCCACAGAGTCACTGATGCTGTAAGTGACTTCTTGAGATCACCCAGTCCAACCCCACCTGCTCAAAGCAGGGTCAGTTTGAGTACGTTACTCAGGGACATACCTAGGTGAGTTCTGAATGTCTCCAAGGATGGAGACTCATCCACCTCTCTGGACAACCAGCTCCAAATGCACTACAGCCTTCTGGACACTCCTTCACAGCCATTCCTTTAGAAATATAAGTTTACTTTACTGACATAGCTAACCAGAGATGTCTATGCAAGTCTGCCACAAGCTAAAATTATTCAGAAGTCTGAGTACCACCACCACTTTAGAACAGGGTGTTAATTGAAATGTCTGAAGAGCAGTTAACCTTCAATATCAATCAATTAGCTATTCATCTGTGCAAATCCCACACAAGCACTGTTTACAAAGAGAAGTGTTCTGTACTGTGACTTGGTGGATTTCAGAGACAGTGCCTATTATGGAAGAGCCAGGACCTGGACTGTAACAGACTTCACATATTTATTCAGGTACACAATGAGGCTCAAAGGGGGAAGTGAGAAGCTCTATAGCTGTATTCAGAAAGTTTGAAATCTCTTGTGAATACTGTATCACTGTCAGCTCATCCTGAAGAAGTTAATTTTGTGAACAGCGCCCAGACAATGCTCCTCTTCCTCTGCTCTCCCTCTCCATTCCCATTATTCCACACAGAGAAAATTTAACCTCTGTCCCACACCATACCTCTTCAGCTCGGGGATCATCATTCTCACATCTCATGCCTCCACCAATTTCCAGGCTTCTAAGAACTCACTGAAGACCACCAAGCCCAAGGAAGAAAGAATAATCATTTCATCATTCTCATGACAGAAGTAGCCCTGAAAGAAAGAGCACGCTCTCCTTCATGTGCAGCATTAACACATAGCTGTAACATCATGGAAAACAAGAACAGCAGATCCTGCACAGCTGGTGATACAACATTTCTAGTACTGTTGAAGGCCAAGAGTGACAACCCTCCCAAACTAGTTTGTTCCACCACCTTGGTTTCAACATAGTTTCAACAACTGTTAAAATTATTTAACCGTATTACCAATGTGATTGTCAGGGCAAGAGAGCAAACCAAGAGTTGTTTAGAGCTTCAGGGTTTGGTTTCCCCCCCTCCCCTTGGAAAGAGTTGCCCGATAATGTACTGGAGAGTTCATCCCATTACCTATTTTATAGACAGTTACATGCAGATAGGCAAGAGACAAGTGAAAATTTAGGTAAAACCGTATCAGACTCAGAAACCAATTCTTTGGATTGGTCAGCCTGTGGCTGCATGCCCACATAACAGAGAAAACTTCTCATCATGACCAGATTCAAGAGAGATGCAATGTTCCATACTTCTTTGGCTCTTGCAATACAACTTTTAAATACTATTTATAATGGGCATTCAGTAATCAGCAGCTATAATCATCGGGTGCACACACAGCCTGCAGAAACTCTATATGCTGGCACACAAAGCTGAACAAGACTTCAGACGACACAAAAGGAACGAGTTACAGAAGAAAACATAGGGAAGATCAAATCCCTGCAACGCTTCCCTCATTGGCAATATAAAGCAACAACAGAAAAGCACCTAAGCACACTGGCAGGTACGAAGGGAGAGTCAGCCCTGGCAAAGGGGCAGTGACAGTTGCTGACAGCAGCTAGTATGTTTTCACAACCCCCTTTTACTTAAGAAATAAGAAAAATAGCCTCACATCCTCAGTTTGAGAGAAATAGTTCACTACACTACTTGCTCTTTACATAGGATACAAAATGGCAAGTTACCTACATTGGGGGCTAGGAGGTCTTTAATACATGTAAATGAATTTATTTTTTACAACCGTAGTAGTGGAAGGAGAGCGCTCTTACAGGAATGATTTGGCAGGTCGCAGTATTGGAGTAGGGGAGATTAGCCCATAATTCAAGGCCAGTTTTGCATGCAACAGGTAGTTTCATCATTTCATCAGGCTTTCTTACAGCTAATTGTAGCATTGACTGGAGAAACAGACTTCATCGATCAATACTGGATCTCTTCCTTCTAGGTAAAAACAAATATTGCTAGACATTCACATTATGCAGTACTCAAAGCATAATTTAGGCAGGCCCCATTGTGTGTGTGTGCACTCACTCTCCAACCTGAAGTTAAAGGTATGAAATGTGGGATTATTTTTTATTCTCATCCATTTACTTGTTATGTCTGTTTCCAAGCTGTGAAATCACATTGCATAGCTCAGTATTTCCAAATGATGGAAGCGATGACATAACCCTACAGACTGAAGTCCTTCCATTCTGGTTCAGGTGGGCATAGTGATCCACGACAGTAAGTGAAAAGGTTCAAGAAACAGTGATACATAATACTGCGTATTAACTGCTATATGGCAAGGACTAATTGGGGTATTTTTATGAACTCTCTTCAGCAACTGGCCACTAGGTCTGTGGTCTCCAAACTATACAGTCTGTGGATTAACTTCAGTTTTTGATTTCATTTATAAAGCCCAGCAATTGAGTTTGATTTACCCGTCAAAAAAAAAAAAAAAAAAAAAGAGAAAAAGAGCCTCTTACCTATCTTTTTTTTCTTTGTTCAAAACCAGAAGATCGTGCATTATCTATGACGTTAAGGTGGATTTGTCTGAGATCTAACACTAGGCCTTTAATTTTTATGAAACCGTGTTTAATGTTGAGTCACTTTCTCATATGTGGCCTTTGCATAGTCCTACAATATTCTCTGTTAATCCCTCACCTTGTTAGTCAATTCATTTGCCTGTTTCCTTTCTCTGGCAGAGCTGCATTTTCAAATCATTAGTTAAAAACTCAAGTATCAACAGTTAATAGTCCATGTAATGACTACACCTGGCAATAATAAAATTCTTCAAGGCAGAAACTGATCAGATGAACAGCAAGAATGACTTTATCAGTCGTAACAAGTAAAAATAATTTGCAAAAGCTAGAGGCAAATACAATTCAATTTAGAATAATCCATCCTAAACCCTGACCATTGAGCTTGCAAATTATAATCACACAGATTTCTATGTGTTCATTTTCTGTTTTCTTCATTGACTGATTAGTTTGCCTTCCTTTTCTAGCATATACCTTGTTCTTTGACTTGCACAAAGCTTAGAATCATATTCAGATGCACATTTTTGTGGTGGAGTTGAGCGGGAACTCAAATAAATGTGATTTATATGAAGGAATCTTGACCTCCATAGCATGATGTCAGGGACAAGTACTGCTGTAGATACAACACAATCTGGTACAGGCACATTTTTGTTTAAAACATTATAGCAACTCTTAGAAATAGTTCTTACAATGAAAGATACTGGCGCTTGAAGGTAAGGCAATGTTTGTTTCACCAGTCTTAAAATGATCTGATTAACATTTTGTTTAACAGTGGTTAATAGAATAGCAGAATATTACGGCAAAATGATTACCTGTATTTTTGTTCTGCTCTTGAGCTGCAACATTCAATTTCATATGCACTGTTTTGAGTAATCCCAACACAGAATGGAAAAACATGTCAGTTGTTTCATCTCAAGATAGTTTTAATCAGGTAATTACAGGAAAAAAACCATTTGAACAATCTTTATGGTGTTATCTGCTATGTCAACTTACAAGGATATGGTGTAACAAACCAGTTACAAACTTAAAGGCATATTTACATTATATACTCAAAGTAACAATCTATATTCATACTCATGATGGGATGAGTTAACTGAATTATACATCATTTCATAGAAAGAAATAGCAGTTGAGGTTTAATGGAAACAATATACACATGAGGCACTTTGAGGTCATTAGTATGGAAAGCAAATGGCACCAAGCAGAAGGAAAACTATATACAGCTTATACTGCAGCTTTGAACATGAAAGCTTCTTCTTCACTGAATGCTTTGATTTCTTAAATTAACCACAACTTTTGCAATTAAGAAAGAAAAGCTTTCAGGGAAAAAAACCCCTAAAACCAAACCCAAACAACTCCCCCCAACCCCTCCTTGTATTTATCAGCACACCAAAGGACATGGAAGTTTTATCCACACAGCTGCTGGACTAACTGTACCATAAGGCATCTTTTTAAAGTTACTGCTGCCAGCCACCACCCTTGATCTTCACTTTATTAATATGAATGTACCACTACACTGGCTGCACACTGTGCCATGAGGTCTGAAAAGATTTAAAGTCTAATTTAAACCTGTGCATTATTTACACAGGAGTTCAACGGTATCCTCCAGGTACATATGAACACATCATTCTGCAGAGAACACATCTGAAATGGGAATGTTATATTCCAACCGGCAAAATTAAGATATTCTTCAAAATACCTTTGTTCCTTTAGAGGAAACCGCATGGGTTAAGACTGTTTGGAACATCCCTTACATAAGCTCTGGAAAGGCATCCGAGTTTTATGCCATCATTTGCTGCTGTTTACTAACCAGTTACCATAGTAATTGTAGTTATTATCAGAATATTGCTTTAATCTTCACACAGCTGCAGGTATAACCTTCACAGCTACTGACTTGCACGTGCGAGCACACAGACCCACGTGGGCATACTCAAAACTTGATTCGTATCACAAACCCAAAGGCCAGATTCCCTCTGCATGAACATGAAAACTCCATCACTTTGCTGTGGGAAAGAACTTCAAGGGCACGGGGTGCGGGGGATCTTTCTTATGAACCCAGTGACAGAATCAAAAAAAAATTTCATTTCATTCCTGGTTTTTATGCTCTTGTGTTATAGGCCATCGTAACTATTTTGAAACTACCAAAATACATGGTTAAAGCATTTTTACTTTAAGTTTCATTATTAATATCGATTTAAGAAGCATGGTGAGATGAAGAATCACAGTAAGAGTCCAAATTGCTATTTTGTAAATTCATAACGAGAGCTCAACATATTTTTGTAGCTTAAGTAGTGCACCAATAGCCTGTTAAATTACTGTGTGATCAAATACTGTGCCTGAATGCAGCTGAATGTTTTTCCCCCAGTAGATGGTGCACGAGTGCTGCTAGCATTTAACTTCTACCCCCACTTTCAAGGGGAAATACTTCATTTTCACGGTAACTTGAGGCTTTCAACAACTGAGGAATTTAACATTCAATGATGGTTTCCCAAGGCTTGGGTCTCCCCTCCAACCAACACAAAGCTCTGCTACTACATGCCTGACAAACTACAGTTCTGATAAGGGCGAGGGGAGGAGTAAGGATTGGGTAAGAAAATCCTCTTTTCCCAAATGCTTAAGAAAGTATTTGAGAGAGACAGAATAAATGTTACGTGCTGTCAAAACCAAAAGATGAATGGATTTAACAGCCCGCTCTGGAATGGGTTTGCTGTACATTCACCTTCCATGACTCATCTTCTGACTGCAATGGTGGGTAAGATCCCTAGCACCACAAGAAAACGTACGTGTGCATCCTACTAAACCCAACCCTTAGGCAACCACGTACCCTTGCAGCTCTTTCAGTTGCTCTCACACTGGGCATGCAGGCTGACACTTCCAGCACGAGAAGAAAAAGCGAACATGGGTCAGTTCAGTAACCCTCTTTAGATGGATCAAGTCTTCAAAGAGGAAAGCAAAAGGTGAAAACATTTTAGCAGCAAAGTGGTTAAATGCAAGGTGAAAATAGTAACGCACACATTCAATAAAAATATTAAAGCATATATGTTTCATATAAAATACAGTACAGGACCAGGAGTTTCACTACGTTGTATAGTGCTCAGGGGAAACTGTTAAAACTAATTTCTTTCTGAAGTGTATATACAATATGATTCTATAGCATTTTCCTATATGGCCAGCAAGTTCTTTTCTTAGGTTGTTCATATCTCTCTTCACCTTGAATTAGGAACCTAGCACTTACAAATGTTAAATTCCTCTCATTCACTAGAAAAACATCACCTTTTTTTTTTTTTTTTTAAACAAAGTTGTTTTTAAAGTTAACAGTCTATTCTAGGCAACCAAGTTTAGCTGAAAATGTGTGAAGCATGAAAATCAACCAGAGTAGCAGCTTTCGAATATATATAAACAGTAAAAACCAAGACTGCTGCTACCACGTCATATTCTTGGACTTAATTCATCCAATCAACTCTTAATACAAAACTAGAAGCTCTTCCGTAACTTCTACAGTTATCAACATATTTGTCTTCTTTTCAATGTGAAATAATACTATGAGATGATCTATTTACACAAGGTGGTCAATTCAAGCTGTAATATAAATATAAATGTTTTCTTTTAAAAAGTATTTTACAGACATAATGTTATATACATTTGCTCATTTTACTTCTGGGCTACAAAGGAAAATCAAGGACACCGATACATGCAGAAAGAAAAATTACACAAAATATACTGAAGAAACACATAGGAAGTAAGAAAAGTCAGTCACGTGCATCTTTTAAAATCAATTAGGTTTTTTGTTTGTTTAATAACAAGGGTATACCGAGGACAGTCTGTCCCAGTCCAGTCAGGATATCAAATAGGCACCTTCGCTAATGAATTATGACTGGTTGTAGTGTTTTACGTATCTTTAATGAGAAGTAAATGTTTCTTACTTCATGACACAGCAAAGCATGTAACGTTTTAAAAAATTCTCTATGGGTTAATCAGTCAATTCTTATCTGAAAGTTAAACACATAAGTACAAAGCCATAACAAATATCATACATAATATATCACCGCACGTACGCATACATACACTCTCCCTCTGCCTCCCTCCCCCCATCCTCCCTCCAAATTTCCTCAATTAAGAAGTTCACTCCAATTTTGCCTGGGCTGTAATTTATTTCTCAAGCTAAGTCTTTTGTTGTTGTTTCTGAACAAAACACACAGTACTTTTGTTCTTGCCCGTTCAAGTAAGAAAAAGTTGCAGTTCAAAATAATGAAAACAATTTCATTTTTGTTATTAATCTTTTGTTTTAATCATAGTACTTGATAAACAGCTGAACAGGATCCTAGTTTAACAGAAGGATAAACAAGAACACTGATGACAATTTGTTACAACTGCCTTAATGTACTTTTTGCTTAATGAACATTTGAATATGCAATAAAGTATTTTTGGAGGACACCCCAAAAGAAAACAACTTGCTGGTTGAGCAACAGAAACAACTTCCTTTTTGTTATTATGTTGAAATCAAAGTCATTTATATATAAAAATAAATGTTATGTTCTAACAAGAACATTTTAGACAATTACATCTGTGCTTAACAAAAAAATATTGGTCACTCAAGACTAGAATAATTAATATTTTAAAGGTTTTTAGATTATCAGAATGTATGGATACAACTCAACACAAACTGTAGCTGAAGGGAAACAGGACTGAAAATATCAATTTGTCCATCTGGAATAAAAATGCAACTAAATTAACTAATTAAATATTTAAAATACTACCATGGAATGTGACAGTAGATATGGTCCATACCTACTATATCAGAGGGAAGGAAAGTTTAACATGTAATAATTCGTACCTTACACATTTAGTTAAATATAAACATTTGTTATTTATACATAAAGTCGCTTCCAAAAAACTATTAATAAGTGATTTAGTTGCACTTAAGATCAGTTTCATTTCTCATTTGGCGAGTATTAACTTTTCTTAATCTTAAATCAACTGTCGCTAGTGCACTTTTAGTTAAAATTTCCCCTCAGGTAAGTTTTAATCCTTTTAAAAGAGCCCCCTCACCTAAACCATGAATGTACAAAGTGGCAAAAGTTAATCCCTTTTAGTATAATCATAGTTTATATACTCATTTTATAGCCAATAATAAGAATAGGCTTTCCTTTGCAAAATCTCCTTCACAACTTGCAACAAATGCCACGCGCTCAAAGGAAGGAGTTAGGCATGGCTAGCACTTGTAAAATGCCAAGGTCTGACAAGTCTTGTCGCTTCCTCCACACCAAGCATCTCTTACATGAAAGAAGATTCTCCTTCAACTTGCCAAAAAGCTTCCACAAATCCAAGTTAGATGCTTCCTGGAAACAAAGATTTTTCAGCTCTGTTTGGCACAAGACTGACTTCATCCCGCAGCTTTATGCTTTCCTCCACAGCACCCACATACCTCACCACAGTGATGGCATGCTCTCAGGGGGAGGTAGCAGCACATACATGGAGCAATGAACGAGAGTGCCACCAGCGCTAACCAGCGTAAGCAGAACTTGTCATCACTCGTGTCACACGAGCAAGGATCAGAGAAGTCTCCTTCAGAGTCTGACATGCAGTGATACAGCATGCTCTCTGCGCAAAGCATGCAACTAACTTGGTAGATACATCTTTTAATAGGATCTGGCGCATCTTGACATTTCCCTCTGCCATTATCTTCATGATTAAACCTTTCCTGGCAGTATATACAGCGGGAACGCTCACCATCCTCTTTTCTTCTTTTTGAGTTTTTAAACTTTGATGAGGAAGGCTGAGTTTTAAATACCACAGAACTCTTGGAGTCTTTCAGGGAATTCAACTTAGTTCCATCCCCACATGGGTATAAATAGTCAGATTTTTTACTGTCTGATTTAGAAAATGGTATATTTGAGTCTGCGTCATCCCTCTCCAGGTCGTTCTTCCACATGTCAGGATGCCTGTAGTCTGCATAACGACGTATCAAAATGTCACGAGGGTTTATTCTAACAATTTCATCTTCATCCTGAAAACTAACGTGTCTGATTGACTTCAGTGGGACCTGAAATGGCAAAGCAAGACAACTTTGCTATAACGAAGTCACAAATTTATGTCCACCTACAACGTAGAACTTGGATTAGAAAATTAAAAACCGGTATTTTTTTCCTTGCTGTTTGAAGATAAAAATACCAGCTTATTTTCTAACTAGTACACTTTACAGACTTCCCCACAATAATGAGCTTTTTGCAAGATATTAGGGCCATGAGCTTCAGAATACTTTCCTGACATTTTACTATCTCAGAAGAGCTTTGGATATTTTGGTATCTGCAGAAAACTTGATACTGTTCTTTGAATTATGCTCAAAATTCAGGTTTTAACATCTTACAGTGGCAACTAATTCCACAGATCAATTCCTTACGTGAATTTGCTGATTTCATGTTCAGCGATGATCCACTGCCTTAGGATTAACTCCTGATATGTTCATTCACTTTGAGTTACTCATGTTACACGGGAGCAGCTTTCCTTTATTCCTGCTCTAAGTTTTGAAACTCCCTCCACTTCTGCAACATGAGTATTGAATACTGCGTACTTATTCTCAGAGCTGTATTCTAGATAAGGGGTTTGCCATATAAAGAATAACATTCAGTAGTATGATCAATCGGTAACAGTGGCTTCTAAACGCATCTCTCCTTACCTAATATACAGTACTTAAATCGGTTAGTTCAGGACACTGGCAGGCAAACACCTAAGTACTTTTTAAATTCTCAACTTGTAGTGAGCTGACCATAATTCAAGACCTTTTACCTCAGAAGGCAAGTAAGAAGGAACATGCTAAACATGTGCTAAACGTTGTTTATTCTGCCTTAACGATGACAGGGCATGGTGGCCTGAAAAAGTTGAAGGTGGCAAATTTGAATCATCCAAACTGAAATACTGCAGACCTTCTAGTTAAGTGTAAGATAATGGCCTGCTACTAAGTGTTACTGAAATCACAGTACAAGTGACTTTCAAGAAAAGGTACAAATAATGACAGGATAAAAATGTAGCACATGTGCATGGAAGGAGCTCCCAAAAATAGCAGATAGTGCAGCAAAAAAAGCAAAGTTTCAGTATGTCCCAGTATTCCTGTCTTACAGGCAGGCAATTACTTTTCTACACTGTAGGGCTACTATAATCAGAGCCAGAATGTAAGCGAGCTTCAAGTCAAATGCCGCCTTTTTCTCCTGTCAAGTACACAGCCTGCAAACCATCTCAGAGAAGAGACTGGGGCGGGGGGAAATCACTCCCTAACCCATTAGCCTTACAAATTCTTCCAGAATCATGAATTATTTGGGAGCGCATGTTTGGCATCAGTATTTGAGAGTGTTTACCTTATTAGTACTGATCAAACTAATGAGAATTCATGTGTCACCATTCCATAGTTGAGGACAACAGTTGAACTGCATGTTCCTAATCTGTTGCAGTGTGTAACAACAAACTACTGAAGATGATGTTTTAAGGTAACACACTTTTACTTCATTTTGCTTCTCTGCTCCTACTACACTGACGTCTGCACGCCCTGGTTTTGGGGTAGGAGGCAGAGGAAGGAAGAGGGAAGGCAGGAAAGAGGAAGGAATAGCTTCTTAAAATATGCCAGCTTCTGATTATGTAAGAGTATCTGTAGCCTGCTCTAACCATCACTTCCCTGTTTGATAATCCTTGTGCGATATACTTCAAGTACAGAACTGGAATTCGAGCTGCTTTTCCCTGGGAGTTTCAGCTGGAGTATGCTAACAAGAATGATTTTTTTACTTGGCTCCAAGCCACGTAGTTGGACTTCCACAAGGTCTTGAGGATACAGGGTGAAGAAAAGTTATATCCTGTTCAGCCAACATCACTGCTCTTCCATACATCCCCAGGCTCCAATGCAAGCAGTTAGGCCTCCCCTTTGCGTATAAAATCAGAGTGCTCCTCAACTCTATTCTCTTTTCAAACAAGAGAAAGAGCCTATTGTTTTAGCATCAATAACTAGCTATGGCTAATTGGTTTTTTTGAACAGTTAACAGCATAAATTTATTTAAGGGAAAAAGCGTCAAAAATGTCATTACAATTCCGTATGTTACAGGCATAAAGGATCCTTACCCCACTGTCCACACAGAATATTACGCATGCATTTAAGACATTAAATAAAACCTATTGTTTAAAAGAAAAAAACCCCAAAACCTCAAGCCAAAAAAACAACTCTCAACCTCACATTCCCCACACAGCTAGTAGTATTTGTAGTGATCTTTAATGGCTAACAACTGTAAAATCTGACCTCTCCTCAGTCTTTGAAGGCTTTTTATTTGTTTGAGCAGAACACACCATATACATAGAACTCACTTCTTTTTTTCAAGTCCCCAGCCAAACACCTACTAAAATGCTTAAGGTCTGACATGTAACAAACAAGGCAGCATTACATTTTTTATGCAACTGATATTATGAAATAATTTTTTAAGAAAGCAAGAGGGAAATGCTGAAAAAAACAGGAGAAATGTTGGAAAAGCTTCATTTATAAAGTGGTTACATATTGGGTGTTTACTGGGACCTATGTGAAAGCATGAGGTACGTGAAACCTTAAGAACTTTACACAGTCCAGATTCAGTTGGGTACAAATACCAGCAAAATTCAATGAGAATAATGCACATAGTCCTCTAGCCATTCAAAGGTGTAACTCAATACAAGTGCCATCTCTGTGTAACAGCTGAAACAGGAAAGGAGAAAGAATACTACAGCAAACTAAAATTCCACAGAGAATCTCATTATGAACATAATTAGCCAACTCAAAATTAGGCAGAAAATTTTTGACATGACTGAATTCACTAGTATTACACCTTACTTGAAGGGCTGCACCTTTAAACAAGGCATGGACACTTGCTGCAGCCTTCGCTGTCTCTCCTCAAACAGATATACCTGACTTTGCTCAGTTTGCAACTCCACAATATAAAGGACACCAGCAGATGAATATATCATTGCAAAGTACTAAATTTAAGTTAAGCACACACCAGTGTATCGGAAGCTGAAGAGCTGAGAGACTTGGGGTTTTTTTAGTAACAGTCAGAGTATTACGGGTAAAGATCTGAATTGTCGTTAATCACTTCTTAGTTTGAGTGTGTACTTCTTCAGCTAGTCAACATAAGAGCACAGTAAGAGTGTTCAAACTTATTTGTACAAAATTAAAACAAAACAGGTATTTACATCAAGATCTGCTCTGCCACATGGTCACATGCATGGAGTTCAGCAGAGACAGTGCAGTGTGTGCACATATTGAATGTGAGATTTTGTTCACTTGCCTATGTTCTAAATGTGTGCACCACATGACCGTCAAAAAAGCATGGAGTGTCAGATGCAGGTGGTGCTACAATATGGGAAAAATATATTAAAGAGTATCTACTTAAATTTCCATGGAAATAACTTCAGTCTACAAGAAGTGAATTCTAGTATTGTAATTTCAAAAAAATTCCTATTTAATTTCTATCAGACAGGCACTACCCAGTATACCACAGCTTAAATTATCATTTTCTCAGTAGCAAATTCTAAAAGTGCTCTTAAAACATACAGATATTCTAGGCTACTGCACTTTTGTTTACAACTCAGTCAAGACTAACAGCACATACATCACTGGCTACCAAAGCTGTTAAGTTTTAGCTGCAATAAATTAACCACCCATCTATTCTATTCTAAGAAATTTTTTAATTCTCTCTGCAAGTAGATGGGAAGAGGGAAAAACATGTACCTCTTCATGAGCAGAACAAACAAAAATGTAAGTTGACTTACACACAGGGATAATTGGAGCAAATCAATGAATAAAAATCAGAAGTTCATAATTTCAAGCTCTTTAGTTAGTTTTCCAGTTAACAGTTTGCTTCTTTTGTCCCATAAAGCAGTTAGAAAGCAGCTGATACAATACTTTAATACAATCCTATCTTTCTTTGCAAGAACGATCAAGGGTATTAAAGAACTTTATTTCAAGGAGCACAAATATTTTCTGATGAAGTGTTCACAACTATTTGAACTTGCATTCTGTTTTGACTTCTCTTATTAGGCTTATCCTAAAAAGCTTCCTATGTGTTTGCTTCAAGGTTTAAGACCCCCAAATTAATTATTATCCAACTCACTATTAGGTCTAATTCTACAGTCCACAAAAACTGTCAGTTCTTTGAACCTTAGAAAAAAGCAAAATGTGTATTGTTAAAGGAAAAGCTGTAACATTGCCTTTCCAATCTAATGTTGTATAAATATGACCTCTTTTAAAACATGTCTGTACATCAGCCTCTCTCATGTTAGTGGTTTTTCTTCTGTTTTAAGAATCTGTTTACCAATAGCTTAATAGTTTTCATGCACAACTGGTACACTATTTTCCTTTCTGTACCAAAATAGAATGTTTAAATAGGCAGTTAGAAAGCATAAACAATGTTTCACTAAAAAGATTTAGCAGAAGTGCCCCACCGCGTCATGTATGCAAGATAGGCCTTTTAAAGATACCTTTCAGTATTTCTAATGAAAACCGTATTAGTATACATGTAACAGAGATGGCCAATTAACATTTCTGAACAAATTTAAAAAACTTTTCTAAGGCTGCAGGTATAGAAGTCTGTAATACAGAAATCACAAAGAAAGTGAGAGATTTATTCATGTAGTCCGCTGCACTACAAGCAGCGTAAAATGGTAAGTAAAATGCCCCACCTCTGCCATAATAATGCTGTAGTATTTCAGCTGCAAAGCTTATATTGATCATTTCAAGAAGTTGAGTGTATAATACTACATACAGGGGCTTAGAATGAAAGTGCTTTCTTGTCAGAAACTACATACTGTGCCATTAATGCAGCAAGGAAAGGAAGAACTGCTTCTTTTGTTGGTAGTCTTACCTGGTTAGGTTGGCTAGGAAAACAGGCCCTCCTGGTGTTGAAATCCTCAAATGCTGAAGGCCTTAAATTTGCACTGTTGTAAGGTTCACTGGTTACTACGGTTTCGTGTTGGAAAAGGTGATCTTTCATTAGTGAACCTGTTGTATTTTCTTGAGTAGTCTAGAATACAGAAGAACTCCCTTGAAATAATTTTGCACTTATACAAAAACCACACCAAAACCACAAAGTTCATACAGAAATGCATTAATACTCTACATAACGTGTTAGAGGCATCTATAAACAAAAATATTTTTAAATATACATTTTTAAAGTACTTATAAGTAGGCAAGTATTTTCTTTACTATGAGTCAGCCTTGGAAAGTAAGAGTTCCTGCTCGACAAAGAGTATACAACTCGGACGCTAGACATACATGCCTTTGTAACACACTGGCCAAATCAGACGGAGGAACTTCTTTCAGGAAGGAGAGATTAGCCCAGTCTCTGAGATCATGCTTTCTCTAACTACCCATCAGGCTGCCAGTATTTACAAATACACAATTGGAGGAGAAAAATCTGAGACTAATAAGGCAAAAGCTAGTCAGACCTCTTAATAAATTAAAAGCAAGATCAGCTGGAAAGGAACAGAAAGTCAGTTTTAACATACACTGGCTCAATTAAAATGTCTAATTACAGAAAGTGTGTATTAAACAACTAATGACTGGGGTTTTTTTAATTAAAATTATATCAGGCAATTTGATGCAAAAATGAGACCATGTGGGAACACATAATGAGATATCTGCAGAACTTGTGCCACTCAGAATAAGGAAGAGGAAGTATGTTTGGGTGGAATATTGGCTTGTGAGATGATCCAGTTTCTGAAAAGAACAGAAAAACAAACAGTTCTAATTCTTTAAGCTTAACTGACTGGGAAATCCTTAGGATACAGTAAGGCGTATTAATACAAATCCCACTGGGCTGCCAAAAAATGTACTGTACTATGTTTTGTTTGTACCGAGAGATGCTGTAAAGTTAACTGGCTGTAATCATCCGATAGCACTGAGAAAATTCTGGCATCATCCAACTTCCAGCAATGAGAATGTTTCAGCTTTATTATATGGATTTGTATGTGTCAAGAAAACATTAAGGGGGAAACAATAAAAATACTGCAGAAAACTACTGAGCCAGTGGCAAACATGAAGTTTTGGCAGGTTAAGTACTAGCACTGAATCATTAGTTTTCATTTATCAAAATACTTAAGGAATTTATTCTGGGATTTATTAGCACCTCATCTACATAAAAGCCTAATGTATCAAGTTCTAAGACATCTAGATAAAGTGGAAGTAGCTGTTCTACACCTGATCTTTAGGTGAAAGAAAATCACCACATCACTAAGAATTTCAGAAGCACCCTGAGAGGAAAAATATTAAAATTAGTAACTAATTAAAGATCAGCTTTAATTAATACTAGAGAGCATATACCCCACGAAAGACAATAGCTCAATCAGTATCCTGATTGAGTTCCACTGAAAAATTTTGAAGACAGGCAAAACTCCAGAAAGATGTACTTTTTGCAGATCCTTGAGGATGACACCACCACTAAGCAATCGACTCTGTTGTCAAAATTAAACTTTCTGGTCAAACACTGTTGGGAAAGGAGTACAAAAGAAATGTTGAAATGACTGGCAAGAGTTAGATTTCATGGTTGTATACTTATTTTAAGAGCATCAAATATTAGTGCAACATCAAACATCTTCCTAGCAGGAGGCAATCCTGCAGGTACATTGCCCAATGACATAAAAGGCTTCCAAAACATTGGTTCAAACCACAGGAGAGCTGCATTCAGAATGAGGAAGAAATGCCTACAACTATTTTTGGTTTGAGCAATGTTATAAATGCTTACAAGCAGAAACTATTTAAGCTAGGAACACACTTAACAGCTAGAAGCCATTTTACAGAAACCACAGTGATAAGCACTACCTAATCCCCCTACCCCCATCTATTATCGATTTGAGAGGTCTAGGGAGAAGGACGAGAGCTGCAAAAACTACTACTCCTTCCTTCCTAAGGAAAAAATACCATGTACTACCCACAAGCCAGCCTTTATCCCTGGGTGAGATTCGCAACAGCCTGCATCATTTCCCATCCCTTCAGGTGGTTCACACCTTTTTTCTGCAGAAATAAACTACCTACACTAAAGAGCAAGAAGGACACAGGCACTTGCTCACACAGACGGACGCACACGCTCCCCTTGGCGGTCAGGAAGGGCTCCATCTAACGAAGGGTACAGGCGCTGATCACGCGTTACAGTGCTAACCAGCAGTGCCAGACACTGAGGCATGAAATGCAAACCTTAACCTTAAAGCGGGCCTTTGTGCCCTGCACACAGCAATTTTAAAGGAATGCTTTTATAAAATTCCACCACAGACACCACAATTCAAACTAACTGACTCCAAGGACAAATTTGGGGGCAGCAGGAGACAGAGAAAGGCATCTGACCTTTAAAGCGAGAACTCATGAGGCAGCTGTTTGGGAAGCACAATGCTCAGCCTACCAGCCCAGACACTCCAGGTAAGCGGGCACAGCCTAACTTCTGGCCTGATCGCTCTGAAGTTTTCATAAATACCAGTTATGATGTTATTTAGCCTGTAAATATCCACTACGCAATACTACAGAAATGCCAGACGAATATACTGAACTCTGTACTGTTAATTAAACTGATAGTTTAGATACGGCCAAACCATGTTTATTAGTATCAAAAAGGCTTTGGACGACACTTCCTGCTCCAGTGGGATGTTTTACAACAAGGTCATAAACACCTGAAAGCCCACATTTATAATGGAAATACTGACAACCTGAAGGGAGAGGCCCTAGAAACAAAAATGCTATTGTACTGAAAATGCATTTAAGCAAAAAGCAAATATGTAAAGTTTTCCACAAGAACTAAGCTTGGTATATTAAATATACAGATTATTACACACAAATACAGATGCACACATTCCCCTTTCCTACTGTCCAAAGCAATTACACCGCCCACATTCAATATCCTTTAACCACAGCCTACAAAGTACAGTACTGGCATAGGTTATTCAGTATCATCTGTAAAGTAACCTACGCCAGTTTTTAATGCACAACGGAAATCTGGTTTGCTCCCAGCTGCTGGTATAATAATTACTGTCCTATGGTTGCTAAGAGATACTCTGAATTTTTTTCCAAGACTACTAAAACATTTCTGTGCGCGCAGGCAAAAGGATGCCGGGTAAAGCAATAAAATGACTCCAGCTGTAGCTCTCCAGCAGAATTCAAAGCCAGATGACAGCTGTAGAGAAAATGAAAACCAGACCGAGCTTCTCTTCTTCTTCAAATTCTCTCCTTACTTCTCCCAGTTTGCCAGAGTTAAGTCTGGGAGAGAATTCAACATTGTTCTGCAAACATTGTTAAAAATGTTCTGCTCTAAGTAAGTTTAATGATTACACAGAAAGATGGATGAGACACCACATTTCCGTTGCATCCCAGTTCTTCTATTTACTTCCCATGAGGCCTGAAAATCTGCTGTTTGATGCTGACCCACACAAGAACTGCTTAAATGGTTTTTCCTTAATTTTTTAATTGTGAAGAAATGATACAGGTTTCAAAAACATTTGAATAACTTCCTTCTGCTTTAGCTATTTCTAAGACCGATGGAGCAACTATTTTATAATTATATAATCAGGTACGTATTTCTGACATGGACTGAAATATTACCTAGATTACTCTGAATGTTTTGTGCAGTTTAAAGTAAAAAATAAGGCAATTGACATGCCTTTCTTCCAAGGCTGTTCTACCTGAACATACAAAGCTTACTAGAGGTTTTTGGGTATTCCAAGGAAGGAACTAATAAATTAGAACGCAAAGCATAACTCTGAGGAAATAGGAGAGAGATGGAGATGCAAAGAGGCTGTTAGGGATACTGGCGAGGAAAAAAATAAATATTTCCTCCTCTTTTTTCAATATTACTCCACAAAAAAGCTTAATAAACCCAAATAATTTTAGCACCGTATGTTACTAGATTTATTTTGAATTGATAATATAACTATTGAAGTATTACTTCAGGTTCTAGGAACTATACCTAGCCAATTTATTAAGTAAACTAAATATTGATAATCTTTAATGTTTTGTCATGTAGTATTTTCTTCTCCATAAAAACAATACAGTGTCAAGGGCAAATAATTTCACATTTCCTTACAAGTCATAATGTCAAGTTATTTTTGTAAAATAAAACTTCTGCGAATCTTTTGTTATAGACAAAATAAACTGAATGGTCACTAAATAGTGCATTTACAAAGAGGCACATGAACCATTTATGTCCTCCTTGCCTGCACCAAAACCACTTAAGACGCACATAAGTTGCAGGCCTTTCCCCCTTCATATTGACAAAAAGCCCAATGTACCTATTTCTGAAAGAACAAGCAAAACTTTTTTTTCTGCTTATAATTTATCAGTCTACAGTTTTCTTCTGCCAGAAGTAAGAAACTCAAAAGCATAAGTGCTCCATTTCTTATTACTTCAAAGCTGTTAAAATGTGTTGGTAGCCTATAAATAACACGAGCATGGCTGAATCAACAAAACCTGAAAGAAATTAAGACTCAACTGCTCTATTTTTCAGTTCTCAAAAGCAAGACTTACGCATTTCAGTATCCAAAACCCACACAAAAATACTTTTAAATGTACGAGCTCTACATTTCATTTAGTTATATTTACTCCTAAGAAAAAACCCAAGATTTGGATTTTTACATTTTTTCAGTTAAGCTAGATGAGTTTTAGGGCAAGAAGTTTATATTTGGCAGAGGAAAAGAATCTGAGCCAATCTTTGAACAAACAAGCAAACTGACTTAAACAAACTACTTGTCTACTGCATTCAGAACGCCTGGTTTTATACCAAAGAATCCAAACCTCCTACCAAAACAAATTCCCAGTGTGTATTTCCATGTAAGTACATGTACATTCCCAGGATCCATTTACAAACATTACAGGAGTCAGATAGCTCTGCATTAACTCATTTGTGTATTTCTATTTGAAATTAATCTAGTAAGACTAAGGCTTATTTAATGATATAAACAATTTGCATATAATATGTTCATTAAACAACTAACAGTAATTGTAATCACTCAAGCAACCTTTACAAGCAAGTATTAACACCCTTAAGTGATGGTATTTTTTTAATACCAAGATGTTAACATTACTTGTGAACAGAGCATCTAAATAAGCTGTAATGAAGCTGTGTCTTCTTAAAAGGATAAATTTGATCTTCATCAAGGAGAATGCTTTCTCTGGGAGATTTTATTTGAAGAATGTAAAAAAGATAAAATCTAGTGACCCAAGATACAGTATAGCAAACAAAATGCTAGTCTAAAAAGCACAAGAGTTCAATTGTTGCATTTGCATTTAAGTTGCAGGTACAAGTTTTGGACAACCCCTATTTCTGCTTGCTACATCTATAAAATGTGACAATACTTATTACAAGTTGGCACTGAGGTTTAACAGCAGTGCCACTGGCTAGATCAGAAGGCTGTGTGGTTTGATCTTATTTGGATCATTTTATTTGCTCTCTGTAGCACCGAATACAACCAGCCAGTAAAATAACTCGTGAAGCATGTTTTGCTTTCTTCATCACTAATCATCTTCATTTCTAAAAAAACACTGTTAACAGAATTTCTGCACAAACTACGTACTATACTCATACTTCAAATACGCACTAAATTCAGAATTCCTGCTGTGTAAGATGACTAGAACAGCACAGGCAAAACACCTTGAAAGCATAAGATGTAACTGACAGAGACCCATTAAAATTAATATTTTCAGATGTACCTCGATGACATCCTGGGGACTTCACCTACCACACTAACGAAGAAAGAAGTGAAACCATGTATCAATACACGATTGTTACGACAGGGTGTAGACAAAAATATAAGTGCAATAACAAACATGCTATGAAAAATAAGTGTGAAATAACCCTTTTCTCTTTTTGATATTCTGCTATTTTAGAAACAACTTACAACTACTTAATGTTTTTAATTAAATGGAGGAGCTCCACTGCTTGATCTTTTGTACTTCATTCCTTAAGAGCTTACAAATTACAATTCTAGAAGATTGTTCTGATGAAACAAACAACAACCCATGCCCTCATATCTGAGTGTCAACCTAATCTTTAATGTTCTATTCACACTCTAAAATGCCCTTGCATAGATGTAACGCAAAACTTACGTTAAAAAACTCAAAAGTACTATTAGAGGCTTGGGAAAACAGCTTATAGAATAAACAGGGGGAAAAAAAAAAATCATTAGGCCTCTTAAACTATAGTGGGGTAGGAAGAAGGGGGGACAAGTCAACATGACTCTTCAAATGCATAATACATTATCTTTAAACAAAATGGTCTTAGCAGTCCTTCAAGTTAAAAAAAACCCTGAAGTATCAAATTCTGCTTACAACAGATAATTCTACCAGCAGTTTGCACCAAACAGGATTTTTTTTATCTGTGAGTTACATATATATATGTAGAGCATATTTTTTAAAGATATGTATTTATTTAAAAAAATAAAGTAAATCTACATCACCTATTCACATATCTAAATATATCTATATTTACATCTATATAGATTATGTAAATATACTTCTCTCCACTTTCCCAGTAACAAACTTTGTAAATATAAAGAATCACAGATATTTGCTTCAATTTTGGCATCCTTATATAGAAATGTAGTAACTGGGCAGCATAATCAAGAGGTAATTAGTTTCCTCTAATCTCATTAGGCCTGTAGAAATTGCTCAATTATTAATCCTTGCAACAAAGCGTGTTTAAACAAGTCTTTCAAAAGCTGATTAAAGATTGCATTAACTTTGGCATACATTTCCTCCACCCTGTCAAAATATCATTCCTATTTTAAATACAAAATATCTAATATTTATAGCAATTTTACTTTAAAGTGCCTTAAAATAGAGCACTGCAAATAAAGAACAACAGGTGGTTACACAGCCAACACTTACACAGAGATGCGTTTTTTTTTTCTACCATAAAATGGAAAGAAATCAGGAGACTCTTCTGCATTGCCACTGCATTGCAGTATCCTTTCTAAATACTTGACTCTCTGTCTCCTATAATTTGATTCGTACTTGTATCTTCAAAGCAGGCTGCTAATTTTCTTGATTTTGTGTTGCAGAGTTTCTACACTGCAGCTACCTATACTGATAAAGAATTCAATATTGCATAAATAACAAAGCTCTTTCCCTCAAGAAACCACTTAGGAATACCATTAGTTTTCTGAATAGTCACTAAGACCCCCAAGTCAACTTGTCTCTATATCAGCTTCATATTAATTTAAATATCTGCACTCTGAAAATTGAATGTATGTGTGAATAAAGCCAAGACTTCCCCTGAAATCGTAAATAGGAAAGAAGAGATGACAAGCACACATAGACACAAGTAATTTGTTACTCAGTTATATTACAGCTATTTACTGTATATATGTACCCATATTATTTGTTTACACTGGCTTTTTAATTACATGGATTCTTGGATATTACCAGGCAGTGCTACACATCAGTGTTACAGTACTTGATGTAGTATTTGTGTAAAGCATTATAACTCTGAAGCACAGTAGGAGATATGCTTTTACCTCTTATGCCATTATGACCTATAGAAGTTGAATGGTGCAAATAAGGATCAATAGAAATCTGAATTTCAACAAGTGACTGCCTTATCTTCAGTGTGTTTTTAAAAATTATCTGAACTTACGCCCTTGTTTGGTCTTTTAACCATTATCTCAGCATCTTTTCAACTCTAACCCTACAATGTTAGAAGTGGCTATCATTGCAGAGTGAAATCCAGGAAAACAAATAGGATATGCAGGTAAAAAGATTTCTGACCACCCTGTTTTTTTTCCCCAGAAGAATATTTCATGTTTCCATGAGTTCAAAGAGGACACAGAACCTAGAACGGACATTGTAAACTTAAAAATTTAACTCAGAATAGTTAATGATCCTATTGATTAAATATTGGCTACTCAGTTTTGAACAGACAATATTGTAAGTCTTCTAGATAACTGTTGTGGAACTTGTCATTAAACTGGATTTTGCTATTGCTCTTATTTTACTTATTCTCATTAATGAAAAAAAAAATTGTTCAATGAATTTCTTCAAAAAATAACTGCACAATTAATTTAAAAATTTAAGTACTCACTTGAAAGCAGTCTTCTGCCACTTCAACATCATTTTGGGAGGGTGGATAACCTACAGAAAAAGTAAAAAACCCCACAAAATAGTCAAGGTTATTTTCTTTTTATTTACAGTCTACTGCTTCTAGTAGTCCACACCATCCTTCAATATCCAGCTACGATGACATAAATATGCTTGTTTGCTTTTTTTAACCAGTGGATCACTGTATTTCAAGCTGATTTTAAAAAGTACCATTCATTTCTACTTTCTGTATTTTATATACTGAGTATTCCTAGCCACACTCCTCTCTCTTGTTCACACCTTTCTTGTAAAAGCATTTTCAAAGTGTCATCAGAAGTCAGAAGCAAGGGAGTATATTCTTGTTAAGGTAGCATTTTGAAAATTAAAGGCAGATACATTTGGTTGGCATGAATGCACACTGTGCTACATTTTGCTATAAATCAGCAGAAATTGGAACTATGAGACCCTAAGAGAGAAAAAGACTCATATGTTCTCTAATTATTTCTCTTGCAGGAATATGAATGATGTCAGCACAATTCAAAAGAAGTCATTCTAGTATATCAAAAAGCATTTCCCTTCAGAAACATGTTTCTCCCTTTGCTAATATGATAACACACAATAAATCCTTAAATTTACAGCACAGAGTATTTTGTTTAAATTTCTCCCTTTGAGTTACTTTTTACAAGCCTGAAAGAGATATTCTTTCCTTTCAATAGACACCTGTTCTCTTCCCCCATCCAGCAATATATTTATCATATTTTCAGCTCAGAATTGAGGCTTGATGTTCTTCTTCAGTTTGCCCACTAGTTTCCATGAGGTCAGTGAAAGCTCTGGAACCAGTTAGACTTATTACTATTAGAGTAAATTCTTCTATCGTCCCATAAAAACCTGTCCTCAGAACTACTCTGTCAGCTGTTAGTAAACAAACAAAACTATTAACTGAAAGTATGTGCAGATAAAACGAGAACTCAACAGGTCTCAAATCATTCAACTTCATAGCTTATCCTCTAAGAACACAGAAGCTGTAACAAGCTTCTGAGAAGAAGATCCAAGTAAGACACTATAACACTCTAGCTTCCTCCATTTCTTCAGCTCTAAAAAAAAAACAAAGAGGCAATGCTTTATTATGTAGGGATGTGTCAGGGAATTACCTTATTAGTGTTTGTGAAACAATTTAAGACACTTGGATGAATGGCGGTTTAAAAATGCCAGAAGTGCCACTTAAAAACTGTTAAAAATCTCAATATGCTATAGTTCAATCCACACCCTTAAATACTGTCAGCATTGATGTTATGCAAAGTACTTTGACTTATCTCATCTAGTAAACACTCGACACCGCCCCCCGCCACCAACCCTTCATCTGAAACACATACCTTGTGAAATATCCTCTACTGCTCTCCGAATACCTCTGTCAAATGCTCTTGCATCAGCAGGACTCTGAAATGTGAGGCCAAACTTTTTGTCATCAATCTTCCAGTGGTAAAAGGTAGGAGTAACTTTGTTGTAAACGAGGTCCTTCTTTAATGTGCATTCCAAGACCACCTTCCAGAAAGAAGACCGGAGGAAAAGATATCACTGACTAATACAGATGAAATTTGAGAACAAAATGCAGTCTTCATGAATTACCTTCATTACTTCATGAAAACATACATCATAATAGCAGATAAAAGTCTGTTTAAATTTCTTCTTGTTACATAGATGTACCTTTAACTGTTTCCATTATGGCCAAATTATTCACTAACAGTTGCTCAGAGGTGGTATGGGTTAAGGACACTAGTTGCACACCGGGTGAATCTTCCCAGCCTCTAAAGTATCTCATACCTGCAGCAAGCGCTTCTGTCAGTACAGATGTGCTAGATGTTCAGCAAATTAAATAGGCCATACCCCCCAAAAACATTACTGGGCAGATATCAAGTATTACTGTATCACTGGGAAATTTATTAATATGCTTATTCTATAAAATTTTTGAGCACTGGACTAACTTAATGCTGCTTTCAGGCCACATCAATTTTCTCCAAGAACAGCTACTAGACAAGAGAAAATAATACAGGAGAATTGTTTTAAAAACTGAAGTTAATCAAAACTAAAATCTTTTGGAACATATTACACCTGTAGCTAGACACAAATATATTTATAGCTTACATTAAACTATAATGAAAACAGAAATCAGGAATAACTAACAGAATTATTTGCTTACAAAACCATTACAGGTATACATGCACATTCAGTTATGAAGCAAAGTCACAGTCTTTAAAAAAGACTTTAAAGTGGCTGGTTTTTAAACTATATTAGCATATTAAATTTACCCGCAAAAACCATTTTATGCAGAATTGTTACACTGAATCTTTCCTGATTAAAAAAATCCAAGGCAAACAAGAAAGTACGCAGGGACATGCACTGATCTGCTCCTGTAGCACTATATACAATAAAATGCACAGCAAGACAACCCGTATCTCTGTATTACTACTAGATCCTGAGAACCTAAACTGAGAGGTGAATGAAGAACTTCAATATTGTATCATTTCAACATCAATGTATTATCAGTTTTTTCAGTTTCAATTTTGTTACATATGCAGCTTTGAGAGAAAATCACCAAGTTTCTTACAGCATGTGGAAAAATTAAGTTAGTTACAAACATAATAGACAAAAAAATCTCAAATTAAAAAAAAAAAAACAACTGTCTGTACTTAGATTATTCTTACATATCCTTTGTATTCTTCCTGTCCTTTCCTTATCTAATTATTACATAGGAAAATATCATTTTTTCTCCTGTTCTTCATTATTTATTCCCCCTACCCTGTATCCCACCACTAATCATCTCCTCTCAAGTTTTACTGCCATTTAGCTCTGTCTCTAGAAGGATGACTTACTTCCTTCACATACAAACTCTTTCAGCATTAAAATAATTTTTGCGATTCTACTCTGAACTCCCTAAGTGGTCAACAATACGTAGGTACAACTGCCTACAAGAAAGCATAGGAAGGAATCTAATTACTTGCTGTAGGTGCGCAGGAAAAGGTGCTGCAGCAAAAAAAGTATTATTCTGCAGTTCTAAGGTGTATTAAATGATCATTCTGTGTTCCTTTTGATGATTTTAAACTTGCTTTCTCCTAAAAAGAGGAGTTATAAATGAAGATTTCTCATATCACTGCATTTTCTAGGTCTGTGAGCACGTTTGCAGGGTCTCTATGTTAAACACCAACTATTTTCACACTATATTTTGTGTGCAGTTTCACCCAAAATATCAACAAAAAGTACCGGAAGACTGATTTTTATAGCATCTCAATGAACACCTGCTCCCAAAGGAGTTAATCCAGATTACTTCACACTGAAAAATCATACTTGGATGACAAATATTTTAAAAAGATAGTATCACTGGAGATAAACTACTGGATTAAAACTTCATTGAGTAGCAGCTATGATTTTCAAACCAGAAAACCCCCAAACCAACCACCCCCAACCCAAAAAAGCAACAGTGCTACCACTCCCCCCTCGCTCCAACCCTCACAACATTTTATAAGACAAGCAATCCTTAACCAAGCAAGCAAACATCCCCTAATTGTTTTCAGCTTGACTTAAGGAAAAAACGAATTTGACAGGACGACACTGGTTTTTCAGATGTAAAGCTGTATGAAAACAGACCAGTTAACATAGCAGAGTAAGTGGTTGAGGGCATTGAAAGGAGAAAAACTAGTTGCATCAAAACTGTATATGTTATCAGACATAAGAATCCATATAGGTGAGAATTCACGCCTGCCCCACCTGAGAGAAAACTCAAAAACTGTCAGTCAGGTTTAACAGTGGGACACAAATCTATAGACAGCCAGCCTTCAATAGTTTTTCTTGTATCCAGAAATACTAAAAACTCAAACCAAACAAAAAACATACTAGCCATCCCCTAAAGCATTTTTTTTTCTCCCCAAAACACTTCTACGCTTTGCAGCAACAACGTATTTTCTCCCTGTTAAACATAACGCTGTCAAAGGCGCCTTTATGCTTGAAGCATGCGAACGGTCACTGGGGGCTGGGGAGGAAGCACCCTAATACACGTATCTCCAAAGCCTGGAAATGGAAACCGAGCTGTTAGCAATACAGGTGTTTTTTCCAAGTCTTCTAACATCTAAAACTCCAATTATTTTTTACTGCACTTTTCTATGGTTTGGAACCCTCCACATCATATGTGAAGATGATATCATACTCTCTCACTTGGTTACCAAAAATGTGCCTTCCCAAACCTTTTTAGGTAGACCTTCCCCAAGATCTCCAGTAATAAGTACAACAAAAACCTGCAAGGCTGTAAATTAAGTGACTATGGCTTAGCAAAATTGCATTTTTTAATAAACATGGGTTACTGTTCTGAAGGTTTTCTTCATTTGGAGACTTAATGTAACACTTCCATGCCAATATGAGGCAGCCACCTTAACATGTAATGGGAAACATTGCGGAGGTAGACTCAAGACAGAAGAGCTCCAGATTCAGACGATCAAGATCTAAATTCTCAGCATAGGTAGAGCTGCATGTCTACGTACTACTACTTAATGAAAAAATCCTTTTAAAATCCAGATGTCGTTAAGTGCCAACACTAACGAGTTCGTAGCTACTCATAAAAATACTTGCTTGCTACATGTTTCTTTTCTCACCTCTATAGGCTACGTTCTTTAAAATTATTAGAAACTATTTGGCTTGTGTAGACAAAATGAATCTCTAAAGTCAGAAATGTTAAACTTCAACACTTCAAAACCAAATATTTGTAAACAAAAATAAGATTAGTATATAAGATATTAGCATCATTATCTAGGCCTTGTTTCGGAAACAAATATGAAAAAATGCTTACTGCATTTGATACAAATTTCTATTTTGATAACAGACCCTGTAATTGAACATTTCTAGATACTGGATTCTATTTTGCTGGTTTCTAGCTATACTTTCAACAGCTTACAACATTACATGTATATACATAAGTTTCACAATTTCTCATTCCCAGACCAAATCCAGAAACACATAAGCATGTAGTTTTGATGAAACTTTTGAATGCCTTTTCTGCTAAATAGAATCAAAGGCTTTTCTCTAGTCTTGGGAACAAGCAGCATGACCCGAGTATATTCATGTTACAGAGCATGTGGCTCCAGTGCCACCGTGACCCAGTGACAAGATTATTATTCTCTGCGTGCTGTTTTTTCAGAGAAATGATGTAAGCACTGTATTATAGCCCATCAGAATCAATCTTTTCTCCAACTCTAAAGCTGATTTAAAAAGTAAATTATAAATTACGTTTTTGAATGGCAGATTTTTAGAAGAGAACAGTATTTATATTCAGTTTCAGCTTTGCATCTCTCCCTTTACACAATTACCTGCTCTTCAAAAGAAAGATTTTAAACTTTGATTTGTCACTCCTGACTCACCATCCAAAAAAATACTAGTCACTTTTTCCCCCCGCCCCCCTTCAGTAAAAACTTGCTTGGCAAAGGACTGGAGAAGAAAATAGAACAGAGAAGTCTATTAGACTTTTCATTCAAGAATGTAAAATACACCAAAGCCTAAAAAACTATAATCTTGAGCCAGATGTATATTTAACACTACTGCTATCAAGATAGAAGAGAGCTACTGTAAACACAGTAAAAGAGAGCAGCAGGTTAGGAGGGAGCACAATTGTTCCAAGCAGACTGGCTGGAGCCAGATCTAGGAAGGTGAGTATAATAAAGGAGGAAATGTGTAATTATATAAAAGTCTTCACAAAATACCCTTCCATTCCAATGCAGGTCCAAACAACCTGAGCAAACTAGCAGGGAGCATTCCCTCTCCTAAATTAATTCCATGGTGCCACCACTTTGATTTTCCTCTCAGGTAACTAGGATGCTTTTTGTGAACATCTTACATTAAGAGATGTTTTAAATAGCTCGGTACTGCACGAAAATTTTGGAAGTTCTACACGTAGCCCGAAGCTGGTTCTTAAAAGGGCTGATAGCAATCTAACTCTCAGGTATACCTGAGAAACGATGAGAAACCCTCCCAACAAGGAACTTCAGTATTTTGATGTTCAGTCCCAAAGTATTTATACAGCTGACTTACAGATTGAGATCTATCGTCCTAGTGCCCACATCTCCTATAAAATATGTGGAGAGATCTGGCACACTGGGATGGAATTGCAATGTCCTGTCAGAAGCAGTACTCGGAGAAGTAGCAACTGAAGCTAGTTTGCAAGAAACAGTAAGAGAAGAGATAAAAGATCCCTCATTCTTTTTGAATATAACCGTTTAAGAGGCATCTAGAAGATACCTCCGTCAAATACCTCACCTATGGATTTCAAGTTGCTTTGGAATAAATTCCACCTTTCTACTGAGACATAGGTTGAATAGTAACACTGGCATTATGATTCCCATATATCTTAGGTAAAAGCCATAGATCTGAATTCCATTTGCTCTCTAACCCGAGATATTTCAAAACCAATGCTTCCCTGTGTCCCACGTTATATGTTTTCCAGAATAACGGTATTTCTGCACCTCTTCTGGAAGCTGAGCCTCTTCACAAAAGAAAGACTTACTGGCCAGAGGAATAAAAATGTAAGCTAGTTATAAAGGTATTTTAATGTGACTTGGAGTGGGAGAAGACTCCATTTGTAAGGATTACTTTCTTTTTTAATCCACAGAAGTATTTTTAGAAATGGCTGCATATACCTTGCAAAAAAGCGAGTGAATTGGAAATCGTGGTCCAGTTGACCGAGCCATAATGACTTCTGGTTAATACAATAGATTAAACATCCCTGAAGGCACACGTGCTCAAAGTCTGAATAACGGAAACATTCAAAATGGTTTAGGAAGCTTCTTTTAAAACAATATTGCTACTTTCTCTTTGCAAATACAATGGCAGAGCAACCAACTGAACAGCATACAACTAACTTCAAAGATTACTCAGGTATATACAGATTTACACACTGAGGCCATATTAAAATGAGATTAGAGCAATGTCTGAGCACAGAAACAGCAGATTCAGTATAAAACTCTTACTCAAAATCAGAAGATGATCAAAATATTTGGCCCCTACTCAATAGCAAACACAATGAACCCATAAAAACTTCCACTTCTACTTCATTTTTGTAGAAAAAATAAAAATAGCATTTTATGTCACTGAAGTAATCTTCAACAGTCCTTTTCAGGGTTGCCTCTTTGAGAAAACAGCCCTCTCCACTCTTTCAGCTGGAACAGACAATTATATTTCAACTTTTTGGTGGTGTTTTTCTTTTACTCTTCTTTGTATTATGAAATAGAATAGTCACCTGTCAATTCTATTTGGATTAAAACTCAACTGTTTGGCTTCATTAAAGAAAAGCTTAAAGATTGTGCTTAGAAAGTGAATGCACAGGAATACCCGAAGAACAAAACTATTAACTATTGGAAGTATAAGGATCAGAACAGTTTTAGAATCAGTGACTGGATCCCTGTCCAACAGAATTTCTCTTCCATTCCCTGCTACAGTCCTTCTGAAAAAGTGCCATGACCTAACGATGTCCTCACATACCTTAGTGTAGCATCTTGTTTCTTTTATGCTAACAGGGGACTTACAGCATACCGTGCAACTCTCTTGTTAATTCATTACACATTAGCTGCTGCTTGTAAGTGCATTATTTGAAGTCTGAGGAAATACATGCACACAGAGCTTCCTTTTACTCTGTTACCAAAGCATCACTGGCTCTACAGTATTCTTCCTTACAGGCTAATTCTATATTTGTTAGTCCCCTGAGCTTTATTCAATATACATTGGATAGATGTTCCTCCCAGCTGCATTTCTTCCATCTTCTATTCTGTGTTTTTGAGGGGCTGACTTCTAACAGCAACTTTGTAAAACGGCAGTAAGATCAAAATCTGCCCTGACAGACCAGTAGGTCACATTTGGGGGTAGGAGATGGGGGGCAGATGGACACAGGACGGGACATGCACAACAAAATGAAAACAAAACAAAACAACTCATTCAGGACAATAAAAGGTTGGAAAACAGATTCATACTAACGTGAGCTTGATTTTGGACAAGAAGAGGAGCAAGGACATTTAAGCCTTCTACCAGAAGTGGAAATGAAACAAGGCTTGCCCAGGGGAAGCAGGAGAGAGCGCAAACAGATCAGGATGCTGATGGCTGCGATATTTTCATATACATGTTGGAGAAACATTAAACCAGCTGTTAGTTCTGAGCTTTTTATTACCCTCAGATTCCACAGGCAAGCTGTGAATGTCAAAAGTATTAAGAGAAAATTGTCAAGTATTTCTAAATGCAATTAAGCTCCTCAAAAACAGCCTCAATAAGGCTAAAAAAAGTTCTAAAGGGAACTACTGCAAAGTGAGGAAGGAACTGCAGGTGCACATAACTGTGCGGGAACACAGGGTACTCTGCTAAGAGCACTACGCCTCGCTGAAACAACTGAGTCAGCAGAATTTCTATTTATATGCTCTCTTCCTACAGCAGTCATAGCCAAGGCAGAAAACTCAGCAGTCCTGCCTCAAGGGAGAAATTGGTCTGCTTGAGAAAGAATCAGCAGTATGGTATAAGAAGTAATTCTACCCTTTAAGCTTACATAGGAGTTGTAAGTTATTGGCAGAAAAGAGTAAGTTCTCGATAAAGTCATTAAGATGGAGGTTTTGTGCTTTCCTCACTTTTCTTTGTTTCCACTGTAAGACATCCCCCCTTCAGGAACCTCTTTGGCACACAAGGAACCAAGCAAGCCTTGGTAAGACAATTTTGTCTTCCATAGGTCCGCATGTAGAAACGGCTGAGATCCTACAGCACTGTTTTCCTTTTGTGATGCTGACTTTTGTGATGCTATTTAAGTCAAGTTTATTACTGGTATTTTATTTAATGTAGCTGATAAACCAGATCAATTCTTGGACCTGTCAGCTTTATGCTTTCTTCCAATACGAAAGTTCTTTTCATGTAAAATGGCTACTTTTTGTCATATCCAAATTCCACAACTATCTGAATCATTACCGAGAAATCCCTTCAGACTTTGTGTTTTTAACAAGTTATCTCATTTTCTAACACTTCTATTAAACACAGTATCATTGGTGTATAAACAGGTTAACAAGAGAATTTAACCCTCCATTGGAAAAAAAAACCTGAATAGCAAAATGTTTCCCCAAATGGATGGAAATCCGCAATGAAAAAAATATGTTTTAAAGTTTCTAGAAGACCAACGTGCTGAATTCTAGAAATGCATGACATTACACCTAAAACAAACAATTGGCTCTTTATGTATATAATCATTGATATGGATAAAAGCTCAGCAACAGCATTAGACTGAAATTATACATTTACTTTCTAGTCTACAAGCAACAATAAGCAAACACCTATTTTTAGGTCCTATGTAGTTTTAACAGGTACACTAAACGGATGTAAATTGTTACCGTTTTATCCCTGAGTCGTTCTCCATGGATAAGAAAATCAGCACAGCTATTCTCTTCCTGGGGAATGACTTTGAAGACTGTGACACAGCTTAGTCCACCCCCTCCAAGTGGTAACCATCCACCACTTGAGTCATCCCGGGTCATCACCACAGCTCGCACTCGTGCATAACTATTACTGGAAGAGATGCAAAAGAAGAAATTAGTTTTCCATAAACACAAATCAGCTAAGCCTAGTAAAAAACCATACCAAACCAACAAACCCACAACCAAGATCACAATAATTAACATTGTGGAGGTTCACTCCTCCTGTAACAGGGACCTAGAAAAAAAACAAACAGTCTAAGACGACCCTCTAAAAAATGTTCCTCTGTACTTTTATGTCTTCATTAGGACTTCTTGGAGCTTACATGTGATTCCTTGTAGAGAAACTTAATCAGACAACATAGTTCCTAAGTCAAAACTGATACTCTTCTAAAAACTTTGCAGTCAGGGATCTAGCTAGAGAGGGCCAGGGGTGGGAAGAGAGTAAAAATCAACTCCTGATTAATTTTAGACTAATCAAGAAGCCAGTCAGCCACCATGAAATTGCACAGAAGAGAGAAGAAGAAAGCAAAAAGAGGTCAGGCCTTCTGCCACTGAAATCTAAACTACAACAGGCTTCTAGACAGAAAACCCGCTCCCCTTCATCCCTCCCTTCTCCCCATGCACATAATCTGTCCTTTGCAAAGGCAGGTCAGGACACACACACTGTGGGGTTCGACAACAGAAACAGTTACAGCTGGTTAAAACCTAATATTTGCAGCATCTACTAGCTGGTTGTCTCCTGTATTCACAGTGTGTGGAAAATTACTTGCATTCTACGATTTAATAGCTTTTTCCACCATTTAGCATTTTTATAAAATAAACAAACAGTTATCACTTCATTACTTAAAAGCCAAACTCCTTTTTCAGAGTCTCAGAAAAAGGGGTTTTGGTGGTCTCTCTCTCTCTCTCTCAGCTTTTATTGATTTCTTTTAAATTCAACGATACATTTTAGCTTCAGTTATGAATTTGCTGCTACATCACCTGGAAAAACACCATGGTTTACCAAGGATGTTATAAGATCCTACATTCGAAGTATGGTTTACTGCATGAATATAATAACCCATGAATGAACATTCCAACACTTTAAAAGTAGTAAGCATCATGATATCTTTTGCAACTTATTTCTGAATGAGGCTTTAAGTACATATACCAGTTAGCATTAGTGATGTCAAATTTAAGGACTGAACAGGAAATACTAGAAAAGGACAAAGTTGTTCCTTCTGTACAAAATTATTTGTGATATAACCATTCACCAAACTGTTGTATTTTAAAGTGATCACTGCTTTATTTTTTTTTTCCCCCAAAAATGTCCCAAAATAACTCAAGGTAGGCTTTTTGCGTAATTAATGTATTATGTTCTCACACACACACACTATTCACACATATGATTCACTTTTTTATATATCTATATATATAAAAAAAACGTAATGGTTTGCAAAATGGGAAATAAACCAAGACTATCCAATTTTAGCTTACGGGCAAGTGAATTTGTTTAGAGACTTTGTTTTGCCCCTCCAAGCAAAAAAACAGCCTCCTCCCCCTAAAACTCATAGTTAAAATGACAGTTCAGTCAATGTTTCTCAGCATTTCTGTACCAACATATTTTCGTAACTCCTCCCACACAGCAGACAAATATAATCCAAGAAAAATCCAATTTTTCATTGTATGCATCTATCAATTACAATATCTGCAAACAAAAATGGCTATATCGATGCTTAATAATATTACTGAAAGTTGAACCATTCATTGGTCTCTATCACTGTATTTCACTCAGAGATAAGTTCAGATTGTAGTTGTACAGTTCAGAGACAGGTAGTCTTTTGTCTCGTTTCTCTCGGGTGAAGGGCCTCTTCTGACAGAAACTGAAGACACCGGGGACTTTCTTCTTAAACAGTAAGAACAGGATGCACCAATTTGTTACACCTACCTTCAAGTGAACCACAGATTTAGCTTTAAAGTTATTCATTCTATAAATTTGTTTGTAAATCTGAATATTAGAGCTTTCTTTTGTATACTAACAGACTGCCGCATGAGTTCAGTTAAGCACCATTTAGGGATACCACCGAACTTCACTTAGGCTACATAAGAAAACTTGAACTACAACAGATTAATTTTTTTTTAAATGAAAGTTTACACTCCACATCCATTTTCTTTTCAAGAATTGCTACGGAGAAGCAAAGATTGAGGATACATAACATACCCTCAATGGCTTAGCTATTGCCATTTGCCAGAAGTTTTCTGTTGGTGTTGGGTTTTTTCCCCCTTCCCTATACTGAGACACCTAGGCTGGTCTAGTTAATAATCTCGTGCTTTGCTTTCATATTTTTTAAACTGTTTTAGATAACATTTATCCTTTCAAATGTTTTAGAAACTACTGTCAAATCCACTGCATTAGTGCAAGAGGCAAAATAAAATATTACCCAACAGGTAATATTTCATGAATAACCTCCAAAATTGAAACAAAACAATTTTTCCAGACAACCACACTGTAAATTAACTAGACAAATTCATTACTGTACTTGCAACAATGCCAAAGACTATGAAGAGATTGCTTAATTCTGGGTTTTTGTTGCTGGTGTTCATTGGTTTTTAATACTGTTTTTTATATTTTAAAGGAACTCACAATTGGTATTGATAGCTATTTTTAGTAACAATACAAGCTGGTTTGCAATTAGCCACAAAGCAGGAGCAGGACTTAAGAGTGATTTCCATTTCCAGAATCCTCTGCAAACAAAATGGCATCTGTCTCTCACACTACTGGTGCTACCGAAACCACCCAGATATCTTATATCTCCAAGCATTATATCCCCATCTACTTTTGGGAATTTCAGAACAAATTGCTAAGCTGCCGGTGTAGTTTAGGTGCGGGAAAAAGGACAGACAAGACTCCAGTGTTTTCTGGCACCACCCCTATAGTCCAACTTTTTAACCTACTCTTGCATGTTTAGCAGCTCTATCAGGAATAAACAAAAGAAAACCAAACAAACAGGGCAATCAGTTGAGCATTGCTCTTGCAAAACCTTTTACTAGAGCTACCACAAGCATGTGAAATGGAGCATGAAGAGCAGCGTTGCAACAGCAGGCCCAAACCTGTTACTCTATCACATCCAACCTTCTCTGAGACCCTCTGATTTTGGTTGTGGCCACTGGAAACTCTTGAGGCAGAGCAAGGCTTACAGGAAAAGCCAAATGGGATTCTGTCCATAGGAGCATGCTGCTTCCCAAGAGCGAGTGCCGAGCATCAGCGAAGACTAGGGACAACCACACCAGAATCCAAGATCAATTCCTAACAACTATGGAAACTGATCTCTCTATCATCTGAGTGCCTCAGGTAAAGAGATGAGAGTACTGTATTCTTATGTGATTACAATGAGTTATAAATTGCGATGAAGCAGGAAAAAAAAAAAGGAAAAAAGGAAGAAAAAAGGTTATCTGCAGTGTGATTTTCCCCTAGTAGTTAAGAGCTACTGAAGAGTACCGCATGTGTCTGAACGGTATACCTATTAAACTTGAAATGAAGTCATTTCAAGATAGCATAGCATATTGTGTAAAGTTTCATTCTAAAAATATTAGCAAATGAAGATGATTCTTGTACCAAAGTCAAAAGCTGGAGTGGGGTGAACTAAGAAGCCTGAGAAAGCAGAAAGGATGGACTACAAACCATAAGTGGACAGGAAAGATATGACTTACCTGCCATCAACTTTATTTTAAGAGCATCAAGCATTAAATTCTGACCACAGGTTTTAAAGGCTCTCTCCTCCGTCCAAAAGCTGTGGGTTTATATTGTTGTAATGCTCTTGGGCCCAAACTGACTTATGACCTGGGTGACCAAACTGTTGTCCAAGCCCAGGAAGCACTCCGCGGACCTCGACAGGCTGGGACCTTCAGGTCAGCAACTAATGAGCAATCCTGCTTTTGGTGACTGGAGGGAAGGACACAATTGTGATTTCATCACTATGGCTTTTTTTGTAAAATAGATTATTTTGGTAAGTTTCTTATGTGTAATATCAAGCCAATTAAAGACACCAAACGTTATTACAACACTTGTCCTTTCTTCCATTAGTGATCCAAAAAAAGAAGGAAGGTTAAGAATTTTCTGCCAGAATATTTTTCCCAGAAAAAGAGAGGAAGAGATGTTGGAGGGGGGAAGCAGCTATCTTGTTGCATTACATTTATTTTAACCCAATTTCAACAGTATGCAAATCTTCCATCTCCTAGATTCGTATTAAGCATTACCATTCTTTTGTATGTATTGCATCTTGCACATTTCTATTTTAATATAGGACTGAAAAATAACAACAGCGATCTCGGAAACGTTTGTTAAGACAACTGAACTGCAACAGCAAGTTTTTAGTACTATAAAGCTACTACCATCACCATCAAGAAACCTGGATCTTCAGAATTACAAACTGAACCATACGAAAAATTGACCCTCTTAGCTTCGGTTAAAATATTTAGCATTACAGTTTCTCTCAAAGCTGGAAAGCACATTTGCAGAAAAGGACCTCAGGTTTCAGGTGGACACCAAGGTGAACATAAGCCAGCAACATGCCCTTGAGACAAACGAGGCCAACCATGTCCTGGCCTGCATTAGGAGAAAAGTTGCCAGCAGATCGAGGGAGGTGATCCTTCCCCTCTACTCAGCACTGGTGAGGGCACAGCTGGAGTGCTGTGTTCACCGCGGAGCTCCCCAGTACAAGAGCAATATGGAGCTACTGGAGGCAGTCCAGCGAAGGCCACCAAGATAATTACGGGACTGAGGCATCTGTCATATGAGGGAAGGCTAAGACAGCTGGGGCCATTTAACCTGGAGAAGACTCAACCTGGGGACATCTTATCAGTGTATATAAATACCTGAAGGGAGGGTGCTAAGAGGATGGAATCAGGCTCTTTTCAGTGGTGCCCAGTGACAGGACCAGAGGCAATGGGCACAAACTGAAACACAGGAGGTCCCATTTGAACATCAGGAACCACTTTTTCCACTGTGAGGGTGCCTGAGCACTGGCACAGGTTGCCCAGAGAGGTTGTGGAGTCTCCATCCTTGGAGATATTCAAAAGCTGCCTGCACAGTCCTGGGTAACCTGCTTTAGTCATCCCTCCGTAAGTAGGGTGGGGTGAACAAGATGACCTCCAGAGGTCCCTTCCAACCTCCATTATTCTGTGATTCCTTCTTTTATTTAATACCATACTTTGAAGCACAGCAACTTCAATAAAATACAACTTTATAAATATAACTAATATGGGTTAATTTATGAGAACTCATGATACTTTGAAGTAAGAGTTGTCACTGTACACAACTGCTATTTAAACACTTCTGACAAGGCTAAGGAAAAAAAAAGGCATTCTGAAAAGTCATCGACACCCACTGCTATGAAATTACACTATCTTTGCTGGCATGCAAGTAATGGCTCCAAGCTGATTTCCGAATGTGAACTGGTCATGGATCAAGGCTCTTTACCTTTGACTGGCACTTTACACACGTACTTTAACCCCTCCAACTTCTGGTGCAATATATTTATGTGTTTGTAGCCTCACCCAAAAAGCATACATGAACCACACTTGGCTTTTTATGGTTCTTACTATCCAAACCACTTAGCAGAAGATTTTACAATTCCCAGCTAGAGAAGTGCTCATGAGTATGTGCATGCCCAGAGTACCAAAAAGTAGTATCAGACAGCTGAGCTAAAGTCTATTTTACTTGCAGATAACTTTAAGTATTAACTCAATTTAGAGAAAAAAAAATTAATTTCACCAGTATCACATGAACATATTGGTACACTGCTGATGATATCAAGCCCTTTGTTACTAATGGTTTAGAGAATGACTGCCACAAAACATTAATGACTTATCTACAACAGAAGGAGATGCAAATATAGCACAAGTACTAAAGAAGATGTAATTTACATCAAGAAAACATATGACAGCATATCCCATTAATTTTTATGAAAAAGAAACTGTTGTATATATTTTTTTTCCCATAATAACAACTACTGCTTTGTACTTTGACAAAAAATCTGAATGGACATTCCTGCTCAAACAAAACAAAACAAAAATCTACTTACAGAAACCTGAACTACCAAGCAAAATGGCTTGAACCCAAAATGGCAGAAGGAAAAAGCTATGTGCGAAACTGTATTACGTAAGGAGGGGATAACTGGTATCCTGAAAAAGCCAAAACTACTTTATTACACAATTATTATTTAGCAGGAGAGGCTTGTAAAACAAGGTGTTTGACAGTGCACCTACAACTCAAAAGGGAAAATGAGACACAAATAAACAAGTGCCCAGCATGGGAAACTGTCAAAACAGTATATTGCTGTTATGAAGTGTTCTCCTGGACACAACACCAGAAAAAAAAGATTAAAAACAGCCGCACTAGAACCACATTCCTATTTGAATACAGACAACTTAAAATTTCTGGCCATGCAAAGTAACAATGCTGCAAATAAGAATGGCTACTATTGCAAGAGCTTTTGCAAAGCATAACAGCACATGAAGAATGAAGAAGCTGTTAAAGATTTGAAAACCATGAAAATTACAAAGTAGGTATTTGACAGTTGCGTGAATAACTTTTTAGCCGTGCTCCCCAGCACCTCCTCCTCTTTAATAATTGTAGCTAGTTTCTATTACTTCTGTATGTCACCCATGAGGATTGGTTAAATGAAGTAGTATTTTAGCAGTTTAAAGGAGATCACGACAGATACTTGGGTTCCACCTCTTTTAAAGAAACTGCCTTCTGGAAGCCTAAGTTTTCATAACAGTATGGATTTCGTAACACCATCCGGTCAAGGCGTATTACTTATCAAATACACAAGCAAATAAAAAACCCGGACAAATTTTTTTTTCTTTCTACCCTTCCCCGCAGAGTTAAAAAGAACCAAAGTAACATTCAGATATGGGTCCACAGGCACTGGATACATGGAGCAGAACTAAAAGAATAGTATATAGCATGTAGTACCCCTTTGTAAGAGTTGGTGAGATGAGCCAGACATGGAAGATGCTTTTTAATGACTTCCATAGCTTCCTGCTTAACAACAGAGGACTGCTGGTACCAGGGATTCCTGGATTAAATTCCACCCAGTTTTATTTAGGCAGATGGGATAACAGAATTGAGCTGTCAGATCCTGCTACTCATATGCCCCCCAAGTTTAATGGGCTTCCTCCAGAAAACCCTAAATTTGCTTCATTTTTACAAGCTGACAGCCACGAACTCCAGAAATATCCACTCTTCATCCCAGCCCAGCTTGTCCTTTCTCTATATAGTCTCATAGTTTTTTCTTCCTCCTTACCCCAGAATTTCTGAAGATCCAGAGGAATATCTTCACTCCATTTATAGCACAGAACTGTCTGTACCTCTTCTAATTTTGTGAAATCATTACTTGTTTCTTATCAAGTAGCAATCAAGCTACAGGGTACCGATGCCATGTATTAATTGTGACTTGCTCACCATGGAAACATGCAGATAAAGATGAAAAAGCCCACAAATAAAACAAGAGAATGAGTTAATTTTCTTATCTAAAAAAGTTACCATTTGTTTCCAAACTTGCAAAAATGGAGGCATATCTAAAGAAATGATGGAAGACAAGCTTTTAATTTTCTCCGGCACTTCAGCAAACTTAGGACAAGCACAAATTTGTAGCCTAAGGCAGATTCCACTGAAACTAAGACAGGCTGACACTTCCAATAAACATCCATCCAGTCTAGAAGGCATTTTTTGTTTTTAAATGAAGCTTACAGATTCA
Organism: Phaethon aethereus; assembly: GCF_964289735.1. NCBI lineage: Eukaryota > Metazoa > Chordata > Aves > Phaethontiformes > Phaethontidae > Phaethon > Phaethon aethereus. The sequence goes on along the minus strand of NC_138579.1, from coordinate 35,972,556 downwards.
GTTGTGCCTTTTATTTTCCTTGGAATCACAATGATTACTACAGTTTATGATACATAATTTCAGGAAAGTTTTTCAGGTAATAGCTATATCTGAGCAAGCCAGAATTCTCTCTTCTCTCAGGGCCATTTTCCTCCAGTCATATATTCACAAGTTCCTGAGCTTCACTCAAGTATGCAAGTACAATTAGATCACCCTCATAGTCATAACTATTCGTCATCTAGACATCAAGATTTAAGGATGGCAGGACTCTGGAGACCTTGTCAACAGGAGATATGAATGTATTAATCAACAAGTCATTTTGTAATGAAGTTCTTGACCACTAAAATAAGATGAAGGTAACTAATACATTGAAAAAAGGCTATAGTAAGATTCCTTATGAACACTTTTAGCTACTCTAAGAAGGTATGACAGGCTGTACTGAAAGTGTTACTTTCAAACAAGCACCTGTGTACCTTTTATTTCACTGCTCTTTGCATTTAAGAATAGTGCTCCACCAATGTCCAAAAAGTTACTATTCTCCTCCTAACATACCTAAGAACTTACTGAGCAAAAATAAAGGCCAAACGAAGTAGAACCTGCTATAGTTTCTCTAGAACACCAGAAAACATTGGCTCAGACTTTATGTTTACTATGTCTGAATTTCTTTCAGCTTGTCCTGGACTATACACTCTTTGGGACAGGGAGCATCTGTAATGAGCATAATTCAATAAAGACCTAAGTGCATGTTGGTATATAGAGCTTAGCTGGTGAGCTGCTACATACTCTTAGTCTTTTGGCAAAAAAATTTATGGGGGGAAAAAAAAAAAAAAATCATCGGTCCCACTGACTTTAGACTTTACTCACCTCATGCAACACTTTGTGGCAACACTTTGTGTTAGGTAGGCAACCACAAAATTTAAATTTTAGTTTTATGACATTAAATAAAATTTATAAAAGGTCCAGATTGTTCCTGGCATGCACTTCCCACTCAGCCTGCACAGAAAAGGAACAGAACCTGAAACCAAATAAGGCATAGCCACACTTATAAAAATAATCTTTCTTTAACTGTCTTGCTGAGCTGTGAGACTGTTAATGTTGTACATGAAATAGCATTTTAAAACTATGTGAATTAAAACTGCAGTATCATTAGTTGATATTGTTAAATCTAAAGCTTGTCTCAATATTTACATATTTACATATTTACATGGACATAGCTTTTCAAGGACTTTAGCCTCCCCATATGAAAGTGATCTCGCAAAGTAAATTATATTCTAGGAAAATCCCTAATGCTAAATTGTTCTTTTTAACATAATAAGAAAATAACAAACATCCAAAAGAATGTTTCAAACACACACAAATGGACAAATCATAAATGCCCACACTAACAAAACAGAAAGACTACAAGCCAAACTGCAAAATGCTTAACAACTAGCACCAAAATCAGAGTAAAAAAGAAAATCTGAATGAGCCTTAAGGAAGACAGGTTGTGAACTTACAGATCTATTTTAAAGGTCTATGTTCAGTGACTGAAAGGAAGTTATCATTCCCTTGCTATGCAGCACCCCACTTTGTGGTTTGAATCAGTCTTTTTATAGTTTTAACAAACCAGGAATATTTGTGATAGAGGAAATAAACTGAGACACACAAGTGAAAGACAAATGCAAAGACTTCTGTTACAATAATCCATCAAAGGAGAAGAAACAAAAGATTAACAAGATGATACAAAATGTTTTAGTAGTATGCCCTTCATATTTGAAATACGTCAGCATGAACAATGTGACTTACATAGTCAATATATAAGTGTATGATCTATGTTTGATAATCTCAGTAATAATTAGCATCCTAGCCAGTCTCAAGTATAGAAATAAGTGATTCACAAGTCCTAAGGTCAGAGTACATAGGAATGTTAATAATGCATCAAAAAAGTGTAACTAAGCCTTGTGTAACTACATTCCCTGCTCTAACCACTGCTAAAGTAATACTTTTCACAAGTTTCTACAAAAAACTGTAAGGAATACATGGGTCATGCATGTACATAAGAGTAAAACAGAACACTGAAAGGCCTCTCAGTTCGAAAGAAAGATTATTTAAGTTGTATTATATACTGCTGTTCCAGGAGAAAAATTTAGAAACTTGTAACCAACTGCACAGAAAAAGAGTAAGTATACATGCATTCCCCCCTGCCAATATGTAACAAAGTAAGAATACATTCACACTTTGTAGGTATTAGCTAGTCATGAGAATTCCTGCAACAATAAATTTCTCAGTCTACTCAGCAACTGAAAAGGGATCCACCAGCTACATTTTCCTTGTTTTGGCAACGACAGAGTCCTAAACAAAAAATTACAACACTGAGATCACGAGATGATTTAGTGTTATGATTACATCTCGTTGCTTCCTCTTTGGACTTTTCAAAACCATTAATACCATTAGAAGTTATGGTTCTGGGGTGGGACTTCACCATAAGGAGGAAGTTCTGAAAAGGGTGCTGGAGATAGCGAAGTCAAACTGCACAAAATATATATAACTAGAATATCAAGTAAGCAAGTGCAACATGACACAATGCAAGTGCAAAACAGTTTTTGGACAATAGATTCCAAGCAAGGAGTAAAAGAAAGGTCTGTCTGCTCCAGTCAGTCTATGAGACAAAAGTGTCATGTAGGAACAACTAGGCAGATTTTTTTTTTTTTCTTTTGGTGCACCTCAGACATCTATGTTGCAGTTTTACCAGACAAAACAGATTGCTATCCACCCTAAATATGTTTTAAGGAGCTATATGCCACTTGTATTACACAGAATATGGTATAATAAAATAGTTTATAAAATACAGTATAGAGTACAAAACTCAAAAATCTTACTAAGTCCATGAGATACACATTGAACCGTTCCACAAATATTTGTGTTCTTGTATTTAATGGCACTGAAAATGAATCCTGACTGCATAATTGAAGAAATACAAACAGAAAATTAAGTATCTCTGCTTAGAGAGACAGAAGACGACATTATATATTCAATAACTACAAGGAAAAATTAAACTGGTGAAATGGACAAATAGGTGTCAATGGTGAAGATCAAACTCAAGAAACAGGAAGTTAAATTTGGCTGTTTCATTTGTACCCATGTGTTTTGTTATGGACTTTTATTCCAGCAACAGAAGGACCTTCTCTATTCATATCCCAAGCACAGGGCCTACTATTAAAATGGTAATTACAAAGAATTTTCACTTACTATAAATAAAGATGAATTTTGAGAACTTTTATCTGCAATGAGACTGTCCAAATAATCCCATTAAACCAGAAGTCATTAACTGCTTTATTAGCTAAAGAAAGGCAATCAGTATTTTATTATGCATCCTGAAAAGCAAGGTCAAAAGACTAATAACATATTACAAGTAACTTCTTTAGCTAACAAATAATCTCAAATTTTTGAGACAAAATTTTCACTATTTAGGAATTTAAGCAATTAAAAATTTGGGGAATTTAAGTAATTAGAATACTGTCTGTATCATAAAAGTTCATCTGACAGAATTCTGTAGACTGTTCACAGCCCAATATTGGGAACGCATTCATCACATGTAAGCTTTACAAACATGATGTACAATAGTGTCTTTGAGGGCCCTGTTTCTTGAATTTGGTTGCTCAAACATCAAAAAGTTATTGTGTTTGAAGAGAAGAAAGAATATTCCCTAGTCATGCAGTAATTCCTAGACAGAATTAATTTGCCTGTAATTTTTATCCATTCATCCCACTGGTATTAAAGAATATTATTATTTTTAAAAACTTATTGACTAAAAGAAAAATCAAGAAAGAAGTGATCGTCTGAGTCAAAGGATTCTACAGCCGTCACTCTGCAATTTTAACTACCTGATGACTAAAGTAACTCATCCTCGTTTTCTTCATCCATATGTTGATTGCGAAGTGTTGTGTGACTGGTACTCAACATAACCATCTATTTGAGGCATTTTCACAAAAGACTGAATAAAACACCAATATTGACTATTCCACATAAAAAGCTGATGTTTAAAGAAAAACAGCTGACACAGTTGTTTCTTTAGGAAGCACAAAAAAGAAAAGATTGCCCAAGAGTTATTTAAGGGGAAGAAAGGGGAGCTAAAAATGCCAGAACTCAAGTAACAAAAATGAAGTAATAGATATTTCAAAAGTCAGTGACATGAAAAGACCAGGGGGGAGGAATACTGCTTGCATAAATTCTTCCCTACCAACTACCAAGTAAATAACATTAAAAAAAAAAAAAAAAAAGAGAGAGAAAAACACAAGGTGGGGAGGGGGAAGGAGGAGGAATAGGAAACAGAGAAAAAACAGGATCTCCTTTTCCCAAACAAGAAGCAGACACATGAGGAAAAACTGGGTGCCCTTCTTCAATGCATGCAGCACGAAGTATTTCATTTTAACTGTATCAGAGAAGCATAATCACAAATCGCAAAAGCACATCATTGTTCAGCAGGCAATTCTTACGCTGAACAGTGATACATATTCTTATGTTGACCTTTGGGCTGAGGTCAACTGTACGAGGTTTACTAAGGCCAAGTGCTGGGTCCTGCACTTGGGTCACAACAACCCCATGCAATGCTTGGGGAGGAGTGGCTGGAGAGCTGCCCAGTGGGAAAGCACCTGGGGGTGCTGGTTGAGAGCCGGCTGAATATGAGCCAGCAGTATGCCCAGGTGGCCAAGAAGGCCAACAGCATCCTGGCCTGTATCAGAACTAGTGTGGCCAGCAGGAGTAGGGAAGTGATCGTGCCCCTGTACTCGGCACTGGTGAGGCTGCACCTTGAATACTGTGTTCAGTTTTGGGCCCCTCACTACAAGAAGGATGCTGAGGTGCTGGAGCATGTCCAGAGAAGGGCAACGAAGCTGCTGAGGAGGCTGGAGAACAAGTCTTATGAGGAGCAGCTGAGGGAACTGCGGTTGTTCAGTCTGCAGAAGAGGAGGCTGAGGGGAGACCTTATCACTCTCTACAACTACCTGAAAGGGGGTTGTGGTGAGGCGGGTGTTGGTCTCCTCTCCCAAGTAACTAGCAACAGGACAAGAGGAAATGGCCTCAAGTTGTGCCAGGGGAGGTTTGGATTGGATATTAGGAAAAATGTCTTTACTGAGAGGGCGTCAAACATTGGAACAAGCTGCCCAGGGAGGTGGTGGAGTCACCATCACTGAAGTATTCAAAAAACGTGTGGACGTGGCACTTCAGGACATGGTTTAGTGGGCATGGTGGTGTTGGGTTGATGGTTGGACTTGATGATCTTAAAGGTCTTTTCCAACCTTAATGATTCTGTGAGTCTTATGCTATGGCTTTCTATTAATGCAGAAAAAAAAAAATCAGTGTATTAAATCAGTAATCATCTGCATTAAATTAATGCAGGAAAAAAGTCAGTGTATTAAAGGGAAGTATAAAATCTTGTAGCTAAATCTAAACTAGTAAAAATTTGGTTAGATTGGTTACACTAAATAATCCCACAGTAAAATATTTAAATTTTTCATTTATAACTGTATATGGATTAAATAATTTCCAGCCAATACAAGCTATTGTATTACAACCTATATCATATTAATAGTTTTAAATAGCACAGGTGGAAAACTGCTAGGGATCACAGAGTGGAAAGAAAGGCTCCAAGAAGCATTTGCACAGTTAGCAAGCAGACAGATGAAAATGCACAGCAATCAGATTTCTTATCTTTCCTGTAACCACTTTCTGCATCCTGATTTCATGAGGTCCTTCAACAGAGACTGGTAAGAGAATATAAAACTACTCATAGTCCTACACTATCTTCTACTAACAAGTCCAAGGCAACTTTCATACCTGCACTACCATTATTGTTATAAGCTTTTTAAAGCAATATGATTTGGCACTGTTGCCAGAAGCACTCTCCATCCTTCTATTGCCCTGATCATTTATTCCTGCCATGCACTTTCTCCATGGCTTCTGCAACTTTGCAGCGATCAACACTGGGAAGCTGATGTGAATCAAGAGTAATCCAGAAGAAAGGTTACCCTCAATCCAAAACAATCATCCAACCTTAATCAGTAAATGACTGGTTTCGGGCACAAGGCTCTCTCCTGACTGCTCAAAGTGGTTCTATAGGTACAATACTTCAACACAAGTCCCAAAACAGTGTCTGAACATGTGTATGAGTGTTTGCTTCACTGTCAGCAACTACTGCCAAACTCTCATTCATTTAAGTCTGTATGGACCAGGAAAAGAAGGGGTGAGTAACATTACAGCCCAGTTGGAGCTTGAATGCTTCTCTGCATTATATATGTATTTTGAGATTAAGCCACAACTAGCAGTACAAGCACCTAGATTTAAGCCACAGTGTCTGGCATATTTGATCTCTTTCTGCAGTATCAATATAACTTAAGTCTTAGATTTTCCTTTTTTTTTTTTTTGCTTCATGCGTGTGGAATCATGAGCACCAAACATGTAACAAAACTATGAATAGTTTTCTTCCTCCCAAGAAACATAACGTTTTCTTTCTCTAAATTCTTATTGTGAGGGGTTTTGGCCCTCTTTGTATTTCATAAATCCCAGTTTACATGCTAACAAAACAAACTGAATTTCCTTTATGTAATGACCGAATACACAAAGGGAAAGCCCTCTTGATTCCAGAAGATACAAGGGGATTAACTCTGGTAGCAGAGAAAACAGATATTCTGAACACTGCAAAAAGTTTATCCCACAATGTGGTGAAAACTGAGATGCAGAGAAACCACAATTTTCAAGAAATACAACTGAAAATACATCACAATATGAGAATAAATTATAAGAACATGTAACCTGCATGTAGCTTTTAATTTTGGTATCATTAATCTACGGAAAATTTGGTATTTTCAACATGGAGATAGAAGAAATGAGCACTATCTTCCTGCAGATTAAAACATTGATACAGCATATCCTGCCAAACTTTTACTCATAAAACAATAATTTTACAATAAAGTAACACTAAAGATTGTAGTCTGACTGTATGAATTTAGAAGTCTGAATGCAAACTGTAATAAGACTCAGCAAGGGTTAAGAGTACTCAGTCTGGATCTTTTTACTGGAAAGGAGTTATAGCAACCTGTATTTGGAATAAGTTTAATATATACCAAACAAATGTGATTTGTCTGACGTGATTCATGAGCTCATCTTCACTGATGCACAGTCACCAATATTCACGGAAATATCACCCAAAAAAGGTTTTAAAATAGAAAAGTAGCCTTTAAGAACAACCTAGAAAAATTCATCTGACAACTGAACCTTTTCTGCTAAAAATACTTATTCATTTTGAAGAATAACAAAAATTGATGAAGCAACTATATCATTAAGTAACTACTTGTAATGGAGACTCTTTAAATGTTAATTGAGACTAGTCAATTTACGGGTACAACACATTTTCCAAACTGCAGTACGACTGGCATCATGAACCACTGTTGCTTGCTACCACTTTTTTTTTTTTTTTTTTTTTTTTGCTTTGTTTAGTTTGTGCTTCTGCATTATTATGCCAAGCACATAAGGGAGAGAAAATACAAATCTCCCCCCTTCAAAAGAGGAAGAAGAAGAAAAAAATACATGTAAACCCTTCAAGTTTTGCAGCTATTCGTCCTTTAATAAGGATCATTATTTACAGAAGGTTATTCAGTATTTGTTGAGAATGCAGGGAAAACACAAAATCCATGAATTTCAAGCTTTAAACACTGGGTTCCAATACACTGGCACTCAGAAGAAAAACAGCTTCCAGATTATACTCATGCAAGCATGATGACACAGACGATGCATCTCCACAAGACAAATTGAAGGGTGATGCTCCATTGAACAGTTATATGATAGGAGTACAGTATACTATGCATAGCACATAAATGCTACATAGATCTCTCTATGCTTTGTGAGCTCCTTATTAATTGCAAGGTTTTATTCACAGGAGATGCCTAAACAGTCATACATGCAGAGTTCTACCAGTGATTCAGCATCTGTAGGTCTGCAGAAAAAATTATTTGGTATTGTGGGATAATGGGAAGGCAACTAAACCTACTCACCTAAATCCAGCCTGAATCCCTACCCCCTCATCCTCCTCCAGACGTGGGGCACAATTCTGCTACTTCCTTTGTGTTAACTCAAAACAGTATGCAACTGTGAAGTGAGCTGGCTGTGCAACCGAAACAGAAAATCAATCATCCCCAAAAAATCGTTCTTAAAAATCAGTGCCCCAAACCACCCGCAGTCACATGCCCCTTAGATCTAAGGCCAAGGCTTTATAGGTGAATCCAAACTATCCCTTTCAGTGGCAGCCTAAAACTATACTTCAGCATTAGAAATGCAGATTTACATAATTATTTAAAGACTTATCTAAACTATTAATTGGGGGAGGATTTCTGTATAAATTCATCTTCAATACAGAGGAAAGCTATAAAAAGTTGTATGTCTAGTCCATACACAAATTTTAGTTCTAAATAGCTCGGTTTTTTGTTTGTCTGCTTAGTTTACTGCTTTCACTCTGGTTTAAATCGGTCTGAAACTGATGACCAATAACGTAGCTGTTTGTCCAACATAAAAATACATTTGTTCCTCCTGTACTATATGAGAACAAATAGAAAAAATTACCCCTTTGCTTTAAGAGACCCAGAAACCAAGAAAAAGTTTCTGTTGCATTTGATATATTTCAGTCACTGTAGATCTATTATATACACACTTCCACCACCAGGTGTGAATCTCAGGCAAGTCTCATTCAGTCAGGATACTGCTACACTAGTGTCTTCCAGATATAGCCAGTAGTGCTCACATTCAGATGTACATAAAGTTTGAAAAAAATAGAGATCAAAAACAAAAAAAAAATCAAGCCATGATTAACTTCACACAACTAGAAGCTGAGTGCATGACAGCCTTGTTTTGTTTGGTATGAAATACTTTTATCATTTTAATTTGAAATTAGCCGTATAAGTCTATTTATTTATGCATTTAACTCTTGATCCTCATGTTCCAGCTTCCTGAGCAGCAGTTACATGGTTAACACCCAACGCCTATTAGAATAAACTTCTGGTGGGAAGTGCTAAGAATTCACCCTGCTGCCTACAGATCTATCCAGAAATCTGTTCTCACTCCTACTTCCTCCTGTCTGTTCCTTTCTGAAACAGCAGTAGGGGGGTTGAGAATTTGCCTTTCCTCTACTGGATCACAGTTGTGTACATGAACTATACCGGACCATCTGGCAATCTCTTTCAATTCCTAAGAGTCAAAACAAGCTCCCTACCAACCCAATCCAAAGAGATCCAGGTAAGAGAGAAAGCCTACAGATACCAGTGTTCACATCTCTGTATTCACAGAGACCAGTTACTAAAATCTGCCAATATATTAAAGTAACAAGTGAGAACTATAAAAAAGTGATGCTTCAAGGGTAAGAGCAGTCCTGTCCATACTCACACAAGCATTTACAGAGCGCTCCAGTTTCTCTCTCCATCATACACAAAACTAGCCAGCTGCCTGTGTGCAACTTCAGGTAGTCTGAAGAAAAACCAAAGACTCAGATGCATTATTCAGCATGGAGGAAGGCTTTGACATAAAGAAAAAACTACTGTATTGAAGGAAACCCAGTGCCTATTTAATAAGCAATGCATGCAGAAGATGAGCCTACTTGCAAGAGAATGAAACTGAAGAGGAGAAAGGTTGAAAGCTGAAAAGAAACCTCCGGCACTGTTTGGAAGCTGCCAGGCAGAGGCAGGTCAACCAGAAATGTAGTTGGAGATGGATTTCCCTTTCATGAGGGGTAAACATTAAAGTTTTATTGAACACCAAAGTGCAAAAATCCAATAGGAAAACAACACCCAGACACAGGACCTCAGGAGAAATTCCACTACTGGCTCTCAGCAAAGAGCAGGTAAGTTTCTCACAAGGGCCCAACCTTTGGACACATGAAGTGGTGTTTAGCTCTTTGGTAACACCAGTATTGTCTGATCAAATACACTGGAATAGGATCTTGCTCATATCCTTTTCTGGAAAGTTAAAAGAGATTTTTACAGAGACTTTATTTTCCATCTTACAAAATAATCATTGCATTCTACAACAGCTTTTAGCCCAGCAACCAAGTTCTTGTGTAAAACAGTACAAAATTTTGTCTACATTTCCATACTAAGTTTTAGGGAACACAACTTACATGAACATGCAAGGAACCGACTTGACAGAAAATAGCTCCCTCAGCTGGAGCCGCATAATTTTTACTTTTTAGTTTAGTTCAACTAGTAGAATCATTAAGTATGTAACTAACTGTCGTGGTTTAGCCCCAGCCGGCAACTAAGCACCACGCAGCCGCTCGCTCACTCTCCCTCCCACAGTGAGACGGGGGAGAGAATTAGGAAAAACCTCGTGGGTTGAGATAAACACGGTTTAATAGGACAGAAAGAAAGAAGGGAACAATAATGATAATACCAACAAAGGAATGTATAAGAACAAGTGATGCCCAATACAGAAATTGCTCACCACCCCGTGATTGACAGCCCGTCCCCGAGCAGCGATTTCCGCCCCCCCGGCCAACTCCAGTTTATGTACTGGGCATGACGTCGTATGGTAGGGAATATCTCTTTGGCCAGTCTGGGTCAGCTGTCCCGGCTGTGTCCCCTCCCAGCTCCCCGTGCACCCCCAGCCTGCTCGCTGGCAGGCCAGCACAAGAAGTTGGACTGTCCTTGACGGCTCAGCAACAACCCAAAACATCAGCACATTATCAACAGTTCCTCATCCCAAATCCAAAACACAGTCTCACACTAGCTTCTGTGAGGAAAACCAGCTCTATCCTGGCTGAAACCAGGACACTAACTAATTTTTGTATAACACCACAGTAACCTAATTTTCTTATTTTAACTTTACCGTTCATTACTATGTTCCGAAGTTCTTTACTACCACATACACAGTTTATTGAGAATAGCAAGAAGCAACTACATCAGAGGGAGAAGGGAGCAAACTGAAAGCAGCGTAAGGTGTTGCCCATTACCTGCCCTACAGAAACACCAAAAATGCCAGAGACAGACAACTGCCAACTAGCTGCAGATATATCCAGGATCTGCCTATATGAAAACACAACTACAATAAAAATCAAAACTAGACTACAGTTTGCCATTGCATCATTTCTTCAACTTTAAGATTGTACAGAATGTGGAGACAGACATGGGCCATAGAGGATAAGATTGAATAATAGTCTGTCTTCAATTTATAGGTGTTAACACACCTGTAATCTGCAACCACAGATCCATGGCATTTGATATACTAATATCAGAAGTGTTATTGTAAAGAACCATTCACTCTTCATGTTAAGGTTAAATATTCATCCCTCTCAATTTAAGCAATTTGAACATTTCTCTCCATCCACATTTCATTAAAAAAAAAGGACATAAGCAATTAAAGAAATGAGGAATGAGGTGGCCAAGAGATTTTAACAAAATCTGTAAGGACTAAGCTAAGCACTAAACTGAGAGGAAGGCTGACCACAGCTGTATTTGCCTTAGAAAAAGTCATCCTTTACTGAAACACTGTTCTAGACATGACTAAAAATTGCCACTTCCAGAATAACAAAGAAAAAAAATCTTCTTTTCATTGATAAGCAGCTATGAAAAGAAGGCACCTTTGTATTTTCTTCATTCTGTTTTATGTCATAATTGCATGTTATTAAGATTAAGCATCAAAAAAACCTTAAGGGTTCAAATGTTAGTGTGAAAAAGTTGAAGGGTTATAACTCTCCCTCACTTAAACCTTACAATGAACACTAGCAAGAGGATATCAAAGGTGCCACAAGCCCATCACATTTTCAACCTTCAGAAGACAGCTATAAAAACCAACAAAATCACAAAAACCCAAACAAACCCAACTTTGAAAGAAACTTCAAAATCCATGTTTAACAGCAATGAGTTACAACACTAAATAGTCTAAAACTTAAAATACTAAATCTTAGAAGTCCTACAGGGTGATACAGATTTCAGAAAGCTCATGGAGCCTCTTTAGGAACACAGTTCTCTAATTCATGCCACAATAATTTAAAGTTTAGTTAGTGTCAAGCACTATTATTTCTTAAGGTTTTTTCTCAGACGGATTATATGTCAACTAGATTTAACCCCAGAGATGTAACATGATCTTATAATAGTTATGACTAAATTACAAGTTCTAAAGTAGACAGCCATCAAAGTAAGGAGAACAGGCAATCGTGGATTCAGGAAATGTATATTCCCCCATAGTCAGCTAATGGCAACTTTAATAGGATGTGATGGATTTTTCTCCACCAGGAGAAACTACTGCCTGCATTTCTGCTTCAACGACCCACGCCAGCTGACTAATGGAGTTATATTTTTGTCTCGTATGAGGACGGTTACTTGCCCATCCTCTAGCCGTTGCAGAATGAAACATTAACAGCAGCTGTGGGGCGAACAGAAAAGCTGCTCTATTTGGTAGCCAAGATCCAAAGTACAGGCCTTTCCCCTCAAACAGTGGAGCTCATTTTCTGTCACAGGGTGATGAAAAGACACAACACAGAACAAGGCCACTTTTAGGGCTTAAAGTAGCTAACTGAAGATACTTTTAAGGAGTAATAAATCTTCATGGGGAGGAAAAGTAAAGGATTCATAGAAATTAAAAATAGGACTGACAGATAAGAGCCCTTGGGAGCTTAGAAGTTGTTGGAAAGACGTACCAGTGGATCAAAACAGATTTCGTAAAACAACACTTACCAAATACTACTAAACGTAAAAACTCTTTATCTTGGCATAACAACAATCCTAATTGTAACAGACCAATCCTAAAGAAACACTTCTGCCACACCACTGAATAACCAGCATGTTCCTGCAACTAGAAACATCTTTCTATGCAAGTGCTTGAGTTTCAGTCCAGCAAAAATTTAAATATATCACTCTGAGTAGACCTACAGATCTCCATGGTAGTCTGTAGAGTTTATCACACACATAAAAGCTAACACATAAGTCTTGCAGGATAATTGCTTTTGGCAGAATATAAATAACATTGTTCTAATGTGTTTCAGCATCACAGTCTCCTACCTTAAGAACCAGGCATTCTGGTGAAGCCTGTCGTTCTTCATATAAAGAGTGGCAGCTGCATAGTCCACAGAGACATTTAAACTTCTCTTTGCATTTTCTTTAAAGTTTCAGAATAGTATTTGGGGATTCTTTAAAAGTAGGAAGAAAGCTAACAGGTGAAGCTGATAAAAATTGCCTAGAAATGCTTTCTTACTAGTGCCATGGATACCACTGGCAGGACTTGAAGAAATTCTTAGACAAACTATCTACAGCTTCCAACACTTCCAAACAGTACATCAGTTAGGCTGTGCAGTTTACTACGTATTTTTCCAGAACCCAATGCACTGTGTGACAGGGGAATAACTCAATGTGAGAAGCAGGCATAATAAAGGACTCTAATACTCACTGTACTATACTTCAATTAAAAAGCTTAAAAATCTGCTACAAGAAGAAATTTCAAATAGCAAGACAGGCATTTGAAATAATTTTAGAAACTTAATGCCAGTAGTTTGCCTAATTGACTTTTAAATGCATACCTAAAACTAGACCTTAGATTTCTCTCCTTGTCAGTCGTCTTTATCTTTTCAGCATTGTCTTAGTGTCTCTATTGCCTTTCATTTTAACTTCTAGCAAGGAAAAACTTGAGCAAAGAAAGGGAACTTTGGCAACTGTCAATGCCATTGAGAATTAAAAGAATGGTATATATCACCTCCTGCAGCCACTACTGCTTCTGTGAGCCCCAGCTGGAACAGCAGATCTGCCTTGGCAGAAGGCCCCGCTCTAATAAGTGTAAAGGAATTAATTATTTTGTAGACATAGGTAGCTCTTGCAACAGGTTTACTTTTGCCCTTCCATTCCCTGCCCCCCCCTTTTCATTTACTACCTTCATCTCTCTAATCCCACCTTGAAAAAACAAGACAGTTTCACTGATGATACATCATCAAGATTTTACAGCTCAGAAAACGTTGCATGCAACAAGAACAGCCCAGGTATAATTTACTTCTAAGAAATTGTCTACAAGAAGTCCAACAACATTAACAGCAATGAGGGGGAAAGAGCAATTTAAAATACTCAGCAGCTCTCTCAAACCCATATGATTTCACATCCACAGGTTGTATTGCTTTGGCCCAAATAACCAGTTGGAAATTCCTTGCGTTCAGTTGATTTCTATTAAGCACATTTTGCTTTGTGTACAAAAATGACAGACAGACCTACAAGTAAATGGAGAACACAGATAAATTTTGAAGCATTTACCTAACTTTAAATCAACAAATCCTTTGTTTGCACCTCAGAGGTATCTAGTGTAAAGCAGCATCTTTAAAAAAACAGCACTTTCCAAGTATTAATTAGCCAGCTCTAACTGAATGGAGACTGAAGGAAGGCAACACAGGTGATCCTCTCCCCAGTTCTTGAGGTCCTTGTTCAAGGCGAAAGACCAAGAGCACCAGCACCTCCCAATCCCCTTTCTCATTCTGCTAAAACACTACTTTAGTATCAGAAAGCAAGCAGTTGACACTGACATGAGCATAAATTCAATGCATTTCCTAACAAAACTTAAGTTTTTCCCTAGGAACACCATGCTTACTCTTTTATCTCATCACCTTATTCACATGGTTCTTGTGCGACAAACTATTTCAAGAAAAGAAATACCCATGCAGCACACAATGCTCTGAAATACTCCATTTTAGATACTAAGAACTATTTTCAAGTTCTAACATGCAAACATGAACAGCAAACTATACCAAAAGACTAAAACTGAATAATCCGGCATAGCAATTTCAATTTGCCTCTGCTTCTGAATGCCTGAAAACACAACACTTGTATTAAGAACAGACAAGCCATCCAAAATTAAATTGCTGCAGTAAAATGAAGTCCTACCATACAACCATAAGGTAAAGTTTTCCACCAAAGAATCAAGGAAAAGAAAAATATATTTCAGCTCAAACTTCCTGATGAGGAAACAGATGCATATGGAATTTAACCAAGTATAACATGTGGAAAAGTCAGAGAAAGGATGTCAACAAGAATTTTAGCCAGATCCCTTATGGCAATTCTTATGTTTTTACATAAAGCATTAACACCTTAAAGTAATAGCAGCATTAAGATCTTAAGATAAAAAAATATAGTACTAAATCATTATTAATTGGTGATATCCTTGGAACACTTTGTGCAGATATTAATTGCATTTCTGAAGATCTTCAACATCTCAGTTATCAAGTTTCTTGAACATATTCCAATCTCCCAGAAAGGAGAAACTGTAGCTGACCCTTTTGTAGTTTTCAGGTAGTTCTGAACTATCATCTGCCTTGTCACAAAAACTTCCCCAAACCATTTCCATACACAGACTGCTTTACTATTAAAAAGCAAACAAGTAAGCAGTTAAGTTCAGTAGATTTTAAATAAATCTACTCCCACTCTCCCTCATTAACTGATCTCAACTGTAAATTTGCTTTAGATGCTTTAAGAGGTGGCTATTAACTACATAGAGACAAAGTTATTTTGTGTGTCAAAATGACAGCATTGGTGCTATTTGTTTAGTGAAACGGGATTTGTCAGTGTTGGTAAAATGCAGGGCATTAATGGAATTCTTTTTATTTCTATTTTGAATGGATTGTGTACTTATGCAACTTTAGCTTATTCTGAAACACTTCACAGGTTGACAGAAAGGCCCTGGAGGGGAAAAAAAAAAAAACACACCACCAAAAATCATTCTGAAGAGGTATTTCAAATTATATAAATTCAAATTATATAAATAGCCTATCAAAAACCATTAAGACAACCACACCCATAGCACATATCAGTTATCTTTTCCAACCTTAATGATACTATGAAAACTTCATACCATTTGGGGGAGCGGACATTTAAAAAGAAGTTCAGATTTACATATCTTAAAAACACACACAGAATTACGAAGATTTGCTTGTGAGTACCCTTTTCTGTGTAGTTTTACACAGGAAAATCAACTTCCAGACCTTCAGAGTTACAGACAGATAATTTCATGCAATCCCAAATAGTATCATTAATATAGATTTCAACTGAATTCCTATGGATCCTGGAACCTCAAATTGGTACTAGCCTCAACCACCAGACTGGGCAACTACTGCTGCAAGGCTATGTATTGAAATGAATAAAGCACACGTAGAACATTTGCCTTTGTGAAGGAAATGGTATATAATGGAGCTCAAGAGACTGAAGATGAATGAACAGAAGTTTTATCATTAAGAAGAAACAAACCTTTTAAAAAAATAATAGACAGAAGTAATAGATAATCCTTCCTACTTCTGCTGTCAGATATTAGAACAATTTTTGATCACGCTCTCTATGGAAGTTAAAGGCATACAAATACTACTTGGTTATTTAAACCTTCAGCAGTATCAATCTCAGCTTCTTGTGATCTACCGGACTAATGAATGAAGAAAGGGTTAGGCCAAAAGAACCTCCTACTTTTTGACCAGTATTGTTATTGCCAAAGGACATATCCCAAAGTCAAACAGAAGCAATTCCTGACAAAATTATTTGCTGAGCTATAATAAGAACTCATGGTGGAGAAAAGCAAAAATAGTCCTTTAGAGAACATCATTTTCCAGTGTAAATAAAGACAACAGAAACTGCATCCTCCTGAAAACACGATACAACCAAACTGATTTTCTTGATTAATGATAAAAGCTTCAACAGCATCTTTCAATTTAACTGTTAAGACAACATTTCTCAGGAATGAAAGATACCATTTTATTGCATAAACAAAATAAGGGAATATTTGTCTCTGCGGAGGAATACCAAAACTACAAAAAAAATCCCCTCTCAGCAAATATACCTTAAATCATAGATATTAATGCTGTAACTGGGAAATGACAGTTACGCTTTCTCCACTGTAAAATACCTAACTATAAGTTAGACAAGAAACAAAAAATGTAGAAAGCAGATCCTTTCTACTATAGGATACTATGATTTCTGCACTGATTCTAATTGCCTTGGAAACAAACGGTGAAGTAACCTCAGAGAAGCTGGCCAAAATTATTCTTGCCCTTGAGACACGACACTTGTTCCTTCATTTGACATGTGAAAGTTAATTAGGATATCTCTTGCAACTTCTCTATTGAAATGACCTTCTACTGAAGCACATGGCAGAGATTTGGATCATCATGCCTTATTTGGGACAATACATTGATCAAAGCTCATTGTTTGCACCCTCCAGCTGGAAGGAGCATGAGGACCTTAAAGCTTACTTAAAGCTTCATCTGTTGAGTTTCAGATGTGGGGATCAAGCTCATGCAGCACAGATTTGCCAAAAGATTGAAAAGCCAATCCTATACCTGCTCAGGCCTAAAAAACCAGCTGAACTAACAGATTTTGTAAATCTCCAGTTATTCCAGAAGTCTAATCCATATATTTTGATTTTGTTCAGAAAAGAAGCTATACATACAACGGTAGTTCTACTTCAGAAAGATTTGTTCGCAAACATCAAAAAAGTTGAATTTTCTGTAGTGAAGTCACTCAACATTGATTTTGAACGTTTCTATAACATCTTCTCCTTTCACTGCTGAAAAGAGGATAGCCTGTGGGAAGCATTCTGTCTTTCTACAGCAAAGGAACACATGTTTTTATTTGGGTTATGTTTTTGTTGTCCCAGAGTGGCAAAAAACAGGCTTCTTGCTAGCATTGCTCAAGGGTAAAACTCTGGCATTAAGACCTGTAAGGGTGCTCAGTGGGCCAGTCAAAATGTCTCAAAGAGAGGCTAACCAGTGTCTTATTTTCCAGAGAAGCTTTTCAGAATAAGCTGTATGAGAACAGTAATACAGAGAAATGCTCAGAAAAATGCATCCTAAAATGCTAAAAACAAAACAAATCTTACAGGGATGGATCTTCTAAAAGCCAACACGCTCCAAAACACAGAAAGATATGCCACTTTCAGCAGTAAAAAAAAAAAACAATAAACCACAAACAAACACCCCCCCCCAACAAATAACTAATGCAAGAAAACTGCAGTTTTAAAAAGGTAGAACAGAGAAGGAAAGAGAGGGGAGAACCTGAAAAGCTCCTCATTAGACAGCTAAGCTTATCAGTTTTCCTGTAGTTAACCACAACTTACTCCAGAAGACAGACAATAAAAGGCTCCCACAGGAAATTACACCATACTGAACTATAGCATTCTAAATGTCTTGTTCTGGAATAGCTTCCTTGAACAGACCTGTTCTTCATCCAGAATCCAATTAATATATGAAGAGGAGCTCATGTTTTCTACCTTGCTTCAGAAGAATGAATGTGGACACATTCTCCCTCTCCAGGATTTGCAGGCAACCATAACAGAGAAATTAAAGGTAGTGAATTCCTGCACTGTCAATCTAGGGAGTTCAAGGAGAAACAAAACTGGTTTTGTACCAGTGACAAATACACAACATGCTTGCACAAGCATCTCCTTTACACCGTGCAGAGCACCCTAAGTATATGATGTAAGATACTTAAAAGCATGTGATAAGGCAACACTACTTCAGCTTCTTCTGAAACTGTTTCCAAAAAGTCCTCTTCACCCCCCAAACAACCTGAAAACAGAGAAGCATCTAATCCCATAACAAGATTCCCTCAGCCCGCCTGTAGCCAAAAGGCTGGGGTGGAGGTATGGTCACCAACTCAATTTTCAGTGCCCCAGGCAACTGCTTAACTGATTTCTGCAAATCCTCCATTACCTAACCTGGGGTTGTTAACATGCACGATTCTTTTCCATCACCATAGTAACAAAGCACGTACCTTTTAAGGTGCGTATGGGGGCTCTCCTAGAGGATGTGCCAGGTTGAATACAACTAAGACAATATAAGATATTTTAAGCTAGACCTGTTCAGTACAAATACAGAAAGCATGGAAGTACTGTGCTAGAGATCATCACGGGACTGTTGAAGCAGTGGTTACACATCCATTAAAAAGTTTTCTGGAGGCTTAAAGTAGTAGAAGATGAAGCAAGATTCTCAGGACATTTATGGGCCTTAATGCATAAAAAACAGCTGTGTAGTAACAGCCTGATTTTAGACACTCTCTCTAACTTCTTCAGGAACCACAGAACAGAACATAGTAAAAACATTTAAGAACAATACTCTTTACCTACCAGTTGCCAAAAAAAGAGCTGGGAAAAAGGATCTAATTACAAGGACGTATGTACTGATTAAGAAATGACAAGCACACGGCATTTTTGTTTCGATGAGAGCTGCAAGCACTTTGCACTTACACACCTGAAGTATGACACTGCTCCTCTAGAATACACTAGTGACACCACAGAAACCAGGCTTACTGGTAATCCTTATGTTAGGTGCCTCCACAGCAAACATGCCTATACACGTCAACAGCCTAGCCAGCACTCTGCGACTAGCATCCTAGACAGACATATCCCATAGTGGCATGGCTTCTCATAACAGATGTCGTTATTGCCTTAAAAGAATCAAACCAAAACCAAGTTCAACATAACAAATGTATTAATCCCTCAAATGATTTCTAATGCTACACTAGAGAGAGCTTCCACATTGGGGAAAAAAACCAACCAACATCAAAACCCCAACTTTCAGATAAGGATTAAGAAAATCATGCTAGCAGAAAGAATATAAGAAACAGCACACTACAAGTCTGGATAGAATTACAGCAATATTACCAACATCTGAAACACTCCCATAATTGAAATCTGAAGATTAAAGACTAAAACCAGACTAAACTACAGAAACAAACAAACAAAAAACAATTCTTAACAAACTTGTTAGAATACTGGTTTACTTTTCAATATTAGTATTTATAGAATTTTAATGCTTATTAAGATGCAGTCTTCAATTACACAGCACCACCTGTGCATGACCAGAAGGTGCAGTCCTCCTCTCTAGCACCAGATGAGTAGCAAATGAGGCAAAAGACTGAAAAAAAGAAAATGGACATTTCCTAGTATTAAAGGTTTGAGAGCAGAACCCAGGTAATTTGATTATATTCCTGGCTCCGTCTCATTATGACAATAATCAAAATCCATACCCCCTAGCCACATGGATTATATTTGCACAAACAATCTCAGTTCTCAAGCATTTCATTTTACAACTTTGCATTCCCTTGGCACGCTCATTATGTACCATCGGTACCAGAAATCATAGTTTCTCCTACACTTTTTTTTTCTACAAAGCTTGCAAAATTAGAGACGGCAAACCCAAATTTTTTTTGCATAACATCAGCAGCACAGATCAGTAGCATTTGAACTACAAGTGGAACTTGTAATGAGGTAGATAATTGCCCCCTTGAAGAAGGCACGAGCATGCCTATCCTAAGTCTACCCTACTGGGTAACTTCCAACCTATTCTTGGTCCTAAAGGGAGCAAACACCAGTAATTAGCAACAGTAACTACTGCTTAAAAACATTCAGGTTTGGTACATAATGTCAGCCAATTAGGTAGATTAAAAAAAAAACCAACAGGATTTTGCATTTTAAATGTATAGGCCTCAACTCTAAATCCTGAATAAGCTTCTTCACACCTTTCAAAAATGTGTTCCTGGTTCAGACTCAACGTGTATTGGCCTCAATCATAGGCTTCACATTAAGGCACGCTGTACTGGGATCCCAAGTAAGCATACCACGCACAGAAAGAAATACCTAGGGCGCAGGGTATTTCATCATGTCTGAGAGGCTGAAAAGTTCCTAGGAAGCTACATGAAAATTCCTAAATTGGAGCTGGCTCTGTACTCCCCGCTTTCACTACCCTTACTTAATCCTTTCAAAAGGTTAAAGAGAGAAAAATCACTTCTGCCCTCAAGGTTTATAGCACCTCACCAAAACAATTCTACACAATTTCTGAAAGAAAAAAAAATCACAGGCAGGACTCCTTACTGAGAGTTATATCTTACCAATTCTGGGTTTATTTAGGGAAGGCAGTCAGTTTCAGTAACAATTTTTAATAAAGTTGACACTAGTTTTCATTAATTACTTGTTTTATTAATGAAATTCTTGATACTTCTTGTTGCTACGCTTGTTTATTCACAGCATTTGACTTCACTAAAACTGAAATAAATCAGTTTCATTTTTGCTTTGACAAACTTCAGTTCGTGTCGTAACTTGTCAGTACAAGTCAAAGAAAAAGGGTAATTGTCAACAGTTGTCAGATCATCTTGGGGCAGACCTACTTACTTAGTACTGGGTTTCTGGTTTCTTTTTTTAAAAAAAATGAAAAGACAACTCTTTCAGAGACTTTATTGATGCCTGCTCTCGCAAAACATTCAAGCCGAACGTCAACTCACAGAATTTCTTTAGGGTTCTGAAGAGGTGAATGTTTGACTTGCTGTAGGACAAGTACGGATTACAAGACTTCCTCACCCAACTAAAATATCACAAACAACAGCAGTCAAAATTTTCAAACACAAGAATAAAGACATTTGGGGGGAGAGGAGGAGTGGGGAAGAAAAGATCTTTACCACCTCCTTTTGAAGATGGTTTAGATGTTTCAACAGCACACATTTGGGGAATTCTTGTGTAGCACACACATGAAAAAATATTTTCTTCTGAATGGAAATTTGGTATCAGGCAGCAATGCAGAATGGAACACAGTGACTGCTGAAGTTTCTATGGCCTATTTTCCCTGCTTGAAGTATTTACCATCATATGACAGCAAGCTCTCAGAGAAAAAAAAGCTTGTGATCCCCTTGCATATACAGATGCATCTATCATCATTATATTGGGACTTTTTATTATTTTTATTTATTTTCTCTACCTTAGTTGGAGCATTGGGAATTAGAGCCCACAACTGTGTGTAGCAAGTCAGTTATTATTTAATTGGAGCCACATTTATAAACAATTTTAGTACTTAAAGCACTTAAATGTACATTTTCTGTCCCTTAGCAGATCTAAAGATTGGTTAGTCTTTTTTTTTTCTCCATTCTTTTCTTATCACACATAGGAGAAAAACAGTGTATATAAAGCTCTGAATATAAATAAATTAATATATATTCTTTTAACAAACTGATATCACATGTATCAGCATGAACATTATGTAAAAGATAAGCTTGAAGAGATGTGAAAACACATGCACTTAAAATGTCTGCTTACTTCAAGTATGGTTCAATACCGCCATAGTCTTGGAGACTGATTCCTATTACAGCCATTTTCTGAGTAGGAGAGAGACTATGTTTACCCTGGTAACATATACCACAAAATATGTCACCATATACAAGGATACCACCTCATGTATGAGGAAAGCCACAGGAAGCAGTGCCAGCCAGCAGATTTTACTAGATCATAGTCTAAGCACCAGCAAAAAAACCCCAACAAACCAACAAAACCCCCTTCTCTTACAGAGTACAGGAAGTGTAAGCCCAACAAAAGCATGTATTGCCATTGTCTTAAGTCTAGAAATATTTGTTAATACAGCATACCAAAAGAGCATACAGTCCCCTTCCTTCCCTCAAAAAAACAAGCACTGCTGAAGATTATTTCTGCTGAATACCAAAACTGGTTAGAAGACCCACATAACAAAGTATTAGAACATATAAAAAATGTTGCAAATATGTTTACATCTTACCAAATTTTAATTGGGACTCTTTGTACCATGTTAGTTGCCAATAATGAAATAAATACTTCACAACTACAAGCGCTTTCAGAAAAAGGAATATTTTCAAGGGAGAGAAAGGAGGAACAAATTTTAGATTTTCAGAGACCATTTAATTTTTGTTTACAACCAATTCTAGCCATTCAGTATTTGAACAAACTGTGCTAGTTAAAATTTCCTTGCTTAAATGTTGTTGCACATTAGAAAGGAGAGGAAAAAACCAAAGATGGTTCCTCTTTAATATATCCATAAAGAAATTGGGATCCTCAATAAGCCATCTTTCAAATTCCTTTACAGAAACTGCAACATGCTCCAATCAAGAAAGAAGAATAAGAGGGAGAAAGCAAACATTTAAACATTAGTACAAAACAAAATACATCATATGCCCTATCATAGTTACCTTTTTTTTTTTTTGAATCAGGGGAGTAAAAGTATTTCCTTTGCCTCCTTTTTAAACTTGTGTCAATATTCTGAAAAGTAATTTTTATTCCTGGTGTTTATCATATCCCTTCAAGTCACCACCAATGCATACAATTTCTCCAGATATACACAAGAATGGCTAAATAACAACTAAAAATATCAGTGTTTAGCCTAAAAACCACCAGGAATGCCCTCAGCTTTAATCCTGTGACTTCTGATCCTGTCAAGATATATTTATTTCAAGAAATGTCTCTGCTTTTGAAACATAAGCTGACGTCCTCACTGCCACTTTAACACTTCAAGCACACTAAATTTTAAATGAACAAACAAGGAAACACTCCTCATTTTAATTCAAACATTACCACTGGCTCCAGTTATGTTGAAACATCCAGAAAGCATTCTTCTGCAATACCACAGTAATCAAGGAATGCTGCTAAGGTGAATCTTTTTTTTTAAATTAAAAAAAACCAACAACCAAACAAAAACATCCTGAATCCCAGATTATGTAACATGCAAATTCAGTTTCACCTTCAAAATAGTGTCGTGTAACATAAAGCCAGAGAGACAGCAAGAAGCAGTTCACGACTGGAAAAGCCTGCCCAGGACTCTATAACAATTCCCCCAAAAGAAAATACATCAGAATTGCAATGATTTCATATAATCAACTGATTTAGAAGATACTTTCTTTAAAAAAAAAAAAAAAAAAAATCTTGTTTTTATAAATTCCTTACATTAAGGGATGAAGAATTCCAAAGTCTATATATGCCCTAAATAGCAGAAAGAAAATTAGCCTACTGAAAAGTGTTAAAATCCTCCCAGAACTAATAAAACCAAACTAGTTGGCTTTACTTTCTGCGGTATGTTCTCATGTTCATCTTTCAGTATTTAGGCCTGTAATACAAGGAGTTCTGAAGCACAAATAAAGTATAAACAGTATTTTCATAAATATCGAAGGAAGACATGAACATAAGTACTTTATTTTAAAAATTTAGTTCAGCTTTACTTTTTCAAATCAACACTTGAGGATGTTTATAACATCATAAACTAGAAGCTGTTAAGCACACAGCATTAGTACACTGTTTCTTCAATTTATAATTGCTTGAATTAAATTATCTAGGCAAACGAGTATAAATTTACCTATATTTCTGTAGTAAAAGAATTAGCATATGACAGTCTGAATCTGTAAAAATACAGTACGTATAAATTACCCTGAATGTTAATTCAAGAGCACAAGCATTCACTGAACAGGAAAGAGGCCACCT
The DNA here is from genome assembly GCF_964289735.1 of Phaethon aethereus. NCBI lineage: Eukaryota > Metazoa > Chordata > Aves > Phaethontiformes > Phaethontidae > Phaethon > Phaethon aethereus. The sequence goes on along the minus strand of NC_138579.1, from coordinate 35,948,346 downwards.
GCAATACAGATGAAAGTAAACAAGCCAGTAAAGCAGTGCTCCTACTTTTCAATAGCAGCAACTCAGACTCCATCTTAAGCCTGTCATCATTCATCCCTACTGAATGGGGACGACATAACATAACAATTATTCTGTTTTACCTAACACGGAAATTTAGTAGCGTTTCTAGACAGCAATAAAATCTGCCACCAAAACAGGAATTTGGTACAGTGCTTGCTGACATGCCTGCTTTGACATTATTATGTCAAATTGCACAAACAGCAAATTAACCCACAAGTCCACAAATCCTACTAATTCCTTCATTTAAAAACTGATAGCATTTGTGAACCCCACACTGTGTTCACGCTGACCACACTGATTGCAAAACACTGCGGGGGGGGGGGGGGGGGGGAATTATTTGGAGGTACAGAAATACTCTCATTTAACTAATACCTAACTGACAAATACAATATCATTGTTACAAGAACAATGTAAAATCACCAATGAAGAGTCATCCACGGCAACCAGAATTTTATAAGGCTGCCTTCCATATGTTCATGACTGACAAGAAACCTAGTAGTCCTTAATGTAGCTTTTTAATTAATCTTTCCAACCAGCACTGAGAATTTAACATAATTAACTGAGGTCAAACTCTAGACACCGCAAATACTTATATCTTACTCCATAAAATGAAGTTTTATAAACAAAGAAGAATGCTCAATTACCAGAATATTCCCGGTAGCCACAATGACAGAAAATGCATTGCAAAGTACCCGTATTGGCCCTTATATGCCAAGAGATTTGTTAATGAATTCAAGGCCATTGATGGAATCAATTATACTGATAAAATTAAACACAGTGAACTTTTAATATATGACAAATTTCAGTTTGTAGATCTGCCCTGTTTTCACAAACTGTTTATTTGGAGTTTTCCAAATGATATCTCCCAATCATTTAAAGTGACACTCTTGTGCTACGTGCAAAATCAACCAAAAAGGAATGACGACTCTGGCCTCAACAAAAATGCTATCAAAAAAAGCAAATGAAACCGAGAAGAGCAACCTTTTTCTGCTTTTTCTTCTGATATTCTAATAAACAACATTTAAAAAAAAAAATCTATTCTTTGAGAAAAAGCACTGTTGATAGTGCTTTGTAAGGTTATACACATTTAGCTCTGTAACACCACTCAATTAACTCAAGCCAAATACTGTACGTGAGCCTTCCTTTCTCATTTCAAGTAAAGATTAGTAATATTTCAGGTACTCTCAGGCTGCACTAACAACAAAGCCTCCTGCACTAAGGATCGCCTTAGTGTAGTCTGTTAAGATAATGAAACTGTATTCGTGAGCAGTGAACATCACCATTTTAACACTGGCAACCACACAGCAGTTACATCAAAAACACTGTGTGCTTCAGGGATCCTTCATCACTAAGTTTAATTCAATTTTAGTTTTAAGAGACTTCAAAATATTTAAAATAAAACTTAATACACTGACCTCTAAATGATTTATGCCATATTAAAAACATTTCTCTTTTGTTATGATATTTCAGAGGTCTCTTCAGCCACTGTGTATGTTCAGGAGAAATGACGATAGCTAATCTGCCATAAAATTCTCCAAGTAAACAGACAAAAATGAACTGCACTGCTGAGTTCTGTCAACTTAGTTGTCTTCACCATCACCTGTATTGTATAATAGGCAACATTTTCAGATGTCTCATTAGGTATGACTGTCTTCCTTCTACACCGTCCTGGTGCCTTGCAGAGATGTTAGTCAGTATTGTTCAATAAAACGTAAGCCACCTGAAATGGATTAACATACTGTCTTGAAAACACGTTCACAGTAATGGATTTGATTTTCAGTATTTATTTTTGAGTCCATGTTCCTGGAGGGGAAAACATTTCAACGTTTTCTGAATAGAACTCCTCTCTGCTTAAATGTTAGACAGTACAGTGAGAAGGGATTTCTAAACTAACGCTCCTTTATAGGAAAAGGACAAACACAAACCATTAAAATAACTCCCCCCCCCCCCCCCCCATCTTTACAGTAACTTCCCATGCTCGCAGCCGTAAACCCTTTTTCTGCCGCCCTCTCTGCTAAACCTGCCGGCCTGGCTGCCTCTCCCTTCCCATGCAGGTCTGATCTGCGAGGCTGCTGAATGCAGAGGCTGTACTGCACTGTGAATGGACAGCCAGGTATTTTATGAATGGAGCGGATCACGTGCTCCCAGCACCTCCCCGAGCTGATATTTCCCACATAACTGTGTCAACAAGCAGCACATATTAATGCAGCAGGTCCTGGAGACCTCCCTCCGCCAGCCGCTGGCTGCAGGCCGGCCCCCAGCACAGCGGCAGCAGCTCCAGGGGCTTTGCTGGTGGGCAGATTTTGCCGCAGGTCAGCGGCGACGACAGCAATTTTTTTTGTTATTTTTTTTTTTTATGAATGGAGATTGTGGTATGCAAATGAGAGCGATTCACAAAAAAAAAAAAAGGAAACATGGCGGCGGCCCCGGCTGCCGGCCCCGCAACGGCTCCCGCCCGGCTCCGCGCCCCGCTCAGCACCGCGGAGCTCCCGCTTCCCCGCGGGGCTTCGCCGGCGCTGCTCCTCGGAGATCGGGACGCCGTTATTTTGGGGAAGCTCTATACGGGAAGGTGTCTTTGCTGGGAGGAAGGCAGCGAAACGGAGGGGAAAAAAAGCCTCCTTTCCTGCCGGGGAAGACCCGACCCGTCCGCACCCTGTCAGCCGGGCAGCTCCTCGCCCACCGACCGCCGCCTGCAAGAGCGAGGGGCGCGACGCTCCCCCCGCCCCGCTATGGCCGCGGCGTCACCCGCATCATTCATAAAAGCAGCCCGAGCAAATGCCGACACGGGAAGCCGTAAGGCTAACGCTGGGAGACTGCAGCCACGACCTTAAACTCTCCGGTAACAGAAAAAGTTTCAAAACGTTTCATAGCCGTTTTTCAACGCCATAAAGAACTCGGGAGGTTTTCTGACAAATATTTCTCTCCTCCGATCCAAAAAATGTATTTTAAAGACAGACTGGATGCCGGGGATATAGCCGCGCACGCACACACATTCTTCTCTAGATTTCCTCCGAACCAGTAACATTAAAAATATTAAGGGATCCTTGAACTGTCCCCTTCCTCTTAAAAAAATAAGAAGTCCCAAGTGCTCATTAAAAGGAGGAAGGAAAAAAAAAAAGGCTTTAGGGTAGGTTTAAGCTGTATTTACACTGACTGACTCATCCAATTAAAATTCAGGAGCAGCTTCCTGCAGGATGAAGCTCCCACACACTAGTTTCCATGTGAAATACCTACAAGTAATAGGATATTATCGGAGGTGGTACGTGCCGATACCTCTCTGGGCATTCAAAACGCATCCTCCCCCTTCACGACACCATCGTTACCTGCACCGTTTTCTACCGGGCTTTAATTAAACCACGCTTTTCCGGCGGCTGGCTCGCAGCCCTTCTAAACCAAGCTCCTTCACAAAGAGGGAGCTTCTGGGCTTCCATATAGGCGAGCAGAAATGCGCAGTACGCGCAACGGCGAGGCCGGGACACGTACATGCACGGGCAGCGGCCCCCACGGGGCGCGGAGCCGGGGGGACGCGCCGAGCCCCAGCCCGACCCCGGGACGGCGATGGGGGGGGGGGACGGCCGCTTACTCGTTGTTAGAAGTCGCCGTCTCTTCGCTCATTTTCTCCTCACCGCGATCCGACAGGGAGACGGAGCAGCACCGACGCAGCCAGGGCGCAGCCAGAACTCACCAGAAACTTCACCATTGTTACCCCCCCGGTCAGCCGCCCCCGGCCAGGGCACGGGCAGCGTTGTGAAGTGAGGGAGGGGAAAAGGTGGGGGCGAAGCGATCTTTATCCTGGAAACACGAAATCCTGTTGTCCGGCGCTGGAGCGTATTTCCCCGTCTTAAGAGAGGAGGAGGACGATGATGAAGGTAGTGGTGGAAACGGCAGCAACAACCACAGATCTTCTGCTCTTGAGCTGCTCCCAGTTAAAGGGGCACAGAGTAGTGGAGACAAGGGAGGGCTCCCCGCCGCAAAAAGCTGCACCGCACCGTCCTCCCGCTGCAGCTCATCTCCCGCTGCAGCCGCCTTCGCTGCTGCCCTCCTCCTCCTGCTGCCGCTGCTGCTCGGCCGCCTCCCTGCCCGCCCGCCTCCCGCGCCCAGCCGGGGCAGGCGGCGGCAGAAATTCCTCCAGACACCGGAGCCGCCACAGGCCGGGGCGGGCGGGGAAGGGGGAGAGGGGGGGCAGAGCGGCTCGGCTGGGCTCGCCCACCCCCTCCAAAGCGACGCCGAGCACTGCGGCGGGAGGACGAGCCGGCCCCGAGGAGAAGCTGCTGACGGGGGGAGGGAGGCGTTTTAAACCAGCCCGGGGGTGGGAAGGGGGGGGACGGAGGGGAGAGAGGATGCGTCACGGCTGTTTGTGCGGGGAGAGGAGCGGGGAGGGAGGGGGAGAGGGGCCGCCGGGGCGAGAGGGGAGCCCCCAGCCGCAGGACGAGGGGGAGAGGATGGAGAAAGCCCGTGGGGAAGTTCAGCGGCAGCGCTCCCTCCCCGGCAGCAACTCCATTAGCGGCCGCCGCCGCCTCGGCTCCTCGCAGCAGCCGCCGCCGCCTCCTCACAGGAAAACTGGGCGGAAGCGTTGACTTCAAGCTCCTTCCGCCGCCACAGCTTGATCCAAAATAACCACGGGGGAAAGGGAGGAGGGAGAAGAGGCAAGAGCGAGGGGAAGAAAGCAATCCCCTTGACCCCGCGGCCGCCGCCGGACGGGCCCGCGCCGCCGCCTTCCTCGCGGCGCCCAGCGACTTCCCTGCGCTCGAGTTTCCTGAAAGTAGTTCCCTCCCCCCCGGCGCTGCCTCACGCGCTTCCCGAGGAGAAGCCGCCGCACGCGCACGCACGGCGCCGCGGAGGGATACGCGAGCTGCCCCAGCGTCGCCCTCCTTCCTGCTCCCGGGGCGCGGGGGGCTCGCGGGGCGCTGCTCCCGCCCCGCCGGCCGGAGGCGGGGGCGCGAGGCCGGCGCGGCCGTTGGTCCCTGCTCGTGCGGGGGACTGTGCAGGGCCCCGGGCGGGCGGTCTGGGCATGGCGGGAACGGGCCGCTGGCGGAGGGGGGCCCGGCCCGGCGGCGGCCTGCGACGGCCGGGGGACTCGGGGCGGGCGCGGCCGAGCGCCCGGCGGGTCACCGCCTCGCAGGGGCCGGGTTTCCACTCTTTTCTTACTTTTTTTTTTTTTTTTTTTTTTAAAGCCGAAGCGAAGGTAAACGCTAAGTGTGCGGCAGCCTTTGGGGAGTGCGGCGGGACTTCCCCCCCCCCCCCCCCCCGCCGTGTCGCGTTCCCGATAGCTGGCACCGGTATCCTCCTTCCTCACAGCCCGCCGTTAAGCCTCCGCGTTCAAGAGAAGCGCGCCGGTAACGGGGGTGGACAGGCGAACCGAGAAGTGCGGTCGCGTTAGCCTGGGTCTGCTCTGAGGTGGTGGCGTGCGCGGCGGCTGGCCGCGTACCGCCTCGGAAGGTGCGGGGCTTGCCTTCCCCCTTGGAGAGCGGAGCCCTCGGGGAGTTGGTTCCTTCGCTCTGTACATCTGGGAGCGGCTCCACGCGGGCGATGGCACGGGAGGGTGTAGGAAACCCGGAGTTGGCCTCTCCATCTGAACTCGCGCTGAAATGAAGCGTTTGTAGTTGATCCAGGTAAGCAGTGAAATCGAGAAGCAGCAGCAACTGAACCCAAATCCCTTTTCGGGAACTTGGATGGTAAATGTGCTGCTTCATCTGATGGAGAAGTGGAGCAGTGCTGCAAACCCCGAGGACTTAACAATCATGAGTCAGACCGTCAAGTAAATTAGATTATAATAAAAGATTATATTGTGGTTTTGTCTGTCGGCTGGATTTTGATTTCTTCCTGCCTAGTCTTTGTATGCATGCTTGCCAACTGATAGATCTCATTGTCCAACATTTATGGAGTAAAATACCATGGTGCTACTGTAAGAGACATCACTTCCCTGATGAACATTCCTTATCCCCAGCTTCTTGTGTACTTCCTCGCTTTTCCACAGCTGCTTTCCAGGAGCCTCCTCTGTCAACTCTAATCCCCTTTCAGTTTTTCCTGTAACTGTGGGATTTCTTCCCAACTGCGGTGGTGTCATAGGAGCAGCGATGAGCTGTTTTCTCTTCCTGTTTGAAAAAGATGGGGCGAGCTCCCTTGGTGATAATAACATCTCTTGATTCCCACACTACTGTTGGTTGGCTGCTGTTCCCAAGGAAGAGAGAGACTGGAACATGGGAAATCAGGAGAAGGAGTTTTCACCGTTTTAAGGGAACCTGGAGTGCCTCACGCCATCGTAGGCCAGACTACGAACTTGCAGCATCTGTTTGATGGAGAGTATGGTGTTTATCAATGGTATTTGTTAAGGAATTTCTTCCTTTTCACCTAAAGTTCAAAGTACAATTTGTCTATGAGTTTTAACGATGTCCAAAGAGTTTTCTTGAAGACTTTTCCTTTTTCCATGTGATTGAAAACTATAATAAAATGTTGCAGTGAGGAAAAAGCATGTAGAGTTTCAGTCAGGTTTTTATTTTGAGGGATGGTTAGTTAAAACTTTTTAAACATACATTCATTTTTATCTTATAGCAGGCAAGAGAAGGCAGATTTCATTTCTAAATAGTTTTTGTTCGTTGCAGTATTCCTATGGATCGAATTTCCATGTTCCTGTAAGATGGTTCTACCATAATGGAACAATTATAGTAAACTGCTATTGCGATCTCTCTGATAAAGGGCCACGAAACACATGTTTCGAGCAGCACATGTCTCAAACCTGCTGTAATAATGCTTGCTTCCTTATCTGGGAGGCTTGTGGAAGAAAATTTCCAATTGTTTTATAAAAAATTTTTTTTTGTTCTAAAAGAGTACACTCAAAAATGGATCAGCTAGTCATAGCACAACATCACCCAAATGCTAAAAATACATTACAAACCCATTTTTGTACAATTTTACAATTCATGTGAATCAAATTGAGTATTTGATAGGACCCCCCCTAGGATAGGTGTTTTGAAACTCAGCTGTGGGGTCACAGTATTATTCTACTTAGCAAGGAGAATCCTTTCAGAGACCTTCCTGTCTTGTGACTGGCAGATAAGGTGTCTTCCTGCTAATTTAATTCTCATTTTCTACTGGCTTCAAAGTTGAAATATTTAACATTCTGTAAGCTAATGGTTTTATTGAGATAACTTGATTAATACGATCCTGTACAAGAATGCTGAAGAATCAGCTCAGTTTGTTGGATGGTGTTATAGCTCTATTCAGATGCACCTGAAGAAGGAGACATGATGATGACAAGAAAGAGCATTAATCTGGGGCTTTATTTTAAATTCCTTGAATATATGTAATGTAATAATGATTTTCATCATGGCAATTCAATAAAATGAACTGTTTTGTAATATATCTCAAATAATTTCGGTCTCCTTAAGGTTTTTATGAGTGTCTTTATCAAGAATAAAACATGTATTCAGTTGTCAACCACAAATGTGAGACTCGTCCTGCGACTTTTGGTTGTCTGTGTGGAGGAGGTAAGGGGAGAAGGACCCACCACTTCTTCACCAGTGGTGGCTCTTCGACTTCTGCAAGCAGTCTCATGCTGCAGCGTGTGCAGCAGAGGTCTTGCAAGCAGTTTCTCTCTCTTCACCTGAATATCATAAGGAGGACTGAAATTCTGCACTGGTCTGCGTCTTGATTTTGAGATCATGTTTGTTTGCCTCCACTCAGCTTGGAAAGATCAGAGAACACAATCCTGGGGTATTGGCGTCCTTTTGCTGAGCAGCAGTTGGTTTCAGGGCCTTCCAGGTTTGATTTTTGGAGCGGAAAGAAGTGACCAGATGTTTTCAATGGAAATGGCTTATTTCAGCAGTAGGTGTGAGCTCTGCCTGTGCGAACAAGGCAGGAGCGGGCTAGGCATGGGTGACACCTTTCAGAAACCTCAGACAAACGGCCACTTCGTGTGCCAAGCACAACATGTTTTGGGGTCTTGTCTTTCTTCATACATGCTGTGCCTCTTTGCTTTCTGACATTCCAGACTTTACAATTTAAATATCCTGAGTTGAAATCTGGCCTTCCTATATATGACCTGGAAAAGATAACTCTAAAAATAAAAGCTTCTGGTACTTTTCACTAGAGCTGCTGAGGTGTACTCACTCTTTGGTGTAGGTACATGGGTGACTAGAGACAAGATATGCCCAGTTCAGAATGGGACAAATGTGGTTAAAAATCATTATTTTTTAGGTTGCTTTTGATGTTTTCCTATACCCAACGCCTACTTTAGTGTGCTTTACAAAAACTAATTTATACCTCAATGCCATTGCTCTGCTGTAACAGTTTGATAGTTGTGGACCTCTGAGGTACAAGAATTCTCTGGCCTTGCTTCCAGAGACTCTTTTATATGCAAAATGGGGAGGCAACAGTTAACTGCTAAAGGAGAATGAAGGCAATGTATGTAATTAGGAAGTCATGTAACATACAAGGAGAAATCTATGTAAACGAGATAATTGGTATTCTGAATTTCTGTATTTATGTAATTTTCACACATGTATGCATCCTCAAACTCATCAGCTTTTGTCGTTCCGTGACTAACACTAGTCTTAAAAATGCTCAGCTGACCAGGAGTAATTATAATGAGGCAGCAGCCTGCTCTGTGTTACGAAATATATTTTCTTGACTGAGCAGGACCGAAGTATTTCTCATATGCTACTACTGAATGTAGAGCCAGTGTACATTTGGCCCAATATGCATATTCACGATTCCTTGAAGCGGTTCTGCATGTGTCTGTGAATGTCTCTGATGAAAGAGCTGGTCAGGAGTGGCCATGGAGTGTAGCAGGAGCTGTGTCTGCGGCAGAAGAATTATATATAGAAGATGTATTAGGGGAGTTAGGTTGCATAATTCTGATCGGCATGGCATTCACATCTTAAAATCCCTAATAGGATCAGTGGAAGTTAAGTAATGCCATCCCGATTAGTTGGTCATTGCAGAACTTAAGTGACCAATTCCTAGCTGAGGTTTTAACTCCCAAATGTAAAAGTTTTGAACTCTGCTTCCACAAAACACAGTGATGCTTATATTCATATCCAGATGCTAATGATAAATTTACAAAAAATAGAGGTTGGGTGGACATTCTGCCATTTTGAGAAAAACTATTAGAGGTCATTTAGGAATTTCTTCTATAATAGCTTTCATTCAGAATCCTAGTGTGAATTAAACACTGGGTGGTCATTACACACATCTTAAAAAGGATTTCGCTAAACTGAGCTGATTAAATCTATATTAGTATTTCAGCAAAGTCAGATTTTGTTAAGTTCTAACCAGGAATCTCGTTACTGCATACAGGATGAAAAAGTTGTTTGTTCTACTTGATGCTACCATCTCAAAAACTGTTTTCCAGCAAGATAGAAAGCCATGTTAGAGTCAAATCCACATCAATTTCAATGTATTTGAGATGAGTCTAACTCATCAGAATATCAGTTTCATAAATTATTCCAGTTACTGATTTGTAATAACCTAGAACTATTTATACTAGATAGAAAAATGCTAGCAATTGCTGCTACGTGTTGGAAGAACGGAGACCCAGGTGGGAGGACCGGGGGGACACGACATCTTGTGTGTTTTCAGATGTATCAGCTGTTGCACCTTGTGTCTGTTGTACCAGATGTGTCTGATGTGCACAGCAATCGCAGTGGTATCGGTTGTTCTGTAACTTCATTCTATCCTTTTTGAGCATGCTCACAGGATGTTTTGGGATAAGCATATGTTCCGTTTTGTGATACCTTATATGCCCCAAGGTATGGCCAGCTAGGGCAGCGGTACCACTGAAAGAAGCAGCCTCACCTTCCTCCTCCTGTGCTCCCTTTGCTATCTTGCACCTTAGGTGGCCTAAATATTTGTATGTTGAGCAATGAACTGCACCGGGAAATTCACTCAGATTAAAACTAGTGTGGGAAATAAAAACTGATTAGTCCTTCAGTATTTCCAGTTAACCATGCAACTTGATAAACACTTATGCTCTCCCAAGAATGGATAACAGGCAGGGGGGAGCAAGAAAATGGTGGCGGTGCAAAACTACTTTTTATGGAGGTGGGGGTTATTTGTGCCAACCTAAAGTGTGGCTTGGTAAATTTGGGTAAATAAAAGGAAGAAAACAGACAATCTAAGTACACTGAAAACGACTGCCATCTCACTTGTTTGCTAATGGTTATGTTAAGAAGTAAATATTCTGTGAAGAACGTGCAAAAATCTTATTTAGAATCTCATTCTAAATGTAATATAATCTTTCATATGTTTCTTTTTTTGGACTTTTTCACCTGTTATTATCAATAGTCACCTAGAAGATCAGGCCCTGGGGTCCTCCAAAGGGAAAGTCCCCAATATATTCAGAAATTACAGTGGTGCCTGCTGGCCAGCGACTGGGGACAGATTCATTGCAGTCATTTCAGTCTATATAAAATAGGAACCGGAGACATATTTCTGTTCCATATGCAGAAGTGTGTTGTTTAGGGGAAACTGTGGTCTAATGCACCGAACACAGAATGACCCATCAGCAGTTCTGGTTCTCCTCCCAGCCCTGCCACCCCTGTGTTGTGCGATCTCTGGCAATTCATTTAAAAATCTGCGGCGCATGGCGCGATTGAACAAGTGCTTGCAATGTATTTGAAGAGATTTCAGCGGAGACGCTGTGGTCAATTGTATGCAGACTTTTAATTCGTTTCAGGGCACAGCTGGGAGATTAGTTTCAACCTACCACTGCAGGGAGTTAAAGCAAACCCATTTCTTTTGCAGGAAAACAAACAAGGAGCATTTACCTCAACCATTTAATAAGTTCAGCCATGAGGAAGTAGGTTCCTACATCACTCAACTTCCCTGGGAGGACAATTCTTACTCCACCCTGATTTCTCTCACTTCTAGAAATGAGAATGGAGATATCCGCTATATTTTCAAAGGTGCCTCAGAGATTCAAATGGATACATAACTCTCTCAAGCATTTCCATTCCAACAGAAGCAGAAAGGAATCAGAAAAGGATATGCAAGGAATGTTAGCTCAAGCGCAAGTGAATGTTGCACATAGTGCACACGGTACCAGGATTGCAAAGAGAGAACTTGCCTTGAATGACTTCAGGCGCGCAGTTGCTCCAATATCTTCTTCCACCATGCTTATTATTGCCATTTTATTGAATTTGTTTAATTTAAAAGAATGTGAAAAGTTGAGACTTTCTGTGTTGTGCTTGTTTCTTTTCCTACAAATGGACTTGTGCCGCAAACCAGTGTGATAACTAAACCGTATGTGCCATTATTTCTAGGAGCCACACAGAGTTGTGCTAAATTAAGTAATGGCATGATTATACCATCAACCATATTCAATTAAATTGTTATATGTGCATGCTGCCTCTTGTAGAAAATATTTTACCCAGGGAAGGAGAGTAACAATTTAAAACAGCAAAATAAAGTAGTGGAAAAATCAAGCATCCAGTATAGAAGGTTTTTGGTATTTATACTGGATGTTTCAATTCCTCCTTCTTTACTATGAAGCAAATTCATCCATTTCTTCTGTCTTTCTTCTTAAATAACAGATTATTAATATTATGTTTGAATTGTAGTGTAATTCAGATCTGGGCTATTTTTAATTCCAATTGCCTAAGAAATTTTTCTTTTGCCCTAGAAGGTTTTGCAGCAAAAGGCCTCTTGCATACTTCCCCAGTTCAAGCTCATCATGTGCAACCCTAGAAACTCTCTGCTTCTAGTTATCAGTGCTCGGACTAGGATCTGTCTCTGGTTTAGTGACTAGCTTAGACCAGGCACGCAACTGTTAGATGGCTAAATGAACCCTACTTGCGAGTGCTTTCTACTCTGTAAAAAATGATCAGCCTAGCAAATTGGTATAATACTCTAGGGTCTCTCAGATCCTGAATTGCTCTGATGTCTCTCAGCTGAGAAATAAAACAAGGTCCTGATTAGCAGTGTTTATTAAAAGCCCTGTGGCACTTTTTGCAACGAGCTGACTATAGATGGGTAATCACATCTATGGTTACATAACGAAGATAAACATTTCACGGCATTATAAACTCTCCTGCTGTGAAGCATAAGCCACCCACCAACTGCCTGATTTTAGGAAGAACCCTCTCTATTACATAAGTGTTCAGTATGGGGGTTTCTTGCACCTGCCTCTGAAGCATCTGGTACTTGTCACCTTCAAAAACAGGATTCGAGACTCAATGGACAACTAATCTGAGCCAATCTGGCAATTTTTATGTAACTGAAGGCTCTTTGTGACAGGAGGACGTGTCATAGTTCTCGCTGATGTTATCTGCTGAGTTCCCAGGGCGATTTAAGATGTATATTGTATGTTCTTCCTTAAAAGTTCATTTTTAAGCTGCTTGATACAAGGTAATATTGTAGGAATCGCTATACAAGTGTGCAAACGAGTGGGACTGTATTCATATGTGTGCTTGTGGGTGACTTTTAAGTACATTTCTGTTCATGAAGAAGCAATGAATTGCTGGCAGAGTAAGTGGGAGTACGATTACATAAGTTGGAGCTATCCAGGATATCTTTAACTCGTTCTCATATGCTTTGTGCATTTTTCCTTTCTTCACCGAAAGGGCAGAACAGGTGTAACTATTGAACATTGGCCATATCTCACCCTAGATTCGACTCCTCCCTGCCGTGTTTAGCTCGTGTGGATTCCTGATTGCGCTCGCAAGCAGATCACACAAATGCTACCCAAATGCTTGTGACAGATTTTACACAAGACATCTGTATCTGGGGGTTTTATCATTTATATCATTAAAAATTTTAGATACCTTCTATTGAAGTAATACCTTTGATTTCAAAGCAATCTTCAAATCCTCGATAGGAAAGCTGTTATTTTTCATGACAATGTATTAGGCTCTGGGATGGTAAATAGTCATTTTTAAATCAAAGTATTTTATTTTCTAGCCCATATTTAAATCTCACTGATATTTCTGAGAATTAAGCACATGCATAAAGCTAAGCACATTCTTGTCCACTTTGTGGCTTTAGGATAGTGTAACTTGCCGCCTGTATTAAAACACGTTTGAGCATTTCCTGAGCAAAAGTCTCGTAGTGCACAGCAACACAGTGGAACATTTTATTGTGGGACATTAACAATACCATATCTACTTGAAACGTAATGCTCTTTAAATAAAAAAATTGGCAACATTAGATGCTGTATGCATGTTCCTTGGTAATATTTAATATTTTAAACATCAGTTGAATCTGAAGCTCTCCAACCAATAGACTTCATGAAAAGCTCTCCAAACATTTTCGTCCATCGCTGTGGGTACCAGATGTATTGGCTCTTTGTCTTTTTCCTGGTTGCACTGATTGCAACTGTCACTGAGTCACACAGCTTGCTTTGGGCCTGCAGCCAAGTTGATTACAACAACAACTTGTGAACCGTAAAAAGGTAGTCTCAGATCTCAGAGAGAGATGAATTATAAAGAAAAAGGACACACTAAGCCCATCTGAAAAAGGGTGGACTCAAAAGGCATTTTTGCATCGTTCTCACTACTTTCTCGAGAAAGAAATTAGTTATCAATGGTGAAATTAATTCTTTTGAGAGATCACAGGCAGCTACAGATGAAAAAGAGATTGAAGCTGTCTGCAGTCTCTCAGATGTTAAGGCAGCGCCTGTTAGTGCAAAGATCGCAGACACAAGGGTTTAGGGGCACACGCGCCAAAGTAATTTCTTAGTTATTTTCCGTGTATTTCAGTGTTATTTATTTCTCAGTACAAAGACTGCTCACCAGCTGTCTAGGAATATTTGGCATCTCCAGGGTGTAAACAATAAAACTAACAATTTCTTTATACAGTAACATTTACATGGATGATATTTTATACAATGGAAGGTAAACATACCAAGTAGGAAAGAACTAAGCTGTTGTCTTTTGGGGGGCCCTGGAAAGCGGTATTATTAAAAATAATATCACAGCCTTTTCAGATGACTGACTAGAAAGTTTTCTCCCTGTCTTCCACAGCACAGCATGGCTCACATAAATCATTTGGGAAAAAAAATATTTTAACCCATATATTTTAACTGCATTAATTCAATGGGGGTTGGGTATATAGATAACTTTTGAAGGCTTCAGTCCATCTGGTGAAACACCACTTCAATTTAAAAATGAAGTTTTGCATTAGATAAGTTAAAAGTATTCTATAAAGTAATCAGGAGCAAGACATTAATTTGACGTATGTGGCTCCGCTGACATGAGCACCTGTTACATAATATTTCTTCTGTAGTGACCAAGCTTCGTGTTAGAACAACCCAGCTCGTTTCTCCTCCATACTCACAGTGGGAAGCTGATCTCTGTTTTCATTCGCTAATGAGGAGAAAACACCCTAATTTCCAGCCTAAATTTATTCATGATCACATTATACCCACGTGTTCTCAGGACAACGCTGTCTACTAGCTTAAATAGTTATTTTCCCCCTTGATATATTTATAGTCCATCATGATATCAGTCCCCATACTCGAGATGAACCAGACCATGATCTTCCATTTTCTTCTCATATACACCAGGCTCTCCATTTCCAAGACCTGTTAAACAGCCCGTCTCCGCAACTACTTGGGCTTGAATTCATCCTTCTTGAACATGAAACACAGGAATTGTGCAGAATAGTTCATATGAGGCATTGCCAGGGCTCTGCACTGATGGTATTAATCCTTCCACGTCTCTGATACAGCCTGTGAATGCATTTCTCTTTTTTCTTTGGTTATAGTAGATTGGTACCCCGAATAATTTTGGGGTAATCAGTTAATGAATACATGTCATTCTCCTCCCGAGTTTGTCTCTAGCTGAGGAGCTCAGATCTTCTAGTAAAGCTTTTGCTCTTAGTTTCTAAATGCTTGATTTTTGGCCTTTGAATTTCACTTCATTTCTCTTACTGCAGTCCTCAAAGTTACCCAGATTTTTGGTGCAATATCCTTCTCTGTTGTGATCACTTTGTTTTGTCAGTCCATCTCATAACTACAGATGTTTTCTCTGACACCTACATCCATCCAGATGCAAAGAAGACTATCCCAAGAGCAGTGCTTGAGGAACTCTGCTAGCTGCCTCTCTCAGCTCGATGCTTTGCTTTCAACGTTTGATAAGAAACATCTGCACTTTGTGACGTGACATGGAGACCGCTGCTCCTGCATGTATTTTAAAATGAGACTTTAAGATGCATTTTGTAAACAGAAGAAGTAGAGACAGGATAACTGATTTTTTTGTCAAAGAGATTAGAAACCTCATTCAGGGTCTTAAATCTATTTTGGTCCATCAAAGTTCCCCCTGCTCCCTCAGACTACTCAAATTTGTGGGCAATTCACTAGTTTATACAAGAGCATTTTAACAACTTCAGAACAATTAAGGGCAAATAAACAATATTAATATTCAGATTAAATATAAAGTATAATTTAATTTTGATGCTTCATTTGGTTTAGAATTCAGATTCGAAGGCATCAGAAAACCTACAGCTTGTCTCCCCATTCATTCATTTATTCAGTTTGAATAAAAACTATGAAAGTAAAGTAAAACTAAAAGCCCTTGTGAGAAGGAAGGTCCTGAGGATCATTCAGATCCAGAAATTCAAATACATCTTGGAACAGTAAGGCAGACCATACTTACTGTTTCAATTTAATCTGCAAATCACAAAGCTACATCAGAACTAGCAACAACTTATATAATTCTTTACAGTTTCAGTATACAAGGCAAGACACAAAGACTAAACTAACACCTACTATCTGTTTTCTCTTATTTCTTAGATTGTAAACTGTTTGAGGTAGGGCTAGTTTTAAGATTATTCTCTTTCCGTAGTGCTTAGAAAAATGGGCTCTTATTCTTAGTTGGCACTATTGTAGGAAACGCCATTTCTGAAGAAGTATGGACAAAAACTGCCCTGTTGTCAATGAATCATGGATAATAGTAATGCTTTACATATTTCCTTTTAGCCTCCACATTCCGTAAAGATTTAAAAAAAAAAATCTTCCACTGTAAATAAAGTACATGTATTTGCTGTTCAAAGAGCAGTGTTCAGTTAATGTAATGACTAAATCCAATTCACAAATATACAAAAAATTTAGGTTTTAGAAACAATTTTTAATTCTTTCCATCGTACATGCAAGCTGCAACACGTATGATATGACATTCCTGCATCGCTGATCTGTGTAAGAGGAGAAGGGGATTTTAAATCCTATTCTTGATTTTCTGAGATTGATTAAAATGCTTCAGCACAGCTGAATCATGCAGGTGTAAATTGTCTGTGTGTGGGAGGAAGAGACAGAATTGCTTCTCCTCAGCCTGATCTGACTTACACTACAGCAAACAGCCTTTCCTCCTTTATGAAATGTGTGGTAGTCAAGAAGCATCCTGCTCCTTTTGTGATCTGGGGTACTGACAGAGTGTTTCCAGTTATTCATTCTAGATGGGTAATGCAGACAAGTACAATGCAGAACACATGGTTGGAAATGTGCTCTGGGTTTTTGGTGGAATTCTTCCATCACTAAATCAATCTTCTCCTAAATGTCTGTGAAGTGCCCTTGTTTCTAAGCTGCCTTTCACACACACACTCATTCACAGACACATACACATGTATAGCCATTCACACATACACACGTCATCTATGCATAGATACGCATACATATGCATGAGCACAATATCTCATTTGTTCCTGAAAAAATGAAGCGTTCATAAATTAATAAACATTTTCAGCTATTTTTCTTCCATGATATTATAGCTACTTGGCAGGCTTTGATGCTGCTGGTGTCACAGTGTCTCTGGGGCTCAAAGATCTGGGCCTCATTGCACTAGTCATTGAATATGCACACAGAGAAGAATGATCCAATAAAGAGTGGAAGTCCAATAGTGCTTGCAGACAAAAATGGGAGGCTCCTACAACTATTACCTGTCCATTGCCTGGAGATGGATGGGGAGACTAGACTGTAAGTGAGGCACCTAGATCATGTGCCACATGCCGTGAAGATATGTGCTATATATTTTTTCCTGCTGTGATTTGCCCAAGGTTGTACTGAGTCTCTGTGGTAAGAGCATGAACTGATTCTAGATCTCTTGATTTCAGTCTAATATGTTAACTGCACATTATTCTCCTACTGTTACTAGAAAATATGTACCTGAAAATGCTGTGTATCTAAGATTGCTGGAAACTGTTTTTTGGCTTGACTGGCTATGAATCAATTTAGAACAATAAGAGTGGGCATACTAAAAGTGGATTGGTAAAGAATTTTGTGAAATTGAGACATTTTTAAAACCCCAAGAGAATCAAAGAGCAAAACTTCCTTGGAAATCAATGGAGAGAGCAGCCGATTGACGTATGTTTTAGAGAGAACTCAAACCCACCTAGTGTACAAGAGCAATTGCTAATCTAAAAGCAAATAACCTTTGCTTTTTTCGGTCACTTGACTAGAAAGAAACTAGCTGTTCACAGGACACAGACTACATGGAGAGCTGCAAAGGGTCATCCAGTGGAAAGTACATTTTGAGGATGTTCTTGGGACTCTTGTCTTTTTAGATTCCTGCCAATGAAGTCTTGAGATACCATCTCTTTGCTGATATGCCCTCCTGAATGAATGTAGTAATTACCTCTATTAAAATAGCAAATACCATCTGAGCAGCACTCCCATAACCACAGTTCAGGTTTCAAAAAAAAAAAAGCAAGTATATTTATCTTCGGGAATGAGGAAGAGTCAATCAAAACAGTCATTCAGCTCTTTTATGTCCCCCAATCTCCTGAAACCATCAGAAAGGTTTTGCTGTGGTGTGTTTCTCAGTGTTAATGGTCCGACAGGATAAATGGTATTTGTTTAAAAGTTTTTAAAAGCCCGGGAATAGACAAACTGGAACAAAGACATAGTAGAAAGAATCAAGGAGGGCATTTTTCTTGGTCTGGTGCTAAATCTCTTACTACTTACAAGCTTTCAAGGATCAGCTGCTGTATTTTGCAGCAGAGAACTTGAATACAATACCTAGCAATAGGTTTTTGCTGGTTTTTATTTGTTTAGCATTTATGTAGTTAACATTGACTGTAACAGCTAACTTGGACTTTCAGGCAATAATTGTGAATGGCCTACTATTCCTGTCTGTGTTTTCAAGTGCTATGTCATATGAGTCCTACTGGCAGGAGTTTTCTGTCCTCAACCGTATTACTTTTCTAACAAATGTTATGTTAGACATATTCCAACTAAATATTCCAACTGCCAAATAAGCCTATGTTTACATGTACATTTTCTATTTTTCTTTTAGAAATGTTACTGTGTTTTTTGTGGCTTAAAAAAGGTTTGGGTCAAATTTCTGCCTGGTGTGAGAACATAAAATTATATTACTGGAGAAACACTAGTTTGTGGCAGCCTTATGTGTATATGAAATGTAAAGAAAACATATCCTACATTACAGAAAATATGCTTCTTGGTATCTTCTGCTGTCAACCCAGCAGTGCAAGGGACATTTCCGGAGCAAAGACGTTGTTACTGGGAATACATAGTTTTGCAATAATTTCCGAACAAAACATTCTCTTGATCTCATGTTTTAGTTATAAGTTAAGGCAGCCCTGAAGTGGTCTGACCTTGGGACCAACAACTTCAAGACTCAGGGAATGTAAAATGAGCAGCCTCTTGCCATTAATAATCCTCCAAACATTTCAGCTGTATTCAGCTAGGTTCAGCTAGATCGGGGGTTTTTTTCCATTGTCCTTCAATCTTTCCACAACTCTTTTTCCTTTCTCCAATAATGTCGATGCTGTTGGTTTTTAATTTATTTTCCATTAGTAATAGGGTCATAATCAATGGCTTCCAGGATTGGTGAGCAGCTGACATTTGCTTTGGGATTACCCCAAACTGTCAGACCATTGCTATCTCCTATGTTGGCCATGACCATATTTCACTGCTTATATATACGCTAGATACTGTATGGTGATTACTTATATTAAACGAAACACATGGAAGAAGCTTTGCCAGCATCTTGATTAATCTTCTGAGAACGATTCTCTTGTGGTACAGCTGCCTTGCTGTAGCTCCCAGATCTTTAATTTTCAAGCCTACCACTTAGTTTTCCACAGAATTTTGTCACTTGCTCACAGATAAGGTGAAGAAATGTGAAGTCCGAGAGTTGGTACATGCTGTTGCTTTCTAAATCCCACAAAGATTCTTCAAACACTGTAGACCACAGAAAATTTCTTAGGCAAGTCAAGCTATTGTAAATGAAAAAAATCAGATGCAAAAAATACTGATGTAAAATTATATACATTTATGATTAAAATGCTCTCAGAAACACACAATATATGCTGCTCTCAAATTACTCACAGGATTGCTAAAGAAGTCATCCTGCTATTCTTAGAAACAGTTCTGAGAACATTTCTTTTGCTGTACAATTGCAAATAAATCCTACTTCATCTCAAAACCCACGGAGACTCAGAAGCCCTTTCTGTGCCACCTTCGGATTCATTAGGATACCCCATTCCATGATTTTGGTTGAATCACTGAATCTTTTTGAGCAAGATTGTTACTATCACATAACTACCACCCAGATAATGGAAATGATGCTATCTCTTCTTATTGCTGACTGAA
The DNA here is from genome assembly GCF_964289735.1 of Phaethon aethereus. Taxonomy (NCBI): domain Eukaryota; kingdom Metazoa; phylum Chordata; class Aves; order Phaethontiformes; family Phaethontidae; genus Phaethon; species Phaethon aethereus. The sequence goes on along the minus strand of NC_138579.1, from coordinate 35,928,746 downwards.
TAATCACCAGCTGGAAAAAGCAGTAGCTGGTATCAGGCAATACACAAAAGGCAGGAGAGTCAATATTAATCAGCCAATGTGATGAAGAACAGAGTGGCAGTATTTTTCTCTAGCTTCAAATATTTCTCTTTATTTTTAATGCTACATTTTTACATAAGACTGAGTAAGTGTATAGTTGGAAACTCTTTACATAAATCATGGTTCTCAGGCTGCACTTTACAAAGCGTGATCAGCAAAGTAAAATCCCTTTCCTGATCAGCTTGTCTGCAAAAAATATTTTAAGGAGAGGTCCCCTATACAGTATATGACTTCTACTCCTGTTTGTATCCTCTTGAAAGCTCTCTTTCTAGATTTCAAAACTGTCCCTGACTTGGCTTCACACTCTTCTGATTTCATATTCAATTCTTCCCATCCATTTCCCAGTTTTAGATTTTTCTCTCTCTTCTTTTTCCACCCTTTTCTTCTGTGAGTCATTCTTCCATGTGTACTATATATTCTTTCTTCCAAACAAACGTGGCCGGTAACTCTTACATGGAAACTAGAATTGGTGAAACTTGGAGTAATGCTCCTGAAAAAGCTACAAATTTTTGACATTTTCATAATGATTTCACTGAAGATCTTAATTTCTACTTTAGACATACTTCCTCCACAATATATTAGTGATTTAGTATATTAGGTATGATATGAAAATCTGTCAGGTTTTGTAATGCAAAAATACAAGAATAAATAAGTTCCTAACAACCAGAAAGAGGAATTATATCTTCACAGAGAACAGAAATGTCCACTAAGACTGGCAGGTACACTAATGGTCACTTAGACTTCCATCAGACTATTTGCATGAGAAAGCCTTCCCTAGTAAAACCATGCAATCGTACAGTGTAGAATATTCCTATGAGGCATCTGCTTGGGGTTTATTTTACCACTTCCATGTTGTGCTATTTTGGCATGACCATCATTAGGCTTTTGAGGTCTGAAACAACCCTACAATAAAAATCTGGTTTTTTAGTATAGTTATAAAACACTCACAGCATGAAGCCCATCACTGCCTTCTCATACACCACAAGTTAGGAAATGGTGTGGGATCACATTTGCCTGTTGCTATTTTCTTCATATAATTTGTATTTTTTTTCTTTTTTTTTTTTTTTCCTTTACAATCCTTGTATTTTCCATAGAGGAGGGTAAGGTACCAGAAACCAACACACAAAAAACTCTTCAAGATATATGAAAAAGAGACAAAAAAAGAGAAGTCTAAGGAGAGAAGTCAACAGTGAAACACTGATAAAAAGTTGCGTGTGCCCATTCTTTTTCCTCTTGTTTGAAATGCAGTATTAGATGCTATCTGGGATTAGAAAAGACATAAAACCAAATCTACAGATGCAACTAATTTAATCGACGGGATGGGAGGGGTGACTAGAACAGATCAAATGCCAAAATGATACTTTGCCACAAGAAAAAGTGGGGAGCTGGGAGTGGAGTGGGTAAAAAATGTAGTCCATATAGTCTAATTATCGATGTTCAATGCCTTTGTCATCTGCCAAGCACAGGGAGATGCAACTGGAAGTATGTTGTCCTGGCTGAACTTTCTGATGGTTGCTTTCCCCGTATTTCTGTTTAAAGAGTGATAAAGCACCAAGGACTACTGCGTAACATTTTCTTCTTACTCAGGGAAAGGCTGTGCCTCCACTGCCCTCCAATTATAGCTTGATGCAGAGTTATGGAGAGAAGGACAAGAGAGCATGGGGTCTTTCTTACTGTGCAGGATGGTCTGCTTGCCTGTGGCACCTAGAGGGATGCTTTAAGCAACATAATTTTTCTTTTGATCCTGGCAAAGATTCAGTAGTAAAACTGCATTGTCCTTTTGAGAGCCCTTGGGTCAGGGTAGGCTTCCTGCCGGCAGGACACATGCACGAGGCTCTGCCCAGCTTGCCCGGGGGAGGTGGTAGGAGTTCCTGTGTTTAGGGAACCGGGCCAGGCAAGCTCTAGAAAATGGACCATGCTGTTACGGAGAGACTGATATTTTCCCACTGACCACAACTGTTTACAGTGTCCCAAATTCTCTTGGATTATAAAGTAAGGATTGTGAAACACAGGAGCAGACACTTTGATGCCGTTCCCCTGGAAGCATGAAGGAAAAGTGATCAGGAGGTACGAAACAGCCTAGAATCTGTGTTTTTAGCTTTCAAATAGTGCTTAAAGAGTTGATACCATTGCAATTAGTTCTCATGAGGTACAACTTCAGCTTGGGAGATGTGCAGCACGGAGACAGAATCACAGAATCACAGAATCATTAAGGTTGGAAAAGACCTTTAAGATCATCAAGTCCAACCATCAACCCAACACCACCATGTGCAATAAACCATGTCCTGAAGTGCCACATCCACACGTTTTTTGAACACTTCCATGATGGTGAGTCCACCACCTCCCTGGGCAGCTTGTTCCAATGCCTGACCAGACATTGCTGGCAGTCTTTTCCTCGGGATTCAATTTGGCAGAGGAGTGTGGGACAGAGGATGGAGGGGCCATGGGACCTGACCGGCTGGTAGCACAGCATAGGTCAACTGTGTTGTGAACAGCACAGTGTTTGTCCTCCAGGTTGTCTCATTGTTCTTCTGGTGCTTTATCACATCTGCGTGGGATGTGTTTTTCCCCACTATGAGAAATAAATTTAACTCGCAGTACTCATTACTCAAATGGGGTGAGGCATACATGTTTAATACCAGTGCTGGCATTTTTTGAAAGCTTTGTAGATTATGTTTCCTGCTGTGTTCAGAATTCTCATCTGCTCAATAAAACAGTTTCTACCCCTGTCCACCCCCCAGACAATCACAATTGCCAATTTTCAAATCAAAATAGTCCAGCTTTTTTGAGCTTCTTTCTCTTAGAAAAGTCATATCTGGTGCCAGTACTAATAAACAGATTTAGCGCCAAGCTTCTGCCTGGTTCAGTCATACATTTTAATCAAACTTTCAGAATTGAGTAAAGCACACTTCTTCCACTATTCATTTTTTAGGGAATTATTCAGTAAGTATGAAGCAATAATTGGCTACTCTATGTTGTGACAGATAGCCTCTCCCTCCACTAAGCCACAGGTAAGAATATTGAAAGAGCCATCTAATTCAGATTCAGGTTGTTAATGTATTGTTATACAGATTTTTTTTCAGGTGGCCTTATAGCTGACATCTCCACTTATGGGCAAGAATGTTTTAATCCACAAAAGGAATAAACATCCAACTGATGTTTACATAAATTTTACCATCAAATTCAACAAGATCAAGATTAGCTCTCAAACATGGGAAATCTAAGCAAATGCACTTTCACTACCCAGATTTTTATCACTTCTGTGTTATTGGTTGCAGATAAGTTCATATGTGTGAAAGGGCAAGTATCTGTCATTTAACCCTCCAAGAAAGGTGCTTGTATAACAAGCTGGAATTTGCACCTCCTTACTTCAATAAAAACAATATGAATAGCTCTGATCAGTTCAGGGGGCTGTATTGTGCTCTACAGCTGTCTAATCAATTGCCAATTTTTAGTTTCCAAATCAAAGCTGTTTATTAGACACTCAATAACGCATCTATATGCATGCAAAAGTCTAATTTTTAAAAGAACTCAAATAACTTAGAAAATAAGCAAACACCATGAAAAGCAAGCCATGAAAACCTGAAGTACCAAATATGTTCCCAGGCTGTAAGTATTCTAAGTTTGCAGGGAAATTTAAATACTGTCAATAATTTCATGCAGAGTGATTAAAGTATTACCATTATAGTTCCAAACGTTTGCCCTTCCTCTGCATGAGTATAATGGCAGTCAGACCTGCACTGATCAGAATAATTAAATCATATGGTGATCATACAGTGAATAAATATTACAAAGAAAATCATATAAGTTCTTTCATTAATTCTGCATGGCATATTCTCTGGCTAAGTATGAGAATGTCAATGAAACGCATAATACCTTATCATGCAAATATTACACATGTTAAATGAACTGAAACCTGATCATTTAGTTAACAATTATCTTGCTGTATAAAAGACTTTAACTACGTCTGAGTATATTAAAATATACAGTAAAGATTTCCTAAGTTTTAAAAACACGTTTCATGCAGGAAGCAGGGAATAACTCTGCTTGCATGTCATATTATTACCCTGGACCTTCTGCTTCCTAGTGAAGACCGGTCAGATTGGTTGCACGGCCAAGACTGAAGCGTTACACATTTAGGGAGCAATTTGCAGATCGGATAGCTGTATTTACTGGTTTTCATCTTAACGTGTGCGTGTGCTTCTGTATACACACACACACATATGTATGCAGAAGAAGAGAGAGAGGAATGTTGTAAGTAATTTGTAAATGAGTAACTTGACAGGACACCTGCATACAAAGAGAATGGTGCCTTAGGGACGCTGCAAAAGCTTTGCCTATAGCTCTGCCGTAATGGAGGAGGCTGTGTGTTTTTTACGAGAGGGACAGGAGTGTTCAAATAAGCCCCCTTAAGGGAGGTTTAGACGAGCTCGTTGAAGGAGTTTGTGTGCTGTAGAGAGTTTATGCGCACCGTTAACCTGAATTAGCCTATTTTTAGTGCTGAGGAAAAGAAAATCAATGTAATTGTATCAAGTTTGGAATAGCAGCTCTCCCCACTTAGGCACAGGTGATAAAAAGCACTGAAGGTAGCACGGTTACCAAGGGTTTCAGGAAGTGCTTAGTTTTGGCTAAAGGATGGAAAATAGGTTAAATGATTTTATGCATGAATGAAAACAATTTCAGGCAGGTAATAAATCAAAAAAACAAACGCCATTTCAGAGTACAAACAGTCATATTTTATAACTGAACACAAATATATTGTCAGCTATTGCCTGACCAATCATGTATTTCTGAAATGGAGCTTTACAACCACATTGCCCCTCAAGAAAAGAAATACGGAAAGAAAAGTTTTTCTTACTCTGATACCCGCCAGCCTCCAGCTTAGTCGCTCTTCTTTCCTAAAGAGCAGCATCTGGCTGCTAACATGTTAGCACTTACCTTAACATTACTTTTGAAGAGTTCAGGAAATACATCCTACAAAAACTGCTGCTGGTAACAGGCTTAGTTCCAAACAGAAACTCGCAACAGTACTTTCCTCCCACAAAGGTCAAAGAACCAAGCTAGGTTTTGGTTAATTCTGTAACCACAGCAACTTATGCGCTTCCACACTGCTGTCAGTCAGTACAGGTTAGCTTTTGTCTAGGAAGCCAACTTTTCTCACATCCAGGACAACGAACATTTGGGTATTCTTGGTACTTAGAAACTGTTTGGTATTTTGCACGTGAAGGAAATAATAGTGCATACAAATAATAACAGTAATAATTAAAAAAAAAGACAAGTGCAAAACATGCACCACTGATCTATGACAAAAGATTTCCAGCACTAAAAATGGTTCCTGGGATGCGTGAAATCTCAACTCTGAAAAGGCTGGAAGCTTGAATCTAACCAAGCTGGACTCAGCACCTTCCTTGATGTTTTCCTTGTTGACTTCCAGATACAGGGCACTCTTCACGTTATTTTCTTCTCAGTCCTAGGTGTTTTGGGGATAAGAATTAGCAGGGAACCTTTTATCTCATAGTGCTCTTTCTGTAGCCCGGAACCCATGCTGTTATCAGTATTTCGTGCTAGGGTTGTAAGATTTAATGTAGAATATTTGTACAGTCCCTTAGAATTCCCTTGAATTTTTTATGCAAAAGGCAGAGTGGAGATAGAAGTTACTTTCAATAATGGTCCTTTGATACTGTGAAACATGATTTCCTTCTCCCTATTTTGTAAGTCAGTTAAAAAGAAGAAACGAAGTTCTGACTTGTGTACTGACTACCAGGAGCACTTAAAACTCAGAAATGATGCCACTAACAAAAAAATTAATGGAGTGAACATGTTCAAATTTTTTCAAAGAGGATCTTTCTAAAGCGAAGTTAGCACTAGTAACTGATTTCAAATATGTTTCTTTTCTTTTTTTCATAAAACATAAAACTTTCTAAAACCTAATCAGTAGAATCTTTGGCCCAAAGCAACATGACAAATAATGAAGCTGAAAAATAAGTAACAGTAAAAAATCATTTGTTGGTGAGTGAGTTTGCACGTATTTTATCCCATAGGCCATGTAATATAAGCAGAATAATACTTGCCCTGACTTTTCTTCTTGGAGTCCTGTTCGCCATTGCTCTTTATCTTGACTAATGATTTACACTTGAACTAACTGAGTGCAGAGGGTGTAAAATAGCATCTGCACATTTAGGAGCATTTTATACCCAGTTTAGGCTGGCATTTGTGCAATTGCTATGCAAGAAGAACAATGAGTGAAGCCCTTCAACTGTAAAACTGGATGATTCAGCAAACTGTTGCTTATATGAGTCACCCTTACTCTGCTGAGCAGATTTTTCATCTTCTTTACACCATCCTGAGAAAGCATCCTGAAGAAAAGATGTAAGGGAATTAACTCCCACCCATTGCACCCCTACTTTGCCAGCAAAGAGTACGTATTACATATAGTCAGCTTGTCCAGATCTAGCTGTCAAGTTATAAAGTCTCTGGACACATTCAAATCCATGTTTGTCTTGTTATAACAAAATCCCTATTTTCACGCTTGTTGTCCACATACATAAACCCAACATGGGCAAGTAAATCTGCAGCACAGAATGGTTTTATTTAGCAAATCACTAATTTATCACTGGGACGGAGCCCATTCCTACCAACCAATTTGAGCAGTTAAGCTGGTGACCTTGTCTTTGCACAGAAATCCTATGTGAAGGACTTCTTATGTATCTCATATGGCATGAAAGGACAGGAAAGCCAAAATAAAAAGTTCAGAAAATGTTTTAAATGCTCTTAGGGCCAGATTTAACTGCTGACCTCTGACAATTTAACTCTTTACTTACAGGAAAGCATTCTATAATTGTCCCATTTGTAAAATGCTTTCTGGAATGACCTCCATGTAAATTGAATTCCCAAATTAATTGTTGCCTCCATATGAGCAAAACTCATCAGTTGAAATTGTGGCCTTTATTCTCAAATAGAAGTTTTCCATGCAGGTCATAAAAAGTTCAGTCCTCAATGAGAAACTTTTCAAAGGTTGTGTCCAATTACAAACCAGTAATTTAGGTCAGCATGACTGTGTGGCCAATTTGTAAGGCAAGATGATGCAAGGACTGGGTAACTGAGTTCACCACAAAATGGTATTTTTTTAAAAGTAAGACTAATTTTCCAATGTTGGTTATTTCTATATTTGTTAAGTTATTTATCCTAATAAAGAGCGCTGCCCAATCTAAGATTCTTTGGTTTCTTATCTACTGTATTTACATAATTGGCAAGGAACTGCATGTGCAAAGCAGCAAAGGATTCCTACATTGTCCTGTGTTGAGAGGCATCTGCCAGAACTGTGTGTTGCCTTTTAAAGTGGAGGTACTTTTTGATTAAAAAACGCTTTACTTGACAAATTCCAGTCTTAATCCTACAAGCATACATACCAATGTGGAAAACTTTTAAATCCTCTGACATTTCACTTATATGCCAGACCACAGACTAAAGGTGAACGAGGGTATCCATTTTGCTGGAACTCATCAGGTGATAGGCTACTCCTTCATGCCATACATCAGCTAGCAAGTATGTCTATCACTCATGAATGGGTAAGTACTGGGAGGGCAACAAATGTGGTCTAGCCAGTTTTGACACTCACAAAAATGCTTTATTTTTGTGCCTATGATGAATGGCACATCAAAAAAGTGTCGTCTTTTCTTGCATGGTTGGCGTCCTACTTCTTACCTTGATGAGTAAATATTGTACACATCTCCAGCTTACAAAATATCCGGCTTTAAAAATATGTTGCCTTACAACCTATGGAATAGTTTGGAATAGTCATTAGGCTGAGTCCAGAGGAGGTTGTTTTTTTAAACCAACATCTCTGAACAGAAGTATTCTGCTTACGTTCAGTGCAACCTTTAGGGTAATATATTTTCAAAATCAAGTACTGATCACGTTCACTATAATAAAACTCAGGTACTATAGAAACATTTCACCGGTTTATCTAGTAATACTTTACAAAGAAGTAGAGTTTAACACCATTTTATAGCTGGACAAATTGAGTGTGAGTAAGATAAAGTGACAAGACTAAGCCCATGAAAACAGCTAAGCAGAAACAGAAAAGAAATGAAGCTGTCTATGTTGCAGTACTTTACCCATGTTCATGAGGGATTTATATGATTTTGGATAGAAGAGATTCAAACATTGGGATCTGCTCTGAGTTTTGGAATTTTGAGTTGTGATCTCAGCTGAGATCAGTCTCTAACTGATTTATGGTTATTTAATACTAGGCTATTTTTGCAAGAATGAAAATATACATATTGTTTCTTGTATATTGGCTAATACTCAAACGTGCTTGAAATCACAAGTAAGAGAAGGTAGCTTAAGAGGGAGGTGAGCACAGCTAAAAAAAAGCCTTTGTGTTTACTAAATTTTGGGGCTGGACTACAACCCAGTCCCACCAGAAGGTGACAGGTCGCATTCTTCTTCAAGTGATGTGATTCTGGAAAAGAGCAAAGAGGGACAAAGAAAAAACTTTTAATTCCAAGAAGTTAAAGAACCACTACTTAAACACAACATTGCAGGCAGAGATGAGTCTTACAGGAACATACCCACTTTCTCCCAGAGAGCTGTTTATGCCAAGTCTTTGGAAAAGGGAAAGCTGAAGACATTACAGCCACTGAAGCTACTCTCTGACCACCTGGGAATTCTCTTTTATATAAAACCTATCAGCAGTTAAAACTGTTTTGTCTCACTGGAGTCATGCAGAGCTGCTAAGCTGGCCTGAGGGTCAGTGTCTTCATATTACAGATGAGAAATTTAGAGACTATTCAATCTATAACATCACATAAAGAACCTGATTTGTGGCCTTCATAAATCCAGTCTTCTGTTTAAAGAAGAAAAAGGCTTTTGGATTGATTAACCATGCCAAGGAGGGATTTGGAAATACCAGAGTAGAAACCTCTAGCATTGCTCCAGTTCAAAAAGATAATTCTTAAATAAACAGAACTTTCAAAGCAAGAGCTCTGCTCTACATAGCAAATAAGCACTTAATCAGGTGTGTAAATGGAAGAGAAGCATCTCAGGTATTTTCTGAAGGTAATTTAGGGGCACTTAGGACTGCTGTAATGTACTCAAGTTGGTACTCCTAGTAGATTTATAGAAGTGGTCAAAAGAGATGTTGAGAAACTAGGTAAAGGTTCTTCAGAGCTACACAGAAGACTAAAGATCATCCTGGAAATGCCAAAACTGCTGGGAAGTGCTTCAGATTTATTTTTCCATGTTACTCCTAGAAAAAAGGGCTCTGATTAGTCCCATGTTGGAGGATGTATTGGATTTGTGTGGCAAAGTTTTGGTAGTGGGGTTAGCTGCAGGGGTGACTTCTGTGAGAAGCTACTAGAAGCTCCTCCTGTGTCTGACAGAGCCAATGCCAGCCGGTTCCAAGATGGACCTGCAGCTGGCCAAGGCCGAGCCCATCAGCGATGGTGGTAGCGCTTCTGGACGACGGTGGTAGGACCTCTGGGATAACGTTGTTAGGAAGGGGAAGAAAAATTGGCAACAGCAACTGCAGCTGGAGAGAGGAGTGAGAATATGTGAGAGAAACAACCCTGCAGACACCCAGGCCAGTGCAGAAGGAGGGGCAGGAGGTGCTCCAGGCACCTGACCAGAGATTCCCCTGCAGCCCGTGGTGAAGACCATGGTGAGGCCGGCTGTGCCCCTGCAGTCCATGGAGCTCCATGATGGAGCGGATCTCCACCTGCAGCCTGGGGAGGACCCCATGCCAGAGCAGGTGGGTGCCCAAAGGAGGCTGTGACCCCATAGGAAGCCCAGGCTGGAGCAGGTCCCTGGCAGGACCTGTGACTCCATGGGGGACCCACGCTGGAGCAGTCTGTTCCTGAAGGACGGCACCCCTTGGAAGGGACCCAGGCTGCAGCAGTTCGTGAAGAACTGCAGCCCGTGGGAAGGGCTTATGTTCGAGAAGTTCATGGAGGACTGTCTCCTGTGGGAGGGACGCCATGCTGGAGCAGGGGAAGAGTGTGAGGAGTCCTCCCCCTGAGGAGGAAGGAGCGGCAGAGACAACGTGTGATGCACTGACTGCAACCCCCATTCCTCATCCCCCCTGCACTGCTCAGGGGGAGGAGGTGGAGAAAATTGGGAGTGAAGTTGAGCCCAGGAAGAAGGGAGGGATGGGGGGGAAGGTGTTTAGGTGTTTTAAGATTTGGGTTTAGTTCTTATCATCCTACTCTGATTTGATTGATAATAAATTAAACTGATTTCCCCAAGTTGAGTCTGTTTTGCTTGTGACAGTAATTGCTGAATGATCTCTCCCTGTCCTTATCTCGACCCACGAGCTTCTTGTACTTTCTCTCCCCTGTCCAGCTGAGAAGGGAAGTGATAGAGTGACTTTGGTGGGCACCTGGCATCCAGCCAGGGACAACCCACCACAGAGGAGCATGGAAGGATTCTCGCTAAAGCAGAAAAACGATAGTCAGGAAAATCACAGAAGCAGCTGTATAAAAAGAATTGAATTATGCATGCATATATTTGAAGTTCTATATTCAGAAAGAAAAGATGGCAATGAGGAACATGAGGAAGTACTGGGAAGAGGATGCAAATGTTCTGAGGGGAATTACTGTTGCTCATTTCTCTTCCTCAGCTGGCTGGTCTGCTTTCGGGCGAATTACTGAGAAGGTGCGTCACAAGTTATGTCTCTGTTGCTGCAGGGATTGTGCTTGAAGGTGGACTTCACAGATGTAATTTTGGTAGTGTAAGGATAACTACGAGAGATGGGGTCCTAGCTGAGCAGGAAACGTAGCACCACTGGGACTGGCAGTGGTCTCTGTCAGTAGAGCACTGAACGCGGCACTCCTGTACCTCCCCTCTTCCACACAACGCTGATGCCTGTGGATCCGCGCCCTTAGCCAGCCGACACGTGGCAACCTTCACAACTGGGGCCCCATCGGTTTTTGGGTGCTGTTACTGGAGAAGGAAGCAACGTGGGTGTTCTCCATGGGAAGGACTAAATGCGCTCGTTGTCTGGTAGTTCTCTAGTCGAAACATGGCGTAAATTCACTTGGGCAGCTGAGGTGTGACTTCTGGAAGCCACTTGGTTGTGTTCTGTCCCCTACCACGCGCTTCCTGTTTGACAGCGGTCACCACCAGTTTCCCTGAATACTTAACAGAATGCAATTTAGGTGTTTTTTCATAGGTGTACACTGAACATATTTAGAATAATCACATTAGTGATTTCCTTCACCTTCTTTTTTCAAGTATTGTGAAGGAAAGTGATCTCACCTCTGAAATAGGAAAAAATTTGTCCAACTTATATTTTTTTCAAATTTTGACTTATGAATCCATAAAAAGACATTAATTGCAAAACTAACAGAACTTTCTCATTAACTATTCACATTTCCAAATGGAAATAAATTGCTTTTAGAGACTGTCTCCCAAATAAATAAAGCTAAATTCAACAGATAATTGAATGACATTCTGCACATCCCTTCAAACAAAAATAACTTGTGAAAAAAAATGAATAATGACTATAAAAAAGAGCACTTAGAGTAGACACAAGTATTTAAAGCCAGGCTGAGAATTCACCCCATCCAATAAAAGACATGTACCACCAATGTAGGATAATTCAGTGGTTCTTAAAATTACAATCTATTATAGCATGCCAATCATTTTCTAAATCTGCCATCAAAACCACATACCTCACTTAAGAGAACTTTTTTTTAAAAGGCAGCAAACCTGTTATTTTCATGACTTAAAGCCATATGGTCTCTCTCAGACTTTCCTCTGCAGCACAAATTGACTTGTAATATTGAGATTAATTCTATATTCATTCAATGCTTGTGAATCACACCTTTACCCATTTGCCATCCTGTGTCAAAGAAGTGGCACTCCTCTACCTATAAACATTCCATTCACCTTGGTTTTGTAAGTGCTGCTCTCAGACTACATTTTCCACAAATCTTATTTTTATTGATTCTTCAGTGTCATGTATGTCTGTGTTGTGTTCGGTCTCTTACAGTGGACACACCAATATGGGATTGTAATGGGTGAAGTCACCAGACTGCTGACCTGATTCAAGGTAGATTTTCGGAGTTCAGGCCAAATGATCCCATTTTTATTGACAATAGATCACAAACTGTCCTCCAGAGAAGTTCTTTGCCTTGCCATGAAGCAGTTGTGCTTGTAAATATGTATCGCTTTACATTTTGTCATTAACTTTATTCTGACAAAAGCTGATTTTCTGTCCACATGATAATAATGTCCTGAGGTTGTTTGCAAAATAGGTTATAGAAGACAGTTCTGTGTTGAATTTTGATTCTTTTTAGAGCATATTTTGGCAATGGTGAATACATTAAGGTTTCCAGTCTCACAATGAGGGAAATAGGTAAGGTTGCTCTTTAGGGAGGAGACACTCTGTGTGTCTATGTATGTATACAGAGCCTTCCACAGTCCTTGGTGATGTCAGTCTTTTGCTGGAGCTTGCAAAGCCAACTGCGTAATGAGACTAATATGACATTGGGAGGAGAATAAGGAACATAAATCTATGGTGTTTTATGTTCCTGATGACTTGTAGTTTTAAACAGACACAGGTTGAAACTAAGTTGGCACCACACTTAAAGTATCCCAAGACCTGTTCTTGTTCCTGTTTTCAGGGGTCTTGCCACTGTTATGATAGAAGTTGAAACTACTGGCTTTACTCCCCAGTCTCTTTTCTTTCCTCTTTGCTATGCAAAAAGGCTGCTGACATTTCAAATGACAAATCTAGTTTCTTCCAGTTCTCAAAAGAGGAAGCCTGACTTCAGTGAACACGTGAATCAGATACTGCCGCCAAATGGAAATGGTGTCTTTTTGGGCTAAAGCTTCGAAGAAAGGATTCCGTATTAGCACCAAGCTTGCTGTGTTTCTTGAACACAAAGTCAGCTAATCCCCTTCAAATCTGAATATGCAGAAGGTACCTTTACTAGCAGGTCTCCCAGCTCCCCCAAGGAAAGAGGTTTGGCAGCCGAACGGAGTTCTGCAATCGGTCCCATGTCCATTAGACAAGGAAAAGCTGTGCAGGGGTAAAAAAGGGCTGTTTAGGTGGGTGGTAAGGTGGGGTGAATATTATTTTTACCTGTCCTTTCTGGTCCTGAGAGGAATCACTGGATAGATAAATTAAGTTACAAACTACAAGGATCATTTGGTAACTTCTTCTACTTTGCTAAAGCTAAAGTGGCAGGGCATCAGGAGTTCAGTGTGTTTGTGCAGTTATAGAGATAAGGCCACCCATTAGTTTCACAGACAAAGCCTCTTGGTATCTGAAGAGGGAAAAATTCCATTGTTCTAGTGAAACAGCCTGCACTGTTTCTCTCTCATTTCTCTCTACAGGGTTCTCTTTCACAAGCTTTACTACGATTGGGATGCAAATTAAAAGACAGGGTAAGGAAACATAAATTATGACCTATGGCTGAGAAGTTTAAAGCAGAGAAAAGTTAAACACAAGTGTAAATAAAAACAAGTCAGTATAAATAAAAGTAGAGGTCACATCTACTCAGCACAGTCACTGTTGTTTTTATTGTGGGAACGACAAGGGACTCCAGTAGAAGCACAGATTCCCGCTGTGTTCACTGCTGCTCAAAGACAGAATGTAACAGGTATCTCTGCCCCCAAGAGTTTCTAAGTACAGCCTAATTTTATGCAGCATCTTTACAGAAGAATGTGTTCTAAAAGAAAGTCACGTTTCTTTGAAAGAGGGAAGACACCGTAGGATATTACATACTGTCACAAAATAAATTGTGTCAGAAATGCTTTCACTGATTCCACTGCAAAAGAACACATTTGTATTTATAACTTTTTCACACAGATCTCTTTAGAGATCATGTTATTTGCAGTTCTCAGGAAAGTACAGCCTTTCACAACCCCCTTTTGAGAAAACCGTATATAATTATGGAACAGCACTGAGTGGCCTTAAAGCAAAAGTGTCCAGTGTGTTCTGAAAAAAACTACATAATGTTTAGGACACTATGTGAATCATCTTTATTATCACAAAAGGAAGCATCCAATTAGAAACAGACATCTGAAATTTTGAGTGAGGGCATGGTAGACCACAGAGGTTGGTAAAGTGAGGAAAAAGCATAATAACATGCTTTTGTTAGGCTGGTATACTATTTAGTACCAGTGCAACTGTGGATCAGAAAAATGTTACTTGCCAAATAATGTTTTTGCCTTAGTGGTCTGGATACAGTTACAAAGTAACTGTGAATGACAATCTTGGCATATAAATGGTTAGCAGATATGACAATCTTGGCATATAAATGGTTAGCAGATACTCATTCCAGAATTTAGGCAGCTGTCTGGTGCAACCTGATATATTTTGTAAGTAGTTTTCCATAGAAAATGTCTCACAGAAGGCTTTACAGCTAATCATCCCTTGTATATGCATACAAGAGGATACCAGTTGCAATATAATCCGTATTTGGCATATAGAGACATAGTATAGGCAGAGGCCAATGAATTAGGATCCACTATAAAAGCAGACACTCATAAACAGCAGCTAATTAAGAGTTTATCAGCATGTCAGTACGCACAACAAACCCTAATATTTCAGTAAAGTATAATAGTGTGTGCAAGCTCAGCTGTCATAGCTTATCAGATTGGAGGCTTATGCGAGGTGAGGACATGACGGTGCACGCAGCACCGCGCTGTATGTGGGAGTAGCAGGGTAGAGTATGACAGGATGGTTCTGCTGTAGATCCTCATCACTGCTTACATTTTTCAGAATTAAAACCTTACAAAAATGCCTGCTGCCTACAGCCTCTTACCTTCAATAAGGCAAGACGTTGGGCACTTTTTCCTAAAAACAGAAAGCAAGAACTACGTGTAAGGTATTAATATGCAAAAGCATCCTACGTTATCAGAAGACAGCTGCGTTCACAACACCAGGGAAGCAGCTGAACGAAGGAACCGTGTCATTAACTGCTGCTGGACATTCAACCATATGCATATGATGTGATGGTATGAGTATGTAAGCACATCATTCTTTCAGTGGGGTAAACGTGGCACAACTAAAGTGGTACTTGTCATACCAACGTGAATAATATTCTCATTTCCTACCATTTTCTGTTAGTCCTACAGAACTCCCATTTTCCTCACCACAAAGTAGCAAAGATTGCACAGCAACGGTATGAAACAATACTTTCTATTTAACGCTTTAACTTGTGAACCCTCCGTCGTGATCACTAATGGTGCAGCTTAGGGCTCATTCAAAGTCTCACAGCTTCGCAGTATTGCTGAGGGGTCAGCTGGGACAGAGTCAAAGTATCCCGAATGGTCAGACTTCAGTTTGGCAACAGTGAGTCTCTAACTGTCTGATATCAGTATCGTTACAAGAAGTCTTGTTTCCAAGTCTTCCAGATCTGTTTTCTTAGGATTGGAAGAAGATTCATTACTTATGCTTGAAATATTTCAAGCGGACAGCCTGGCTTCTGGATTGCCAGGGGCATTAGACAGAAAGCGCTGCAGAAATCCAGAAACTCTGAGGGGATGGGAAGAGCCTTTGATCTGGAAAGCCTTCTGAAAGAAAGGAAAGAGACTGTCCTTTCTGTCAATGCAGAAAGTAGACCTGATGGAGCCATTTGCTTTTTGAAAAGGGGAAATGTCATTCTGAGCTACATCAGAATCCAACTGACTGTAATTTTACTCCTTCCAACATTTATTAACAAGGACCAACTGTTTACAGTCTCTATCAAATGCAAGAAGTAGTGGCCGTCAAATGAAAATATTAGTAACCAAGTTCGAAGCAGAATCAGTAGTAGACCTGGGGAACATGTACCAAAGGATGCTGTGGATGCATGAAGTTTACAGGATTTCAGTGTAATGCTGGCTAGCTGGGAGAGAGGTCTGTTGGTGGCTACTGAACAAATGGTATCAGGCTTAGGAAGTCTTCCAATCTGAAAGAATCAGGAGCCTGGGAGGGTGCTAGAGGGTATATGTTTGGTCAATTTTTACTGGGTTTCATGCATCTGCTTATGGACAGTGTTGGAAATAGAATATGCGCTAGACAAACCCTAGGCTCTTCTGTTCTTATGTAAAGAAATTTCTGAATTACGAACTTCTGATTACCAGGGTCTTCCAAATACCAGGGAATGCTGACAATACACCCATCCTCTTCTTATATTCTTCTGTAGGTCCTTGCTGTTGACCAGTGCTGGAGACAGGATGCAGAGCTATGTGGACCTTCGGACCTAGTATAGCTGTTCTCGTGCTCAAGAACAGCAATCTAATTCAGGATACTACTCTTCCAGTCATCTTTTTTTTATCAAGACTGTTCAGAGGCATCTTCTGGCATATCCTACTAGTTTTCATCTGTCAAGTAATCTCTGTGCGTAATTCCAGAAAAAGGAAGTAAAAACAGAGTATTTAGGAGAATGACTGATTGTGGCTTGGTTCCACAGCTGCAAAGCTTTGAAACCCCCCACTATTCACAGTCTCACAGAATATAAGACCATTAAAATTGGTGTAAAAAATTTTAAGAACAGTTGTTTATATAAACAACCCTTTTATCTTCAAACAATGTCTTTTGGTCTAAATACTGTACCTATGATCAGAAATTTCTGCTTATTATGTGGCTTAAAATAAATAAACAAAGGACAAAGAAAAATTGCAGTAGGCTCTTTTGCTTAATTTCCTGAAAATACAGAAGTGGCTTCTTGGTGGGACTTTCCAGACGTATGTACTCAAGTCAGTTTTCTCTGAAACCACAAAAATGTCTCAAAGTTTATGCCTGTTTGTAATTGTACATTTTAGAACATTTCTGATTCTCTGTTAGTCAGAACTTGATGAAATATTACAGGAATGTGTGCTTCATTCTTCATTTCTTTAATGCTAAAGCTAACAAAGGATGATTTTCAAAAAATATCCAAGCCAAGCATCTAAACTCGTTTTCAAAAGTGACTTTTCCAGTCAGAAGCCTAAGTTCCAATGAAAATTGGAAAGTCATGTATTCATGAGATATTTAATCAAGGAAATAAATGTTTTAAGTAATTAATTAGGACTGTTTTCACACTGAAATGTAAAGTGTCATCTAAGGTCACCAACTAAACTTGTAGGAAAGGCTTTTTTCTACCCATATTAGTACTGCATGCAAAATACATGGAAAAAGGTCTACAGAAATTACCAGAATTGTAATGCTGTATTAAAATACAATTTTAATAATGCCAGAAGAGAGAGACTTGGTTTTTGACTGTCTTCTACTTTATAGAATTTATTAATGTCCGTGTTTTTTTAAGTGAATGGGAGTAAAGGTTTCCAGAGGTCCATGGTGAGTTTTAATGACCACAAGTAACAAGGTAGCAAATGTCCAATTTCAGCATCCTGTACACATCACTGCTTTCTTTTTCACTGAGTCATGGTGGCATGTGGCACTTCCTTGATCCAATGAGGTCTATGTATTTTACATGCTGTCCATGAACATGCTGCACATAAGTTGTGGTCACGTTTTTCTAGTTTCAGTAAATCTGAAATGTGAGTGTCAAACTTTGTCCTCAACATGTAAAAGCCTGTTCTGTATGCTCAAAAGAGCAAATATTCTGCAACGTAACTGTTTCTATTAGTCATATGCTTTTATTATTTAGTTGAAGATATGTAAAGATTTTGCAAGAAGGCACAATGAACGTAGTTTTACTGAAGAGGCTGCTAAATTAAGTGGCAGGGATTTATTATACTAAATGTCATCGTTCACTCGCTTGCTCCTGTAGTTTGAGTACGTGCTTTATAGAAGTTCTCTTCATATTGACCCACTGAAAGGAGTTCCTGGATTTCTTTAATGAAAACATATTAGACCATGAAAAAAATCTCAAGTTAAATGGGAAAGAGGGAGTGTAGGTAAAACTTCAGAACCACGTGGCTACACTGTGGAAGCACATAACAAGTGGCACTACTAGGGAACATTAAAACCCCTTAATAAGTGAATCTGCATCTGATTTTATACATAAATGATACAAAGACCGAGTTTCTAGTTTTCAAGAGGATCATGCAGAAGATAATTTCTCAGTAAGGGCAGGAAGAAAGGAAGGAACTATGAGCCAGGAAGGAGAGCCCTTAATGGCTTTTTTTCTCAAAATAGCACAAGGGAAACGGCAGCTGAGAGAAGGAATTAAGTCCAAGAAGCTTTTGGGAATTTGCATGGGAATTGATCAGTTGTGAATGAATGTACTTGTCAATTTTTGGTAGAATTTACTGGAGGAAGATGTAAAAGCACAGTTGTTTATAACTCTGATAATGTATGAGTGCTTACATTAATTTTGCTATCTTAACTTTTTCTAGCTACCTCTAATTGCTGATAAAATTCCTAGTAAAACCTGAATAGAAGGTCAGGTCTCAGACCAGGGCCATTTTTGTAGATTTCATTTCTGTTTTTAAGCATTTCAGAACATATGGCTCAGATTTTTTGCTATTTTACAAATACCTTGAGAGTATCTGGTATGGAAATGGTCTAGTTCATCTGTGAGATGAAATTCAAAAGAACGTTTACCCTGAAATTCAGTATATCTTACAGTACCATTCACAGAATAAACATCTGAAGTAATTAAGAAACAAATAATCTGCCTCCAGAAGAATACAGTGCAAGTTGGTCTCTTCTAAAATGAAAAAGGACAGATTTTCACAAATTTATGAATGAATGATTATTCAAGTCTCTAAATTTTTCATAGGTGTCTTGACAGAAAGCTGTTCACAGCTGCTGATGATAGATTTTGGCCTCTACATGCGCACTTAAACAGGGAAGCAAGTAGACTGATGAATGGATTTGCATTTGAGTAACAAAGACAGAGCTGATTCTTAAATACAAATATTTGAAAATATTAAAAGCAGAGCTTCTTAAGGAAGCGTTGGGAAAATTCTGCAGTACAGTGGGTATGTAACACACCTCAAGGATTTCCAGGAACCAGACTTGTCTACTCCTTGATGTCTTCTATATGTCCTTCACAGAACAAGTATTTCTGTGACTTAGCTTTTAGTCACATATGCTTACCACTTCATTGAAGAATTCTGAAAATTTTACAAGAAAGCACAAACAGGATGCTATCTGCACATGTAACATCCAGGAATTTGTCTCTCCACATAAAAGCCTGCCCTAATATTTTTTGATATCTACCAATATCTAGACAGAGCAATACAGAATATGTCAGTAAATTTGAAAGTCTTACAAACAATATGTTGCATGCTCAGTCTTGAGATGCTAGAATCAAGATTTTATTTCTTTTTTATGTAAAATGTGGCCATTTATTCATATGTAAGATGAATATGAATTGCTACCAAACCAAACTTTCCCTTTGATCACTGAATGCAGAAATCCATAATGAATTTTTGCTCCATCTATTGTTAGGTAAAATTTCCCATCAATCCATATTGGGAAGTCTTTATTCAGGGTGGGATAGAAGGAAAACCTCTGGAGACAAACTATGGCAGTTCCTTCTAACAGATCCTTTGTACAGCCCATTGAGTGAATTTGTAGCCATCCAGCCCTGTAGGTTGTGCAAACCAACGTGAAAGAGACTCTCAATCTGTGAAGACAAAACTTCATTGGGTGCACTTGCATCCATCTTTACCACCATGCTGGTGAGTCTTCTTGGTAGCAGTTGCAGAGGCAGCTTCAAGGAATATTATGCTTCTACTCTGCGTTATCTTCCTATTATTTTTTTATACAGAAATCCAAGGAGGTTTGTGATTCAGAGAACAGCTGCTTCCTTGATTCACCTCTTCCCGTTCTCACTCAAAGGCTGTCGTACGTAAGCAGAAGGGCATCGGTGGGGTTGCAGGCAGCGGGGGTGGAAGCCGTGCCTGAAAATAAGTACCGCTTTCCTCAAAACACAGGCGGAGTGACACTTGAAGAAGATACCTGCCTCTTTTTGTGTTCAATTCAAAGAGGAATTTGGATTAAGCGTAGCATAAAGGTTTTTGGACACTGAGTAATAACCCAAGTCCAAAGCAAGAAAGTAAGAGGAAATAGTGTCATTATATCTAATGACTCCTACCTTTCAAAATATCTGTGGAAATTCTTGACACAGTTAGTAAGGAAACACACACTAATTGTTCAGAATTAGAAATCTTCTAAAAATCTTCATGAAAATCTGGGTTACAGTTTATGTCCCACTCAAAATATGATTTCCCTATGCTTCACAAACACCTGGAATCTAGTATGTATTTGACTCCCCGTGGTAGGCAGAATTGTTTAATTTAGCTTTCTATATACAGCCTGTAGGTTAGGAACAGCAGACAGTACTCTGCAATTTTAGTGATTGTTGTCTGTTTACCATAATTACAGAGATATTTTCAACTTCCACATTTTGTTGTAGGCATAATATTAGGTAGGGAATAGCAGCAGAACATTTTGAGTAATCTGTTATTGTGGACACATCCTGAAGACTAGCTGGTGCTATATTTAGCCACTATGTGGTTAACTCTGACTAGACTGAGGATGTTATTTTTTGTTTTGTGTTTGAAGTTGCAAACGTTGATTTTTGCAGTCTGAAATAGCTCAATTAAAGAAATAATAATCTCAGTTTTAATTCAAAGCTGTGCATATGCACACACACACAGAGATTTTTCCTTTTACTTTCTTGTCACTGGTTTATATTGCTGTAGCTCAATTTAATTCAGTTAAGTTTCTCTTGAAGCAAACTAGCTGAACAATATAAAAATATAAATCCATGACCATCTCCAATATAACCTTTATTAAGTATATATCCTTAATATATTCTTTACATATACAGATACAGATCCTGTATCCTGGTCTTGTTCTCGCTAAATAGAATCAAACAGAACACTGTAAATGAACAAAAGTTTTAAGTAACACACACAAAAGTTATTCAGCAGGTACGTTTAAAACGATATCTTTTAAAAAGACCTATACAGCTTTAAAAAAAATCTTTTAAAATTGTTAGTATTGTTAGCTACAAGGACCTGATTTAGCATTTTGGGTTAAGCTGTGACTGCCATAACCTCTTCTTCGTTTTGTGGCTCCTGTAAGTACCAGCAGCAATTGCAGCCTCTGTCTGGGGAAGTTCAGGAACTGCTTTTCTACAGGGTTAGGAGCCCAGAGACATGGAGGGATAGAGAAGAAAGCAGAATCATGCTGTTTCCTCTCCACAGAACAATAGAGGTAGTAAGTTCTAGGCATTATTTGCAAAAAGCATAGGCGAGCTTGTGAAACAATTCTAATTGGTTTTGGGCTAAAGCTAAAGTTCTGTTTTTATTAACGATTCCATTTATTGCACTGAAGTCACAAAGGTACCCTGAAATTTTGTGGCTAAGGTTTACTGAGATGTATGATTAATAAGTGTTTATATACTTTTATTATATGTGTGGAGCCTACACCTATATAATGTCTTATTTGTTTCCACTGTAATTTTTTTGATTTTTGATAAACAGCATGGTTGCTCTTAGTAAGATGTACAACATGTAGGACACAAGGATCACCCACAAAAACTCTGGCTTTCAAAAACAGAATTCAATGTCACAAAACTTAGCAAAATATTAATTTTGCAGCCATCAGTCAGTGCTTCCAAGATACTATTTTTCCCAAGTTTGTCATGACCTCTCTGCAAGAAATACCCCTTCCTGCTTCTCTAACAGTAGAATGGTTCACAAGGATGCTTCCTAATCCTTATCAGGCAAAACCAGGTAAATTCAAGCATTAACTGAAGTGGTCTGCCTGTTTTTAACACTGTGAGTTAGGGAGTGCTCCAAGGAACCTCTCTGTTGACAAGCAGTGAGGACCAGCAACTTTAAAAACAAGGGAGGTGATGCAGTTGGGGATGTAAAATCTATGTAACAGCATAAAGATTGCAGATTGCTCCTGCCTTTTTCAAAAGAGTATATGTCTACTAAGTCACATAGGTACTCCTTAAAATTTTACCCTTTGTTAGTAGGAGATGATCTATGTTTCCAGGAGGTCCAAGCATGTTAATTATGGGAAGATCCTAGGCACTTCAGGAGCACACCCAGTATTTTCCAGCTTATAGCATGTATTCAATTCAAGGCACCAGTCTAGAGAAAGTCTGAAACAGTACCCCTTGAAATACAGACAGTATTTCAAATCCTCAGTACCAGTTGTTTTATTGTCCATACCCCTGCTCCTCTTTGGCCCCCCCACTTACTGGTAGCAACTTTAGCTCTGAACAAATCAGAATTGTTTTGTCAGCTTTCTTTCAAAAATAGTCTTTCAAGATGCAATTCAGACAGCTGCTCCGCTGCATTTGTTTCAGATTTATGCCATAACCTTTTCTTCCTCATTCATATGCCTCTAGCCTCTTTCAGCTACTCATGAACCCTGTGATCTTTGGAGATCTATCTCCGCTCCTAATCAAAACAGTCAAGTGTTTAGCACAGACTATGGAGCATGTGCACAGAAGTTGACTTTAGCGATACATAGGGCTACTCTTCCTCAATCACCTACATTAAATGGAGAGAGAAGGCCTCAGGAGTGAGGACTGAGGATGATAAAGCGACTAGAATTGTCAGCTGTTGAATGTCAAAATGTCAGATGTCAACCCCATATTGCTTACAGGAGAGAAAATCCTGCTTTCTGAGATACTCATAAACCTTTCCACATGCCAGAAAAGAGAGTGCTCTGTATTTTCCGACAAACCTGCAGTAATCACCCTAAACTGCTTTGTAAAGTACAGTACTTATCCTCATAGTACAACAACCAAGGCATGAAAAGACTTAATGATCATTTGAAGATATGAAGCATGTCAGCATCAGAAAACATGATTCTTTGACTTCTGTTATCATTTGATCACCTTACAATGTATACCTTCTCAAGGCAAAAACTGTATTGCAGTAGGTAAGACAAGAATATAGTTTTAGCTAAAAAACATTATCTGGCAAAAAGTCAGTATTAATCATGATTAGTACTGCAGCCACCCGGATCCAGCTGTACCACATTTCAATTTAAGATAATAAAATCTTCTTTCTATATTATGTGTTTTCCACACCCATATGACCTTGTAATGATCCCCTGCGCTGTTCAGTGGCTTATATGCATTGTAGCAGAATCTTGTAGAATCACAGAATGGTTCGGGTGGGGAGAGACCTCTGGATATCATCCAGTCCAACCCTCTACTCAAGCAGGGTCAATTACAGTTGTGCAGGGCTTTGTCAAGGTGAGTTTTGAGTATCTTCAAGGATGGAGAGTCCATGACCTCTCTGTGCAACCTGCTCCACAGTAAAAAAGCTTTTTCTTATTTGTAAATGGAACTTCCTGTATTTCAATTCCTGCCCATTGCCTATTGTCCTTTCACTCAGCACCACTGAGAAGAAACTGGCTCTGTCTTCTTTACTACCCCTTGCCTCCAAGTATTTATACACATTGATGAGATGCCCCCTGAGCCTTCTCTCCCCCAGGCTGAAAAACCCAAGTTCTCTCAGCCCCTCCTTCTATGGCAGATGCTCCAGTCCCTTAATCATTATCATGGCCCTTTGCCAGACAGGATCTACTAAGTCTTTTGTACTGGGGAGCCCAGAACTGGACCTAGAACTCCAAATATGGCCTCAGCAATGCTTAGTAGAGGGAAAAGATCACCTCCCTTGGCCTTTTGGCAATGATCTCCCTAACGTAGCCCGGGATGTTGGTTGCTGGCCTTTGCTGCAAGAGCACATTGCTGGCTTGTCTTCAACCTCTTGTCCGCCAGTATGCCCAGGTATTTTTCTGATAAACTGCTTTCCAGCCAGTTGGCCCCCAGCTTGTACAGGTGTATGGGGTTATTTCTCCCCAGGTGCAGGAGTTTGCACTTCCCGTTGTTGAACTTTATGAGATTCCCATTAGTCTGTTGAGATTTCTCTTAATGGCAGCACAACCATCTGGTGTATCGTCTGCAAAGTATCTGCCCCATCATCCAGATCATTAAAGAAGGTGTAAAACAATATGGGGCATTAGCACTAATTTGTATGACCACACTAGGAAAAAGATTAGTCTGGAAGTGGCTGCAATGGATTATAACAATCTGCTTCTGTTCGTGGTGAAAAACATGATTTTATAATTGCTTCCTAAAAAAGATGAGATGCTATCATTTTTCTACACCATCCTCCCTTTTCTTCCTTTTCCTTCCTAGTAGGAAAACTCAATATAGTCCCATTCCTATCTGAGTGACCCTCTTAATTTTTCCTTGCAGTTGTTCCTTTTCATGGTCCATCTCATTTATTGCATTTGGCCAGCACGCCGGTGTCTACCAGCTGCCAGCTTTTTAAAGAAAATAAGGGTCTTTTTAAAGAAAATAAGAAGGATCCATACTGAACTGTTTTTCTGTCTTTCATGAAAACAGTTTGCATTCTGCACAAAAAATTCATTCGTGGTGTAAGGGAATTGACGTCAGTACTGTTACACCCAGGATGATTTTGGCCCTGCATATCTATTATGCAATACTTTCAGATGCACAATTGTGTGATGAACAAATGACTGCCAGATGTGAGACTAGTATTTTCTCCTTTTTTTGAGGTCCATGAACAAATTCTCATGTGTGGACTGTACACTTCCTCAGTGTATGTATGTGTATATACTTTAAGAATAATTGTATAGAAAATATTTTAAATGGCAACATAAGAAAGAATAACAAAAGAAACCCTACATTTATTGCTCTTAAAAAAAATAAAGCTTTTATAACTTCCTTTCATACATGTGATAGAGGCTGCTCTTTCCTTCCTGCCAGGCAGAAACTGGCAACTTCTACTGAAATACTGACCACATCCAGCTTTGGGAGAGAAGCCCCTGGAAGGAAGAGAAGATAAAATTGGTATCTTGGCCTTCTCCCAAAGTCATGATGGAATGCTGCATAAAGAGACCTGTACTTAAAGATGATAAATGTCACAAGATGTGTGGAAGAATCCAGTGGCATGAAGCTGTGCATCAGCTTTCCAAGTATATCCACAATATTTTTCAATGAATATAAGTAAAAAAACATGAAGTTTCAAAATATTTCTGTGCTTAAGCATCTAAATAAGGACCTAAAAGTCCTGCATATTCATTGTTCCTATGAATTTAATCTTGATTTCATAAGAGTAGGTCACTGCAATGACATGCTTTGCATGGATACTTCATCAAATACTGTTTTCCTTCCTTTATGTCTATTTCCGCCCTTTATGACAAACGCCTTGAACTGCTGGTTCTTCTTGAAAAGATTTTCCCACCTAAACACAACTGCTTCATTTGCCTGCTGTCTCGGATCCTAATGCTACTGATACTGCCTCTAGCAGTTTACTGCAGAAAACAAATAGCTCATGAGGAAAAAAGTTCCTTCCAGATCATGTTTTCACTGCATTTTATTGAAATCTCATCTTCTATAAATGTGGGTGATAAGTAGAAAACATTTCTTGCTTTATCCTTTCCTCTATTTTAATTTGTTCTTTGTGCTAACCCTTCCCCTGAGTGCCGAACACATTGGACTCCCAGTATTTATGGCTGGGACTGAAGTATCACATATGGAGTTAATTCCCATTCTGAAGAAACTGCATGCAAAAGTCAACACATTATTACATGACTTAGATTCTGTTTGCAGTACATTCGGCACTTGCAGCTGAGTCAGTCTCCTGCACAGACTAGTTGTGCTCTAGACGATAACAGCTTCAGCCGACTCTCGGTGCTGCCTGATGTTAGCAGTGGAGTCTCCCTCCATGCACTAGCCCATTCCTACTGCCCCCACTGTTTACTACATGTGTTGTATAAACCAGACTAACAGAAAAGAGGCTTTTTACAAGTAGCACTATTCATGGACGTTGTATTCAGCAAGTGGTAAACACAACGGCAGCAAGAATCAGTAAGAAACATCTGATTTTAAGCCTTTATCAGACTTATTAATGGTGCATTTTGGCCAAAATACCTGGACCACCAGCATTAGCCAGGCATCCTAGGTATGTACTTCCCATGTCTGCTTTGCAGATATTTATGTTTCTTGAAATTCAGAGGAATTAGCAAAAGCAATGTTTTACTACTTGAATAGCAGTAGGATGAATAGTAGTATGACTTTTCAGTTTCTCATCCTAGTGTGTTTTTTTCCTTTACCTTTCATCCACAATACGTTTCCCACTGTATTTCCTCCATACCCTGCTTTCCAACTAAACATATTACTTTTATAGCCTATTTGTAATAAAAAATTGCAATGTAGCCTTACCATTTCCAAGCAGATTGGGATATGCTTCAGGTACTACATCTGTTGTCCCACTGATGAGCTTCCTGTTAATGATTCCTTTTTTTAAAAAAAAAAGGTTTATGTTCTCAGTTTTAGTAAAATACCTATGTAAATTTGCCTCGAGTTTTGAAATGACATATGCCATAAGGCTGAAGTAGCCTTATATTTCTAAACACTGGAACTTCTGGGGGTATCTGGTCTGAGGTAGACTGAAGACTACAGTGTTATTTAGAAGACTGTTGCTTTCAAATAAACGGTATAACGTTTCCTAACCTGTAGGACACAGGCTGAAATGTGCCAAGTTTTGTTTCTGTACAGTCCTATCCTGAAGTATTTTTAGTTTTTATCCAACCATACATACACACATACTGGTGTGAGTTGTATACAAAAAGCAAATACAATCTAACTGAGAACTTCAGGATTGTGATGAAGCTGCACCAAGAGATGCTTCGAAGAAGATGGGGGTGGTGGTGGTGGTGGCACAGATTCCACCTTTTTGGTTTAACAATCAGGTAAGAGAACACCTGAAAATAAGCCTATGAAGTTCTTGATCTTTCCAAACGGGAGGCCTCCTTCTTTGGGATTACATCAGATTTCCATCTCCATTCTCTATTAACACTAGGAAAAAATGTAGAAGCTCATAGGAAGTAATTAAAATAAAACTTTAAAGGACCACTTCAGATGGATGGCTCAGGCACAGAGACATTTACGTCTGCTGTAGGAAGTCACAACTGCTGCTGTGTGTATATTTTCAGACACAAAATATCTTAAATAAAACATGCTTTCCCCGTGAATCAGGATTAACTATTTGTTTGTCTGCTTTCTGGCTGAAGAGAGAAATGCATTCCTTTTGTGACAGACAGGAGGCAATATTCTGTATGAAGAAATACTCATCTCCTAGTCATGCCCAAACATATACTTCTATGGGGATGAGGGCAAGACTTCTGAAGGGCAACAAAATCCTCTCCCTGGCAATAAGAGAACTAGCTTGGGAGATCCAAAGCAGCAAAGTCAGCTGGAAGGAAGGGTGCACAAAACAGAATTGCAGAAGCAGGAACAGCCCCCAGGTGAGAATCACGTTTGGGTGGCTCAGCCACCTTACAAACCTTACAAAGACAGAGGACTGGAAAGCACGGAAATACAGAAGACAGACAAAAGAAGGTCAACACACCTAAAGTGGAAACAATCTTGAGATCTATTTCTAGTCCACGCTCCACATCTGTATGCATAACAAACGCACTACCCGGTTCATCACAGCATTAACAGCCTAGAGATGTTCATGAGAGACCCAAAGCGAGAGCAGCAGAGGAATTGCGGACGAAGGCAGAGCACTAGAGCTGGGGGAGCTGGGGAGTTGTGTAACACCTGCTTGCAATACTGTTGGCACTAGCCACCACTCCGAGACTATTGCTTTCCAAGTTTTCTAAAAAAGTGTAATGTAAAAATCTTAAGACAAAAGGAGTGGTATTTCTGCAGAATTCCCTTTTCTTATTCACAGCCGTCATATACTAAACAATTTCTGAGATGATGTGTTCAGTATCCTGTGGAACTCTAATGAATTCAATGAAGTTATTTAGGGTATAAATCAGAGTCAGTTTTGCTCTGTTTCCTTTGGATTTCATATGCTTATTACCCTCAAAACTAGCTGGTCCCTCCTCCTTTTATTTCTGCAATTCATTTCCCACAGCTGTAGTATTTATTCAAAATCCTTGGCTGCTTGTTTCGCCTCTCTTTTTGCTGCCTGAATAATTTGATTCTCTGGAGTATACTACTTTAAAACTGTGTTGTACACACCAGATGAGGGATATTTTCGCACCTCTTTTCCAAGACTGGATTAGAAATGAAATTATTTCTGTTTAGATAGCTAAATACTGATGTCTAACTTTTTTTTGCTTGAGTGTGTATCTATCTTTTTTAGCATATACATTGAAACATGGTCTTTTATATCATTATTAGGACCACAAGCAGGGAGTTGAATGGGAGCCAGCGTATTACTTAGGAAGACATTCTGGGCAGTCAATGAGGTAAAAGCAAGTAGTTTATTTTGTATATCAGGCCCCTTGATGTTGTTTTTGTTTGTCATACTACTACTGTTCTAGATCTCTGCTGTGTCAACTGCAGTCAGGAAACTAGTCGAGAGTGGTGTGTCCTTGATAAAAAGTACATTTAGAAACAATAAAAAATAATTACTGCGAAGATGTAGTAAGAGCAGTAATTGTTAATTTCTGAGGTCCTTCTGGAGATAACCATTTTTAGAATGGTTAGCACTGAAACAAAATGACCTAACAACAGTTTCTTGTCATCTCTATTTGTTTGAATTCTGCAAGGAAAATGTTCAAGATCCGTGGAGTGGACAAGCCTTCATTTCAAATAGTGATATAATATAAACACAGATACTTAGCTCTAAATGTAAGGATTGAAATTTCTCTTTTCATCCTGACATCTTTTTAACCACCCTTCGTGAAAACATTCCCGCGTGTAGGATAACTTGATCTGTTTCCTCCAAACTTACTATTTTTATATACTGATGACTCTAATCCTACAGGTAGTGCTTCAGGTGTGTCAAAGTTCTGGATGAAAGTTCAAACTGGTGTTGTCTTTTAATCAGTTTGGTTTGACACCTGTTAGCCTGGAGTCTGAAAATACGTTTCAGCTAAATAGTGATCTTGTCCTGGTTTCAGCCAGGGTAGAGTTAATTTTCTTCATAGAAGCTAGCATGAGGCTATGTTTTGGATTTGGGATGAGAAAATGTTGATAAGGTGCTGATGTTTTGAGTTGTTGCTAAGTAGTCAAGGACAGTCCAGCTTCTCATGCTGGCCTGCAGCGAGCAGGCTGGGGGTGCACGGGAAGCTGGGAGGGGACACAGCTGGGACAGTTGACCCAGGCTGGCCAAAGAGATATTCCATACCATATAACGTCATGCTCAGTATATAAAGCTGGGACAAAGAAGAAGGAAGGGGTGGAGGGACGTTCGGAGTTATGGCGTCTGTCTTCCCAAGAAACCATTACACGTGACGGAGCCCTGCTTCCCTGGAGATGGCTGAACACCTGCCTGCCCATGGGGAGTGGTGAACAAATTCCTTGTTTGGCTTTGCTTGCGTGCACGGCTTTTGCTTTACTTATTAAACTGTCTTTATCTCAAACCATGAGTTCCCTCACTTTTACTCTTCCGATTCTCTCCCCCATGCCACCGTGGGGGAGTGAGTGAGCGGCTGCGTGGTGCGTAGTTGCTGGCTGGGGCTAAACCACGACAGACCTATAGCAGTAGGCTCAGAACTAGGACTTGGAATGTAGTTTGCCACAGATAAGAGCTGGAGACGACACAGATCAGCTCAATTAGATCGTTAAAAATGTTTTCACCAACTTTAATAAGAACCTGAGATATTTTGTGCAGTATTTTTCCATACTCACATTCTTTTATGTATATGGGTTTATCTATGTTATAGATATATTTGTACTGAAATATTTTACACACACACACACATATCTCTGTATTCATGACAGTTTACATTTTGTTACTACTGTAACCATTACTTGGCAATGCAGAGATCTGTCTTAGTCCAGAACAGAAAAGTCTGTAGCAGCTGTCTTCTGTGCTCCCAGGAAGATTCTCACTTTCTCTTGACAGATACTAATTTTTTTATCAGTTTGACCCTTTCGGTGGTGCCTGTTGAAACCTGACAGACCTCCCTCTGCTTTACAAGTTGGACTATTTTACAAGTTAGCAAACCTCCTCTCTTGGTTTACTCTGCTTTTTCCCAGAAGTAGTTGTGAAGCAACGCTATGCATTTCCCTACCCAGTTTTAAATTTTTATTAGTCAACGTATTTAGGGTCAAATTATCTCTTCAGTCTTCTGTGGGACAAATGCAAAGTGGTGACACTCAGCAACTGATTCCTCAGGGCTGTTAAAAAAACACCATTAATTTTATAGCGATAGGGTGATCCAGTCATGGCTTCGGACACTCCACAATCAGTTGTTGCTAGTTACTGGCCTAAGAAGCCTTAGGGCACGCTGTGATCTCATGTGCTTCAGCAAAAACGGAGCATGAGGCAGCACAAACAATAAAGATATCCCCTTTAAATTGCTAAAGAGCATCTTTTAAATTTGGAGCAAAGTTTCACATTAAATGTTTCTCATTACCATTGTCAATACAAAGCTAATGTTTAAGACAATGGCTAGCACATTAATCACGCAGAGAGTGGAGGAAATGTCCTAGCTGAGCTGACTAAGCGGAGGCATTCTGGAGAATGTTTGCTCTAGGAGTTAGTCACCCTTCCACAGTCACAGAGCTGGCTTCCACTAACAGAGAGGTAGCTGGCTGTGGAGTTGACTATTTTTAGTATGAATACATAAAGATGACTAACACTGCATCATGCCTTGGAGTGAACACGTAGCATTTGTCAAAAATACATGTTCAACGGAATTTAAGAAATATCATAAGTGACTGTGTCTAACAAATTTACCACAGAGAGGAAGTGATTGAGCACACAAGGCAACATCTCGGTATGAAGAAATAATGAGTTCTGTGAGCAGAGAGGAAGAAATGTGTCTCTCTTAAAATGGTCATCAAGGAAAACAAAGTAATGAAATAAGCCAGAAAAATCATCCTATTACAAATTGTCCCGCTATCTGTCATGATGCTAGTGAAAAAGAAGTCCAGTGGAAGCGGGTGGATATATGAGATAGACCAAATCTCAGCAGAGAGGGTGGGATCTGAGAACAAAGAATGAAGTGTGCACTTTGTGTTAAGTACACAAGTGCTGTAAAACATGTAAAGCTGTAAGATGAGGTGCTGAAGGAGATATGAAACATATCTCTTTGTGCTACTATACTTTTTATCACATAGAAGGGATATTACTGTGACAGCAATCAGTGGATGCATAAAACTGAAAAAAGGAACAGAAAATCAGTGTAAGTAGTGAGGAAGTCCCTAAATTACCCTTCTCCATACATACACACAATACCTCTTTTCAACAGTCAAAAGCGGAGTTGAAGTTCAGCTTCTAGTGCACAAAGATGTATAGCAAGTACTCAATTCACTTGCATAAATATCAGAATACAACACTCAGCCAACTTGTATGAAGAGAAAAAAAGGAGGAATAAAAGGAGCGAGCTAGTTCAGAGCAAAGAGACAGTAGACTGTCATGCAAATGGAAGTATTCATGTTTCACATGCAAATCACCTGCAGATTTTTTTCTATTGTTGCACTGTGTTCACCCATTTCTAACTTTTATTATTTGAGGAGGAATGATATTTTATCCCCAGCAAGTATTATCTACATAAAGGACCTTGTTCTCCGCATCCTGGAATATTGCATTACTGTATAGTGAACAGTACACGAGAAACCATGGAGTCATTTTGACCTGAGGACCTTTGCAGCTTCTGGCTTGGCAGAATTGCTTTGAAACAGACTTGATTGAGCTGCTGTTGAAATAATAAAATGTACGCACCGGACAATAAAGACTCATGGAGGAGCTTGCATATAGTGAGGGCTCTGGTTAGGATCTGGCTAAATAAAGTTTGGTGAAAGGACTGGACAAAAATTCTTTCTCAGGTTTCACTCCATGCAATTCAGTGACTTTTGTACCCCAGTAAAAGTAGATACTAGAGAGAATGTGGTCTGTAAAATCCACAGTGCAATCATGACGATTTTGATGCTTTCCACTTACTGTGAAGGGTCCTGAAAGATTTCTTTCATCAAAAAATTCCTCTTTTTACCAGAAATAGCACCAGCTGTTCTCTCTGTATGCAAGAATATAGTTACTTCTATTAAATGATGGATGCTTCTGTTTGAAATGACATAAATATGCCATCTTTAAAAAAAATAACAACAAAAAAAGATGGGATACACACTGTCACAGGTGTGATTGAACGATGAAGGTCTTCAGTTCTCATTAAGGGGCTTGAGTGCCACATAGGAAACACTGCATGGTGTAGTGTAGGGTCGCACCTGATGGGAAGTTTCCTGCCATCTCTGTTTTGAAGACTAGGTGTGGAAGAGCACACCGTCAATGAAATTTCATTGCAGGTTTTCCAGCTTTTTGACATAGGTCTGTATGTGTCAGGTGGAAAGATAAGGGGAAGAGATACGTTTTGCAATTGCTTCACCTTTGCAGCTGGGTATGTTTCAGCTACAACACATAAAGTGGGGCTTTGGAGACCAGACATGCCGTCCTTCCCACACAGGAGAAAGATGACCAAACAACACAAACTGAAAATATAGCTCAGGCAATGAGTCACTCGTTGTGACATTCTCTGCTATGGTATGAGAAGAAACTTCAGCCTATTCTTTCCCTGTAATGTTCAGCCATGGAGCTAATTTCAAATGAAGCCACACACATATCTGACACACCCAAACCCATACTTCATTATGAGGAACATCCCATGTCTTAGACCCAAATTTACATCCGGCATATAAGGACACAGTGTTCTCACTTCAATTATAGTAAATTACTTGCATGAGAAACACTGAATCACAAAGCTCAGGTTAAGAGCCTTCCTATTTAATTTTAACGCCTTTGCACTCTTTCGTGTATGTTTATTTTAGGATTTGGGCTATGTCATCAGGCTTGATAGCAAAACCTCCCCAAGCCTTACAGAATATTAGAAATAACTATTTTCTTTATAGAAAAGAAACCAGTAAATAAATTGTTTTGTAAGCTACTTTCTGCATAAACCTTGCCTCAGAAAATACATCTTTTATCCTTGGTAATCAATAAAATGTAACGACATTAGAGCTCACTGGTGATATACCTACTTATCCAATTACCAAAGAAAGTTCTACAAAAACCAGGAAAGCATTTTTGGAAGAAACATTCTAAGGCAGACCTATGAAGGAAAAGAAATCTACTGACTCTTTGCTGTTTACTTCTTTCTTTTTTCCTGTTTTCTGAAGAAATATGTTTGAAAGCGAGTTTTCTGAACAGCACTTGCTCTGGAACATTTTCTTTAAAAATACTTTATTCATTGTATTAATGTTTACATCCTCTTTTGGAAGGGCTCAGATACTTCACAACCAAAACTTATCTCTCTGTCACTGCAGTACGGTCGTATCTGAGGTGAAATACAGAAGCTACTCTGGTAGTTCACTGTGGAATTAAATAGTAACTCCTCTTTTATTGCTTCTGCATTAATCATGTATTAGTTATTTAGGTGATTGTATCCTGAGAAACATCTATCAGCATTATTTTTCAGTAAACCAAAATCTGTAAAAGTAGCTGGCCTCATCTTGCTATAAATACTATTCATTTGTCAAATTTAAGTCAGCTTTTCACAAATCTCTGAATGTCTGGCTTATAAACAGATCACTGTAAACTTGAACAGCTGTGATTTCCTATGAAATGGATGAACCAGAAAACGTAGGGGAAAAGAGGCTATTTTCCCAAGCTGTGCGCATTCTTAATACACATATATAACTTTTGGTCCTGCTGCTTGCTTCCTTTTGTATTAAAACGGTCTATGTTCCTGTTCCTGACACTGAACCTATGCCAGATGCAAGGAGGGGGACCAAGCTGACAAATTCAGATACCATCATCTCTCAGAATTCTTAGTGACTCAGAGAGATACAGTAAAACTGGTATTACACTGCCTGCTAACTACTCTTTAACCTCATTAGAAAAAAATGAAGTCTATAAAACAGGGCCAAAGAGATGAACTGGAAAAGCAGAGAGGAGTGTGATTATCTTGCTCTTACTGTCGTTAACAGTAAATGTATTGAATGATGTACATCCAATTCATTTGCTATCATCCTTTATTTCAGTGAATAATAGAGAGCTGTGCAGAATTCAAGTATATTGTGAAATCAAAGAAAGAGCATCAGCTGAAATGTAATCATATTTCTGCCTTAAACACATATGCTTGAAAATACTAAATGTAACACATCACTGAGTCATAGGGAATAGCAAAACACATACATTTTTCTCTATATTTTAAATTTGTTTACATTAATTGTTGACAGCATTTTTGCTTCTTCTCGTATAAAGTCTGTCCCCTCCGTTGCTTTACAGACCTTTCAGACAGCACAAAGGATCTTAAGGGGAGAACAGGATTCTGAGTTGTACTCCTGTACTTGAAATACCTTAAAATATTTTTTTTTAAATGGCTGAGATTTCAATAACTGTGATCCTTTACGTAACAGATAGTAAGCGCATATGCACACAGCCTACTAGAATTATACATTGTGCCGGGCTTTTGCTTATTCTCATTCTACTAAAATGTCTACCACTTTTCATGTTCAAAGCCTTATATGAACATTTATTTATTCATCTTGAATGCTCACCTGTGAGATCAGTCAGTGTTGCCATTTCTTTCTCCCACCATAAGAAAATCAGGGTTGAGAAGTATCTTATTCAAAGCTACAACAGTTTTCATTAAATTCTCAGACTTAGGAAAATTCTCTGGATTTTAGGCCTGCAAGTGGAATACAATACTGAACTTACAGATCCCTTGCTCCATTAATTTTTCCCCTCATTTAAATGCCCTGGAGTTTCTAGACCTTCTTCCATTCTCCCCTCCCAAGAATGACCTGGCCAGGATGTAGCCTATTACAGAGATCAGACATATTTTAAATACCAGTTTCCTTCAAGAATGCTTTTAACTACAGAGAAGCAGTCAAGTACCAATTAAACTGACCTACTAGTTACCTGGAAAAAAAACCAGAATTTGATGTTCAGTTCTTGAAGTAATTACCTGGCTCTAACAGGCTTGGACTTGGACTGCATCTTGCCTCAGGCAGGCTTTTCTAACACAACAATTAGCACAGAGAAAAAAAAAAAAAACCAAAACCCAACAGATACGGGCAATCAGAAGAGGGAAACTGGAACTAGAGTGGAAAGAAAAGACTGCTCAGGATTTTTCTGTCTCAACTAGACTAATTTTTCTGTGTGACTCTGCATACAGCAACAGTGCTGCGTGCCACAAACAGATTGGTGGTGACGCTTTCATAAGCCTTGAACTTTTAATTTGATTCTTTTTCCTACATAGAACTTCGCTGAATTCACGGAAACAAGTATCTGTTTACATGAAGCTAAATACAGAATCCCAGCCACCAGAAAAGATGTTGATATGTATTATTTTCAATACAAACAAAGAGGAAAAAAAATCCCCTTCAAATCATTAACATCAGAAGGAAAAACAGGAAGAAACTTCGTGCAAGGACAGTCTTCATTTTACGTGTATGCAGTACTGGGGACAGCGGAGCATGGATCTCTAACTGATGCCTGAAGGTGTTGCAATGATTCAAATAATATTGATAAAAAATAGCTGTCACTGACTTTTTTTTTTTTACTGTGGAATAACCAAGGTCACAAAGCTCTTTGGTACAGCTGCCTCCAAGCATATGGCTAGTTGTGAGATTTTGATTTTTTATTATTGTACGTCTCTGCTTGTAAGTTTTAAAGACATGTAAGGCCAATAACATCACGATCTCGCACAGATGAAAACAGAATTTCATACGAGGATGAAATTCCCGAATACAGAAGCTGGCCAAAACTCAATAAAACCATAGTGCCTGTGACTAATATCGGATTTATTTGTGAACCTGAGTTGAAAGGGACTGGTATTCTCTACATGCATGGATTTGTTACAGTTTTTAATTTGTAATTTCACCTTGTTATAAAATTCATAGTACTCCATAGGCAGTCACGTT
Organism: Phaethon aethereus; assembly: GCF_964289735.1. Classification (NCBI taxonomy): domain Eukaryota; kingdom Metazoa; phylum Chordata; class Aves; order Phaethontiformes; family Phaethontidae; genus Phaethon; species Phaethon aethereus. The sequence continues at coordinate 35,892,885 of NC_138579.1, read as the reverse complement.
GATTTCATACTCAGACCAATGTAGATGAACACTGGTATTCCCCTAAAATTAAGGACAGTATAACTGCTTTAAAAGATCAAAATCATTTGGGTGCTCCATTTGGACTCCATGAGGGTGCAGGAAGATTTAAGAAAACTGCAGCACTACATCATATTTCCCAGGCCACTACAGTAGCAACTGTCAGTTGACTGACTAGGCATACTCTAATTTACGGCAGGTATTGTAATGCTCTCTTAGACATTAAGCTAAAGTTTGGACTGTCACCATCCTTTCATACTCCTGCGCCTACGGCAGAGACAGAACCAGAGAGTATTACTAAAAAAGGGTAAGGTGCTCAGACAGAAGTGGTATTCTAGAATGCAAAATACGATTAAAAATAATGGGTGAGATTTTGAACACAGGAACCCTTTACAGATGAAACTAACTGCAGGACCGTTCTGTGGCGTGAAGACACACCGATTCTGGAGTCAGAAAAGCTTGACTTCTAACATTGTCACCATAGCTGCATACACTTTGGAAAGTAATATGTGAGTTTTTCCATTTATAACTAAGAATGATGATATTGTTCTAATTTCACAAGTACAAGGAGACAACTAATTTGCAATTTTTTATAAAATACTTTGACCCTATAACTACCATGTCTGATGGGCAACTGATGCTAGAGAGCTCTTAATACAACAAAGTACTTAAACAATTACCTATGTTTAAACACGTGATGTTATGCTGATGAAGGTTTCAGATATTCATGTATAATATACGAGGCTGCTAGATGCGTCAGATGTCTAAATAATATCAAATATTTCTGAGAATTATTTGAACAGATAATTTTTTTAACTGGTTTTATTGCATTGCCACAACAGTCACAAAATTACTTTTATTTATGTCTCTGTACTTGTCAGGCTAATTCAGCTAGTTCAATGTTGTAAAATAACTTGTTTGAGTTTTACACTGTGAGAGTAGAGTAACTTTTTTACTTTCTGGTAGTTCTGTAGTAATTCAGTATTACCACATCTCACCCAGCATGGTTTGTCAGTGGGTGATTACAGAACTGCCACAGAGAGGAAGAAGAGGTGGATTTAAAAACCCTCAGGCTGAGAAAGACATTAGTCCTCCATCTCCTATGTCCTACATAATGTCACTAACCATTATCACAAACATAACCGACAGTGAGTCAACTTCTGCCTTCTGTGTAAGAACAAGTATAGGATCATCTCTTTTAGAGGAGGCTCATGTTTCTGGAGTGTTAATGGACAGAGACTGAATTTTAACATACAGTCTTACTGCAAACCCTACAGATGGACAAGGTTTCTGGAAGTTCCAATGGAACCAGAGCCAATATCCTGGGAAAACACCGAGAACGTGGTGGTCTGAGCACTGAGATCTTAGCTCTCCTGCCCATGGCAAAGAATAAAACCTGTAGAAATATTCACAAATCCCTGCATAGCAAAACCATCAAGTGTCACCTGGCCTAAAGCTGCTTAAGAAACTTAAGAGACCTGCAGATCATTAGCCAGTTGATTCTAAGTCCATGGCTAGTATTTGCTGCTGTATTTAGTTTTAATAAGGTACAGTCAAGAAGAATACATTCCTCTTCTTTCCTCTTTTTTGTTAGGCAGAAGAGACAGCACTCCCTGTGTAGTTTCACAAATACCACAGTCTTGTCAGCATATTGCATTGTTTTAAGTTACCTAACAGCTGGTTTTGCTGTTCCTCCAATCACTTAAAATCTTCTCAAAATGATACCTCTTTTAAGAGGCTGTCCTTCATGATTGATTCCAGTAGACTTCCATTTCCTTTTTAGGTATCTTTTAAAACTGGTCCTAAGTAGAATGTAGGCATTATTTCCTTGATTAGGTCATTAGACTCCACAAAGCAAACTGTCCTTCATGAAATCCAGCAAAAGATAGGCAGAAAAGTAACAGAACTCTTTTCTGAACCCCTTTAGGTGAAAGTAGTGCCCTTTTTTACTAACTAGTTGCCACGGGGCACATGATTACAATTATTTTAAAGCTATCCTTCCACTTAGATAAGCAATAAACTCAATGGAATCAGCTAAATCTAGTCACACATGTAAGCTTTACGAAATGAGAAAACATCTGCTACACTGATGGACCAGCACCTTACTTCCCTAAAATGATAAAAAAATTGTGAGCTTTATGTAACATGAATACAAATTAAAATGATAAATGCTGGCAATCTTTAAAGTTAAAAAAAATTGTGCAGGTAGCAAGTGTTTTTTGAAAAATTCCACCTAATGCTGTCAATTTAAGGAAGTGTAAATTACTTCAACTTGTAACAGCAACTCGTTAAATTAGTTGGCCAGTTAAAGGAGCCTCTGAAATGTGATCCTTAATTAAATGCTGAGATTAATAATTCTGACAGTGTCAGGGTATCTGTCACAGATATTTTTGTTTTGAACTATGTTACATGACACTACAATTGTAAATACTTTTTCTGCACAGAATTATGGTAAATTCTTAATGGTGTGTGTGCATATATATAAGGCTGCCAAAAGCAGCAAGTAAAATGCTTAAAGGCTTTAATTCCTTGTAAAGTCTGAATTTTACACTCTAAATGGATCTGCAAACTGTAGACATAACACTAAGTTAAAGGAAATGCTGATTTGCTGGTTTCATTGTGATGAATATATGTACTTTGCACTGGACAAGTGCAGCTCTTGTCGTTATCAAAATGAATGCTAATGATATTCTTAAGTACAGTGTCTGTAATAACACCAGAGTTTTTCCCTTTAGTAAATGTAGCTTTAACTGGGTTTCAGATGCTCCTGTAATTCATCCTGTATCATCTAGTAATTGCCAACAACAAAGAATCGAAGAAAACACAAGTGGCATGGCAACTTGACAGCTAAGGGGGAACAACGCGTAATGGTAATAAAGCAGCTCTGAAAACCAGGTCTCCAGCTGAGTTCTCCAGTGTTGGTTTCTGCTTGTTCTGTTGCCTCCTTGCTTGCCATGCAGCCTGGCACAAGTCTTCCCAGCCAAGGTTTCCATCAGCACATACTGATTGAGTGCCAGCTGACGGACACAGGCCAGGGAAGGTGTGCTCCCATCGATGCTGAGGAAGCAAGGTAACTGCCGTAACGTTTCTCTGAGCTGAATTTGTCACTAGATGAGTGCTATGTTTCGTCAACTGGGGACAAGAATTGAGATGATTGCCTGTCATACCTTTTCTTTTGTGTCCTCAAGTCTTATTTTAGTGGTGCAGGGACTGGCTTCTCCTGGAAACAACCACAGCTTCTATGGGAACGATTTAGCCTGAAAATTATAGAACCATGGTTTCTGTCCTGAATCTAGGGACTCAGCAGGCTCGTCCTGAGAAGCTTTAGGTAATATGAAGTTGATTCCATCAGACTCAGACTTCTGTCTTCTCATAGATTAGCAAAAGATATTTTAAACTGGAATATGTAGCTTTGAAACCAAGAAAAGTAATGTCTCCCATCATTACAAATACTTATGGAAATGTGTGTGGAAAAAGATGAAGACTCTAAAAAAAAGTATGAAATCAGTGACTTACTTAACAATTTTGGAATTATCTTTTTTTTTTTTTTTTTTTAAACTTACCAGACTTAGAAAACAGGTGTAAGGAGAAAATCTTTGCTAACAATAGTATCCAGGTTTCATTTGACACTGCATGGTATTGAAGCCAATGTAATATAGCTAGTCAAAAAAGCCAGAGGAGAAAAGAAAACAAGGATGGTCTAGAATGGATTGTAAAATAGCTCCACTAGCTAAAAACTCATAGGTAGGGTTTTTTTACCAATTATCCAAATTACACACAGGATGTTCATAGCACAATGTAGCTGAAGTCAATCTGGGGTCAAAGATTTGAATATCTTGCTCCTTAGAAAGGAATATTCAAAGGATTTTCTACATACACATGTATGTAGGGGGGTTAAGCTGACTCCAGTAAGAGATGTTTTGGCCTGCCATAATGACAGAAATGATATAAGAAAATGAATATAAGACATTATTGCATTGACCTTCTTTTTAATGTGGGTGGTTATCCTTCTTTTATATGGTTACTGCCTTATGGTTTTCTATTTTTGCTTACAAGGTTCCATGAAGAAAACAGAAATGTCTCTTCTAAGTCATGTAGTCTACCCAAAAGTATCCTGCCACGTGAAAAAATTAAGGCTGCTGTTCTTGGTGTTATTTCTCAGTCACAGTATTAGTCTTGGGAATTCAGCTTGTAAGAAATCCAGTTCTTTGGTGCTACAAAAGAATGAAAAGATGGCATTTTGCTGCTGTGGAATGGTAATAATGATATGCACAATGGAATCTCAAGTCCCCTTCTTGGATAATTTTGCCTCAGGAGAACTTGAAAATTACTTGACAAGAACAAATAATGGTAAACATGAAGTGCTTTTCAGTGAAGTTGGGAATGCTTTGAAATAAATCTTTCTTGATACACGAAAGAAGGGGAACACATGAAATAATTTCAATCCAATACTAAAATGTTTTCAATACTAGCACCAGTTGCTTAGACAATCTTCACAAAGTTGATGACAGTTACTTTTTTCTCAGAATGATTGCAGACCTTTTCTGAAAAGAAAAAAGGGAAGGGAAGGGAAACTATATGTGGGATGCACTAAGTCCCAAATATTTAAAGCTAGATATGTTACATAAGATGAAACCTACGAAGAATGAATGTTTGTGGCATCCTGTATACATTTTTATATACAAGCCTGTGATTTTTTTGTGGAGGTTTAGAAAAGTCTGATCCTTAGTCTTCTGGAGTTTAAATTAATGTACTTAATTTGGCTTGGGGTTAAGAGTTAGAGCATTCCTCAGAATCAAGAGATACTCCAACAGTCTTGCCATGGTATCAGAGCCCATGTTTCAGCATGTCTAAAACTAGACTGAATAAATAATAAACATAAATAAATAAATAAAATTTGTTCATTAAATTTAGAAGAAAATATAATTAGGGAAGAGCTTGAAAGGGTCCACACTAAGTGACTATTAGGATTTTTCCCCAAGTTGAATTTCTATCTTTCTGTGAGTGCAAAACTTGATTTTAAAATAAGGTCCACTGTAAAAAATGGAATCAGATTTCAGACCTTGAACAAGACACAGATACATGCCTTACTACCACCATCTTACTTGAGCTTTCATCATTCATCTTCCACCATTCTGAAAGAACATATTGAACTTCCTGGGGAGTTTTGAGCACCTGGACTGCCCCCAAATCAGGACTCAATATACCATAGCATCATAAGGCAGCAGTTTCTTGCTAGAAGTGCTCAGGACTATCAAGATCAGGGCCTGCTTTGTCCTTCTGAAGGAACTTGATTCCACAGAGTGGAAATTAAATTAAATCTAAAAATTAGATTCCAACTTGAGAAAAAGGAATACAGTAGTATTAAAGAAAATATTACAAGTTTAGTTGATAAAGGTTAATAACATTGCTTAGATTAGTCTTAAACTTTTACAAGACATTCAACTAAATACTGGGGGGGGGGGGGAAGAAATCAAACAGTAACAGATTGTTCTATGAGTACCACAGAGAAGGAAGCTTAGTTTTCTGTGCATTTATACATTGATAGATACTGTTAGTTCAATACCTCAGGGTCCTCCCTACATCTTACATCATATCATTGCTCACAACACTTTCTGTAGCCTATAGAGCATGCCATTAATGTATTTCCTATGTCTTTGCTTCTGTCCTGGATGTCTTCTATTTTTTCCTAAAAGGTACACCTCAGTTCAGACAAGAATTTGGTCGGTCAGAGTCTCTGTCCCGCACTGTTAACAAAGTAAGATTAGATGATCATAAGAGTCTGTCTCAAGGTTATAAATTTCTGCATCAATAAATTTGGTCACTAAAATATGTCATTATTCCAGTCAGAACAATTGTAGCTGTCAAAGAAACTAAAAGCGATTAGTAAGAAACGGGAAATATTTAAGAGAAGGAAAAGAACTTTTAATTAAAAAACCAACATATTTTACTCACACACACTATAGAATAATATAGGAACTTTGCTGTTGGAACTGTAACAAACTACTGAATCCTCAAAGTATCTGAAGAAACATTTTCAAGTGTAAAATCCCCAGAAAAAAACAATTTCCTAAGGAAGGAAGTTAGGAAGAACAAGCACAGAAGAGATGTTATGAATAAACACAAATATAGAAGGTATTATTTTCAGATACTCATGAAAAGAATAAAACCAACAAATGAGACACATCTAATTTTAAAACATGATAGCTCAACATGAACAAAAATACTTCTGCACTTGAAAAAAGAAATGAAACGTAATTCTAGAAAACATCATTTCTTACCCTGATATATTTTCAGGAGAAGAAATAGTGGATTTATGTAGATATAAATTCAGGTTCTAAGAAGGAAAAAAGATGTTAAACTAGTAATAGCCAGTAAAGAAAACACTTTTCCAGAAAATGCCTCGATGTAAATCAGTCACTGAATTTATTCCACTGTCATGCCATACGTGATCAATAGTTACTTAAAATAAAATTTAAAAATAAAATAAAACAAAAGACATATATAAGAAGTATTAATGGATGTTTACCAATGCAGTACCTTCTAATTTGATGGTGTGACAGAAAACCACAAAACAGTCAGTGAAAATTAGGGAGATTATAAATGTATTCTCTGCTGAGAGATAGCAATTAAGAACATACTTTAAATTTATACTGATTGTATTATTGCAGAGGATAAATTCCTGGATGCACTGAAGCTGGTGACAAGTTGCTGTTGATTTCAATGGAGCAAGGATTCGTAATTTGTTTTAAAGTCTTCATGACACCAGAGGCATAATTTTACTATTAAATTCAATCTTTTGCATAACACAGCCATGGAATTTAAAGATAGAGAAAACCTTAAAAACACAGAGAAAGACAGAATGCTTCCCTCTGACAGCTTATAGCCCTATTTTTGATGAAATGGCAAATGAAAGAAAGAACAAACATGGGAAATAAAAAGAACAATAATAAATCCAGCTGTTTTTTAGTTAGGGCAGTGTGAATAGTTTCAGGCTTATATCCTTTAAATTAATGTAAAAATATATAGAAATAAATAACAATTCCACAAATACGCAAGCTATGTTTATGAAAAATACTTCCTTAAGAAGCATTAGAGAATGAAGAAAGATTAGGGGTTGCAAATCTACACAGTTATTGTAGATTATACTGATGACACAGGTGACATGGAAATGAAGTGTAAAGATGGCTAGAGCAAAGAACAGTCTGTAAGACCTCACAGCTTCCACTGTTAGTTCTACCACTTGCTTTTTTTGTGTGGCCTTTTGCATCTGGTCTTCATTTTTTTAACCACTGAGGAGTCTGTTAGCACCTGATTTTTTGCTTTTGGTATGTGGAAATAAAAATTAAATTCTTTAGCTGAAGTTACAAGATAGATACAAGAAAGGCTTTGTCTTAAAGCTATTTTCCCCCCCGAATGTTCCCTGCCCCACACTCTCTGTAAATCCATACTCAAAACCAAAGAATGAAATATGCAAACCTGAGACCCACACAAAAGCTGTGGGTCTGTTAGTGAAGTTTCATGCTTGTAACCATCAATAACTGTCTTTGATGAATCCCAAAGTCATTCACATACTCTGTATGACAGTTGAGAGCGGGACTTGTGTAAAATATTCTATTCAATAATATGTAATACAATGGTAAATGAAAAATTATCCCTTCCACTAGAAAAATGTAGATTTATGGAAAACAGATGTCAATAGCTGAAGTGTGTACTGAAAAAAGTGTGACAGAATGTGGATGCAAAGAAATGTCTTTTGATCAAAACATGATACTTGATAATAGCTGATATAATAATATGTGACACATGATGCACTGGGATATTCTTTGTCATAATCAATCAGTGCAAAAAGCATTCATTATTTCTCTCTTTTGTAGATACTGGGAAGTATTTTTTAAAAGAAACAAATAAAATACCTTTTTTAAAAAAAGATTTTGAAATCTCTCTGCATTATTTCTAGAGCATAACATCTTATTTTTGTTTGGTAAGTGATTTTTGAATTAAACTAATGAAGATGATCTTTGTAACTTGGAATGAACCACAATGCTTCCTGGTAGGGCCAGCGGTATTTTGTTTATGAGTATCATAGTTTTTTGCCAAAAGCCATTGGAAGCTAAATTCAGAACTTGTGAAATGTTATGTACAATTTGTTCAGCATGCAGGGAAAGAATATTTTCCTAGACATCAAGTAACTTAAGGAGGAGTTTTCACTAGCGACAGCTACATACTACAAAACTGAACGCCCAAAAAGCTCTATGTACTCCCTTCTCTGTTACTATTGGAGCAAGAAGTTCTGCTGGGTCAAGTAGTATCTTTAAAGAACAAATGATATTTTTCTATGTAAGCAAAGAACACCAGTATATTTCAAAATTATAAAAATGGTTTTGAAGAGAAACCATATGACTTTATTCAACTCAAAGAAAGATTTGTAATCAGTCAGAGACCAGATAAAAACAATCAATCACCATAAAATTAGAGGATTATTTCGTACAGATCAAATGTCTGAACATTTTCCTTAATGCAGAAATAATTCCACTCACTTTACTGAACTGAACTTCTTTTTTACCATCCAGTTTCATTTCATTCCTAGGAAGCTTAAGGATGTCATGTAAATGCCCTGATGCCCTTATGATGAATTTCTGGTTCTGCTTGTTCTAAAACACTTGGTAGCTCCCAGTCAGTGATGAAGCAGAGAGAAACAAATGCACAGAGCAAAAAAATCAAAGGGATCTCACACAGTTTGTTCCACTCAAAAGCTGCTGGCTCAGGCAGAAAAATAATTGCAAGTTTTCTTATGAAAACAAATGATAAAATGCTTAAGCAGACCCTTAAAACTGTGTTTCTTATGCATAATGAATAAAAAGCAAAATTAACACATCAGTTCATGTAGGTAGTTCTTGTGATTGATGGACATTCTGTATTTTGTTTTACTTTTAAACATATCACCAAAGAGGGTTAAAGAACAGCCTTGCATTCTGTTTCTCTGCCTTTGCAGAAGCAGTTCGGAAGACAGACTAGACCCTAAAACAAGCCAGGTTTTTACTGGTCTATTCCTGCTCTATATCAAGGAGCTCTAATCACAAGTAAAGTAAAAGTACTTCCACATTAAAAGGTTCTTTTGTTATAACTGTGGCTAACTCTCAATTCTATTATAAAGTGGCTATTTATAATGCGTGTAAGCAAAAAAACACAGCAGGATGTGGGTTATTGGGAGATAACCACATGCCCAGTGGCTTTCCTTTTATACCCATAAATATTCATTTAAGGTGATCCTTTCTCATTGAAGTTGGTGACAAAACTCCCACTCATTACAGTGGGAGCAGACTCAGGCCTTAGTACAAGAAGCACATAAGCTGCTGTCTTCTTCTGGTTATGGAAACCTCATCGAAACCTATGGGATTCTTAAGAAAACTCGGGACCAAAGTACACAGATTTAAGTGATTTAATTTATACTAATAGGATGGGAAGTTCTTTCTAATAGTGCTTGAGCTGAATGAAAATCAGAGCTTCATCTGTTTGAGACTAATAATATTGCAATACATTCTTTCATCTCAGAGTAAAACAAAAGCTGAAATTTGTATTTATTGTGTTGAACAGAATATTTTGAAAAATTCCATTGCAGAAATAAGGAAATACTTAATTTCGGCATTTTCACAACTGAAATATTTTCATATGGTCGAACTGAAGCGTTTTGCTTAACACACAGGTCATGCTTAACACACAGGTCATGTGTCTTTGATGAAGCACCTTCCATCTCATTTGAAATGAGAGAGTTTGGCCAAGAAACACTAGAGGGAACATGGGTATGAGACATATATAGCAAAGCAGCTGCAGAGGGATATGCATTGCAGTATGTGCTGACTTAAAATGAAACATTTCAGATTAGTTCAGCAAACCAGAATATTTGGCTTCATATTCAGCCAACTGGAAAGACTCTTTTGTTGGTTTTCCTGGCGGGAAAATGGAGGGAATCTACACAAAAGGTTTCTCTCGTGGAAAAAACCCAGAAGATATTGTAACAATGTATTTTCTATAAGGAGAAAAAGAAAGCACAAACCACTTTGATATACAAAGTCCTTGACCAGCTTTAAGGTATATGAAACCCCATGACAGTTGTGCAGGCCCGACCTGTTGGTAACAGCACCCAACAGAAGTTGCTTCTTGACTGCTGCTTAAAGTTTTCACCACGTTAATGAAGATATAAGGCTGATTTTATTTCATGGCTTCTTTCTTTTGTGTGAGAATGATGAAATATACCAGGAACTTCTTTTTAATGCCCAAGAATTTTGGTGAAATAAAAAGTTAGAAAAGCTGAAATTAATTACCACTTTTTTTAAAGATGGTAGATGGTCAGTCACTGACTGGGACACCTTTCTATGATAAGTAATCCTGGGGTAATTTTTCTCAGGTAGTTAGTAGACAATATAGCAGAAGCTTGCATTTCCATGACTACTGCTTTGATTCATTTATCTGAACAATGGCTAACAAAAGAATTTGTATCCCAAGGACTGTAAATCTACTGGCAACAACTAGCATTAAATATATTTATAGATAATCCGAAAGGTCAGAAGAGAAGAAAACAAGAGTAGATGGATTTTTCACTTGGTTATGCTCTGTATCTTGGTGAAACAGGGAAGACGAATTCCTTGCCCTTTGTAGCTCCTTAGGCCAGATAAGGATTATTTACTACAGTAGCATCATATTGGCTGCATCCTTTGGTTACTTAAATGCTACCTGTATCTTAGCTCGTTTTTTTCCTTAATCAAACTCTCTCCTCCTTCCTATACCCTCCTCATTACAAACACCTAAAAAGAATTGTGTTGATCATTTGAAAGTATGAGGGAAGAAGAAAAACAAATGAAACAATCAGACAGCTTTGCAGCCACCAGATTCGGCAGGCACTTGTGTCGTTGGACAGCACTGCCTCTATTCAATTCCATTAGAATTCACCGACGGTGTCTGTGCATTCTGCTAGTATACGGCTGCCACATCGTCGGGGCCTTCGTTAGCAGAAAGTACGAATTTTGTTTGGACGCTTGCGTGAGAGAGCGCTGCTTAACAGCTGTGCAGGTGTGTGCCTTTCAAGTGCAGCCTGCAGAAGGCGGATTTCAGCAATAAAAGTTCAAATACATGTGTGTGTATGTGTTTATGTCTAAATACAGGAAATGGGAGTATCAAAGTGAAATAATGAAGGATGAATCAAACATCCGTGTGTTGTTTTCTTCAACTGTTTATTTGCAATTTATCTTCACTCTTCTGGAGGCTGGTTCTGAAGGGTATAAAAGTTTATTACCCAAATAAGTTTATGCAAATTCTGACCAATTTCCATTACAGATGAGGACCCTTTATTCCTTTTTAGGGAATACAAGAAGTATAATAGAAATAAATCAAAATTCAGAAGTTTTAGGCAGTATCACTGTTCAAGATTATTCTCCAATCTTGGCTTGGAATGCTGATGCAATTGTTTCAGAAATCCTCATTCACACAACTAGAGGACTTCCTATTATAGGAGAATGTTGTCAGGTAAGGTGTTAACAGGATTCTGCCTCTTGTTTGCTGTAGTATACCCGATTCACTCAGTAACAGTACTCTTAATAAATCTAGCTATGCCATTTAGTCTAAGGACAAGTGTACGACAACTTAGAGCTAGGTTAAAAAGTGCAGAAAAACCCCCATCTGTCAACAGTAATCTTCCTATGTAATGCCAGCTAGTTTTTGCACTCCATTCACATTGCTTTGTTCTTTGGAAAATGCTACTGGACAAATTACGTTTGGTCAGTAAAGAAACTAGGGAAATTATTGTGTTGAAATAGCTAAATCAGTCTACCTAGAATAAAATTAATGTGAAATTCAAACCAACAGGGAGCAAATCTAATCTCTTAAAAATGTTTTGTAAGTGATTGCAAAGTTATTTCTCATGCCTCGGCACTTCTCTGTTTCAGCCAGAACTGAAATCGGAAATGCCAAAATACTGTGAGAAAGGCTGTTCTTGTACTGCAGCTGACCTGAATGAAACAAGGAAGTACTGCAAAATCACAAGACAGACTGTTTTTGGGAGATTGCCATGTAATTTCCAGACTGGAGAAGTTTGGATGAGATCAGGTAAACTCTGGAAACTGCTAAACTTCTGGATGTATAGCTGAGCTCAACCACCAAATCTTTGTGACTCACCCTTTACTGATGTCCACTTTTTGCGGAGATGACTATGAATAAAATATTTTTACTTTGGGAAAGAAAGGAGTAAACACAGCATACTACACAAATCAGAGGTTTGCTTGCATTATCCTTCAAAATAGAACTGTACCATACATCCAATTGCACGGATCATAGCGATTTAAATGAAGAGTACGTCCCTGAAATCACTGGAGCTAAACTGGTTCATATAGGAGAAGATTTCTGCCATATCTGTTCATGGCATGTAGTTAAACAGCAGACATAGCGGGCCTTATTCACCCGTGATATAAACTGCCATTGCTACAATGATATTTCGTTAGGAATAAAGTTGATCCACTAATCCTAACTTGACTCATCTTTCTCTTTAATCACTGGCTTCTGATATTGTACTGGCACCGTGCATAATGGTGACTCTGTGCTGAAATGGTGTTTAGGGTCATGGTGGCTTAGGGCCTCTCTCAGCCGTTTCTGTTGTTTATCTACAAAGCAAAGCCTGACTTGCAAATCTTGTACGGGTACTGTGTAATTTAGAGCTTGAAAATGAAAGTTGTGACCTGGTTTTGCTCATTAAAGAAACAGATGTTTTGAAGGTTGGCATGAGTTCTTGCTAAGAAGTGTTAAGCATTTTATGAAGCCTTAACAATTTTTGTATGTTTTTCATCAACTTGAAGTCTGAAAATGAACAATCACTATGAATAAGGTGTTCTTTTCTCTTTAAACACTTAGTTTATCACTTAATCCTATTTTAATTATTCAAATCAGCAAACATCTACATGAATTTTCTTAAGCAAAATCATAAACTAAATTATTTTAGGTGCACAACCTAGGAAATAGATATGGGAAAAGACCTCATTTATATATTTAGTTTACGAAGTCACAGGGGGTGGGAACTTTCAAGGGACTGGACCGCAACGACACAAAAGTCAGGAAATGACCCCTGCGATGGGCTTTCAGAAGCGGCACGGTAGAAACAATGTCCTCTTACAACTTCGGTAACTTCGGAACGTACCATCCCCGAACACCGCAGGGGTCGTGGAACCAGCCACCTGAGCTCTAATGAGCAACAGTTCCGTTAAGTACGACCCCAAAGAGCCCACGTCTGTACGTAAAGAGCTGGGAAACGAGAACAAGTCACAGCCGACTCTCAGCACTCACGCCAGCGCCGGAAAGGAAGTCTTCATCCCGCTGGACTCGTTCGGAACGCCGAACGGGCGTCCTGGGGGAGTTCTGTTCGGGCAGCGGCTCCCGCCTCGGTCAGATCGCAAGCTCCGGCCAGCGTCGCCGTGGCCAGAGCGCGGTGCGGAAGGGAAGCCGCTCTCCGTGCTGAATGGCGTCTTTGTTCGCCCCGCCGCAGCGGTTACATTCTGCAGGCCCTGCAGATACAACAGGGGCTGTATGCGAGCGGAATGGGAATGAGATGCTGGCTCCCCCCAAAAAGTCCCGCTTCTTGCCATTAGAACTGCAAAGGAATTCTGGCGACCGAAAAATAATCCTTCCTATCGAGCAATATTTTCCTGCCTCTAACAGCTGAAGAAGCCCATAGCACAAAGTGAAGCTAAAATACAGCGTAGAAGGGCATATGCGAACATTTTATAGGTTGGTTACCTTGCAAAACAGAACCAAGGCCTCCTGGTAAATTAAAGTCAAAAGTCATACCGTGGCTGCAAGCTACCTCCAAATCTGTAAATTCACCTAAGCCCTAAATAACAGCAGAATTGCGATGCTCCCAGGACTGACCTGTTGGCAAAACAAGTTCTTTAGCACCTTCCAGCTACAAAGGCAAACAGTTTAGCCCTTGATCTGTACCCCTTCTTCAGTCTATTTCTGGGCCAAAATCCCTGTCTGCTACTAAAGAAGGCTGTCGTAAAGAGACCGCAGGGTGAGTTCTTTTGAGTTGGGGTAAACTGCTAGCAAGCTATGGGATGTCATACTATCTTCTAACTAGAAGCAGGGAGTTTCCTCCCACTTCTGTTTAGTGGGAATGAGCCTATTAATAAGGAACCCTCTCTGTTATCATAACTCATTTTAGAAAAGAAATGTTGAAAACTCTTTTTCGTAATTTTCTTCTTCCACACAGACCTTGCTCATCTTCATAGTGACATAAAATGTTAACGTTCTTTAAAAGTGAGGCTTTGGGACAGACTTGTCAGAGAAAATAGAACTGTATAGCAAATGTGAAGCAGGAACTATATCATACATTATAACTGAACTATGTTACTACTTGTGGACTAATTTGCTTTTCTACCCTATTTTATGTATTAAAAGGGCAGTTTGTTTGCATTAGCAGAGCTATTTGCTATTGTCATTATTGGTTTGCTTACCACATGGCTATGATTTGCCTGATTCCAATGTGTATATTCGAGTTGTAAGGCTCACAGTAGTTTTTCCAACTCATAGTGGTTCCTCAGCGCTATATTATTTCTTTTCTAAATTTTTCAGTTGAGAGTACTGATGAAAAAAACCTTACAGTCACATGGAAAAACTTAAAATTTAATTTTGGAAATGCTTATGATACCAGCTGTTATTGAAACAAGAAGTCCCATTGGTGTAAATAAATACAGGATGTAGTATAGATAGAACTCTTGCTTTGTAACAGTTCACTCATAGGCCCTAGCTGTGTGTTTGCTCAGGGAACAAAGGCAAAATAAGAACTCTCATACTCCCCTCCATGGTCTAAGTATTTCGCTACAGCAGGCACAACTACAGCAGCAGTTCTAGTCTGCAACCTTTAAGTAGCCATCAACATGTTGACCGGAGCAAAGGCATTCATCACCCTCAAGGAGGTGCTCAGCTGCCTAAGAGATCAGGTCTTAAATATTTAACTGTTCATGAGCACAAAATAACTGAAACCATACTACTATGTACCTACAGGAAATACCATTACAGTGAACGCTCTTAGTTCAAGGTGGATGGAGTGCTTGAGAGGAAATTTTTCTGCCCATTAGACATCAGCATTGTCAGTGAATGTGAATGCAGAATCTGAACCTGAGTTGGCAGAATTTCCAATGGCACTTTTGTGAAACTTTAAAGCTATAATCAAAAAGAGAATTTTTCAAAGGTAACTTGTATGTGAGATGCTGAGCCTTGAATATCTGGAACATAGCAATCACAAATGTACGTTGAACCAAATCCACTGGGGTAGCTATCGACAGGCTGCAACTTAAAACACGTATGTTCATTCCTGGTAAGTAGTAACATCCTAAGCTGCATGAATATTGTGGCTATACATGGATTGAAGTTGAACTGAAATAACACAATAAACAAATGGTAAATATAAATTTTTAAAAGTACCTCTAGTCATTCTTTCAACTGAAGAATAAGTTGTGTGCTAAACATTTGTAACTCGATACTAAACATTTGTAGCTCTTAAAGGCATATAAAGATAAAACACAACCTGAAAGAATAAAGCAAAGCATTCTTCATAAACTGGTGCAATCAGTAATATATTCATGATAACATCTGCTACAGTATCTAACACAGATAATTTTTGAAAAGTTAAAAGCTTTATTTGCTTATTAACTCGTGGGTGCTTTTCTACACTTGTTATTTACCTAGAGGCTAGAAAAGTAGAACAAAGCTGAGCCTTTATTTGCTTAGCAACCTATCAAGCAATTGCACAGAATTATTCTTAAGTAGGTCCAATGGCAGCTCTTTTGAGTTGCGTGTCAAGTTTTTGTTTACCTTGCTGTTACAGCAATAATAGCAAGGTGGGGTCTTATTCACTCAGTAGGTAGGACCCTAAAATTCTGAATGCTTCACTGTTTACCAAGTCACAGGACACATGAGTGCTGGGCTGGACCATGTTTACCCAAATCCTGGTCCACTGACAACTAGGTGTGGCTTTATTGGACTGTTACTCATGCAGCTTTGACAGAGAAGCTCAACTTCTTAGCTGCAGTGCTTCAAGGAAATTATAGAGACGTGCAGGAATGAACTAATACTTATTTATGGCAAAATGTATTAATTGGGAATGTTTTGCTTATGGGAACTATATCTGGATGCAACGACCAGAGGCCGGAAATTAACAGGCTGTGACAAAGAAAAAAAAAATCTATTTGTGCTAACTTTGCAGGCAGCAGTTAAATAAAGGGAACATCTGTTTATCAAAGGCACTGTGCTGCTTCTAATTAAACCATCATCTTGCTTGATGCTAAATTAGTAACTAGGGATGCAGATCACACCCTTAAACAGACAAAGTTTAAGACTTCTCTCTCCAGTCTGATACATTGTCAGAGAAAAAGAAAAAATTCCTGTTTCATATTTTGAATAGGTGTTGTCTCCTAATTGTAGTTGTAAGACTGAGAGAGACATTATGTAATACAGTTCTTGCTGCAATATATGTGTAAAGTTACAACTTAATAACTTAAGGGAAAATTTAACTGAGCAGGAGTTTAGCTGCTGTGACCTTTAACCAAGGAAAGTTGCCATACTGTTCACAACGACAAGAATTTTCAAATACCTTGAAGAATTATGAACAGTTTGAAGTAGTCAAAGTTATGCTGATATAACTTTATATTAGTTATGATGATAAGGCCTGAGCTCTGGAAGTAAGTTATTACAGCTCTGAATGTGTCATGTCCTTCAGCTAAAATAGTTTCATGGCATGGCTGATCTATTCCAAAGGAATTATGACATTTCCAAGAAAAAAAGAAAATGTTTTTTTTAATAGTCATAATCTAAAGCAGTAAATCATGACAGGCTTTTTTTTAATTCCCAATACGCTTATTCATACAGAAGAAAAAAAGTTAGAGAATCTGTACTCTGTTCTCTAGCAGTATTTGGCAGGTAGGTGTAATGTTTGAAAAGATTTTAGAAAGCTTCTGTTTTGGCAAAGATGATATAAAGTGGCTACAGAACACTAAACAATCCTCTTTTCCCCTTCCCTTCCCTAACCGTGAGAAATATCCTGCGTAGCCAAATCTACAATAACACAGCAGGTCATAATACAGAATGTATCTTAAGGGCGCTACATATCTAAGAATACAGCTTTCAAAATGTTGGTAAAGTCATTAATTTTAACGGTATGATGTTCTGAGCTACAGCTGTTTCAGCCTGTTTGGAGACCCTGCCCAAGCAATGGTGAACTTCTCCGCTCCTGTGCCTCCTATTTTTAAGAGAACATGTCTGTCTTGAAGCAACAGCCATATGCAAACCTATGATTATCTCTTGTGATGTTGTTGCTGTTTATAAGGACAATATCCAATCAACACATGAAAAACTTAATTCAGTAGGGTCAACCCTTGGAATCCCAAGCAATTATTAGATTTTCTTTGTCTTATATGTGTCCATAGCCATGATGACCAAGATACCATTTTCTATCCATGTTGGCATGATTGGGTTTATTTTCTGTTAAACCAGTGTCTGGTTTAGAAACTTGTGTAGTTTCTATTTTTTTTTGTTTGTTTCAAGAAACCATAATCTGATACCTTTAATGAACAGCTCACACAGTATTAAGAGATAATTTTAAAACTATCTGGAGGGGACAGAAATATACTGCACAACCACCAGATCTGAATAATTTTAACTACTGACTCCAGAAACCTTTTCTCAGTAGCTGCTCTGGTGGTAACAGTCCACGTTTCATCAACCCTTGTAATAGGCCTATTTAAAATCAGATTTTTTACTAGACTCTGTTGCTCTGTTTATCTGTCAAATACTCCGGAACAGCTACCCAGAATCATCCCACTGTAAAAATCCCTACGTATTTTCAAAGGTGTAAAATGGTAACTCGATTCCGTAACATACATTTGCTAGCATGCTTGTTATTACTTCTCTTAACGGTGGGCTGATCATAGTTTTGTACAGTATAAAACACATTGTTTGTGTGATGCCTATTGAGCTGAACAATGAAGGTGGAGCTAACAGACACACGATCACAGAAGGCATGGAAAATTCGAGACTTGGTTCCCAAGTGCGGTTCAACAACAATAACACTACCTTCCTCTTTCCACCTCCTCCATACTTTTGTTTCCTTGTGAAGGAAATACAGGTGTATAGGCTAGAAACCACAGCACATTCCAGGCTCTGATCTGAATATCTGCAGAACCAGGATTGTTGGGTAAGCTGTGGAGCATACGTCAGGCTAGACACGGACAAAGAAAGGCTTCAACCAGTTCAACAGCAAGTGAGATGAAATGTTTCTTCTGGGACGAAGGGACAAAGGATTCATGGAGAGATAGTTAAGCACAGTACTGTGCGAATGCACAAGTACAAAAAGCTGTGCCAAAGCAATTGATGGCTGGATCCTTATCATGGTTTTGTGCACCAAGATGAAGAGAACAAAAGTAACATGGGAGAAGACAGTGAATATTCTTGATAGACAGACTGTACTGCATATCATGAACTGTTTGCATGAATTAAAAAAAAATATGTTAATCTGTAAGTGATAGTATTGGTTTCGCTCATAGAAAGATAGCTGCATGTAAAGTACCACATAAAACTCAATAGATAAAATTTCTGAACAAAAAGTATTTACTGCAAGATTAAATCTGAATCTGGAGGAGCATTTAGTGTTGCTGGTGTCACAGGGAAACATATACTGAAACACATACTGAAACATACACTGAAAAAACTGTTGATGGATAAGCTTTCCATAAATATGTTCTCACAGTGTTAAAGACAGGGTTGAAAAAAGCCAAATCAAAAGCAACAGATGGCCAAACAATCTCACGTGAGGGAAGGAAACAGCATATTCAAAGCAGACAGGAATTTACTTGAAAACACGATAATTGCTGTCCAAAGCTCAGACTTGGACATTAGAGAATTACTGGTATGCACTACTGGTGCTAGAAATGTATGGATAACTACAGAAAGTAACCAAGGCAAGCATAAGTAGAGAAAGAGTAGAAAAGCTCCATTGAAACTCTCCCCATGCTATTTGTATTCTTGATGGAATGAGTCTGGTTCAGAGAGGGAAGAGTGTTCATGACACATCTGGAGAATATGAAGCATTTGTTTAGCATTTAGTACTATGTAAAGGTACAGAAAGCCACGGAACTTAGGCTATGTTTGATATTTACTGGAAAAAGAGATGTAAGACCTAACATCAGATTTGCTTCAGGAATGTAGCAGCAGATCAAAAAACGCAACAGCGGAAAGAAGCCTCAACAAATAATTATTTAAAGAATGAAAAATGTTTATAAACACACATTACATGACAGTTCTGTACACAGGAAGCAAGCCTCTATAGAACATGCTTCAAGTTAACGAAAGACAGCTCTGAGTGGTAGAAGAACCTCATGCATGAGCTTTTCCTATCTACTGCTGCACGTATTCCCGTGTTTGAAATGAAAAGTTAGTCACACTCAGTGATAAAGACAGAGACATCCTTATGTGCTGCCTTGGGTTTGACAATGAAAGGTCTTGCCCAATCTATGAGAAAGAGTCAGACAAGACACAGAAACCAGTGTGATGTCTTTGGAGTCAGAGAGCATTGACTGGACTGCATGGCCTTTTGGTTTTGGTTTGATTTGGGGGTGTGTGTGTGCTGTTTCTTCTTGTTTTGAACTATAACATTTTAGATCTTTTGTAGGCGAAAGAAATGTTTATGCAAAGGGAGCAGAGTCCATCCTTTAGAGTTTGGGCAATAGGAGCTCTTACCACATCTCTTTTAGAAATGGCAGTCATCGGCATGATTTCAGCATGCCCTTAGAGGTATGACAACTGATTCAAAGTATACTATTATCAGCTATTATCAGAAGATGTGAAACTGATTCCATATAACTATCACTAAACAAAGACCGACTATTTTACCACTTACTTATGCAAAAGCTCAAGCATGAGTTTGGAGACAATCTCTGCAGTGACATACGTAAGATATGGCTAGATAACTCAAGCAAAAATGAATTTCAGTAATGTGATAGGTGGCTGCATTTTCAGTACACAAAGTAAACCTGATGTTTAGAAATGCAACTGTGTCCATTCCTTTCAAAGCAATACATTTCTATGCATTATTAATGGACTGAAACGTATAGAAAAGTATGAGCTTAAAATTGTACTAACCAACATATCAGTGATGAAAACGCAAATGTTCATACACTCAGCACAATAACTGCAGTAATCCGTCCTCTAGTGTACTGAATATGTTTTATGATGGTATAATATTGTGTTACGTACTTATAGCTTTTGGTACAGTAAAACAATGAAAATATTTTAGTTCTATATTTCCTATAATGCAAAAACATTTTTAGCATATCAGGTGGTTGTTGTTGTTAATGTCAAAATTACCACTGCCAAAGTTATTACAAATAAGAAATCCTGCAAGCAGACATCTTCAAAATGCACCACGAAATTTTGTACCTCAGGTGAATGCATCAGCTAATTTTTTTAACCATGACTTATTCACTAACACAGTGATAGGCAGGTGAAGATTTTCAGTAATGCTGCTAGTTTCATCTCTTACAAATAGTGCGTGTTTTAAACAAATCTGCAAAGAAAAGTTTAAAACGTACTTAGCTTTAATGACTTTTGTTTCTCCAAAGAAAAAGTGAAGATAAGGTAGGCCTCAACTCAGTTATCCATCATGCTTAACTTTGTCCCTCAAATAATTCTATCCCATTCAACAAAGCAGTTTACATTTCTCCTCTCAACAGAGATACACTTAAATGTTAACCATGTGTTGTCTGAAACCTTTAAACTGGTGAATCTTTTCTTTGGGTTTACTTTGTTACTACAAATTAATCTGAGAAAGACTAATGACAGCTTTTTAAAAAAAGTGTACTAAAACCCACAAGCCATTTCAACTACTTTCAGCTGTGAAGAGGTACGTATGTAGTCAACCAGCTGTCTCTGCTCACCGTAGGGACAGGGAAAAAGAGAGATGGCAATTCATTCCATCTATGCTAGACACTTACCTTCGGATGGAATGAATCACCCTTTGGGAGTCTCTACCTCTCTTCGTTTACTACAGAAGTGCAGATGACTAGCTTAGACTCAATGCCTAAATTTAGATTGCTAAAATTAGATGGGATGCATTCCACTTTCATTCATTCATTTAATTAATCCAGTTAAAAGAATGATCTATTAGTTGTACTGGAAAAGAAGTGGTGCAATTTTGTTGAAAGCTGTGATAATACTGTCCTGCCTTGAACAGTCTGGAGTTTAAGTAATGTGTGGGTGAAATGAAGTATCATCACCATTTTACACACAGGGAATTCAGGATGCAGAAAGACTATGTGAATCACTCTAACTTAGACCAAAACTTTGTGTCAGAGTAAAAAGACAGTGATAGCCTGTTAGGCAGCACAGAAAACATGTCAGTTCTTCAACAGAGCCCCTGTAGTTCAGTTCACAAATACATATAATATATGACGTAAAAATTCTGTTCTATTATAAACATACTTGCAATGGCTTGGACCAGAGCTATCTCACTAATCTCTCGGCATGTGTTAAAGTAGTTACAGCCAGCCTAAGATCCTGAGCCCCCACTTGAATGCTGATGACACCAGGAAATCCACCGTGTTGCATTTTCAGAACCAAAGATTGCTGTATAGACTAACCTGAATTTATTCTAAAGCTACCTGTGGCAAAAAAAAAAGCTTTTGATGGTTTTGGAAAACATGATATTATGCTTTCAGATTTGAAAAAAGGGAGTTATCCTACTATGTTTTACATTTAACTTTTGGCAATGCATAGAAGTTATTAATCAGGGATATTTAACACTGAGAAAATGGCTTCCTGAATCTTATTCATTACCCCTTGAGAATATGTCTGGTAAATTCAAAACATAATGAAGTCCTACAAAACAAGGCTATAGATATTAAAGCAATAATGTTTGTTGGAATACTATTTGGAAATAGTTGAAATTACCCTATTTTAAAAAGTATTCTGTGCTTTTTATAATCCTTGTTCCACTTACTAATACAGAACAATGTTAAGGCAACAAATTAAATCAAGATTATGTTATCAAATAAATTAAGGCCTTTTGGGTTAAATGGGAGATTTACAACAAATCCTAAGAGTACTACACTGCCACAGGCCCACCCCAGAATGATTATGATTTATAATACCCACCCCATTTCTCCATTTGTTCATATGTGTGTATATATGAGTTTGTGTGTGTTTATATGTAAGTGTACATACACACGTATATAAATGCATGAGCTTTATGCAAACTATACATGCCAATTCCAAGCTCAATTAATAACTCCAGTAAGCACAGCAGAGTTTCATTCCTTTCAGGAGAAAGGAGTGCCAGGCACTTTCCTGCTCTCCTATGTAGAAAATATTTTGGAACATTAGTGGGATATTCAACTGAAGCTGTTACATATAATAGAGGTAATTAACAGGTGTGTGAAGACACTTTGGCCTTACTCATCTGCATCCTTAATTTGGTCTGCTGCACACCATATTAACAAGGCTCCTGCATGCCATATTGATGAAAAGTCATAAAAAAGAAATATTTTTCTCCTCAAATAAGCAATTTTACAGCCTGCTCTTCTTCATTTTAATCTTTTTTTTGGTGTGTGTTAAATTGTTCACAGTAAGCATAACTTGCACGGATTATCAAAATACCAACATAGGGAAACATTGCATTAATGCCTGATTTTAAGAGCAAATGGTGATGATCATAGGTTTTTATAGGGGCTGCATTATCAAATGAAATGTAACAGTTCTCCGTTGATTAGTGTAATGTTAGAAAGATATTCTGTACTGTATTTATCTACAAAAATCCATATTATTTTTCTACCTCTGATATCCAGAGCCTTTCCTACCATTATGACAAACAATTTGCTTAAATCAAGATTAGTAACAAAATGAAAGTAGCATGGTGTATGTTGCCAGCCTGAATCTTTTCTTTGTATTGTCTATGAATATCCAAACATGCAGAGTGTATGAGGTAGAAGAATTGCATTTTGGCAGACAGCTTGTGTAGACCACTGGATCATTTGCAGAGTGGTATTAAAACACATTTACAATGGAGCCACAGGCAATCTTTCATCAAATCTAATACATGCCACTAAAAGCACTATCTTGAAGACCATCTGATAACAATCAACTTGGTCGATAAGGCTTACTTTTACTCAAAAACTGGTTAGAACACATTTATTACAGTGATAGTTGGCTATAATCATAATAGCCCCGTACTTGTGCCTTGTTATACTAGTGGTCCTTATCATTACTTGGCATTTATTCTTCACTCTGCTACACAGGCAATCTCGCTAATGATACTCTCTCTCATTTCTTTGATCTTTTTCTTCAGCTTTTTTTTGCAGCATCTACATTCCACAGACAGCTGGTTTTCTAAAAGAGGTGCCACAAATATTGTGTATTTTTCTAGCCTCATGATCTTTGTCACTCAAAATAAAATAAAATAAACATCTATACTCTCAAAGATGCAGTGAAGTTTCTTATTCAAGCCAAACATGAAGATGTAGGATCTTTTGGTGTCCTACCTCTCCTAGGCTTATCTTAGCTTAAGTATGTTACCTAATCTTTTTAATGTAATTTTGGTATCTTAATGTATAACATTGTATAGTTGAATAGAATATTATTTCTCATGTGTTTGCTCCCAATATTCTCACAATGTGGTAGCAATTTTACATTTCAGAATACACCATCTGTTTCTCTTCTCTTGCTTGGAGGGTCCAGTTTATGCAGTCACACATATCAAAAATGCAAATCCATCTTTGTACCAAGAAGACCTTGATACCCTGATAGATACTCTTTTGTCCTTGCTTTCACTAACATTGAACATACAGTAAGTAATATCTTTTAGATGCCAGTAAAATGTTTCTCTTCTCAAATATTACCAACAGAACAGAACTATTTCAGATCATCCACCAAAAGCAATTTTTATATGTGTAAAACATGGATGGCTTCAGTGAGAGTGAACAATCCTGTATAAACTCTTCATTTTAGATGAAAGCAGTCTGTAAAGCCACCAGTTACTGGTTACACTATTATGCTTATTAAATTCCACAGTAAAAGTGGGCAGGTATTAAAAAAATTATATTTGAAGAAATTAAACCACCAGTGATCAAGTAAGTGAAGGGATGATGAATTTCAAACAGAATACAGTTACATAAGATGAACTGAACAGAAAAAAATACCAGCTCTTTCGTATTGTCTCTTCTCATCATATTATAGCACTACTGGTTCAGTTTTGGCAGATTTGAATGTTTTGGGATTTACATAGTTTCCTTAGGAACCTGGATCACAGAACCCCCCTACACCCTTACCATGGGCAGATGGGTACCTGTGTTCCACTCCAAGTTTACAATCCCTTTTGGACTAGTATTTGCAGTGTAAATACTGCAATACCGAGTTGACTGTGCTATCTAGGGTATACAACTACTGCGCTAAGCTTTAAGCTTCACCGTTACATCTTGGTTCATTTTTCCCTATCTACAATGGCTAGCTTAATGCCATTTTTCTCAAAGTTGTGAATTACAAGGTGGCCAATGGCAGCATTTTTCTTCCAAAAGATCCATTTAAGTGAAAAGATGACTCCCTTAGTGCTGAGACTTCTGAAATCAGAAACATGTATACTAATGTTGTAATCCACCTTTGTTATGCTCTACGTCTAATTCTTACTTGCTTGTAGGTGAGCCTTTTTGGGTCACATCTGATTGCTCTATTCCACGCATAGTATACCGTGGGATATATCTTTTCAAAGTGGAAAGAGTAGAGACAAAAATCCATGAAAAATTAGCTGAGAGGTAAGAAACATGACTGACAGTAGTAGGTTTAATCTATCAGTCTATTTAGTTTATCAGAAGCTGGAGAGAACTCATGACTGTGATGTGTAAAAAATACATTGATAGACAATACTAACAATAGACAGTTATTTAATCTGGTGAGGGCAGCTAAAATTATTACTAGCTAAAAAAAATAGTGGACTATTAAGATAGAAACTTACTCACTTCTTATAGATCTCTTTTTCCCCCCAAAATTATAAATATTAGGGTGAAAATACATGCATAAAAGTTAAGCCTTACGATGTCTTGATGATAAGAGCTCAGACCTCATGATCTGATGGTAGCTTCAAAATTTTATACCATTTAAAACAAATATAAACCCTGTTATATTATGTGGATGTCAAAGAAAATCCATACCATCCACCATTAACGATGCACTACTCACCTTTGTCATCGCTAACTCCAATTGTAGGTTATATATAACATAAGTCTTAACAACAATGGGTTGCTGTCAGATCTGGTCAGATCAGGTCAGATCAGATCAGGTCAGACCTGACCTTCTAAAACTGTAAAGCACTGACTTATTTTCTGTTTTGCCATCTACTTCAGATATAGAGACATTTGGAGAGGATCACAATTCACCAAAAATCTACAATAGTTTTTCCACCCTCCATCCCCACCTTAACACAAGCTTTCAATTGGGCTTAAGAAAAGACAAATTTTCATTTGAGGTCTTTAGTGCCTGTCAACACTGCTGAATAAGGAGCCATTTTCCTTGCTTAGTGTCAAGGACACACACACTAGTGATCTACATCCTAATCCCTCCCCTCCACCTCTAACAGCTGTGCTGCTTATAGAGTCAGTGAAGCCACAAGGGTAAGTTTGCCAGTCATACTTTAAATATTGTGTTATTATGTATAGACTTTGGAGATATTTGTAATATTGAAAGAAGAGACTAGTCCATTGCTATATTTGGGTAAAATAACATGGAAGTATTGCAAGACTAGTGTATTAAAAAATACATTCATAGACTGGTCTAATAGCACTGTATGGTGAATATGGTACACATCTCCCATCATTGTCATATTTCTACAATTAATTGATATATCAGCAAAACCAAAAGCACTTAAACTAATACACTTTAAACATAGTTTAAGTGTAGTTCTGACCACACTTACAGTAAAAAAAAAAGTTCTCACTTCATCACAAGATTTATTTTGATTTACTTAATCTAATTTTTATCATTTTCACCCCTTTTTAATCTCTTTCCAAATTTCTTAGAGTATTTGTAAATGATAGTCAGGGCATCATCCCAAGCAACTTGGATTTATTTGCTGGAATAACAAAAAATGTAGATGATTTTTCAGATGCCATTCATGCTAAAGAGTCTCTGTTTATTTTTCATAAGTGCTCCTCAGATGAGAGGATTCTTGTAGTGTAAGAGTTCCCTAATGAATAGACTGTATATGCATCATATGCCATATGATCTCCTGGTAAAAACAAAAGACTAGTAGGCAGAATCTTCACTGGCTGAAATCCCCACCAACTCAATTACTCATCTGTACATTAGGGCTCATAATGTGATTTTCTCTTGCTTTTGGTCAATGGTAGTGAGAACTGGCTGAATAGGAGAACTGAAATAATTTCTGATAAACTTTGTTTTTGGTTTCTAGAAAATATCTGACTTGGGAGAAAACATTTTAGAATTAGTTAACACTAGCAAAGCTTAAAGTTTTGGTAAGCATTTGAGATTATCTTGGAAAAATTCCTTATACTCAGTAATGAGTAAGCATTTTGTGTTTCATTGACAGAAAAGAAAGAACTTAAGTTTCCTCAGCCTTTCAAGAATTTAATGGAACTTGAATGTCAAGTGGTACTTTATAATTTTTGGAACATTAAAAGATTTTTCCAGATTTCTATATGAAGGAAGATGCACAATTGTTCATCCGTTCTTTTGTTATAACACACCTAGATTACTGAAAATCTGTTTAGAAATATCCACATAATCTTTACATTATTGCAGATTTATAAAGTTTCCCCTAAAATTTTTAACTAAAATGTCTTCTCATACAGGAAAAAATGATGACACCAACTTCTCCTGTCACTATAATAAGGACATTAAAATGATTAATAGATGTGTCTTTTATGGTTAAGGCACTTGTTCTTTCTACTAAAACCTGCTTACAACTTCTCTGATTTAGCAATGACCTAGAATATTGATTCTCCTCCTGAAACACCCAAACTAGTTATTATTATCTGCCAAGTCGTCTACCCACAATTCATTAAAGGTTGCTATGCCTAAAATTGTGGAGCTTGGCAATTTCTGGGCATGATTTCATTTGTTTATATATTTTCAAAATCTACAATTTGAAAATATTTTATAAGAAAGCAGGGAATATGAAGGAAATAGGACAGCTAAACACGAGATGGGTTTCTGAGTCATAGAAAAAAGGAATCTACAACCTTTTTTCCCACTCACTCCTGCATTCAGTTCTAGTGAAGACAGTGCATAAAGAGGATGGAGGAACAATTCAAAAGCAACTGACTACAACCCATGCCTCTCTGTCATGATGCTTGCCAGTTCCATATTGTCTGTAAGAAATGCCTTTGCCAAAGCACATCCTGTTGGTGCAAGACGTGACTAACAAGTGCAAAGTTTTCCTAGTATAAATATGTTAACAGCATAAATGATGGCAAACGCAGTATGTGTTCTGGGCAGCTCTGACACAGAAACAGGCCAAGAGAATGCTATAAGCATTTTGTGATTTTGCCCCTTTCTTCTGGAAGAAAACCCCACCAACTTTAGACTGCTCCATAATCATAGATAAATATATAAAAATGATAATGGATTTTCCAGATTTACAATCCCTAAAATAGAAGTCTTTAACATGTCATAACATAAGAGGGCATGCTTCAATTCACCTGGAAGAAAGTGCTGAGATTATTCTTATTTCTCAGAAATGCAACCTCATTAGCAAGAATTTATGTAAACCATAAAAACATACAGATAGGCATACATTCAGTCTCTGATTTTCTTAGTTTGTAGATAGGCCATAACTTTAAATAGTGTTCATCACTTGAAATTCTGCTCTGGATGCATTTTTATGAACAATTGGTGATCTATCATTCATGTGTAGCTCATTGAGGGTATGTGATATTTTATATTCAAAATGATTGATTCTACAGATTATAGGATAGTCATCTGTACGAGCTAGTCAGTTTTCATTTGTTTTAGAATCAGATCTATGTAATAACACTTGCAAATATAAATGCAAAATTTATGTATTAAATTGATTGTTAACACTGTGATTTAATAATCATAGCAACATGAATACTGATTAGAACATGTATGGTGTATACAAAAAAGCTCAGAAAACAATAAATCAATTGAAATATTAGCTTTTTCTCCTGGAAAGTAGAAAGCTTGTAATGTTTATAACCAGAAAAGGGCTCTTCCCACTATATTTTGTTTGGTCAGGTCTGCTACTCTATGCACTTTGAAATATCAGCATGGCAGGAAATACAAAGGAAGCTAAACTTCCTCTGCAGCCTTGCAATTTCAAATATGCAGAACACAGATATAATGACAAAACAAAATCGATACTTCTCCCTTTGATTTCTCAGGACAAAATCTACTTCCTAAGCCACTTTTTGAAAACTCTCCAGTTTTCACATTTGCATTTGTGGCACATAGTGCCCCACACGGAGATGGAATTAGGCTTGAGAGACTGTTTTCTGGCATAAAAATGTATTACCACAGTTATTTATTTATATTGCTGTTGTGTGTAAGAGTCCTAGTCTGACACCATGTCCCAGTTTTACTTGATGCTGTTCGAACACAAACCCAAAACAACACCTTTCTCCAGATTACAATGTAAAGGTGAAATAAGAGATAAGAAGTATAAGTGAAACAATGAGACAATATTCTTCGGAGACAGATGGTAGTTTCAGCCACTGAACCACATCCCACCTTTTCTAGTTTTGAAGTAAGATAACATATTAGCATGTATGACCATTTTTGGATAGCCATGGGTTACTTCTTAAGCATAAGAAACGGCATGAGATAAAACACAAATACGTAAATATGTAAAAAATGTTTCTGAGTCAAACGGAAGCTAATGTCATGGGCCAGTTAAAGGCAGGATCCCATATCCTCAGGTTATGAGGCAGAGCTTATGAAGATCATGAAAATGGAATGCAAATTATTTGAATTGGTACAGAAGCTTAGACATGGTCAAGTGCTGTACTAGAGAAATGATTTTGCAGAAACATTCTGTGTAGGTGCTCAGCAGTAAAAACCTGCATAGGGAAAGTGTGAGAGATGGCTGAAAGCAAAAAATGAATAAAACATGATGGAAATAGGGGCAAGAGTTTGCTGTGTGAATGGACAGAATTATGTTAATTATGCAGAAAGAATGAACAAAACCTAAGCACTGAACTAATATGAAAACTTATACAGAGGTCAGAATTGAAAAAAATGTTCAGATTAACAGCTTGAACAGGCAGGATGTGGTATTGCTCAGGGTGAGTGGCAAAGTAGTGAGGAAGGCTGTGGGGAAGGAGTAATAAATTCTGGTTTGATCATGTTCAGCTTGAGCTGAACCTCTGTGGATACATCAGGATGAAATTTTAGTTTGGATAAGAAACAAATTTGTAGTAAACAAAAGGCAGGTAATCACTATGAAGCATCAGTGAAGCAAAGTAATTGAATTTGTGCTTATGCATTAGACTGCCATTATTTAAGGTGCAAAGGGAGAAGAGAAATCGAATTCTGAAAAGACTGTTGGTGAGCGCATGTGAAGAATGTCTTGAAAGCATGCAGTTCAAAGGGACTTTTATTATGCCTGTCTCAAAGAAGCAAAGAGAGGGCAGGGTTTCAAGAGGCACATGGGCGATATTGTCAAAAATGGCTGCCAGGTCACAGAGAATGAAGTTGCAATACTAATCCTGAGTTTTAGCTAGGAAGATGTAAATATAAGCTTACCTAGGAGCACTTTCACCAGAGTGCCATGGCAAGCAACTACAGAACATTTAGCACAGAACTGGAAGAAAAAGTATAAAACCTCAATTGTTTAGACATAATACATGGATATTTGTTGAGCTTAGCAATAATGGATGAAGGACAGCAAGCAGCTGGAGAGGCAACTAGGAACAGAACATTTTTTTTTGGGTGGGAAACATACACATGACTATATTGTGTATGAGACACTGAACGAGAGTGAGAAATAGAGAAATGAGAGCAGTGGGAATAGCTGGGATGGGAAGGAGATGGGATGCATGCAGTGGGCTGTGTAGAGAAATCGGATGAGACAGTCAGGTATCAGACTTCTATTTCTGCACAAGAGAGACAAAAGATGAAAGTGTAGAAAGAGTATGGTGAGAAGTTAGTCCAAGGAAAGGGGGAAGGTAATTTTTCATTTGTGTTACTGTCCTTCCTTTTATGGGAAGAGTTGTAAAGGCAACAGAGAAAGATTTAAAACAATAAATGAAAATGTGAGAACTGGAGCTTGGATTGTAGATTTGCCAAGTAATTAAGCTGAAAAAGTAGTCAGTCTTTCCAAAGGAAAAACTAGCAAAGATGAAAGAACAGTGAAATGAGAGGAAGTCCGGGGAGTAAGGCAGAGGTATCAGGGCTTCATCTTGGAGCTACAGAGGCTCCTTGTCAAATCTTAAAGGCTTTCAACTCCTACTAAAGTGTTGGTTTACAGAAAGTCTCAGAATAGGGAGGAGACTGCAAAAGACACAAGAAAGGAAGGTCTCACCTTAGTCTGTGTGTTCACAGTGTACAAAATTTATACAAAAACAGCTCAATAAAAAACTGATGACCAAGACTAAAGGGAACTGCTGCCTCCACCAGCCTCCCAGCAGGACCTGTACCACATGCACTGCTATGTTATCACAAATTTCTGCTCCCTCAAAGAGCTATCTTCATATCTTCATTAAGACACATCTTCAGCATATTCAATAAGTGACTGTATTTGCAATATGAATAAAATGCATCAACTGACATTTACGATCTGAACAATAAATTTAACTTAACTGCAGAGTGCTAAGAGTTGTCTTCCCCAATTTAGTGACCAGCATTCTAGTACAACTATATTTGTACCTAATTCAAATCAATGTACTCCATATTCAAGCAATTCACGCATGCACTTAGCAATCAATTACAACAGGTTCAAGAAACAACAGAACCTCAGCTGGAAAATATCACAGTGATAAAGGAAGAAGAGGTATTAAGTTTATGTTAAGTGCATATACTTACCACCTTCTATGGTCAAACATTAAGACTATCTAAACTTTCTGGAGGTAGATGGGCAAAATGCTGAAAGCAGAAGTGGAAAAACTCGTGGACTTGTAAATAAAGAAGTGCTTGAAATATATTTGACTTTATTTATAAGTCAGTATCTGTGAGTGTGCACTTCATAGCCTGCATTAATTCTGTTGCTCAGATGACAGTCAGTACTAGTCTCAGGAAAATCTATCCTATCTAAACCTAATTTAATGTGCCTGATGTATGTACTGTATGTACTATTCTTGGGCTTGTATGATGGACCAGCTATTTTAATAGCTTCCAAACTAACTTCTAAAGTAATTGTTCTTTTTTAAAGTGGTAGAGTTTTAGGCACTCAAATGTACTGATGCCTTTGGCTTTTTACAAACAAAATGTCTCCTGAAAGCTAATATATGTATTCCTTAAACAGGGAGAACATCTACTACTTAATTATTCTATATGCACTGTACCAGACCTTGTAACAATTAGAAGTATTGTCAGGGATTTCTACCACAATCATTGATATCTTATTAGAGTAGACAGTACAGGAAGATGAAAGTCCAAGCCACAAGTCCAATCTTGAGAGCACTGTCATCTATGAGCCTTTGATGTCAAAGGAAACTCTGTATACAGGATATAAATACAACTTATGCCAAAGGTACAAAATCATGCCGTATAGGCCTCATTTGTTATGCAAATTTTACATTGTTTTAACTAGTAAATTAGAGAAATCAGTCACAGTGAAATTTCGCTCTGCAATGACACTAACTTCTGTAAAAGTTTCAAAAATGTGCAGAAAAGAGCATGTGCACTTAAGATGTTTCAAGAATATATTAAATTCTGGTTCACTTATGATAAAGTTTATAAAGGTTCTGCAGAACATACACCTTACTTTGCTACTGCAAGAAGCAATTCTTACTCTCTAATTGAAATAATGGTTTGCAGGACAAAGGGAGTGGTCAAAGATTATAAAAGAGCACTGAGAATCAATTTATCTGTTGCCAGATCAGCAGAGTTTCCTCCCCAGAGGTAGGCACTATCTAGTTTTGCCTTAGATCCATTGCAAATCGTTGCCTGGTAACTTGAGCTGCATCCCTTTCAGGTCAGTTTTTATTAGATGAAAACCTTTTAATTATAGGCTTGACTGCTGCAATACTTTTGTTGTACAAAAATATGACCCCAAATGCTTACATAAACAGTGTATAATTCCAGGCACTGCTTTCCCACTACTACCTCCACACCTATTTACTGTCAGAATTTCCCCTGTCTGAATAGTTCAATCTATTTGTTAGGCTAAAGTAGCAGCTTTGAAACAAACAGCTAAACATTCTTGCTTTCTTCTGAGAAGTTTTTCTGACCATCTCCCTGTTCACGGGATGCTTTCTTCTCTGTGCCAGTCAGGCTTCTGCCCTTTGCACTAAATGCATTCCTTCTTCTGGAACCTGCCTGGAGAAGTCTTCCCTGGGAATAATGGGAATAGCCAGGACATTCTGGGTTAAAATCCTAATCTTACCACTGCACATTATTTACTGCCCTAAATATAAAAGTTGTTTGTTTTTCTTGAAAGTTTCCCTTATCTTTCCAGTAACATTAAAACATCAGAAAACTCAACCTGCCTGTAAGAAGCACAAATTAAGAGTTCTGATTAGGTCTTTCTGGACAAGCTTTAGTTCAAGATTCAATATGCCATATTTATCACACAGTGAAGCTCATACTGTGTTTGAACAGAGCATGGGAAAGAGGTTTCCTGCTAGGAAAGGAGACGTGTGTGCCCTAATGAGTCTCGCAATAATCAGGGGAGTTTTCCTAATTCCCTAGTGAGGTCAAGTTATTACCACAACAGAGCTCTCCGCTAGCATGAGGCAGCTCCTCCTCCACTCCATGTGGCACTGGAAGAGTAAATGTCACGCTACCATATGTGAGGCTGCATATTTCCAAGAGCTTTCTGAACTGGCTCAGCTTGCAGCATAAAGGACATATTTTTTTTACTTCACATTAAATATATTAGGACATAAGGACTGTTTGTGCTGCCTTGAGGAAGCCCCAGCTGTGTGCCGCTAGGTGTTGATGCATAGCTATCATATCCATCAGTCTACCAGCATATGAGGGTACTGATTCGGGTGATTAACACCCACAGCCTGACAACAATATCAAATAGCATTCTCTTCCTGGCATTGCCATATTTACTTTGCAATCAGTCTGCTTTTCTGGTAGAGCATTAGAAGAGCCAAACACGGAGCAATTTACTACATGAGTTACATTGCAAGCCCACATGTGGAAAGTCTTTATTCTTTTGCCTTTGATCATTATCCAACTTCAGTCACAGCAAACATGACTCAATATGTAAAAAACCGCTTCTAATAGGACTTATAACATACAACAGATTATACAACCAACTTTACCTCAAATGGTTTAGAAGTTGCCTAGCTACGGGACTGGAAAGGTTGAGGAACTCCCTGCTAAAGTGACAGGAAATTAAGCTGATGAGCACTTGAGGACTGAAGCTTCAAGCTCCACCTAGTGAGAAAATTTTACCATTGCCTTTATAGATAATCCCAGGGAAAGCACAGGATGCCATGAAACGTTTCTAAACCTCTGCTGCAGTATTGGCAGGGAATGAGAATCAGAGCCAAAAGAAGCACATGGTTTAAAAAAAATACAAATACAACTAAAAAACCACTACAAGAGGCACTAACTGGCAATAGACTACTCAATAAAAGTACCCTTCCCCTTCCCCCCCCAAAGTCTCAGGCTAGTGCTATATAGGACAACAGTGTAGTCATAGCGTTAATAATTTGTAAAATTACTCCGCTCCTTGAGACAGAGATTTCTGCATCAGTAAAGACAAGAGACAGAGCTCTAGTCTTTATTAATATTTTTCTCCATAACAAGAATATCTTGTGATTTACACTACCAGTTGCCTGGGGAAAGCAGTGAGATTTTGTTCACCAGCTACAACAGCAAGTTCAATACTGTTCAACAAAAAACTCTTGTGAAGTATTTATTGTAGGCGTAGTCATTCTATTTTACGAACATGCCAATATAGGTGTTCCATCATAGCAAACAAAATAAGATTTTAAAGGTTTTTGAACTGCCCAATTATATATAGGACTGTGTAGGGCAAGCATGATTTGTCAGAGAAGTTACTGCTAGCTTTAGAAAACAAAGCTACATTTTGGTGTATTCTTTATATTTATTTTACCTGTGTAAGATGACATTCCAGGCTGTCTTGATGATCTGAAAATAAAAATTACACTAGATTACCTTGATGGTAATAAATGTATTATATATTCTGTCAGTACTAATGCTGTAAAGCTTCCTCAGTTAATTTTGTTATATAAAAATAAAAAATATGCATACTTAATTTTTTCCCCTAAGAATAAGATTTAGTAAGCATCTAATGTTTTTATCTTTATTTTATCTTCTGTTGAATATATGAATATTTGTGGTCTTCAAAAATTTTCTTGAAGAAGAAAGCCTTATGATCAAGAGGAGTGTGAGGATGTGGATTGAATTGTTGGCTTGTCCACAGATCACTATGTCACCTTAGGTCCAATAATGAGAATAGTAATAATTTGATATCTCAAAAAGTTAATAAGGATTATTTGATTCATAAAGTGCTTTGACATGAAGATAGTTCTCTGGAATATATGGAGATTTTTCTGGAAGTTCCACTTCTGGTTTTGATTGCAATCAGAAAATCTAGTGTAAAAGGAAACACTTAAGTTAATAAGACTTCTTCAAAGAAGAACCTGTTTGGATTTAGTTGGGGAAAGGCATTAACCTTGTTTTATTCTGAATATCCTCACCAGAGTTCTGCAGTAGCAGATGACAATAAACTGACATGATGGAGCTTGAGACACACTTCTATTGGGAAAAACAATATTAAACTGTGTTTGGAAAACATGTAATTCGAAAGAAATGCTGGCAAAATTTCCTGTATATGTAATATCTTGAAGCCATTTACCACACTGAATGTTGTCACATTCCTGTGTCTCAGCTAAGGAAAAGGCTGTATGAGCAACGTATTTACATGACAGAAGCGAAGCACTTACGGGAATAGTGTTTACTGTTAAATTCTGCCAAAGTTTCTTTTAATTTGTGGTATTTTAATTTTATTTAGGGTGGCGCCTGCTAGTGGAATCTGGCGCTGAGCTACTGTACTTATGCTGTTCATTAAGGAACGTACTGTGTTAAGGACTGCAATGTAAAATACGGATAATTGGGAACTGATCTGTTACCATGTTGGAAAAATATGCAATGCAGGTTTCAGCAACAGACTTCTACTGATACGCTAGCCTAAACTGTTTATTAGCCTGATTCTGTATATAGAAGAGGCTGTATTATGTTAGAAGTCTTTGTAGCAATTTGGCTATTCTCTAAGTTGCCTATATCTATATGGATGAGTCCACTGCAGTAATTCCTTTTTGTGCAGACATAATTTACATCAATGAAACATGATTTTGCAGATTCATATTGCCAGGGAGAGCAAAATAAGTTATGATGATGGTGAAACACATTAATATTGTACAACTGTAATTACACTAGGGATTTTTCTTGAATAAAAGTCTTGCCAAGAAATCACAAATGAATCAGCACTGCTAGAACCTACTGAAAAATTTTCGTTATACAAATACTACTCAGATCTAGCTTTAGGGTAAATAGCCAGGGTATGTACTTAGGCAGAAGTAGGTTAAATTAAGCAGGTTAAATTAAGCTATTCATTCAGACCTCAACAGGAAGAGAAAGGGTCTAACACAGGCGGATCTGCCAGCTCTCCCCAGTATGTCACACGCCAGCTCTCCCTCCACCGCAGCTGAGCTGCAGAGGGATGTGCTGAATCCCAATGGCTTCTCCCTGGACCCGCTCTGACGTCCATGCAGTCCCCTTACAGAGCTGGCTTTCCTCTCATGGAGGTCCACCGTTGTCTCGGAGCCCCCAGGGGCTCACACAGCCCTGGGTCTTTTATGATCGGGAGGACTTGTTTTGTTTTGTTTTCTTTTCTTTTGAAAAACCAAAATGCAGAGCCCAGGTTCTGCAGCATGGTGCTGTAAACTGCAGAGCTCCGAGTTTTAATATATGTATTTCTTGTTACTGCTTTGCTTGCTGTGTTCCTAGGGCAAGCAACCATATGATTTGGGCCTAGAGCACAACCTGTCTCAAAGTGAAGCGTGAGCCTAAGTGTTTTGCTGGATCAAGGCCAGAAATGGCGTCGCACGATTAAATGGCGTAAGTCGGTATGCATAAATGCCAGTGATATGCTGATGCTAGGAAGGAAACTCAAAAACTGGAGTGAGCCCAAGGGCAAGCAGGAGGAGTCTAAATTGATCACGTGTTTGTTTCACTGAGGATACCAAAAAAAGGTCAAAGGACCTATTACAATTCACTACGACAGTTAATTTACAGGCCCCACCAGGCCTGCGGGTCTGAGGCCGGGCCTGACCGACCGAGGCTGAGCGGGCAGGAGATGGCCCCCTCGCTGCGAGGAGCTGGGCCCTGCTGGCCGTGCAGGGCCTGGCCCAGCACTCTGACCCCATCCCCTGGGCCGGCCAGAAAGTGAGGCAGGGCAGCAGCCATGCTGGACAGCCACGGGGCTGAAGCGGGGCCTTCCCCGGCGTCCCCAAGAAGGTGTGTCCCTGGCCAGCTTGCTGGGTTGTGGAGCTCTCCATGCTGCGGCCTGTCCTCGGGCGGAACTGCGGCATCACCGCCTGAAGGGAGCTTGCAGTGTCCTTATGGCAGCAGGGCGGGCACCGTGGGCCAAAGGCTGCCCCAAAGTCTTTCATCAGAGGCAGTTTCTGATGCTGGAAATGGTGGTGTGGTGATTTTTAGTAAAACTGCAAATGCTTCAACTACTGGAAAGTTTCTGTAGGAGAAATGCAACTGAAAAGGAAAGGCAACAATCCTTACATACAAAGATTAATACAAATGTGGAATGAGGTTAAAATCTGAAGAGTTAGTAAAAGCATTGATTTTTGTAAAAGTATTAATTTAGAGAAATATCAAGACATAAAATAGCAAAAAATTTATGAACTATGAACTAGTCATAATATATGGAAGTTCTATCTTCATTTGAAGGGTAAACAAACTTTTAAAAGCACTTCAAATTATATATACATTGTTGCAACCAGCAGCACTGCAGATTTATTTCATAATGTTATCATCGATGATGCATTTCAGTGATGTAACACTGCTCATCCACGGATCTCAAAGCACTTGGATAAATATCTTTATTTTCATTTTACAGACATAGTTTAAGACAAGAGAGTCCTTGTGACTTGTCTAGGAAAATACAGAAGCTTATTTCCTGTTGCCAGGGGCAAGTGCAGTAAGAAAAGATGAAGAAATGCGTTAGGATAGTAGACACATCTATTTTGTACAAACCAGATGAGTCTGGTCAAGGTTTATCAGCTTTGGTGGGGCGCCAGGCTGATGCAGCTAGCACCCAGCTGGTCTAGTTTGTGCCTCACATTTCTGGTTTCTTGCGCTGATGGAGTGAACTCAAGTCAGTCTGTGCCCAGCAAAATACACCTAAAACTGACTTCTATTCCTGACAGCAAAAGCACCATAGTGACTTTCAATTATTTGCTTGCAAAATGAATCAGCCGAATTACCGAGCATGGCTGAGTATGGGACTCACACATTTTGACTTGAGGGCCCACTACAGTCAGTGTCACTTCATACAGACTCCAAGCATTGTGGTTCCTCTTTAATTTAGGGTTTAAATGAACTCATCATTCAAAGCAAAACACCGCGAAAAGCATTGAATGTCACATGGTTTCAT
Source organism: Phaethon aethereus (assembly GCF_964289735.1). Classification (NCBI taxonomy): domain Eukaryota; kingdom Metazoa; phylum Chordata; class Aves; order Phaethontiformes; family Phaethontidae; genus Phaethon; species Phaethon aethereus. The sequence continues at coordinate 35,855,003 of NC_138579.1, read as the reverse complement.
GTGATTTCAGTTAAACTCTCTAAAGAGGACCGGGCTCACTCAAAACTTACATCAGGATTTCCTTTACAGGTTTGCTAAGGGCAGCTGAGTGTTGTATTTCTGACTAATCCAAGGCCAACCTAGTTTCACAGGTGCTCAAAGTGTGTGAAGAAATTTTCTGTAGCTGTACTTCCAATCATCATTAAGTCATTAGGAGAAATGTGACAAGGACAAGAGTGGCAATAGTAAAGTGCTGATAAAGTATCAATACATAGAAAAGGTTACTGTTTTGCAGAATGTACTGTTGGTCCAAAGCATCAAAAGTGCATTTTCAGACCCATTTTGCGACTTAGCACATGCTTCCTTTCTTTTCTGTCCTGATTCTGAAGTATGTGGACACCAGTCAGGTCCCTCTACATGCTGAGCTGGACAAGCTCTGATTTGGGTTTGTGCGGCCACATGTGGAGACACTGCTTTTATTCGTAAGCCAACTTTCTCATGAGACCAACAGCTAGTCCACTGCTGATCCACTCTGAGCTCAGGTCAGTCTGTACCTCTGTGTGCAAGTGTAGTTTTAGACTCGGTCTCTGCTTGTCTGTTTCTGTCTCTCTGTCTCTCTCCTTTACATGCCAAGCCTAAAAGTAATCTGTGTTTTTAGTAAAAAATTGGTTTACAAACCACCAGTGCTGGCATATGGTTTAGAGTTGGTGTGTTAATCTCATCCATTATAGAGTGGTTATGCTTAAGAGTGAGCTGTAGTGCTGTTTTAGCAAGGGAGGTTAGAGGACAGCTCAGGACAGACTGCAGAGGGAGGCAATTAAAGGCCTAAAGGGATTACTTTTCCCTCCTACTTTAAGGACGGAATGACGATAGGAGCTGTAAGTGCCCTGTTTGGTAGTACTGTTCAATTATATTTGTTTTAGTATTTCAGTTATAGCTATTCCCCTTCCCTTCCTTCCCCGTCCCAAACCTACTCCAAACTGACCAAGAAGGAACTAACACCTGTAGAAAACTTTTCTTTTACAAGAGTCAGACGAGATCCCACTAAGGATGTGCAGTTAGGTGGATTCCCTCCACCCCTCCAGCCCCATAAAGAGTCATCCTGTGCTGCTGACACTGAATCTGAAATGGGATCTTTCATAGCAGCCTCAGTACAAACAGAAGTGAAGGTGAGGTTGCAAGAGTGTCATCATCATCAGCAGTGACTGGTCTGCCAGAGAGCCACTGTAACAGCCCATGTCTGCCATTAGGCTATTCTTAAAATAGAAAGGGATTTTGTTGTTGTTCCTTATTGTTTTTGCTTTAATCATGACTGGTTGCTATGAGCATCGTGTTACACTTATGTAGCTCTTGCCTTAAGCTTAGATTTCAAAACAGTAAATAGACGAAACAACTTTTTTACTGCTGCTTGCTCCTGACCTGGGGAAAAAAGATGTGCTACTGCCTGACAGAGAACAAGAACCCTAAATGTTGTTCACAGAGGATTTAAAGAGGATCAAGAAGCAAAACCAGTTTTCATTTGTTTTTAAGTTTTGTTAAGCTATATCTGATTTTCCTTAAAATTCTCAAGAACATGATGATCATGCTGACATACTTTCAAGACTTAGCACTTGAATAGTTTTAAACAGTTTTAAACTGTTTTTACTGTTTTCCATTTACAGTATCAACACATCAATGTTCCTAGAAGGTTTAGGATAGCTTTGTTAGCAACCGCATTTTGTAGATTGTTTTCCACTTAGAATATCTCATCACATTTTGGAAAATACTTACAAATATGGAAGAAAATTGAAATAAGAGCAAAATATTTTTCTTCCTACATATGCAGTGCATTTGATTCTGACCTATGGGTGTAAATCAGGTGTATATGACTTTTCCTTATTCTTTCCAATCCTTTACAAACACTGTGATTGGGATGTTGCTGCTAGGCCTAATGAGTATATTTTTATTCTCAGTGTCACTGGTGAGCATGGGAATTTGGGAGGAACACTCAGCCTAGTGTTGCCCAGCACGGAGACTGGAAGATTCCTTCCCTAGAAGAGCACTTAAAAGTCACAGATCATTGAAAAATCAAGACACAGATTCACAGACACCTTGAGATTAGCCTAATTCTTATGGCACTTGGAAGCAGAGAAATAAATAAATAGATTTTTCTCATTTGGCTTGTCCAGTTACTTGGTTTTGAAGTTTTCTGTGCAGGCTCAGAACTCCTTGCTGTCAAAAGGAAACTGAGATTCTCACTTCAGAGATGTAAATCCAGAAGGTATAGGTTTAGTATAAATGTCATTATGCAACTTTATGTATTATGTAACTTCACTGTAAAGTGATGAGTCAGTGATATCATTCACATGTGTGTTAAAAATCGCAACCAAATCATAGAAAATGAGCTACTGAAGCTCGTTTCTATAATCACTTGGTAGTAATTCATGATGAAAAATTCTTGCCATCTTCTTATGATTTTGAAAATCTATTTTTTGCACTTTGTGCTCCTTTGACTTACTACAGGAAGAGACATGGCATTTGATGTATCTGTGTCTAGATTACAAGACTGGGCAGCAATTATATCTCCGCATGGTTAGTTAGGAGGATAAGCAAAGAGGTCAACTACACTTTGGGTGCACGTAGCACTGTAATTGAAACATTTTTCAATTCTGATGATGCAAGTAGCAAAAGCAGACTTTTAAAACGCCATAGGCCACTACTGATGTCAAGAAACTACTTTGGAGGTGTGTGGATCTGTCCAGATTCATCTCATCATAAAACTGCTATTTTTACTTCAGTGCTTTTGCCATTTTCAGCTGATCTATAAATTTTTTTTTTTAATAAAGAAGTATTGTGATATGTTTTGTGGTAAGCAGAATGATGGACATGAGATGACTGAGAACTTAGGCAATTTTCTGTGGAAAATTCAAGTGTTTATGGTATTCCTGCTTAGATGGAAGGAAGTAAATTTGAGATAAGAATTCAAAAAAGGCAAATGGGACATACGAAGCAGAGTTCATATGTTCAAAGTTCTCTTTGAAGCAGAAGTCGTTAGGAGGCAATTACTATGGGTTTCACAGGATGCCAGGATGCCCAGGAAGCTTATGTAGGTGACAGGGCAAATTACCTCATGTGTGGGTAGGAGAGTCTGAAGAGAACCAAGAAAAACTGACCAAGTTTACTATCCTTCAAGTTTGACTTACTATGTCATGTTTAATCTACTGAAAGTGATTAAGAGTTACACTCCTTTTCATTATTTAGATAAGTAGCTCTTATTAGCAGCTCTGTGAGTAGCTATTCATATGTTATGGAAAGTATGTTCTGAAATCAAACTTGAATTTGCTCTTAAGAAATACTCAAAGCCTCACCACTTTGACAGAAAGGACTGCACTGACACCTTCTGAATCCATGTTTGCTTACAAGTCAGGGAATAACCTTGTCTAGATCGCCCATCATGAACTTTTCAAAAACACTTTTATGCACCTGGGTCGGGGCAACCCCCGGTATCAGTACAGGCTGGGGGATGAAGGGATTGAGAGCAGCCCTGCCGAGAAGGACTTGGGGGGACTGGTGGATGAAAAGCTGGACATGAGCCGGCAGTATGCACTCATAGCCCAAAAGGCTGTATCAAAAGCAGTGTGGCCAGCAGGTCGAGGGAGGTGATTCTGCCCTTCTACTCTACTCTGGTGAGACCCCACCTGGAGTACTGCATCCAGCTCTGGAGCCCTCAGTGCAGGAAAGACTTGGACGTGTTGGAGAGGGTCCAGAGGAGGGCCACAAAAATGATCAGAGGGATGGAACCACTCTCCTATGAAAAAAGGCTGGGAGAGTTTGGGTTGTTCAGCCTGGAGAAGAGAAGGTTCTGGGGAGACCTAATTGCAGCCTTTCAGTATCTAAAGGGGGCTTATAAGAAAGATGGGGACAGACTTTTTAGCAGGGCCTGTTGCGATAGGACGAGGGGTAATGGTTTTAAACTAAAAGAGGGTAGATTTCAATTAGATATAAGGAAGAAATTTTTCACCATGAGGGTGGTGAAACACTGGCACAGGTTGCCCAGAGAGGTGGTAGATGGTCCATCCCTGGAAGTGTTCAAGGTCAGGTTGGACAGGGCTCTGAGCAACCTGATCTAGTTGAAGATGTCCCTGCTCATTGCAGGGTGGGTGGACAAGATGACCTTTAAAGTTCCCTTCCAACCCAAAGATTCTATGATTCTATGATTAATACTGCAACCACCATCATCAGCCAAGCTGTTTCAAGTTAATAAGATTAAGAGTCTCAGGAAATATTTAGGAGTACATGTGAACAAAACAGGAGCCATAGAGAAAAGCAGTTACTATATTGAAAGCTTTATCTCAAATAGGGATCCTTGTTTAGAGACAGTATTCTTAGAAGATGTGTCTTGTCCAGGGTACCAGGATTCTGGTGGTCATGAAAATGGTGTGGCTAGTCCTGCTATTCATGCCTGATATCTTCTGGATGAATGAAACACAATGAGGATCCAAAATTAAAACAAAGCTGCATATTAATGCACAGGATTGTTTTTGTTCTTTGCATTTGCTTCTGGATCTAGAGATTAGCTTTTTTGTCAAATCTCTCCTGGCATTGAAAGTAATTTCAAAAAGGTCTGGCAAATACAGGGTGCTTTTATCCAAAGGGGAAATATAACTACAAAATATTAAATTGTTCTCAATTAAGTACTCCACACAGGTTTAAAAGTCCTCAGGAGCCTGCAGTCTTCACTAAGATGCAATGGCCTAGTTGTAAGATGGTAATACAAAATAGAAATTAAAAAAAAAAAAACCTCTGAAGGCAAATGTTAACCAGAGCCTCTGTGAGTGGGCAGGAAGTCCAGGACTCAGGTTTCACTCCAGACTTGTCACTCAGAGCCTCATTATTTATTTTCTGCCTAGAACCCTCAAAACCAAATAGCAGTTCTGTGCTGATGGGATACTGAGAAAATACTAGTGGAAAGAAACCACAGAAAGGTTGCATCCTAAAAATAAAGCATAGGTAAACAAGGCTTAAAAACTGTAGTGGACTAGTGGTTGGTGACACCATGTGAATCTTTTCAGAATACAAAGTTCATATTACCACTGAGTATTTTAATCCCACACATTTTGAATAACAGGTCAGTGGGGTTTTAGAAGGGGAAAAAAACCCCTATGAATGGGGATCTTTCTTACTCCTTACTAATCTGAGCTTATTGCTATTTTGTTGGAGGCCAAAACCTGTCTGGGAAGGATTTCAGAGCAGAAGTGGATGCTACGTAGCTCTGGAAGCAGAGGAATACTTTATCCAGTTCCGCTTCCTCATTCAATCCTTGCTTGGGACTCACATATCCCGTGTCTGTGGCAGCTCTAAAGAAGTGCTGATTGACAGAGGATGGGAAATAGAGCATGACCAACCTTTGGTTCCTTTCCCTCTCACTACTAGAATAGTAAAACCACACGAGTAACACTGAGGATCTCTAAAGGATATAGAGAGAGAGCAAAAGCAGAAGTACATCAGGGTGCAGAGCAGATTCAGCATAAGGAAAATGGCATAGCATAGGGCACAAAGCGAATGCCGTGGCTAACTCCATTAAAAACAGCAGCAGTACTGACACCTAATACAATGTGGTATAATACACTTTCAGAATCATAGAACAGGGTGCTTTATGGGCATGCAATCCATCCCTGTGCTTGGCCCAAGGGTGGCTATTGCAATTGTATAGGGACCCAGCAGTAGCCAAAGAATATGCTACAACGAGCATCTGTGCTTAATCTGTGTGAGAATTCAGGGAGCTATTTGTTCATGGTGCCATTCAGGACCAGATAGCAACTCAGAAATCGAACCTGGTAAGTGTTCTAGCTTCCTTACATTAAAATCTTTATAAGTAAAAATGTAAATACCATTATAAAGCATATTTTGAAAGGCTTTTCATCCAGTACTGATATAAGCTTTGCAGTTATTAAACTGAACATTTTATGTAAGTAAAATAAATATGCTTCAGAGGTCTAAAATAATAGAGGCTTTGATTAACAGGCTTGCCTTTCTCTTAGTCATCACGTTAATTCTCCCATCAATAGTTGTTTTTATTCTTGAAAACACTGATTTCAGTTGCTGGTATCCCTTTTGCATTTGTTATTATTTGTCTTTTAAAGAATACAACATAAAACTGGAAGCTCAGCTAACCCCAAAATGCATGTTCATGCGCATGCTACAGAAAAGATGATAAATGTAGAACTCTCTGAAGTCAGAAATTCTGTCATAATGAGTTAAACTTATAAATTTGTAATTATATTCATAATTATCAGTTTAGGATTCAAACAGAAAGGAAGAGAAGAACATTACATTTAAAAATCTTATTTAAAATTAAAAATAATAAATTTTTTAAAACATTTTCATCTGTCTTGATTAACTTACATCCTTAGTAGCCATGGGTCATTTGTGTACAGAAGCTCTGCAGTAACTTTTCTCGTACCCAAATTTATGCACTTCCTAAAAAAATGGAGAAATGACTACTGGACAAAGTCTGCCGAAGTTTAAAATGCAGAAATATTTTCAGGTTCAGAACTAGCTTATGGCCATATGGTTAATGAACGAGAAGCTTGCAATTTCTTTACACTGTCTGCATTAGCAGGTGCAGAGGCAGTCAGAAGGAATGGTAGATTTTTTACAATCAGGGACAATCTAGTGAAAAATACTATTCAAAATGTTGTAATCCAGTCATATAATTTTAATTGGGCGACATGGCAGTGTGATAACAGATGGCAACTCCATTTGAACAGATTCAGCCAGACTGATAGCATTCTGCCCCGGCTCCTCTGAATGAAACGCCATGCGCTTCCAGTTTATATCGCCACAGCTTCATTCAGATTTCACACTTGGATAGATACAGTGCCATTAGGAAAGCAAATAACATTTAAGGCTCTGTGCATTAGTATATGGAGATTTCATGGTAGTTTCCGTTACTAAAGTGTCAAGTTAGTTGGAGCTGTAATAGCTGAGCTGCTTTAGAGTTAAGACATTACTGCTGGTAGCTGTCTACCCCACCCCAGCCAAAGGTTACAGTTCCTGCATTGAAGATAGCAGAAATAACATGCCTATATCTTAACTGCTCCATCTAGATGCTGCCAGCTGACATCCATCTTCCACAGTGGTTTATCCTCAGACACTGGGCTTTTTCAGCGGAAGTGCTACACATGTTTCCCTCTGCTGACTCTGTGGTAACTCCTGGCAGAGGAATGGGATGGACAGCTGGAGGCAGAAACATCTTTAATTTCAGAAGAAGCATTCGCCAGAACTTGCTTCTCAAAATTCTAAATGTTAATAGCTTCCTTCTACAGAGATAAAAGCAGTTTCTGAGCCAGTGGATAGCTAATGTAGCATTGCCACTTCGGAGAGGGAAATATGTTAATGGAGCACATTGTCAAAACATGCAGGAACATCAGCTACTGTGTTCTCCATAACCCTCTTCATATCTGTGCACTTCACAAACCGGCAAAGTGCAGGAAGGGTGGAACACAAGTGAGTCGTCTTACCCTACCCCAAGGGCTATACACCCCTTGGGATGTGAGAGCCTCAGCCATTTTCTTCCTCCTAACAGTAATGACTGGGGGCAGAGGGGAAGGGGGGGGAGAAAAAGAAAAAACCAAATGTGAACAGACTCTGGCTGCCTCCTGTGCTCTGTGTGCTTTCGCGCTCCCTTGCTGACCCTCTCAAGAACAACTGTAATCCAGCTGAAGTTTTTCCTGGCTCTTGCCCGATTTAACAGATGTTTAATAATGGTTCCGGATCACTACTCACATGCTGAACTGTTTTCTGTTAATCTGAAAAATTTCTAGGGAAAAAAGACTATGTATTGGGGTGGTGAGAAAAAAAACCCCAAACAAACAAGCAAAACCCCCAAAACATAACAAAGTTGTGAATTCTTAGGGTGTATGTATCTGGTCAGCCACAATTTAGCTGCATCCAGAGTGACTTTCTTAACATCGCAGTACTTGAAATGCTTTGTAGAACACTTGGCAGGCACCACTGTGCAGAAGATCATGATGTACAAACCCACATAATTCCAAACAGCAGGCTTTATCTATCTCAGCTGGCCCTTATATGGCCCTCCACACTATAGTAAGCAAAGCTCCTCACAATCTTTTGGGCATTTGTCCTCAAGGTTTTAGTGAAATATAGAAGTCCTCTACTCTGCACTGTTCTTTAAGAACGGTCTCAAGCATGGCTATGAACATAACACTCTCCCTTTTCTCACGTCTTCATAGCTATCTTGTAAACTATAAAGCTTCAGGCAGCTGCTGGTACCCTGCCTGACCATAACAAGGCACAGAATTAAAGTGGTTAGGTGATACAGTATGTACTGTACAAGTGACCGTCCAGATGCTCCAGGGGCCACACTTTCAGACCTGCTGCCCACAGCTTCTCATCCAACTACAGGTCACTATAGTGAAGTCTGAGGTTCCTTTCTAGTCAATGGAGAGTAATAGACAGTTTTAGGGCATGAATCATCTGCTTAAAGAACAGATGAATCACACTTTCCAATGCCTATTTCTCTTCACTAGCTGTAGAAAGTCTAGACAATTATTTGGATAGAGAACTCTACATCTGGTCAGACAATCTCATGCCCTAGTCTGGTCATGAAAACTGCCATCAAAACACAATATAGGCATACCCAGACTAAAAGCAAGATCCACAAAGACTGTCAGTCACCTGAAACAAACTACAGTCGGTAGGTACTCCTAGGTATCCTTGAAGATATCTGTGTCAAAGTGATTTGTTTGAGGTCTCGCACAATACAGACACAAAGTCTGCATCTCACAAGCCTCAGGTCAAAATGTTGTCTATTGATCTGTCTTCCCTACCAGTCTGGTGGAAATGAATAAACATTATAATTGCCACAAATTCAGATGCTGCATACAGAAGGTCTTTTTGTTAAATAAAGAAGTCTTAATGATTAATTATGGGAAGGAAGTGAAATCATGCATGCCTGTGCCCCATGGAGCAGTCTAGCAAGAGGGTTTGAAGCTATCTTTGTCTTTCATTGTCCTATGAAAACATCTTTAAAGCTTCCTTAAAGATTACTCTTGTTATGAGAGGAGGCCATATGTAGGCTACTGGACACACACATGTAGGTTTTACTCTGCTTCTTATTTTGTGTGTATTATACTGTGTTTCAAATGAGGATTTTGTTGCGTTGCTACGTGACTTCCCAGATGTCTTCCACATTCAACATAGAGTCTTTCCACTTGAAGCTGGTAGACTGCATCCTCCCTTTTTACTTGCAAAGGTGCAAGGAAAGGCAAATGCCTGACAAACAAGGGACAAAATACTTGTACAAGATTAGGGAAAAAAGTCATTGTTTTAACTGCTATTTAGACACTCAGTTTTCACTTAAAGAAGAAAATAATCCCCCAAAAGTTATGGTCTTAATGAAGATCATCAAAATATGAAGTATAACAGATGTTATATAACAGGAGTATAACAGATGCAGAAATGCCTGAATTTGCTTAAAGCCTGGAACTACAACTCTAAGACGTTAACTGTCCCATTAGTTGTCACCTCATACCAAAGATAATGTTTTTTGAAGGACAACATATTGTTATTACACCATTTATCAAAATAAAAAAAGAAAGAAAAGGAATAATTTATTATTGTGGTGACTTGTCAGAAATATTCCTGGACATCAAGAATGGGAAAGAGGGAGAGATGAGACAGAGACAGAGAACAAAGAGAGATGCCAGAGGTGGATCTGGGGATGTTCCTAGTTAGGAGAGATTAATGTATTGCTGATTAAAATGCTATCAAAGAATCAAAAGAAAACCAGTTTAGTTCCTGTTTCATAGTCTGTAATTCTTGTTCAGCTAATTTTCCATTGTGTTCTATAAATCAGATTTTCCACCAGTTCAGCTCAGAAGATAAGAGCTTCCTCTGGGCTTTTTGGCACTTTTGCCTTTGGCATGGCCTTTGGCACAACCAGGGAGTCCCAGGTAGGTGCAGCTGGGTATGTATTCATAGGCAGCACTGTATCCACTACACGGAAGGGGCAACCAGCCTGCTCTCCCTCAGCTCTAACAGCCCAGACAACTTAAAGCAAAAGAAAAAAAGAAAAAAAAGAAAAAAAGCCAAAACCAAAACATGCCAGGTTTGGGAAGATAACAGTTTCACCCTTTATAAAAGTTTGTCTCTGAAAGCTTAGAGACTGCAACTACCACCAACTTGTAGAGAACGGATAAATGTTTGACTTACACTAAGGACGAGAAGTAGGAAGACTCAAATACCTGAAGCAGTCTTAGGTCCCACAGGTGGGAGCCTGGCATTTAGAACTCTGAGTCCCATGACCGTACTTTTTGCCTCTGAACTGTTCCCAGAGTATGCCATTTTTGTAATGGGCAACAAGGAGATGCATTTTCCTATATACCACATCCACTTGTAGTTCCTGTCACTTATGTTTGTAGGAAAGTATATTAACTTTTCCTCCTTTCATTGACAAGGTAGATATGTAATAAAATACAAACACTTTGTAAGCTCTTGTTGGTATTACTATTCAGTTGGTAAAATTTCCCTCGGACAAAAAAAAGGCTTCCCTGTCTTTCTGTGCTGGTTAGTAGAACAGGAAATATTAATGAATTTTACCCCAGATTTATCCCAGTGAAAGCAGGATCAAGATATCATGTATTAGCTACCTAATAACCCGTGAGATTACATCAAACTGATTTGAAACTTATTTTATGCTGTTTTAATTCCACTGACTCCAGAAAATATGTATGCAGGTAGAAGGGAACAGGATCAGTCTCCTACTCAAAATGTGAGAAAATGACAGTGCTTGAATTGCAGTTTACACTACTTAAAATTAATCATAAACAACTATATATTTTTCTAAAAGATTCAAGAAAGAACAAGTTTAGCTTCTCTGTTGTAAAAAATTACATTCGGTTCATTTTCCATCCTCCTCTTTTGAAAGAAAAAATATTAAAGGGTCTGTGGAAAAAAAATGAACAGGCATTTGGCAAAACTTGGCTTCTGACAAACTGGCAGCAGTTACTCCATTATTGAAACACATTCATAAATGCTGGTTGCTTCTTCCCTGAAGAAATGCCAGCAAAGTACCCAACTTGGCATCTCTTTTTCCAGATACACCAATTCGACACTCTTAGGTCTTGCTGACATACATCAAAATTAATTCTAAAGGAGGCCTTTCGTGCCATCCCAACTAACTGTAAATCAAGGCAAGTAAGGACCACATCAGTCCCTCTACGTTGTATCTGTGGCTTCAGCTATCAGGCAGATATATTCTGATCTTTAGCTATGTTTACAGGATACCAAAAAAAAAGTGTAAAGCAGTGAAACACAGTAAAAACTAGCATATTCCTAATGCCTATCATCAGAGGAGCTGAGAAATTCTTTATAATCAGAAGAAACAACCTCTGTTCCTTAACCTCTTAATTTTACTTCAGTGCATTCATGTTATTCCAATAATATTCACATATAAACGAGAGCAAAGTTAAAGCTTTTTGTAAAGACAGGCAATAACGTGAATTTCCACAAGTCTAATTCTAATCCTTTTTTAATGCTGAAATATATCAGTAAACACGGACAGCTGTTGGTACATATAGACTCATTCCACCCACGCTCTGAGCGAGTCAGATGTTGAGCAGCTCCCATTTGGGAGTTCAAGCTAATAGGCACAATGCTTAAGTTCACAGACTTTGCTTCTCCTTCTGGCACATATGCACTCCTAACCACCACATCCTGCTACAGCCTCCCACCAGGCAACCCAATGGGACAAGCAGGAGACTCTGTGGCATAAGATCTTCATGGAGGTTTGCACCCTTCCAAAAGATTCTTTCTGCTGGACAGAATGATCATTGTTGTTGTTATATTGTTGCTGTTATAGTTGATGTTATTGTTATTATTATCAGTGGACCCAGCAAGAATCATGGCTAGGATGGCATAGACATTGTAGTTACGCAAAACACTAACACACAAGTACTTAGGCTTCATCTTAGGGAAAAACTAGCCTATGTGCACTAGAATTCTTAGGATGCATTGACATCTCGTGGACAAAAAGAATATAACACATCAGTGCCTACTGCCAGAATATATTACGGCAATATAAACACAGTATTTGAGGACATACATAAGCTAAGTTCAAACTACCTAGCTTGATGCTAAGAAGATTGTACTCAGAGTAGTATGGACTTCTGAAGGAAAAAATCTGAATATTTATCTAGTTCGTTTGGATACTTGTGCTGCCCGCAATGATTTCTGTGCTGTTGCAGCTAGACTTCTATTGGTACCTGAGATACTGTGGGTAAACTAAGTTGGACACCACAAGATGGTTCCAGCAGCAACAGCTCCGTGTGTAGGAGCCTAAGAAGGTTCACAGTTGTGACATCTTCATGACAGAATAGCCAGCTAAGGCAAAGACATCAGTTCATTCACTGTGGAAGGGGAGACTGGTATTGTTCTTTGCAAGTAAGTCATTTTACTTACAGAAATTAGTTTGTTTCCCTATCACTATTATTTCCTTCCTCTCTTGCATTCATTTCTTCACTCTCGCTGAAGAGTATCTCCAGGAAATAAAAGGGAACAAAGCAAAGTAGATTCCAGATGCTCTACACCAGCTGCATTTGCCGGCCTTCACTTTAAACAATCGTTTTTAAAGGGCTCTTTTGCACCAACGTGACTTATCTGATCTCATGTCAAACAAGCCAGCATTGAATTACCATATGGAGACAGTGAAGCTTCTAGATCTTCTGCTATGACAGAACCTAGAGTAAGATTTATTTTTTCAAAAAAATCTTTTTTTTCAAATGAGTCATTGACAAGCTATAACCCTGGGAGCGACTGATCAGCAGCCTGCTGAGAACAGTTACACAGTGCTGGCCCTTTTGTTTTTATTTTTGATATAGAGATCAATGAGAAACATCTAAAACCAAGTTTAATACTTTCTTAACAAAACCTGTCCATGGGATTAATTGCTGGTGTTGTGATAAACAATTGATGAGAAAAGCAGGTTGCTGACTCACCAGAGAGCCACAACATAAAAAATTTTGTCGTAAAATGGACACTGAGATTGGATGCACTGAATGGTTTGTATGGTAAGCAATAGGAAAACCTAGGTCTGGCATACTTGGCAAAAAAATTCTACCTCAAAGCATTTTCATCCAGAACATTTTATCGGGGTTGTTACTGAGGCCATCCTTACTTTGCAGATGTCAAGACTAAACATGGAGACATGGTGATTTGCCTAGAATCATCCAGAACACTAGTGTCAAAGAGAAAGAGCATCCATAGCATCTCATTTCTTCTAATTGCTCTTTTATACTCACTGTCGCTTTTTCAATGCCATGTCTTGCACAGGAAGCATATGTTCCTTCTTTCGGCCCCCACTTGACTTTTTGCACCCATTGCAGTGTTAGACCGAGTTCTTATACGCCCAGCACAAATAACCAGCAGATCTACGATTCTGAGTAGAAGAGTGGTAGTGCAGCTGATGAACATGCTAAATGCCATTTCCTAGCATCTCAGTTAAGCTTTTGCTTGTTGTATGATCTGAAAGTCCAGAACTGTATTTATCTAAGACCATAACCTCCTCATAAACTCCCCTCTGTCTTGTGACCTGATGCTGTCACGCCATACAGTCAAGAAGCCATCATCACAAGAGGTTTGTGTTCAGTCACTTTCTGAACTGTTTATGTTTTAGCAAACTTTGCGTGAGTTTTGCTGAGAAACCATTTTTAGTGCCGTTCTCTTTGAGCTACTGAGTTCAATCAGACATTAAAATCAAAGGAAATCTTGAGAGCATAGCAAGTGTGGAAGGCAAGTTTCAAAGGATTGCTCAGTGAAACAAGCTACATAGTTTTCCTGCAAAGCAAAATTTCAGAATTTCCAACTCTGTAGCAGAAAATCTGTGGGGAAAAAACTAAAACACAAAGAAAGTAGCTTTTTAGAGTTAGAAGTAGAAATCACACTTCTCAGTCACTGCTAGTTATCATCACTTTGTCTTTACAATCAAAACCAACTGAAATAATTTACTAAAAGAGGTTGCAGTTAATATTGTACCCAGAAAGAGGAATTAGAAAATATTAGGGCCAGCTTTATTATTAAGTTTATTATTAAAATTATTAAGGCTAATTAATCGAGGTGTAGCACTAAACTGATAAATTACTTTCAGGACCTGAAATGATACCTTTTCATGGTGCTATACCATACTAGATGGCCACAGCAGATTCCCACCAGTATCTTCTCTATTGTGTGGAATTGACACACTTTTAAGATATTATAGTAACTAGCCAGTATCTGGGTAGTTTCCACATAAAAACAGTATCAGTGTACTAAAATTCTGAGTTTACTTCTGGAACATGGCACTGCCTCAGTCACAGACACATAATTTTGATTTTTTGGTTTGTAAAGGTTTTTAAGTGTTTTTAATCATGGTAGTTTGGATTTGAAGGTTTTGTAAGGTTTGTAAAACACCTGTAATGTCAATTTGCAAATGCTTTGGGAGAGTCAAATCTGTTGTCTAAAACATTTTTTAATTTAAACAAATGTATTTCTTGAAAACACCTAATTTAGTCTCTGTTTTCTTTCATTGTCTTTTGTATCTTTCACTGTCTAATTATTTTTTTTCTTCTTTTTTTAATCTTCTTTTGGTGGAAACGTTTGACAGCTGGCAATATCAGCATTTTCCATGGTGTATGGAAGCTGTCTTTTGTAGTAAGGATAGTATAACAGGACAGCTGGTCACCTTAAAAACACTGCCTGATGTTCACGTCCTGAGGGGGGGCTGGATCCACACTCTCCATGACTGTGACTGTACCCAAAGCTGTTGGTGTCTGGTAAGTAGCTTTCTAAAGAAATGAGGCCGATGTGACAGCACACTGCATCCATCTGCAAGGTTTCCTTCTTCTCCCAGCAACTTTGTAAAGGTGTAATGGCACGAGTTTATGAATGTGAACTGAGCAGTAGAGGAGAAAGACCTAAACCAGTGCTCCCACTGACAGAAAGGCAGGCAGAATTCAGCTCATTGTAGCCATTTACAGTGTCAACAGCTAAACATCAGACACACTATGAATCAGCCTTAATAGATGTGGCCATTCGAGTCCCTCAGAAGGAACAGGAAGAGTTGGGCAGGGGACAAAGAACTGCTATGGAAAGTGGAAGGAGCTGAGAAGGGGGTCTACTGTATATGGGTGGTACAGGTGGAGAGGAAGCAAGGCTTCTTTAAGCTCCTCTGATCATTGAATACTGCCTGGTTTTGCTCCCAGTCCATATAACTGTTGTGATGTTTTGGGGCCTGTGCTACTGCAGGAGGTCAGAGCTGATGATGGTTGTCCCTGGTGTTAAAAGCCCATGAATTGTGGCTATTTGGTCTTTTGCAGTTGCATAGAAAACGAAGCAAAACACGGTGATTTCAGATTAGACTAATCGTTGCTCGTACTTCTATAGCAGTGAGGGATGTTAGGTCAGAGCAAGTGTTTTAGGGTCATTGCTTTTCGGTTGCTCTAGCAGGCCTCGCTACTGTAACTTAGCGATGGTGTTGTTCGCAAAGGAAAGACGATGCTAACACCATGACGTTAGCCTTAGTAGGGCTGACAGGCATGCCAGTTAGTGCCATATGTGATGTTGTGAGGAAGACAGCTGTTATCTCTGGGAAGTGTATTGAGATTACTAAACTGTCCCCCAAACAGCCATCAGCCAGTAAAGACTATTGGCAGTCAAACTCGAGTGGACAACTGAATCTTTATTTGATACAGCAAGACAGACATAATGGATGATAAGGAATAATTTATCCTTAATTTTAAATGCCATACTGGCGACCACTTCTCACTTGCAAATTCCCAGCTTTTTGTCTCACAACCACTCATGCTAATTATTAATAAGTGATATTTTAACTAAAACTTCCCAGAACTTTTAGCTGGTAGGCAATCTTAGGCACTGTTAATGGCTGCAAGTTTGTATATGTCCAGTCTATGCCAAATGTAAATAGATTCTTAACGGACTCAAGCTGCAAACGTGAGCATACGTACTCTACATCAAAGGAGAAACTTACAGACACTCAGTGTCTAGGAGTTAAGAATCAGCCCCCCATACCTTTTAGAAAGTCTGTGCCATGGATAGCTGGATGTCGTTCCTCTGTCCACTACCTTGCCATGTAGCTGCAAACGAGGGATCCCCAAAAGGTAACTCATTTCTTGAGTGAATAAATAAGAATACAGCCCTGCATCATGATTTGCATTTCTGGAGGTGAGGGTTGGGTAAGTCCATTGTCTCCCTAAATTCCTGGGCTGACCTCAAGTCTCTGGAAGGAAAATTGGACTGCTGCTAGGGAAAAAAGGCAAAGCAGTTCAGAATCAGGGTTTATTACTGCTATTAACACAAACTCTCTATCTAACCCATATGTAACAAATCAGGTATTTGTTTCTTTGTGCCTCAACTGGCCTGACTATGATAACGAAGCTAATAGCTCCTTACCCATTCTCAAAGCGTTTAGAGAATTAATTTACATCTACAATGCTTTGAGCGCCTATGACAGAAATCATTACAGAAATATGAAATGTTCTTGTTATTTTTCCAGGGAAATAAAAGTATCCAGTCACTCAGCCAATTGGCAGGACACTTCATATGCTTTTGACTGTGGATATCTCTGTTTTCCAGGCTTCAGAAGGGTATGTCCAACACCTGATAGCTAGGTTTGGTTTCCCTTCTCTAAAATGAATGATAGCTGTGTTTTTAAACAGAGATAAGGGGAAAGGGGACAGTGAAGCATAATGGCAGCAGTTTGGGCTCTCTCTTTTGGCTTGGCCTCAGCCCTCTTATCTCACCTAATGGCAGAGTCAGTGCCAATGTTTATTTGGCCATTCTCATTCACCAGCTGCTCCTGTACCATGGTGTTTTTCTCCCCAGATGGCAGCACGATGTTCCATGATAAAACTGACACAAAAAAACAATGCAAAATTTGTCTAAGAGAGGTTTAGCAAGCATGAGAAAAACAGCTGATATCTTTCAGAGCTAGCCAAGTTGCCTGACCTTGATGCCAGAGTAATTATGGTCTGATTTGAACCGAGGGTAAGAAAAGCAAAGCTACCGCCAGATTTATCAGGTATGTTTCTGGAAGAGGAAAAAAATATTAGAACTCTTCTCCACTTTTTGGCTCTGTGACAAAATCAATTGCTGCAATCTGAAAAAGCTCCCACAAGTCCCATATATTAGCAGGTCTTGTGAACTATTACATGCTGGCTAATTAATGCCCTTCTAGATACATATTTTATTCAATTATACTGTGATCTCATTCAAAGGAACACCGAGATGATATAAACAGCTGTATTTTCCTTGGTTTCCTCTCTCATTTGTCAATATTTAGAAGTATTTAACAGAGATTTAATATTTAAATAATCTTTATGTTTTTTAAAAATAAATATTCTCTCCAAAATCCTAGTTAAATTATTACAGAACTGATGTAATGAAATTGTTTTATTAATCTAATCTCTCTGAAAGGAAGATATTTTTTCCTACCAGACAGTACACACATGTATACAATACTTTTTGTCCTGCCTTAAGATCTAATGTTTTTAAAATCTAATTACTTCAGAATTACTCCTTTTTAATATTCCTTAAAAAATAACCAAAAATACTACTTCACGTAAGTGATGAACCCTTCAAAAAATCTCCCATTTACATCTTGTAATAGCAGTACACTGAAAACTTTTTTTTCTTGTGGATTTCCTGTTTTCTTGTGTCCTATGTTCTGATCTTAAAGTCAAGTTAATCATGTCAAATTCTGAATATCTATAGATATACATTTGAGGATCCAGCTGCAAGACTAGGATCATCAATCATAGGTTCTGCGGGTAAGAGACAGCTTCTTCAGATCAGATGCTGCCTCCCTGATGGCTCCAGGCACCAGCACTAAGAACCGTACTCAGAATCACAGAAATGTTAAGGTTGGAAAAGACCTTTAAGATCATCAAGTCCAACCACCAACCCAACACCACCATGCCCACTAAACCATATCCTGAAGTACCACATCTACACATTTTTTGAACACTTCCAGTGATGTTGACTCCACCACCTCCCTGGGCAGCCTGTTCCAATGCTTGACCAATTCTCACTTCACTCATACTGGTTCCCCCAGTAGCTGGCACTCGGGAGACACTGTTTGCATCCCAGTAGCTCCAGTTGCTGGCACCACAGGTGAAGGGCACCTACACCCCCAGTCTGACTCCAGTTCCTGGCACCAAATCCACTCTAAGGCTTTTCCCCCAGTAGCTGCCACTTAGCCCTTACAGCACGCACACACTCACAGGAAACAGAGTGAGATACAGAGAGATAGTTAAGAAAGTACTTGAAAATAGGAGAGGACAGACTGCAGTGATCAGGCGCAGGGCTTAGTCAGACAAGTGTACTGGACAGTAACGATTTACATGTGTCAGGGCCCTTTTATACCCTCTATTGTCTATTCCACCCTTTGTTCTTCGCCAGTCCCCCCTAAACATTCCTGCATGAATTTTGCATAGTCCCACAGGACCCCCTCAAATAACCCAAATTCTCATGTACATCTTGTTTCTTCCTCCTCCTCAGTTACGAAGTCCAAGTTGTTTCCTTCTAACATGATGCCTAATAGTTTCTTAGTTGTCCATCAGTTAGTGACTGGAGAATTTTGGTCTTCGGTATTGTCTTGTTAACCCTTGCCTAACAAGGTCTGTGTCTCTGCGAGTTCTTGCTATATCTTTTTGCATTGAAATGTCCTTGACTGAATAACCTGAATGAAGCAGATGCTCTCACCTTCCGAACACCCTTACAACAATGACTCTCTTTCTTTTAAAGACAGACAGAATTTCCCTTTTAATCTTCTTGAAACAGAGACATTAATAGCTGCCCTCTTCTGTTTTTAAGGGACCAGTGAGAATCAAATAAATTGGAAGTACTAAAGTCAGAAAAGTAAAATTAATGTTTTGCTTAAATAAAATACTGTGCAATAAAAACCAGTTATTCTAATGATAACTCAAAGATCCTCACCCAGTTTTTATATGTTTTGCTCCGAACCCCTCAAATTCGTAGTGTTAACCTCTTCTGCTTCACCAGCAAATCGATACTGAGGAAAGCTGAAAAGGACTCCAGGAGCAGCGAGCCTGCAGAAGGAGACAGAGCCCGTGCTCTGCCAATCGCTCCATGGGTGCTTGTCAGACAGCAGTGGAACAGTTCAGTGTTTCGGTTTCTGCTCGTGGCAGATTGCAGTTCACTGCCTACAGACAGCACAGCTAAATGTCACAGTGCTCATGTTTGCTTCACATGTGGCGCCTGAGCGAGGCATCTCTAAATGAGAAAAACCCATTACTTTTTCTCATTTGAGGTAAAGAGCCGGAATTTTTGTTGTGGAAACTTTATCAGTTACACAACTTTATGTGTAGCCTAGCCTTTACGAGAATGACTGTGTAACTTAGACCCTGACTGCGTGTTTTCTTCTAGCTTCATCTCTGCCAGCCAAAGAAATGGCAGTTCCCACCTAATTCTCACTGCCCTCCCCTGATTGCCCCTGCCCTCCTCGGATCTGCCAGCCAAGAAGATGATTCTAATGGTTCTAACCATTCCCGTTAGAACGATGGACCTACCCTGGTATATGAGGGAGTCCTCATACCAGTAATTTAGGTGATAGATCTGAGGGACAGGTAACATGCAATAAGAGATAATAATAAAGAGACTGTAGAAATAATGCTGACACTGTGCAAAGATTGATTGTGTCAGCATAGATTACAGGAAGAGTTCATTTACTGTGATGGCAAAGATGATGATGTTATCTCAGTTGTGCTAAGGCTACACAGCCTCGTAGGGCTCCAAGGTAGGTACTAAAGGTACTGAAGTATTAGCAAAAGTTTTCAAAAGGTGCTAGGGCAACAGTTCCTGGTTCCTGGCTCTCCCATTTACTCAATGTTCCCCACACTAGAGGAATTATGTGGGAAAACTTTACTCTCTCTCTTTCAGTTTCCTCCAGTCACTTTATTTAAGCAAATGCCAGTCAAAACACAAAAATTACCACATAAGCCTCTTAAACATTCCAAAACTGAGCTTTTGTGAACAGAACCAGCACAGATAGGTCATTGCAGAAATCACCATTCTGGGAGTGTGACTTCTCTAGCAGTAAAAAGAAAAGGTCATTCCCTTTAAAAAAAAATGGATTCACTTTGCAGATAGTTTCCTTACAACATCTGTAACATTAACTTGTGCTTAAAAGAATCCGCAAAGCCATCTGTGCAGGACCTGGCGGGAACAGTACTAGTCTCAGTCAGGTGTGTTTGAGCACTGATACAGTTATGTATGTACCACAATTATGTACCACTTCAATCACTAACACCTAAGTAAAAAGATATGGGTAGAAAACACTGATTATTTGCAGAAATCTGTGATCCAAGTATGGAGATATTAAAAAATTAAAATTACCTCTGTGAAATCCTTGGATTATCACTTAAATCTGTGTGTCACCTTATATAATAAAGAACAATGCACCAGTAAGAAAAAAGGCTAAATTCATGAGGTAGATTATGTATTTTTGTTCCATTCTGTTGCACAGCTTTTTATGTTTTAGTGACATGTAAGATATCAGATGCCTGACAAAAAATCTCCCTTATACTCTCTAGCTGTACAATTTAAATTTAACGGTGATAGAAGCCAACACTCATTTTTTGCCATCTCTTGTTGTTGACTAGACTCTGGACTGAATACTTTTAGCCAAACATTGTAAGCTTTTAATCTCACGTATCTTTATCAATGGAACAAAATAAAACAATCAAAAGTCAGTGGAGTAACTGTAGTGCAGTTTCAGACTGTTTGACGTACAACAGCCTTTCCTGGCTTGCTAGCCTCAAGGAGGGGCGTTTTACCACATGATAAAATGTGCATCAGCCTCCTCTCTAAAAGCACATTCTTCTTTGGAGGGCTGACAAGGGCCACTTATCTTGTGCTATAATTCTGTCTGTGCCAGATTCATAAATGAAGTGGTATTTCACCCTAGACTGAGTGAGTGAGTTAGGCGTACCTTCCCGGAGGAAAATCAAATATCCTAAGGCAATGAGAGAGTTAAGAAGGTCATAGGATTTGCCAAGCATCATGATGTAAGTCTTTGAGTCTACTCATCTCAGAATGACTTAAGACTCTGGATAGCGTCCTTTTGCTTGAGATTCCAAGAGGATCAGAGGACTGTCTCTATAAACAAGATTAAGCAGTAGCTGACTTAATGAAAACTTGGTGCTAATTCAAGAAGTCATTCTAAGTTACTGTGAATTTCCTAGATTCTCAATTCCTTCCAATACAAATTAAAATCTTTTAACTAGTATTGTGTTTTAGGTCATATTTATGCTTAAAAAAACCCACTGCATAAAAACAGCTTCTTACTCAATTGATATATTTGCTGGAGTGCCAAAAATACAGTTTTTTCCCTTTTCCGAACCCCTTTTCAAAAGTGCTCGACAAAGGAAAAGAATCATAGCAGCTATTGTGGCTCATACATCATCAGAATTGTCAAGCAGGAACTAAATGCAACTGGTGTGTTAAAAGTCACCTAGTGAAATAACCTTTAAAGCTGCATATAAAGCAAAGGCTTCAGTTTCTAGGCTGACAAAAGATTTGTTTCACATCCACGTCAACAAATATTGATTTTTTTTTTTTACATAGACCTCAAATTAATCATTGGTCTATTAAGTTCAGATATGTAACAAAGGAGATTCCCTTCTAAACAAGATTTTGTTCTCCCTTTTCCTAGAAGACCCTCCCTGACTAGTGCTGCATCAGTGCAATTTGTCATAAGATGTGCTGAGGAACAGAGTTTATATATAGAAATAATTATTTATTTGTTATGTTATATTATATATATGTTATGTTATAACGTAAAGACAGTTAAAGATCCAGAAATATCTTTGGTAGTTTATCTCAGCACCACATGGGTGTTTTCTTTGTCCTAATTTTTCCACTTTGATTCTATGCAAAATGCCTTTCTTACCTTCTCTTTATTTCACAAGAAGCATTTAACTGGTCAGAGATGTGAGTAATCTTTGAAGCCTGTAGAAATCCCAAAAGCCTTGAAAGGTTCCCTTAAGCAAGCTCATGAATGTGTAACTCTCAGCTGGACATTTCATAGCACACAGTATATGCTCACAGAAACTTAATTCAGTTGTCAGAGATCAGGATTTCCAAGTTTTGGTAGTAATTACCTTTCTGAGCCCATATAGCACAATGAATGAGACATAACATCTGTTTTCTGTTTTCTTAAGTAAATTATATCGACTGAATTCAATCATTGATTAACTGTTCAAGCCAATGAGACATCACATTTTTCAAAGTCAAAAATTATTACAATTTCCATTGAACCTATGACTAATTAGAAGCGAGTGGAAAACAATTTTCTCGGCCTGTTAAAATGTTTGAGATTTCAAGTATTTTCCCCAAACCAAGGAACCTTGTAACAGCCTTGCCAGTGGCTGGAACCTCTAGTCTACTGTATGGAAGTTCAAAACCCTCCTACCCTTAATTCAAATCAAACAATGTGGGTTTACCACATCTTATTTATAGCCAAACCACTAGGAGGTTAGGTATGACTCTGCTGGTTTTGATCTGAAATGGCATCATAGCGATGGGCATGGGTCATGACTGATGTGGGATCTGGGAAGCAGGATTGATTTTGAGGTTTGAGGATGGAGCAATACTAATTATTGGACAAGAGAATTCAAATCACTGTACACTATAGGGTATGAGAAGGGACTAAAGTGGATTAAAACTTTGCTGAAATGAAGGGTTCGTAACAAACCCATCATTTCTGAGCTACAACTACCACACATCTATATCTTCTAGGAATTGTTCTTTCCTAGCTCCAACAAAGTTTTCTGGAGATGGATTTCTGATAAGTATACCCCATGTCTGTCTTCATGAAACTCCTGCAAAAAACGTTCTTCTTCCACAGGATGATGCTGCATCTCCTTGCAGATGAATTTTAATCAGAGTAGATTAGAGAGGTAGAGTTGGGAGAATGGGGTAGGCTTAGAGGATGGACTGGAGGCTCAGAAATCCATAGATAGGAAAGAATAGGAGTCTAATGTGGAAAAAACAGGGACTAAGAAAGATGTGGGATGTATAAAAGAATATTGTGAGGGATGTAGTATAGGCTAGTAAAGGGCTGGGAGCAGTTTGGCATTAGAAAAACTTTCAAACCATGGCTTTGGTTGAGCATGTAAGGTCTAAATTAGTGATGTTGAGATGGTATTGGGAAGTACTGGGGACTCTGGGTCTCTCATCCAGGATGGTTGGAGTTACAAAGGAGTGCTATTGCATTTGAATACCACCAGCCCTGATTTGAGACAGGGGAGATGCATATGTGAATGATGCCTTCTCACTTCCATCATTTTCCTTCTTAGCCTGTATTGCACTGTCCTCTTTCTTGACTTTGTAAATTACAAAGTACAATTTTCTTTTATTGTCTCATCCATTATGAGACCAAAAAGACAAATCTGTAGTGTTGAGTCCTTCTGTCTTCTCTTAAGTGTCCCTCCTTCCTTCTTGTCATGAGATTCTTTAAAATCACTGCTGCAGGCAACTGCAGTCCCTTTTCTTAGGATGCCTAAGCCTGTAGTCCTGGTCTGATGAACTCAGATATTAGGTACGTCACTCTCTCGCCCAACTACAAATCTTTCTTTATACAAGCTGACAATAACTTACCATGTTAATGCTAAATAATGGGTACATATTCACTCTCTAAAACACACTCACCTCTAGGTAAATCTATTGCTCTCTTTAGAGTTTAATCTGGATTTGAATTCTGGTCTTTGCTGGTAATCCGCTGAAATACTTCACAGAACCCCATGAACCCCATGCTTCAGTGCAGACAACAGTCATAGAAACTGCAGAGAACAGCAGCCAATTCCTGCCTTTAACCCCAAACACTTCTCTTCAGTCAGTTTTGCCAGCTTTGTAAATTCCTCACAATTCTGATTGGTTTATGGGTGATCTTGGCCAGTGAGACATTAGTGTCAAAATCTGCACGGACGTCACGAAATAAAAATTTAATTTTATTGTTTTACTAAAATGTCCAGTCCTGGAAACTGTGACTTAATTGAGATTCTTGGCTTTCATTCACTCTGACAAAAAATTGTTAGGCCTTGCAGTTGCCAAAATAGATTGAAAATATGAACTCTTAACTCTCTGAACCCAGAAGATAAATAACCCTCCAAATGTAGCATTTTTGTAAGTGTAATTCCCAAACCAGTATCAATAATTTTGGGTGCCTGATCAAGATTTTTGAGTGGTTGGAGTAGCCAACACTGCAAAATCATTAATTGCAGAGGGCAAGAAGTAAGGGTCATGCAGTCAAGCACTCGGCGCTAATCAGGACTTGGCGTTTTAAGAACATCAGCCACTGTAAATGAAACTAATGCTGCTTCCAAAAAATTGAATGTAACTTTTGCTAGTCTGTGCAAAATCGGGAAATCTGACCCTCAAACCCTCTCATTCTTGCATACACTCAGGAAAATTTACAGATAAGTTTCTTGTATCTATGGGATCAAACAATTCAGGTCTCTGACACCAAACTGGAGAATATAAAGAATTTTGTATCTTCTGAAATATAAAAGGAAGCATGTCTAGTCCACCTAGCTTTAAGCTGTCAGTTCTAGATCAGTCCTCATTTCAGGGGAACAATTTCTAGACAAATACGGATTCTTCTGAACTTCATGCTCCTTCTCACAAGAATTCAGCTGTTTGTTTGAAAAAAGCTAATGAGAAATGAGATTATAATCCTGCCTGACTGAATGAAAAAAACTCACAATGAAGGCGTGTATGTTTAATAATTTTTCCATTCATGTTAGACAGACTAAAACTTGGGGCCACTTTTTTTTTTCCTTTTTTGGCTTCAGTTAGTTGCTGAAACACATTGCTCCTGGACCGTAAGCAAACACTCCTATTATTCCCATCTTAAGAGCTGAATTGTTTGTTGAGAACGCAGATCCACCAGTGGTCAAAAAAATCCTCCTAACTTCTTAACTTCATCCTCTCTAGAGTGTTCTTAGCTCCTGAATAAAAATATTTTAAAAATGCTAGTGTACTCATAAATAAATGTCTAGGTAGGCATCAGTAAATTCTCCTGTTCAGAACTACCCCTTTTGTTCCTTATTACTTTCTGCTTTGCTTGAGGAACATTTAACTCTCTGTCTCATCCCTAACAGCATCGTTATTTCTCTTTCCAGCTATTGCAAATACTATGGAATGGTCATGTTTAAAATTTTCTGGTTTTACATAACACTAGGTAACATTGCCATATGATAGTCTTCTCATCTTCTGCCTCATTAGCATGAAAAGCCAATAAGTATTTTGAAAATTGCCACACTACTAGCTACTTGGAATTAGTATGGTAAAGATCTCATAAAAATTTTTTTGTTTCAAAAAAACTGAAACCTGCTGTTGCACTGGTATATCAGAAAAGGTATTCAAATTGCTTAATATAATACGATATAATACTCCTTGCTTAGCCCACAATCATTTGTGACTATTACAAATTACTTCTCTGTCTCCTATCTGCTTACAAAACTGCCTTTTTTGCTCCATACTACCTGGCTCTTCATGACATTATGAATAATAAATTGCATCCCACATTATAGGAAATGTATTTACAAATGGAGTCTAACTGCATCATCAGAGGTGCAGTTTGTAACTTTGCATTTTAGAATGAGCTAAATGATTGAGAGCACTTGAAAGCAACTTCCATTATTTATGTTACAGTCAGCCTGAATTTGACTATCCTCTAAATCTGTCGATTTGAGCCAAGTACAGGGCTTTACTGTACTATTGACTTTTAAACAGTACTGTTCATTGATTTAATTGGAGAATCCTGATTAAAAATTGATGTGACAATGTGCCCTATTGCCCTCAGTCTGCACATAAAGCTAGTACTGATGTTACATCTGCAAAGTTATAGTCATTCATATTCAACCGCCGTTTGGCTAGTTGTAGTTACAATTGCAGCTCATGCTCTTGGAGATAATACCAACAGCAATGAGCAGATACAAAGACCATTCCTTTTATGAGCAAGGTCTGGAAACAGATGTTCACTTCCTACTAAAATCTTCATACTTTAACCTGTTTGAAAAAGATTTTTGAGTCAAACATCCCTCACGGGAACAGAAATTGGGAGTCAGTAGGACTATCTGCTAAGGAAGAGCTGAATCACTTATCTCCTGTTCAGTGCTGTTATGATCAAAGAAACAGAGGTTGACTTGTGTAGAAGGATATAAGAACATCTGTGAAGAATATCTGAGGCCCAGTACAAAACCTGTAAAGCACTCCCTTGTAGTTTTTTCCTATATTTGTTGAGCGTGTACTTTCAGTACACCTTTTCTTTCCTGTAGTGACAATCTTCCATTAAGTGAAAGGTGAAATTTAAAGAAAAAAACACTGTCCTACTGATGCCCTCTAAATCAACAATTTCTACTGATTTTCTTAATGTACTTGGCAGAAAACATTACTTAGAACTGACATTAACTACTTCATTAACTACATCTGAGATTTACTCTCACACAGAATGGATTTGGAGTTAACTACTAGTGATAACCCTGAATATACTTCAAAACGTCATAATAGCAAGTGTTACTGAGGAAGAAGAAATGAGAAGATATATTTGTTTGTCTTTATAAAACAGGTTAAGGACACAAACTAAAACCAGAAAGGGACCCAGTAGATAGGAAAGTTACACTGATGAGAGTATCACTGGCCTAGACAGCTGGAAACATGGATAGAAGTATACTACATATAGCCAGATGGCCCAACGCAGACATGTGAGCTAAACTTATACAACCTCCACATTTGTACCTGTATATTCTTAAAAGAAAATATTTTGACCTTTTGCATTGTAGACGTTGGAACTAAAACCTAGCTGATGCTGATAAGTGAATCCCCATGCTACAGAAAACCACAGAGACGCTATGACATAACTATAATGTTCAATTCAGCAGAAGATATTCTGTGAATTATAATTCTGCTTTCCCTGCACATATGCATTCTGGGTATATTGCCTTTAAGCATAAATACTTCTTGAAACATCACAATCAAAACCCAACACTTTGAGAATTTAATGGCAAAGTATGAACAGATTGTATATGCAATATTAATACTGAAACACACCATATAAAACGACTTAATATGAAATATAATGCTGCTTCTGTGGGAAAATTCCGTATGTATAAGATTCACCATAAGATTCCCGCAATTGGGAGATTTGTGCTTCCCCAAAAGGTGGTTTCAAAAAACAAAGCCTATTTGCAATTCCTGCGATATACCAAAAGAGGGCACCTAAAGCTTTCAGTATAAAGTGCAGGGAAAACTGCCGGAACTTGGATTACTTTCCAACAAATATTTTAGAAATCTCCCACTTTACAGCATACTAAGCAGAAACATAAAGTCTGTCACCAGACAATGAGATATAACTTGCAAAATGTATATAGTTACTTTTAAGTGAAAACGACATTTCAATATATTCACATATCCACATTATTTATAGATTATGCAGCCAGAAGAGAAAACTCTGATTACCTAGTTTGAGTTCCTATGCAATGTCCTGCATTTATTCCTTTTGAATGAGATAATTTGTTTTAGAAGAATTTCCTAACTTGACATTAGAATTGCCAGTGTTTACAGACTCTAAACAGACTCTAAACAATGTATTTAAATAATTTCAGGGACTTTACCTACATTATTTAAAAGGTATCTAAAATTCATAACTCATTTTTGATGTCAAGATCTTACTATTGGGTAGCTCCGTTAACTTTCAAAAATTAGCTCCTGTTATTCATTGTCGATAATTAAATCAAAATCAAGCCTGCAGTAAGGTGCACAATTTAGGACATCTGGAATACTTCTTTGAACCAGTAACAGCTGGCTTGGCCTAGTGTATCTAGTAGCTGAAAGGAGCAAAAAGTCTGTTTTCTGTTTGCAGCTTGACTATTTGCCTGCAGCTGAACCCTAGGCAATCTATTACACTATGCAGTGCCTCGATTTCCTTGTCTGCAAAATGGACGTGACTTTAGAAATTCTTTGGAATCCCTAAGCAGAAAACCTGTATGAGAGAGACACCAGTCATACAAAGTTCTTTGTTGCTTTGCATCTCCCAAATTGCTGTCCTTAGCAGAGTTAAGTCCCCACTGGAAATTCATGCTACTGGTTAGGTAGACTTGGAAGTTTTAAAAACAGTATTTTCCCTTTCCAGAAGGGAAAATATTACTACTAAAACAAGCAGAAGGTTCTGTTCATACGTCCACCACAACCCTGGAATTTATGTAAGAATCTATACCTACACTTCTCAACTGCAGAAATGGCTCAACCTTTCTTAAATCTCTAGTTAACTTAAAATTTGAGCTCCAGGCCTTGAATTCCAGCCTCCTAGGATATCTGACAAGTAAGCAAAAGTAGAGGTTTACCCACATAGTGTTTTGCCATGAAGATGCAAAAGGTTGTCAGGAGTCAAATCCCGAACAGGAGTGTTTCCCAGTCAGGCTGTGACTGTGCACGAGCTGTTCCAGAATCCAAATTCAAACCCCATTATTTCACTGGCTGCCCAAATGCCCATATCTCATACATACGATCCACGCTCCTATCTTCACTTTGCAGATGTCTGCCGGAGTTCGATCGATTACTTTTGGTTTTCTTACATCTCATTTTATACCCATTCAGGGCTACTTTCTTGTTTGCCTGCTGGCCAAATATGAATCACAAAATGGGCTTTTACAAACAGATTCTTAAAGATGCGGGTGTCAAACAGCAGTTCATTGTTTATTCTCCCACCCTGGCACATAAATCGGCAAAACTAACCACCTCCTGCCCTCATCCACACCCTGGCGTGCCTATTTAGGAACATCAGTATCTCCACCTCACCATTTATCTCCTCATTGTTCCTATTTTTCTCCTCAGTGTTCCTATGTAGGAACATCAGTATCTCCACCTCACATATTTATCAGCAGTTAGCGCTGCTGTGGAGTCAGGCTTGAACATGACTTGTGTGCCCACAAGTTTTAGCTGGCTGGCAAACAGCAAGTAAATTCTAGAGCCGTGCATCTTGCCCTTGCACGGAGATAGCAATGGGCTCGCTTCAGAGGCGGAATTAGGCACAGGCACTTGAAAACACATCTTTCTTGAGTCAGATTCCAAACTTTGGTAAGATTCAATAACTGCCTCGTGAAAGTCGTGCCTTTGATGAGTTTCAGCAATTAATTTGTTACCTGCCTGTCTACGCTACGTATTTCCCCATTATATAAAAATAAGAACACTTGAATAATAAATTGCTTTAAGCCGTAAAGAAAATCTGTTTGAAGTGCAACGGTTTTATTTGCAGCAATGTCTCTTATAATAGCAAATATTACCAATGTACAAGCTTGTATTCTACTTTTCATATTGATATAGCCATTAACTGCAATAATTTGCATTTAGCAGAAAGCCTCAATTATAAGTAGCTTGTCACTAACTCTGGTCTATCTGGAGACTGGAAAGGTATTTCATGTGGTTATCCTTCCCATACATGCTTATTTCAGGTGCAAAAATGCAAACCATCTAATTACCAGGTAAAAACTTAAATTATAAAGAAACAAAGATTTTATTTCCCACTTGCCTTTAATACATGTATGTGTGTATATGTATATTAGAAAACAGGTGCAAAGTAAATATTCAACTGTAGCTTTACTGTAGGTTTTTAAATCTCTCACCATTTGCGTCTTAAATTGGCTTCCTATGCCTGCCTTATGAGTAACAGAAAACAGACTTCCAACTGTAAAGGTGTGAAATTTAATCCCCTATTAAATGACTGTATATTTTTTCTGTTCTTTACAATGTGATTAGTGCTAATGTACTGCATGATAGGGGACGCAAGAAAGAAAATATTTTTGGTCATCTTCAATAATACCCTTTATTGAACCAGAGTTGTTGTCCCCTAAAATATCAAGCAAGAACTGCAAAAAGAAGAGTTGTCTGGAAGGTAAGTGATTAGAAAAAGGGTCCAGCTGCTTTTGACATCTATAATTTCACATTTCTTGGGCATTTTTACTGTTATTCTTTTTGTGTATCTTAAGGGTTTGTCTGATGGACATTGCTGTACAGGTTTTTGGTTTACTTTTTTAAAAAGTCGTATAAGAATATATGAAGGTATTTCCTAAAGTTGCGATGATAGTTTTGCAGGTAGATTATACAGTTGCATTCAGCAAAAGAAGCTTTGAGTGTAGGAAAATGTGGAAATAGATATATTAAGAATAACATATTTTGTTATTACTGCTTCTAGATATATTCAGAATAAACTGTCTTGTTATTACTGCTCCTGCTGTTACTCTACAGCTCCTGTTTTACAAGCCATCATTTCTGCATTTCCTTTCAGTGCCAGAGCCCTTCGCAGGTAACTGACTGCAGCAAGCACAGGAATTCACGGGCTGAAAGGCGGGCTGCCGTGTAGGCTCCAGTCTTGACCATCTATATTTTTCAGCTACCGGAATAAAAAGAACTTTTTCATTTGGGTTACCTGAAATCTAGATTATGTGCACAGACCTAAATGGAGCAGAACAGAGGGAGGAGCGTAGGAGGGTTGCAGGGAATGTATGCCTTTCAACAGTGCCAGGGAGTGCATATATAGTGGTGCAACATGCTCAAACATATGGGCCTACATTTGGATGCATCTGTTTTGGGTGCCCAAGCTGAGAGACCTAGAGAGCTGAAACTTCAGCAGACCTTGGGAACTAGCCTCTGAAAATCAGGCCTTTTTATGCTGCCTCAACTTTTGCTTATAAAAGTAGACACCAATAATCACCAGTCAGGTTTGAAAATACAGACTGGAGAATATTCTCCACTCTGGACTTAGAAAGATAAATCAGTGGAAAATCAGAGATTAGAGTTCTAGGTTGTCTTTGAATCTGATCCCAAATCCAAAAAGAAAACCTTACTAACTGGAACAGCTGACTCTCAAATGTTTAACCTGGCTTTGGTTTGTACACTGCAGACGAATGTCCTTGCACGGCAAGGGATGGATCTAGAGAAATCTTTGATGTTTTTCTTTGCTAGTTTTGATTACCTCTAACAAAATGTTCAAGATGAAAACTTTCTCCCTTGCAAGCCATTGCATATGTTAATCAAAGCAGTGTACAAATCACAATTAAATTAACTAGAATACAATTCTAGACAAAGACACGCATGATCCCAGGAGTAGCTGTCTGAATACCTTACTAATACAGTCACATACAACAGCTCAAGTAATATAAAAGTGTTCTAGATTTTTCCTCAGTGATGTGTGTTCAATATAAATTAGTTTGCTACGAAAAAATGACAGCTTTAGCGAGATTCAAGACTTCTTTTCCACAGATTCAGTTCTTTGATCAAAAACTACAGTAGATTGAAGTTTTGCTATTGTCAACATATTGTATATACACAGCGTGTTTATTTTTGTGCACTTTTAATGTATTTAACCTTAATGTCTGCTTCTTTAAAGCAGAGAAACTGTGGCTCAGCATCTTGAATTGTCAAAGCAACCTATTGCAGATTTCTTTTTATAGATGAAAAGAAGCGTCCAGATGATGAATGCTATTCACAAAGTGATTGCTGTGGCAGTCATATCATGTCTCAAAGTACACATGGCTGTGTAAATAGAAACTACTGAAACTTGTACTGACACGTAAAACTTTTTCCATGGCATACGAACCTTTGTGTCACCTAAGGAGATTCAACTGGAGCTCTTACTAAAAAATGCAAGTGTTTTTATTTGCTTTTTTAATTGCTTTTTAATATCACTTCATTGAATGGGCCAAAAGTGAGATATCCCTCCTGCCCATGAAACCCTCAAATTTAACATTAGAAGAAGTTTTGTGACAGTCTAGTAAACCTTTAATGAGATTTCTTTTTGTGACAGACAGATGTAAATGTATCCCTCTAATCCTATCCTTTCAGGTCTTTGTCTGCAGATGAATGTTAATAATTAGTAGTTGCATTCCGCCCCCTCCTTCCTTCATAAAATTGTATTCTTCATAAATTCATCGCCTTTTTTTTTTGTTTTCTCAAAGTACCAGCAGCCCTGACAGCCTCCCTTTGTTCTTGTGTTTATAAATAATTTATAATGTAGAAATATCTCTTCTTAGTCTTAAAAAATAAACTAATGGTTGAACATAACATACTGCCAGGAGCAGATATACCACTAGCTTTAGAAAGAAGGAAAAAAAAAAAGAAAAGGGAAAAAAGCTTCATCCTTAACAAAGAGGAAGGAAGGAACATCACATGGAAATCCATTTATCGGAGTGAATGCTGATTTTTGTTTGCAGATGCTAAATGCATCTGAGCTACCCTCATCTTATGCTCTGTTTCTGCTTCTTTTCCAGACTATGCACCTCAATTCACTGCATAAAAAAGT
Source organism: Phaethon aethereus (assembly GCF_964289735.1). Classification (NCBI taxonomy): domain Eukaryota; kingdom Metazoa; phylum Chordata; class Aves; order Phaethontiformes; family Phaethontidae; genus Phaethon; species Phaethon aethereus. The sequence goes on along the minus strand of NC_138579.1, from coordinate 35,822,653 downwards.
AGCTTCTTTTAAATGTTCTGAACACACAAAGGGCTACAACATGGACTAAGTTATGAGCAGTATAAACACATTTATGGTGTAGGTGATTCCCTTAAGAAGTATACCAGGCCTTATACTAACACTTCGTTGACGATTGCTGTACATGTTGTAGATGTACGGCGAAAGAAAATCATGCATCCAGCCAAGACATTCAGTCTATCATGAACTGTGATGGACCAGCTGTTGGTGTTGAGATTCTTTCACAAGAATTCTGAACGCAGTCCTGCAGTGGCAGACACTTTGTCACGAAAAGTTGCACATGCAACCTCAAACTACAAAGAACAAGCACTCAAATTAGAAGTACACTGAGTTTCAACACCTACTGAACACTGAGGAGTGATCTTGTTTCCAAATGTTTGTGTGGCTCTTTATTATTGTTTTATGCAGTCACAGCAGGAGCAGCGTCTACATAAATGACTGGAATTGTTGTTAATTAAGGTAAATACAATTAAACTTGATATTATGCTGTCTAGATAAATTCTACAGAGAAATCCTTATTTTGCTGTAGGTTAGCATAGGTCAAAGGAGACGGCTTAAAAGTCGCTGTGCGATATACTGAAAATATATTCAGGTCTTTTTAAATAACAGTCCTAGCATACAATTTAGATAGGGAACCCAGCATTACCTCACATCAACTGCTAGGATTTTTAACCAAAGACGAGGTACCATATTATCTCCTATCTCAGAATGCTCCCTATAGCAGTGACATTAGTCAGTCAATGGCTTACTACCAAACTGCGACATGGCAGCATCCCTGTACGCGAGGTAACTCCAACGAAGACTCCATAATTACACACAATAGAGTAATTTGGGTGCTATTTTGTTTTACAGGAAGTGAATGTTGCTCTATTTTAACATACTCTATTTTAAATTCCCCACCAGGCCCTAATCCGAGTGTCCTCTGCAGGCAACATACAGTATTCACCTACTCTTCAAGCATATTATCACGAGTAACTACGAGTGAATCAGCAGCTCTTTGTAATTTAGGGATAGGAAGTGAGTGGTAAAAGAATACCTTACCCAAGATCTACATACAGCAGAAGATGGGGGATTTAGGCAGATACGCAATACAGGTGTAGGAATAGTTTTGACCTGCAAGGCTCAGCTTTGGATCTAGTAACTTGAAGGAGGGTTAGAGCCAAGATTTTAGTTTATTTTGCAAGAATCAGGCCAGGTGCCCTTTGTAAATTATTCATTCTTGCTTTTGGCTGGTTTCTGACTTTGGAGGGTAGAATGAGTTTTGACCAGAAAGAACACTCATGCAATATCTTTCAAAATAACTAAGGAGCTTTCTGAATAAAAGGAGACGTCACTCCTAGCAGCTCAATGAATTTGCTTGCACAAAAACAGTTTGGAAAGAGCAAGTTTAAATCTCCATCAGGTGTCCAAAATCAATCTGAACCCCCTTTTTAGGAGTTTGATCTTCTAATACTCTACCTTTCCTCATCCCTTGCCTTTAACACCACATAACAGGATTCTGAGCTTCCGTTAAAATACATTTTGTGGTAGTCTGTAAATCTCTGCTGAGATTGCTGCTGCCTTCAGATCTTACAGGGTGTGATGCGAGGATTCAATGTTTTTCAGGAACTGTACATTCAGAACTGAATCCTGCTTGAAAATCCCTGGGTGCACACATTGTAAAGAGAGCAGAAAGGCAGACCTAAAATAGAGCATGCATCAAGACCAGAATTCCATCCAAAGGTAGCACGCGTGTGAGGAGACATTTGAAAGCTCAGTGCAATCTTTTTAAAGGAAACCTTTCAGGTTCCTGAGTGCTGCTCAGGATCAAGAAAGAAACTACTGTCATGGGAAGGTTGCGGTTGAAGGGAACAAAACATTTGGTTGGAAAGAGGAGGAAAACAGAGAAGCAGGGAGGAGTATGAGATGGGTATAAAAGCATCTCAGACAACCATTTGACAATGGTACCTTCATATTTGCAATGCTGTGACGCTAGCACAGAAGTTAACCCTTAAATGTTTCTGCATTTATCTGAAAGTGATCTTCAACCTATTGCATCTTCACAGTGGAATGTCTGTCTAATGATGCTGACACATTACTTTTCAAATTTTCACTAAACATCTTTCCTGACTATATAAAACACCGCAGTTACAACACTACTTCCTCTTGGTTAAATTATACCCCTGTTCTGCTCTGTTACACAGGTAAAAACATTTCCAAATGCATTCATAACTTCTGTTCTGTTCCACTCCAAACTTTAGCATGAATAAATACCCCCGAACGCTAATGTCTGGAAAACAGATCAGGACCCAAAATGTATCCAGATTTCATTTTTTTCTTTTTTTTGTCAGATTATAAAATAGACTAATCAAAACTTCAGCTGTAACATGACTGAATTCTTTTGGTTTCAATACCTTGATCAAAAATTTTTCAACTGAGACCCTTTGCTGCCTATAACAATGCGTCTTTATAGCACAGCAACTGTGTGGCTCCTTGGTGTTATTAAGAAAATACAGTATACAAGAGCTTTAAGCCTTAAACCATACAGCATGATTATTATGATAGCAGGAGGTGTCAGGTGGAGACAAAGACACATGGATAGAATTGATTTGAGGCGCGTCATCAGAAAATAAGGGTGATGTGATCACAGTACTTATAGCATATGCAGCAGCTGTACAATTCTACATGGCAGCTTCCATCATACCCTTCACATAAAAAAAAGGAAAAGATTCTGAGTAAATGATGGCTGAATACAGAATAAATCGTAGTGTATGACACGACACTTTCTTTTTTGTTTAATATATAAATCAGGAGCACTTATGAATTGATATTAATTAAAATAATGTATTTGCTTTCTTTCGACAGTTATGTCAGCCTCATTAAAAACTGAGTGCTAAATCTTCATTAGATTTTTCAATATTAAAATACTTCCATGAAATATAAATTAAGATTTAACTTGTTGCTGGTCATAGTAAGAAAAAGGAGGGGGCAAAAACCATTGGGATGAAATCCTGACCCACTTAAATCAATGAGACTTTTGTTTCTGAATTCAGTGGGGCCAAATAATTCCCTCCCTGTTGGCAACAAGAGGCAATAGCTTTAAACCTGATGCAGAAGCAGGTCTCAGGAAGTATTCTGTTTCAGTCTGTATTCCTGACTCACATGATGATGGTTAATTTTGAAGTATCCTTAGAGACATAGAGGGAAGCTATGTCCCAACGAGAGAACGAAAGTTTAGATTCCTGGGTCGCTTCAGTGTTTTAGGAAAACTTACAGTGTGCTTGAATTTGAACAATTCTACCTCATGAAAAGACACGGTGGCATTCTCTCTAGAACGATGCGAAATCTACTTCTCAGTAGATGAAACCTGCAAAGCAAGCAAGTAGTTCATATGTGAACGCTGTAATTTACAGCGGACAGCAGACTGTCACTGTTACGCATCTGGAGAGACGTACCCTGTCTGATGAACACCACAGAGCACCGAGCAGTGAGAGAGGGTGTCTCAGAGCTCCGTGTCGTGAATCTTCCCAGGTCTCAGCTCACTACGCAGCTTGTGCAAGATTTCCCCGTGGACACGAAGTTGAGAGAGGCGGATGGCTCAAGAAGGGAGAGGAGCTGAGCAGCTGCAGTCCAGTTGAAGGAAACTACCATAACGTGCGTATCCAGTCACAGCTGCGACCAGTGACCCCCTTACTCCTGCAGTCTTGAATCAGCACAAACCTTCCCGCCATGGCTGGAAAGCTAACCAAGAACCCTTTGACACGGCCTAGCTGCCTTTCAGATGTATTGTGCTCGCCGAAGGAGCTTGTAAGCTGTATGCATTTCAGAAAGAAAAAAAAGAGATCTTATAATTATGCTTTTTCTGACTGTAGCTTGTGTGGAAGTGGGAACAGGCGAGTCTCCCCTGCCCGGGCTCCTGCACGGCCACGCCACGAGGTGGTGGTGTGGTGTCACTTTTTTTTAAAACAACAACAAAAAGAGGTTTTGTTTAATGAGCTTGAACTCACAAGCCTGCTCATCTAGTGAACTGTGACTTTTCAAATACCAACCTATTAATGTCAAAGGCAATACTGAAGGGAACAGTTCTGTTTGATTTAAAAAATACAGACAATGTGAAGTCCACTATGCTCTAATATCTATCACCTATGGGGCTCCATTCATGCCTAATGCTTTATTCAAGCTAAGACCTAGTTTTTATATATCAGATTAATATATATCTACAGCTTTGCACCTTTCTATTTTGATTTTTTTATTATCAGGGCTCGCCGGGGCCGTTTTCATTCCCTTACTATAGCATCTGCAAGCAGGTGGATTAGAGATAACTCTCATTGTGCTTTGTTTTCTCCTGACACTGTCATTAATCATTCCTTAAGCCACACTTCAACTTATAGTAATCAGGACTGGCTGTTCCCGAGCAGCACAAGAATTGCCTTTCACAATGTAATGTGAAATTGGAAGCGAATGGCTGAAGCCAGACGCTTCTTCTGCATTCCCCATCTATCTCATCATTTAGGTATTTATCCATCTCAGGCTTGTACAGGGAGCATCTCTCTCCTTCCCATGAGGACGCAGATTGCAACAGAGGATCAGATTTGTTACCCAGGCTTTGGGCTTTGATTGTCCTCTTATAAGTTCGGGATTAAAGTGAAATTTCCCACAGGGCTATGCAGGATTTGCTAGCATTTAACTGTTTAACCTGGCTGTTTGTGAATGAGAATCCTGTGGTCAACTATTCCACAGAGAATATTATGGTAAGCCAGCTCTGAATGGCAGATATTTCGGCAAATTCCTGTAAAGACCGCTACAGTTGATTCCAATTAAGTTCAGACCTGATAACAATTGTTTTCTTGTACACGGTGAACGGTAATCTTATGATAAAAAACAATTGTCTAGTCTCTTGTGAAATACTCGTGTCAGCTGCAGAACAAATGCAGACCTTCAAAAAGTTGCAGTCGTCTGTTTATGCTTTTAGAATCACCGTGCATTAATTTGTCTTGAAGGAGGTCGTATCTCTCGCCATGTAGAAGAGCTGTATTCCCTTCTATCTTACCCAGTTTTATTAATAAGCATAAGTTAATAATATCTGTGGTAGCATGGCAGTGGAATGGACAAACATTTTAAACAAACCGCACTTGATGTATTAATAAAGACATATTGATGGTTCTGGAAAGCATGCTGTTAAATATGTAGCCAAAACAGATGTATTTTTCCTGGCATTTGATGTGATTCTTGCACAAAGGAAAGTACCTATAATGTGCTATTCTCTACGAAACTGAAAGCAAGGGGGGAAATTTTCAGTCCACATTATCTATCTTTTAGTCTTAGCTTTAGAGCCATTTAAGGAAAAAGATTTTAAAACAAGTCAAAATCATTTTGTTATCGAGTTTAAAAAGACTGTATGCTCAACCACTGTATATATATTCTATTTAATGTGGATGTGTTTTTAAAATGCCTAGGAGGATAGTGCTCATTTCATGTGCTTCTCCAAGAGAGACATAACACCCAAGCAACTGAAGTACGTAATTTAACAAAACATTTTAGCTTGCAGTGAAATCAGTTCCCTTGGAGGGAACGGACTGAATCATTAAACTCAATTTTAACCCCACTCCCTGAGAAATTTTTACATCATATTCAAAAGTTTGCTTTTCATTTTCTTCTTTGTTGGCTAAAAATGTGCTGAATTTCCAAAATAAGCTTTCATGGGATTTAGGTTGGGGGGGACAAATCAGAAAGATTTTTATTTATCTTTTTAAAAGTAAATAATCCCAGAGACCTCAAGAGAAAGACTCACAGATATTATCAATTACAAATCTACAAATTCTAATGCAGACTGGAATTAACAAATATAAAAGACAAATATATTCATTTTTTTGTTCATTGTTCAACTATTCTGCATTATGAACCTGCAGGTATGACATTGATCTTGTGCTAACCGGTGTTTCCGTGGAAAGGAACAGTGTTTGGTTCTATAACAGTACCTGTGAAAGCCTCACTGGCTGAGTGCAAATTACTAAATATCTTTACCATCGTTTAGTGTTTCTCTCATAGCATTAAATGATTACTGAAAAGGCATAAGCAATCCTTTCTATTTATTTGAAATATCCTCCAGATTCACATGAGTAATTTTCGGCTGTGTATAATGCTCCCAAAGTAACCTCTTCATTTCCATTGTTTTAGTGTGAAATCATTTCCTCGGGAGATAATTAGAGTTGCTCCATTTATTACATTAAATGATTAGCATGCACTTGAAATGATTCAGTATATTTTCCTTTATTGCTGATGACTCTTAAATATGGGCCTACATTTTTAATGGATAAATTAAGATTATCTTCACATTTTGTGGCTGCCTCAGCAGCAAAACAAGAGAGATTTTCTTTTCCAAATACACACACACAGGTGTGTGTTGAACAATGCCCGTTAGCTGAAGGGCTCCTATTCACCTGAATATCCCACCTAGCTCAGCTTAAAGACCAGTAACAATGTTTGAAGGTAAAACAGGGGATTAAATGTACCAAAACTGCTGTTGATTTTGTTATGTGTGTAGTTAGTAACTATTCCTCAGTGTCATGGGAGCAGCATCGCAGCATCTCAGTTAGAGCATCTACTTCTCTGAACAACCAACAGCTTCTTCCAAATGTATATAAAATTATTTCCTACAGTGGCAGACTTGCACTTTCATCATATTGTATGAGTTACTCTAAACGAAGAACAAAAGAGTTTTTCTGTGCACTAACTAATGAGTTATCATCCACTGGTTGATGAAAATAAATTACCCTAGAACGGTGAAAACATATCCCAATTAATACCCCTTATTAAAACAGAGTAAGATTTAATGCCAAGCTAGAGCCACAGCTTCAAGGCTTTCTTTTAGGAATGGAAGAGCCTGTAGAGCAAAGCGGATCAGCTGCAGGCCTGAGTTGTGACCAGGTATTTGTGTAACTAACACTATGACAAGGACTCCCACAGGAGATGCCAATTCTCACCTGGAAGTGGTGGATACCAAATGTGATGAAGTCAGCAGAATTAAAAGGGCTCCATTTCCCCCAAGACCGTGCCATGTCATTCCCAAAAAATAGCGGGGAGATATTTAACTGGATTTGAAAGTTTGGTCCATTGGAGTTAAATAACCTACAGCACTCGAACTACATTACTGCATGTGAAACTGATGTCATTATTAAAGCATACGTTCCCTTGTGGTGTGATACATTCATCTATCCCCCATTTCTCAAATTTCACTATGGCCTCAAGACTCCTCGCACACCCAGTAAATTGAAATTCAAGCATTTTTTGCATTTGGTATCTTAAAAATGTAGTTTATTAGAGATTTTAATGATAATGAAGCTTTTTATTCTCTCAGTGAGCTTTTATTTGAATATTTACTTTTTGAAGAGGCTGTCTACTGGATACGCGAGCCCAGAGAATGCATCTCATGTTTATTTGTGGTTTCAGTGAGGAAATTCATACATAGTTGAAAGAATATGCAAACCATGACAGTATAGAATATGAAAGAGAAGCCATAAGGCAAAATTAGAAAAAATAAAACAGTATTATAAACACTTTCATAGGTGTGTAATGCAGTATTAAAAAGCACTTCCATAAAACTGTATCTTACATCAGAAAATAATAGTCTAAATGAAGTGCCCATTACTAGAAAGACACAATGTGTATTTTTTGCCTTACTCACTAATAAAGCTTGCAAAACAATTCTTTCTACTGACCTATTTTCCATCCAAAAAACAATTCAGCTATTTCTAGCATTTAGAACAAATTAATTTAAGAGCAATATTTTTCCATCAATTCATAAGCACTGGTCACATGTATGAACTGGTCACTGCATGAACGGGAAGCAGCCATGTATTTGGGATACTAGATCTCACCAAATCCAATAAACCATATCCTAATATGCAATGTTACTGTAATTTCATGTAGTACTGCTGCCTTGAAACAGCAATGGCACACATGATTTTGTGACACCACTCTATTTGTTCAGAAACAAACCTATTTCCCTATTTTGGTTCTTGGCTGATCCCCACTTCAGCCAGATTCTCACCTGTGTCTAAGCACCACCCTTGACCACAGCGTGGTCATACAGGATAGACTTCCTAAATTTACCTTTAAAAATCTAAGAAAATACTTAATCTGGTTGTTCCTTGGACAACACAAGGCAAGAGGAGCATGGATACCAGCTAGACTTAAGCCCAACCAGAGAACAGACCCATGCTCCTAAATAACGATTGAGCAAACCCAGCCCCATTCAGCCAAACTCTTACAGCACCTGAGGGTGTCCCACCAGTAAAAAGTTCCAGATGTAAACAGGAGGATAGATGAACTGGGACTCAGAGATTGCTTATGACCTTATTAAAGTCTTAACTGTGACACTTCTTTCTACTTCAGTGATACTGGATCAGGACTATCACAACTAGAGATGAAAGCCTGCTCACCTTATTAACAGCAAGTAATCCCATTTACTAGCCCCGGGACTAGTATATGATGTAGGCACACTTATCCTTAAAAACTTAATTGAGCAACATAAAAGCACACCATTCAATAATGGCACTACTATAGGCATATTATAGGAAAAGTGCCATAATGTTGTTTGTATATGACAGGCCTTTTCAGTATAAGAATGCTGAAATTCTACACTGGTGTCATTAAAGCATAAATGACACACTACCAAAAGATGGAGATACTAATGTATGGTGGTTAAAACTGCACTTCTTTCTAAGTTTTGGAGTATTTTTAATAGCTTCAAAGCATATTTTTAATAGATGAAATAATAACAATACCAACAGTAGTGGCGTGAAAGGTTACAATGGATGAACACCATCTCTCTCAAACATTTATTCCATTTAAGTAAAAATACCTGATAGAGAGCATTTCTATTATTCACAAGAAATCATGCAATATAATGGTTCCTAGCACTCCTTTTGTAATAGCTTATTTAAATACTTGGGGCTGCAATTCAAATTCCCACTTTGTTCAGACTTCACAGAAATACTTCTTACAATTGATCACATTTTTATTCTTTATTGTATTCTAAATAGCCTCTGATTTTTCAGAACCCAAGACTAAAAATTAAGCTTGCAGAATTGAAAAGTACAGTCTTGAGAAAAATCCTATACACTTTTAAGAACTGAGGAACAACAACTACAAAATTGAACAAAAAATCTACACTATGAACCATTTTGTTTACAGAACTGCTTTAAGGAATTTTTCCTGAAGTCTAAAAGGACCTTGATGGGGCTTTTCTAAACCCCTAAAATCTGAAATGACCTGAAGGTATAAAGAATGCTTGACTTTGGATTTCTTTTATTTGTAACATTTTCTCCGATGCTTCCAGCTCAGACTACAGTAGTTTACAGAAAATTAAGAAACCCAGTCTGATAAGGAGTTATTAAAATTCTATTAATCATCTTAAGTTTACTTATTGTCGAAAAAGGAATTTAAATGAAGAAGTAGGAATAGTTCTTTATTTATGATGAGGTTTGATATCAATGGTTTATAGATGCTAGGTTTCCAACTTTTCTCAAATTATTTAAGAACTTTTAATGTACTTATTATGAGTCCAGGGTAATCTCTCAGTTGATGTAAAACAGTACAAAGTCAACAGAGCTGTTGACTTACATCAGTTGAGGATAAAGCCCTTTTTTTCCAAACAAAATGGTGATAGTTATTTTCAATTCAGAAGAACTGAATTTTTATCTAAAGAGTGAAAAGGAATGATAATGTATAAACAAAGCAGCAAAAGTATATTTGAATTAAATCCCTGTAAATTTACATTCAAACAGTCAGACAGTGGAAGATATGACTGGACTTAAGTTGGATGTGCTATCTTTTCTCCACCACATTTTGCCAAGGCAAAACGGCATACTTAGAATTACTTACATATTTTAAGAAAAAAACCTCAAATAACTAAAATAAACAGCACTATGCTACAATGATGGATTATTAATAGATTCAGTACTGAAATAAACCACTGAATTATATAGATTCATACTCATGGGTTTTTTTACACAGCTTGGTATTTACCTGAGTATAAGGACCTTTGGAACATTACAACGCGCAAATGAGAGCATACACAATTTTTAAGTATATATTAGCTAAATGATAAACAGGGGCATATAAGCCTTCTAATCTCAAGAAATGCCCCATCTCCTAACTTTCAGCTCATTTCAAAATGGTTTAATATGATAAACTTCATACGGCAGAAGTATTACCAGATTACAGCATGGGACTCTTAGAGCAGTCAACAGTGCTCTTTTTAATATCGTTCCCGTTTGCATTTTAAATAACCAAATGGTTTTCAGGCATTTAATAGAAAAACATGTTTTTAAATGAATACCAAGAGACGTTTGTAAATAGCAGCACAAATTGCTCCTGGGCTATAAACCTGAGTGCCAAGTTTCACTCCAGTATGAATACAGACAAGTGTTAAAAGTCTGAAAAATGGATTCCTTAATGGATATACTGGCAGACCTTTAAGTGTAATAGAACTAGCATGTGCCACTTTAATAAAGATATCATATTTCATCTCCTAGATTACACATAGCTTTTCTATTTAAATAAAAAGATTAGAACTAGAAATATTTTCCCTGCATATCATATTTAAAAATGTACACGGGAATGTCATCCAACAATTTGTAAGCATTGAAATTATTTCCTTGAAAACAACAAAAAGTAATCCCTAAAGACATGGTAAATATACAGTTCCTTTATTGAACAAACAAAAATAGATTATACATTGCTTTTTCAAAATCAAATACATCTGCTTTGACTGAGGCAGTGAGACACATCTGGGGGCTTGAATCTTACCCCAGTCTCTGTGACTCTCTGTATTGTCAGTGCATCAGTAACCTGGTATTTAACTAGATTATTTACAGTCAGACCCTTATAAGATCACACCCATTGCTGCTGGTGTGAGGGAGGGAAGGAGACCTCTGAAATTGAATACAAATGTGATATTTATTGTTACATTTATTAGGCTATAACCATATATCAAATGTGCTAAATTCACAGAGATAAAATAATACAATCACATCAAGACTGAAAATTTAATACTAAACAGGGACCCACAAGGTCCCTTCCATCCCAGCTTGCTTTGTAGCTCATCTGAATAAACACTCTGCCCTGGAATTCACTGGACATTTCCCGTGGGCTTGTTATTAAATGCAAGGGCTATTTCCTTCTGAAAGTTCTGCTAAATGCATGTAAACCTACTTGTATACCTAATTTGTAAAACAAAACATCTGTTATAGGACTTTGCTGGCTTTTGCTAGAATTAAAAAAAAAATAAAAGCTCTCCATAGATATACGCGTTTCACGGTAGGAGGGCAGCAGGTCTAAACATTGCTATCAATACGAAAATGCAAATTGGTCTTTGGAAGAATTTTGACGGTGGGGCAAATTAGTTTAGATTTCACCTGACTATATTATCCCCAGCTGCTATGCCAAAAATGCAGCTAGAATGTAATGCATATTGGCAGTGTCAGACTTGAGATCCTGACACTGGTGTGGTCCGGGTGTTTAGGCTTTTCTTTTCACAAGCTCTACTTTCAGCATGAGAGAAAGGGTTCAAGAAGTCACTGAATCTATAGATCCATTTTAGTAGAAAACAGGACAATGTGTTTGGGAGGTGGAGCATAAGTTCTCTAGATTACACCATATTTCCTTTTGGTTAACCAAATAGCAGCAAGCTCCAACCAGAGAAACAGCCTTCCGCTTGTGCCTTGCTCTCTTAGGCTGAAAAAAATGATCCACTTCAGTGTATATGTTTTCTAATATACTTTAACTACTTCTTCCATATATACCCATATAACATGATTATGTTTCTGTCAAGACCTAAGTGGTGTGGATCGACAGCTATAGTAACCGCTAGAACAAAACTAACTAAGCTAAATTCACCCCCTTGTCACTCATTGATGCCAGTGGGTGAAACAGGCCCTTGTGACTGATAAATATAGAGGCATATTCCACACTCCATTAAAAATAACAAATAAAGATAAAAGTGGATAGGAAAAAAACCGGCTCAGCTTGTTTTTGAATGTCTGTCCTTAAGGAAGATCTTAAAAACATAAGGTTGGATGCAAGAGAAGTATTCATTAATATATTGGAGTGATTTTCAAATGCTCAGGGGAAGGTCTGGTTCTTCCTTCTTTTGAATTGGTGTAAATTTGAATGGTTTCCTTTGGTGGCAGTGGAATTACACCAGCTTTACACTCAGGTAACAGGCAGCAGAATTTAACGCTTGGTGTACAGGATTGAAGTTTATCCTGAATGGGAAAGTAAGGATGCTGTTCATTCCAAGAGCACAACTCAATTTATAGCGACTTTGTTGGGTTTTGTGGTTTTTTTTCAAGAGTGGCAGTAGCTGAGTTTTGAGTTTTATGAGTTATTAAATTAACTACTTCTTAGTAGTTAATTTAATTTAGTTCTTATAACTTAGTTATAAATTAACTACTTCTATGGGACAAAAAGAAAGATAAGCAACAACAGCACAGAACCAGAGGATTCCTCTTAGACAAGAGAGATTGTGGTTGCTTTTTCTGACAGCTGTGATTGCAGAATCTGCAAAATGATTTTGATTTTAGGGATTTTTCTCACAATAATCTTCCTTCATAAAGAATACTTTCATAATACTTAAAAATGGTATCCTTTATTACAACTCTTATTACAGTAAAATCGATGGAAGCCTGAGTGGTGGGTGTATTGTTGTGACACTTAAACTATTTGTAAATATTGCTCAGAGCTTTCTTAGCATATTTTAGCAAGACAACACTACAGCACAGTATAATTTATCACACATGATATATGCTGTATGCTTCAAAGACAATCACACTGGAAAACAGTCTCATAAAAAAGAAGCCGTGAGTGTGTGTCCCTTTCCAGTAAAAGCATTTTTTCAGTCTCTGGGTTTGGAGGATTACTCTGCGATCACGAAACCCACAGTGGTGGGCATGAGGCCATTTTTGGTTTGCTGCCCAGTACTAAACAACCAGTGCCTTGGTTGATGAGACTTCTCTTGGTTCTGCGGCTTAGTCTTCCTTCGTTTTATGCTTTATACTCAAGCAAGCTCCTCTGATTGCAAGCTTGGAGCCTCAACACCAGCATGCTTTCATTACCTTCTGATCCCAGGTATGAAAAGAATGCATTGTTTTACACTAATGTTACATTCAGCGAGGGCTTTGTTTAGACTCATTTAAAATTCTTCTAAGAGACCATGTAAGAGGAGCTTTCAAAATGTAAGGAAAAACTCAGTGAACAACCTACCAGCCTATATCAACTAGCTTGTAAAAAAGAATGTAACCCCTATCCCCCACTTTCTGAAACATAAACTGTTCTCGCTGTCAGCTCTAAGGCTGGTAAATAACAATAAAAATATTTATACTTCATATATAATATATATGAAGTATAAATATATAATAATCATCAATATATAATCATCTCCAATGTATAGTTTAGGAAAGACATTTTACACATTTGATGTTTTAACAGCACGACTGCAGAGTGATCTGTATTTAATAGCAAACAGGGAGTTTGACCACTAGCTGACTGATCAGTAAAGCTTTAACTGCTATAGCAGGTAATCCCCGGGCGTTGATCATATATCATGTATAATGAAGGCTTTATATTCATATTGTAGTAATAAAGGATGATGTTGCAAAGTTGTCTGACGAAGTAGGTTGGCCACGCTGCAGGTTGATGTTACATGTTTCCATTGACATCATGCTGGTGAGGAATATACATCGTGACTCTAGTACTTAAACCCCATACATTTTGAGGGTGTTCCAAAAGTTGATCCAATGTGGATTTCCTTAATTGCCCATTTTTTATACCAAGGAATGAATCTGAACATTTAAGTATCTATGTATATATATTACAAAACTGTTTAAAGTCCATCCATGCGTATTTGTCTTTTAGTTTCTGAGTTTCAGTTTAGATTTCCTCCAAGAAAATTTCTACTATGGTCTATAACATAATTTGGGGGGGAGGTCAATTTTTGGGCTGTTTATACAGCCCAAATTTATTTTGCTACTTTATAGCAATTTATTTTGCTATTTTATTTTGCTATTTTATAGCAAAATATCTGATGGGAATGATGGAGATTTTCACCAAAAGGTGGATTGGAAGTTTTGATCCACTATTAATAGGCTTTATATTCTTGCCTTCTACTTTTGTAAATCTATGCCTTACTTTCTTTTTTTACCAAACACTTTGGTTAACAGGGAATAGAATATTTTAGAAATAATAGTGTGACCTGGCAGAAATGTTTAGATTAGTGATTCTTGGGGGAAAAAACAGAAGCATCCAAAATCAGCATAGAGATGCAAGTGGGTGAGAAGAATTTAGCTCAGCATATTGTGATGTTAAATTAAGGCCATGCCTTGCTCTTCCTGAAGTCAATTAAGTTGTAATCTTTCATGATCGTATCATTTTACAATCACGGAACAGTTTGCATTTCTCCCTACCTTAAAAAATAGATCTTGGATCATTATAATTATACAGACACACTGCACAAAGTATTACAATTCCTTTTCCAAATAAAACCTTCCATTTTGACAGCGCTCGGGATTCTGACAGGCACCTCGCTACATACAGCAAATACAAAACAAAACTTGTGTGCAGAAGCTTGCGTGTGCCTCGTACAGCGTGTGTTAAATTGGGTGACAGTATGGAAGAGGATAACTGAAGCCCCTGCCCTGCATGGGACCCCTGTCCATACTGATTTTGGAGCAGTCAGTCCAGGTTGTCCTGATAGGCTGCTACACTACATTTCAAAGTTGCGATCAATAAACATACGATAAATAAATAAACTACGTATTTTTATTCTCGTTGAATGCTCTAGCTGATTCCAGCAAATTAGTTGCAGTGTGTGAAAACTCCCACCAGGAAAAGATGTTTAACTGGGTTTTTTTATTACAGTTTACTAAATCCAGACACGTTTCTCACACTGATGATTTACCAGAACTTCAATTTACCTCTGAATTTTATACATGCAAACCAAAAGGGACAGCAGGGTTCTACTTTTAGAATTTTAGCACCATTAAATAACAACTAAAATTACTACACTTGCATAAAAGGATAAAAACATAGCAAACTCCTACTCTTAAATATTGCTATACAGTCAGAAAAGTAAATAAACACACTTTAAAATGTGGAAGTGTTTCCAATTAAAAAATAATATTTATATTAGGAATGTAATCACATTTTCTCTTCAGTGAAAGAAGGAAACTTGAAGAGAGAACAGATATAGTATAAACATCCTTAAAAACCCCACCTACCTCAAATAATATAGATTTCTACAAAACAAGTTAATATGTTTTCCACAGCTTAATATTTGTAATTCTGAGTGTGAAAGCTGTATGTTGATAAATGAGAAACTCTGAAGATGTCATTTTGTGAATTTTATTTTTATTTATGAATTTTAGTTTTATTTTTAAATGCATGAAAAGAACATTATTAATACGGGACGCATACTTTTATAAAGTACAAACGAAAACTGTGTGCTGTCTTAATTTTCAGCTTAAATTTACAGGCATACTACATGGCAACAGTATTAAAGCAAAAAGGAGGGATACATTTTCCTATTCAATAAAAAGCCATGGAAGTTGCATGGGGTAGAGTCTCTAGGAAATCCACTCTTTCTTTGAAAAAATGTCATTGGCGAGATAGGAGATTGGCACCACAATGAGCAAAATATAGTGAGGGCTGATACGGACTGTCAGCTAGAATTTGGGTTAAGACACTGACTTTTGTCTGCGTGGTGTCTACCTTCCAAAGAAGATGGAAGATGCAAAACTGCAAGTTTCCTCTCTCTGGTTAATGTGGTCTATACAAGTGAATAATGTATAAGAAGATGTTCCCTTGATAATGTCACAATTATTCATTGTACAGTCATAAACTCAAATATTCACATTAACAGCTAGGTATTATTTTTCTTCTCTGAAATTAAGTGAGTGGCATCAGTGGTCATAAATGAGAGCATTCATCAAAGGCGTAGGCCATGGCAGAGGATTAAGTGAATGCTGATGAAGTGTCCAGATTCCCATAACTTGGAACGGGCTGCATTCAGCATTCCTTTATTATCCATCTGCCACATAACAAAAAGTCTCATATATTTAATGCAGGTTTGCCCTCGGCCACGTAATAGGATTAGGAATAATTTCTACAAATTTACAAAAACAAATCACATGGGAAGGCTTAGAATTTGCTAATAATTTCTCCATAGCTGGGAGATCAAAGGGATGTAGGAGCCCAGAGCCAGGCGGTAGTTTGACCCTGGCCAAGCTTTCTTAATGAAAGGGTTAATCTTCTCAGAGGTGACCATAGAGGAGCAAATAGTGTGACCAAAGGCAGATTCAGGCCTCCGAAAATAGGAAGAAAATCGTCTGCAAAGTATGACAGCAAGAAAACATTTACAGAAAAACAGTACATTTTCTGTCTGGAAAAATAAAATAAAACAGCAAACCACAATGAATTGTTTTTAAGCAAAGTGTGACTGGTGGAGGGAGGGAGGAGTGCTGTGCTGAGGAGGAGAATCTTGCAGGGCAGACCACAAATATTACTGTTTCTTTCTGAATAACAGAAAATAGGCTGAATGCCTTTAGTCTAAAAGGACTCTCTGTTGTCCTCATGTGAAAACTGGCTTCTCCAAACATGTGTCAAAGCTTTGGTTGGTTGGTTGTTTTTGCCATATGCTTTTCCTTCTTTTTTTTTCCAGAGGAAACAAACTGCAAACACACTCATAGGTGAGTTTTTGGGAGGACCTAAATGAGTTGCCCATCTCTTTCAGAAATGTCCTTGGGTTGCTGCAACTCATGGTTAAAAATTTGGGCTGCTTTACACTCTGAAGGCAATTCCAGCTCTCAAATCAAATCAAGCAGCCATACAAGAAAAGACAGGGGGAAAGCTAAAAGGAAAGGAAATGAAGGTATTGGTGTGTGCGGGTGCACGTGTGCATTTTTTGTTTTATGTTTTTTTTTCCTCCTTTAGCAATCACTAAGCCTGTCTAAAATTTTCCACCTTTCTGGATTTCCTTTCCCACTCAGTAAACTGCAAAGGAAGCAAGTTAACATCAGCTAGACATATATGACATCTATTTTAATATTCTATAGTAAATAGTTTTAATGACATTTGGAAAGTATAGCACGATGGAGTGCTAGCTTTTTCAATTTAATATAAACCATGTGATCATTCTCATTTTTGGTCCCTGACTTGTAACAAGTTTGAACGCAATGCTCTGTCTCTCTGGTTTTCTTTACCTACTGGGCTACTCATCAAGCAGCAGATCAAATAGTCTGATTGCAAATAAATTAGTGAATAATTTATTACAGCTGCACAAAAACCCATGCAGACATCCGAGCCTAAGTGAAGGTATTATTTCTTGTGTTCCTCTTCTTGGAAGAGAATTTTAGGCCAAAAGTTTACTTCAGCCTTAAGATTAACTTCACATGAACCTGTATGTCCCACCACACTCCTTCATTAAATAAGAAAGGACGAGTAGTGATGACAAGGAAATAATGAAAAAAATAATTCCCAGGAAAGAATGAAACATTTCCAACCAGATCATCTATGTTTGAACACAGGGCCTGACACGTACTCAGTGTACAAGAAAAAACCTGGAAGCTGAGTACCTTTGAAAAGGGTCAGACTGATATCCTTGGGGGAAAAAAAAAATATGTACTGTGTTGCTTGCATCTTTCACACGCAGAGACTCCTATCGAGGTGGCTAGAAATGGAAGAAGCATTTTCGGGTATTATTAGAGGGTCAAGTCCTGTGCCACAAGGGGATTTCCAAGGAGGATGCCAGTGAGTACCTAAAATTGATATGGGTTCCACAAAAAAGAAACATTTACTTGGCAGTGTGAATGGGATGGAGGTCACCAGATTTTTTTCACACAGTCAACAGTTCATAGTGACTTGATACTGCTACCAGTACAGACTGAACTTAACCATGCTGTAGAGATAAGAGAGCTTAAATTATCTTATCTAATTATCCCCATATTCTCTGTTTATTTTATACAGATGATGGTTCATTCTACCTCTCACACATTTTGAGTAATTCCATTTTCAGGCTGAAATCCAAACCAAATTTTTTTTTGTTTCATATACATATATATACATATATTTTTTGTTTCGGATACAAAACTTATTTTTAAAACTTCCTCAGTATGTAGAGGTATAAGTATCTTGTAAACAACATTCAGGCAGGGCTTGAGGTTAATGTTTTTTGTGCCACCGTCCCAAGCTGTGACGGTCATAACAAAAAAATAGCAACCACTATCATCCATCAAAGGTCAGAAACAGCAAATGCTCAACAATTCCCGTTTCTTTAGTGACAATGCAGATCTATGGACTCCGTGAGCATCAGAGACGCAAAAGTTTTAACTAATGACACACAGCTTTAGGGGTTCTTTAGTCCATCTTTTGACTAAAACCTTCATCAGGTAAACGAATTTTAGGCATCTGGCTTAGCAGGCTGTTGGCTGGCTGTAATCATACTGTATCATTACTGATGAGAGACGGGTTCTTACTCTGAAACTCCCTCGGAAATTGTAAGCTGGGTACTCTTAACTGACTCCCCTTTGTTGGCTGAGGTTGTTATCTACATAAATGAGGTAGTTGGGTTACCTACCTAAATTTGGGCTGTGTGAGAGAACTCAGATTTTAGACCACCGGCAAGAGCTGTATCGCTAGTAAGACACACACACCCCCCCTCCCCGTCCTGCCCCACTTCAGCTTACCAAGTAGAGACGTTATGACAGTGCCCTTTGCTGGTGAAAGGCACAAATATAAGAATGTCCCTATTCTACCGCACAAACACATTACCTGTGGATATTCTGGTAACTTGGGCCACAAATTTAGTTTCACTATGGCTTTATAAAAACAACACAGCAACTAGAAATTGAACAATATTATATTCTTTTGTTGCATTTTCACATTATAGGAAATAGACTCATAACACAAACCTGGATCTGATACAATTTTCAGACCCCTATAATTTTTACAACCATTTTAACATAGAACTGCATTTTTAATACCATGCAGTATTAACCTAATAAGTTTTTTGAAGCAGAAATGCAGACATACGATGTGTATCTCAAACCACACTGTTGGCATTCAGCGTCTGATTAAGACCCTGCATTTTCTAGACATCAGGAGTGTTCAGAGTTCTTGATTCCAGTCTTTTCCCATCTGCATCTAGAAACCAGTTTTGCCTTTCACCGTCTTAAGTAGCTGCTCATTTAATGGTCGCTAAGGTTGACCTTTCTGTGTCACAATGCCACTCAGTGGGATAAAGAATGAGATGCCTTTTTAGGAATCGTACTGTGTGTTTACAAGCAGCTTCTTGACCTTAACCAAATGAGCTGGGCAGCGGCAGATAGCAATCTATTGTGCGAATTCTACCGTTCTTCATGCCAGACCTTTGAGCACTATACTGCCCTCAGAGGTAAGGTCATATCTCTGCCCTACACTAAGGAACAATAGAGATTTTCATGGATATTCAGAAATATGTGGTGCCCCATTACAGACAGGACCGTATCCTGCCTTGCTATGCAGGCCAGACAAACCCAAGGGAGAAAACTGCATTCACATCAAGAGTTCATGGAAGGCCGTGTCAATAGGTGAGACAAATTCCTCCGAACTGAGGGGTTTCCTAAAAGCACGGACAAATTTTAAGAAGCCCTCTTATGCAACGGGAAGAAACAGATTTGTTAGCTTCCTTGTCATGTGTTCATGTACCAGCTGGTAATACTTTTTTCTTGCTCCTTTGAATTGACAAATGGCTTTATCAGCTTTTCTTATTGACTGCTTAAAGGAAAGGAAGGTCCCAACACTGCGTGGGAATTAATGGTTGTTCAGTTGAGAATTCTGTATTTTCACTGCATGTTAGAAATGAACATGAGGAATAATACCATCTTTCTCAGCACAATTTGGTTGCACAGCTAAGTGAATTGGAAATAGGAGTACCAAGTGCACTTCAGCATCAGTATCCAAAGAGCACAGCAGACCAGTCCTTCTGAACTCTAGTATTTTTTCTCCACGTATTTCCCTGTGAAGACTAGTGAGATGTCTATTAAACAGCTTTAGAACAAATGTCATCACCTGCTACATCACCACCAAAACCCTAAGACATTTTTACTTAACTCATGGACATCACAGATATATAGGAAATAAATAAGGGCAAAGAAAATAATTTTGGAAAAAATGTTTAGAAACATCTTTCAAGAAAAGTCATGTGAGCACCAGCCAAACTTATATCTGATAGGTAGACAGTTTTGAGACATGTAATTTGCATAGTGAGGATGAAAACAAGGAAGAAGATTGAAACATGATTTCATTACCATTTTATCATGATGACATTCCCAGAGCCTCAGTACTGCTGGCAACAGCAACAGGTTTACAACACAGAAAATCTAGATGTTACAGAGAACCATTAATGGGGGAACAAACCTCTTGTCTTTAAATTACTAATTCAAATCCAGACTCAAGTGGACTCAAGAACATTAAGATCTGATAAATGTCTCAGCCTATGGGCCACAGGACACAAAAAAATCCTGCCAGAACTTAGAGAAAAATTAAGTAATCCCTCTCTTCGCAAGGTATTCTCTGAACAGAAAGCTACAGTTACTTCATATTTCAATCATGAGTCAAAAATGCATTTCTAAAATTAAAAATAAATATAAAGAACAGATAATTTCTAAGATAAATTTTGTCCAAGACTTACTGTTCAATTATGGACACTTAAATCTAATTATTCATGAGACTTCCAATACCATCTAATACTATCCATTGGTCTAAGAAATAATACTGCCCCTCTCTACAAACTCTACCGCTCTTATCATCTAAGATACCTCATACGTCTTTATGGTACAAGTAGAAATGGAGATGCAAAACTAGTACAAGTTTAACAGGACAAGTAACCAGGACTAATTATTAGTAATCAATGGCATTCCCTTCAGGCCTTTTTTGGCAAGGGAGCAAGATTCCCTTCTCCCCAGTGTTAGTATACCACTGCTTTTTCATACAGCCACTAACTTTGCAATCATGCCAAATAGCAATAAAACTCATATGGCAGTATATGCAGCTTATTGCTCACAATTCCCTTTTGTTAGCTTTACCCAGTAAAGTGCTGAAAGCATTTTTTCCTGTTAGTAATAGTTCACATTTTCAACATGTCCAGTTTTGAATTCTCAATTTAATTCTATTAGTCCAATTTAATTTACTCAAAATCAACCCCTTTCAACAGTTTTCAGCCTGAATAATAAAAATTTAAGTATCCAAAGCAGTATTTTGTAACATCTTGGCTTATGGAAGTTAGACAACAAAGAACTAAAAACCAGAAGCTCTTATTTACTGGAGAAGTTTAACAGTGGAGCGATCATCGTCTAACACTGTTGTAAGCTTTACTACTCCTATTTTGCCATGACGTTTTACATTTTGCATAAAGGGGAAACCATCCACACCTCCCAAATATGGTGCAATATGCCACTTCATTAATTGCACAAACTGCAGCCTCGCAGCGTTTCACAGCACAAAGCTATGCTCTCTGGTCACCTGCTTGAGACGGCTGAGAGCTGCAAAAAGAATGTCAGATAGCAAATCACAAGCACTGAATAAAATGCTGCCTATCCAGTAACTCTAGGTAATTTTCTGTAAACTTGGATGCCTTAAATTAAAGTAGCCAGTGGGCATGCCTTAAGTGAATATGGGTAGCTCGCACGTGAGTCCAAGTCTCCATTTTACTGGTTAATGGAGCAACTGTAACATATACGCACGTGCAATGTTCTAGTTTGTTAATGAGTCAGCTAAAGCTTTTATAAACTCACCCTGTAATGTGTTGGGGTGCTCTTTCCAGTGCTGCCAGTTACTGGAATGAGGGGGAAGAGCAACGCAGGCTGGGTTTCCATGCTTTATCTTGGTTCCAAGCGCGGAAGGGTTCACTATTTTTATCCCTGTATGGTACAAGAACAGCCATGCTGTTCATTAATTCTAGTGACAAGCTGTCCCTGGAAGTAATACAGAGTTTTCCATGTAGTATCACACCTGATCTAATAAAGTCTTGCAAACTAAGTTGCGTGTGCAATTCTAACACAATCTTGCAAGGTAGGTAATCCTACGACTGTTAATTAAGAGTCAATAATACCGAAAGCCTTTAAGAGGCTGATTGCACTTACGTTGGATTTCAAAACTGCCAAAATGCCTTAGGAGCATAAGCCTCACTGATCATTCAGCTCCCTGTTTTTGTAGCAGTTTTTGACTGGTATGTGCGGGCGTATCAGATCAAACCCCCACTGTTATGTCAGAAAAGAAAGCACTAACTGACATCAGTGAGGCACAAGGAGAGAATATCACAGCAGAGACGAGTGTACTGCTGCTCCTCTTACATCAAATTTACACTGGCTTCATACAGACTACACTAAAGTTCTGCCCGTGGCACATCAATATGAGTAATACGATGATCCGGAACCACACAAATGATGCAAATTAGGGGGAAAAATAATGTGGGGAGAAAAATCCAATTTGAAGACAACACTAGACCCTGCATTTTTATCTTGCGAGTGGCTTAAGTATGGCTGGTCATCTATTTCTTTGATAGCTGGTTACTTAGGTCCTCTCATAGCTGGCAGCTGCACTGCAGCTTTTGCACAGACTCTGAAACCTTTGTGATATTTCAGCCATTCCAGCAAATTCACATTTTCAATAATAAATAATGTACCCCTATAAAGTCACCTGAACACCCTGAGAGAATTATAGCCTTTATTATGTACAATTGGGGGTATATTAATCCTTACATTGAAAGATTTTTTTAGTGACCTGTCGGAAAGTTAGATAAATTATCAGAAATAGCAAAGTAAAATTACACTAAATGTCCTTTAGTAGAACCACTGAAATGCCCTCTGCAAAATATGGGATTGTTTAGTTAGAGGAAGAGAATCCAGGGACAGGCATGATCATTTTTTGTGGCATAGCTCTGAGGCTGATTACTTGACTCAAGTGACCAATCTGGGAACTGTGAACCTCTGGACAGTCATTTTCTTGCTATTACTAGTGGCTGTTTTAACCTACTCACCTATTAATCTACCATGTATTTTCACTTGATTTATGGAATGTTCCTTATACATTTGGTAGAATGGTACCTTTACTCATTCAAAACAAGTCCTTTGCCTAAATCTGTCTGAACACAAGGGAAATGGCTTCCGAGCAACAGAAAGGGTAGGAGGGAAGGAAGCTCGTTTAACAAATATTGCAATATAATTGAAATTATATTTAAAAATTAAATTACTTTTTGTGAACTTGTTTAAAAGGGTCAGAAATGTGTTTGAGCTGTACAAGATTAACCTTTACTCATTTGGGAAAATGCAGACTTCAACAGCAATCCTCTGCAGTGGTTGCACTTGCTAAAAGTTTAAAACAGTAATTTTTTCCCAAGAAAGGTCATCTTGAGCTAAAATGTCAAATAAATTATTTAGATTACTGAATTAGAAAAGTGAGGATCTGACAGGCTGAATTTTTTATGCACATTAGCCACAGTCAGGGTCTCTATATGCTCTTTCTATTAAGCGCACCCCCTCTTCCCTTATTAAAAATCTCTCCATTTATTCCAATATATTCTCCTTAAGATTTATCTTAGCATCTAAATAGCTGGTCGAATTTGCTTCTTACTTGTACAAAACAGGAAGCACTTTACTTGACTGTTGCTCAGCATTTGTCCAGTATAAAACTGATGTAAGAAAGAGAATCTTACCACTAGTTTGTAGGGGAAATTACATGACCAAAAATTAATCTTTAAAGCCTCCATGTAGCTATTAAATCCTAGATTCTAGCAAAAAACTATTTTTAAGTAGAAGGAATATTTTGAGGTATGGAAAATCAAAAGGTTTGAAATGGAAAAAGAATAACTTTTAAGTAGGTGCTACTCTCAGAGTTATGTCCTGGAGTTTTTACAGGGCAAAATATAGCTATAAGTAGTTACTAGAAAATTGAAGAAAGTCATCTTCATATGTAGCTGCTTACACAAAGGTTTTACCCCACAGGTTCACATCTGCATTTCCCATTCTCCCTCACATTCATAAATACTACTGATAATTATTCAAGGCAGCACAAGAGCCTCTGTCCAAACACGATGCCGTAAGATTCTGTCAAATGACAACAGTAGTAAAACTTCCCACTTCATTTTCCAAAACCAGTATTTGCTCAGGACTGGAGAGTTCTTTCAATAAAACAATTCTACATTGATAATAAGCTCCTCCTAATTTGACTTCTACTGTGACTTTTGTCCCCACAGGCTAAGTGCACTGTGGAGCAAATGAAGTTCTCAGCCTGAGTAGCCAGTCCAAATGCTGGAGGTGCAGGGCATGACAAAAGGGGAGATACTTAAAACTTACCAGCAAAAATAGCCTCCCTCCATCCTTTCAAAGTCCAATACATAAGGTACCTAACCTCAGCCCTCACTTTGCTAATACCCAAATGCGCCTCAGTAGTATAGTGTCATAGCCGGTTTCCTCATAAGCCTTACAGTGCATGCCGGTAAGATATGTAACCGTGTGTGAACGTAAAGGCGGTGCAGCTGCATAGGAACCCATAAGGCAATGGGCCTCGGAAGTGGTCTACTAAGGGGACTCATCTTATTCCTTTTCTAGGACTCAGGCCCACCTTGCATCACTGCTTGGGGACTGCTGTGCATCCTGGAAAGAACTGAAAGAACAGCATTCATGCTACCGTACATCAGAAGTACTGGTAATACAGGTGTGTGTGTGTGTGTGAGAGAGAGTAATTTTGTTGTGTACAACCTCATGCAGTCAAATCCCCTTAAATGATGGCAGGAAGAGCTGCCCTCATGCACTTATTTCTTACGTGCTTTTTTTTTAAAACACCTGACATTTTTGTGCTTCTTTTGCATATAAAACATCTGGCATGTGCAGGACAAAATTTCTATCACCCTAACCTGAGCCTGACCTGTTTTAACTTTCTGGCTTGCAGTGGCACCAAAAGTACTTAGCTGTTTGTGCATCACTGAGAAGAGGGATTTAGTGAATAAGACAACCATAGACCTTACTCCTTGGTGATTCCTTCTTTGACAGGGTAAATCCCACAGAAAAACAGCATTAATAGAGCATGACGACTTGAAGAATAGAGCCCTAACTGTTGACATTTCTGTTGTCAAGTCAGGTATTATGCTATGATAAAGAAAAAGCAATATTAAAAGAATCATGGAAAGCTCTCTGGAATTAAGTTTCTTGATGCTGTATTACTGTAAAGGCCATTAGTACTTCTCCCACTCAGGGGTCTTTCATCTTCCCTGCTATGAATTCATCTTTTCTGGACTTGATCATAATTTACCTTTGTCAGGTCAACAAAGTAGAAGTTGTAGTTTGTTATATAGTGTAAAATACTCAAGGGTCCTTTTAAGGACTAAATTTAGGCAGAAACAGTTTCTTTTTGAAAATGTTTGTGCACTCTACTCAACTCTGCAGTATTTGCAATATGAGGTAAGGCACACTGGGGAAAAGAGGGAAGAATATATTGGCTCTAAACTTCAGTTTGTGAATTTACAAATAGAAGAAAGTTCTTAAAAAGGTAGAACAAGTTGGAAAATTGAATCTTGAAAATATGAGACAGGCCAGTAAATAACCTTTCCAATGGTTTTCACAAGCACTTTGGACAGACCTTGACATCATAGCTTTTGATCATATTGCTGTATGAAATACTCGTGATTTGCACAGTTTAATTTCTCATCTGTTTCATAAGGTAAAATGCTTCAATGTCAAATTGTTAATCATATATAATACAAACATTTTTGGACCATGACCATTAGGGCAATCAAAATAAAGATACTGTTTTTTCAGTGTTTTTTTGCTTCTTTTTTTTTTTCTCCTCGTTCATAATATGATTGTGGATATGCTCCGATACACAATATTTGAGAACATTTATTTCCTTCCTCCTTTCAGCAATTTATGTGCTTTTTTATGTTAACATTGTTGGACTAAATTGATTCTGCAAACTTTGAGAGGTCATAGTGACAGAAGCCCTGTGATAGAAATGTATTTTGCCCTATAATACAGTACAGTGCAACACTGGCAAAGAAGTTCACTAGTTGTTTTCAAGAGAATGTTTTTGTCCAAAATGTGTCTCAATTTCATCTACGTAACAAGGTTGTTTCCAACGAGACTGCACAGACCAAACTGTGACCCGGTTTATTGACTCTTACCAAGATGGTCATTTTTGCTCTAAGAAAAAATCTGCCTAACAGAATTGTCTCGATAGATTGCTATTTTATTTTGCTTCAACAAGTTAAATTAAACTAGTACCCAAGTTCTGTGTGTCAGTCCTCTGAATTCCTTTTCAAATTAGCACTGAAAAGAGAATCCATCCATCCATATATATGTAAATACGCAAAGCCAGCTGCCAAACAGTGACATTATCCACGGGTTTCTGTGGGCTTGCCATAGAAATGAATGAGAAACTTTGAAAATTGCCAGGCTTGTATGATATTTCTGAAATAGGTGAGAGAAAGCAACATCGTTCCAGGAAAAAAAGGAAGAGCATTTACCAATTGAAACACGGGCAGATGTCACTGATGGCAGATGGTTTTAAAACTCGCATTTTAAGACAGCAGCTGGCTGACTGTTATATTTAAAAGGGTTACCCTTGATTGGAATATTGGTTGAAATTCTTTTGTAAGAGGGAAGCTTTAACTATGGAAAGAGCAAAAAAGACTGGACAGATACAAAATCAGATATTGCTTCTATTTCATCCTTTCCAAAGCTTTATTAGATAGAACTTAAAAAAGATAGAAAGATTATTTGTGTCAAAGTTTGTAGAAAGAGGAGAGACGTGCTTGCTCTGAATATTTTTAGGTGCTAAGTCCATATGGCTTCGTGATGCTAACTTAATTCAAGGATATTCTAGGACGGTTTAAAGAAAAAAGACGGGAAGATTAAGGAACAAGTCCTCACTGAAGCTTTTTCCAGTCATATAAAGAAGAGGAAGACAAATCCAAAATCCTTCCTGGGATGGAATAAT
The DNA here is from genome assembly GCF_964289735.1 of Phaethon aethereus. Lineage (NCBI taxonomy): Eukaryota > Metazoa > Chordata > Aves > Phaethontiformes > Phaethontidae > Phaethon > Phaethon aethereus. The sequence continues at coordinate 35,795,632 of NC_138579.1, read as the reverse complement.
CCCATCCAACAGTACAGGTTGTGGACTGACTGGCAACGCAACAGGCCTGCAGTCTGGGGCCTCTGTTGGACAACAGCCTGGACATGAGACGGGGATGAGCCGTTGATGTAATACCACGAGCCACCGACAGGTTTTCCTTGGCACAAATGTAGCCAGCGGGCCAAAAGAAATGATAATTCCCTTCTGCCTGGCACCTACGAGGCTGCACCTGGAGTGCAGTGTCCTGTTTCGTTCCCTTGAGAGTGTGAAACTGGAGACAGTCCAGCAGAAAGCCACCAAGACGGATATGGGACTGGAGTACGTAATATATATACACACATATATATGATTTGTATAGATACATAGAAGCTGAGGGAACTTGGTTTGTTGAGCCTGCAGATGAGAAGGCTGGTGGGGTTCTGTTTGCAACCTTTTGTACCTAAAGGGGGGGGTTATGGAGAAGGGGGAGCAAAACTCTTCTCAGAGGTATGCATGGAAAAATAAATCGCAACAACTGGAAGCAGCAGCAAGAGGAATGCAGACTGGGTATCAGGGGAAAAAAGAAAACCCTCGATGAGAGAAATGAAGCACTGGAGCAGGTTGTATAGAGAGGCTCAGCAACTCTCATCCTTAGGGATGTTCAAAACCTGACCACAAAAGGCCCTGAACAATCTCATGTAACTTTGAAGTTCGCCCTGTTTTGAGTAGGAGGTTAGACTAGGTGACTTGCAGAAATCCATTGCAGCCGGGTTTAAAAAGAGAAATATTATCTCTGCTGACCTAATGATTAGAGATATTAGCCTAGTGACTAGAGTAGGCTGGGAGAATTGTAAACGTTATGATTCATGAAAACGAAAACTGCTTTTCTTAGTCCCAGTATGGAATTACCTTTCCTGATCAGACGGACCTACCATTGGAAAAGTAACTTTAAAATACTTGGGTCTTCGGTATACCAGGTCATGATTTTAACCTCTAGCTGGACCTTCTGTTTCTTACTTGCCTTCTGTTCTTGTCTAACTTTTTCCCCCTTTCCTTTTTTTTTTTTAAGTATTCTAAAAAAATATTCACCAGACAACAAAACAGAATTCCTACATACTTGATTTTGACATTTGATTATCATGATCTATGGTTAATAAAAATAATAATAATAAATCTTGAACTCAGACAGACAGCTTTGGGTATCTGAAGAAAATCTTTCACATAGCTCCAGCAAGATCCCTTCACAGAGTATGCACACAAAAAGAAAACCAGGACCAGAGTTTCTGAACTATCAGAAGGGGAAATAAGTGTTTAAGCATAACTACAGTAAATGATATTTCAATGAAAAAAACAGTAGTAAATTTGCGCTCCTTTTGCAATTCATAACATTTTCTTCATTTCAACACATGTACTCTATTGTATTTTCAAAGTGAAATTTCAGGTTTTTTAAATCTGTACTCAGAAACCTAAAATTTTGTAAGCTCAGCTACGTGTCAGACATCTTTATGTTGTGCTCTGTGTGGTTGGATTATCCAAACACCTGTAGATCAGCAAGGAAAGTCGATGCCTGTTCAGCTTGTGATGTCAACATTTTAGTGCCTAAAAATGCATGTCATTTAGCCAAAGTAAGAGCATTTTTATGGATATTTGCTTGATGTCCTCATAGACTACTAATAAAAATTAAAAATACATTAAAATATCTGGCTTTGGTTTTCTAGGATCTGGCATGGTATATCAGTCAACAACTTGTTTAGTGATTTGTATTTTTCAGTGGAGAATGGACCTTATTGTAAGAACATCACAACCATATTTTAGTAAAAGGCTCACATGCATTGACACAGGCATATTTAACATATGATGCAGACACATGTTCTTCATCTCTAAAAAAACCCCTGTAGTCCTTTTGAACTTTGCTCTTAGATAAGAATTTGGCCTCTGTTTTTGTCTCAGTTTCTCAGTTACAATTGTAATCATAATTAAACCACTAGCTAGATGGATACTCTGTAAGTGAACATATCCCCTACATTCTTCTATTGAATGGTTAGTACGTTTCTGAACACAGACATGAGTCCCTAATGTCCAGTTAGCTGTATAAACCTGTTACACATCTTGGCTGGCATATGAATTGAACAATGGATTTTGAATTCTACATAAGTCTTTTTTTTTTCCAAAGGCTAATTAAAATCAATTCCATGGCATTTCTCTGCTGTTAGAAAAGATGCCGCGGGTAGATGTTTCAGTCATTAGCAATATGGTGCTGCTGGATTAAAAACAAATTTCCAAATAACATAGCAATGACAGTTAACCTATGGTAATCCATGCAACTGTTAATGAACAAAACCTGTTCTGCCTCTATACCTGAGTATTTGTTGATGTCATCTGAAAATGGAGATGTCAAAAAGCAGTATTTTTGTTATACTTTAAAACTATGTTCATTCATTTTAGCTATGCAGATTTAATAATTTTCTGAATTTCACAGAAGACACAGACCTTATAAACATGGGCTTTCATAATTATTACAAATACAAAATATATTTCAGATTTAGTTCTAGAGGTGAAATACTCTCATTCACTCTGCTTAGGTCTAGAGTCACTCAACCTTTGTTTAGATGTAGCTCCCATGTTTAGTCCTTAAGTTTTTTAAGTTAGGCTGACTGATCCAAATTCTACTTTTACTTTACACAATGTAAGCCTAGTCTGAGATCAGCATCAAAACATTCCTGAAAGTTTATACAGTCCCATTTAAAATCATTGGACCCAATGGAGCTGAAATTCTTTCTTCATTCCAGGTAAAGAGTTTTGTCACTGATACAGCTGAAGTGAGGATTTTACTTCAAGACTTTGGAGAAACAGTGACATAAATGACAAGAGAGTGAGAGAAAAGATTTTAATAATTATTTTGGAGAGTAGAAGCATGACCAGGAGAAATGAGTATTTGTAATTGAGAAAGAGTCAGTACAGCAGACATCTCTGCCTAAACTTTTTCCCTTTGTGTCTTTTTTCTCAGTAGGGTTGCTGTTTGCTTAGCCTTTGAAAAGGGGCTATCATTACCTTTCACATGAAATTATTGTAGTTAGAACACAGAAATTTCTGTTAGAAACAGAATCTTCTTATTTCCGAGTTAAACAACTGTAAATGTAATTGATGTACACCACACAGAAGTAAAAGTCCTTGTCCTGACAGATTTGGCACAAGAACTTGCACCGGAGTTCCTTACTTAGATTTCTTCCCCCACAACCTTTTTTTGCTGGCTATTAAATCCCGTAGTATCTATATTCATTAATATAATGAAAAAACAAAGACTTTAATAAAAATTAAAAAAAAAGAAAAACTGAAAAAGAAATTATCAAATTATTTAGGTACATGCAATATGTCAGTGATGGCATATCTGAGAAAAACCCATGGATTTTACTGTCTTCCTTTCTTAAATTATTACTAGCACTCTCTCTTGTCTGATAGACATGGTCCTTTAAAGACTAGTATCCATTTCATAGTGTAATTTCCTAAATGAATTATAAGATACTCTGTCAACTGCTATAATGAAGTCCGATGACAACCACCATTCTGCCCTCATCCACTAAGCAAGTTGTTTCATCACAGATGGCAATCAGTTGGTCAAGCATTTACCGTTGGTAAATCCATGTTGGCTCTTCCCAATCATTTTGTTGTCTTTCATGGTCATGGCAACAGCTTCCCTGAGGACTCGTTTTGTAATTTGTTCAGGGACAGACTTGAGGCTGACTGATCTGTAGTTTCCCAGATCTTCTCTTTGGGAGATGGGTATATATTTACAACTTTGCGGTCATTCAGTAGCTCCTGAATCTCTCTCATCTGATCTCCCTGCCCTTCATGACCTTTCAAAGATGAAACAGAGTGACTTTGCAGTGCTGTCAGCCAACTCTTAGCACCCCCATACACATCCCACAAGGGCCTATAGACTTACATTATGTCCAATGTGTACAGACAGTTCTTGACTTTCCTCTTCACTCAGTGTTTCACTGTTTGCTTTGTTACTTCTTGGCACTGGGAGTTAGGGGCTAACTTGACCCTTTAATACCAAGGCACAGAAAGTATTTAATATCTCATTCTTTTCTGTATCTTATTTAACTAGCCTGTCAGCTTTTACTAACTTGGTCAGGAGTGGACCTGCACATTCCTTGTACTTCTGTCTGCTGCTCACATACTTACGCCTTTCTTGTTATTCACAGAATCACAGAATCATTAAGGTTGGAAAAGATGTTTAAGATAATCAAGCCCAACCATCAACCCAACACCACCATGCCTGCTAAACCATGTCCTGATGTGCCATGTCTACACATTGTTTGAATACTTTCAGTGATGGCGACTCCACCACCTCCCTGGGCAGCCTGTTCCAATGCTTGACCACTCTCTCAGTGAAGAATTTTTTCCTAATATCCAATCTAAACCTCCCCTGGCACAACTTGAGGCCATTTCCTCTCGTCCTATTGCTAGTTACTTGGGAGAGGAGACCAACACCCACGTCACCATAACCCCCTTTCAGGTAGTTGTAGAGAGTGATGAGGTCTCCCCCCAGCCTTCTTTTCTTCAGACTAAACAACCCCAGTTCCCTCAGCCGCTCCTTATAGGACTTGTTCTCTAGACCCCTCACCAGCCTCGTTGCCCTTCTTTGGACACACTCCACAATTCAATGCCTTTCTTGTAGTGAGGGGCCCAAAAGTGAACACAGTATTTGAGGTGTGGCCTCACCAGTGCTGAGTACAGGGGCACAATCTCTTCCCTACTCCTGCTGGCCACACTATTTCTGATACAGGCCAGGATGCTGTTGGCCTTCTTGGCCACCTGGGCACACTGCTGGCTCATGTTCAACCGGCTGTCAACCAGCACCCCCAGGTCCTTTTCTGCCAGGCAGCTCTCCGGCCACTCTGCCCCAAGCCTGTAGCGTTGCATGGGGTTGTTGTGACCCAAGTGCAGGACCCGGCACTTGGTCTTACTAAACCTCATATTGGATATGAGATCGATGAGTTGGGTATGAGATTGATGGACCTTGGCCCATCGATCCAGCCTGTCCAGATCCTTCCTGCCCTCCAGCAGATCAACATTCCCACCCAACTTGGTGTCTGCAAACTTACTGAGGGAACACTCGATCCCCTCATCCAGATCATCGATAAAGATATTAAACAAGACCAGCCCCAAAACTGAGCCCTGGGGAACACCGCTTGTGACCAGCTGCCAAGTGGATTTAAATCCATTCACCACAACTCTCTGGGCTTGGCCATCCAGCCAGTTCTTTACCCAGCGAAGACTACACCTGTCTAAGCCACGAGCAATCTCCAGGAGATTGCCGTGGGAGACACTGTCAAAGGCTTTACTAAAGTCCAGGTAGACAACATCCACAGCCTTTCCCTCATCCCCCAGGCAGGTCACCTGGTCATAAAAGGAGATCAGGTTGGTCAAGCAGGACCTGGCTTTTATAAACCCCTGCTGGCTGGGCCTCATCCCTTTGTTGTCCTGCACATGCCCTGTGAGTGCACTCAAGATGAACCTCTCCATAATCTTCCCCTGGCACCTTTTGCCAGTTCGAGCTCCAGCTGAGCTTCTGCCTCTTCCACACCTCCAAGCAATAGCTCTAGGTTCCTCTCTGGGATTCTGTCCCAGATTCATTGCTCAATACCTTATATTGGTATCTGGAATTGACACCTGTCTTTGATTCCTCATATTTACATAAATGTTAAGAATGAGTAAAATTTACAGTAACAGTCTCAATGAGCAAAATTCAAAATAGCAACAAATAAGTTATCGCCGTGTCACCTGATGTGCTAGTTTCTTTCCTAAGCATTTGCAAAAATGTTTATGAGTTAGTTTGACACTGTCAATGAAGTTAAAAGGGAATACCTTGTTGTATCATTATAGAGGTGTGTTTCAAAGTTTTACGTGGAAAATTTTACCATCAGCTGATGGTTAATCAAGCTGCTACTACACAATATTGCATATGCACATAATGAATGCTACAAGGACTGTGTGTGCTTGTCTCTAGAAAACGAATATGTCTATGTATAGTACAGGCTATAGGCATAACGCAAGGAGAGAATTTTTATATAGGCATCTTTGAAGAGACAGCACGAGAAGAAGCAAATAGAAGCATTTGATGTGGGCTGGCGAGGAACACAGGAAAGCGTGCTCTGTGAAATGTGCACGTGCACATGGAAAGCATACATTTGTTAGGGACAAAAGTGCGGATACTTGAAGACATTTATAGAGAAAAGTATTTGTATAGTGCGTGCATCTGTGTGAGGGAATTTGGGAACAGAGTTATAAGCCTGGTTATAGGTAAAAGGAGAATATTTGGATTAGTATATATGCTTGGGCAGTGGGTTTAAGTGAGGCGATATCAATGTTCACTCCACATACATACTTACAATGTACGGACCTAAAATTTTAATTGGAAGGATGTATCTGTAAAAAGCTGGGATTGGTGGAAAAGTGGGAAAACAAGGTAGGAAGAAGGGAAGGGAAATAAAAATGAAAATAATAAAATACACACTTAGATATAATAAGCCATTGCTTATGTTGCCTTTTTTTTTACGCTTTCGAGTTTTATGCTTTCAGTGTATCACTTGGGAAAGCATAATTATTTTTTCTATTCATATCAACTAAGTTTAGTCAGTATGCATGTGCCCAGCAGGACAAAAAACATAGTGGTTATGTTATTTTTCCTGTTTACTTTAAATATTTTTAAACAGTAGCCCCACTTTGCCAAACAATTTTTTTCCAAAGAGTTCCCAGTTCCTAAGAAATTGTTCAGGGCTGGAAAAGTGGGTATATTTTTCTTTTTGTGTATTTCCTTGTAAAAAACTTGCTCTGTAATAGACCTGTACTATTAAACAGCCTGCTGCACTGATTATTACTTCTGCTTTGAGTGGCACTTCCCACCCTACCAATCATTATCAAAACAGACTTTGCTGCTAATTTCCTGGAAGATTCAAATGTTCCTATTTCAAGGTCATCTCAAAGCATAGTTTAAAGAGCTTTTTCTGTAAAGTATGTATATTTACAAGAGCACGCATAAACGGTCACCAGGGAAGATAAGCTATCAGAGAGTAGAGAGATGTCTTTCCTTATACAGTTCACACACCACTGAAGCAGATAAAATTGGTTTTGTACCCAGCCTATGAATACACTGTTAGGAACTCTGTCCTGAAAATTGATCTATAATACTGAGATAAAATTCAATGCATCTCTTTTCATAAATATCTAACTGTGGCATCAAAATTCTACTGCTCTTGCCTGAATAACCATCTACTGTAGTTCCAGCAGGTAGCGGAGTGATTTCACTCGTGTGCTCAGGAGACATGGGAACAGGCTGCATCTGTAGGTAATTAGAGCATTAGTTTTTGCACACAAAGATGTGAGTCCAAGTTTACAGTTATTAAAGTCAGACACATGACTGACTATGAAATGCTAAGATTAAATCTGCGTTTATTTTTAATAACAAAGGCATCCAGTATTCATTAACTTGTCTTTTTTCAAGTCCTCGTATGCCTCTTTTTGTTCCTGGTCTTGTCTTCCCTGTCTCCAGTGCATAATGCTGGCTCACTACTCCGCTTTAGAAACAAGCAGGACTATAACATTACTGAGGCTCACTTTTGCTCTGCTACTTCACTCTCTGGCCATGATCTACCTGCACAAGCTTAACTTTAGTGTCGTATGAAATTTTTGTATGGACATAGGGTGCATATGGGCTTTAGCGTTCTTAAAATATATGGTCAGCTCAGTAACGCGCAAAATCAGTTGTGGGCATGAGCAAGCACATAAGGATTATTCACAGCTAGAAAGTGCTCAGAACCTGATTAACTAGCACACAGTTAGCAGCAATTTTAATGTATTATTGGAAAAAATGAAATCACATTGCAGTGGCTTTCATGTGGCAGCTCCTACAATTTTCCCTTAGAGCTACCATTCACTTCTCTTCACATTATGCTTTACGCAAGTATGTGGGAAACTGAAAAATATATTAGACTTAATCCACTTGCTGTTAGAGTCAATAGCTAAAAGTCTCGCTGACTTCAACAGGAAATAAATCCAGGCTTTTTATTTCACAAGAAATCATACTTAGATGTGATCTACGTGATGAAAGGGGCAAAAAATCTCTGTTTACATGTAGCCTATTATCCTATAAACAGCTAAGGTGCAACATGTTACTTTAGAAGAAACCCTGACTATTTCACTTTCACTTTGTTTTTTACAGTGTATCGCAAGAAAAAGAGAAATTAAAGTATATTTTAAATTCTACTTTGTTTTTAGCTAGTGGACATTTATTGGCAAAACACAAGTTAAGGGACAGTGCCTGAGTCTAGAGCAAAGAAGATGATGTGCTGTAATGATTTAAAAAACAAAAAAAAAGCCACTTCTTTTCTTCTGCTGGTATAGTTAGTAATTTACTGGAAAAAAATCTATGGAAAACTCACTCAAGCTTTTGAGATAATAATGGACAAAACCAGCTTAGCAGATTGTCATCTCAAACCACCTGAAGAATCACCTTACTGGAAGCCCTGCAGAAGAACAGAGCTTTAAGAACACACACCTACGTGGATGCTTGGGATGGGCAAATTCAGTCCTCTACATATCTGAGGGAACCTGCGCGGGGAATGAAAAGGCAGTCCCATAGTCCTCTTATTTATGGTGTACTGGATTGGAGATGGGTGGTATAAAAAGAACTATAATTGCCTTTCTGATGCCTGGAGGCACAGAGGAGGAAGCCATATGGATACGCAGCTCCTACTCCTCCTTTAGAGATGCAGAGAGTGCCACTACAAAACTGCTCACAAATGCCTGGAATGGCAGAGGAGACGGCTCACACTGGTTCTAGCCTTCCCGCTCCTACGCGAAGTATAACTCTGTTTATTTTATCTTTTCACCCTCAGTACTTTGTTTTGAGATTTGCAATTAATAAAAGCTAGTGGTTGATATAGAGTCTTATTTATGTAGATTTCAAGGGCAAAGTATTTCAGTAGGTACAAAACATTGCCAAACACACTTTGCATGTGGGTATATTTTCCTTTCCTCAACTTATGGTGAGGAGTCATTCCACTTCTTTCACTACCACATCAATTAAAATTTCTGTCTAAATGCAGCAGAGCTGAAAATATGGCATTTTATTACATCATGCTTAAAAAATAAGTATTTGGATAGTGCAGTCTGTAATCCTGATGAAAGTGCATGGTAGTCACGGAGCTTTTTTCAAAGGGTGAATTGTCTGTTAATAAGATATGGAAAAACACCTATTATGATCATCATCTCATTCTCACCATGAAACATCTCAGTGTCAACTTTCAAAATACCATGCCTTCATTTGACTGATTTTGAAAGACCATTCCTTTACAACGCTGATTTCAGCTTCTAAATTACTTGCATGCATTACTGTTCCATTTAAAGCTATGCATTAAAGACCACTCTCTTTCCAAGAGGCCAAGTCAAAAGTATGACAGAATCAGGTTCTTACTTAGCACACGCATAGAAATATTTGTGTCCCCCTGAAAGCAAAAGATAAATCAATCTGTGAAAGAGTAGATATTTTTCCCTTTGATCAGTGTTTCACTGGTAGTTTGAAATGCTTATTGGGAAATATACTAAATTTCTAGCTTTTTAAATTCTGAATAATTATATTAATTTTAGTACATTTTAACAACACTTGCCTCCTTGTAAGAAATTGTGTAGACATTTCCATTCGGTGCTTTGTTGAACAGAGGTATTGTAAAACAATTTATGGCTGATTCCTCTTGTGTGTTGCTGATTCACTTCAGCATAGGAAGGAATTTAAAAGTGGTGCAAGCAATTGAGCTACAGAAGGGGAAGGCAGAAGGAGAAGAAACCTTAACTGTCTTACCTCATTTAGATATCCACTAACTCTTTTATCTAGATTCACTTACTCAAACCTCGGGCCTGTGGTCTTGTTTAATATCAGCCAGTAATAAAGAGCTCTTCAGCTAAATACAGCTATATTCCACTATTAACTGCAGCTCTTGAAGCAGTCATTGTGGAAAGGGGAGTCTAAACCCTTCAATGTCAAGGCATTTAGAGGCACTCTAGCATCAATCAAGGTCTACGTCCAGTAAGTGCCTGCTTACATTTACATGAAATATTCATACAGCATTCAGTTTTGCTTTTTCTCTCTCCTAATCATCACTTTTAGGAAGAAGCTACAATCATCACAGTTAAGGGAGGGCGTTATGGGATGTGCGGTACCTTTCAATGTCAGGCTTCCTGCAGATAGCTAGCTCTGTAATGAGGCAGCAAACTGTATAGACTACCAAAGGTCTCCCTCACACAGTCTAGCCTTGTTATCATGCACTATTCATCTTCAAGTATACAACTTAAAACAAATGAAAGTAATTAATTAACCATAACAGATCTGCCAAAAAGTGATTTAAAATCTTGACAAATATTTAACATCATCTTTAAGTGAACAAGGTTTTCTCCCTACACACATGTATTCTCCAAAAACAGCATTCAGGTTTTTTTTAATTGTAAAAGCACATAGAATCTTTTAGACTGAGAGTGATTTATTCTTTTCACATTTTTCTGATTCTTTTCATATGACTATACAGAGCTTTGAAAATGTAAAGCGCTATAGAGCGTGAACTATAGACTGTGAACTATCATTATATAGTGTTGGCTAGAGACCATCACTAGTCTTTTTCCCCCCTTGAATATACCATCAACAAGTCTGCATAGTAATTTATCTACAATCCTTGACAGTTCAGAATACATTAACCTCAGTGCTTTTTTTTTTTTAAGCAAAATAATAACATTTATAGGGAGTGAGTTAGGAGTTTGGGCCAAACAGAAACATTGCACAGTGCCTTCTGAATGCAGTATGGAGACCATTTCTCATCATTCTATATTTAGCCTTAGAGCAAACTCAGTTACTCTACCACTGGTAGTAGCAGCATCTACAACGTTCTTTATTATCAGACTATTAATATCAGAAATTTAGGTATTTTAAAAATTACTAACAAATAATGGTTTTTCTTATTCTGATTTTGCTGCAGAAGTAATGACAGATCGTAACCATACTCATCTTAAAAAAGCAGAATAATATGAGAAGATATCTAGCGCAGCTGATGCTGGAATTAAACATGCAAAATTATATTCAACCATTTAAATCTCAGTGTGTACAATTCTATTTCAAAAAAACTTAGGATTTTAGACATCATATAGTTTTATACTATATGTCTATTTTTATATTTTTATAAAAATCTAAGATTCCTAAGAAGAATATGAAGAGCAAAGTTTGTACAGTTAGCACATTACCTACTAAAGTATTCATTTTCTTTTCAGTATCTTCTTCCTCTTCCCTCCCTTTAAACATTCACACAGCAAAGTAACAGCATTTGCATTATACTCTCACGTTGAGCCTGTTGGCACCATCAGTTTTGATTTTTCTCGAAGGAATCCGGGTTCTCTAATAAATTACTATGCCAAAACTGAAGCTGATTGCCTAAAAATTGAATATAAATGGCAAAGTACTGAAACCTAGGAAGACATCCAAAAATGTCAAAGTATTTGTTATTTTTAAAAAGCTCAACATATTTGTTTACTTTTAAAACAGTTAAAATTGAAGCCGTCTTCTTTTATTATATTCCCTGAGTTATAATAAAAATAGAAAACCATGATCACATTGTGCACATGGGAAAAGGAAAAGGCACTTCTGAGTATCTGTTCATCTGAAGATTAGAGTGTAGATAATCAAAAACAATTTGAAATAATTTGGGCCAATACTCTTCAGTTACCTCAAATAAAGACAGTCATACTTAAAAACAAAGAATACAACCATACGATTGCTGAACATAAAAATACTTGCTATACAAACCCACAAAACATTCTTGTTCATTCCTCTGCATTTCTGCTTGGAAGAACCTATATTATAAGAACAAACTAGCCTTGAAAAACAGGTGTTCTTTCCTTTTTACCTGATTTTGAATGAAATATACTTCAAATTTCTGTTCATTTTAAAAAAAGAGGAATGACAGAACCTAGTGACATGAAGCTGTGTAGGCAAGATACATTCAAAGCTAATTTATAACAGTGAGTAAAGATTGCATGGTATCTGACTCAGAACAGGAACGGAAAAGTCTTCCCCAAGGAGGCCTCCCTGAGTTTTAAGAAGTAATTCATGGAAGGCTTTATGGAAGATATTGTGCAGCAGTAGAAGCAGCCGTGCTTTATAACAGACTTTCCTAACTTCTTACAATGTTTCTGGCTTAGGATCAGATGCTTTGGGGTGCACAGCTCCTTCTGGGAGTTGCTGAGAGCCCTTGACTACTACCAAATTTAGTGAAATCAAAGGTACTTGTCACATTGCCAGTTTCAAGCTGCTAATTTAGGAAGCATTCTTTTTCTTCTATTTTCTTATCAGCATTGCGATTCATTAGTTATGATAGTAATCTAAACTGTATTCTTACATGTACACCATTGCAATAATATCTTGTTATTAAATGCTGCATTTTGTGCTTTCTAATTCTGCCTTATGTCAATAGTATATCCAAATGTCCAAGACCTTGTTAGATAAGATCATAAACAATACGTCTATGTTGAGTGGTATAAATAGAACATAGACAAATGGAAATTATCCAGAGGCTGTTTGGGACTCAAACACCTTTTGAACAGCATTTAGTGTTAAACTGAAATTTCTAGTAAACTTAAAAAAAACCCAAACCAAACAATATCCTGCATTTCATATAAGCTTCTTACAAACCCAGTCGTATTCATCTCTAGTACCACCCATCTTGAATAAGTGAAATCCTCAGTATGGAAATGTAGTGTTTCTTTAAGTCTGACTCATAAAGTGGCCTAATCCATTATTCACCTCCTCCCATGTAAGCTAGAGTAGATGTTCAAAGCTGACCTCTGCTTTTTGGTCTGACATTATCTATTGAATTTATATTTGGACATTTCAAATGACTAATACAAAATAGACCTCTGCTGCTTTTTGGGTTTCGGGGGGTTCTTTGCGGCGATTTCAGAATGGCATGCAATCAGTTGCGGTTTGGCTCATATTTCAAGCTATGCTGAAACCTGCTGAAATTTGAAGAGTTTGAATCAGTTGTAACCCATCATACCTGTGGGATATCTTTAATCCCACAAGTTGTGGGAACTTATGTATACTGTTAGCTTTTGATCTTGCTACAATGATTCTGAACATAACTGGCAAAAGCGATGCTAGTCAGACATAAAAGAATTGACTCTCCCTTGTTCTGCTTCCTAAAGTGTTCTCAGAGCACTGAATAACATTAGGCTTTGTTTTGTGTGTGTCTGCAATACAATGATTTCCACTGCAGACTTCCACCAGACTCAGAATACAGAAAGGCTACCAATCACAGAATCCTTTTGAACAGTTACCTCTACAACAAACATGGTTTTTGAAAATGTAAATATTATTTATTAGTAATATTTTCTCTGTGCTGTATTCACTCTTAATGCCATGCACGAGCACAGTACACACAGCTGAACCATACATACATTTTATTGAATGCTTTTACTTTACATCCATGCAACCCAGATATTTCTTTTAATAACCTTGCTTGTTTTGTACTGTCATTACTTGTTTGAAAAATATTCAAGATCCAGCTTTGCTCTTTGTAGCATCATGCAGATGCCATGAACGTCCTTTAGAAGGCTAATGATCTGACTTCATCAATGACTGTTAGTCCGTGTGATGTTGCAGGTGTCAATGACATATGAGCACAAGGCTGCAAGTCCAGCTGGATAGATATGTGCAACCTATGTACTATCAAAAATGGATTACAGAAATTCAAATGTGTTTTTAATGTCACTTCAAAACAATTTTTAACTTTTTTTTTTCCTTGTGGTATAATCCAGTATGATCCACATTACTGTATTTTAAAATGATGGATAGGTTGCCATCCAAATTATTTGTAAGACATAAATGACCATTGTATGCTTTGAAGTCAGAGCATGTATTCTGTATGACTCAATCATTAAATCATCTTACAACTGTCTAACAAAGCACCTGCATTTAACCATACTTCCTATATTTACATTTTTGGCCTCTTTCTAAGATCAGGCATAAATCCATCAGGCCACTTAGAACTTCAGAACTTCCTTCTTTTACATATCTACTGCTCATTATACAGAAGTTATTCTGTCCCCTGTGTTAAATTACTTTATGCTGCAGCTTAAACGAACATGTCTTGCTTTCATCTAGCATTTCAAATAGGGCAAAGACTGCTGTACAATTTCCAAACACAACTGTGCTAACAGAGATGAATTACTACAGTTTATATAATTTATATTAGGAATTCATAGACCTAGCAAAAGGGATTAGTACATTTTATTTCAGGGTAGGAGATGATCCTGTCATTAATGGTCGATACTTTCATCATCTTTTAAACCTGAGGAATTTCCTGGGTGACAAGACTGTAAGGACATATCAGGGATTCACAGCTGTGAGCTTTATCTGTCCGTGTACTGCTTTACTCTCAGTATGTGGACTATGTTCCATCAAAACTGGATTAGACTGTCAATCATGTCCTGCAATGTATATTGTATTATGATTTTTTGAAAATGTCACTGAGATCAGAGTAATTTCTTGGCTAATTGCATCTCGTCTCTTCTTAATACTGTGCATTTAATGGTTTCATTACCTTACATGACAATCACACAGTCTAGTCCAGCATTAGGGGCAGGTTTACTTTTCTTTTTAAAAAAAGGGAAAAAAGAGAAAATCTAAGGAATCCTCAATCCTTTTAATAACATGGAAAAAATATTTAAGACACTTCTATATTTGATTAAACAAAATAAAAATGTGTTTGTGGTGTGTGTATTGGTCCCTATGGTCTGAGATATACATACTAGCAGAGATTGTTTCTCTAATCCCAAAAGCACACCTTATGCTTAGCACAGTATTTTCTTCTCTTCTCCTGTTATGGAAATAGATTAAAGAAAATATTAACCTCTAAGAAACTGTCACTCATTACTCACATAGCTTCCATTTTATGTATACTTGTCTCGAGGGAAACTCTCCCAAACACAAAAATATTTGTGTTTCAATATTACCCATTTAGGCATGAGAGATTCATTTAGATGAATGTTATAGTACTTTTCCCGATGTTTCATTAAATGATAGTTTGCCAACAGCAAAAGGTTCTGCTGATATGTGTCAAAAGTAGCAAAATTGTTGGAGTGTTTACAAAGGTACTGAAGTCAAACTTGTTTTGGTTGAAAATAAGGATCCTCTCAGAACCCAAACAATTACCGGGAAATGTATCAGCTATTAATACAGTCACACATACAATCAGAATCCTATGACTATAAAAAACAATGATAGGCTTAATTTAGTTGTTATCCTTTAAGCTGTTACGATGACTACTTAAAGTAGAAAGAAAATGCTGCCTGATCAGAATGGCTGCATGAAAGGCAAAGCGGTGTACGTGAAGGTGGTGGTTCTGGGACTGACAAAAAAAGTATTTTTGATCATTTTACTACGTTACCTCTGCCACAACGAAATACAAGCTGTTACTTATCACTGTAGTCTATTACATAATTATATGCATAAAGCTGAACAGGCATAGTTTCTCCTGGAGGTTTTTTTTTGTTCCTTTAAGCAAGGGAGGGGTTGTCTCCATTTTTGACATCCAACCTGCCTCTAAAGATCCTCATACTCCACCAGGCGAGGCAAAGCATCAGCGCTTCTATCATTCTGCAGTCCTTCCTTTTCTACTCTGTCAACTAATTGCAAGCTACAGGGCAGAGAATACAAGGAAAAGACAGGCATCTATTGCCAGGGATTCCTGGTAGGGGTGCTCGTGATGAAGGACACTCTTGGTTTTGGATCTGACAGCAGCTGGAATATCTAGTTCAAATTTGCTGTGGCAGGTAGAAAGAGTGCGAATGCTAAAATATCCAAGGCGTTTGTAAATACTCTAACCTGCTAGCCATTTGCATCCAGTTTGAGTGGATCGCTCCTATCACTAGCATAAACGTAAGCTGACATCTTTTTAAATGTGTTTCCACTGATGATTTCATTCTGAGTGCCTTTTATTTAAACATTTTATTGATAATCTTGCAAAACAGGAATAATGATTAAACGCTGCATAAAACTACAGTGTATTTCCTTGGAGAAAACTGATTGATCTTATCAGCAGATGTACACGTGCATTCACAAATCGCTTAACTCCCGGTAAGTTTCAAAATTAACAAAAAAATCACTAGTCACATAAATGGACTACTTACACTGTTCTGAAACAGCACTGACAGTTCTGGTGAGGCGGGGAGGGGAGGAGAAGGAGAAAGCATGACAAAACCAGGACTTCCTTAAGCTAACAATGAAACATAGTCCTGGCACCTTGTTTTTAATTCCATTTTCTGTTACTGTAATATTTGGTTTCCATATATTCCTAAGAACAAATCAAGTTAGTGATGTTATTCAGATAGGCAACTCATTGCTTAAAAACATATGTACATTAAGATATTATGTCTAAGGACGCTAGCCAAGCCTAGCAGCACGAAGGAATTTAACAAGCAATGGACATGTAAGGGAAGCTGGCCTTCCTCCTGCAAAAGAGAAGGGGTGGGGAGAGGAAGAAAAGGAGGGAGTTTTACATTCCCAGTAGTTGCTAAAAATAGCTGATTTACATGTTATTTAAAACATATGGATAGAGAAACAATTAGTGTCTACCAATTAAAGGGAATCCCTGTGCATGTTTTTGTCACGTATCCGGCAAACAGCATGTTTTGCTAAAATTCAGTTAGTAGGAAAGCAAGAAGGAGAAATTCTCATAAGAATTTTTTGATACTCCATTTTGTTTGAAAGCACAGCACATGTCAGAAAACTGTTCCCTAGGCTAGCACCTTTGTCTGCAAGGCACACACAGGGTAATGTTCTGTGAATCCGGTTCACAGACTGGCCTGTGTGATGTCCTGTTGGTCACTTCCTCTAACAACTCAGCTGAATATAAAACAAACAAATTAATCTTCCTTTTAAAAAGCACTATTTATTCCTAGTAGACTATACACATCTTTCGTTTACCATGTTTTAACTCGTGGTGACAGTAAGCGTGACCTTTCTTGACATGGATGTAAGAGGGCCACTACTGCCAAAGACACTGACCGTTGCCGTCCTGGTTGACCTGGAATATCTTGAGCGTTCCTGTTATCCACTTGAATATGATTAAGTCTGCTTTCCATTACAGGGCCTAAGTTAAAGTCTGGTAGCACTATGACCACACCAGCAGAGAAGAGTGTGTTTGCTGTGAAGTAAAATAGCCCTTTGACAAGATTCTACATCTGTGAAAATGGCCCTTGACTTAGAACTCACTCTGTCCATTAAAAAATCAACAATACATTTCAGAAGTAACTAGCTGCTTCTGTCTACTGTGGTAAATTCATTCAAGTAAGCAGGTATATTGCAAAAATTATGTAAATAAAAATATCCCAGAGGATGAACTAAGGTCCTTTGTAAGGTGAATATATGTTGTCTGCAGATTTTCAGAGACCACTCAAGAAAAAAATCACACGGATGGGTTAATTTCAAAGGTTGGTAATATTGTTAAAAAATCCCTTGATCACAGTTTACTCAAGTGGCCGTCCCTGGAGAAATGGGGAGAGTCAGGTAAGAACAGGTGGAAGAGAGGACACTAAACTATTCTTTCACCTGCAGCTAGTTGAATCCTCAAGGAATTTGGGGACAGATGGTGAGACGTTAAGAATTACGGCAATACTTTCACCTATAATACTTCAAGCTGCTTAGTATATTTCCACAGTCAGCGAAGATCTTTACTAAAATATTTAGAATTTATGGTTAGTTGATAATGATGTGGGATAGGAACACTACTGCTTCTCCCAAAAATGTAATAAATGACATGACTAACATCATTCCTGTTCAATGAACAGGAATATCCCTTGCCGATGGACAAGCTAAACCTTATATTGTCTTTCCTTGTGCCACACTAATTATGTAGAAAAAAATAATATATATCTGAAAAATAACAATGGTCTGTACAGCACCAGTCAACTAGTGTAGAAAAGTCACTATGATCTATAATGTGAAAGAGATTTCAGTGAAGATCCTTAGTAAGCTTCAAAACTGAGGACCTGGATTTTGGGTCAATGAGTCTTCATAAATTTCACATAAAGTTTAATCTACATTGATCTTAGGTCTCTTCACACTCTTGTGGTTGCAAGTACTTGAGTAACTTCTGTTTTATCGAAATACAGAAATTTAAGTGGAAGCTCAATAAAATGACTGAAAGCTAGAAAATGCAGTCTGCTTTGAACTTAAACACAGAAAACCCTCTAGTCTCCCCTTTTCTCTAATGCTCATCACAAATTCTAGAAAGCTATGGATTTGACATCATCATTGGTCAGAGGCTTGGATTAATAATTCCTTTTTTTCCTTATGTCTACTAAGATCAGCCAGTTGTTTTGATGATATTTTATGATGTTCAAGATGGACTTGAAGAAGGTAAGTGCTTTCTTCTACTCACTCTCTTTTCCAGCATGGGGGAAAAGAATCCTGTCCGCACTCCATGATATCAAAATATTTTCCCCCTACTTTCCAGGGCTAAACCTAGCAGCAGTACACTCATCATATAAGGACTACTTGTTGCTTGAAGGGCAGAATCCACTCATCCTTTTTCTTGCAGGAGCAGAAGCAGAACTGGAAATATCTCTCTCCTTTTTAGAACAGGAAAAGCCATGAGTTGAACATGAAATGATGATGTTGAGCTGACCCCCAAATACCTACAAAATTGAAGCTGTGCAGATATTGGTCCAGTCCAAAATACAAATTAAAGCAATCTAAAAGCTGTTCTGCATTACACCGGCTACAATAGTCTGGATGCACTCTTCTGCTGCCTGGTCTGCCAGGCTGAAGGTCATCTTGGCTACGCTGCTTTTAGGCAAAAGGGTAACACAAGAGATTAGAGTTAACTCCGGTTAAATATACCTTCAGCCCAAAAGTGACCTTGGGGTGATGCTAACCCAACTTTTTAGGAGTTTTACAGTGTCTGAGCAGTGCAGACTTGCTTCTAAGTATTGCAGCATCTTGTCTACATGGAGGGATTTCCAAATCCGTTTTAGACTCTTGACTGATGAAGGGACCAGGACAGACAGAAATACAGTGTAGGATCACCTACTGTCCAAAGGATCACACTAAAGAAGGGCTAGCTTGCTAGCCTCTCCTCCCTGCACAGGCATACACAGTTATAAAAGGAGAAAATTAAGATTTCTCCTCATTTCAGGTTTTGGGAAAAATAGTTCGCATTATTTGACTAGATGATGTGCAATGTGCCTTCAGTGCACCATCACAGTGAATATGTGTGATTTTGAAAGAAATATTTGTAGGAGGTTGATAGATTAATCAATAATTTAGATAAAATTAGCTTATTTAATAAGAATTCATCAAAATACTGCTGTCTAGCAAAAACCACATTTTTATTTGCTTTTTTGAAGATACAGCCTACTCTTTATTGTTTTTTAAATGTGAGTACAAAGATTAATGTCTTCTCCCTCCAGATACCTCTAAAAATTTCACTCCCTTTGACTGAAACTGATAGAACACACATCTAGCAACCTCCAGGGCACTATTGAAAGCACATTCCTTTTGTCTTTTCTTGATCATTTGACTGAGTTTTCAAATACATTTACACTATATACTGTACAGGTTTTAGATCGTGTCTCTCTAACTGGAGAGAAAGCTGTCCATTCTAACTCTGTGTGCTTCAGTGTGTTTCTCAGCCACCTTTGTCCGTTTCCTCCAGCAGATCTCCATGTCTCTGCAAATCCATTCAATAATTTGGTCCACAACCATCCCTGTCCATTCTTTCCTTACCTTAAGATGTTGCCACTTTTCAATTGGGCTTATCTGTAATTTGATTTAAAAGATCCTGGACACCAGTGGCCTATATTGGTATCTGTACTGCACTGCATCATATTATAAAACACTACAAACATGAACAATAATTTAAATCAGTTGTTTGTTAGGGGCTCTGAACAGTTTCTTCATTCTCATGCTAGGATTACACTGGATACAGGAGACCCTGAGCTGTTTTCTGTGTTATTGGGAAACAAAACGTGAACTTACAATGAAGACGTATGTTTAAAGTAGCTTTAGTGATTCACATGGAAAAACCTGGAATCAACACAAATTTGCTTACAATTAACTTGAAATATTTACAAATATGGATGTCCAAGTTCTATGTTGCTGGCAGATGTGAAACCAATGTGTTTTATACAAATTAAAATTTGCGTGGATTTGCATCCTAAATAAGTCTCACTATTTCAGATAAGGCCTTCAAACCATAATTCTGTGCTCCAGCATAGTGTGAAAAACATTTGGATAGAAAAGGTAAATTGAAAGAACTACTGCTAGAAAACACATTTGGAAAGTACCAGTTAAAAATCCTGCATAGCTTCTGTTCCAAAATCCTACAATTGGCCTATTCAGATCTGGTGCTCCAACACTATGAAGAAAATTAGCCGGAAAAAAGTTACAAGTGGCTAACTGATTGTACAGTGAGAATTTTGCATGGCTGGATATTTTTATTTTGTGATGTTTTGAGTTTAACCAGTTTCAGTAAAACCAGTTTTTATAGTTGGTCAACACTCTGGGGGAAAAAAAATATTTTAGAATTTGATGTGGTAACTTTTGGAGTTGTACTGACTTTAATTAAAGTACAGATTCGTGCCTCTCACCTTGCCTTAATTCACTGGCCAGCCTGGATATTTGCAAACATGTTTATTAGGGGGAAATACTTTATTATATTCTAAAACAACTTCACAGTATTTCACATACGTAATAATTCATGCTGAAATGTGCTAAACATCGGGGGTTATAAACATGATTGCTAATACACAGCACTTACCCAAATATGCATAAATAATGTTATGTCCTCATAAATCATAACCACGTGAATTTAGTAATTTTGCTTGCAGGACTGCTCATTGGCTGGCCCTAAAGCACTTCCTAAATCTCAGATGTACTCAAGCAGCAAAATACAGAGATGAAATGTGGTAGAATTCCTCCTCCCTGATCCACATGGCACACACAATCACCAGATTTTGGGATTTGGATTTAGTGAATTAAGAATGTGGATCACATTTATGCAATTCTGATTTGCATGCAGATACTGCTTATACTCTGAAATGCTTAGAATGGGATTTTGCTTTGTGCTTCCCTGTAAAAAATCTCTTCATTTGCCGTTCTAGTAGTAATATTTAGCTTTTATTTATTCAGTCCAAGATGTGACTTTTCTTGCTGCTAAGCAGCTGGATTTTGTTTTCCCAGTGAAAAGCTAGCCTGTTTAGATGAGAGCACAGACTTAGAAAAATAGAGGAGATTCTCCTTGCAGCAGTGATTCTGTGGCACTGCCCAGTGGCAGTACCACGGTGTCACAATAATTTATCATACGCAGAACAGGGCAGTATGAATCTGACTTGTTTAAGTGCTTCAGTGGCCTTATTTCCCAGACAGAATGCGGGACAGGGCACAACAACTGCAAAGGGCCCTACAAAACCCTGGTTACACAGTTGATGAAATACATTTTCTGAAGTTCCTGAACAGACATGAGAAAAGAGACAGAAAAATGAGGCTCTGACTACAACACCTCTCCAGTGGGAATTGGGCAGATTCCTTCCTCTTCTTGAGGCATATTTGAGCTTGTCTCCCTCAAACCTATATTTGTATACTTTCTTATCTAAAATGAGAAATGGAGCATTGATTCAAGGCTCAATCATTTATCTAAATAGCATGAACCAAAATTTACATTTTAATTAAATATTAATTGTCTTCAAGCAAACAATATTAAAATTTAATATTTTTTTGTTTTTCTATGTCCAGCTGAAGGGTCTTCATTATTTCTTGGTTTTGGCAGGTTTTTTTGTTTTTCTTTTTTGTTTTTGTGAACCCGCTGCTCCATTGTGGAATATTCACCATGCAATTCTTATGTTGTTCTCCCCAGAAAATCTAGCAATACTCATTTTTTATATGCCAAAGTATGATTTTGCACTATAAATACATATTCCAATTGTTTTTTCTTAACAATCTGCACTCCTAAAGCTTTTTTTTATCTTAGGATGTCGAAGTGTTGCAAAAACATCAAGACCCTGGTTGTGACATTAGGAATTACTATGCTGCCTTTATATCAAGCACATTACAGTAGTGCCTACAGGCCTGGGACCAGTTATGCTTAGGTACAGTAGAAGAATTGAATAGTCTGTGACTTGAAGAGTTTATGGTTTAACACCACAGGCAGACTCTAAACAATCAGCTGCGGCTCCCTAACAGACATGACCAATGCAAGGCCCAGAGGAGCAGCGATAGCCGTAAGATTTATGGCAGTACAGGGAAAAGTACCTTTCCATACAGCTGAAAAGCACACCTCCTTTGTAAATGCACCCGTCATCCCACAGTCTGAGGGAGTGATGACACCATTTTGCACGTCCTTGCTATTCTTCAAGTAGTCTGAGGAACAAAAGCACTGCCATGAAGTATAAATGCCTTTGCATACTGCTCCCATTCCCCGTCCCAGGGCTGGGAGGTGGGGAGGGTTTCTTCCCACTGATGCTGTCTCTGGGGAAGAACCGTAATAGATCTACAATCTAGATTTTATGACTCTAACCCCAGGCAGCATTGAATGGCCAGAAATTATACAACGCAAAGTATATTTTATATCTGTAGAAAAGAAGATAATTTCATTTCCCAGGAAAGTGTGAGGGACCAGTGCTTGGCTCTCCACAGCATGTAAGCAAAGCTATAGGTTTTCTGCAACATCTAGAAACTGGGCAATGTAGAACAGGTCGAATGTTGTCCTTATGATTTATTTTCTTTTATTTTTATCCTCATTTGTAATTAAATGTAATAAAACAAAATTTTGCTTTTGCATTGCTAAGCCTCAGAAAAGGGGGGGAATATATGAATGGTTTCTCATCCATGCCAAACACATTCTTCCTGTGAAGCATAAAAAAGAAAAAGGAGAAAAAAGATGGTACTTTTGAAACAGTCTTATAGCACCATAAAGAACACCTTGGTTCATCATGTGTAGAGAAGACAGTGCTGCTGGATGAGGATTACCTTTATAACAGACCTGATATCCACTCTGCATACATGCTACGGCTGCGTTATGCCTCCCTCTGACCCTGTGCACAGATGAGGAGAGAAAGGAAAGCGCACATTGGAAAATAAATGCCTGTAGGATGAAGTTTTCTTTAACTTTACTCAGGTGAAGTCACCCCGTTGATATCAACAGCACAAACCAGATGAGTAAAGTTCAGCATGTGCACTAGCTTTTGAGAATTACAGCCTTCATTTTGCGATTCAAAGCCCAAGCCGGCTGCCACTGAACCAATGAAAGAGTTTTTCCATTAGCTACAGTGGTGTAGGACTTGGCCTCTATTCCTGATTTCTGAAGACACTCTACTGACATTGAAAAGCACTTTGTTTTGTAGCACAGACACTGTGAAGAGAAGAAGGGACAACGTTTGTTCCCTAGCTTTTGGATGTGTTTATAGTTTTACTGTAGGCAAGAGTTGTCTAAATGAGTTATCATGCCTAAATGAGTTAGATTTCTAGGAAAATTCTACATGTAAGATTTATATATTGTCTGACAGAAACATATAGTAAAAAACAGCATTTAATTGCCATACCTCTAAACCCAATTAGAACTCATTAAAGAGTTCATAGCAGGAGCGTGTGTTTTAAAAATCTTTACTTCAGCCTCTGAAGGTATCATAAAATGTATGTTCATCATTCACATGACATCTACAAATTCTGATTGGCATTTCCTCCTTCCTTGAAAAGAGAGTCTGGCTCCGTTTGCAGCAAATATGACAATAGGCTGTGCAAATGTACATCTGAAACACAGCCCTTTCGGGGTTAAGCGTTCAAGCTTATATGAGAGATCATCAGTTTCGGGTCAAAGTGCTGTTCTTAAATGATCAGTGCAGAACAGAAAAAAAAGGCATTGAAGTGACCTTGCTGAGGGTCTAAAACTGTGCTAAAGCCTTTTCTGCATGATTAAGTGAGCAGAATCTTAGATTAGCTAAAAGCAGTGCAGAAACATAATGAGTTCACTTATTTTGGAGCATTTAATAACAGTTATAGACAGTTATGTGATCAGGCGGAGTTATGACTTATTCATTCTTTCATTGCTATTAAAATTACTGCATTTGAGGTTTTTAAAGTCATTGAAATAAAAAAGTCTGATTTATGTTAGGAGAATTTAGCTTGCCCTTTGGTCTCTCAGTTTTTAAATGATATAATTAGACTTTTTAAAGACCATTCTGAAAGCATTATTAGCATTTTCTATAGCTGAAAGTAAATGCATGTTTTGTGGGTAGTTTAATTTTAAAAAGGATAATAATAATACTTGATTCAGACAGTGATAGATTGTTACAAAAAGAAAGTATTGCCTAAAATTGTCTTAAAGGTGACTCTGCATTTGTGTGTATGTATACACACTGAGATACACACACATAAACACATGCATAAATGTGAGCACACATACATTTAGTGTACATATGAACAGCAGTTCCACATACGCAGAAAAATAAAGCTATTTCCTTTCACCCATTTGGGAAATGAAGGCAAGAAGAAGAGCAAGTTCCATAGGACATATTAACTCATGACCTTTAACATATTACCTCACAAATTACAATGCCATCCATCAGTCTCGAGAGAGAAAAAGTGGTTTGATCAAAACAAAGGGACTTGCAGGTGTCTGGAATTAACATTAAGCAATAATCATTAAAAATCGCTGGGACGAGTATGTTAGTGTCATGAATGCATGCACGTTTTAGCATACACTCAATTCCTGAGTGGTAGCATACACCTTACTTTCAAATTGTATTTGTATATTAATTATACATCACTAGAAGCATGCACAGTGTTTTCAGTAGTAAAAATACATTTTATATATCTGATTTTAAGCTTATGCACAACATTCACAACACACAGACACACAGCTGAATACTTTCACACAAGACTCTATGTATCTTGCTGCAAAGGCCAAACAGGTAAACTAAAACACTTTCCTTTCACATTTAAATAACAGGTTTTTCCTACATTGTTTTGGCTTAGAAAATAAAATTTCCCATAAGATTAAGAAATTCTGCTTTTAGTTGGGTCCCAGGGGAACGTATCTTTGCTTACAAAAATCACGCTTACAACAGCTTCCTTAACTGAAAGCTTTTTTTATGTGTGTGCCTTCTATGTTTATTCAGTAGACAGTTTGGGTTGCTCATTTTGCTGCTCAGAATGCAGTGTGCTTTTCTATTAAAACATATTATTAAAACTAAATCAGAAAGAAGCTTATTTAATAGTCATTTCATGCACATGACTGATGGAAATACATAAATTATCAGACTAATATCTGATTAAAACTTGATTAACATGCTAATAAATTATGCTAGAAATGTTGGGTTTTTTTAATTTCCCCACTTTTACTTAAACTTCCTAATTGACACTTCAATTATTTTGTTCTCTGAAATTTTGCCTTCCCTATGACTAACAGCTGAGATAAATTATTTCTTTGCCTGAACTTGATATGAAAAATGATCAATTATAATTATTAAAGCTCCGTAGTAATCTGCTAAATATTATGAAAAAAGTCACCTCATTTTTGTTTGTTAAATAGAGACCATTATATTTATTGTTGACAAAAGGCTGCAAGGTGCTCTGGAAGCCTGTCCCCATAACCAGCGCACGGCACGGACATAGTGCGGAGGGCTCCAAGCTGGAACGTCCTCACGCTTTGCTCAGGGTGACACTAACTTTGATCTGTCGGCCTCACTGCTTAGGGAGATGACAGAGTAGTCTGTATCAGCCTCACGTGCTGCTACCGCCTGTATGGAAAAATACATCCATGAATCTTGTAATACAGACTCCTGCCCACTAGAGACTGATCTCAGCCCAATAAAGCATGTAACTCAGGACCCTCACAGTTTAGACTTGAACTATGGTCAGAAAGGTGAGAGGCCAAGGCTTCATCCACTAAGCCATTTACCCTTTTCCTTTGTAAGGAAGATTGATTTTAAAAAAGCTATTAACCTTCAGCAATTTATCTCATCAGATCATCTTCATTTTGTTCTGCCTATAATAAGGCTGTATTATATGGTTTAATTCTCCACTTAATTCAGCTAGACTATCTGAAAAGAAATACATGGGTAAAAAAACAAAAAAGGGAGAGAGAAAAATTATCAAAAACTTTACAATGAAAATGTTACCAGGAAAACTAAAGAAACTGCAAAAGTTATCACATGTCTTGGAGGCACAACAATGAAGGATGTAATTATGTGTATACAGATATCCTGGTTGGACAAAAACTTTTCAATATTTCTCAGTGATTCATAATGAAGGGATGATATACCATGCTTACAATAGGCCTTGCCTAAGCTACTCAAGAGACAAAAGGAGAGTATTCATTTCATTTCTTGAGCTGACTTACAGTAGCATCAAGACTATATAAGAATATATATTAATTAATAAAATTAATATTAATAATATTAATTCATTTGTACATGTTCAAATAGAGATGCTCCTTCGGCAGAAAAGCGCAGCGCCAAAGAAACCTCTTCTTGAAATCTAATTTCTGCTGGTTTTCGAGGGAATGCCTCGGAGAAGTACACAAAGCAGTGGGCTGTTTTGGCAACAATGTATATAACACTAATTTCCTTTGAGATAGAGCAAGTAGGGCTTGCTTGCTAGAAATGAAATGATTGATTTGGGGAAGGAAAAAAAAATTCTGTTTTATGAATAATGTGTTTGCATTAATGAGTTTAATTCATCTGGCTGAACTTTGTGGCAGGTACCAATTTAAATTTTGCTGCAATATCTAATGATAAAAGCAGCTCTAAGCATTTCAAGTGGAATTGGGTAGTAAGTTCACTCATATTAAAGGTTCAGAATTATCCAGAAACTTAGGTCCACTGACTTTCGATAAGACTTTGCTTTTTAAGTCCCTTAGGTTCATCTGAAGAAACACGCCTTTCTTTCTTTGTGTTTATAAAACGCAGAGCATGAACCAAATCCTCAAAATAAAAAAAATCTTGTTGTTGTCTTCAACGGGCTTTGGATCAGAACACAATTTTTTACTCCTTTTTCAAGCAGCTCTGAATGACTTCAATGGCTGTTTTACCAGAGTGAGGACTGCAAGATAATTCCAGAAGTGATCTAAAACCAGCAGGTCATACCTCGTGATGGCTTGCTTTCCTTCTTCACAAACACGTTCATAAGTATATACATCTTACAGCATCTGCTCTTTTTCTTCTGATACTTGGGTATTTAGATGGTAAACTGAAGTGAATGCTTACAACACCTCAGTATTTAAACAAACCATGTAACAACAGAAGTCTGTCTTAGCTTTGCCTGTGCTTATTTAACACCCCTGAGCTAAAAGTTCTTTTATTTCAAGGTCACATGGGTAAGTTCACATTTGGGCAGCTGAATAAAACTTGAAAAGGATGATACTAAGAGTTACTATAAGAGCCCTACTAAGATACTTGGAGAGTCAACAAACTACTCCTTGGCAGATCGCTAGCAAGTGATTTCTTTGTCGACAGGGTACAGGTAAGCAAACTCTGGAAGCAAAACACAGGGAAAAGTCTGCTGCAAAACAGTTCAACTTTTTTTCTTTACAAATGAAACCGATGATAAAGTAACTCTTCAGGAACTGGTTATAAATCCTCTTCATACATATTTAACAGTATACAGTGAATAGGATTAGTAATATCTTTTGTCTAATTTGTCAATCCAGTTCTTAGTTCCCCACAGTGCTTCAGTCAAATACAAAGACAGTCTCAGTTACTTTTCCATAGATTAAGTAGCTCTTGAATTGATATTTGCTGTATGGTTTGGGACTTTGACTGGTAAACACTGTGACTGATGCTAAAGGCCAAAAAAAGGCAGCAAGAAGGAATTAAAGCAATAGACTTTTTGTTGACTTGAAGGGCAAATCCTCTCTCCCCATTTTGTTGTAAAAGCAGAGTTACTCTCTTAACAGAAAAGGTATCTTAAGGTATTAGTATGATAATTGGTGTTTGGTTTAATTTCTTCTTTTTTTTTCATTGGCCTAATTTATTTTGATGTGTAAAGCTGAATTTTGTGGCATTTCAAAACAGGAAAATACAAAGGCCTATGGTCAGCCTAGCTGTGCCCACTCATGCTCCTTCTGAGACACTTTAGATGTCAGTTCCATGGGTATGAGCAGTGGAATTAACTGATAGAACATTTTGTCAGAAGCCTCTTCTCCCATGCAGCTGGAGAAGATTGCCACAATGACGGTGCTGCCCTCCAGCCTGCCTAATTCATTTTGGATCAGGAAATTCAGGTAGATTCTTCAGAATCAGCAGATAACTTGTTTTCAGCTGCAGTGACACAGACATATAGACAGGTATATTAACTAGTACATAGTCCATCACCAGTCTGGGTGGACTGGCAGAACATTTCAGAGCTCATACGGATATTTCTGCCTGGACCCCTGCAACTACAAGCCCCTCCTCTTTGACTTTCATTATTCTGTTGATGAGCCACCGTGTGAGCATGTGTCTATTTGCCTTATGCTGATCATAATAGAGGTGCATGAATAACCAACAGAACAATGTGAAACTTATTGGAAGAAAGAAAAAAATATATTTTTAAAACTTATTGGATTGCAACATAACACCAAAGTTATTGTTCCAGACATATTGGTAACAATTATTTTTCCCCAATCCTAGTTTAGTTCCTTTTTTTGTCTTAGCATAAGAATGCAGCTGAAAAAAGAAGGAAAGATGACAAATATAAGCACAATTTTGAGACTTTGTAATATCCAATGACCTAGCTATTCAAGATAATGATCTATGTTCACTGGCCTGCCCTCTAGTGCTTCTTATTTCAGTTCACTGATTTGACTCGCTAACTGTTAAAATTAGTTGTCATTACAGTTGACTCATTACACAATTTTTGGGATCGCCTAATATTCACATTCACATTGGGATAGTCAAACATTCACATTCATTGTTAACAAGTAACTACTGGACTATTTGTGGAAGCTTCTGAACGTCTATGAATGCCATCAAATGTCTATTGTATGACTATCTGTGTTCTTTTCACTGACTTGAGAAAATATTTGAGGACTTCTTGTCCTTCCTTCTGGTCTGAGATGCAAGACCATGGCAGCAGCTGTATGTCAAGGGAATGCTCAGAGAGCAGCCAGAACGAAGTAAGAACTTGGAGAGAATAATAGGACACTACATATGTATTTCTTGTGTTAAAGCAACAAGTCATAAAACTTGGAAAGCAACAACAGAAACAAAAAAAAAAAAAGTGAAAAAAGTATACTCAGCTTTTTCTAACTTATTTTCTAACTTACATACTGGACCTCATTCAGCTGCCATTAAAGGCAATTAAAAGACTCATGAGAAATTCAGTGAAATCAACCAAAGATCCAGCCCGTTATGAGCCTATTCTGTTCAGCGTATTTATTCCAAAGAGTCATATTTCAAACTGTTAATATACCATGACCATGTTCGTGTTTAAAAATACGCTTATTTGTTCTCAACACAGCTGTAATATATAGGTGCAAATATCTCTACCTGAAGATGAAAGACAAAGCTTGCTTTACCCATTCTGATGGAACTTTTGCAGTTCAGGATTATGGATATGGTTGTACTTATGTTCTGCCTTAGAACATTGCACACACATCTCAATTCCCAGTTTAGTAATGGTTTTCCCATGCGGCCTTGTACTTAGATTAAATCTCTTCAAACAGATTCATCTTGTTCTGTCTTAAGCATGGCAGCACGCTGCAGAGAGATAGGGACTGGCAGGTTTCCGTACATGCTAGTAACATGCATGTAACACATACCATCCACCCAAAGCTGCACAGGTTGGATCCTGAACTTGCAAATCCAATGTAGTCAATGCTAGTGAGCTCACCGTCCTGAACGCAGTGCCAGGCTGATGCAGCGAGGCTCTACCTGGAATTGAACTGCTCACAGCACTGCACTGTTCAGAGTAGGACTACTTGCCACGGTTGTGGGTAACGATGTGCCACGCTCCAATCCTGAGTACAGCCATTTCCTCATCACCTGAACCCATCGTTCTTCATGTGAGGACAGTGCTGCTGCCAGTTGTTAAGTACAGAGGGAAGAAAGGTACATGTGGGCAGTCATCTGGCAGCATAAGCAATCCTGAACACCGAACAAAAGAAATGAGCCAAACCACCATTTGGTGCTTGAACAAAGGAGTATTTGTTATCTGGGTGGTTTTGGACAGTGAATACTAAATTGTCCCTAAAATATTTTAATGAGTCAAATCTGGTGCCAAGCAACATTAAGAGTTAATAGCCAAAAGTCGGTGACCTAAACCCTTAAGTACATAAGTTTTACCCACGTTTTATTTATGGAAAGCCTGATTACACTGAGCAAATCCTTATTTTTATGCAAAAAACCCCAGGCATGTGGTAGCATGCATGTAAAACGATTTATGCCTGAACGTTTGACTCAAATGGCTAAAGGATAAAAAGAAAAGATTTAGCAACATTTTGAAGTCATATGCAGCAGGTAAACTCCCAAAGAACAACAAAAGCTCCTCACAATAGAAACCAAGGAAAAGATAGCATTAAAACCACTTAACCTGCAGCAACATTGTCAGGGACCTCAACCACAAGCACTGATTAGGCTGTGACAAACAAAGTTGTTGTTACATACATATTCTGCTACCAGCAATGTCTATTTGCTTTAACTTTGGAGAGACAGACACCCCTCCTCATGACCGGGCTATAATGCTTCCCTTAATTTAACATGCCTGAAGACAAATCTTCAGGCTGACACTAACCTTTGGTACCTTCAAAACAACTACACCTTCACTGACTACAAATAAATAGACAAAAGGCCTATTTGCAACTGTATGTGTTACAAGGCAAAACAAAACAAGCACAAAGTTAAAAAACAAACACACCCTAAATAGCAACACCATTCTCAACCCTAACTCTGGGACCTAACAGTGGGGACAGAAAACCTTCAGGATACTTCCACAGGAGACAGAGAAATAAGCTCATTGCCCAGCAGGTACTTAATAATAACTTGACTCTGTAGCTGCTTTCCTTCTGTCCAGCCTCCTAATTTTATTGGGTGCAAAACGGTCTGAAAGTCTTCATTTTCTCTTTCTAACATTCTTTTTCTCCTTGCCCCTTATCAGCAAAAAAATCCAATCTAGCCTCTTGGTTTTATGAGAGCACTTTAACTGAACATAAGAGATGTGATAGTTCTACCGAATCACGGTAAGATTTAGCAAATGATCAATACTTACATATCTACACAGTGTTTGCAACAACGTACTGCTTTTTCAGTCTGAATTTAAACCTCTTTTCTGAGCTCTAAAGATGGACCACATAACAGAAGATCCAGGCAAACCTCTCTTTCAATCCTTTTTAGTATGACAAATCCTCTAAAAAATGAGTTCCTTCCTGCATCAGCAGGGATTCACAGATACTTCTTTCTCTTCCTGGGCTTCAATCTTGCCAACCTAACCTATGCTTTTCACCAATTTTCTGTTTGAAATAAATCTTTTGCAACCCTACTCTGGCAAAGGGAGAGAGGAAAGGAAAAGCCTAGGAAAGAGTAACTCTTAATTTCTTATCTGACTTACTTTGCAATTAGTCCAAACTAGTTGCAAGATTTCTGAAGAGACAAGCACTAATTCCCTTCACAGGCCAGCAGCAAGGCCGATTTATTCCATTATACCATTAAGGTTGCATGCAAAAAGACAGGTATGGGCAAAGCAGGGAAGTTGATTTGTAATCCACAGAAACAGTCAGGAATAAGAGCTCAAACAACTGCAAAATGGACTATTGCTTTCTAAGTGCCCTCTGGGATTCTCCATATTTCTCTTTTCAGAGAGTAACAAAGTTCCTCTGTCCTCTCTCTGTCCTTCAGAGTTCCTCTGATGATCTAGGTACACTTCTAGGCTTCTTCAATACAGCACATTCTGTATCACTCTCTTCTTACATATGAAATATGCTAAGCACAATAGAAGTGCTTAGTATAAAAGTATAAGACTGACTTAATGGATTTCTAAGCATGGGAATATAGAACAAGTGATACTTGTTTTGCATTCTAATTCCCTAAAAAACTCTGATTCCATTCAGATTATTTACAAAACTTCTCCTGTGGCCAAAGTTTGGTAATTATTTAAATATCTTGGGACATATCTTCATGACTCTACACTGCACGTGAACAAGACTCATGCGATTGCTTTGAGCAACCTAGTACATTAGATGTCTCAGTGCACCACTACTCAGCACCAATAGCCCACATCCCAAAACCAGAACGGCAGCTTTAATGTCATGCTGCTCTCAGACTAATCAAGTCTGTCCATCACTGTACTACTCCAGGTGCAAAACTGTGCTGAGATGCCTATATTTCTTTAAGTTCTGGAGCTGACATGGTCTGCGGTAGCTTAGAGGTCTCTGGGTAATGCCTCACTGAGTTTAGCAGTTGTTCTCCAGATGACTGCAAACAAATTAGACTTGAAGTGGACAAGGGAGCAGGGAAAATGGATAGAAGACAAGATGGGAGTGAAAGTCCTCAACACTGAAAAACAAAGGAAAAGAGAAAAAAGGGAAATATGAGCCTAAGAAGAGGAGAGAGAAGGAAGAGAACAAAGCCTGACTTCAGCTGTACACAGATATGTCAGCTTTGTTTCAACAGGGAAAACCGTAGCACATAGGGCATGATTCTCCATTTCTGTGCCTGTCCCACTGAAAGACCCACATACAAGAACTCTTTGTCTTCTGTGGTTGCCCCTCCTCTCTTTTCCCTTCTCTTCCTCCTCTTTTCTCTTCCTCCGCTTGTCTTCCCCTCTTCCTCCTTTTTTTTTTTTTTTTAATTGTAAGCTTTTTTGGCCACGATCTGGATATTAAAAATGACTTGCAGAATACCTGGAACCCCAACATGATGTATCCATATGAGATCAGGACTAAAATAAACAAATTAAGTAAGTAAAAAAATTCAACGCTTACCTTGGATAAAAATGTTCTAAAACAACCGTAAGTGATGTTTTACTTTATCCAACAAGTGATGGGTTGACCCAACAGATTTAGTTACATGCTTTTTCAAATTTCAAGTGCTTGATAACATAAAAGAATAAAGTACTCTTATCACTAGAATATATCTCATGTTAGAAGTTCATACTGAGCTTAAGTAGAATTTTAAAGACCAATAAACTCTCAGCTTCCTGCATGTATCACAATTACAAAAAAACTCTGTGCTACATGATTTTGTGAAGATTTGTCAAAGAAATAGCTCAGAGTGTGTAACAATCCTTAAAATGTCTCACACAGTACACGTGGGGCTAGCACTGCCTCACAGGGTACTTCCTGCTCTGTGCACACCAAGGACAGAACAGCATAGAAGGGAAGCAGAGGAGCTCTCCTCCTTAGCAGGACCGGGGGGGTGGGGGGAAATAAGATGGAAAAAAACCATGTGGGTGAACGTAAAGGTAGTTTAACAAAGCAAAAGCAAAGGCCACGCACGGAAGCAAAAGAAATCAAAGGATTTATTCTATACTTCCTATCAGCAGGCAATACCCAGCCACCTCCTGGGAAGCAGGGCTTCAGTATGCGTAGCCATTGCTCTGGAAGACAAATGCTGTAAAAAATGAATGCCCCCCACCCCTTCTCTTAGCTTTTATTGCTGAGGTGACGTCATATGGTATGAAATATCCTTTTGGCCAGCTTGGGTCAGCTGTCCTGGCTGTGCCCCCTCCCAAGATCTTGCCCACCCCCAGCCTACTGGTGAGGGGGAATGTTGGAGAGACAGCCTTGGTGCTGTGCCAGCGCTGCCCAGCAGTAGCCAAACCACCGGTGTGTTACCAACACCGTCCCAGCTACCAACGCGCAGCACAGCACTATGAGGGTTGCTGTGGGGAAAACTGACTCCATCTCAGCCAGACCCAATACAATTTGCTATCATAACCACCCAGATAATTGTACTACTGATCTGTATTTGTTACTGTACTGTTATTTAGAGATAAACTGTATATCCCTAAAGCCAGTTTGCTGTCTGTTACTGTATCCCAAACTTACAAAAACTTGGCAGGGGCACTTTAAGCCCTTATATGGTGCTACATATAAGCTGTGATTTTGGTCCATTTATTTATGGTCCTATATTCTTGCTTTGAAAGGTCAGTGTATGGTCAGTCGTGTCAGTGGTCACACTGCAGGTAAAAAACTGCACAGGTTTCTGTGCACAGAGCTGGTCCCACCTCAAATGTGCAAATGCTACCGATGCATTAATTTGTCTATGCATACATGATGAGGGAGTCATTATCATTTCCCCTTGTGAAAGAATGAATCAGTTTAACAGCACACAGATGAATCCAGTACAGTATGCATGCAAAAAACCCACCCTTATGTTCCTGCTCTTGTCACATATTAATAAACTCTGTCCCTGTATATGAACAAATAAACTGAAGTCTAAACCAGATTATAATACAGCAGCTTTGAAAGTGAAATAGAATATATTTTTTCTCCACAGTGAACAACTTGGATCCTCTTCCCTGAAACTTTATATTGCTTTGTATTTTATTTGGATAACAGTAACCTTAATATATTTTATATGAGTTCATAACCTGAAGGTTAATTACCATTCACCAGAAATGGGAACAGTGTTGTTCAGATAGTTCTATAACTCTATATATAGCAATAACCTGAAGAGTCACTACACGAAAATGGTATCATGAATACAAATGGTGTTGTCTTTTTCCAATCTCCAGGATAACACTTGCTTTCAAAAAAAAGCAATATTTTATTGGGGAGACGTGATTTATATTAATGGAAACTGGATGTGAAATTTGAAGATAATTTGAAGATGCCTATTATTATTTTTGCATCACCTGTAAATGCATTCAGATATATTCATTATGCTTGGAGGAGTCCGGCTCTCCGTCACAAAGTTAATTTGAATTTTAAAAAAGTAACAGCAGAAATGAATTTAGGCCCTGACACTTAAGGCTGTGTCTCAGAATACAGTTCTCAGTCACTGGGCTACACTTATACTAGTAATCCCACCAGAAATGGGCATGACCTTGGGTACACACTCATACTCCTTTCCATGGTTTCAGCTTTTGTCAATTTACATTCTCCCACCCACCAATGCCTAGACACAGCTCAGGAGGTATGAAAGACCAGGACTAGTGCCCCACAGGTAATAAAAACTAGAATACCCTGCTGTGTCCCTCACCCTCAGGGCTGAAGAATGTACCCAGGCTGGGATTCCACCCAGAGCCCACCTATCCAGTTTTCATTGCAGAGAAGCAGCATGAAGTGTTAAGACCAGAGGAATAAACAAAGCCTGAAACAAATTTAAAATGTAATATTACACTAAAACAATTACATTTGCACAAATTTTTGAGTCATGCTCTTCATCAACTTCCTAATGACCAAACAATTTCCTGCACTGAACCTCCCTGAGGCTGCTGCCTGGTGTTACACCATCTGCCATTACTAAGATGAGTCTGATACTGCCATGTTTGTAACTCCACTTCAAGCAGTTGTAGAGTGCTGTTAGATTGTCCCTCTTCACCAACAGGCTCAGCTCCCTTTACCACTTCTAAGAGGACATGTTCTCCAGGCCCCTTACCATCTTGGTAGCGGTCTCCTGGACTCACTGCAGTTTCTCAGTCCAGAGAGACTGTGGAGGTTATCCAGATTCAGTAGACAAAGACATGGTTTATCCAATACATTGCCAGCATCAGTCCCACTTTGAGTGAAAGTTTGAACAAAATGGCTTCTCAACAAATCTTCCATGACCATATGGCTCACAGTAGATCAAATAATTTACTAATGCAAGCCAAAATTAATTCCTTGCTTTTTAGACAAAGCAAGTCAATTATGTAGGTCATAGTAAGAAAACAACACGTCCTCTGTGTGTATAGATCGCATAAACATTTGGGTACAGAGCAGCAAGGGTTTCTGTCTTTAGTGCTGGTACAAAAATGTATTGGAGAGCAACCGCAAGCTGATTTAGTTGATACTTGATGTCATGGTTTAATCCCAGCCAGCAACCTTGCTCCAGCTTGGATTTACCAACAGACTGCAGTCCCTTAAGGACGTACCTGCTCCAAGTGGAGCCTCAACTATAAGCCACAGTCTCTTCAGAGGTATACCTGTTGCGGCATAGACTTATCCACAGCCACAGTCGCTTTGAGGTGCACCTGTTTCATTGTGGCCCTCTCCATGGGCCACAATGCCTTCAGAGATATACCTGCTCCAGCATGGCCTTAAACACAGCACAGTCCCTTCAGAAGTAAATCTGCTCCAACATAGCCTTAACCCATGGCTGTGGTCCCTCCAGGGGAGTACCTGCTCTGTTGTGGGCTTATCCATGGCCACACACTTTCAGGTGATCCAGCAAAATGTTATTCAAAGTGCACAAAAAAGAAAGAAAGCTTATTAATACTTTCAGTAACTTGATGAATATTAAATACCAATATGTACTAAACTCTTCTGTAAGTTATTTATACTTAACTAATAAACCATATTCTCATAGAAGCAACACTCACATATCTAGATATCAGGCTGTGTTAGTATATCTATTGTAAATATTATATTAGACATTATATTATTATAAATAACTATTTATAGAACTGCACTACCCGAGCAGAAATTTCTTTTAGGTTAAATTTTTAAGAAATTGCACTTGAGCCCCATAAAGGATTTTCATTTCTGTATAAAATGTTTACAGATTTACAACAAAATATTCATGTAAGTAAAACTTCATTTGTATTTTACGAATATTTTTCCTGTAAGCTTTTAAATAAATAAATAAATAAATAGCTGATTGTAAGCCAAAGATCCAGCTACAGCAGTGGAGACAACAACAGAAATATTTACATACCTGAGTCAGTAAAAGACATATGAAAATTGCACAGGTATGAAAGAAAAATTTGTTTATTACACAGACCCTTCTGTTATAGAGTGGCAACGACTGCTTTTCAAAAAAAAAAGCACACCCTAATTTTTCATATGTAACATTTAGAATAAATGATTTTTATGTAAAAGTGATAGAGCAGATTCTGATCTAAGAAGTCAAGATAAAGTCACCCTGGAGTTAAATATTGAGAAGTTAGGGTGTGAGAGAACTTTTGCTTCATAGGCAAAAATTTGTAATTTCACTGCTATCTTGTCCTACTCATCTCATTTATTTGTTTGTTTACATCTTGTTTGTTTGTCTTAGACCATAAGTTAGCATGCTAGAAGCTGGGGGTTTTATTGCTTTCATTACCTGCAGGTTTAGTAGGTTGCAAAAGGGGTTTCTGATTCTTGATTTAGACACTGTAAGTGCTATTTTAGTATCAAAACCATTGTCATATTTAACTGTATTGTGTCAACATCCCACAGAGTAATAATAGGGGGCTGAAGAGGTGAAATGGAAGACAGAAAGCTTCTGAGCAGGGAGTCCCTAAGAGGTGAAAAGTCAGAAATTGTGAAGAAGGATGGAAGATGTGAGGAAGTTACATAGTGGAGATGAAGAAATGGCAAGTCAGAAGATAAACAAGCAAGATCATTTGAAGACAAGAGTAAAGAGGAGAACAATGGCTGGCTTAGATTAAAACGTAACTACAGTGAAAGATGTTTTTTCTCAGTGCCTGACAGGAAGGAAAGATGGGCTCTATGACCAGATGAAGAGGAGATGCCAATGAGCAGTCATGATCCGATCCTTTTTTAACCTTAAAAGTCTATCAAAAAGCATGAAGACATGGAAAAAACAACTGACAACTTGTTGCTTTTCTTTTGAAGTTCTGGCAAGATCACTTGTTTTGAGATAGATGCAGACTGCCATCAAAAACACACCTTTTCACAAATAGGTTTTCTGCTTTTTCACATTACCTCATTAAAAATATATGGCCATTAGACAATTCACAAATATACTGAACATGAAATAGTGATGAATAGCGTATTGAAGCCCTCCTTTTCTTGGTCAGAAGAAAGATGAAAGATGAACTTTCCTGAAAAAAAATGGAAATCTATAATGAAATAAAACCTAAGCAATCTTTAGGTGCCTTAATTTCAAAGTAGAGTGTTGCCCTTTAATAGTGTAGAACAAGATCCTTGAAATCACTAAGACCCCTTTTAGAGGAGCATACTGTGGCCCTTTCTTCATAATGTGACCAGGTCCTTCTGTAAGCAATCCTAATGAAGTCAAAGGAACTAAAAATTAATTTAACTTTTTATCACTATCTTTAGAGCGTTTAGGGACCCATAGTACAGCACCACAGCTTTACGTAGAAAAAGAAATGAGAGAACAGATCACACATTGCAAATTCCTATTGAATACTAAAGGATACATTTGTTTAATTTGTAATGAAAATATTACAGAAAGATTGCTGAATTCTTATTCAATCCAAGTGCAGAAACATGATTTGTGCCTCTGTGAACAGTGACAATTTCAAATAAATATCCTTTCACAATACTAAACTATTCAAACACCCTAATAAAAAAAAGTCATAATGCATTATTGATTATTTGCCAATTTGCAGACATGCTGTATTTCTAATTTCTTACACTTCTTTTCTAGTGCCCAAAGATACAGACAAATATCTTGCTTCACACGGTGCTTTTTTTTCTTGATATATATGCAAAGCTCAAGGACCATCCAATAAAGAGCATCCTTTGATGGCCTTTATCAAGGGTAATAAAGGTCATGAAAGGCTGTCCTTTACACAGACTGCATTTGAATTTTTTCTAGAATATTAAGGCACATATCAATATGAGCTGTCATTCAACCTTGAGGTGCAGTTAAAATAGAAAAATGATGAGAGGTACTTAGTAGCTACTTATTTTACTAAACTGGTCTGTTTAAAACAGAGCATTGAGTTTCAGTGCAATTAAGGGTCATGCGGCGAAGTGGTATCTCTTAAACTCCATCGGTGGAAGATAATGTCAGACTAGTCACAGTGAACACAAGTTTTAGTTTAATTTCTCATAGCACAGAGATATTGTGGTTATAGACTTAGGATAAAAGGACTCTACAGAAAAAACAGAATTTCATCTTTCAAGCATAGCAACCAATAATCTCTCCCTTAGGAATCACTGTTTACAGAGTTTCAAAGGTTTTGTACATAATATTGCTATGTGCATCACTTGGAAACTTGCAAATATAAACTGAAAGAAACTTAGAAATTATATAAACCCCACTTGGCCAGGTAAAACTCTCAAGCCTATGCAAGTAATACTATCACTCGGGTCCAGTGAGGTTATAATTGGAATGTCTGGAAATGCCACATGATTAAACAAAGCAGAAAAAAAGGACATTTATTCACTTTTTTAACTAAAATGCAGTCAACATTCATAACTGTCAGAGAGTCAGTTGCTTCCTGAATAGCACATGTCACAGTCTGTGCAGTGCTTTAGAAATGGGACAGATTTGATGTGAATTAATAGATCTGCAAAACATAGTGTAGTTCAACGTAGTTCAACGTAGTTCAACATAGCTGAAAATAGTTGCAAACATAGTTCAACATAGTGTAGTCCAGACACACATTTACCAGCTAAGCCCAAGATGCATTATATCCCCAAAGGATGGGTAGTACTTACACTATCTGCTTGTGACTACACAGCTGGAAAGCTTTCACCTTTACCCACTTCTGATCAGGACTGTATCTTTTTATTCACAACATTTGATTGTTTTGAAGCCAAATCTCAAGTACTGCATACAGACCAGGCTGCTTCCTTACAGACCAGAGCCCAGCTTCCCGCTCTATAGAGCCTAAGCTGTCTGCAAAACTTGGAAGATCTGAAGATGAGATTTACTTACTAACAAGCTATCAGTGGAGACTAGCGGAATTTTACAAGGGATCTTAGAACAACACGCAGTAAATTTCATCCTTCCCATGCCTGAAGCTACATTATTTACCACCTTGACCATAGTTTTAAGATCAAAACCCAGTGAAATATGAGTTGCACAATGATACCCAAATGACTCTCTCTCTGAGCGTATCAGCTGGTAACTATCTCAGAAGGTTTTCACTTCCACTGTCTTATAAGCAAGGACTTATCTAGCAGATCATTTGAGTACCTTCTCTGTCATCCGCAAAAAGAGCAGCACCTTTATGCCACACAAATAAATGATGCAAACATTTGTTCAAATCAGGAAGCGTTGCAGTTTGCTCTTGTCTCCGTACAAAACTTTCACTAAAGGCAGAACAGTGAATGCTATTTGTATTGTTGAAGACATGACCCATTTTGCCTTGCAACTTGCCAGCATTACAAACCTCTCAGCATCCTGTCTTATGATCACGTTCTTCAGCTGGACATGAAGTAGATATTTGTTTACTTTATGATTTACTTTACAGTTAAATTTTCATTCAGTTGATTAATAGGTGGTATGGTCAGACCCCAGGAGCCAAAAATGCCCCAGTTCTCCTCTTAGCCTTGAAACACTTACTGTGTGTAACATCTATTTCTCTGTATTTTTATCTCCCTCAAAGCAGGGTTGTGAAGAGTAATTACAATTTGTAAAGTACCTTACAAATGTGAACGTATAAAGGAAACGATCTAGTGAATGAGACGTGGGAATAGGGACTAACTTCGGATGAAGATATTCAGCCACCTATCAGAGCCATAAACTTTACTTTAAAGAGCAAACAGAACTGGTTAAAAATGGATAATAGAGATAATTAACAGATTAAATAGATTTAATTCAACAGATGTATTCAATGGATGCAATCAGAAAGTAAGGATTGGTGCTTGTAATTCCCAGAGACAAAGCCTCTGAACTCTTAACTGCTGCTTATCTGAGTCTCAATTTTGGCTCTAAACACTCAACAGCATTTTTTCAGCAGGAGGACTTGCTTTTCATTAAACATGCCGAATTAGTCATTTCATACTAATCTTGACTCTCTCCTTCCTGAAATTTTTTAGGTAATAAAGACTACAATGTCTCCCCCCTGCCCCCCTTACACCCCCCTCCCCCCTCCCCACTTCCCCCTCGCCTTCCTTCCTTCTGCCCTCCCCTCCTTCCTTCCTCCCCCCTTCCTCCCTCCCTCCTTCCCCCCTTCCTCCCTCCCTCCCCCTCCCCCCTCTCCCTCCTCCTTCCCCCTTCCCCCCTCTCCTTCCCCCCTCCACCCCTTTCTCCTCCCCCCTTCCCCCCTTTCTCCTCCCTTCCTTCCTTCCTTCCTTCCTTCCTTCCTTCCTTCCTTCCTTCCTTCCTTCCTTCCTTCCTTCCTCCCTCCCTCCCTCCCTCCCTCCCTCCCTTCCTTCCTTCCTTCCTTCCTATTTTCTCCCAGATTAGAGAAACCCTATCCCTGATCCCAAGACAAGCACAGCTGAGGCGTGGGCAGGGCTGGGAGCTGTGCAGCTATTTTCCTCTTACTGTGTCCAGAAAATGAACAAAGATATTCACCCAACCAAAGACGACGCTTTCCATTATCCTCCCTATAAACTTCCCTATATCCACAGAATAGCTGAACTTCCCTGCTCACCCCTTTAAATGATAAGCTGTATTATCTAATCTTTGTAACATACTTTCCTAGGTTGTTTAGTGGCTGTTTACTGAGTGTGCTGCATTTCAGCAGCACCTTTGGTGGTTTCTGCTCTAAGCTTAAGAACTTCAAAGAGACAAGGATGCAAGCAGGACTGATATGTATGTGACTAAGTCACGACCCTCAAAGCCCTGCTCTGCTAATGGCAAAGTCCTCAGTATCACAGATGTTGTGGTTAAGATCCTAAAACCAGGATCTGGATGCCAGATTCACATCTGCACATTTAGACAGTTTTGAATCATAATGTTTTTATTCAGCAAGCCCAGCTCAGATCCAGAAATTACTGCTTCCCTGACCAAGCTCCCCAAAGGATTTTATTCCGTAAGTTTTTTTATAGCTTGACTTAACATGACTTGCTTTTAAACATCTAATTCTCTTAATATATGCACAATAAAGAAGGGAGCAATGCCTCATTTTTAAAATCTTGGTGGCCGGAGGCTGGGAGGTAGGAGACCTAGATTTCATTCCGTCTTCTTGTGGAGAACCGGATGAATGCTTTTCCCTGGGAAGAGACCTGGATTCTGATCGCTCTCGAAGGATTCATGTTCTTGACATGAAATACTAATTAGATGGAATACATTTACTGATTTTGAATTGGTAAAAGTATGGGAACTGCAGGCATTTAGTACCCCTTCAAATAAAATGGCCGAAGATTTTCAGCAATTCCCTCTAATTTTTCATGTCCGGTTTCAAAAATGGGATTTGTGTTCAGTCATACCAACTACCTACGAGTTCATAATAACCTTGAGCTGAATTGGATAAATGCCTATGAAAAAATCAGGTACAGGCTATCTCTGTTTAGACATTTTCTCAACTCAATATCCAAACTTAAAAGCTATGTTTGAAAATACCGTTCTTCAGTTCTTCTGTGCTCTGAGAAATGAAGTAAAATGTTTTGAACTCATAAGAAAGACTGTCAGGTCTCCTGAAATAAGAAATTAAAACAAAACTAATAAACAGAAAAGACAAAAGCTAGCAGCATCTTACAAGCTAATAGAAAGAAAAACACAACAAGCAGCAGAAAGCCTAAAATTAGCCACCACAGGGCTCCAGTTCCTTGGTGTTGCAGAATTAAGGCTCTCAAATGCAAGAAGGGGAAAATAATTATGGGGAAAGGATGGACAACAGCATTCAATACGATAAAAAACCTTCCCGGTCTGAAGGAAGGCTATGTTTCTGTATGCTGTATGCAGCCAGGGTATCTCAGCACTGTAAAAACTGAATTTTAGAAACATGTTAATTCAAATGTTCAAATAGTCTCTTGTTAAGGTTTTGAGGACTTTGGTGTATCATTTTTCTTAACAAATTGTCTTAATATACGCATGTTGTCTCAAGCTTGCCTGCTGAACGCAGTACTTGGAAAGCTAATTTGATTTTTCTCTACATATCCTGCTTAGTATTTATCCTTCATTCACATTGTAATATTTATTGCTAAGCTATACACCGAAATATTGTCCAAATCTTATTATTGTTATTAAGCAGGGCTCCCTAAGAAGGAAATGTACAAAAAATACATCATAGATTATTGACTCATGTTTAAATTATATTTTCACTTACTAATAATTAATGTAACAGAGTGAGCAGTTTACTAAAAGGTTATATCTATAAAATTATTAAAAAAGATTAAA
Organism: Phaethon aethereus; assembly: GCF_964289735.1. NCBI lineage: Eukaryota > Metazoa > Chordata > Aves > Phaethontiformes > Phaethontidae > Phaethon > Phaethon aethereus. Next base: position 35,752,528 of record NC_138579.1, on the reverse strand, counting down.
TTATGCCTAGCAGCTACTAGTGAAAATGCACCCAGCCATGGCTATCTCTAGTGCAGTTGCACTGGCTCAGGTGGAAATGGCATATTAATGTGGCCCATTTACTTTATGCTATGGACTTCTCTGAAGGAGGAATAGTGAGGGGACTCAGATAAAATACTAATGGAACGTAATAAAATGTGGATGTTGATATTGAGAAACTAATGGCAATTTTGTACATCTGCTGCTGTAAGTGCACTATTATTAATTACCACTAATTTTTATTTCTTCAATTTAGTAAGTATTTTAGTAATGCTGAATAATTCATGCCTGAAAGACAAAAGGTAAAATGACATTCCACTTAGTAAACACACACTTTTCAGTAAAAAATATTTTTATATCAATAATCTTTCGACTGCTTTTGCCTTTCTATAACTTTACTTAATATTAATAGTCTTTTTATTGTATATTGTATATCTTGTCAAAGCATCAAAGGACTCACTGAAGCACAGAGGCAACAGTTCCAATATTCAAAACTATATATTAAAAGGCAATAGTTTATACATCTGATTTTTAATCAAATTTGAGTATCTCTTTTCTGATGAATGACTTTTTCTACTGACTGACCCTTAAATATTTGCTGAAGTCCTGAATTGAAGTGTACTTATTCCAGAGTTTGCTTCAGGGCTGCAGCATATATGGTAATAACAACGGAAATTGTTATTATGAAACAAAAAGAATCTATCCTGCTCATCAAATTACCAATGAAACTTTTGATTGTTCTTAAGATAGAAACACACAGAAATTTAACAACTAAAAAACCAAGATTTAATTCAAGAATTGCCTGTAATTCTTTTAATTATCACACTTCCCCATTTCTTATCATCCCAAAGCATTATACATACAGTAATTAAAAATTATTTTCCCCACTCTGTTGACAAGTCTTCAATTTTGGAGTGACAACTCTTGTTTTATAATGAGGTAAAAGGGTATTACTGGTAAAGAAAAGTGGACTTCTCTGCTTGCTAGCGACTGTCAAATATTATACTCCTCTGAACGTACTGTCTTAGAGGGAGGAAAAGAGTCATATGGGGTTCCAAGTGTGTGCTGGCATGTTTGTTTTTATAATGCAAACAACCATGAATTTAAGGTGACTTTCTCCAAAATCAAAAAGAGAAAACACTCCTTATTGTCTCTAATGCTGGCTATTTCTTCCACTAACTTTTGAGGTTTGTAAGGAGCCATGAACAAAAATCACAAACATGGAATTATCTTTTTGGCATCTGTGCTGCCCCCTTAGGAAAGAGAGGCTAAGTTCTGCTGAAAGTTATGTCCTGTGTTTTAAAGGCTAAACCTCTAGACTGGAGGTTAAGTGTCCATCTGTGTCATTTACAAAGTACATATGTAAAATCTGGATTGCTTATTTTAAACAGTATTTTCTTGGCTCTAACTGGTGTTAATTTTCTGTTGCTTCCTTCTCTGTTTGGCATGTAAAATCAGCACAACTGTCATCTCACACCAGCAACTGCTTTAGATGACCTGGCTTTATTTCTGCATTATATTTAGACCAGTTGGTCACAAAGGCTTTTGTGGCATCTGTAGATGGCTTACAAATATTTTTAGGTGGTTCCTGAAGTAAAAGGACGAAGGCCAGTTTACAGAATCATTGTGCCACCCGACCTTCTTAGTGATACCTTCCATTATGGAAAGACTTTCCATCCTCTGGCCTTTGGAAATGCCTAACTTAAGTTAGACGCTGATTCATTTCCTGCAGCTCTTTAAACACAGCCAGCTGTGTGCTGCTGAGGGTCGGTATTATTTAAGCATTGTTTCAGAGACTTCCTGTCCCTGAATTCTGTAAAAGGGAAAAAGTCCTGGTTTGTTGTTTGGTTTGGGTTTGTTTTTTGTTTGGTTTTTTTTTTTTCTTCTTAGGGGTGTACATTTCTCCCTGAGTAAAAATAAGTCCTTGGGGAAAAAGCTTCTGTAAATGACTGATAAGGAGTAGAAAAGGAAGTACAGGCTCAAAGCACCTAGTCGTTCAGCTGGTTAAATCCCTCCAAGTCCAGGGCATCAAAGAATCTGAAGTCTAGGTATAAGAACAAGGGGAAATTAAATGTATCCTTTGCATATTTTCATAAGGAAAAAGGTGTTCTTATAAGGAACATTAGAGATTATCTGATTCTGTGAGCCTTAATTTATCAGCTGTTTCATTGCTACAGAATACGCAGAGACAATGACAGCAATAAAAGAAAAATCCAAGAGCTTTGAGACCTTGTTTCTCTATTTGCTTTCAATAATAATTCAGGCTTCATGTCAAAATAATGATAAGTATTCCACAAAGATGAACTATTAGCGATGGGCCTTTGTTTCTTAGTTTCTTATCACATCAAAAAGGATAAGAAGTCTTTAATTGTTTTATTAAATATTCATTTTGGTGGCTGTGAAAATATTAGAAACAAAAATATATTACATAAATTGGTTTATATCTTACTCTGTCTCAAGGCAAATCCAGCCATAAACCACATTCCCTCTTGATTAATATCTCAGTAGTGTTTACTACTCTTCGACTGCTAGTACAGTGTTTATTCTGTTCATTATACTGTTTCCTGTATCACTGTGGTGTTTATTGTTCTTCTGTGTATTTTTGACCTCCAGTGTTTTATCTGCAGCTCTGCTATTAAATTCACTCTTTTGTTAAATATGGATTCCATTCTGCTTGTATATTGCTGAATTTTTCAAAGCTTTAACATAAAACTATCCTAATGTTGATTGACAGCATGAAGTCAGAAGAGTTAAGTAGCCTTGGAAACAGCCTTTGCTCTCTAGCTACAGGGACTTACTTCGACAAACTGTTTCTGCTACCAACTTTTCCAAGCTATTCTGCTACCTCAGAACAGCAGTATGACTCAGCTGTTGGTGGCAAAATTGATGTTTCCTTGTTTCTTTTCTTGGAGTATATGTACATCTTTTTTCCCCCGGTAAAAAGGATGCTGTCTCTAGAAAGACCCAGTTATGGGCAGATTATGGATCTGTATAATCCACACAGCGACTTGGACAAGAATATGTTAAGGGGATATGCTATTTGGCAAATGTTCTCATTTCCTCTGATTAAGAAGTCCCATAAATGTGTTATGAAGATGAAGTTAGCTATTGGGCTGAAATACTTCCTGCAGATTCTTTTGAAGCTCTTCTGTGGCCTGAGGCAGAACAGTCTTCTATGTCTCAGCTGAGTGTCCCAGAAATGGTCCCCAAATAAGTAATGTATGAATGTATGGTACGCTGAATGTAAACAAGCCACACTAATGGGTTGGAAAATACTGAAGAGTCTCTCAAAGACCACCACAAAGAAGTCCATTGCTTAGACTCAGAGGGATTAAAGAGTGTGGGACACCTCAAAATGCAGATTGAAGCTTTTAGAGACCTATGTTAGTACTTGTCAGTTGAGCAGATCACTGACGGAGATAGATATGAAAAAAGAAACAGGAAGTATGACATATTTTCAAAGGTTGAGAGAAGAATATTTCATATGCAGAACTGGTATACATTATATTAGTGTTAGAGGGAGTAACTGTACTTTCTAACTTCAGATAGTACCTAAATAGGCAGCCCAACTCTTTACTCTTTACCCTTTGCTCTTTACTTTAACGTCTTAGAGAGTTCAGGGATGGAAATTGCACATCTATGACACTTAAGGTTAAATGGTAATTCTTCTCCATGAATGACAAAACTACAATAAAAATAGTATCAGAAAAGAAGTAAAGAAATTGAAGCAAACATTTTGTGTCCAAGTCAAGAATTACATCCATGTTGTAGGTATCTACATGAGTTACCTACTATTTCGTCTCCTTTCAAATAATTCAGAAAGGCAGGTTATTACCAGAAGTACCCAGAAAAAAACCCAAACAACAAAACATAAAAGCAGGACTTCAGATTGGTAGGATATTTCATGTTTGTTTTTCTTCTGAACCTGTCTAAAGCCAATTATTAAATTTCCTATAAACCTGTAAGTTACTGGTATTTTACAGTCACACCAAGTAAACTATATTTTGTCCTGAGACTCAGTGTTTCTAAATCGAAGTCTATATTAGCTACATGGATCAGAATAACAGTGAGTTTTTAAGTTTAACTTCTGCTTATGTAAACCCCTTATCATGTCCATTCACCACATGCTACTTTGCTTCACAGGGTGATTTTGCTGGTTTTTAGGATTCCTTCTGGGGATACTAAACCAGCAGCATCCGAGGCAGGCTCCACGCCAGGGGCGTGGGCAGCACCACCACAGGCCCTCCATGGTGCACACAGTGCCTTTTCCTGTCAGAGAGCCTCAAACCACTTGTGTACCAAAGACCTTTGGTCCAGTAACCAGACAAAATGTCATCTGATGTTCCTTGAACCACATGTAATGGAGATGTGAAGGGTCTCAGCAAGAACAGCATTAATCTACTGATTAATTGCTATTGTGCCAAATCACTTGCTAATGTAGAAACAGCCTGCTCCAGGTCTGAGAGAAATTCCAGGAATCCATGCAAACCCCACTGAAGCCCTTGGGTTAAGTGGTACTGTGTTGAACCCGATACTTCATATGAAGCAAACCAGCCTTTGCTGATCAGCTCTATTCCCAAGTGAGTCAAAACAATACAACCGTATTTTGGATTACATCCCTATCCCTTTAAAGTTCAGCACAGACTGTTTTTTATGTCTTATGATTTTAAATACCACTTTTTAAATACATTTTAGGTAGTACTATTTTGTACTGTTTTCACCTACTTATCTATCTGCTGTAAATACACGTTTAGGTGATAACTGGTAAAGATTCAAACATACGTTTATCCAGATTGGATTTCAACTTCTCTCTCAGTTGCTAACACCTTTTTACTAGTGACCTCTTCCAGCAGATGTCATTGTGTTGTAAGAAGCAAACAGAAAGCAGGCAAAGCCTGCATTGCAAAACAGGAGCACCAGAAAATGTTTAGTGCTCTTACTAATTGAATGTGTGTACGGAGTTGCATAGTAAACAAAAACATTGTGTAATCTCTTATTTTTCACACCCTTTCTCAAAATATATTCAAATCACATTTTCAAACCTTGCAAGAACAAAATGAAGAATCTTAAAATGCAAAACTACCTCTACATTAAAAGTATGCGTTTGAGCTCCCATTAGGTATTTCATTATTTTCTTGTTATCCATATGGGATTGTCTTCAATATTACTAAAATTTGACACTGCTGAGATGGAGCGCAGCTTATGCTTTCTAACAAACAAAAACCTATTAAACTTTTTCAAACAGAAGGACAATATATTCCAAATTTCAGGACTATGGGAATTACCTAGATTCAGATAGAACAGCAAGCTTGACAAATTCTCTCATTTCTGAAGTATGCTAGGATGCTCATCAAGTGCAAGTAGTGTGGGCCATATCATCAGGTGCTGTAGCACCTGAAAACCTGAGTTCTCATTTATTCTTTGTGTGAGGCAGTGTGCTGGGTTGACTGGGGCTGGATGCCAGGTGCCCACCAAAGCTGCTCTATCACTGCCCTCCTCAGCTGGACAGGGGAGAGAAAATATAACGAAAGGCTCGTGGGTCGAGATAAGGACAGGGAGATCACTCACCCATTACCATCATGGGCAAAACAGACTCAACTTGGGAAAATTACTTTAATTTATTACCAATCAAATCAGAGTAGGGTAATGAGAAATAAAAACTAAATCCTAAAAGACCTTCTCCCCACCCCTCCCTTCTTCCCAGGCTCAACTTTGCTCCCAATTTTCTCCACCTTTTCCCCCTGAGCAACAGAGGGGGACAAGGAATGTGGGACAGTCAGCTCATCACATGTTGTCTCTGCCGCTCCTTCCTCCTCAGGGGGAGGACTCCTCACATTCTTCCCCTGCTCTAGCGTGGGGTCCCTCCATGACTTCTCCATGAGTCCTCCATGAACTTCTCCAATGTGAGTCCTTCCCACAGGCTGCAGTTCTTCATGAACTGTTCCAGCCTGGGTCCCTTCCATGGGGTGAAGTTCTTCAGGAACAGACTGCTCCAGTGTGGGTCCCCCACGGGGTCACAAGTCCTGCCAGCAAACCTGCTCCAACATGGGCTCCTCTCTCCACAGATCCAAGAGGTCCTGCCAGGATCTTGCTCCAGTGCAGACTTCCCATGGGGTCACAGCCTCCTTCAGGTGCATCCACCTGCTCACATGTGGTGTCCTCCATGGGCTGCAGGTGGATATCTGCTCCACCATGGAGCTCCATGGGCCACAGGGAGACAGCCTGCCTCACCATGGTCTTCACCGTGGGCCGCAGGGGAATCTCTGCTCAGGTGCCTGGAGCACCTCTTCCCCCTTCTTCTTCACTGTCCTTGGTGTCTGCAGGGTTGTTTCTCTCACATATTCTCCCTCCTCTCTTCTTTGGCTGCAATTGCCGTTACACAGCAACTTTTTCCCCTTCTTAACTCTGTCATCCCAGAGGCGCTGCCACCGTCACGGATGGGGTCAGCCTTGGCCAGTAGTGGGTCCATCTTGGAGCCAGCTGGCATTGGCTCTATCAGACATAGGGGAAGCTTCTAGCAGCTTCTCACAGAAGCGACTCCTGTAGCCCCCCTGCTACCAAAACCTCGTCACGCAAACCACAGGCAGTTCTAATTCACAGACATGTCTTGATTCATCCTGGGATATGTGTAAATTTTCCTGACCCTCTGTTAGTAGAACTCAAAGATGACTATATGATTTCACCTCAGAGATGACTATATGCTTTCTGTAATACTAAACCACCCACTGAACATCCACAATTGCCAAACAAATCCCAGAATACTAAAGTATCCCAAATGAGGACTAACGCACATAAGTATTTGAACTACAGTGGTACAACTGTGGTGTGAGTAGATTGAGCTGTCTTTCACAGTGGAGGCAGGAACATCTAGGAGAGGAGCAACATTCATGTGAGGGAATGGGAAACAACAGAGTCATCTTAAATTAAGCCACTGCTGCTTGTGAATACACAGCCAGACACTGCCTAACCATTCCTAATGTTGTTATATTGTAGTAACACTCTTGGATGCCCGTCAGAGATTAGGATCCCCAGGTCAAAGTGTACAAAAAGAGAACCTGGGGAAAGCTGCAGTCCAAGTGAGTAGCTACTGTGCCCCATACTGATTTTGAAGAATGCCACAGGCTTCTCCCATGACAGTTCTCAGCTCTCCAAACCCCAGAACAAAGAGGGGTATTACAGTCACTTAAACAATTACAAAGCATTTCTCCATGCCACAGGCACATACAGCACTCTACGTATCATAGCACAACCTATGGAAGTACCAACACCATTTTCTGCAGTACTCTTGAACACGTCATTGTAAAGATCAGAAAATTCATTTCATCCTCAAAAGGTAGGTTCTGTTAAGAATATACAGTATTCTTTGATCCACTTCTCAGGTGAAAAATGGAATACACCATTAATTATGCACCTTTGTCTAATGATGGTCTTTTTGTTTCCTTATGCTCTATTTTGGAGACTTGTTGGCTTTTAATGCCAGCAGGATATATATATATATGTTGGCATCTTCTTTATATTCTTACTGTAAAATATCAAAAAGCCGTAAAAGAACTGTATCTACGCACTTAATTGCAGTGATGTTCAATCTGTCCTAGGAGTGCCCCTGGGAATCACCTGAACATCAAACACTAATGCATAGTAGGGGCTGAGCTGAGCGAGAGATAAGTAACACAACAGAAGGAAGAATGTGAACTCTGCTCTTGACTTTCACCATCTGTGATGCGATACCTGAATCTCAGCACTTCTTGTCCTTTCCCATGTGAAGACAAACATTTTAGCTTAAACCACACTTTGTGATTCCGCAATGGTTTAAAGTAACCTGTTTGGCTTATGCTGAAACAGCCTAGCAGTGCTCATGAAAGCCGACAGCATGGCTCAGATTGACTGTGATACCTAACAGCTGAGAAAGAGTGAATTCCTGAAAATTCCTCCCAGTTACAAACGAACTAGATCTAGATAGAGAGATTAAACATGGAAATACAATCTGTACGTAAATGAGGAGGTGCAGGGACAGAATCAGCACGTGCTAACATACCTGATGAGAACACAGTAACGACATGTGGGTTGGCACACTGTTCAGACTGAAGAACAGATCTCCGCTGACAAAGACATGACCACACAATCTCCGATCGCTATTTACAACCTTTTTTTTTTTTAGTTTTTGTAAGATTCAGAAGGATGATGCATCATATCATCATTCCACACCCCTTTTACTAAAAACCTGTTATCAGATTTACTATGTAAGTAGAGAATAAAAAAGCTTTTCATAACCAGATGACTCTTCTGTTGTCAAGGTGAAAATGTAGGAGTGTTAGATCTCTTTCTCTATGAGAGGGGAAGGTTGGAAAAAATTACAAATATAAGGACTCAACTGAAAACAAGTTATATCCAAACACCTAGCAGTTTTTAGAGCAGAAAATATAATCAGATAAAGATTACTATAATTCACCAGACATTTAGAAACCTTTGCTTATGAAAAGGAAATTGTTTATATGCAATTAAGATCTTCAGACACATAAGCAGAGCTGTAAAATTTTGTTCCAGAAGGTCAGCAACACAATGAATTCAATTAATCCTCTCAAACTATTCCGACATTGTTAGAAAGCTATTCTTGACAATGAGGAAAGTGTGATACTTTCAGAGCCAGTGATAAAAAATATTAGCTTCTGGTGAGTTTTCTTCACTGTTTCTATATAATATAAAAAACTTTTTTATACAGTTTTTTTCTGCAGCCTTGAAATTATTGCTCTCAAGTCCTTTCTTCCACTTCCAGTTTAAGCTAAGGTATAAATTTTAAAGTACTTACACTTACCAATATTAAATTTCACTAAAATGCATCTGTCCAGTCTTTTTCCTTTTCTTGCAGTTTGCTTTCAAGGTGTGGCTTTAGACTTGCTTTATCATTAACAGGAAAATGTCTTACAGAATATATATTAACTCACTTAACCTTAGGTGACTGAATTTATTGTACTTGTACAGAACTTGTCCTGGAGTGTTTTCAGCTTTGAGCTCATTGGGATGCTTGCTGCTGGTGTACATATTTCACCAACACACCTTGAACATTCTTCCCCCACTAGGAGAAATGACACACCACACTTCATAGCCAGCAAATAAGGGAGTACTCAAAATAATGTAATTGTAATTTCACAGCACAGATTTTAAGTCTCATTTGAAATGGAGGCAGTGCACACTTAATACTCCCAGAGAGTTATAACACAATGTCTCTCAAAAAAACCTCCACTATTTTAATTTTTAGCTGGCATGCATTAGTAAGTCAGTCAGAATGCTTGTGCCTTTTCTTCACTGAGATGCATACAAAATGCATACTCTGCCTGCCAATATTGTAAAGTGATTTTCATTGTGTGTTTTATGGAACTGTTAGATATGTTGGATGAAATCATGGTCTCCTTTGAAGTTAAGGAGAGCATTACTGTTGACTTAATGAGACTGAGATTTCTTTTATGTTCAAAGTTAGGCAATGTTTTTCACTTTCTTTTTTTATTAAAACATACCTCAGAAAGTTAAAAAGTAAATCACTATTTCAATGTTGTATCCACAACATCTAAAAGCCTAAAAATGTCAGTAATTCAAAAATCTCCATAAATGGCTTTGAATGCCAGGCACAAAAGTTAGATAGAATTTGTATGAAGTCAGAAACATATTAAACAAAGTGCTTCTCATTGGCACCAAGTCTGAGTTGGATTAACAAACCCTTATAAAAAAGTTCTACAGAATTTATTTAAAATTACAATCTATCTTTTTATAACCTGCTTACCCCCATGAAATAAAAAATGAAACAGGATTTGCAATAAAATATTATGCCAAAGGATTAAAAAAGAAATAGACAAAAAGGTCCAGTTCTTTACTAAATACTATCAGCTTTTAGATTAATTTCTAAGGAAGTCAATTCAATGTCTGTAGACTCCTACTGGCTGCATCTTTGTTATTTATTCTGTATGGCATTTCCATAGGGTATATGAGATCATATATATGAGCTATAAGAAATATCCCGTACTGAGTTATAGCTGTTGAGAACTAGAATTTATAAATACCTCACATATAAGGGTAGCATTTTTTAAGAAATTACTTCACATTTCAGGTTATTTTAGTGGGTCTTTGTGCTATGAACATGTTTAGACACATTCAGAGGTCATTCTTCAACAGCTGTTTTCTTGAATGGAAGTTGAAAAGCATTTCTTTAAGTAGAAGTTTATCTATCTTTGAGAGATGGGAGTATGTGGACACCATCAGTTTAGACCCAGATCCTAAAGAAACATTGATTAAGCATTTTTTGATGGAAAACCAGGATTAAGTAGGTTAATGCCCTTTACATTTCTTATTGTGTTTTAGCATCTGGAAGACCAGGTCATGGCTGATGTTAAAATAACTACAGAAGGCTGGAAGATGGTGGAACAAATATTTGACACTTCAATATAATGCTTTTCCTCATTATTAAATGCGTATTATAAAAGCATGTAGAAATCTAGCAATCTGATGCTTAGTAAAAAAAAAAATCTACAATAGCTAATCTGAGAGCCCCGAATGCTTAAAATGTCTACCTACATCTAGCAAACACATGACCATACTAAAATAGACAACTTTCAGGATGCCTTGGCCAATTGTTTCACTAGAAGCAGACTTTCCGAGGGGATGGCTGGCTGGATAACCAGCTGATAACCAGCCATTACTAGGATGGAGAATTTGTGCCTGACTGCTTTTGGAGCTCTTTCTGTCAGATATTCCATGTTCAAAGGATCAACCTGTTCATATTAATTTTAGATAAGACATAATAAACAAGGAATGTCTCCAAGAAAGGGAAGAATGTGAGTCTAAATCCCTCAAGTCTCCATCTTGTGTTGCCTGAGAGCACTAAAGACAGAGAACTATTTAAGTTCTTGTTTTACACAAAAATCAAAACGCTAAAAAGATTGAGAGATTACTCTATATTATAAATACACAAAAGACGAATTAAAAATGTTAATTAAACATGCACCAAACACAGATACTCAGCCTTTTACTTTTACTGTATGTCACATAATTTTCCCTCATTTTTAATGTGTGTTGTCTATTTACACTCTGAATGATACAGAACAGAAATGGTCGCCTATATATATAATGTATAATGAAGACACATCTTTCTTATGGAAAGATAATTAAATGGAATCCTACACTCAGCTCAGAGTTACAGCTTATGACTTTAGACTTGCAGCTATGGATAAGCAAAAAAAGGGCAACAGACTTCTTTACCTTTCCTCCCACACAAGTTTTGGCACCCAGGACTAATGGTCTACCCACAATGACCTATACTACAGGTCCATATAGGGTTTCCAATATATGGCCACGCCACTGAGTTAAAGAATTCTACTTCGTTTCTTTTTCGACCTTGCAAACGAAAACATATGTTTTCTTCCTTTCTTCTTTTCCTTCTCCTTCCCTGAAAGCAAGCCTTTCCAGTTTAATTTTTTTGAGTCATCTCACAAATTTTGTTTCTGTATTTAAAATAAGAATTGAACATTTTTGACAGTTTGTTTTCTTAAACAAGTATCTGTGGGAACCCTGGAGCCATGTACTGTATTATAGGTAACCAGAATAATAACATAACGACTTCCAAACAGCATTCAAGTTGCTTTACTTATTCTAATAAGAAAGAACAAAAGATTTTTAAAAGTAGGATATGTCTGACATTATCAAGGTCCCTTACATGAAGTTACAGAGAATGGGAATAGGTACAATCAATTTATCATGAAAGAATCTCGCTCTGCAGTATACAGAGTATGGAGAATTTGTTCAGTATGCAGCAGTATAATGAAGCAGTGAGAGACAGAGATTATGCTTTCAGTTTTATTCATATTATGCATAAGAATTCAGAATTCATTCTTTGGAGGATAAGCATCCTAAATCACCTGTAAAACATTTGCCTTATCTTTCAACATTAAAGCAGTGGTAGAAGTACTGCTAAGTTCTAAGAAAAAATTAACAAGCTCAGGAAATCAGTTTAACGTGCTGCAAGTCTTCCAGTGAAATGTTAACTTTTTATACACAGAAGTGCTTTTGAGCACTTAGGCCTAGAAAAGCAAACCCATCTCCCCCTCCTTACACCAAATTTTTTTTTTTTTGAACTGAGTAGAAAATATGTAGAAGAAAATGCAACTATATATACTTCTGACAGCTCAAATGATACATAAATATAAGGGCTGACAAGGGTTGGTTTGTCATTGTAGTTCACTTCGATCAACTCTACATGGTTCTGTAGGACAATGAAATTCAATGCACTTATAATTTCCAAAAAAGTGAGCTCAGATTCTTTTAAAAGCATTTCTATGTGAAAACGGATCATTTACATGCCAAAAGCACTTTTAATGTGACATATTTAGCACATGTATTATTGAGAACGAAAGCTGCTTGAACTTAGTGAATTTTAAAGTCTATAAAATGGCACCCTGCTGAGCAGAAAGGTAGCTGTTCAGTGAATTTCCCAGTTATGTGATTATTTTGAATAATAGACTTGTACATAACTTTTTACGAAATTAAAGGTATGACATTTGCTTTAGTTCAGTCCTGTAAATTGCACTTTAGAACATAAAGAATGGGCTGATGTATGAATTTGTTGTTCCTGCAAGCAATTTTGCTGATTTTTTAAAGAACAGTTTTATGTTTCATCTATTGAGTAAAACATCAAACACTTATCTTAGTAGATTTAATGAGCATTCATGTAACTTAACACATATGAGGAACAGTCAGGAACCTCAAAACCAAAAGTATTGTGTATTACCTTGGTTGTCTGGGACTGACCCAGACCCTGATGCAAGATGATGACTAGTTTGATGAGAAGTCCTAGCACATATGAAGCTTAATTAAGAGAAGCATCTGGAAGTATAGAGACATAACAAATTCATTTAATTTGGCTCAGGTTCTCTTTGACTTGATTAAATATAGCATACACTTCACTGTCATGGAATTATGCAGTGATACCTGCTCCCAGACAAAGAGGAACCAGCAGGAGAATAAGCCATATCCTGGATTTTTTTTGTAATGTTGATATCAGGAACAATGTAAAGCACTTGAAAATATAAAATACACAACAGAAAGGCCTCATGCGTGACACATATATAAATGAGCATTATTTTTTTCTGATTAGGCTTTGGACAAAGAGAGAAGGTTGTAATTTTTGCACATGAGCTACCTTCAGTTGAAAAACACCCTCCGTAACAATGGTGCATATTTGTTCGCATACCTGTCATGTTGGCCACTGGTAAGAATTCACCGGGCACCAACCAGCTACATTACTTTTATCACCAGAGTGCAAAAAAGTTCATCATGACTACGTATAGCATGGCACAGCACATGGTCCCAGTTAAAGTTGAAGAGTGAACAGACCATTTGCAGTTAAGCGTAGGCTTAAGTGCTTTGTGGAATTCAGGTCTATGAAACAGAATTCAGAGGATGAAATGAGCATTTAGGAAAGATATTCAGGACACTTCCTGAATGTAACTTGTTTGTTCACACTATGTATATAGAAACCCATAAATAAGGTGCTTGCAAAGAGCACAAGATAATCCTTTCTTTGAGGGATCACTGTTCTTTTAACCTAAACACCAATACCAAACAAACACACACCATAAATTGACTCTACTTGGAGAGATTAAGGCAGAGAGCAAGTCTCCTGTGATTTGTAAAAACCTCTGCCCTCAATGTCAAAAAACCTCCTCTACCAACACAAACACAGCATGCAAATATTTCTAGCGCTTTTAAACAACTCGTAAGCTAGGAAAAAGAGCAGTAAGACTATCCTGCAAAAGAGCATTCAAACGGTCATGTCATGTCCCCTCCTTTTTTTATTAAACAGGATGCTTTCAGAAAAGATATTCAGAGGTATAAGATCAAAATAACATTTGATATTACGCATGATCTTTAACTTGATCACTTTCCGCTCTTCTACATTTCATTCCCATATCAATGGGACTGAGGAATTTTTTTTTTTTTTACTTCAAATCTGATGTAAAACAAGAATGCTATGATAAACACAACAGAAAACTAGAAATTAAGATTCAGGGGCCAAATTAACCCAACGGTTTATCACAAAGGGAATGAAACTGTCTGCTAGGTATGGAAACTGCCTGAAAATTTCAGGGAATTCAGGGCTCCTGTTGATACACTGCAGTCTGTTGGTTAATGTGCCCCTGGAAAGGGTAAAGGGCTTAAACAGCGGATGGGTTAGGTCACTTCCTGAATATGTATCCACAGGAGTGTAGGTCCTTTAACAAATGTATGTGTATTTTCCCTTAGTTCATAGTCTGGAATGATGCATTACAAATTAAATAAAACAAATACATTAATTGCAAAAAATATTGCTTCCTTGTCTTATTTTCAAATGTGTAATTTAAAAAAAAATTAGTAGATTTTCAATTTGTAGTAAATGTGGCAGTCAAAAAAAAGTAAGAGCTTAAAACTGTTCCCTGTTGACTCCTGAAACATAATGTTTTGAAGGCTTGCTCAGTTCACTCCGTATTCTTCATATCCTGTAGTAATCCAACAGTTACTAATCTAGACAAATGTATGTTAGTGGGGGGAAAGAAAAGGTTGCTTTTAGCAGACATACGGCAAGGTTTTAATTTGTAGCTGATAATTTGCTACTGGAAGCTTACCCTGATTAGTCTTCTTATGGAACTAACAGTTTTGAGGTAGTGTGAATTACCTACTGTGTATGTTTTTACCACCCATTCAGGGATGAAAATGAGTTACAACCTAGGCCTCAATTAAAGCTTGAAATAAGAAAACCTAAAACTTCTTTTATGTCCTCACTTCTAAAGAATAGAATTAGTTGCTTCTGATATTATTGGAATTGTAATTCACACTCCTGGAAATCCAGCAATGGATCTTTCAACCCTTTTCAATGAAGCGCATTTCAGCTGTTACCCAATTATGCTGCCTTTGCTCCAAGTCAAATCATCATCCAACAGCTGAGAATTGAAACAGACTCCATTTGTGAAAATGAATGGTGTATTTATCTGGTAATGCAGAATGTTTTTAAGTGTTACTCTAGCTGTCGTGTAGAAATTAGGATGTTATTGCTTGTTCTATTAATTCTCATTTCTGGGAAACTGATTTGTAGGTTGGTTTCATCAGAGCGATACGGTAGGCTTTTCTATCAGCATTATATGCAAACCACGCCATAAGCATTACAATGAGCAATGTATTGCCGATAATCTAAGCATCTGGCTTAAAATAAAGAACTCATCATGGGAATCATTATTTCTCAAAGGGGAATCCATATTACCCTTTTTGTACACTGGTGCTTAATAGTCCACTAATCTTAACTGATCACCTTCCCACAGAATGATGGAAATTATATGGAACTAATAAATATGAATAACAGAAAATAATACTCCCCTTACCTAGGTTTCCACGTTTTCTCTTAACAATGTGCAAGTATTGTTGAACTATTGTCTGGGGCATATTGTAATAAATAGCCAGATACAAAGCATCTTCACTACTACCCAGCAACCTAATATGGCAATTTTCTCAGTTTGCCACAATAGTGTGGAATCTTATTTTAGGTTTCATTAACAATATTTTTAAGGAAGGGAAAAGTGAGAGAAATTTTAATGGTAAATATCATTATAATTATTTTATTCTGTCTTTATTCACAGGTTCCCATAGATGATGCGAGACAGTGTAACATAACACAGCTAGTAGATGTTGAGGATAGCAGCTAGGAGACAGGACATTCTTCATTAAAAAGAAAAAAAAAGTGACAATGAAGGGATGCAGGAGTCATGGGGAACATTCTGGCACACCAAAAATACAATATATTTATTTAGGTGGCTACTGTGTGAAACAAAGTGCAGTCACTGCTTCTTAGCTAACATCAGCCACTCTAGTGAGACTAAAACTAGCTGAAGAAGCCTATCTGTACCGAAATAAGTCCTCCTACCACTTCTGTGAATACACTGTTAAGACTGGGGGAAGAGAAGCAACATGCAAGAAAAGCAAAGCCACCACACTGACGAATGGCAATTATCAATTTACGTGCTTTGTGCTAAGGTGTTTTTTCTCACCTACAATAATTTTAAAGAACCCTACACAGATTATACAGAAACCTATTAGGTTTAATCTCTGTTAAATTAAATAAATCTTTCCCAAGCTGAAAAACTGTCCAATACAGATTTTTCTCCTCTATATGCATTTTAATTTCTGCTTAGTATTCTCTGGTTTTGTGGAAAATTGACTTATTTAGATTTCCTTTGTCTTTTACCTCTCGTTACCCTTTCATAGCAGGTTTTGTCATGCAGTCACTCTCAAGTTCTTTTTTTATTGTAAAAGTGACATTTAGAATAACGAACTTAATCTAATTCCATTTTTATCATACAAAGGGCCAGATTCTCAGCTGCTATAAACTTGTGTATCCCCTCTGAAATCAGTACATCTGATTTGTGCAACTTGACCTTGACTTTAAGAAAGCCTACCATATGCAAACAGTTGTTCCAAAATGTCTAAATTCTATGGGGATTTTGTCCTAGATTCATCAGACCTTACTTTAGACATCTAATTTACGTGCACGCATGTCCTGTGTTTCCACTAGCAGCTAGCCATCACTCTGTGGAGATTCTCTCTGTCTCTCTCTCTCAACTGAAAGCAATGATGCTTCCAGCATGGAAGGCATCTCCATGAATTGCCCAACACAAGGAATAAATTTACACCTTTTCTGTTTCTTTTTCAAAGTTGAGGTCATTGGTGGCATTGCAGTCAAGAGAGTATGGTGTTAAAGAATCACAACTAGCTAGTTAAGAATGATGCCTTTGCTCATTGCTACAGAAATACTACGGTAAAGCATCGTCGCCACTCATTGTGTGACATAGCTACCTTAGGAAATTGTCTGGATCAGAAAGCATTAAAGGCGCGTAAAAATGAGACTTGGGTTGAACTATTCACTGTGTATAATCAGTGTAACACAGACCTTTATAAGTAGCCCTAAAGCAGCAACTGGTTTCTCCTACCCACTTTCTCATCTGTAGCTATTTTTTAATTTAAATTAATATCTGGTTACAGATTATTTGCAACATATTAATATTGACTCTTTGCAGTGTATTCTTCAGTGTGACTGGTCATCCAAGTCACCTTTTTTTTTCCTGCAGCTCCTTTTGATTACTCAAATGTTTTGGACATAAGACTTGTAAGTTATGAACAGTGAACACCCAACAACAGGTATGCTTGTTCATACCTTCATTTTCCCCATACAAATGGAGTTATTCATGACATTTTCTACCATTCTGTGTTTCCTGTTACAGTGTATTCACCACAGTGTATTAAGTGGTCTCTTCTACTGTGCATTAAGACACATGACTAACATTTGTTCCATGTTTGTTTTGCACTGCTTAAAAACAAGGAAAATGAAGTATTTTTTTAAGCACCAAAGTGTTTTGCAATTTTTTCTGTTTCCCAGAAATTGCAAATAAGTGGCCCTAGTACAAGTGAATTTAACAATTTCTTGTTTTAGACTTTAATTACACCTTTAGATGTGTTCAATATTCAGCCAGTTGTAATAAAAATATAAAAATAATGATTATGTATAGTAGACTTTTTCTATTAGGGTATAGGTAGATTTGTTTCTATACACTTGGAAAGAGAAAGTGTTGGAGAATATACTGTATCTGAAAGGAAAGAACCTGTTTCTTGTATCGAAGATATTCCCTGATTTGATCACAAAGTATAGACCTGCTTGAAAAGAAACCACTACTAGATTAAAGAAAATTATAGAATATTTCTTTTAGAAAGTCCTATTAATAGAAAACCAGAATGTCTCAGCTCATGATACCCATTCACAAGACCATACAGAATGCACCTGCACCACATACCTTACACTGTACACTCAAGAGATTAAATGTCAGGCTAAGTTCATAATTTTTTCCTAAGTACTGCACATTGGGTCCTGCCACACGTAAATTTAGTAAGTACAATAATAAGGAACTATTTTGTACAATGCAAAATCCAGTTTTTATAGTGCTTTGAACCATCAAGACATTCAAGGTAATTTACCAGAGATATACAATAACTGAATAATAGAGTCTGCAGCTCTGTTCTCGTTTTGGCTGGGATAGAATTAACTTTCTTGATAGTAGCTGGTATAGTGCTGTGTTTTGGAATTAGGATGAGAATAATGTTGATAGCACACTGATTAGTTGTTGCTGAGCAATGCTTACACTCAGTCAAGGACTTTCCAGCTTCTCATACTGCCCTGCCAACAAGGAGGCTGGGGGTGCACAAGAAGCTGGGAGGGGACACAGCCAGGACAGCTGACCCCAACTGACCAAAGGGATATTCCATACCATATGACATCACACTGAACAATAAAACTGGGTGGAGTTGGTCAGGCGTGGCGGCCCCTGCTCAGGGACTGACTGGGCATCGGTCAGCAGGTGGTGAGCAATTGCATTGTGCATCACTTGTTTTGTATATTCTTTTATCATTATTTTCCCTTCCTTTTCTGTCCTATTAAACTGTTTTTATCTCAACCCACAAGTTTTACCTTTTTTCCGATTCTCTCCCCCATCCCACTGCGGGAGGAGCGAGCAAACGGCTGTGTGGTGTTTAGCTGCCTGCCAGGTTAAACCACAAGCTCAAAGCTAATGATGGTAAGCAAAGGGAAAACAAGTGAGTCTTCTCTACTATCAAGGTAGGGAATCTTTCTGTTCCTTAATCTTTTCCTCTCCTGGGGCTGTCAATTGTGCAAAATGGCTTGAAATTATGGATTTTTTTTTCATGGACTACAATTTGCTCAGGGACTATTCAAGTAAACAAAGTCATTCAATTTATGGTCTGGTTGCCTCCTTCCCTACTATATTTACAATGCATTTTCTGTAATTGTTACAATATTGATCAAGGAGTGTTTTGTAAATATTCTATATAGAGTGGTGGTGTGGTCTATGTGTGGAAAAAGTCAGATGATGTCAGTCCACATTTATTTTACACACAAAAAAGATTTTTTACACACAAAAAACATGTTTACTTCGATCAAATCATGCTTTTGATCTATTTTGCATATTCTGCAAAAAAACCCCAACGAAGCCTACAACCTGACAAACATCACAAGCTAAACAAAACTGGCTCTATTGAAGCCAATGGGGCATTCACTATTTACTTCAGTGCTGCAAGCATTGTACTTTGAAAGTTATAATGTAAATAGTTCCCGAACAGTATAAAAGAAATTTCTGTTGAAATACAAGCGCTAAACCAAAGTAGACTCCTTTAAGGGCCATGTTCTGTTCTGCCACATTAAAACAGAAAAAAGAGCAAAAAGGAGTGAAAATCAGTACCCAGCAAACATTTTGTTTGCTTTTTGCATTTAGTACTCTGAAGGTTATCTGTGATGGATATAACTTCCTCTGTGCATTTTCCTTAATATTCCCCACAAAAACTCTCTACTGAAGCTATTTCAGCTAAAAACACTGTTAACTTCATGTCTCTTCTTGTCCCTTACCAAGCAGCCCTGAAGAGAAGAACATTTAAATTACAGCATGACTTCCTTGATAGACATGTTAGCATTTGGAAGAGGTCCCCAAAGCAGCATGGTAGGGTGAGCACTCTGTCATCTACTGTTATAGTTCCAGGTCTGCCTGCAGGTTTGGGCGCTTCACATGTGTTTCATTACTGCCCTAGGTGACATGACAAGCAAGCAGAGCTGCATTAACCAGAGCTTTATCAGGCATGCTCAGGAGCCTGTACTGTGTGCTGTGGCTCTGCAGCCTGTTCCTCAGCAGCTCACCCACAACTTTGCACTCCCCGTTCAGTCCCATCTCCTCTTGAAACCTGAGGATTTCTCTCGCTCCGGTGTGGTCAGTTACTCCATGGTGGTGTTTCGGAAGTTGTGTAACCATGGTTTTCCACAGCGTAGAAGTTTGGTTTAGTTTAGCCTAGAAGGCTTTTTAACTTTTCAACATGCCAAGGCATGAGACTCCACGTCACATGAGCAGGGGTATATATGAACCGCAGCCACATGGGGAGGGACACAGGGGATGTATCCCATCCATTCATGCAGTTGTAGAAGGGCTACTACATATGAGTGTATGTGGGACACTGGCTCCCAATACTGCTTCAGCCCAGGGCATGACTAAGAAACATGGCCCCTGGGTACACCACCAGCCTTTTGCTCC
This sequence comes from Phaethon aethereus, assembly GCF_964289735.1. Classification (NCBI taxonomy): domain Eukaryota; kingdom Metazoa; phylum Chordata; class Aves; order Phaethontiformes; family Phaethontidae; genus Phaethon; species Phaethon aethereus. The sequence continues at coordinate 35,732,360 of NC_138579.1, read as the reverse complement.
CTCCTGCCCAGCACCATATTCTGCACCAGGTACAGGAAGCAGGCAAAGTCTGGAGTACCATTTACAGTCTGTCAATATAAGATTAAGAAGAAAGAGTGAAGGAGAGAGATTAATATCTGGCATATTGAGTGGTAACCATCTAGTAGAGCATATGACATACTCGTGTGCCAATGTTTGGCAGGTTATTGCACTTCACACATTCCTACATATAGAATAATAGGGTGCACACTGAGTAGTGAAGGACAAAGATTTTGTCTCCAATTGGCTCCATTAACTACAAAGTACCTACAGTACAACCATTGTGCAACGCTCACCATTCTCCTGCTTTACAACAGCAATGCACAGAATGAGAATTCATGGTTACACATAATAACCAGAAAAAAAAAATTGTATTTCTTAACACATGCAATGTCTATGCATTGGCAGGGTCTGTCAACATGGAAGGTTGCACATCCAGCCTCAAAGCCGAGAGGGGGGAAACGGACAAGCTCAGAGCAACAGCACTAACTCCAGCCCTGCCCTGTCACTGACCTCAACTTCAACCAGGGCACACCACACTTTAAACAAGGAGCAATGTGGGTGAAGCAAAAGCAGTGCAGCTCCTCTGCTGCTACAGGTCAAGTCTGAGCAAAACTCTTTTGAGGAAAGACTGCCAATTTAGGTGAATTATGTGTGGTGGCTTTGTGATGTAGATTACTGTCCATGAGGGACTGGGTTGAAAACACTGAATTCATTGTGTATGCACATATAGATTATGTGATAAAGTTAAGTATAAATTAACAGATCTATACTATCATAAAAACTGTCTCAATAAGGCCATTAAAACAGTACAGTGGCTGCATTTTAGATTACTGGACTCTGGGTCTGAGTTTGTAGTTATTTCTTATACTGAAACACTGAATTCCATTTCTGACTCTTACAGTGTTTTGTAGATACAGTCAGAAGCCAAGAAACAGCACTCTAAAATGAAGTAGTTTTGTTTCCCTTTTAGCCAGCTGGGTCTCTTTAGCCAAGATTATTCATCAATTTTTAATAGATTTTTTTTCCTCAAATGTCAGAAAAACACCCAAAATATGGGAGAAGAAATCTGGCTGGGTGGTTATTTCTGATGAGCTGAAGTGAATTTGAACACCATGAAATATTTCTAGGTTCTCTTCTGTGCGAAAATATTTTTTTTAATAGTTTCTCTTTGGTGTAACAAGATTTAATACCTCAATTTCTGGTACTTTATTCCATTTTGGGGACAAACTTTTTAGACGGGCCTGTTGTGATAGGACAAAGGGTAATGGTTTTAAACTAAAAGAGGGTAGATTTAGACTAGATATAAGGAAAAAAATTTTCACAATTGAGGGTGGTGAAACACTGGAACAGGTTGCCCGGAGATGTGGCAGATGCCCCAACCCTGGAAACAGTCAAGGTCAGGTTGGACAGGGCTCTGAACAATCCCTGTTCATTGCAGGGGTGTTGGACTAGATGACCTTTAAAGGTCCCTTCCAACCCAAACTGTTCTATGATTCTGTGATTCAGATATTATGTGGTGGTTTATTATCATAAAGGATAGACAATGCTGAAAAATGCAGAACCAATGTTGAAAATAATATCTTCAAAATTTATGGACATATGCCCCCCCCAAAAAAAGGACAAAAAAAGACACACTCTAGAAAGGTCACAATGAAACGAGACTCCAGTACTGTGTCCCATGGCCCTGACTGGTCTTGTGCTCAACCAACCTTTGGCAATTTCAGGAAAATTTTTAAAAGTTGTTTTAAAATACTCTGCAGTATGCAGCTTATGTCCAGTCCAAATAGGAAGACCAAAGAATAAGAGCTAAAATGAGCAATTTTATAGACAACATAGATATTCACACAGGCTAGTGCAGGTATTTCAAAAGTTACGTTCCTCTTTCTTTTTGTCTCCTGTAACAGGCCATATGTTGAAGTGCCCCATGGGACTTCTCAGTACTTGTCCTTCCTTCTTCAGGGGACACATGAGAAGGCTCCTCTGCATCAACACTACCTAATGGAAAGTTCAGTTGCCAGATGAGAATTCAGAAAGCCAGAGAAATGGCAACAAGGCCAGCATGCAATGAATCTTTGTACATTTCATCCATGATCCAAGCTAAGGTAAGCAACAACATGCTTTGTAATTTCATGTTTATTTTAAATGATTCTTGTAGAAACAAACAGCAATTTAAAGAATCAAAACATTTAAATCATTAAATCCCAAGCACCTTAATACACCATAAAAAGAACCAGGCAGATATAACACCACTTATAAACCCAGCAGTTCCTCCCTTAGTCTGCCTGATCTGGTTAATGGGCAACAAACTTCTCTGCCTATTCTGAAATCTACAGTTTCTTCTTAGTATTTCTGCCTTTATAGCTCTCAGGCTTATACTGCACTACAGAAGCATCCCACTTGCAACCTCAGTCACAGAAGATACAAACTGTATTAGCAGAATGTGGCTATGTTTGCTATAGATAAGATTCTCCCCTTGTCTATGGATCCACCGGTGTCTTTGCCAAAAAATCTGTCAAGTCTGTCAAGTGTGGGCAAACGGTCTGTGCTTCCCAGACTGATCTGAAAAGATTTTTCTGCAGAACCCTACATTCCCATATCAACATTTGTTTCACCCTCTCTCTGGGGCATTCCAGGAATAATTTATGGAATGTTTTATTTTTGTATTTGTGAATAGTGGTAAAAACACCTATAATCTTTTAATCATCTGAACCAATGAAACTCATTTTTCCATGGATTTCTCTAGTGTTGATTCTGCTATCAAAGAAAGTGCAGACCCCAGCTGCATTGGGGCCACTATATGAGCATCTCTCCCAGACGTTTTTTCCAGTGTCTTAAGGTGTGAATGATTAGAGCAGACTTCTCCTTCACTTGGGACCTCAAACACATTTTTTATTTTATTTGGTATCCTATCCACTATCTACTGTCTATGAAATTCAGTAGAAATCAGCAACTGGTTTTAGAAGTGATTAGCTGGGGACACAGATAGAAAGACAGAAAAATGGAGGTAAGTACACCCGTTTTCAAAAGGAAACCAGGCTTGAGAAGTTTTCATAGCTCTTACAAACATGAAGAACCAATTTTTGATCAGTGCCTTATACATACATAGTAATCCAAGTAAGCTTTGTCCAGTAAACTTGGTTTAGGGCAGGGTAAGTATGCAGTTAAGTGGACTAATAACTGACCAGCTGACAGGTTCCACGGGCAGTTTCCAGTGAAGAACTACCACCGAATGAGGGTGTTTCTATTGTGTGAAACTGGCATTGGGCTTGACCCTATTTAAAATTTGCACCCATCATATGGCAGTAAATAAAAAATCAAGGCTGATAAAATTGGCAGGTAACACAGAGATCAGGAAAGCCATGGTTAGCAGTCAAGATGGCATAGTATGCTGGGTCCCTCCATGCAAAATATCAACATAACTAAATGCAAAGCTATACACTGAAGAACAAGAAATGAATATTCAAGAACAAGAAACTGACTGCATGCTGGAAAACAGTGGCTGAACAGGACTGGAGGTTACAAGAGAAAAGTATCTTAATGTGAGCTTCCTGGGCATGTGGAAGGGTTTCCAAGGTGCGTGGCTCCCAGGGACACAACTTCAACAGGCTATATTGCTGCGTGTGATGGTGGAGCATGTGTTGTATCCGGAGTGGTTCAGGCTCTCAGCTCAATTCAGCCACCTACACTGAAGCTGATAAAGGAAATGGCACCACAATTGAATTTCTGTGCATAATTTTACATGAGAGAATGAGTAAACGGACTTAGTGGCAGAATAAATTAGTACAGTATCCATTCATTGTTTAAGAAATACTGCAATACAAATCCTTGCGTAGGTCACATTGAAACTGAGTTTTGATGTCTCTTCTTAGTTCTTATTTTTCCATATGAAAGGGCCAGGATACGAACAGCAATGGTATCACAGGTCACAAGTTACATACTTTTCAGGTACCCATCTTCTTCCCTGTCTATAACCAATCCTACAGTTTTGATAAACAGCACATTGAGATGTAATATTTTTTAAACAATGAAGAAAACTCTGAACAGCTAAACCTGAGGGAAATATGTCATGTTAATGGCAAGCATATTTTTCACCACTCCATCAAAAAAAATGTTTCAAAAAAAAAAAAGAACTAGTGACTTTTTCAAACATTTTCTTCCCCAGATAATATGAAAAATAGAACATGAACAATTGTAAACGTACCAATGTGCAAACTAAGCATATTCTTAAGAAATCAGGGTCAGCTCCTAGAGCCAGGCAATACGCTGCCCCACCAGACCTTCCATCCGTGCCTGGCAACTTCTAGTCAAAAGCATCTGGCTTCAGGCTGCATGACTCAAGGCGTGTTACGGACCCAGATGAATAGACACTGGTAAGATCAACTCCATAGGGAAACTCCTCAAAAAACATTTTGCTATCTTTGAAGTCTTTTAGAGGTCTGGAGGGGTTAGGAACACAGTAACCAGTACCGAGTCCTGTCCACCATGGTGCTGAGTAGACAGCTCAGGAGTGGGAGTATTAGACTGGATGAAAAATAAATAAAGTGCATTGACTGGGAAAACAGAAAGGTAAGTTTATCTGTTGCCCAGGGAACCAGGCAAGTGGCACAAAGACATCTGGCAACTGCTTCTAGTCAGGATTAACATCCAAAAGGAGGCTTTCCAGCAGGTACACAGACCAAGCTCTGTCGCACTGGATGGTGACGTAAAGCACACAGTGAATCACGTTCCCTGCTGAACAGTGCTTGAGTAGATGCAGGAGGACCAGATCCACTCAAATAAAAAACTGTAGAAGTAAGAAAGTTCATAAATGTGTGATTTTTTTTTTTTTTTAACATGCAGGCATAAGCACACATCTATTTCATGCACTCTTTAAACAAATTAAACAAAATTATGTAGTAATTTTTCCTGCCATACACCTGTGCTATAGCCATGCCCAACAGTTTCCTTGAAGTAACTGTTATTTTAACAGTAGCAGTATTAGTGTATTTTAACTGTGAAAGGCTTTTACATTAAAAAAAAAAAAAAGTTGGCTGTGTTGTGATATTTCCTTTTAGATTTAGAGATTTGTATTTGACATTCATCATATACAGTATTCAAAAAGGAGATAAGGCTGTGTTTTGTAATAAAGCTAAGAAGGGAAAGAGGGAATACAATAAACCAGAAACTTGTAAGATGCTTCTCTGAGAGGGAAATTGGTTTTATATATTAAGACAGACTTGTAAATATAATAAAATTAAATTTAGCATAAACATGTATCATTTATCCAAAATACTGTAACATAATTGTAAAAATATAGAAAAAATAAATGGAAATACATCAATTTAACTTGCTCTCTTACTTCATAGGTTGATATTAATGAGTTAAAGCACACAAACTTATACCATAATCGCCACATTTCCTTATCTCTTCTTTCAAAGGCAATTTCATTTTTAGATGTAATTGTTTTAAACGGCTTTTATAGCATCAGAACAACAGACTACTGCCACTCATCTGATGGAAACATCCCACCTTTCACAATTCTCTGAACCATAAGGCCGAAGCCACGCGAGTGTTGTAATTTCAGAGCAGCAGGCTAGGCACATGCTTTTATACAATTGGAGTGTAATGGGTTCTGTGTGATCCGAGACAACGCCAGGTTAGTTGGAAACAGTACCTAAAAGCTTGGAAATACTGAACACAGAAATACATTGTGCTAGGGATCTGGAAAAGTGTATCTGTATGTAAATTTTTTTGCTACTTTTCTCCTGACAGTAACAGCAACCACAGGCCTGTTGCAAATAAAAATAAACAATGAAAGAACAGAGAATCTGTGTGTCCGCTTGCTTTCCTCAAGACAACAAGTTATATCATAAGGGAGTACTGTGGCCTGCAAAAGAAGGGAAATAGTTCAAAGGCTAAATTCAGCTGAAAGGGAGGCTAAAGGTCTGTGCGCAATTGCTCCCTGACATTTCTGCATGTAATTACCATCCATCTATTTTAGACAGTCACCTATCTCACTGGTTTTGCATTCAGTCACTCCATTTGCATGCACACTTATGGTAATTGCAAGTATAAATATAGTGGGGAAACTGACCTCAGGCCTTGATTTTTTTTTTTTTTTAATGTGGTCCACGTTTATAAGAGCACGGTTAGATTTACCACTCCAAAACTCTGCTCCTCATAAATATCAGTATATATTAGGGTTATTACTTGGTTTCCAAATATTCAGAAGTGAAGGAAAGGAGAAGGGGAGAACAGCTGTAAGTAAGAATAAAGACATGTTTGAAGGAGCAGGCAGAGCTTAGGATAAGAAATATAGTGACAATATTGTGATTTACAGATCAAACATTCCAGCCAGAAGCTGTGTAGGAAAGCAAGATACAGCACTGTTCCAAATAACAGGATAGCTCTTCAGCTGATGCAATTCAGCAAAGCTCCACTGGAAACAATGAAGCTACGCTGATTTACACTGGCTTGAGATCTTGCTCAATATGTTTATAGCTTAATGGCTCAATATTAATCTAAAAATCAGAAGAATAACAACTTGTCATTTTTTTAACCTCAGCATGATGGAAGGTTAAACCAAATACAGAAAGCCCATAATAAATAGCAGGGACATTCTAAGGTCACCAAATGAAGGCTGTCGTTTTTGTATTCAGGCCAATGATAAAAGAGTTTTTAAATGTTTGGACATTCAATCTATGTAGTGCCACAACCTGAACATACCCCTTTGCCAAACACAGGCTCACTAAATCCTCTTGGAATGTTGTTTACCTCTGAATAAATCAAATTTGACAGAGTAGGTTAACTTTATAGATTCATTTTTCAATCACAAGTGATTGATATTTTTTACAGAAAGCAAGCTACAAAATTCTTGCTGCATTACTGACTATTGGAAGTCATATTGTTCTTGGGTGTCATATGGAAATCCAAGCCATTTTTCAAGTACTTTGTTTCACAGCCATCCACCCTCTCTGTGAGAGCACAGCAGTGAGTGTACCTCAAAGGAGGATCACCCAGCAGAGATAGTTTATCAATTATTTTAAGTCAGTGTCTGTCTCCCAGAGGCTGAACATGCTGTACTGTGCATTTTTCAGCACTGGTCCAGTGCTAAAATCCTAAATCCATTATCTAGGCTTATGTCACAGAACAATAAAGAACAGGCTACTGAAAAGAAACTGACTGAAAGCTGAGATATAGGAAGGTTTATTGTAGTTGATTAAAAACAAATCGTAACAGAAAAGAGGATGGGGAGCTAGAAGCAATTTCTAACATTTGATTAAAAAAAATCCTTTTGTGGAAAGGCCATAAATAAAAAAAACCCCCTTCATTCTCAAATTTGTATGCATTTCTTATTCCCTTAATTAAAAAGTAAACATGCATGTAAAATCTTCTGATGCCAACAACAATATTCATACACTGCATTACTTGTTTGTCCAACTGAATATGCTATTTTCGTTAGTACCTGTTTAATTATTGTATGTAATACTGCTTGAGGCTATCTGATATGGGTGTCTACGGAAAAATGATTGTAATTCACTTTTATTATTATAATGACCTTGGTCTATGACAGGACTGAATTAAATATCAGTAAGAATTTACACAATTCACTGTGCTCAGGTTTATGCCTCTTAACATTCAGTGTTTAACTGGAGCACCTAAGTTAGGTGGATGGATTTAGATGCACATTTGTCCTGAGGCTCTCTATACTGTCAATGAAGACTCATAGGTACTGCCAAAACGCAATTGAAGTCTCAGATGAATGGAATTACCCTTTGGGGTGCCTGCTGCCTCCATTTTCCATAGAGGGAGCCTAGAGTAAGCATGCTTCTACACTCAGTGCTTCAACTGAGTGCTTAACAGTTATCTTGGGGTGTGTATTATATATACGTTCTGGCAAAACACATATCCTTGAATTGTTAATATTTAATATTATAATATCATGTTAGAAAACTAATATTTCCTGTCAACAACCAGTTGACCAAATAAACCAAAAATCCAATGTCCAAATCACAGCTTTGCACTGGATTTTCTCAGTGTTTCATTCTATAGGTGCTTGAAAATCTACTGCTTCTCAAGCAGTATCAGCTAATCTCTACAGTCATATATCCGGGCACTCATTAATTTAACTTTTATTCTTTTTCAATGTAGTCTAAAGGTATTGGCATAATACTCTCAGATACCTTCATTACAGATGGGCAAATAGCTTTTTTGAGAACTTCACCTACTTCTATTCATCTATTATGAACAGGCTATTAAGCATCTTATTTTGGGGATGTACTTGGGGGGGTGGGCAGGACTGATAAATATTGAGTGCTCAGAAGTTGTTCTTCATTCAGTGCAGCTAGGGCGTGCATTTGTTTCTGTAGATTCTAAGTGTAAATTCCACTGATACCAACTAAAGTATCTCCCCTGACTTGCTGAGTAACCCTTCCTCCCTGAGTAACCTATTGGTTGTTGGTTAAACAGCCTCAGGTTAAGATATTGATCCAAGACATTCACCCCGCCATGTCCATGTTGTAACCACTGCGCTACTGCATTAAGAAGTGCCATCTCCTCCATTCTTGCCACTTTTAGAGGAAAAACAATTCACATTTACTTCTTTGAAGGTGGAGGCCTGGGCACCTAGCTACAGGAAGAGGTGCAGTGATGTGGGTCTCAAAGCAAGTGCCCCTTTTAGCCTTGAAAAGGCAGTCTGAGGAGTGTGACTTCAGCCTAGCCCCAGCCACTGCTGGACTAAGTGTCCTAGTTCAAAGTTTTTGTCCATTCTGGTTGCATGGGTTTTTTTTGAGACTCTCATCTGAGACCTCTTGCAGCACCTCTTAGGCACCTCAGTTCTACAATCTTTTAGGTTAAGCACTTGAATCAAGAACTTGAGTTTGGTATCACTGCTCCTAAATTCCTCTTTTTGTACTGAGCATGAATGAGACTATCAGGATCAGGATTAGAAGATCAGTGGAACACTGACTGCTGGTGGCTGGGAGAGCACAGTACAGAAACACTTAGCATCCCCTCTGGACTCCTCTGCCACTGGCTACCAACAGAGAAAAGGCTGTGGACCCAATGTCTGTGTCTGCATTAGCAAGTAGAGTGATCAAGTAAGAATGGATCTTTGGAGCAGATCAGTGCCAAGGAACTGCTATATACATTAAGCATGTATCAGGTGAGCTGACATCAGCTATCTCTAGCCTGCTCCCTTGGACTTCCTGCTCATTAGGAATATGAGAGCACTGGGAGCACTTAGGGAGCACTTCTTTTTTAGCATTCACCTTAAAAGAGCCCAAGCTGGCACACTCAGAAACCACACCAAGATGCGTGCCAAAGCATGATCTGTGGAGACTTCTGGGATATTCACATGCTCCTTATCCAAATCAAGACATTAATGTAGACACAGCCTGGGTGACCACTTTTGTTTTCTGAGAACCTGGTGTCCTACAACATATATAGATAACTTTGCCTTTTTACTTTCAATATTGAAATTGCTGTTGTACTAGGAGATTACTAATTAATGTAGTTTTCAGAGATGGAATACAAAGTATAAAAGATCTGACAATATCCAGGACATTCTTTTTTTTCAATACTTGTAGAAAAGAACAAAAATGAAGACCATCTTCTTGTGACAGGTTTTTTTTAAACCATTATAGTTACTTCTTTATGCAGTAAATTTATGAACCTATAGTTCAATAGCCCTCTCTCCAATTCAACCACTATATACATTCCTATATCATCAGGATATAGTAAGAACTATTTGTTACTCTCTTGCTTTTCCAGAAAGATTGCCTGTAGAGTTCTCGCTGAGGAATGGCCTAAAAGGAGGCAGTAGAAGGGTCCTAGACACAGAGTATAAAATAAAAGCAGAGGAGTAAGATGTTTTAAACACAGTATATATATTTAGCAATTAAAGAAAAACAAATAACTAAGAACACTCGTTTCCACTTTGGAATCTGAAATGGTCAATCTGTATTATCATTCAATCAGTGCTACCAAACCAAATTCATTCCAGCATACAGTGAATAATGGCCAAACAAAGAAACTTTGAAAAATGAGTAGTTTCCAATGAAACCACCCTAAGCAAAGCATAAAGGACATTGCTGCTGAACAGATATTGGGCCTCAAACAGGAATTTTGTTCCATTTAACCCCAACATGTCCTACAATAGCAGGCTTACCATGAACAGAGAAGAATGCAATCACAAAATCAGATATTTTTTCAAAGTTTGGATTTCAAAATCTGCCATGAAATAATTTAGGGCACACAATTCACATCTGACACTTTGGAGGTCAATTCTTGCTACCCAAAGTTATTTTAATCTTGAACATCCAGTTACAATTTTCAGCACTGCTGTTCTAGACACATTAATCCAGTGTTCAACCAAGGCTGAAAAGAAAAGACTTCTCTCTGGTTTTGTTTTTACGGAAGCGTAAGGAAACAAATAAGCAAGCAGAGCACAATACCAGTTCTCAGCCCCCGTGCTTCTGGATCTATAGTTGGAGAGTTGGACAGACATCTTTGCTGATTTTAACAGTTCTCCCCACTAGTACACTACAGGTACAATACCTTCCAAGGACTCTCATGGGAAGAAAAGCAAAAAAGAAAGAAAAACGAGGAAAAGACCAAAAGGTTCCAAATACCAGTAAGACCCATTATACCCATGTAGGGTGTGAAAGTTGCTGGTTCAAGCTCTCGATTAACCTTAGGCTCCCATTTTCTAGATGAGTTCTTTAACTACCTAGCTATATATCTGACTAGGACGAAGCTTTTCCAATTAGCTCAATTTTGTGAAAAATTAAAGATTCATTATACTCTTGCACCTACATAGAATGTAGGTGACCTAGTCAGACTAATTAAGAAGGTCTTTAATTTAGGTCTTCCATCTATCAGAGATAGCACATAACAAGCAGGCGTTTGCTACATTGTGAGTTGTTCTAACCTTGCACATGTTTTTTTTTAAAAAGTCTATTGCAAAGATCTAATATCAGCAGCTATCAGCTTCTATCTAGTAGGCTCACTTTTCCCATATAATTTTTTTAGTAAAAGTTGCCATCATCTATTAACTCCCTTGATTTAATAGCCAGAGCCTTACTGTGCAAGCAACCGCAGAAATTACTACACTTCATAGAAATTTCCCTCAGTCTGAGCTGCCTTCAGTATAGAGGTGCTGGAGAAAATGATTACATTTAACGATAGGAGTTAGTAATGAACAGAAGAGTTAGCTGTTAAGACCCACCCATGAATAAACAGTACATAGGAACCTTTAGTGCAAAGTTCAGAGTTTAATAGATGCACAGTCCAGCCTGCTCTGACTTCTACCTAGCGTAGGCCACACAACCACATCCAGTAATTCATACAACACCTGGTAAGGAATCCACCATTATTTTTGCTCAAGATTCCCCACATGGTTATTTAACCATCCATCCATCTATTCATCCAGATTTCTGCCTATGTAATGGTAACTTTCTTTCTCACTCTCTCCCATTCCCTCACCCTAAACAGCTGCAGTATGTAACATACACTATCATTTTCCTATAACACTTTTCCTACAAATTATCATAATGAAAATACTTCTATCCATTTTATCTTCTATTTACAATAATCATACAAAATAATGGTTGTCTTTTGCTCCACTGGAAGGACTTTAAATATTTGGATACATTCAAAATTTAATCTAGGGTCACAATATCTTCATTCCTGTGAGGAAGTCAGATGCTGTTGAGCAAATGATAAGCAGGACTGATCTGGTGATACAAAGCTTTTCAGCCCTACTGAAGCCTTGGCAACAGTCTCATTATCCTCAATGTCAATGTAGCCAGGATTTCACCCCTGATGTTAGTCTGAAATTTCCTTCACAGTTTAATCACTTTGATTGTGAAACAAAAAGGAATTCATAATAAAGTGACTTGTCTTGTAAGATTTTCCATACTTACTGTTTCTAGATAGAAAGCAAACACCAATGAGAGAAAAGATAATGACAAAAGGTAACAACTGAGTAGTGCCCAGTGACAGGACCACAGGCAGTGGGCATAAACTGAAACACGGGAGGCTCCTCCTGAACATCAGGAAACACTTTTTTACTGTGAGGGTGACTGAGCACTGGCACAGGTTGCCCAGGGAGGTTGTAGATGTAACTCCATCCTTGGAGATGTTCAAAAGCCTTCTGGACACTGTCCTGGGTAACCAGCCCCAGATGGCCCAGCTTAAGCAAGGGGAGTGGACCAAATAACCTCCAGAGGTCCCTTCCAACCTCAGTCATTCTGTCATTCTATAACACTTGCCCACGGATTTAGACTACTTGGCCCAAGTAAATGTTATTATTACTTTCTTACCAAATACTACCAATCAAATTTTTACCTTGACCTTGCAAAGAAATGGTGCCTGCAATACATCTACAGAAGTAGATTAATAAAGCAGGGTAATCACAACCCCCTGCAGTACCTACTGAGACGTCAGTCAGCAATGGCTATTGCCCTCCAATCCCATTCATAAAAGAGTATTTCCAAAAGGTATCATAATTCCATGCATTTGCACAAGTTTCCTGTAGGACAGATTTCTAGTGACCTTAGCCAGAGGCTGTAATTATTCATTACATAAAGGCCTCTTTTCAGTGCTTAAGAAAGTGAGGAGCAGCTTTGTACCAGCTAGATGACAGTTCAAGATGAGCAATATTAACTTTAAATAGCAAATTAATCTTTTTATAGACCATGCTTAATCCTTGGGCAGAACCTTACAGTTATTAGCACCACCTGGTGCAATATGCATAAAATTCGCTGCCACTGTTGAGACAGACCAAAGCTCATGCTAGATTTCAATTCCACTTAAGGTTTCAAATAAGGGTTTAAATGGGATTTTGGGATGTGGAGTGAAAGGGGTGTCTAAGCCAGTCATTAGCCAGGGTGGTGCACTTGCTGTGAACTCATTGTGTGTGGCTTCTAGACCTAAATATGCAAAGTAGTAGAACATGCCTTTTATTAATTATATAAATACATTCTGACTGTACATATAATTTTAAATGCAACTTTAAATTAGATGATAAAATATATTAAGAAAACAATAAAAAGAACAATGTCTTATTAGGTTATCTGTCTTAGAGGCCTTTGCTGAACCATATATGAAACTCATCTAAACATACTTCAATATTTTTTGCCAGACACTACAATGATGAGAATAAAAAAAATAAATACAGAGAGCAAAGCTTTTTCTCAATGATTTTTCCAGACCTGAGACTCCCACAAACATGCAAAACTGAAAAAAATGAGATTCTTTCTCTTATTGATTTGGTCAGTTGGTAAAAAGGGTATGACAGTAAGGGGAATGTACAGTACCTGTGTTTTGATCTTTCTTAAGGTTGTAATGGAGAGGTTATACATTTCATCTGAGCTGACAGCAGTTTGAAATGTTATAGATAGGCTTCCTGAGCACAACCATTATTTACTGTTTGACTGTAATGTCAGGCTTTTTCTGCTTTTTCAATATTGTTTGCACTTTGCCTTTGTGAAAAGGGTCTTGATTGAACCATACAAGGGGAGATATTTCTATCTTTCTATGGGATCAATGAAGATGTGTTTACAGGTCCAGGACACAGTGTACACACCACAATAATGGATTTTAGTCTGTTTGTTGACTGAAAGCTCCTTTTCTTTGTAACTTGTCAATCTTGCATCTATTACTTGATTGCAACATAAAAGGCTATTTGGACAAGCTCTGAAACAACAACTGTATCAATCTAACTGAAGTGGTTACCTGCACTAAGTATGCAGCCTTTAGCAAGATAAATCACTTAAAACTTGAAATCATGCAGGACTTTATTTGCCTCTCCATCTGTCAACTCTACTGTGTGCACAGTTTTCTTTAAAATATTTTTATTGAAACAGTACTAATCAACATGGATTGCAATGAAATAATGAAAATTAAAAACCCACACAGTTAACATTTATAATTCTGAACATAAGCAGAAACCATATGAACAATTCAGTGCTCCAGTATGTATCTTTTCCATCACTGATCTCCTATATCCTGCAATGACCAAAGCATATTTAGGCAAGAGTGACTGTCCTTAGCTTCTAGTCCTCAAATTTTTAATGTTGTCCACTAGAAGAACATACTCCTTCCCTATCCTTCTAGGTAGTGACAAACATACATCCTGAAGCATCTCATCTCATTGTGCTTACCAAGTCTTGAAAAATACATGCATTCATAATCCAAATAAAAGTATTCATCCCCTAAAACAAAATACAGCTAAATTGTTTGATCCAATGCCCTCCAAGAGCAAGCAAACTCCACAGGGTGACAGCATGCAGCATAAACTCCGTCAGAGAGCAGAGAGCTTATGCTGTTGCGCAGGGGGGAAAAAAAACCCACAAACCACCAAACACAAAAGACTCCAGTTTGTGAATGTTGAGTCCAAGAGGAGTGACACCTCAGGGAGTGCGAGCCAACAGGGGAAGTTTGCCCTAGTCTACCACAGAGGTAACTGTGCTGAGACAGAAAGGTTGCAGGGGCAAACACTCTAATCACAGCAGCAGGGATAGCAGACACAGGGACTCAGAGTTCAACAACAGCTGTAATCAGCACTGAATTTTCTTGGTTTTCTTCTCTCTGCTTTGTGCTAACTAGAGCCAGCAGTGGGAGCACCTGATCTTCCTAACTCAACAGCTCTCCAGCACCAAAAGTCCACGTGTATACAGCCCCTCTGCCACACACGGCAGGATGGCAAAGAAAGACTATCGTTTTAATTTTACAATTGACTTTTAAGACATGCATCAACTTTGGTTCCAGCACACTCCCAGCTGACCACTGCAACTTTACAGAACTGAATATGCTTTGCTAGAAAGCCAAACACAATACCAAAGGCGATACTGAAAGAAGCACCAATACGAATGTTGATGCAGCTCTGAAAAACACCCAACAAAAATTATGTCCTCTTAACAAGGTTGTCATTTGAAATGTATTCACAAACTGCAGAATACTCATGCATTTTTCCTTACCATAGCAGTCATTTCTAAAATTCTCATTGCTAGAAGCAGCTATTCCTCATTCGGAATAGAAGAGCAGTAGTTGGCATGACCTGCACTCTGTTATTCCCTGGTAGCAAGCACAGCAACAAGAAAAGGACAGCAAACAACTGTTGCAAAAATAATTTCCTATCCGGCAGTGATTAGACTGCTATCAAGGGAAAATGTTGCAGTCCTAGTGCTATCATACTGGAAATCTTTACTGGCAGTAACATTTTTAGTAACACAGCTTTTCAAACTAAAATGTAGAAATGTTCTTTCTAAATTGCATAAGACTGTGCCTGTTCTACTCTCCTTTGTTCATACTTGCTCACAAAAGTCGCAAGTTATTAACATCTATCTGAATGAGTCATGGTTCTAAAAGCTTGTGCTTTTAAAAAGACCATGGCAATGAGTTCAAAAAGAACTGAGGGAGATCAGCATATAACAAATTCAGAAATATTATTTTTACACATTTCTTATGCTGTTTCTGAGATGCTTTTGCTCTTTGGCCTTTATGTTTCTGAGGCTCTGTAAAATAAACTCCATAATAATTTCAGAAAACATTTGTGTGGCTAGTCAGTAATGATAGTCCTCTTGCCTTTGCAGAAGTCAAGCAGAACACTGAAGGCAGCAAATGCTATTGGGAGCAGTGAGCAACATTACATATAACAAAAGACTCTCGGGCCACCTTATGCTGTTTTATGTGTTAACTTACCATAGTTGCTTAAGAAAACTGTTCTGTAGTTATATGGAGTTCCAAGTACTTCTCTGTGGTTTAAAGCCATCACAGAAACAGTGAGGTGGTTCAGCAAGTTCCCATATACACACAGTAGACAGGCCAAAGGGGTTACTCTTAATTTGGTTTGTAATCATGTGGCAAAATAAGCCAGCCAAACCCCACACAACTCTTTGTTCAAAGATGCATTAGCTGGAGTCTGCTTAAATCCTAAGAACCTTCAAGAAGTTTTATAGAACTATTAGTTTAAAAGGTAATGGAAAATTATTTGTAGAGCTGTATTTCCAGTTCCTGTAAGTACCTTTGTTTCGGTCTCAATGCCATATAATTTATCACGTTAGCCATTGTAACATGGGGCATATGATGCAGCCTGAAGAAAGAGAAGGAATAAACCAAGTACATTTCTGTCTTTTTATCCTGTTTTCATCTTCTAAAAAGGAAGTTTCTAAAGATAGAAGAGGAGAGCAGCAGGAGCACTAGTAAGGGATGGAAGCTGCAACAAATCAGTATTCCATTTACAAAGCCAGCCAGCAAACAGCTTTCTGTAAAACATGCAAAGAAACAATGAAGAAACCTTGTTTTGTTTTGTTTTGTTTTAGAGAGGGAAGACAAAGAAAATAACCACTAAATATCTATAATAAAATATGTATTACAATATCTTGCCATTTCTGGTACTATGATAGCCAAAAATCCCTAAACAGGATGAGCTGCTACTAGTTACTTTATATCATCATCTGAAAGATCCAAGTTGTGGAAAGCCAGCAATACAAGCCAGTGGCAGCCCCTCAGTGCCAGCAGTTTAGGTTCTACATAACAGGTTTATGCTGTCACTTCAAATGGTTTTGGTGGACTCAACCTTTTTAATATGAAAAAAGTCTGTCTAAATAAGAGAAGTGCAGAATGGCACAAGCAAAGAAGCCTAAACTTGACAAAGATGACTTTTCATAGATCTGCCCTAAGAGCCATTGGTTGTAGGATGCTAAACTTAGGTAAATCAGAGGCAGGGTGAGCATAGGTATGACAAAGACAACTTAAATCTGAGTCAAATTAAAAGGACATGACACTTTCTGCTGTTTTCTTCTAAAACTGACATAAATTTAACATCCAGAGCAACTTAAAAGCATTTTCTACCCCTGAATTAATTTGCAAAAACAGGGGACATAGCACACTTTCCCCCCTTAAAGTTACAGTGTGCACTCCAGTCAAGTCAATGGAAGCTGCCCTGTTTTTTGTCTTAAACTGACTTCCCACTTGACAGCCTCATATCACCTCGATTCACTACCTCTGTCAATCTGAGCCAGATTTTTTGTCAGCCACAAGTAGAAATAAAAGAAAAAATGTCCACATATGTTCTTTCCAAAACTTGATACAGAGACTATGTTTGTAGTTAGCGCACAAATTCTTAAGCTTTAGCTGGATAACTTCTGCTAATCCACCCGATCACATCAGACCGACAAACCTTGATTACACTTACTATATGTTGTAATATGTACAAGTGAGAAAAAACCCCACTATTTTTCTGTGTATCAGTGTCATGTGCTGCTAAGACTGCTTATGCAAACAGAGCATACAATTCTACCTTCAGGAAAGGATCTTCAGCTGTTGGCTCACAAAAACCATCTTTTTTCAGGCCTGATTAAGTTCTGGAAAGATGTGATATTTTAAATATTTTTGGGGTTTAGGGCTTTATTCCATGTATTTCAGATCCTACTTTGTAAAATCTAACTTTCTGTATTAATGGTATTACTTAGCTCTGTGTTAATTATATTAATTAACTCTGGTAGCCTTCACATCTAACACCATTCTGCTTTTTACATGAGATCCAAGTGCCCAAGGTTTAGCTGTTGCAAACTGAGAACTGCCATGCGTAACTACTTTTCTGGTTTCTCACTTTACCTGGGAGAGGATACATAGCAAAAATCTTTCTCTTCTCCATTCAGAGTAAGAAAGTTTCTGATGTAAAGCTTTACAATTACCATATAACAGAGAGATAATTGACTTCCATAAGTGGACACATTGTTTATGAAGTTAGTAACTTTGACCAAAATAATATTCTTGGAAATATCTTCTTCATCAAGGATTTTTCAAACCTCATAATTTCATGTTACAATGCTAGACCATCATGTGTGTTTTAGGTATTGTAG
Source organism: Phaethon aethereus (assembly GCF_964289735.1). NCBI lineage: Eukaryota > Metazoa > Chordata > Aves > Phaethontiformes > Phaethontidae > Phaethon > Phaethon aethereus. The sequence goes on along the minus strand of NC_138579.1, from coordinate 35,714,490 downwards.
GGGTTTGTAAATTTGGATCATACACTTATGTGAATTAAATGTCTGCATAAATAAACATATGTACTTAAACATTATCTTAGTGGGAAGCCAGCTGATTAAATCAACCAGTTAAATTCTCCCTACAGATATAGAAGGAGGTACTGCAAATATTTCCAAGATATCCTTTTCCTGAAAAGTTGGTTATCTTGTTAATTCAGGAAGGTATTAACTATCCAATAAATTCAGCATATCCCTAGTTGTAAGCTGTCAGGATGTGACATAACATCCTATAACATGATGCTACATGGTACATAATGCCTTAAATTAAAAAGAAAAAGAAAGCAAGACATTTCTTTCAGAGCAATGGTAGGTAGCTAATCTGAATATTTGGGGTAATTGGCTCTAGGAAGAGAGAGAGATCATTATTTCAGGTTCCCTAGCGAGTGTTAATTAGTCATATTGCTTCATTGTTTGACAAAGAGAACATTGCTCATACTGCTAAATCTATAATGACGCATAGGCTTTTGCAGCACAGGTATTTTAAACTACCTTGACTGATTGACAGGTGGGTATTTCTATTCATAGTTGAGTGTGCTCACAAAGTCAAAGTTATGTTGTCTCAGAGGCATTAGAATTTTCTCATCCTGATCACGAGATGCTTTATTTTTAAATAGCAGAGAACAAATTGCACTCTGACCATTAAAATTGAAGTCCTCTATTTGTAAGTATAAAGGGTACACGCTTTCCTCTAAGAAAGCAGCCTCAGCGCTACACTTAGCCAGCCAGCAGTCAACAGCTATAGGTAAATTACAAGTACTTTGCTGTCATGTCAGACATCCAAGTCCAACACTGAGGTGCAAGAGTGGCAGTATCACACCTGTGAAACTTTTGTTGTCTGCTTTTGACAGCCAGATCTTTAGCACTAAAAACTTAGGTAAGCGAGAAATAGTGTCACAAAGATAGCTGTATTGCTTGCTCTGTCTTTGACATGACTACATTGTCCAAAAGGAGAGAAGAGAAATATTTGCTTTACTGCCTACATGAACCTCAGATTAAGGTTCTTATTCCAAATAACATTAATTTATTGAAGTCAAACAGTTCAATAGAAAGGACTTGGAGAAAACAACTAGAAAATTATGTGATGGTCTGACATTCCCAGACATGTGAAATGTTTTCAAATTGTTCTTCCGCGTCCTCGAATCTGAAGTCTCTTCCCTCCTAACAGGATTACTGATTGCAACAAGACATGTGGGAATTGTGTGTGTGAGTGGTTATTGGATTTTTTTTTCCTCCCTTTTTTAAAATGAGAAACAGATGACCTAACTCAGGCACTCAGATACCTATTAAGTACCCCACTTTGCCTTTTTCAGTATATCTTGCTCATTAGCAGGGTGGATCCTCATTCAGTTCATTAGCTTCTGCATGCATTTTTGTGAGGACTCAACAGACAAGCAGTGACAAATTAAAGCGGGATGGATGAAAAAGTTCTTGTTGCTACTTTTGTGTTCTGACTTTCTTAATCTACTGAGCTAAAACTTACAGTGCTTTGAGAGCAAATTAATGAATTGATCAGACTTCCCTACCTTGGAAATGTTTTCAGAGGGCAGAACAATGGCTAAGCATGGGAACAACTTCACTCATTAAGTTGTCCTTGCATGTCTGGCAGAACAACTGGATGCCTATCTCTTCCTATGAACTATATGAACAATCGTGGTAACACTTAGTGCAGGAGATTAACCACAATAGTATCTGAATCCCAATGTGGAATTACAGCTCTGTCAAGAACAACCCTGTCCCAGCAAAGACTGCATTAATTTTTGTATGTTACAATGTTTCCCTCACAGTCCAGATCTAAGTGCACTTACTGGCTACTTTTGTCTGGAAAAAAAAAAATATAGACTTCAACAAAATACAAGATATTCAGTCTTCTGTATGATATGACTGTAAAAAAAAAACAGAACACACAAATGTAAATACAAAGGGCTACACCTACTGGTTTGGTGTAACTTTACTGACTTCATTGAGCAGTGGTCAGTGACTAGGCTACTAGACAACACTCAGAAGATCTACTTTCTTTTTAGGTGGAACTACTGACCTTTGTTACCTCATCTACCTCAGAAATATAATGGAGATTTGTCTTCATAAAATATCATGAGGCCTACAGTACTGTGTAATTACTAAGAATTATCCTGACCGCCATTACCCACCATGAAAACACAGATGTCTCATTACAATGAGATTCTATCAATGTCTACAACAGGAGCACCTTTTACCAGAGCTGATTACAGCATATATGACACGGAAGGGTACAAAAACTCCACCCATAGTGTGAGGCCATACAGCAATGAAAAGAAGTTACTACTGATTCATAATGACATTTTAAACAAGCATTAGGTATGGTAATAGTCATCTGTATCCAATCTTGTCCACTTAAACTTCAAAATTTGTCATAAGAACTTTAAATAGAAAGATTCCAGATGTCCTGTGACTAAATTTTTATGTCATTCTTCCATAACAAGAGAACGGGCCTCACAGTGTTTAAGCCCCTATCTATTATTCCCCTCTTGGGGCACATGAGAAGTCCCTATTATCAACAGAGGTACGTATACAAATTGAGAAAAGAAGATCTCTAAAATAGTCTTTTTAAACCATTCTAATGATACTTTGCTTTGCTGCATGTGGCATTTAACATTTTCAAGGCACCACACAGACATTAACTAATGAATCCTGACAACATCCCTGTGAGGTAAGTGTCTATAATCATCACCATTTGCAGGTGGCGAAGCTGACACAGAAGGCCAACTTTGTACATGAGCTACAGTAGGGATACATTTAGCCAGATTAGTTAAGTGTCATAAAGAATTTTAAACAAGTCCTTTCTGCATGTTCACAGTAGAGCTGGAACTGGAACCCAGGGTTTCCTCTCTTCAGTCCTCAGACCCAGTACACCAACGTGTTACCTGATGATTTTAAGCCATTCTGGGCCCCACCTTCAGCTGCAATTTTTCTGAATCCCGCACAGTCGTAACAGCTTACACCAACACTTGGTACAAAGCTTTCTGAACAGTTTTGCACAAAAACTCTTTATGCCCGATTAAAAAGAAATGTCTTTTTTTTTTTGGCAGCACCTGGTCTCTTCAGGAACACATGTTTACAGTTTGTTAAATTACACAAATACACTCCGCTTTTTGGATAGCTGCAGACATATTAATATTGAACTGCAGACAACCACATGTTGGTAATGAGCCCATTTTGTGTCTTGGCTCATGGAAAAGAATGTGGAAATACCTTGTTCAGTGGTATTTTTCCTCTGACAGTACTGATACAGTGCCGCAGGCACTCTGAAAATAATAGCATAAGGTTAACTGACAATTGCATGTGTATTTACACCGATAACCTGATATTATCATATTGTTAAAGAAAGAAAAAATCTGGGGCTAGAATATGCAACTAAATAAATTTCTAGCTGGTGAAAGCAAGTGAAGCTACAGGAGACACTATGCTCAAACTGCTCACATAGCTCACACATTCTGTATACACGCCATTTCAGAAACCTCTGAGAATTATAGAGGAGGGGCAAAGACATAAGGAAAGCTTTAAAAAGCAGTAAAGCATCAGCCCAGCAGTACCTACATAACCGCTGCTCCCATGGAAGTTAATAGCACATTTATTAAAAGCTTAAAACTTCTATCAGGCCACACAGAGCATGAAATTAGGCAACGAAGGATTCATCTAAAAATGGAGTGGTTTTGACAGCTGGAATTATCTACAAAGTTTTCTTCAAAACAATAAGACACTTTTTTCAGGAACTAGGGGAGTCTCCAGGCCCTAAGTTGCAAGGTCTCAGAGAATTGTATTCGTGGGACAATTAAAAGTCAGTGTCATTATGTAACACATGTATTTTTTTATATGTAGCATGGCCCACAAAATGCACTAATGAGACATCCTAACTACCTGAAACTACATGAAACTACCCTGCTGGCATCTTGAAGGCTCCCATCCTTACATTCCGTACTAAGCAGACAGAAAGCTGTTGCATTCAATGCAAAGTCTGAATAAACAGATTCTCTACACCTCACACATGTGTCAGGCCTTGCAAATTAACTCCTCTCCCCTTGTGTCACCTGTGCTCCTTTTATGTCTCTTCCTACTCATATGAGTTCCCATTAAGCTGTACAATTTACCCTAAAACCACTGCATAGCTTAACGTTTTTCATACCTACAGAGTTAAACTAGGTCCCTTAACTATGCTTAGAAAACACATCATTCTATTTTGTTTCGTTTAAGGCTTTTGTTAGGAGTATTATTCTGGGTGTTTACGAAGTTACAATGATGCCTCTGTCAGTCCAGTATTTACTACCTTTAGCAAGTACACTTTTTGCCTTTAACTTTGCTGACCTGCCACATAAAATAAGTCTTGCATTTTACCTGTAAATTAATTACTGTGGGTTCTTTCATTTTCCTTTAGCTTAGAAGGACATAAACAAGTTTCACTTACGTCATTTTAATTCAGTAAGAAGTTTTATTTATTTGTTTCTCTTCTGTACAACCAAAATTGAGTCTCTTAAAGCATATATTCTGTAGCTGGAGATGATTACCTGGAAGTTCAGGTGCTATCATGGTTTTAGTATTGATCACTGAAGAATTCAAGGGGCGATTTCTGGGAAAGTACACTATACCTAACCTTTTAACCAGTTGTCTCACTGCCTGACTTTAAATATATTTTTTTACTCAATCAATTACTTAGCTGACAAAAACAATTTTCTAAAAGCTGTGGTAGTATGTAGAATTTGTTATACAGCAGTAATTCAACTTGTCATGTTGTCCAATAGAAATATTACCAGAAGGCAATCCACCAGTTTCAGTCACTGTCACTGGAGTTAAAACAACAACATGGCATTTGAGAAACAGGGGTTTGCTATAAAATCTACATCAGCTAGTGGTGGCAACTTTCCATATCATGTCACCTTAGGTGGTGGACTCAGTCAACACCTTTTGAATTGTTTCTTACTTGGAGTAAAAGAAATTGTGCAATGCAGAGGACTGAAAAAACTTTTAGACCACTGAGCTGGCATGTGGAACATGATGCAGTATTGCTACCAGAATATCTACCATAGCAACACCCTGAACAATTATTAGAGCCGTTAACAGATTATTAGAGCAGAGCCCTTCACAAATAGGGATACATGATCCCACTGAGACAACTTTGCAAGGAGAGGGAAAATAGTAGGAGAACACAAGAAGCTCAGATTCTCTCCTTACCTCCTTCCCTCCCAATTTGTGAAGCCATCCCCAGTGTCCCTAGCACCTGGAAACGAAGGGCAGGAGAAGAAAATGCAAAGCAGGGCTACAGCAGAACAGCAGTGTGTCTGGGGAGCTACTGAAGGGAGCGGGAAGTGGCTGGCACAGCTCCTCTACCACTACCAAGGAGCCAGTGCTGTCTTCTGCTCTAAAGCAACAGTCTGGTCTGTGCCATGGGCCAAGCCAGCTCACCCTCAGCGACTGGATGCAACTTCCAAATCTTGCACTTCCAAGTCTTCTTTGGGGGGCTCATGTCCAAAAGCTACTACAGCTAGCAAAACAGATTTTTAACAAAATATTGTGTGATATTAACACTGAAAACAAAGACCAACATAAAAGAAACCAGAGTTTAAGAAAAGTGGCTTGAAAAGCAGATTTGTTTCTTCTGTCCCTACAGCAGCACCAATTCGTGTTCATCTGCTTTGCAGGATAACAGCCTCCCAGTCCCAAAAGCATAATTTTTTAAACAGTTATGTGCTCATTTTGATCTTGTGGTATCAAACACTGACGAAAGAAGTTGTGTAACGCTGATGTGATCCTCAAAATAGCACCCTAGTAGCTAAAAGCTAGGGCACAGATTTTTACTAGTTCCTGCTATATTTAGCATTGTGCTGCCTAATAGAAGCTTATTGGGGAAACTGTTAAGTTAAATGTCATATGCCTAATTCAAACATGCCAAAGGCCCAACAGTACTGAAAGAAAATATCCCAACAGCAAGGTCAGTTGATTCAAAATTCATTGCAACTGATGTCAAATTTTCACAGGAACTCTAAATCCAGGTCTTCAACAGGGAGACATAAGACTGTCAAACAGACAGAATTAGTTCTCTCTGTTTGCCTGGAAATACAATTTATCATGCTCAAATCCATTGTACAGAATCTCTAAAAATATTAAGTTTCAGATACTTTCCAAGAAACTCATTTATGTATTAAATCTAATGAAAATTCCTTCAGCGTGTGCTCAGTGAACTGTAGCTCTTCCCATGTTGTTCTCTTTAGGAGCTAGTTCTCGCTAAACTTTTCATACAGCCCAACTGTATTTGCAGTGATTAGAAAATAATTAAACTGTGGAGCAGCACTGAGTATTACAATACCGGTTATGTTAGTAGCTCATGTTAGTACAAATATATGAGATAAGAAGCAGCACAGATGATCCTCACTGTTATTTTCCAAAGAATATGCATGGCCTTACAACCTATTAAAATCATATAACCAGCCTTTTGTAAGCAGTGCTACAACAGAAAAAGTCAGGCAACTTCAAAATGAAATTGTTTTGCTTTCCCACCATAAAGATTAGCTTTATTCTTTAAAGTATATTCAAGTAAATTTTAAGAAATAATAAAAAAAATCTTTGATTTTTTCCGCTTTTTGTCCAGACAAGGGTTATTTTTTTTTTTAAATTTTTAGAATTTTATGAAATCACACTTATTTGTGAATAGTGGTAGCCAGCTTAAATCTGCGCTTCCAAGTGATTCAAACCTGCTACTGAAAAACGGCGCCTAGTTCTACACGCCATCTTCTTGGTTTCGCAGTTGTGACAGGGATTCAGGCAGGGTCTGCTGCGGCAGGCAGGGCAGCAGCTCCAGTGCTGGCTCCCCGGGCTGGCACTGCTGCCTGTTGCGCAGAGGAGTGGCATGCCTGCTCTCCTGACTCGCTGCCCACTGCTGATACAGAAGAGACAACCCAGAGGGAGCAAACATTGCTGTCAAACTCAAAATAGCAGAATGTTCCATTAGGATGGCTTTACCTCCTGCAGAGGTGGGAGATCTGGAGGGGATTTTAGCGGAGGGAGCTCAGGCACCGGGTGCCCTATGGAAACAGGTAGAGCCCTTCCCCAACCACACAATGGGCTTGCCCAGTGGCCCTTTGCGGGCAGCCGTCGAGTTCCCCCTACTCCAGCCTTTGGCTGCAATTCATACCTGCTCTGTTTCATTTTTTTGGATAGGAAATTACCATCATTTGATATTTTCATAAAATAAACAGGGTTTATGCATTATGGTTTTGTGTAACAGTCTCAAAGACCATACTTGTAACAAAGCCTCTCAGATTTTACCTGTCTGTTATGGAAGGTCTATCAGCATGAACCTGATGCAGTTCCTCTTTGTCTAGGCCTCTCAGATTACACCTTGTTTCCCCTTTTAGCAACAGGGTCAACTCCCACATTAAGAGTAATATTAACACACTTGTAAACTGTTTAAAATTAATTCTTTAAATATCTCATTTGGGTTTTTTTCTACTACCCATACAAAAATTTTGTCTATTTTCTCTTTTCATATTTCTGAGCAGGATGGAACTACTTCTTGCTTTACACTGGCAATCATGCTTGTTTTTCTCTTTTATCTCAAACAGTGTACAACGCTGACAAACATTTAATTCTTATCATAACATCTATTGGTGTGGCTAAGCAAAACATAATGGGGTGCATGTGCCATGCAGGATTTGATTAGTAAAGTTCTTAAGACCCATCTTACATTCATAATGTCTATTTCTTTTAGAAAAAGGAAGGAATACAGAGAGTTATATGCAACCGAAGTTACAATATCATTAAGTATTTTTCATGGGGGAGCCTTGTGTATAGATACATAACTTAGCACCAGCTATATCTCCAAAACACTCTATCCCTGCTCCTTGTTCATGAAGCCTTCTCTTCAGCTACAGTTTCTCCTTATCAAATTCCTCAGGAACCTGAAAGCTTCACTTCTCTTTCAAACTGCCACAGCAGGATCATTTATATTTTCTTTATATTCCAGACTGTCTCCACAAACACATGAAAACAAGAGTAATCCTACCTTCTTAGTATCAGTTGGGTTCAACACACCAGCAAAGGCAGACAAAAATTGTTTGTTTTTAACAAATGAATACAATTTCTCTTGAACAGAAAATATTTTAAAGACAATACTCTTACCCTAATACTGAAAAGATTAAAACATTAGAAATACTTCCCCATTTACTTTAAACTTGAAGAATTTCTTTGTGCTTTTTCCCCCCTCACAGTCTCTACGCATTTACCTAAACTCACCACTCATTCTTGATTAAACATTTGCTCTACTTCTCTCTTCAATGTCACAATTCAGAACACAGAATTGACAGGACATGTTTAGGACACAATAGTTTTAGGACAACATAACACTGTGGATTTAAAGGCAGCCAAAAGCTGCTGAAGAGCTTCAAATCTAATGAGGCACAACTTATAGGAAGAGGTAATTTCTTCTACCAGACTCACTGAATATAGCCATAGAAAGTACATAAACCTTCAGCTGCAGAAGCCATTCTTCAGATTCTTCTCCAGCTTAAAACTTTTTTTCCTACAATTATGTTTATTAAATATTTTACTTTTCCCTATAATCTTTACTCTCCTCTTCATAACACCATGGCTACACCAATCCTAGCTACAGTAACTGAAATTGCTACGGTGGAAATGCAATACTTAGAAACTGCATTCCAGATTTTTCAGATACTGCATGCATATCCTTACTGTTTCAGTCTTTGAATTGTTATACATAGGGAATGTGATACTTAATAACTTAGTATTGGAGAAGAATTATTAATTGGAAAAGATATATTAGACCCCATTCTTCTTTCATATTGAGGAAGGTGTTCAGAACATAAAATGATGATAACTTTGGTTTTTTTGAGTGTACACACTTCTGATTCCTTCGGTATTGTGGCTTACTGTCTCCCACTTTGCTGGGATACACCACTTGGGAAAACTTATATACTAAAAAAGCAGTATTTATTTACCTGTCCCCCTAGGCGCTGGCAATTTCCATGGCAGCTGTGACAGCACAGCATTATACCTGCTGGGATGAGGTGGAATGTTGTCATAAAGCTGAAAGAGAGCTGGCAACTAGTCACAGCTAGGTAGACCAAATAAATATATTTTAAAATTAAACTGGTACACTTTGCAAACAAACTTTAATTTATGCTATTCTTTCAGAAATCTATGGGCCAGTTTTATCAGTTATTTGTAGGCTGGCACAAATTTCAGTAATCTTGCTAACAACTTGTGTCTCATTAAATTTGCTTTGTTTTAAAAAGAGAGATAACCGCCAGCTGCAACATTTGGTTCTCACCTCACAAATAAACCATGAGCAATGCTTTAATCAAGGCTTTCAGTCTGAGCCATTATAAAACAAGGGGAACTGCATTTTTTTTTTTCATTTCCCAGTTCAGTTTCTGAACCTGGTCCTCAGCAAAGTGCAGCAACACATGAAATAAAGGTTTCAGATTAAACTAATTTCCTATTGTTACTGTTTGAGGTTAGAAAATTATTAATTTTTGTGGGACTGGTGATACTTGATCATATCCTCTAGGACTGTAAACTATAGTAGTCTGAATTCAGCAGACCTATGACAGTTGATATTAATAAGAGCATCTGTCTCATCATGTGTAACCTACCAGTATTTAGCCCCTCTACAGACAGGTACGGGGAGACTGGATGGAACTGAAAAGAAAAAATAAGAATCAATAATGAGGTTTTCTCAGCAAAATTAAGTTTTTAGTAAAAAAACAAGTTTCTGTTCAACTTGAAAGCAAGCAAACGAAGGGCTGAATCCACAAAAGCCACTGGCGATGGAGCAGGTGGCCACCTGCCTCCCCGTGACCACAGGGGCCCCAGCACGGGAGAAGGCCCCCGGCGGATGGGCCACGCCACAGCCCGAGGTCCTCGCGCGGTTCTCGCTCCACCACCGTGACCCGATTAAAGCTTCCTGCTGTTGCTTGAAAGCACCCCAATATGGGTACGACTGCCCCGAGCCCAAAGGGGAGGTTAAGCTTCGCCCCACCTTTCAGAAGCTCCTCAGGCCGCGGCAAGCGCACCTCGCTCCTCGGCGCCCTCCCGCACCTGCGCGAGGCCGCGGACCCGGCGGGGAGCGCGGGCCGGCAGGGGCCGCCGCAGCGCCGGGCGGTGTCCGGCGGGGCGAGGGAGGGCGGTGCCTGGGCCCGCTCGGCTGCTGCTCGGCCTGGGAGACGAAGCGCGGTCGTTGACGCCCTGACGGGAGATCTGAGCCTGAAAGCCGCCTGGTCACCCCTGAGGCGCTCGCAGGAGGCCGAGGCAGCTCCTCTGCCAAGGTGCGGTCCCGCCGCGGAGGGGTTCTGCCAGCCTTCCCTCCTTTACCTCCTGGCCGCGAGGTGGGGAAAAGGTCTTGAAACTGTGAACCTGATAACGTTTTGTGTCTTCAGAACCCATCAGTATGAGAGGCTTGAGAGTGACTTGCCCAGCACTGTGGGTGGGGACTGACCTGCACCTGAGAATAAGCAGACAATTAAGAAGATTAAAGGCAATGGATCCAGGTGCTCCCGCATCTAACTGCGGGCAGAGTGATAGGACTCTGCTACCTTCCCACTGAACATGTCCCAGAACATGGTTTTCGTATCCAAACCCGTTCTGTACATACAGGCTAAATGTTCTGTGAAACTGTGTTTCTTAATAAGTAAATCATCCATCAGTTACACTGTTTTCAACTTGGCCAAGGAGTAGGGTAGCCATTTTAAAATCCAGACCACACTTTGCCTGCTTGGCAGATACCAGGGGTGCTATTACTATTTAGAACATACTGTTTGCTTAGTTTTGTGCTCCAGGATTAACTACTCAGTACCAGAAATGGCTGTTTCTTCCAACTGATGAGTAGCATCGTAGATAAAATGAAGGAAAGGGTATATATATACAGCAACTTGATGGCCTCTTCATTAATCAATCCTTGGGATGCCTTTCAGGGTCAGACTGCTCTAGGGTAGATACATTGCCTTTTTCCCTCTTTGATACCGTTTACATACTTTTTTCTTAATTAACTGAGTTATGCATCTGTATTTTCCCCATGGGGCAGGTGCACTGGCTAGATGCCATTCATCTGAAAGAGTATTCAAAATGCTTGTATATAAGCTCACATCTGGGCAGGTTTTCACTGACCACATACTTGAGGAGGTATTTTTAAACAAGGGCTGATACAGTCTCCCTTTTCATTTTTCTCTGCCATGTAATGGAATAGTACTTCTTAAGTAACTGAATACCTTTTACTATGTTCAGCAAGGAGCAGTTGGCATCACTTTACAGGAAATGGAGAAAGTGGTTGGTTTAATAGCATAGTCTTGGAGAATTACCTCAGCATCATTTCAGCTAGTTCCTTTGCTTTAAAAATTGCTGCATTAAATCGTCTGCTAAAGATGCTATGGTTCAACAGGACCATTCCTACACAAGAATCAAACACAAAGTTATTGTTGTACAGTCACACAGTCTTATAGGAGGGAATGTGAATTAAAAAGATAGTTATTGCTACCACTCCTAACTGCAACGTACAGAGAATCTCACAAGAGAATCTTGAAATTTATCACTTCAGGTTTATGTTTATCATGCTTTTCTTAACTTATAAAAAGGGCGCTTGCACACTTACACACATTCAAATTTGTGTTCTTAGAAATACTTGCACAAAAACTGTAAAATTACAGTGTATGTTGACATAAATGAGGCCCTCAACTCTTCTGTCAGCTACATACTCACACTTTTACCCAAGGGCTCAAGGGAGTATTTTTTTAATTAATTCCATAGTGTTTTGAATAGTCTCTTCTTCTGTTTAGCACTATATTATAGCAAAATTAAGCCCTGAAGATTTGACCCCATCCTCAGTCCTCGTTTTTCACAGAATCACAGAATCATTAAGGTTGGAAAAGACCTTTAAGATCATAAAGTCCAACCATCAACCACCATGCCCACTAAATCATGTCCCAAAGTGCCACATCCACACATTTTTTGAACACTTCCAGTGATGGCGACTCCACCACCTCCCTGGGCAGCCTGTTCCAATGCTTGACCACTCTCTCTGTAAGGAAATTTTTCCCAATATCTAATGTAAACCTCCCCTGAATTTTTGATCCATTCAGTTCCATGTCTGCTCACTCTCTTTCCTCTTAAACCTTCCTGCTACTGTGCTAGGCTTGGACTCATTTCATGACTATAGGCAAAGAGTTTTAAAACAAGTCATCCTTGTGACAACCCTCATTTTTTCTATTAAAGGTCAGATGGAACCCTTGATTAATTAAAATTAACTCTTTCTCAGAGGAGATATTGCTACTTATCATAGTCATTCTTCTTGTTGACAGAGGGACAGTTCAGTAATAATATGATTAATATTGAGACAAATTTGGATGAATGAGGAAGCTTTAAAGTCTGATTGTGAGGTAAAGCAAACAACATATTTGTTTTACATATACTGGAAACTATAAAAGTATAAGCAAAACCACCAAAATCAGTTGAAAGACACACCAGCGACTTTGAAGGGCATTACATCAGCCCCCAATATAAACAGGAAATTAATACATATATGGTCTGTTGGAAGGAAGACAATAGCAAAAAAGAAGTTTCACTCTTCTGGACAGTACTGTGATGTGCTACTGTGGCCTGTTAAACCCTATGGTTGGTAAAGCAGTCCACTAATGGACTGAAATTACAACATGATTTGTATACTATGGAATACAAAAAATGAAATTAGCATACAAAACATTTTTGTATGTATTTTCTAAATTAATATTGTACTTTTAAACTTGGAAGAATTGATTTTTTTTTTTCCTTTCTCCTTTTCCCCCTCTTGAATAGTAACAGTAGTTGGGTAGTCACCGAGGGGTTTTTTGTGATATAATATGGTCCAGAATGTGACATCTCATCCCAGCAAAGTGTTTCTCCTGTATGCCCCCCTCAGTGACACGATGTTTGCCAACTAAGAAACTTACCTGGCCTTATACATGAACTCCCAGTGGTAGCTGGAATGGCTCCTTTATCTAACCAGAGTTATTTCTGACGCCCTTTATTCTCTCACTGCTTTATTTTTCTTTTTCTCATCTGGATTGCAGCCAATACCCTTAACCACAGCTGATGTTTTGGTATAGCAGGATTCAAGTGTATGAAGTTTTGAAGTGAATTTTTTCCTCAACTTCAACAGTTTTCATATCTGCCTTTGCTGGTCTGGTTAGTTGGTCCCAGTTTATGAAGACATGCCATTTCCTACAAAAAAGTAAAACTGAGTGTTCTGTTTCTTTTTTTGTAATCTTCTGTACCGTAGATGAAATTATGTTCCTGAAAACTCCTTTCACATTGCTTCATGCGTCAAGAGCATACATGGAACAGACAGTATTTGGAAGACTGCTTATCTGATAACTCTAAAGCAACCAGGACAAATATTTGCAGTTGCACATAAAAGACAGCAGGTAAGCTTCTGACTTATCAGGTTTTTTCATTAAGTGGTAATATGTTGTCTCTATGATATTCATTGTTTCAATTTCAGAAAAAAACTTGTTCTCTTATTCCTTCCAACAACAATATTGTGGTTTTTAGATCTGAATGTGGATAACAATTAGGAGCTTGAGTAAATTGCTGTGTGGGAAGAGGTGCAGCACTAAACTTACACCCTAGGGAAACAGGATTAAAGTTGTGGTAAAATACTTCTGTGTTGTCTGGTTTTTTGTCAGCTTTGGCAGCTGAATGGTTTAGCTATAAGAGCTTGTCACCAGCTGCCTGGGGAAGTAACACTGCACAAAATCCTCTAGTAAAGTTTCACACCTTCCCAGCTTGTTACACACCTCGTTTCCTGGGCCTTGGCCATGGCATGCCCTCACTCCAGAAGCTCCTGAGAAGATAGTCTGTAGGTATCTCCTTTAATAACTTCAGCAAAAGTAAGAATAAGAGGGCTTTGTACTCCCTTTATGGCTTTTTACCTTCTGCATGTAATCAGTCATATCTGTTATCTGTGAAAGGATTTTATAAGAGCAGATGTTTAACTCATATCCTAGAAAAATGTTTAGCAATCCACTGAGGGAAAACTCCAATATTATCACTTAAAATCTAACCAATATTAATAATATTTAGTAACAGAGGACAATAAAGATCCATAAAATAAAAAATGCATCTGATTCACTGAACTCACCAACATTTGGGGGAAAAAAAGCTACAAAATGTAACTTCAAAAATCTTTTACAATCTTTATAGGACATTTCTTTTAAGTCCATGATTTGTTTGATAAATATCAGATGCCACTTCAGTTTAATTACATCAACGGAAAGATACTTAAGTGAAGTTGCAGGAAGATAGCAAATTGCATTGTCTATAATTTCTTAAGCTGCCATGCTCTTGGCATGTCAATCAATAGGACGTGATGTCTGGTTATTTGAAGTTCATCATATATCATTTAGTACTGACTGTCACACCATATCCTCAACAAGGCAATGTATTATAGGTGAATTCAGTCATATCGCTAGGAAAATGGATAGAAACCTATTCCTTCATAGTGCCGTATGCATATAATTAATAGCATAATAAATAATTAGAATAAAAATATACTGCACCCCATACATTTTCCTGTAATTATGTAATTTTCTTCACTCATTTAGAAAACAGCTCATTTTTTTCAATTGTCACAAGTGAGTTACTGCCAATAATCAAAGATAAAATGTGAATCTTTCTAGTTTTAACAGATAGAAACATCTTTGTTCCCTGACCTAACTTTTCAAAAGCTACCACCATAATGCTACTGAGACAATGCCATAGATCCTTTGAAGGCTAATAGAGGAGGAACAGTAGCCAAGTAAGTGTATGGACCTACCATTCTTTTAAATTCAGTTTCTGGTACATCTTGATAGGTGACACTATGTTAGAGTGAAATGTCTGGAAGTTAGGAGTATACATTGAAGAAATACCACTATATGCTTGCATTTGTCTCGTACTCTTTCCTAAATTGATGACCATTGTAGGAGACCTGTTTTTCCAGTGATGAAAGCTGTTAGCTGAAGAACCAACTAGGATACTGCAATATTCTAAATTCGCAGATTGGGGTGGGGGGAGGGCAGGGGCAGTTGTTCCCCACTCCCTCGGCACACCAGAGTTCACACTGTTCCTACTTTGCATAACGTAAGAAATATGAATGCAAAGGTTCTCAAGCTGGGGACATATGACCCATGAAATGTATCTCTAAGGGCACTTGAAAGTAATGCATGTAGTCAGAAGGAGGTAACTTGGTTAAAAAGGCAATTGAGGAAACCAACAGCTCTGAGAAGGCTTCGGCTTGTTAGAAGAGTAAACAGGGTAAGAGAGAGCCATTGCTAACTGGCAGCCATACTGTCTTTCTCTTGGATAGGCACCAGGATGAAAGACAATCACAATGCTGAGAGACTTTTTACCATGTTTTCTGACTCACTCAAATCCTGCTGTCTACCCAACAGGCTGACACCTTTTTATTGCTACCTCATCTTCCTTGCCATCTCTTACTGTCTACATGCGTTGAATCATTCTCAGCAGTTTCCGCACTTAGCTGTTTCCTTCTTCCCCCATGTCCTTTTCCCCATGATACAATCTTCATCATCAGGGAAGGCATACCCTCTCAGTCTTTTCTAACCTGATTTGCCTCAAAGGTAGCAAATCAGGAAGGAAAAAAAGTAGCTGAAAGCGAGGATGTGCAATTTTTGCAAGAATATGAATAGAAATGTTGAGCACTTTTATGACATGTTCATATGAAGTCATCAGATCATATGGGGTTCCTGCCCTCCTGTGAAGACCAGTCAGAGGATCTCTGTCTTGTTTAATATAGAGTCAGTAGCTCATCACATATGGGTACTTGGGATAATATCCCAGGGATGCTAGATATTGAATTCCTATGTGAAACGGAGTTACTTTTCTCAGTGAAACTGGTTTCCAGATCCATTTTACTAGCCTTATATGAAGGCATAGATTGTCATGCACTGTCTCATTCAACAGCCCTAGTTTGCTGACCACATGGGAAAGAATAAGCATTTGAGAGGACATGGTGTTAGAACATACAACTTTGGAGGTTAGACAAGGCAGAGAACCCTTTCATCAACTTCCCTGAACTGATATTGAGGCAGAAGAACCAGGAACAGTCTGAAATGAGAAAAAAACACTATGAAGTCTCTGGCTTATTATCCATAACTTTCTGGTCTGCTGTGAAGCGGTGAGTAACAATGAAGTGACTGGGTCAGAAACATTAGCTTGCCGTGCTGATTTGAAAGGATAAGTTTCTCTGAGGTCTCCAGCCTAGTGCCTCTAAAAGTGGTAGGCTTTACCACACATCCTTGAAGTCATCAGCTCATCAGTATATTGAATAGCACAGTGATGTCAAAGCACAGGCCTCTCTGGAGAACTGACTCAGGCCTTCTGTCTTGCTGGACTCGTGTCAAAACTTCTGTAGGATCAAGCTGGATGAAAGCCAAGGAATAGGCTCTTGTAGAATTACTGGCACATCCCCTCATATTTTCTGGGTTTATGTCAAGATACTGACAAGGCCATTCTGTTTCCCTTAGTTTCTGTGGAGGAGAGTATGTAGTAGGGTATCCATTTCATTATACAGAAATGGAAACACTGCAAGCAGAAGATTTTTACTCTTTTTTTCCTCTCCAGGGGATCTCACACAAGGCAGAAATGGAACAGGCACTAGGTATTCAGTATTCACGTGGGTAACTCTCCTTATATCCAGGAATGATCTGTTACTTCTGTTAGCATGGAAGGAGAGGGAGATCAGGGTCCTCACATCCCCAGTACTTGAGACCTCCTGTAATTGCTCCTTCTCCCTGATCAGTTTCTCATTTCCACTGCTTGAAATGAAATGGTAGGAAATAACTACAGTTACACTTATGAATAAGGAAACAATGCCCCACCCAAGGTACTAAAATAAGATGGAGATAATTATTCTTCTCAGAGTTATAATGAGAAATCTATCCCCATCTAACATGTGCCCTATGAAAATTCTGCTTAATATAAATTCCTCTCCATGTCCTGTGAAATCTGTAGGTTGTAGTTAAGAAAACACAAGGTTCTTATCACATCAGATCACTATTACATGGAAAGAGAAGACTATTATAAACATTTTATGTAACACAAGAATATTTTGCCTTCTGAGCTTTTGAGGAGAATATTATTTTAGGCTATGAAAGACTCAGAATACAGAGAATGACAAATACCTATATTACAAAAAATCATTTGAAGTGATGCAACTATGCCAGTTTCCTGACAGCAACGAGTCCAACATTAAACTGTATTGAGGAATAAAAGAATCATAGTCCTTTTGACGAGAGTACTTAAAAAGCTGATAACAATGCAAGTGCCGCTTGAGTCAAAAGACTGACTACTGTTGGAACTAGGGCTAATATTTCAGAAGTTCCCCAAAGTGGCCTGAGACTCTGTGTGCCATTGTCTGAAGTGACAACAGTGACTGACAGAACCCTCAATGAAAGCTAGTAAATTTATGCACTTATCTATATCACAGGTTTTTAAAAGCATTTAAGCACCTATGATGAAGGACTTATGGGCTTCATACTTTTAAAGCTCCAGTCCTAAGTCACTTCTGAAATTAGAACTTAGGTTTCAAAGTGATTTGGATACTTTTGAAAAATTTTCCCTTGATGTTCCATATAGGTTATACACATTATTACCACACTGGAATATATTTTTAAGTAGTCTTTGGTATCTTTGCCACATTTCAGTTGAAAGGAATTAAAAATTGTAATGCAGATGAATTTATTGCAGTTTAGTTTTTACCTAAATAGCATGATAGATTTATATTGTTTGAAATCAAATTTAAAAGGATAACAGCTTAACTATATTTAGAAAAATATAGTGCAATGTTAACAAAGCTAGCCTCTAGAGCTGATACTTCATCAGCCTGACATATCACTATTAATTTGAATGTGAAACTTGCAGGAAATAAATAACCCATTAATTTTATTTTTTTTAATGTGTTCATGTTTTATCCATCAATTGTTTTAAACACCCATTGCTAAACAGGGCATTTAATAGCTCTTCCTATGTTTACTAGAGCCAGCAAAGTAAGTTTGAGCATAAAATAGGAAAGAATCAGTCTCATTTTTGATTCTGTAGTTCTGTAGCCAACCTTATTATATTTAAAATGCTACTTTTATGACTTGTAAACCATATTTCCTAATAATTACTATAGGTAGAAACAAAATTTAGTGTACTTTTACAGGCTTAGTACATTTTGTGCTATTGTAAACCATATTTCCTGATAATTACTATAGATAGACAAATAATTTAGTATATTTTTATAGGGTTAGTACATTTTTATAGTATGGTAAACCATATTTCCTTATAATTACCAGAGCGAGAAAAATAATTTATATTTTTATAGGTTAGTACATTTTTATTACTGTACAATTCCTGCAGATTAAGTACTTTGTACTTTTTCTTTTTAAAGCAGTCACATTTCCTCAGTAACTATTTTTTTATTATTTATATAATTTACAGATGATGTCTTCTTAAACTTGTTTTCCCTATTTTGCATTTCGAAGTTTCTATATAAATGTATGTGCTGCTAATTTTCAAGGAAGAACAAAGCATCTGTGAGACACTGTAGAAGTTAATGACATTGTTAAATGATGACAGATTGCTTTAATGGTAGATATGCACTTAATTGGAGGAAGTATAACAAAATGTGCTATTTCATACTACTAAAAAGAGTCAGTCAGGAGCCATCACCCATTTACAGTCTTGTCTTCACCCAAATCACAATGCATGTACAGTCTGATAACTGATAGACATTGCTAGGCATGTATTCATGTACTGTACATTCATTCCGACAACCCATTAAATAGTGTTTGTTAACCTTTAATTCAGATGTCTGCAATAAGATAATACAATGTAAAACACAAGTCAATGGAGGGTCGTAAAGCTGTTTCTGCTACCATTTTTATTAGCCTGTTATTCAGTGCTGAATGCAGCTACACCCTGAAGCAAGTCTTGTATAAAAGTATAATGTCAATATATTATGATACAAACTCAACTTATAAAATCAATGACAAGTATTATGTCTGTTGCTATCACCTACTAAAATATAGATACTGTTTTTAATGGATGCAGTGGTGCTAGGCTCAACAGCATTGTGCTATTAAACTTATCCCCTTAGGCATGAAGCACGCTTTCAGGGCTCCTGGACAGGGAGTACTCATTGTAGGGTGCTGCGACAATCAAGACAGTATGACTGACCACAGAATATTTAAGTGTTAAATCCCTTTTAAAAGGATGTTAAAGCAAAACAAAATTCCAAAATAGTGTGATTCTCCATTGCATTCCACTTAATAAGGTTAATCTATAGAAAAAGGGGACCATCTATCTAATAACATCTATTATCCCGGTGTTCGTATTTTGATTAACAACTTGAGTGACTGAATGGAAAGTTTACTTGTAAAATTTGAAAATCGCATTGAGCCAAGGAGCATGTTGAATATTCTAGAGAACATGGTTAGAATCAGAGAGATCTTGATAAATTGCAGGAAGGATCTGAAATCAATAGGATATAATTCAGCAGGAATAACTGCAAAGTACTAAGGGGAAATCTTCCCCCTGCCCCCACTTGGCTGCATAAATAAAAATAGGGACAAAACTAGAATCAATAATGAAACTGAATCCAAGCTGAAAAAACAATTGGAAAGAAAAAGGCAAATGTTACCCTCTAACATACCAGTAAGACTGTTGCATGTAAGACCAGAAGTAATTATTACTCTTTGCTAAAAACTAGAGTTTGCAACTGGAATTCTGTGTCCAGTTTTGAGTAGCACAGGGTTAAGGATAGGGAATAACGTTAAAAGTGGGGCAGAAACTCTAGAAAACAGCAAGAAAAATCAGGGTACACCTTGTGGGATAGAAGACCTGTAAAGACAGATTGCATGAGGAAAAAAAGAGCTAATCTGCAACTGCAGAGTTTTAGGGTAAATATGTAAGGAAAGCCGTTTTGGCATAAAGGATAAGTCAACTAGAGATTTTGGAAAATAACGTAGACAAACATTTGTATACATATACTTACTCACAGTAAAGGAAAGGCTTAGATATTGCTAAAGGTCTGTGTCAGCCCAGCAGCTCTATGATTCTGTGAAAACACCCCTGAATTGCTTCTAACTCAGAACTGTTAAACAAAAACACTTGTAGGGCAAAAAGAATCAGAGCCTGTAAAAGTAATTTTGCCAATTTCTCTTCTATTAATAACTATTTACTGTATCTAAAGCAATGAAATAACTGCTAGCAATACAAGATTTAGAAGGATTTGATTCAGAAGAGGCAATACCTATAGAATCTAGTTCTATTACTTGCTCTACCTTTTTGGTTTGTCATGTTGCTGTGTAATATGCTACACAGTATTTGTGTTGGTGGAAGAAAGTGTGTCGTTTCTCACAATGATGTAACTTTTGGCAGTGCATTCACAGATGTCACAGTGGCTGACTGTTCTGCTCTTTCAATTTCATTTTCATATTCAGTTCATGGCAGGATTGTTTGCTATACACTCTGTTTTGAATGGTGTGGAAAGTCCATATCATTATCACACGATATGAGAATAGTTCTGCAATAATTGATGGATGAAGTAATTCATTATGAATATGATGTAATGGAATAGGCACCATGATTTAATCATCAGAAGAGGGGGTCTGTGGAGCCCACACAAAGGTATCAAAGTCATTCCCATGATAAATAGCATGTGATAAGCTGTTTAGAAAGCAATAATGCAAGCCGCAGAAAAATGTACAGAAGGGAGGCATACAAATTCCTTGGATGGAAAGCAATCGACTCCTAAGAACCAAAGAAGAGGTAGTCTAATAAGGAGGAAAGGAAACAGCAACGTCTGTGGATCCATCATTCTTTTAAAAATGATCTTGCATATGATAGGCATACTTGTTAGGATTAAAACTTATTTGCTTGACCATTGTTCACAAAGCATTTCATATGCTATTTACTGGGGACCTGAGAAAATGCTTTTAGGATGATTTAGACTGCAGTGTGACCTTTTTTGTTTTCTTTTGGTATTTCCTTGCATGGAGAATTTTTGTCAAGATTGTTGTGTTTTTTTAATGGGGTTGTAAACCAATTTTACTTTAGTCAAGGTAGGAATTGCACCTTCATTTCAGCTGCAATGTCTTCTCCTAGCAGAGATGTTATGATCCTAGATGGTCTATTTTTGTTAGGTATAGGAGATACCCTTAGTGCAAATCAAGATTCTGTATATGCAATGTATAATGTGAAAGATAACTGAGAAATTAGTACAGAGATGGGAATGGTATTTCTCGCTTTCTAATAGACTTGTCACAGTCCAATGCTACTGTGTCACTAGTTATCAAACACCAGCACTGCTACTATTACTCCTCCAGGTCTTTGCATGCCATCAAGCAAGAGGTGAACAACAGGGACTGAATGAAGACAAAGTGACTAGGCAATAAGAAAATTACCAGAAGTTTCCAGAAACAGCTTAAATATTACCAAAGTCATCAGTGAGACTAGAGAAGAGTCTGCTGCCATGTTTCATTGTAGAGAATATAGTCATTTAAAGGAGAAGAGTCATATCCTTTCCAAGCAGAAAATATGTTCACTGTGTTCTTTTCAGATTTCGTTTACAGTACCTGCTGATCAATGTAAATCCTGCTCTCAGAGAAACAGTGTGGGGAGCCTAGTATCCACTCCAAAATATGAAAATTCAAACTGCTTCGTTCACTTTTCTTCTAACACCCTGAGGTTGTCCACAAACAGCTATAGTTGAGATTATCGTTTCTAGAGTACATTTTACCCTGCTGCCACAAACCCTACCACAAAATGAAGTCTGCTGTCTGTCCCAGAATGTGACAGGAAATGATGGCAGTTCAAATATCTTAATTACCTCAAAATGCCAGCAATGAGCAGTCAACATCCACAGGATCTCATAAACTCTTTCTTGGGAAAGGGAAAGAAACGATATATAGAGATAAATTCTGCTCACTGAGCATCATTGTTTCAGCCCATGCCTAGATATGACTGCTGTTTGCTTTATTATGTGTATTTTCAGGACCTTGATAAACACACAGCATAAAGTTTGTACTCATGTGAAGAAAAAAACCCCAGCCACATAAGATTCTTTTCCCTTAAATCCGGTAGTATAAATAAAATAGCTAATTTTGAAAATGCTGACCCAATGCCATCATCCCCTGGACCTCCATCCAGGTTTGGAATTGCTATAGAGGGGATGCCGGCATGCCGGGAACTATAAGGCGCTATTCCCCATGTACTAGGCTTGTCAGCCAGGTCTGTGAAAGGGAGAGAGGTATCAGTACTCCACAGGACACATGGAGCTCCACCTGGCAAGGTGCAGGCGTATGGTGTCAGGGTATGGATGCTCAGTGTATTCCTATGGAGCAGCCAGGCATCATTTGCTCCAGCTCCATAGTCAAATACATTCTTCCTTTGGGAAACTGCAAGGTGAGAGCGTACAACTCCAGAAGATGGAAAGGGGAAGAGAGACTGTTTGGGTGGCAAATATAAAAGCTTTTTCTTCTTGTGTCACTGAAGCGTTCAGGTCCAGGAGGAAACTCGGCTGCCTCCTGTAAGAAAAATTGCTACATTTACAATTCAGATAGACACATAAACTCTGACTAAACACATATATTTGGGGGACTCGGCTAAAGCAGACAGGAACCACAACATCTTTTGAAGTAGGCCCATCACTGATAATTACGAATGTGAGGTTAGCTACCATCATTTATTCTTGTAAATAGTGTCATTTCTTCCAATTAAGATCAACTACTTGTATCTCCTCAATTGCTGTATTAGCATTGTTGTCAAGTTTTGCAGAAGCCTTAATTAAATAGTCATCATAATTATGGCTAGTTTCCCAAATGATCGAAGTAAATAATTTATATATGGGTTATAAGAAAAGTTTTTACTTACTGAAATACTGTATTTCAAAAACTTTTCAAGGGCCTAATTACAAAATATTTAAAATCCATCCTTTAAACAAGTTATGCATTACAAAATAAATGTTAAAACTGAACTAGCTGAAATTTTGTTGCTTCAAGCATTTATATTTCTCTGTGACACGTAAAGTAAAATTAAAAACTGAATGCAGAAAATTTCATAACTGAGGCATTGAGCAAGCAGTTAAGCATTTAATACAAACTGAATTATTAAAAATATTTTTATGATTTTAATCTTACTAATTAATTATATTAATGAATACTGGATCATAGAGAGGTGAAAAATAATAAATTGTGAAATCTAAGATACTGGGACTGAATATGCTATAACAATACATCTGTATCAATGAGCACCATACTAAGATATATTTACTTTACAAAAATAATTTTTCCAAGAGAAAATAGCTGTAAAGCTCTTTTCTAACATTTATTTGCAGGCTAAATGTACCATTTCCTATCCTACCTTCTCATTACTATTAATTCACAGATTTATTTTTTTTAATTTACATTTAAAAGTAGTATTACAAAAAGTTCTCAAAATGGCCTACTTCTTTTAAATTGAGGCTATAATCCTTAATAATTGGCATTATTACTAACAAATATTTAATGAAATTTTACATTTTCCTCTTAGTAGAGACGTGTCATTCCCGTTGCCCTTAATTAGTGTTATATGTGCTCTTTGAGAGAAGAATAGGCCCTTTAGCTAGAAGTTCTGACTTTTGAAACAAAAAAGTCATAACCTTTTTGTGTTTCTGGTTGAAGTAACTGCAACCTAATTTCATTTAACAATTGTGGCAGATCAGAATCAAAACATGGAATGAGAAACATTGAAATTATGGATGTGGTGTTGATTGATTTTTTAACATTGTCATTCAAGATTGAACTAAAATAAACATTATTAATGGTGTTATGCTGGAGTAGGTTTTTTTTGTCTCTGTCTCTCCCATATTAAGCACCTGTCTTTTTTGGAATATACTAGTGTATCCTGCCAAAGGACACTTGCTTTGCTGCTGTACATACATGTGTAGTGTTTCTCAAGTTATCATTGATCTCTGTTGAATGTAAGTGGAGGCCAATGGTATCCACCTATTTACATTAAGTGTTTCTATTAAAATGTTATGAAAGCGTTCTAATTCCCGTCTTCCAATTCTCATTAGAGGCTTGACCTATGAAATTTAGAAAGACCTACAAGATATGTCTTCTTATAGTATAAAATTTTAAATTTAGATGCTTTTTTTACAGGATTAATTTTCTTTGAAGAGCAGGGGGTTGTTTGTGTGTGTGCACATGCACTTAAAATTTGTTTCATAGAAATTTCTGGCGGTATGGCAGAATAAAGGGAGTGAAAAAGATATTCTGAAATTGCAAACAAAAAGGTTTTATTTTCTGCATCTCGACCACCTAGTCAGTGTTATCAAGCCAAAAGCACAGTTAGAAATGGCTTGTATTGAGAAGTTTCTGACTAAAAAAAAAAATCTTTTCTTTTGACTGACCTATGAGACTATAATTTTGGCAAATTTTGTATACAACTTTCTGTTTTTCTGAGCCCTTGCCCAGTTAGTGTCCTCGAATCCTTTTCTGTTGTGTGGCTATATAACAGGATGTAGGCAACAAACAATATTCTGAGGCACATAATGCCTAGTGCATGAATACACAGAAGCTGACCTTGTTTCATAAGAATTATTTTCAGTCAAAATTTACAATCTGGCATGGTAAAATAGGGTTGTCCATGTTGCATAGGAGGAAAGAACTATAGAGAAACTGCATTCTCATCATGAAAGATGAGGGAAAGATATGTTCAAAAAGGATTCCAGGTATAGAAGAGGGAAACCAAGATCATAATGCAGGGTAAATTATTACGCTGTCTTGAAAGCAATAAAGTGACATGTGCATGTTATATTAGATATTACAGGAATCTTTCTGCTGAACAGGTTAATCAGCAAGACAACTGAAAGTAAATCAAGTAGTATAATTCAGTGTATTCTGCAAGATGGATGCTTAACTTTCTCTCTACCAAGCATATGTAGAAAATTTTCAGAGCAACGATACAAATATTGGAAGGGACCTTTTTTTTGTATTCCTCTCATAAGGATCATACCACTTTAATTATACCTGTACATTTTAAAAGACTACATATATATAAAGTAATGTATGTTGAGGCAATCTGGTCACTTTTAATCTTAGAATCCTCTGAAAAAAATTCCTGAAATGAAATTCTGTAGCTGGTACTGAAAGAAGTTTAGTCAAGCCAGTAACAGAGTGACTGCCTGTGCATTAATCTGGGAGTATAGGAATTCATGTGGTGACCCTAAAATAGATGATGTCAAAGAAAAAAACTCATCAAAGCGAGAAAATCAGAAAAGCATCTGCACTATTTCCCCCCACACCTAATTTCCTACTCAGAAAGCTAAAATATGTAAGTACATTAAACATCGCTTAGTGCAACTGATCATATTTCTGAGAAGTGTTTATATGTGATTACGAAAAACTAAGATTCAGCATTGCCCTACTGCTCTTTGTGCCAGATATAGCTGGCCAAAAGGGTCATAGCATAGGTATAATGTCTTCCATGTGTCTCAATGATTCTTCACTGTTACGTGCCTGCTGGAGCTGTGGCAGGGAATAGGAAGTAGGTACTACGGCAGTTCCCAGAGCTGCCCTAATGCATCCCAGGGACTTGACTCTCCTAAGGAGTCTAAGAATATGAGAGGCAGAAGTGATTCCTATCTGATTCCAACTTAATCTTCTGGAAGCCATTAATCTAGTGATATGTCAAGTAGAGCTAGACAAACATTTGTGATCGTATACTGTATTCAATAAATAAATAAAAAAGTATGTCAATAAAAATGCTTGTAAAAATGATGCCAAATTTGGTGAACAGTTTTAGCCATCAACAAAATGGAAAAAACTGAAAAAAAATTCTTCATTTAAAGCTTTTTTAAAGACATGTTTCATATTTTCATTTACATTAATATTCGTAAGTTTAAAATGAAGCACACCACCTCAGAATGAAATAATCATTTTATGTTACCAGAAGCAGTTTTTTTCCCTGATTGTTCTGTGGGTAGGAAGAACCAAAACCAAATAAGCAATCCTTCCTAGTCAGTCTAAAATGGTCATTCCCTCCCCCCACTTCCACTTTTTCAGTTGTGTCAGTGAACCAAAACATCCAATTATTTGTTCAGCTCTAATTTCAAATATCTACCAGCTGGTACCAGTGATAATAATAGAAGACTGAAGAAATAATGGATCAGGATCAACACTACAAAAAAGTCTATCTATTTATATTGCAGTCCTAGCTGAATAGCATCTAAAACATGTTGAGCAGATACAATTTTTATTACATATAGGCCTGGTTGAAACGAATCCTGCTGGTATGTGTTCAGTTTGGTTTCAGGAAATTCTGAGAATTTGTAGCAATATTTCTTTAGTTGTGAGGATCTTTCGACATCTGGATTTAGTCTGTGAATTTTTAACCTCTTTTATTTAGTCCCTCTAGCTCTTAGAAAATGAGTAAGATCAGTGAATGTATGCTTTAAAAAAAAGTCAAAGACGCCTTCTTTGGTGTTTCTGATTTCCTGCATACTGCTCTTTACCAATTTGATCTTCATTGATTTACGGTGATGTGGTAGATTGTGGCAGTGTAATATAATCTGTGGACATTTGGTTTCTCATTGACTTGCTGCTGAATGACTGCATCTTGCCACTAAACTCCACTATCACAGTCTCATCGTAACTGTAAATGTAGTTTAGAAAAGCTTCTTTTTCTTATGAGAAGCTGTACATTTTTAGACAGCAATGCAATGTAATTCCAAAATGCAATGGAAGATGGATGGAGTAACTAGTACTACATATATCCACCAGTAACATGAGCTCTGAGCTCTGTACAATCCTACCTGTAGCATCAGGGATGCATGACCAACTTATGGCACAGCAGAAAATACGTTAATAAAATAATCCCACATGCCACATGTTCAGAATAAAAATGGCCATATGTAATAGCTTATCAGCTTATCAATCCTAATTAAGACTCATCAAAATTTATCTTTAAACATTTTCAATACACCGTTTTATGGATGTTATAAAAGAGTAGTCAGACTGGATAAGAATATCTTGGCCATCTAGCATGATAAATGACCAGAAGAAGATAAGGGAAGAGCAGAAGTAAATATATGTATGAAGTTTATCTTCTGGGAACATATCTTCCAGGCATCTGGCTGTTACTGGAGCAAAGGGGCTTCTGAGCCAAAGGTGGACATTTCACATTTCCCATTATATTCAGTAGCCACCAATGGACTTTGGACAAGAATAATCTCTTCTTCTTTTATCCTGTTTTTCTTTGACCTCCACATTATTCACTAGTAGTGAGTTAAGAAGAAGTGAAGCTGGTGACAAAAGAGTCCTTCTTTACCTTGTTTCCTGTCAGTTGCTAGCATATATTATTGCCTTACTGTTTGGGCTTGTTACGTTCCATTCAATAGAATATCTTCGTTCTTTAAAAGCATACACTCGTATCATTCTTCGTTAATCCTCATCACACACACATGATGATCTGAAGTGCAGGTTTTTGCATTCTTTGTTTTTACATTTGGGGTTTTTTTTACAGAGGTCTTACACGGTGGGCTAGCATTGTCAGGAGTCTTCAGTAAAAACAGCAGCTGTTCGTCTAAAAAGATGTAAAATCAATCTGACTGCTACACATGTAGGGAGAAGTTGAAAATTGTGATAAAGTGTCCTGGTTTCGGCTGCGATAGAGTTAATTTTCTTCCTAATAGCTGGTATAGTGCTGTGTTTTGGGTTTAGTATGAGAATAATATTGATAACACACTGATAGTTTTGGGTTGTGGCTAAATAGTTGTAGTGCTTCTACTCAGTCAAGGACTTTTCAGCTCCCCATGCTCTGCCAGCGAGGACGGGCACAAGAAGTTGGGAGAGGGCAGAGCCAGGACAGCTGACCCAGACTGGCCAAAAGGATTTTCCCTACTATATAATGACATGCTCAGTATGTAAAACTGGAGCTGGCCAAGGGGCTGGAATTGCTGCTCAGGGATGGGCTGTTGATCACTGGGTGGTGAGCAATTGTTGCATTGTGCATCACTTTTTTTTATATTCCATTATCATTATTATTATTATTATTACTATTACTACTACTACTACTATTACTATTACTATTATTACTATTATTACTATTATTACTATTATTATTATTATTATTTCCCCTCCCTTTGCTATCCTATTAAACTGGTTTTATCTCAACCCATGAGGTTTTTTCCCAGTTCTTTCCTGCATTCCACCTTGGGTCAGGGAGGTGAGCAAGAGGCTATGTGGTGCTTAGTTGCTGGCTGGGGCTAAACCATGGCATAAAGGAAGTAATATTAAAGAAATCATTGCTCTCAAAGAGCCAGGGGCACCCATGCTGAAGAAAAACATTATGCTTACCTTAGTACTGCTCATTTGTAATTAGCTTAATAATAAAGCTCCAAAGGAAAAAATAAATTTTGACCATACATGATGCAGGATGCTTCAAGTATTGAAGCATCCCGGTCTCCAGTGACATCTGTGAAGTAGTCAGGTCATTTTATAAACTCACCCTTCTTGTGGAATTAGCAAGCTTGTTTTTAATACATTTACTGCCCAATTTATGGAAAAAAAAAGGCAAATGTCTGTGCCTTTTTTATTCTCTGTAAATGTTAATTGCTAACCCTACTGCTGTTTCAATCCTGGTAAATATCAAATATCTGAAATAAGACAGGAGTGTGCTCTAAGGTTCCTCTCTCCTACATATTTAAATAAATAGCAGGATATTAAAAATAAAAATAATTCTGTCCACCTCATGCTTAAATCAGCTCTTTGTTAGAGGTAGCACTGTCTGATGTAGTTCTGAAGAATCTCTCTGTATGTTCCATGCTCAAAACTATTAGCAGAACTCATATCCAGAAAACCTATCTCAGCTGCAGATACTGACACCTCATGCAAATTTTTCAGAGGAAAGTTTGCCTGAATAACGAGTGAAGGAATGAGAATCCAAACCACTTCCTTTGCCCCAAATGAATATGCTCTTTAGAAATTGAACATAAAAAGTGATTATATGCAATTGTGCTAAATGCAAGGGAAAAAAACCCCTACTTTAAAAGACCTAATATCCTTTTTAAAATTTTCACAATCTGTTCTCTAGGAAAACACTTATTTCTGTAGCCAAAGTATATTATGTTACATTAGCTTATCTATAATAAATCTTCATTATTTCTTCAACACAAGGTAATCGAAATATATTTTTATGCAAAAAGACAGACTTTCATTATAGGAGTGTTACACACAACCTATACAGTGGGTTTTAGACCAAAATGAGTTCCCATTTTCTGTATAGTACACCAAAAAAGTTCATAAGCAAGGAACATGTATATTGTGATTGTGATTTACCTTTTGTGTTGAGAACTGCAATCTACCTAGGATGGCTGCATGTTATAGCCAAATTTAGTCTTCTTAAAATATTACTATCAAGCAAATATACTCAAATATAAAAACATCATTCATATCTCTCTGTTGAAAAGATATGATTATTCAATGTCTTGATGCTAAAAAAACCATAGCTGAATCTTAAGAACATGCTGCAAAGAGTAAATGAAATGGCAGCAGCAGGTTTACTTTTACAACTGAAAAAAATGTCACATGTATTAATGTCAACAACTGGAATTTTACCTCATTAGGCAATTTCTGATCTAAGGCTCTGATGATTATTCTAAGCAGAAAAAATATGCTAATTATCCACTCTGAATGTAGAAGGAAAAAAGGTGTAAAATCTTCCTTTAGCCGTGTGACCATGTACTAATTGCATGTCATGTGTCAAAATAATGCAACCCGCTTTGCCTAAAGCAATTAGACATACAGAACTCTATTAATGAAGCACTGTCTGTCACTAAAAATGTTTTCAGAGCTATAGTTGAAGATTAAAATATTAACTTCTCAAATATTTATGATAGTAACTGACAGCATTTCAAAATGTTACTTTTAACAAAAGTATTTTATTCAGCTCCAGTTTTTAATTTGGATTTTATATTCAAAGACATTATTAACATATGGGAGTCATGTGAAATTTCTGTGATCTCCACTGAGACTTCCTTACAGAAGGTACATTAGCTCCTTGAAGTTTACAGCACCTTTTTCTATTGTAATATAAACTCTTTCAGAACAAAAAAAAAGAAATGTTAAAAACTTGTCTTTTCTTCAAAAGTCATTTAAAAGAAAAAGAAAGGAAGGAGGAGGGTCTTATTGTGCTCTACCTATTTTCCGTGTGTGAAAGAAAATGGCCCTTCTTGTCAATATATCATTTGGTGCTCTCCTTCCTTTTAGGGTCATTGGTCATCTATGTTCATGAGCACAGAGATTATCCTTTCGCATACCCTTATGCAGTAGGAAGGCAGGGATGTATGTTGCCAAGCTGTTTATCGCATCTATCAGACATGCTGAGGAGAGGCAGACTATTACATTAAAAAATGTAATGCCTGCTCTGTATTACCACTGCTCACCAAGCTGCTTGGGAAAGGGTTTTGCACAATTCCTTTGTGAACAATGCGAATCTACAGCTTTCTGAGTACAGGAGGGGACTGTAGAGCACAGCTGAGGTCCTCCTCCTTTTTCCTATAATTTAAAGTGTATTAAATGCTGCTTAAATTACTGTTGCATTGTAATTTGTGATACCATTTTTAAAGTTAACTATTTTTTTATTCTGCACCCCTAATTTACAAGGGAAAAAAACCCTCTTCGTGCACTTGCATGCACTGGTAAACTGTACCGGAATATTTGTATGCATAGAAGTTGAATGGACAAGCCCTTAATTTACATTCCATATGGAGACTGAGATCACTACTGTGATACTTGAGGATTTATAGCTTTACCAGGACTATGCAGGAATGATACCACTGTAATACCATGGAATTATTGCCCTTCTATTGTGCCAAAAAATCAGCAAATAAAAAAGCCATGTTGTTAGCACTGCATCATTTTCTAGTACCATGGTGGTAAAAACTGACTGCTATTATGTATTAGTCCTGCCACTGCTTTTATGTTTGGTAAGGGTATTGCCTTGGTTTTGGAGCTATTACAGTCTATGGGAATCAATTATATGTACTTGAACTAAGAAGGATTTACTTGGTAACTGTAATGGCTCTGAAAGAGCCATTATGATCTGTCATGTCAAAAATGCACATGTGCCTACAGTAGATACAAACAGAGCTGTGCAAAAAGTTTCATACATAAAACAAGCCATTTTTGTTAGCTTACCTGACAAAAACAAAACGAGCATTTGCTGTTGAAGTACTTTCACAACTTTTCATAATAAATGAGAAGGAGTTCTTGCCATTCCTTTGCCTTGTGCTTTGCTAAAGGAAAGCTTTGTGTTGCATGAAAGGGAATCAGGGGAAACATTACTGAAGAGCAAAACTCAATGAATCACAATGTTTTGGGCATAGATTGAACCAGTTTAAAGGGGAAAAAAAGAGTGAAATAAATAGAAAGGAAGACTTTTTCAAGCAAAAGGGAGAAAATGTGATCTTGCTATCATTGTATACATCCATGAAAAGGATATGATAGCTCTTTGGTAAGAATGAGCAAATAGGTTACACCCCAACAACTTTAGACATTTTATAGATGCACATACAGAGCATCAGAACATTTTTGAGCTAGACCAAAGTATTAATGAGGCCAGTGAGAATAAGGTTTCCTGCCTATCCTGTAGCATAGATGCAGTCCATAGTCCTAGTTTCCACATCATCCAGATTGGTGGACCTTACTGCAGAACATTGCAGCTCCCTCTGTACTTGTCTATCTAGGTGTCCCCTGGAAGGAGACCGAAGCACACTGAGGGATTGCACTCACATTTCTCTTTCTGACCTGAGGTCAGGACGCAGCCAGGGAACTAAAGCCAAATGGCCCACCTCGAGCATACCTGCCCAGCAGGCCAGATGTAGCCGACGTGAAGTTTGGGATGCAGTTGTGCTGGAACGAATGCCAAGAGCGCGCTGGGGGCACCGTGCAGCCCAGTGTGACCCGAGCCGGTGCTCAGCTTGCGCTTGAGGTGGCTACAGCTGGGGGGAGATGCAAGTGCAGCAAAAAGCTCATGTAACAACTGGATCAAGGAGAGTGAGGTCTTGTGATGGGAGTATTTTATCACACAGTGCTCACTAAACTATTTCTAGCCACGTTATTTATTTCTGCCTGTAAAATTTCCTGCATGGGCAAATGAAGGCAAGATGGCTGTGTAACGATGTTCTGTTTGTAGGTTGGGAGGGAGTGGTGGAAAGAGGGAAATGATCATCTGTAATGATTTTTTAGTGATGACTCTCTTTAAAGAAATGTTTAGATGATCAGATCTTACAAATTAATACAGGCAATGCCATACCCTTGTAGAAAAGTGTGGACATCATTAGTGTATTTTCTTTTGAATAAAACAAAAAGGCAGTAAAAATGGGTCTGTAATTCATGATGCCTACCGATGTATTACTATTGTTTTCTAATACAGAACTTCATTCAATTGTTTTTACATTATTAATTTTTTATGAATGTACATGGCTTTAAATAATTGTGCCAAAGTTGATTGGAGCACTTTCCCCAAAACACTGTTTGTCAGGTATAGGGTGAAGAACGGTCTATGGCGGTATAGCTGTGTGGTTTGCAAGTTGTTTGTTTGTTTATTGGTCTAATTTTCAGTAACAGAGGAATGTTATTTAGAATGCAGCAAAAACCTTTCAATCCCAAACGAGTATGTCCAAAAAAAGAAACAGAGATTTTACTTTTAGCTCATCTTCAGATTCACGAGGGACAATAAGGGAGATTCATTAGGCCATTTGTTACTGTCATCTGCCATGATTCAAAATGAAATACTAAATGTTTCATGGACGCAGAAAAAGAGCAGTATTTGTCTTTGTGTTGGCTATGCAAAGACTGTATGGCTTTCAGCCTCCATACAAGAGGTCTGATGGATGAAAGGGGGAAGGGTGGTGCCATCTGAATGATGATGGGCTAATATCATCATCCTCTTGTCAGCTGTAATAGGCTTTTCCTCACAGAAATAATTCATAAAACCGCTACATTATATTCTATCCCTGACAGGCCCTATCTATCCTGCAACCCAGCAGGCTCACAACTAATAAGAAAATATGTGGTTCAGGAACCCTGAAAAATTAAACAGGTAGTTTATGAACAATTTGTTTCATGGGAATGTTTATTATGTTTATTAAATATTGAGCCTTTAATGTTTTCCCAGTACAGATGATATCATAAAAATGCTGACTTAAGCCTCAGTTGTATTCTTAGAAAGTGGCATTTTATAGCTCTTGTAGTACCCAGTAAATAACTAAATTGCTGTGGTTTATATGTGTACACAGAATAGAATTTATAGGGAGTGAGTATATTTTTATTGTGCATATGCAGTGTATTTAATATATTCATAATAGACATGTGCAAAATACCAAAATATTGATCATGTTCTTTGGTTTAAATGAAATTTTGAGAAGACAAGTATTTCAGAGCCTCGGGTGGGGAAGGTCAAGCATTTGTTTTATTGCTTATACTACAGGAGAAACACTGAACTTGGTGTTTGAAGTTTCAAGGCAAAAACTCAGTAGGCTCTCTCTAACCATGAACTTAACCAGGAATACTGATTTGTAAGGATAATTTTTATAGAAATTCTTTAGACATGTTCTTATTACAGGAAAACCGGGATAAAATAGCTAAAGCTATTGGCTAAAGCCAATATGCTACTATGCCTTTCCATGAAATAAGTGAGGGGTGCCAGAATTTGGTCTCCTCACGCAGGGCAAATATCCCATTGCCAAACAGAGTGCAGGATTGGGTTCTGGAGAAAGCCTGGAGTGCATGGAGGAAGCATAATGCACAACCATACTCTTTCCACATCCATACTGTTTTATTCCAACTCCTTACCTCAGAGTTTATTGAATAATTGATAATTCTATGGCAGAATATGAAAACTGGCAAGTAGAAAACTTCCATTCTTAATGAATTTGTAATAATAAATAATGCTTATGATATTAAAAAGCTATATTTCACAGACATATTACAAAGAGCATGTGCATGACATGATTTAAAAAAAAAATGTACAGATCTTTCATTAAGCCTTTCAGGAATCACTAGCTGTTCTCGTATCCTTCTATTCCTGGTAAGAGGGTAGACTGTAATAAAGAGTAAGATCACTGAGCACACAGACAGAAACTTGTCTAGAATAAGCATGACTTCTACAACAGGAAATTCTGCCTCCCTAACCTGCTGGAGTCCTGTGAAGGTTTCAGTAAGCACATGGATTAAGAGGATACAGACAATGTAATATATCTGGATTTTCAAAAAGCCTTTGACAGGGTTAGTAAAGAAACCCGGTTACCACAGGTGTTGAGAAAATGTCTTTATGGATTGAAAACTGGTTAAAGAACAGGAAGCAGAGACTAGGGTATTTTGGTTGTTTTACAGGATGGATAGTTCATTTTCAGCAACAAGATCTCTGAGGGATAGACACTGATACTGGTTTTATTAAATATCTTCACCAATGACCTGGAGAAGAGAGTGTGCAGTGAAGTCTCCAAATTTGGGGATGATAGTAAGCCATTCTGTTTGGCCAAACGTCATTGGCAACTGGCTGAAGGAACTTCAGAGCTGAGAAGAAAGGTGGCAAAACTGAGCAGAGATGGAAGGTGGCAAATGAGCTCTAGCATAGATAAATCTAAGGTAATGCAGCGGGGAAGAATAACCTGAGGCGTGCCCTGTGATGTTGAACTCAGAATGACCATTCAGCACTCAGAAGACACATGCTGGAGTCATCCCTGGCAAGACTCTGAGGTCATGAGCTCAATGTGCAGTAGCAGTCAAAATCGATAAAATGCAGGACATTATCAGAAAAGGATTTTAGAACAAGATAGAGACATAATTTCACTGCTATATAAAAACATGGGTGTGCCTGCTTTTTTAGTACTGTGTGCAATTCTAGTCTCCATGTCATGAGATGCCATGAAATTAGAGGATGAGCAGAGGAAGCAATTAAAATAATCAAGATGATGGATCAACTGCTTATGAGGAGACTAAGAAGTCTGGGATTGGAGAGATGGCTGGGGTGAACTGTGGTCAAGGTTTATTACCACAAGTGGGTAATCTGGTTGTGGAGCTGTTCAACAAGTTTCACACAATATGAGAGCAAGGACCACTCACTGGTGAGCAAGGATGACTCATAAGGAGCCGTCTAAAAAACAAATAAAAGAAAGTACTTCTTTGTGCAGAGAGTAGATAACCTTAGAAACTTGTTTCCACAGAAGTTTGTGGAGGACAGACAGTATGAGCAGGTTCAGAAAGGAATTAGAAAAGCAACAGGTCCATGAATGGCTCTTACAAGACTAGGCAGGGATCTACCTTCTAATATCCCTAATGCAGCAGTTCTGGGCGCTGTGGGAGTATGAGGGGAATTGACTCTAGAAAGTTGTGGGCTTGTGCGTTGACCCTAATAGTGTCTCCTGCGCTACTGTCAGAGACAGAATACTGGGCTACTTTGACCATGGGTCTCAACCAGTAGGGCTCTTCTAATGTTCATAGCATGTCTTAACTTTATTCCACATGCCTAATTTCCTTCTCATTTATTTGAGTTGTACATTTGTGTAGTTGCAAAGACTTTGGTGTTTTCTCTCCTATTTCATATTGGTGCACATAAAAAGTGGATCAGGTATCCCCTCCTCTCTTTCATATGCATACAGTTTTAAAAGTTGTACTCATATCCATACATGCAGAGCACAAAACCTGAAAATCCAAATAAAGAAAAACATGTCAGAATATAAAAGCTTTAACTCAATGGCTTAATCTTGAAAAAACAATGTACCTTTTTAAAAACCCTTGCAATTTCTTTCATTTTTCACTGAAAAATGTTTGTTTATTCTTTGCTTTTACAAAGGCTTGGAACACACTGCTTCTTTTGAACTTCAAGAGTAAACAATAAAAGCTGTTTCCCTGTGCTGCCCACACCCCCAGCTCAAGCATCTTTCATTTTTTCCCTAATGGAGCTGGAAATATTCTCTTGTTACATGAAATCTTTATAGTGACTTTTTCAAACAGAAAAAAAGAATAAAAATGTCATTTATTATTAACTATGAGCCACATGGCTACCTTGCTGTCTCTGGATCACTTAAACTCATTTCTATAACAACCCAGACCAGACACAATCTGGTTATAGTAGTGGGCTCTCAGGCTGTATGTCCTCTTCCGAAAGAAAATCATTTACCTGATCCATTGAGAGGGCAAGAGGTTGATAAGGCATATTTGGGACACTAACTCCTGTCTCCATTTTACAAATCACCCCATTTTTTATGGAACTTCAAGTACTGCTAAAAGTTGGTAGAACCTGTATTGGTCCTTCTCCAATGGCAAGTCACTCTTCTGAAGCAGTTGCTCCCTGCTGATTGAAGGCGACTGTGTTTGGCAACGAGGGCACCATGGAAGGGTGCCGTATGTCCTACCTGCTCAGCTTGGTGGTGCAAAC
The DNA here is from genome assembly GCF_964289735.1 of Phaethon aethereus. NCBI lineage: Eukaryota > Metazoa > Chordata > Aves > Phaethontiformes > Phaethontidae > Phaethon > Phaethon aethereus. The sequence goes on along the minus strand of NC_138579.1, from coordinate 35,677,971 downwards.
CATGACACCTGCTCTCCATCCCTGTGGGATGCCCTATAGGCAGTCTGTGTGCTGGGCCCCCATGGTGTCAATGGTCATTCTCCAGCGGAGACCCCGGCTCTGGGGCACAGGCTGCAGGAGTGTGTGCTGCTCTTCAGCGGTACGTGCAGAAACATATGTCTTGTAGTGTCATGATCTGATGTGCTCTGAAGTACTTAGAGACCCATGTTGTGTTGTGTCACCCACTTAAAGAAATACCACTTTCATTGGCAGGCAGTTGGAAGCAATTAATTACCCATGGATGGCATGTACAGCTGCTGCTTATGTATGGAAACAGAAGAGGAATTATATTTAATTGGTTTAGCATAATGAAGAAAGTGGCATTTATTTTATTATGGCTTTTTTAAACTAAGTCACTTGATTTTAATTTGCATCATTTTTTGGAAATAGTTGGGCAAAATTCTCTTGACAGATGAAGAAATCCCAGAGGAACAAAAACTGAGGATGTTCAATTGCCTTGTTAGAAATTTTCAGGATCAGAGGAGGAACAGATATATTAGATATATATAATGAATTATTAAAATAAATATTTTGCTATGTATGACTATTGCTGCAATTGGGGCTAACTCCCAAATATGCATCGTACAGTAGCTGTATAACTTTTTTGGAAGAAATTCAAAGTCCGGATTTCAAGAAGAAAAACTGATGTAAATTATTAAATCACTGTGAGTAGATATTTGTGTTGTTGATTGTATTAGACCTACTGACACAAAGTCATAGTGAAAAGAAAAACAATTATATCTGCACGTCAATGTAAACATATTCTAGAAGTACAAACCAAATTCTATTGCAACATATCCACAAAGCATTGATACTAAACAGCTCACGTTTGATTGGATTCTGCTCCCAATTTTCCTGAAGTAACTCTGAGGTTAAATACATCTATTTCCTTAGCTCAGGCCAGCATAATAAAGAGAAAAATTTAGTTCCACGTGTCCTTAACATTTAGCTCATTAATGTTTCTGAAAATACTCCTTATTAAGAAGTGCTGTCCATGTACAAAGTATTGGTACGGTGTTACATGTATTAAGCCTTATAAATAAACATCTTTCTACATTACTGTCAATTTAATGTTCATTTTCTAATTATTTAATGTGAATAAATGTAATATAATCTGCATTCATGCAGTGCTTTTTTCGAAGGCATGTTCTGTAGCCCTGTAAAAATTACTGCAAACTAATGCTAAGTTTATTTTTCACATTCACAATTAAAGAAAAAAAAATCTAGATGTGTACTGTGTAGCTGCATGCCGTGCTGCATACAGGAAGACTAATGTTAAAACACTGGGGGAAAAATAGTTTAAAATTATTCTGAATACAAACATTTCCCAATTGATTAAAGAGACCAGTTGTATTTTACCTTCATATTATATCCCCTTTCAGAAAGCCAGATATTTAGAATATTTTTTTTTTCAAGAACAGCCTCTTATAAATTATTATAATGAGACCTCATGGAACTGTCGGGCTGAATATAGCAATCTACAAATGTTTAAAAGAAACATTAAAAAATCTAGAATGCCAGTGAGTGTTTCAAAATCAGGCAGTTCCGCTGAAAGTACCTTCCAATTTAGTCTTCCACAAAAGAGAATGGAGTGTTTTGCTAAATAACAGACATAAACCATTTAATTATTACCAGGGAGAGAGGGAGGGAGGGAGGGAGGGAGGGAGGGAGGGAGGGAGGGAAGGAAGGAAGGAAGGAAGGAAGGAAGGAAGGAAGGAAGGAAGGAAGGAAGGAAGGAAGGAAGGAAGGAAGGAAGGAAGGAAGGAAGGAAGGAAGGAAGGAAGGAAGGAAGGAAGGAAGGAAGGAAGGAAGGAAGGAAAGCTAGATGTTTCAGGCCTTTTTTTTTTATTAAGGTTTGTTTAAAAATTTCCACCTGACATTTTTCATAGACAGGGCCAAACCCATCCCTCTGAATTCAGGAGAAAGAAAAAATCAAATCTAGATATGAAGTTCCGTGATTTCCTTTCTCTCAAAAATAGCTCTGGAACAGAAACCCTGAACCTCTGGAAAAGACCAGAACCAAACTGTTCTTTTGACCATGGCTAAAACTGTTCATGTAGTTCACTCCACTACCCAGTGAGACAGAGAAGTGTCAGCTGCTGCGTGCACTGATATAGAAGTCAAAGGGGTGTAAAGTGCAGAGCAAATATTTCCGAGTGGAAAACAATTTCAGGCAGATGCTGTAAATGATTTACTGAATTAGAAAAAAAAGTAAAATTTTAATAAAAGCCTGAGTTCTGCACACATAGAGCCAGTATTTGATCAGTTGATTTTGGCAGCTTTTTGAAATTACTCATATTGAAAGACAAGTATACTCTGTAAAGTAAAAATGACCTCTGGGTGATAAACAGTATGTTATACAGAAAGTTTGTGTAAACACAATTAATATAGGATTGCTTACTGAAACCATAAACTGATGACAGATATTTTCATTGTGAGCATTTCTGTATATCAGAGTGTTGTGAAAAAAACATACCGTCTAATGCTACTAATTTGCTTTATTTACCTTTTTTAAAAAAATCTCAGATGCACTTAGTAAAAGCAGCGTGTACCTGTCTGTCAGCAGAGCAGCCTTTGGCGTTTATTCACCTCCTATTCTGCAGAACACATGCCTGGAGCAGCTGGCAGACACATTCAGGGAAACAACTGGTCCCTGTCAACACCACCCAACCTTCTGAGGCCAAGCAGGCACTTAGAAAGTCACAAATAAAGACCAGTGTTTTGTTTTGCCAATAGCCTGGTGTGTTTTCCCCTCCTCTTTTGTTCAGAATGTGCAACACCATTAAAGGGACCTGATTAGAACAAAGGAACAGGGACCACTGTAACAATTATGATAGAAATGAAAATGCATAATAAAAAACAAACCCCAAAATCAGGAAAATAATGCCAGGTGAAGATGAATACACATCCGTTGGGAACAATTACATAGCAGATGCATCCAAAAATTCATTATCAACGTATAATTTGACATGTTCCTAGTAATGTTATTCATTGCATTTACAAATAATTCATCACAGGTGTTGTGAACTAAAATGGTATACAAGATCCTTATGTTATTCACTGGGACGAGGAAATGTCCACTTGGTAAACACACATTGCATCCAATTTTATAAAATGGTTTTGTCTTTTGTTGTGTAAATCCTTCTGTCATGCTGGGTAAATCAGATATAGGGAGACTGCCTTCTTTCCAAAACATATTTATTCTCACTAAAGGAGTGGTTCTATTATTTTACTTCCTTTTTCTGTTTTTCTTCTTTTTCTCAAAAACAAAGCACCTGATTTTGCAAGCTCTTGTTTATATTGCTAGTTTCACTGATTTCAGTTACTTCTGGTGTACTTCTAATGTTGCAGATCTTGATCCTCTGAGCTCGTTTTTAATAATCAGATCCTCTGGCAGGGGCAAGTCCTGTTCATTCAAGTATAGCACCATTATTTTAAATAGAAACTTATATGCATGAATGAATGGAGCAGGGGTTGATGCAGATATTTTTTCTATAATCCAGCTCAAGGCAAATCTCTTATTTAAACTTTTTTGTATTGGTTCGGAGTTAATTCTGCAATGAATTTATGGGGAATTTTACTTGTGTAAGTAGTACCAAATCCAGTCATCAGTAGAAACTAACAAAAGCAACATTTCATTGCAGGTCAGATTTCATAAATAATGACAAAAAAAATACACCTACATTTCTCTTGTAGTCTGAAATTCATCAAACAGATTCCCTGTCTTTATTATAAAGCTCTGCTGCAATTGTAGAGCAATAATTGATTAGTCCTTGATACCAGCAAGGGGCCCAGCAGCACTGTTTTTAATCCTAGTATGCCATGTCAAATAGAGCCTTCAAGCACGTATATAAAGATGAACACACCTTTGAAAAATAATTAATTAATAATTTGTCCTAGCCTGGGTAATATATGATGCAGTGCCAGGAATTTCAGATCACTGGTGTAACCAGGAATTTCAGATCACTGGTGTAAACACTGTTGAAGTTTTTTTAGGTAATTTTTGAGTTAAGAGACTGGTTGCTTCATATTGAGCCAATTACGGTACCTGGTTCTGACTTCTCACTATATTGACCGCTGCACCAGATGCAGGGAATTGCCACGCAGCGATGCAATAGCACGGCACAGTTTTGCATCTGGCCTGATCGTAGCCCACCTGGATCCACCGTGGCACACACGGCATATGCCACCCAGGGAGCTGAAGACGACGGCTCTCAGTACCTTTTTTAGCACGGTGAATTGCGGTTGTTAAGGACTATTTCTTAGGCCAGAGAGGGACAATGTGAAAGCAAACAAGACTGACTCATGGGTTGGAAGCTTCCACTGAGGAAACCAGTCAAACTAATTAGCAAAAGAACTGAATCCCAGTCTCCCCACTGCCAGGTGAGTGTTGTAATCACGAGGCTAAAGAATGACGTTCAGTCTCTGGGTGACAAGTATTGCATGAAAAGTGGAGAAGATTCAGCTGGACTGAAATCGCCACCTCCTTTCAGAAGAATATATGGTTTGAGGCATAAGGCACCCGTTGAAGTGACAGGGCACTGAAAACAATTGTCTGCCCTGGATGATTGCACAAACTATCAAACTATTGTTTTGGTAGAGGTGAGATGCCATCATTGACATTTCTTCAGGTGGGTGTGTTTTGATTGTGGAGAATGATTTCCCTTCACCTCCCACTTCACTCTTTTAAAAAAAGGGGTAACAATTCTACTTTGAGGTACATATTTCAAGCTAAGGCTCTTCAATGGAAGAAGATACGTACTTCCTTGTAAGGCACCAAAATATTGATTGAAAAATGGCTGATTTTCAGATAAACTGCCCTCAGAGATAGGGGATATGTATTGGCATACAACAGGTCAGAAACCCCAAGTGTCTGCTTCAGGCTTATGAACTCTGTTAATAAGTAGCTGTACAATGTTGTTGCATCCTGGCAGTCGGTTCTTCAGGTAAGAACTTGAAAAAATAGATGAAAGAACAGGTGACGGTTGAAAATTGTCTTCAGAATTTCTCCTCCGTTCCCTGGGGCTGCTGGCAACCAGTTTACGCTCCTCGACTAAATAACATTCAACTGCTGAAACTACTAACCCTACCTCCTGTTATGATTAATCAGGTTATGACACCACCTTCTTGTGGTGGTGTCACCAGTTTTCTACAGCTGAGGGCAGGAGACAATGACTTGAAATTAGCAATGCTGGCTTTCCAATAGCTTGAGGATTCTTATCGATCATGAAGATGTTGAGACAAGCTTTAAAATTTTTCTACCTGTCTTAGAGAACACAATGGTGCTGCTATATGATCCTTGTGTTTTTCAAAGGAGGAATGGTTGCTATCTTCAAACATCTCTTCTTCTTTAGAATCTTAGTTTTAAGAAAGAAACATCATATATTTGGAACATGTTAATATAAATGATTTTATGGACAAAACACTATAAATTAATACATTGATACAGCAAGAATGGACCAAGTAGAAGTAAAATAATATTTTTAAAAAAGATGTAATGGTTAACCAAAAGCTTGTAAATAATACATGCAGTAAAGGTGGGAAAATGAAACTTTGGTCATGAAAGCTCTGACAGGTTTCCCTCTTCTGTAGGATATTATTCTCTAACATAGCAAGCTGTTCTGCAACTAGACTCTGTAAGCAGACAGATTCTTTAGTATCTAGCCAAGGTCCAGAAACATACTGTCTGACTGCAGGACCAAGATCCAGTTTTAAGATATTAAATCATGAAGAACATTTATGCAAGTCTCCAAGTTCATTTATATAAGTCTCTCTTTCTACTGAAACCTGTCATGAAACAACAGGAGTGCCCTATCTCTTATAGGAACTGTACGGTATCATTCCATTGTGTCTATTTACAGGGGAAACACATAACAGTCTGTGCTAGGATTCAATGTAAGACAGCCTAATTTTAGGAAAGGAAAACGGAAAAAGGGAAAAGGTGAGGAGGGCAGGACAGGGTAGGGAATTAAAAAAAGAGAAAAAAAGAAGCTGGAACAGATTTCTCCTTGTGAACATTCACAGTCACACTTTGCATTACTTGTCTATCTCCACTTTATTTTATGTGTGCAATGATTTTTTTACTTGAAGATTTGCAGTGACAGTGCACCATATTTTCACAGTAGCAAGGGTATTTGCTATTGACTATTCACCATCTAGTATAGGTAATTTTGTAATTTGTTTGTTTGTTACAAATGTTTTAGTCAATGAAATAAATGCCACTGTTTTAATATGGACAATCTATGAAGATAGTCTGAAATCTATTTTGCGATTTCTTTGTGAATACTGGCAAATATGGACATCTACAGAAATCAAGTTTGGTTCAAGAACATTAAAAAAGGTGAAATATGTTGGATAGTGTATCTGTAAGGAATAATTTGGCCAGTTCCAGTGGTCTGTCAAAGAACTCCATTAGGGGTCACACAATAACTCTTTTATTCTGTGTGTTGTGCTCTATCATAATGTAACTCAGCAAATTATGCACATTGCCATTCTGTGTACATGTCTGGAAACAGAAGAAAACATTCATTAAAATTCTCATCTTCCTTTCAGTATTTTTCTTTGTTGTATTGCAAATAAAAAAAATAATGAAATGGAGGGAGAAATGAGGAATAAACTAACATTATGGTTTCATTATAGGTATTGCAATTATTACAAAAACTCTCCCTCTAACTCATCATCTATAACAAAGCTATCATTACATTTGCATGTTTTATACTGTAACTACTTGAGGGCAGTATGTCAGTAAGCATCAGTTTCTAAGTGACTAGGGTTAAAATCATTCTAAGTCTTCCACTGGCTCTTTTAACAGCAGTGCTAACAATACTGTATAAAGTGTCATCTTTTATACTTTTAAAAAAAACTAATCAACTCACAATTAAAGATTTGGTGAACTTAAACCACTACTTGGGATAAATAAATGCAGCCAAAGGACGGTGGCATTTATGCTTACATTTTCCTAAACAATGTAAATAAAGAAGAAGGTAAAAATAAAGTGACTGTTTATACAAATGGCTGAAGTGTATGAAGACAATTCAATTGTTTTATGTTTTTATCATCCTTGCATGGAAAAGAGTTCATTTTTCAGGTATGAAAGAAGTTACAATAAAAAGAGAATGAAGGAAATTAAACAAAATTAAGGGACTTCCTATTTACACACCCTCTTCCCGCCCCCATTTGCCCGAGTTATATCTGACTTCAATCCCACATAAACATCCTGTCAGCACTTCCACCACAGGTAGAGTGACCTCCTCCTGGATGTCAAGAATGACGTCATCTACATGTGCTGTAGCATTTGGCTTAAGTCCTTTTAATTTTGCAATTGTGGTCAGTAATGTAATCTGTCAGTTCTTATGCCAGAAGACTGCTTTTTTTTGTCCCTGTACAATAGTACAAAACTTGCCTGCAAACTCCCCAATGTTTATAAGCACTTCCTCAAATTTATTCACTATGATTTTTGATAACCTTCTACTCTTATTTAAAACTGCAAACACAGGGTAGATAAATCATTCCTGGCAATCATTTTTGGAGTACAAGGCAGTAAGCATTTTTACTGGGTGAGATATCTGCAGCAAAACAAATACGGTGTGCTCATAAATGAAAAAGAAGTCAGCACTCTATTTTATGCTACGTGATACCAAATAACCACAGATATATTGGAATCTATTTCTACGAGGCTAGTTTTAGGAGAGCTATTTTAGGTGGTATATCATGCAATACTGCTAATAGGTCTTGTCTGTGAGTTTCCTGTTGTTTTGCCAGAGGAGCTCTCCTAATTCAGTTTTACATTGTTTCTCCTGAGGTAGATGATCTGAGTAAATTAGTTTCTTGGGAAACATTTCTTTATCCTGGTGGTTGTGGTCACTAGAATATTTAGTGTCAGTTCAACATAAGCAGTATATTCTAAGAATTCCCCCTCTCTCTAGAAGAGGACATATCTGGGCCTTCTGAATTTCTTTTTTCAAAGTAGGAAATGTATTGTCATTATAAAAAAGACAGAGACTGACTAAGCCAATGGATATGTGTGAATACTAAGCATCTGACTGAGTTCTGAGGGTATGAAAAGCCCTTCTTCTCTTGTTCTTTTATTCATCCCTTTCTTCTTCCTCTACCTGAACTGTTTCAAAAGTATAAAAAAGTTGAAATAGCAGTTTTCAATATAAAAAAAAGAGCTCAGTCTTGAATTTTTCTTCTTCAGTCTCATCTTTATCCATGTGGTATCGTGTCTGATGCACCATTACCTCCATTCACTGCTTTTCTTCTAATGGCAGCCTTGTTAGTATCTAGTATTCTACAATCTTTAGCAAGCCCACCATACAAATACAACAGTCCAGTGGTGTCTCATATAAAGATGTTTAATGTTAAAGACATTGGGCCAAGAGGTCCCTAGAGGAAAGAATATTATTTGGTATAAAAGAGAAGGGTGATAGGGAGGGATCTGTAAGAGGAAATAGGCAGTATAGGGTGGTGGTTATTAAGGTTAGCTGGACAGAAGGCAGCTGCAGGGGGAACCCCCTTGTAAGGTCTAGTGAAGAACCAAAGTGTGGGGATGACATATCCCAAAGGGATTGAGGCAAATGAAATCCTAATTAAGCACCCTGTGCAAGAAAAATGTCTTTATCTCCAGTAAGATTAAATTTTGAAAGTTAATGGTGATGGATTTTTTTAATTTAACTCATTATTTGGAGCATAAGTTTGTAGTAAGGGGTTATTCAAAACTGCATATGACATTTTATAACACTGAAAATGCTGTAAACGCATAACTGACTAGGTTTTATCTTTGTTTATCTGATACAGAGGATACTGGTCTTGAAATGGTCCATAAAAATGGCATATTAACGTAGATTGAAAATATCTTATAAAAAAGGTTACAAAATAAAGTATACAATGCCTCCTTTTATTTTCTCCTTTTTCCACCCTCATTGCCATTACATCTTCAAGAAAGACAGTACAGTTTTCATGTCAATAAAAGGACAAGACATTGTCCCCAGCTAGCAGTTAACTAGCCTTATAGTCATTAATCTCTATTTAAGATATCCATAATGTCTATTATCTGGAGAATTATCTAGGACATCAGCGAATTTCTTCTTGAGCTCAATAGAGTTTCTAACAAAGGCTGTAGGTGTTTATACATGTAACCTGAAATCTAACACACCCCTGTGCTGAATAGTTAAAGAATTAGAGTGGTCTCAGGAAGCAGAGTTTGTCCTGATCTGCTTCACTACTTAGCGAACTTTACAACTACTATACATGGTCACAATGGTATAGAGAGCGTATAATAGGGGGAATAATCTCTTCCTAAATGCTGTTCCTTGCTGTGGTGATACCGTAACAAAAGAGCAGTTCTTACACTGCCTGTGACCTAACAGAATGGTACTGAAGCGTTATGTACATTAAAGTTACATCAGCTAAACACAGAATTCTATGAGTGCAATAAGTTCAATTCAGTTTGATAAATATACAAACTCTTTATTTACTTTTCACAACTACTCTTACAAGATATTCTTTGTTTCTCAGAATGTTTATGGGTGCGTGAACACCTGCACACATGTGCTTTACCACACTTAACTTTTCAAGTCTTTCTCTTCCTCATGAATATTTCAACCATGCAGATAGAAGGAAAAAATACCATGTTATTCAAATAACCAGTGACATCAAGTGAATAACAATAAGCAGAAATAATCAAAACGATAGTCATAGTAGGCAATTCATGACAAACCATAAGACTTAAATTGTTTGCATAAAAAAGAGAAACAACTTGGAATGAAAATCACTTCAAAACCACAAAATCCCTATTTATATAAAATATGTGAACTGAAAAGGGGCTAAATTTATTAAAAAATCAGAGCTGCTGCAAGTAGTTTACATAGATGAAGCAGTTCACCAAGCTCTAATAACGATGCGAACAACTTCCAGTATCCTGAGCTTTAACAATATTCAGAGAGGATCAGGTGTATCTTCCCCATTGATATTTGTCTAGTACAAAAGAAGAGATGTTCCTAAAAAACACATAAGACTAGAATGAAATATTTTGTAAGCAAAGCAGCTCAAAACCCAGTAAATAATATCTCAATCTTTCTATATTCTTTTTTAGTCACTGCATCATAGCATGAGTAATTCTGAAACTGCAGCATTCCATTTATTGTACAATTATGTTATATTATTTCCTGTTGCCACAAAGCTTCCATGAAAATATGCTCCATATATGCCTAAGCAGTTTACCTTGTATGAATATTTGCATTAAATAAATGAAAATTCACCTCTTTCTGAAGATATCATGCCGAGACACAAAAGCGTTCCCTGCTATTAGGAATGTGCTTGTACAGATCTAAAAATTGTAAATGAATTTATAGATGGTTGGTTCCATTTAAGTAAAATAGACTGAGCATAGATCTTTAAGAAAATGTGTTTACTTAACCAGAAAACACAAATATTTCTATTAAATATGCTTTCAAGTTTAACTCCAAATTCCTGATTTCTCATGGTGTATGACTTTATGGAGCTATACTTAAAAACAGTGTTCCAATGACAGTTTGTAGTCTCTTTCTCCAACAACATTTTAGGGCACAGGAAAAGCTTCAGAAGTCCAGTGGACAGTTTAGATAAATCCATGGTATAGCATCTAGGGCAGAGTTTTATCCATTTATTTCCCCAATACTGAGCTACCTAAATCATTGATTTACTTATAATGGGGAGCTTAGAGCTTACTTTGTAATTATGCCTACTATTGCAAATTGAAAAATTCAACCTGACTGTGTATTGCTTCTATTAAATGCAAAGTACATACTATTGCACTTTATTTTTATTTAAAATTACATTAGTTTTCTGAATGGTTAATGAAGAAAAGGAAAAAAAAAGACTGACTCTGTGTGTGTATATGTGTAATACACAATGCCTAGGGTTCTGAAAATGGAATTAAACACCAATAGGGAAAAAATCACATGAGGAGAAATGAAGCTTCAGAACAAATGTATTTTTGTGATACTGTCTGTAATTCATGCTAGATAATCATGAGCCCAGCAGTTAATGACCTCTACTCTGATACATTAAGTCCAACCAAAGATAATGGTGTCCTGCGTAAATTAACAAACCCAGTGGTAAACTTGCTTCTAGTTCAGCGGGAGACAGTGTGCAAATTAGCATTGGTTCTTAATAAGATCAGTGTCCTGCAATCTACAGTTCTGTACTGTTCATAATGCTGTTTCTTTTCAGGTGAAAATTTTTTCTCTAGAGGACACTTGCACAATACATTCTTCTGACATAGAATCATCCTCACCCTAATCAGTTCCCGCCTTGAAAACTTTCCCTATTTCTTACACTTTCATGCTGTGAGTGCTGCTGTGAGTTGTTGGGAATGATTATTCATTTGTAAGCTTCTTTAATAACATTTCCTTTAGATCTTGAGGTACCCAACAGAGCAAACCAGGATTTGATTTTATAATTATAACTATTCAGCAGAAGTGATGGTCACTCTATTGTCAATCTTTGCCTAATCTGTTGATCATAGTTTATTACCTTTGAAAATTTTCAAATAAACAATTATCTGTTACATAATTCAAATGTAAACTATCATCAAGGACCTAATTCTGGGAACTACACAGCATATTGCCCTTGTATGGTTGGAGTCAAATTCTATCCATCCAATTCTGAAATCAAATTGCTCGACAGCTGCCCCGAGGTGTCCTACACCAATGCCTAGCTCTCCACGCCACAGATCATAATAAGCACAAAGGTGCGTTCAGGAGAAATGTAACATTTTCTGCTAAAGAACAATGGTATACCGGAGATTTAGCAACATCAGCCACATGTTTTAAAATGATTTGTTGGAGTTCCCTTTCTAGACTCTAAAATCACAATTAACTTGGCAAGACATATATTTAGTTTTTTAAAAAATACCTTCTGAAACTGGTAAGTGGGATTACAGTGAGAACCTACGGGCTAATAGTCACTAGTTTATCTGATTAATTTTTTTCTATCACTTGTTAAAAAAATTATTTGCAGGTAATCTTTCCACTATTCGGCTATCTCTGTAGATAATCCAACCATATGTGTCAAATAAATAAGTTATGTGTGTTGTCCAACAGTAGATAAATACTTTTTCTATGAACAAGTATTTTACAATATTATATGAGGTCTAATGAGGACCTTTCAGCTATAATATATTGCCTGAAAAAAGAGGACATTCTCTAATTTATCTGTGTATAGTGATGCATTATTATGATGCTGGGGGAAAAGGGGATGTTCCAGCACACACCTGGTAGAGACACGAGAATGTCGTATATTCTTCATACACTTCTAATGGGAGTTTTGTAAGAAAAAGTTCAACACACAGCACTTGTCTGAACAAACCGCTCACTGTAAAATGTTTACCTTTAATGACACGTACTATTATTTCATGATTATTTTAAAATACACTTAAAGAGTTTTACATGTTAACCAGCTACTAAGAATGCCTTAATAGAGAACTAATTTTTGTTAGAGGTGTCTCGACACTGAATTTTATATGCATGCATTATGTTTTCTTAAAATGGGGAAATTATGCATCTGAAGGAATCTGTCTAGAATAATGGGGTTCTATAGAGGTTACTTTAATCACGTTCACCAGCAGTTATAGCTGTTTTACATCTTATTTGCAACAAAAGGGAACTCTAATTATCTTGAAAAAGAGCATAAAATGGTGTGCTTTGCTGCTGATGTAATGTTGATTCGTGAATGCTGCTGATAGGAACTGACAACTAAATACATGTCACATTTTTAAGAAATCAGTGGTAGTGACAGGATAACCCTCTTTTGTGACCTGGGGACCAGGAGATGGAGTATATATTTGCTTGCTAAGTAGAAACAATTTACAGTTTTCACTTTAAAATAAAAATAAAAATGCTGTTATAGATGGGTTATCGATTATTTTTAACAATGCACCGCTTCCGTTGTGACTTAGAAGCTGCCTTCAGTAAATTAAATCTGGGGCTTACAATCCCCGATAAAACAGTAAGACTTTTTTGCATACTGGTCTCATTCTTCATAAATTTCTGACTCTTTATTTTATCTCTCTATGTGTTTATATAAAACATCTATAATAGGTATGTATTCACTGCACTTGTAATAATGGACAATAAAGAATTTTGACATCTTGCAACGTGGTTTCAAACGCTTGCATCTCAAGCTCACAGTTCTAACGTCAAATGAGAAACATGCAGCCTACCAAAAAGTGCAAAACTCATCAAATAGGATTCAACTGTATGTCAACACCCGTTCCATCCATGCATAAGAAGCAATTGACTCGTACTCCATTTCAAATATGGAATTAATCAACAGACATCTAAAAACATTAGACATAGCCAATATTTGCTATATGGCACTGTTTAAGATTCACAGTGGAAAGTTACTAGTTTACACCTCATGCCTGAATGCTCTGCATTTAACCTAAATATTGAGAAACCTGCCCTGTGTGAAAGTTGACTCTCAGCCTTTATTTATTTAAACTAAGGACAGTAATTAAAATGCATATATAAGCTGAATTCAGCTATATTTTATGACCATCAACTTCCATCAGCACTAATGGATTTTAACACCTTAGCAGGTCTAACTCTGACTGTAAATAGTTAAAATAGTCTATATTGCTGTATAGCTCTTCTATGGCACTTACTAAGTAATAAATATTTGTACAATATTTCTTTTCATAAATTTGTCAGCTCTTGCATGCCAATGGTATTTGCATGTGTGACTGTGTATCAGTACGCAGTCAATCATTTGTGCATGGTTAAATACAGCCAAAAGTTTTCCTCAATTAAAAAAAAAGAAAAAAAGAAAAATATGGTACACTTTTAGTTTTATTCTACCCAGACAGTCCATGGCTTAGAGACGACTGAAAGTGTGTTTTATCAGATGCCTTTCTGATAGTAGTGTCTCCTTCTGTGCACTTTCTCTATCCCTTTGTTATAATCATTTACTCGCGTAACTAATGCCAAATCAGCAATATGAGTGCCATATTTTTTGCCAGTACTTTCACTGATAGGTGTTGTCTCATTACTTTACATCCATTTTACATCAGCATCATGTAAATACTAGATTTGATCCAAAAGCTCCTACAAGTAGCTTCAGCAAACCACTGACATTAAAGCACAAGTAAGTATATGTCTGGCTGGAGATTCATTCAGAGAGAGGAGGAATGGACTAAAAAGCTTGTCTAGGCTCCTAGAGATTTTAAGTAACATTTTTATTAGATGTACTTTGTTTACTTTGATGTGTTTTATTTACTTTGCATTTAAGCAATACTCTTGTACACAGTCTTTAAATGGACAAGAATGGTTCTCTCCTGCTAAATACCTGGGGAATGTCCTTTTTATTTTATGGTCTATTTCTTTCTACTCTCTACCCAGGCATATTTGGTTGTAGTTGTCAGTACCTTACTCAGGTGGAAAGAAAATGCAGTTTTATAAGTTAGTGAATGGTACCTTGCTGTATAAAAGCAGCAAATCAAATGCAAAGCTGGTTAGTTTTTTATTCCTTAATTTCCATGAAAAAAAAAATTTCCTCTATTTTTGTCACTGCTAGTTAGAAACTCAGCAAATGTGGGACAGAAGCAGTTATTTTTGAATATTTAAGGAGATGACAAATCTTAGCTTGTCTTATGTATTTAGCACAAATCCACACTGCTATTTTTCACCTCCACTTTTCCATTAGAAATAAAAAACATATTTCCCCTATAAATGAGCCTATGTAGGATGATTTCATGTATATTACCATTTGAAGGTAAGCCCCCTTCTTCATGAAATTCAGTATCCTAAGTAAAATGTTTTGTACTGCTTTAATTTTTTGTCTGGGGTAGCATAAATATCAGTTTCTGAAAGAATGTTTCTCTCTAACAGAAAAGGGGCCCAAGATCAACTATATGATGACAGGATTCATCTACTGACATCCCTTTTGGCATTTTTCAGCAATTTTTAAAGAACTTCTTTGAGACCTGTGGTGGTCCCATAGTATGGATGGCTTCAGGTGTGGGGTTTTTTTAGTACCAGTTCTGTCATGATCTAAATAACACTTTCAGACTGGTAGGAGGGTCCGGTCAGTCTTGTCTAGCACTTCGCTATGATGCTCTTTCCTCTTACTGTACTCCTCAGAAGGCTTCTTTACACTGAGTGAGAGTTCCTGGACTGCTAATGGCTCAGCCTATCCCATTTTTGAGTCAGAACAATTTTTACGTGAAAAATAATAAATATACAGAAACATAAACATAAAAAAAGTGAGTCTTTCTATTTTTCTGAGAAACAAAAGGTTGCATTAATGACAACTCCAGGAGATCCTCTAGATCTTGATATTCCTTCCCAGAAAACTGGAAAATGGTACTTTGGTGTTGTTATGCTTTGTTTAAAATAATAAAAATAATAGTATTGGGGATTTTGACCTGTGTTTTTTTTTTCCAAATTCCCTCGGGCTGGGTTGTATCCTTATAAGGGAGAAACATGGAAAACGACTGATGTGATTTTAAGAATTTGGCACTACACGATCTCTCATTTCCTCTATTCTGATGAGCTTCTCAGCAAATAATTCAATTTTCTCAGCTCCCTCAGCCCTGCACAAGCCTGATCCCCTCCTCCATCAGACTGGCCCCAATTGCACCCGCGTGTGCCCAGTGTTCAGCCAAATGGACCACCAGTTCTCATCTTAAGTTCTGCCCTCAGCTCACTTTTATATCAAATTTTCTCTCAATCTCCTATTCCCAACCTTCTGTCAATTCTTGCTAGAACACCAGCCCTATTCTGCTCAGTGTAGACTCCTTTTTTTTCCTTTTCTTTCTTCAGCTATTGTGGACTAGGCATAAGCAGAATGATCCTTTTTTTTTTTCCTTTTCCAACAAGTAGACATAGCAAGAAGAAAACAGCCTGTCCCACTGCACGTGGAAGGTGTGGAAAGAAGCAATCAGCCCTTATCCCGATATGCTTTTTTCAGTTCTCCCCTTCTTTCTTCTGAGAAGCGTCAAGTTGCTAAGAGGAGAAGAGAAAGCCCTCCAGCAGCAGGCTTCGCTGGCTCCTTTCCTCAGGAAGCAGGCAAGCTCGGGAAGCAAGCAATATGAAAGGCTTTCCTTATGACGGAGCCAGAATTTTTCAGGGGCCTGGAGGTTCCCATGTCATCGTGCAATCTCAGCCAAAAGCCCATTACTCATCACTAATTCATGGGAGCTGGCATTACTATGTGTTACTCATGAGCTTTGTTACAACTGTGGGTGGGAGCTCAAAGCAGACATCTTGCTCTCCAGGACCAGTGCACACAAGCTGGCCCCTTGTGCAAGAAGTATTATTTTTAAATGTCAACCATGTATTAAGTGATGACTCAAGGGACTAAAAATCGAAGCTCAAAACAGAAGCACTCATCTGTCTAACAAACATGGAGTTAATGTTTCTCATTTAACTACCAAGAATCCTCTGAACCTAGCAGCCAGTCCGATACCAGCTCCTGAATTACCCTGCCTTGTGTCTAAATATCATATGCAATATCCTGGAACCCAGACCCTCCACAGGTAGCAGGGCCAGGTGTGGGAAGCTGCAACAAAGTCAAACTTCAGCTGTCAAGAGAGCTTTTGGCACCTGAAGAGCAAAAGGTGAGAAAAAGGAAAGGAAATACAAAGGAAAAGAATACTGTTCATTGACAAGTTGTTTCTTTTCTTATTACTTAAGAATCCAGGGCCCAAAATATATGACTATAGGGCCTGATCAAAGCCCGTTAATTTCCATAGGAGTCTTGGCATTGACTTTGATAGACTGTGAATCAAGCTGATCCCCAAGTAGAACATATGGGTCTCCGGCACAACCTATTTCTATTCATATTTCGCATCTTTTTTTTTATTTATTTCATACATTATTCACAGTTTGTGATGGCAGAAAGACAGTTTATATCCTCAACACAAAGAAAACAAAGAAAGAAATATAGCGTATGTGTTGTCATTATTATGAAAACTAAGGCATATTGGGCACAATGCATTTCATTTTCATTATATTACAGGATTCTAATAAGCATCATTGATAGCTAAGTCACTTGTCCTTAGCACAAGTAAAGAAGAAAGAAATGAAAACTTCTCAGGTTGTTTTTGAAAAGCTTGTACACCGTCTAGGCATTTTAGGCACAAATTTAATTTCACTTCAACATCACAGGTTCCTTTGATGACAAAGTCACGTATCTTTAGTCCCAAACACAAAAGTAAATAAGACATTTAGATAGTTTTCTTTTAGTTTGAAGGCAGTTTTATATTGGAAAATGTGAGCGCATAAATCAGGCATGTTGAATTTTCTCGTTCAGTCCAGCTCTGGGCTTAGCAAGCGCAATTATCTAATACCTGATAAAACACAACCGTGTCTATCTGAAGGTCTGCAGAAACGTATGAAATCTTTAAGTAAACATAGATTAGGATGGAAAGGCAAGACTGAACTGCCTCTCATGACCAGGACTCTGGGCCCAGCCCCATGCAATGTGTACAGTTGTAGCCAAGCTCCCATATTTGTTTAATCTAAGTTATAACTTGAGGTCTCAGAAGACCTGGGGAATGTTGAGGTTTCACTGTATTTTTGTTTATCTGAATTTTAATCTAATTTGTTACATAATATCCATCAGGGTTTTTTACTCAAAAGTCCCAAATACTTCCCTCACACACTGCCTGCATTTGCTGTCCACTTAGATCTGGTTTTTGTGCTGATTACAAATTAATGACTGATTGCCAGGAGGAGAGAGTGATTATGAAATCCACAGTAGCAATATTTTAAGCAAAGAAATAAAAACAGCTGTGAAAAGTCAACAGGATCTCTAAGGCAATAGTATATCTCTTGAAAACTATGTGCAGAATGTTTTCCCATTGAGATGTGGTGACGGTATTTCTAACAGCACTCAGCAACTAAGAAAGAGAACACTAAACATAGTCATATATTTTGGGCCCTGGATTCTTAAGTAATAAGAAAAGAAACAACTTGTCAATGAACAGTATTTTTTTCCTTTGTATTTCCTTTCCTTTTTCTCACCTTTTGATATGAAAATAGTCTTTTGTGGTGATTTTTTCTTTTGGCAGGAAGAAAATGAATGAGTAGGATTTTTCTTGTGAGTCAGGGATGAATGTTTTCCACGTATGCCACTGCTGAGCTTCCTGTAGGTCATAACAGATACAGGTGGGAGGAGAGGATAGGTGTCTGGGAGAGATCACAACATTAAAAAAAATTCCTCAGTTCTGTTTCATGGTTTAAGTGAACCAAGAGAATTCTATTTAAAACTTAAAGATTCTCAGATTTTCACACTGAACTGCAGTTCGCTCCCCTCCAGAGCAATAAGGTCATATTTGTATGCATTTTATTTTGTAGAAAAAAGCTCATTCATCATCTCTGTCCCTGAGTTCTATTAATCTGCATGCATGTGCTCTTTAATAGATTAAAAAAATAATTCTTATGAAAATGATTAGACAGAGTGCTCCTATATACATAGCTTTCCACTGAGTAATACATTTGTAGAGATCTGCTACAGCCATAACCATTTAAACAGTTTATATCACTGGCCACATGGACATGTTATTTAGTGGTTAAAGTTTTTTAAAAGCTTAGGATTTGCCGAGTTGTCACATCGTAGTTTAAAAGAGCCAATTGGGGAACTATTTTCTGAACCTGATCCTTTTTCTTTTAGATTTTTTTTTTTGCTTCCCTTTTCTGCTCTAGGGTTAGGGATAATTTTAGTTCTATTCAAAATAAGCAGTCTCCTGGCCTCTTGGGATAGCAAATCAATTCTGCTAACAGGTGCCCATAGCCCTGATGACCACTTTGCCAATGCTCAAGTAATGTGCACCACCAAACAGTTTATACCCGCTTTGTTTCCCAACAGCTGGACACAGACAGCCTCGCAAGGCAACAGCAGGGGTGGATAAGGTGATAGGTCTTGCTAAAGGAAGCAGTGGTGGGGGAAACATCTCGTACCATTGTCAGAGCCCAGGCTGCTCTTGAGCCTCACCTTCTGCCAGGTTCATCCAGGCATTCTCCTCTCTTGCCCAGGTCTCCTTCCTCCCACCTCCTTCCACATCACTCCCTCCCTCCTGTTTGTGCACACAGGAGTTTGAACACGGACAGGGCTGTTGGGAATGGAAGGAAGGTGGGCACAGACTGATGCATGAAGCATATGGTCTTTCCATCTCCCCCTCATTTTCAACAGCCCTCCAAAACCTTCATGACCTTCCAAGACCTATTATCCATTCTCTCCTCACTTTCCCCCAAAATACCTTTGCTGATTTTTGGTCCTCGCTTCTAAGCACCTGGGAACATCTCTTTTGCTAAAGCAATTTTGAATTTTCTAATTCCAAGAATAAGAATGAGGCAAACCATTGTGCTCTTATCCTCAGAAAAAGCAAATTTCCACTGTTTTTTCTGCTGAGGAGCCTTGAGCCCGCTCTAATTAAGATAAAAGTGAAGTCAATCTCCTTCTAGCTGTGGTCCAAAAATCCGTCTAGAGTTTTGATACTCTTACAATATGAAGCTTTGTGCGAATAGATATTACTTAGATAAATGTTGTTTTTCCAATAAACCCGGAAAGAAATTTCAGTATGCTCCAAGTGGAGTGTAACTGTAGAAATTCTACTCAGCTTTTAAATAAGTGCTTTGCTTTACTTTCTTTTTTAAGAGCAGCTAGTCTATGCTATATGCTCCTTCAACTATATTTCAGATATGACTTTTTATTAATGTCACTTTGATTACTTGTTTTCCTGACTCCATTTAAGGAGTAGGATTTGTTTAATCTCCTTTCTCTCCAAGACTACTTGTCATCCTGAGTTCCAACATTAAAAAAAAACTTAATCTGGTTAGTTGTCTGATAGTATTTCGCTTCTTCTAGATTAGGGTGGGTTTTATGCAATAAAAGGAAGATCTCACTTCAGAGTGACTCAGTGCTGACTACTGATATGAAAAAACTTTTAATATTGCTGACTTAAGGACTATTATGTATAAGATCTATTTTGATCTACTCAGCAATGTGAAAATATTATATTTGCAGCAAAGAAATATTTAACCCAACTAAAACCAGACAAGAGAAGGAAATTCAAGAACTCAAAAACCTAGGAACAAATCTTTAAACTATATAGGCATTTCTCTTAGAGTCTGAAACCAATATCCAAGAAAAAATTTTCACTTTTAAAATCTATACAGATACAGATGAGATGAATTTTTTGTTCAAATGTTTTCATTAGCTAATAGTATGAAGGGAGTTTTAAAAATTGTCACATCTAGAACTGGATTCTTAGTTTTATTTTGTTTTAATGACATTTCACATGACTGAGACTCCTGAAACTCATAATTCTGGTTTACATGCTCAAAAGGGGAAAGGAATCTGCTCTGCAATTTGAAGAAGAGAACATAATAAGTAAAAATGAAATTTTTAAAAACAGTACTATGTTACGAGCATGAAGAAAAGCATCAGTTTAAGAGCCACACAAGGAAGTGGCTGAATTTATCTACAAGGCAAGTATAAAACCGAAATTTGGAAGTACTACTTCTTTAAGACGGTGCCTGCATGCCTCAGCCGTAAACTGGGGCATTGGGATTAGCATGAAACACTAAGCAAGCACAGAAGATGCTTCATATACCAAAGACAAGACAATTATTCCAGCAAGAGGGAGGTTCTTTGTTACCAACATCTTCTAAGTGTATAGGCAGGAGCAGGTTTCTAAAAAAGGTATAACAATTCACTAGCCCAAATAGGGCAGCCAGAGCATGTAAACCTTTTCCATCATTGCGAGTCCTTCTTCAGGTCATACACTTCAAAGTACCATAGATATTTCGTGATTACGTCAAAGCCAGTTTTGCAAATATTTAGAATCAAATTAAATGAGGGCAGTATTTTGTGGAAAAGACCAGTCAATTATCCTATAATTAAAGCCTGGGTAATAATGCATTACATCATGGAATATAATTCACATTCAGTGTGCAGCTGTACAACTGGTATTTCCTAACACCAGTATAACAGACTCTGCAATCTTGGTAATTGTAGCGCTGACTTGAAAATCTTGAAGATACAGAAGACGTAAAAGGCATTCTCCCCACAAAGGGTTGTTGGTTTGTTTTTTCTTTGATAAGCACAATGACGTTATATTTCTCCTCTTCATTCAAAACTGGTGAGCAAGGCAATTTTGTGCCTTGCATTGTTAAAATTTTGTCATAGTTTTGCAAGACTGACATACATGGATAAGACTAATATAACCACACCTTTTTAACACACATTATTCTTGTTTCTCCTGGCCTTTATTGTGTCTATTGTACATTCTGTCTCAAGGAGGAAATATGCTCACACTCTGCATTAAATATCTTTGTAGAGCAGAAATGCACACGCCCATGAAAGAAGAGTAAACTGGCCCTCTCTGAGCTATAGAAACAGATTGTGGATGATTGATTTATCAATCAAGACCAAGTATTTACATGCTTTCCGCTGTATCTTGCATGCAGGTGAGTCTTCCTGGTTCATTTGCTGCAGTGTCTTGGCATCAGCAAGATACTGATATAGATGGCAGTGTTATTCATGCTTAAATCCATTTATTTGATGAGAGCAGAAGTTGCTAGTTAAATTCATGTTTAAAAGCTTCAAAAGATAGTAAAATATCTAAAATATCAGGCAAGAAATCAGGTGATTTACATACATATAATGACAATCTTTTAGAAAAGTCTCAACAAGAGTAAAATATTAGAACATGGTTTTAACCAGACCCTGTTTCGCATGATCAGCAAAATCAAAAGGTTTCAAATGTGTCCCAGAAAATGTAGCTGGTTAGCGAAATACCCAGTTTAGCAGAAAACCCAAGTATCTCCAAGATTTCTTCCCCTGAAAAAGGGTATTGTTACATAAAGTAACATTATCCTATGGTTCATAAATAGAGGTAATGGCCTAATTCAGTTTGAGAGCTGTACATCAGAGGCACTTACCCACTTCGGTGTTTCTCAATATAAGGTATTGGCAACTGGAGAGATCAGTAAATCAATTATTCCTCATGACTGTGGTTTTATGAGGTTGCAAACAGTGTATCTGAATCAATCAAACTCAAATTTTTATTCAAAGGAATAACCAACTGCTTATGCCATTAGACATGAACTGCTGCTTCATTAATTATTAGCTAGCTACTATGTCCAAGAATGGTGACAGAAGACTATTGCGTGCACATTTCTTCATGCAACTTACACCAGAGCTGGAGTATTATCATTAAAATAATGCTTGTTGTCAGTCATTAGAGCTTTTTTCCAAGTTCCGTTCATGCCTCATACTCATCATGCCTCTTCTTGTTTTTGTAACTCAGTGATGCACAGTGAGTTCTAAATACCAGTTGTTTGTTCAGGGCCTGGATTGTTGGCTCCTTACCTTACAGTGCTCTGAGCAAAATCAACATTTTTCTCATTCATTCTACTCCTTTGCTTTTCAGGGGCAGAGCTATCACTGAAGGTGATTTGCAGTTTTGGTAGCAGATCAAACCACAAGACAGATCAACACGGCTCTGCAAGAAAAAGCTGTCTTCCATGAATTTTAAGCATACAGCTTGAGGAAAGAAACCACATGTAAAGTTTATAGGTAATCATCTGCATTGCCTTAGAAACTGAGCGATGTTTTGCACCAAAGGTACAAGACTATATATTTGCTAAAATAAACATTTGTTGCATTTGGTAAAAGTAGAAGGTGCATATTTTTCAGTTTAAATAGAGGCATACAAAAAAAGAGCTATGTACAGTTGCATTTAAATTTTCTGGCATTTTAAGACACAAAATTGTAACAGAAAACACCTGGATGCTTTGTGTAATTGTCCTCTATCATCATAAACAGAATCTTCATTTGGAATTATGTTGCATATCATTTCTCTAAGCATATCGGAGCTTTTTAATGCAGATTTTCTTAAGTTGTATGGATACAACAAAGAAGCTTGCAGTGGAAAACAAGAACGAGACCTGGGTTTCTCTCCCTTCTTGTAATAGCTCTACCGTGTCAACAGAAGCAATGACGCTGTAAACTCTTTCAGAGGCTGTTAAAATATCTTCAGGAATTCATCAGTTATGATGTTCTATTGATATTATATTTATTCCTTATGTTGGCCCTTGCAAATGTATTTTCACACAACTTAGATGGTTTTTAAAAAAAAAATAAAATGCTTACACGCCTTTACCTTTAAGCAGCTCTGGAGGCTTGCTTTCCTTCATGCCCTTCCCCTCAAGAAACTCAATTTCTGGATGAAGGCCTCTTCAGCTCTCTGTGCCAAGATGAGAGTTCATAAATTCATGATCAGCCTGATTTACCAAGGTAATAATAATAGCTTCCAACTTGAATAAATGAGACACATAAGTTACCACAATGTTTTGAGACACCCAAAAAGGCAAATCTAGATAGTTAACCAAATATTATACCAGGTTTTCTAAAATTCTCAAAAATCACAAAAATCTCAAAACAGTGGTTGAGGACAGAAGGGACCTCTGGAGGTTATCTGGTCTAACCCCTTCATGGTCACCTAGAGTAGGTTTCCCCAGTCTATATCCCAACATCTTTTGAATATCTCCAAGGATGGAAACTACACAACCTATTATCCCTGCCAGTGCTCGGTCACCTTCATAATAAAAAAAGTTTTCCCTTTAAGAAAAGTAGGAACAATTAACAAATGGTGATCAGAAGTGGAAGCTAAGAGTGATAATGCTCAGGTTCTCTGTGATCCCTTCTTTAGAATTTCCACAGTGAGACACCCTAAAGTTTAGCTTTCATTTTCATGGCAATAGAATTGTGTCAAGTCCTGGAGCAATGAAAAACCCTTAATGAAAATTAATAATGGAATAACAGCAAAACCATTGCCTGAAGTCACAAGCACCTGATGAATGACTCAATGACAACACATGCACGAATAGTCTTCGTTCCCATTCTAAATGTGGGAGGCGACATCACTATCAAACCTTAGCCATGGTAACTCTACTGCTGCTTCCTCGTGCAAGGGGTTTTATCCTACACATGACACTGAAAAAGTGATTGCAGAGAAGACAACAACGATAACAGCAATTAGTAAAAGATACCATCCACAAAGTCTTTGACCTGCAAGGTGCTTCATCCCAATCAGGAAAACATTGAATCTGACTGGGAATGGTAAGGCTAGTTGAAGTTTCCAGTGGTTTCTTCTGTTAAGTCAATCTTTTTTTATTCCCACTCTCAGAAATCTTTTCCTATATGTTTATCTAATATATCACCTCAAACACCTATATTTTCGTTCCTACAGAGACGCTCGGTTTGGCTTTCCAATACAGCCAGAGGCAAAGTAAACAAGCAAACAGACATTCCTTTCGCCTGGTCCTGTCTGCAGTGGCAATGGCCAACCGTTTTGTGAGTGCAGCTTTTTCTTGTTTCCCAGTCTGAGCCAACAGTTACTACTGATCATACCAAAAAAGGACAGCAGACTAGACTGACTTTTACCTTTGCCCTCTTATCATCTGTGATGGTTGACAGCTTAATTTGGGTTTGCCATAAGTAAAAAGAGCAAACTATTGGCAAATGTCCTGAGATGACTCCACCATCTCCATTGCTTCGTAAATTTGTCAGTTTGGTTTCAGTTATCTTTTTGTGGAGCTTCAATGAAGATCAACAGCAGAATGTACATGTCAGCTTTTTCAGGTGTGGAGGTGTCCTCTCATGGTAAGTAGCTTTTAAGTTTGTTACATTTAGGGTAATAATATCATTACTATGGTAATGACATAATATGTGTCACTTTGGGGAATGAGAAATTACACGTAATTTCTATTTGCTTCAGTCCTGTTTCTATAGTAACAAGACTAGTAATTCTCATTAATGACTAGATTGTTAGCATTGTTATTTTTGGTAATTCCAGGTTATTAATGGCCTTATTTTTTCTGCATCCTATTGATGACTTAATCTGAGTGTCTGTTAAATGAAAAAAATAGGTCCACTTTACTAAAACTATCTTTCATAAAAATCAGAGAGTATCCTTTGAAGCTAGTTTTATAATTAGTACAGAATTAAGTTGAGAGAATAAAATCATTGAATTGTTTAGACTAGAGGCAAAATGCACACTGGCTGGTAAACACAATTATTAACACAAACCACACAACTCTGATGAAAGTGCTGACATTATCATTTAACATTTCAGTTTGCCAAGTTCATCTTTCCACTAGAAAAGACATTTCCCCCCTAGAGTAACATTGCCATAAGAGCAGCGAAGCAGTTTCAGGCAGAGTGGTTATCATGAGCTCATTTACCACTGGGATTCAAGGTTAAAGGTTGTACCTAGATGCCACAAGGTCATTATTATCTCATGTTGGTAGCTGTATATTCTGTTACGTTTTATTATCCTTAAGGGCAAACAGCAGGCTAAGTCCCAATGTGCTAAAGAATTACAAATATGGCCTTCTAATTATATTTCATATCAAGATTGCATTTACAATGTTTCTCTTCTAAAAAGTTGTACAGATGCAATGAAGTAATTCCCAAACAATTTAATCCACTTCCTTGTCTTAATGAAACTTTATGGTATGCTTGGCTTCTTTTCCCTATAAGTGCTTGTGCATGTCCATACCTTTACCCACTGACTGTTCATTAAGTGGTCACATGCTAGAGTGTCTGCAGGACCAGGCATAGTTTATCTTGCTTGGTTTTAACAACTTTTCTTAAGAAGGCCTTAAAAATATAATTTCTTGAAAATGCTTTGATAGTAGAGTTTATATTTTATAAAGTGCTATTAAAGTACAGTGACCTCTTGCAATCATTTAGTAAGTATTAATAAAGCATTTATAACCCTTTCAATTTAGAATGCTACCATTATCTTCCTAGCCAATATTGACCAGTAGAAGTCAGTGATCTACTTCTGCAGCTGGTGATTAATTTATTATGAGTTTTGAATTTAGAAATCTGAGTTACAGCTGGACTTTGGGAGAAAAACAGATGATCTGGAAGAAAATGAAAGAACATGTGAAAGTAAAATATTCTTATCCCTTATTATTCCCGATCTTAAGAAGTTTACCTAGACCAGATCTGTGACCAAGATACACAAAATATTAGATTGTACGTTACATCTGTGAAGATAAAAACTAGTTAATTCTCCTGCAGTCAGGCAGAAAAAAACCACTGTGTGGACCATGAAAATTTTCTTTCAAGATGCTTCTGTAACTGAACTATATAGCGTATCTTACTTAATAGCACAGCTGCAACTTACACTTCTGTGCAAACTTTTGATAATTTCTGCCAGGTCTGTTATGTATATTTACATACACAAAGAAAAAAATCTTCTTTCAACACCCATTACATGAAGAAATTCACTTAATTGCTTCCATACACTACAAATCAACTCAGACCTTATTTTTACTGCAGGCTACTGTGCTGAATTTATGGAGCTGAAAAGGATAATTTATTTCAATTAATCATTTCCTATCCTAAATATTATTCATGTTAAACATCTTTTCTTCTTGCATTAAAATATATGCTTTAATATTTAAAATTACTATTTAAAATAACGCTTTAAACTCCTAAGAATGGATTCATAGGCCTTTTGTCCATCTTTTGGGCAATGGGGAAAAACTAGTCAACTCACCCTGCTAGTCAACTCACCCTAGGAAGAGGAGTTGTTGGAGACAGAAAAGATTGTGGCAGAATGCACAGTGCTTGTTGCCAGATGACACTGTGGGTCAACAGCCATTTAGCATATATTAAAGCAGCGCGTAGGCTGCTGCAGTCTATGCCAAGACCAATGAATAACTCTTGCTTGGATAAGGATGCCTGGCTCATTTGCAGCTCTTTTCAACCTCCTGTGCTTATGGCTTCCTATCACATCTAAGAATGTAGTAAGTATTTAGGTTCTTTACTGTAAAAAGATGATCAGCTTCAAGGAATCATTTAAGAGATGGATCTGCGAGAACTGAAATTAAACCAAACATCAGCATTAGTTTTATCAGCTATAAATTTTTATATAAAAAATCAGATAAAGAAATGAAAAATCAATTTTGGGGGGAAATATCTAATGTTTTAGTGGAAAATTCCTTCAGATACACTTCTGCTTGTAGAGCATAAGAAATTTCAAATCATATTTTGGCAAATTTTAAGCATTTGACACTGAGAAATATCATGGGAATATTCAGCAGTAGCAGCTTCCTTTCAATGTAGCCTAAGAAATCAACATTAGTGCTAGTCAGACATTTCCTAACTAGACAGATTCTAACCAGGTTTTGTCAAAGCTGAGTCTTTTGTTATGAGGCTTTGCATCAAGATGAAAGTCCTGATCAAAACTAGAGGCAGAATCTGATCTCAAAAGAGTTGACTGCTTGCAGGGGGGTAAGGAAAATTCACCTTCTTTATTAACACCACCAAATGCCCTGTATTTGTTTGAAATTTCCAGGAGACAGACAACTTGGTGAGAGAGGTCGCTCAAAGTGACTTTTTGATTTCCCTAAACAAATGATTAGTGCAAATTTAACAGTTTAAGTGTACCTCACATAAAACAGGCTTGGAACCTGTTTCTGATGTTTTGGACTCTGGACACATTCTGTGTGATACACGCAACCTCACATTTGCCCAGATTTACCAACATGCTCATGGGAAGAGGTCCTATAGTATGCAATCCACTTGACTGCCTTTATATTCAGCTGTACCTGTCTCTGTAGTCCAGGCAATTACTCCATCCTTAGAACGTTTACTGGTGGTGTATAAACAGATATTCCTGCTTCTGTCCTGCCAGATTTTGAAACTGAACCTCTTCTGATGGGAACAATATAACCAACAGACGGTCTGTTATTCTGTGCCAAAGCTGATTAATCTTAAACTAGTAGTTCCTCAGCAGGGGAAGAAACTCTCTCTCTAGAAGTAAGTTTGTGCAAAGATGGGACCAATTTAGAAATTCTTGAAAGATTTTATTTATTTGAAAAATTACTTTTTCACTATCTTTAACTCAGCTGTCTTATCTGTATTAGTATATAAAATTGAAAATTTTTTTAATTCACAAAAGCAGCTCAAAAAGTGGGAAGAACACATTTACTTTATTCTTATTGCCTCTCTAAGGGTTTTCCTTTAATTACAATCACAATTACATTCAGTGGTAAAACTCCAAAAACTTCAGTAGTTGCCCTAACAGCAAAAGCAATATGCAAGTAACATCATATTATCCTAATAAATTACAGAATCACAGAATCACAGAATCATTAAGGTTGGAAAAGACCTTCAAGATCATCAAGTCCAACCATCAACCCAACACCACCATGTCCACTAAACCATACCATATCCTGAAGTGCCACGTCTACACATTTTTTGAACACTTCCAGTGATGGTGACTCCACCACCTCCCTGGGCAGCCTGTTCCAATGTTTGACCACTCCCTCAGTAAAGACATTTTCCCTAATATCCACTCTAAATCTCCCCTAGCGCAACGTGAGGCCATTTCCTCTTGTCCTATCACTAGTTACTTGGGAGAAGAGACCAACACCCACCTCACCACAACCCCCTTTCAGGTAGTTGTAGAGAGCGATAAGGTCTCCCCTCAGCCTCCTCTTCTGCAGACTGAACAACCCCAGTTCCCTCAGCTGCTCCTCAGAAGACTTGTTCTCCAGACCCCTCACCAGCTTCGTTGCCCTTCTCTGGACACGCTCCAGCAACTCAATGTACTTTTTGTAGTGAGAGGCCCAAAACTGAACCCAGTATTCAAGGTGCAGCCTCACCAGTGCCGAGTACAGGGGCACGATCACTTCCCTACTCCTGCTGGCCACACTATTGCTGATACAGGCCAGGATGCTGTTGGCCGCCTTGGCCACCTGGGCACACTGCCGGTTCATGCTCAGCCGCCTGTCAACCAGCACACCCAGGTCCCTTTCCGTCGGGCAGCTCTCCAGCCACTCCTCCCCAAGCCTGTAGCATTGCATGGGGTTGTTGTGACCCAAGTGCAGGACCTGCCACCTGGCCTTATTAAACCTCATACAGTTGACCTCCGCCCATTGATCCAGCCTGTCCAGATCCCTCTGCAGAGCCTTCCTGCTCTCGAGCAGATCAACATTCCCACCCAGCTTGGTGTTGTCTGCCAACTTACTGAGGGAGCACTCGATCCCCTCATCCAGATCATCAATAAAGATATTGAACAAGACCGGCCCCAGAACCGAGCCCTGGGGAACACCGCTTGTGACCGGCCGCCAGCCGGATTTAACGCCGTGCACCACAACTCTCTGGGCTCGGTCATCCAGCCAGTTCCTCACCCAGCGAAGAGTAAACCTGTCTAAGCCCTATATAATTTTCTGGAGTTTTCAATTGTGTCCTCTGTTATTTTGAGCTTTGAACTAATTTTCCAGCTTAAAATAAAAGATGGAAAACCTTTCTGTCAAAATGCTTTTCACAGTAACCTGTTCCCCCTTACTTTATCAAACACCATCTTAACACTTTAAACATCTTTCCAAATTCCCTTCAGATATCATAATATTTTAAATATGTCCATACATATATGCATTGGCTATTCAGCTAATAGGAATAGACACACGCTACACAAGCTGCATTTTGCCCTTCCAGTATTTTCTGTGGGTTTTGGTTTATGTTCTGTTCAAATAATATAAGCAGCAGTATTACAGCTTTGCTGTGGTTTCTAACTTTAACCTTTGCAGTAACGTTAAAACATTTTGAATCTAGCTTTTTGTGATGGGTTTTAAATGTTTTAGTGAGGACATCCAGGTACATTTTAAGAATACTTTCTAGTATTGTTAGTTTGGTTGCTACGCCTGATTTCTATGCACAGATGTGGGTAAAAAGATATATTTAGGACTTTTTTGTTGTTGTTAAAAAAAGTGCTAGTGGGGGAAGTATTACATTCCTTCAAGATGAACACAGCACTTGCTAATTTTTGGCACACAACATTCATCTCCTAGCATTATGTCACTTGTCAAGCCTTGAGATCTTCCATGGCCAGAACTGACATAATATGTCAAACATTTACAAAACTTCATTTTCCAAGTGCTTTTAGAATGAATGATGTAGCACCATTCATGTAGTAACAGCAGATAACGTGAAATATCCTACGCAGGTAGGTTTTCCAAAATGTAGCAGTTATTCGAAATCTGTCATGGTACACAAATTTTTAATAGACTTTCAGTAAATTTTCATATTACTTTTTAAAGTTTCTACTGATTTTAGTCTCATAAAGCAACAACACTAATATTGCTAAAAGTGCTGTCCTCTGTTCTTTTTTTTCTCAGTGAACTAGTTATTAGATTTCCATTTCTATAAGGAACAAAATACTGGACATTAGTTGTTTTCATGTGTAGTCACAAATTCTGAAATTGCATCCTAATGCTCCACTACCTGTATTCATCTCTATTTTTTTCATATTATACAGTGCTGTATCTGATCTGTTCACTGTGAAGTCCTGCCCATGCTTGGACATAAGTACTATAGTAAGAGAAATTGAGGATGAATTTCAGAATGCTATTTCTGATGTTGTGATCTCCTACTATGTAGTTTTGTCAGTAAAATTATTTTAATACATTCCTCCATTTTTTAATGATGGTTGCTATTTTCTTAAGTATTTTAATATGTACGATTAGTATGTGTAGCAATAGTAGACTACACAGTGTGAGATTTATTTTTTAATAACATTATTTTTCTAGTAAGTGATCAATATTGTAATAGCTTCATAACAGACAATTTACTCTAAAGCTCGAACCAAGGACTATGCCATTTCATGGCAAAAGCTATTCTCAGGAAACACAGGCTGTCTGAGTAGGTTTTGTAGAAAGCAACCCTGAGTGCCTGAGTATCGAATACTCTGTTCTCTTTCTATAATGTTTTCATTTCAAAATATAAAGCATTTCAAACTATGGATGTCCTGATTATTTTATTTAATTTCCAAGTGACTTATTGTGAATTGTACTTCATCACCAACTGGTCTTTGACACTAAACACACAACAAGCTGGTTTCCTTTCCGTATTCTGAAACATCACATTACATTGTGTTCAGTTAAGAGATTCTATTCATGCATTAAATTATATTTATTTCTTTTTGTCTACTGACCATCTTTTAAAATCACAGAATGATAGAAAAGTAGGGCTGGAAGGAACTTCAGGAAGTCATCTAGTTCACCCACTGCCTAAAACAAGATCAAATATACCTGCATTATTCCTGACAGTTGTTGGAACACATTCATAAAAAATATCAAAGATGGAAATTCTTGAAACCAGACCAGGCAATTTTCTCCAGACCTTCACTATCTCTACTATTAGAAAGTTTCCCCCAAAGCCTAATCTGAATTCCTTTTTTTCATGAATTTAAGCCCTTTACTTCTTATCCTTTCTACAAAGGACATTGTGAATAGATAGTCTACTCCTGCAGCAACCTTCTAGGTACTTGTAGCTGGTTTCTTTCCTGGGTGAAGAAAGCCCATTCCTTCAATTATGGTCATGTTCCCACAATGTATGGGCATTACTGGTTTTGTTCTCTAGATTGTCTCCAGCAGTGTGGATCTTCAGTGTTTGCCGTCCTTAGCACTCTGAGACCATAGTAGTGCTGAGCAGACATATTTTTTTAAAAAGCCCAAGAGCTGTATGAGTTGGTCTTGAATGTAGGTGGACTCCTGGAAAAGAGTTTGGCAAGGTAAAGGGAAAGTCCAAAATGTGGAGACCCAAGCAGGTACTCTGAGATCTCAGTTCTGCAATTTAGGATTGGGGCTCTGGAAGCAGAGCTGGCATGTCCAACTGGCCTGTGACTAAACCATCCACCTGTCTGCCACTTCCCCACACCACCAAGCAATGCAGTAGCTTGAACAAGTGGCTGTAGGATCAGTGTGGTGGAGCTGACTTTGTGCTGCTCTGCACAGATGGAAGTGTTCCTTCATCTCTAATTCTCATATAGTGATCCCCTGCACAGCCTGGCTACATCAGCTGTGTGTTCCAGGGTTTGGCTCCCAAAGGGTAATATAACATGCTACATACATACAACAATAAAGCACAAATACCAAACTAGCTTCTTCAGAAGATAGTTCTTCAGAATTAGGCAAAAAGAAGACATGGCTCACAGGAGTGCTTGCATGGAAAATGTCAACATACTGTACTCCACAGTTTCCAATCTACTCAGGTGAAAATGTAGAGGAAGTGCTATTTATCACTAGGTCAAACAGCTGTAAAAAATTCCAGCGTTTAATACTGTGTGAGTTAAAAGATAGTTTATGTTAAGCCTTCATACAAATGGAAGACACACTGGGAAAATTTCTGACCTTATTGAGGTGCACAGCAAATCTTCCAAGGTGCCAGAATTGCTCATTGATTTGTTATATATTAGATCCTTGAGCTGTGCCCACCTATGTTGGAAAATAAAGCTGAATTCATATTCAGGATCACATGGATAGCTAATATATACCTTTCACATAGAGAATTCAGTGAATATCTGACTGAATGACTTAAGTAGTTTTTTCAGAGGATTGTATTCAGTACTTATAAGTGTATCTATTTATCACATTTTTCTTACTATTAATTTCTTACTAGTGGCACATGCCCTGTTCTTAAGTTGCATTACTGTTGTTTATCTTTCCTTGGTCCCTCCTCTTCTAAAATCTTATTGTGCTGAAAAGACAAAAGTGTGTGCTGTTTGCATAACAGAAGCTGAGGCATTCATTGAGATGTGCTCTGCATGTATTCTTTTTGTTACTGAATGTGATAATAGAAGTAGAGTGTGTTAAAGAGCCAATTCTTTCATACAAGACAACCTGTCATACAGACTGTCCATCTTTAGTGTATGATATTACAACTAATCAAGTGTTTAGGCTTCCTCTAATGCTTTGCTTTTTGCCCACAGGTAATCTTGTGCAACTAGCAATGAGACCACATTTCATGATATGAAAACATTCTTAAGAACATCTCAGGGACAGACTTCATTACACATCACCATGACTCTTAGAATGTATTTTACGTAGTCCAGGTTACCATGGTGAATATTTTCTTCTTTAATAGAGAATAAAATGAAATAGGGGAAAGAATACATGTAAAACTTGTTTCTAAGGAAAGCAACACTACGTTAAGCAATACTATCTTAAGCTATGAAGTGCGTCAGTGTTTCAAAGTTTTTCAATAAATAAACCCCAATACTTCATTCCATTAAACAAACAAACAAACAAAAAATCTGATAGACTTCCTTAAATATGTAAATTCACCAAGTGCAATATAGCTGAAACGGTCAAAAGACAGCTATGCTAGGAGCACAGAAGAAAGCATGTAACACATCATACAAGCACTAGGTTGATTCAGCTAACACAAAGGCCAGAAGTTCAGTGTTCACCCTTTAAAATGAAAATGTCCGAGTAGTGTTGTGGAGTTCTATACTTTTCCTTTCAATATTCATACTTACCACTCTTGCAGTTGACATCCGCAGTCAGGTTAGGAACTCAACTTATGATCTGAACGTCCTCGTTCTATTCCTTGCAAACGTATTGCTACTGGCAAGAATGCATCTGTCAGTCAGCCTCTGCCTTGCTATGGCACCTGAAGGTAATGCCACGAACTCGACACAAGTGCAATCTCAGAGCACTGGATATTAATCTCACAGTTCCGCCTAAGCAAATTACAGCTCCAGAAAAAAGGCAAAAGCAACACTAAAACTTTTCTTTAAAGGAGAGTTATTCTGTTCCAGCCCACTCTGACTTGAACCTGTTTCTCAACCCAAAGTTTGAAAGGATTGAGTGGTGCACTGGGAGGTGGAACCTTTTTTCTCTCTCTTCTGTGCAGAATAAGAGATAGATGCTGCCTACCTCTTTTGTTTCCAGTAAAGCAAGGGGCTTAGATACATGCAAAAAGGAGCCATTCCATGCCCACCCTCCTCTCCTGCCCAGATGTACAATGGGGCCCTTCATCACAATTTCGCTGAAGACAACGGCCTTACAGACTTGACTCGGGTAGAGGGTAGCCCGCAATCCAAATGTGCTAATTACTGCACAAGATTCTTCCCAGCACAATCTCTCTTGATCAAAGAGGTAACAGCACGCAACCTCCAAATAAAAGTATGTTTTCAGGGCATTACATCTAAATATTTCAGGAAAAGGCACCAGCTACTTAGGATTTTATACTAGTATTAGCCAGTATTACCAGCTTCTGGTACAGGCAAGTACAGTGCCCTTCAGAGACGGTATCAATTGCTTTAACGCCAAGAAACCATCACTTGCTTTGCGTCAGGACTAAAACCTATTTGCTGGCTTTGAGCAAAATGCAGAACAAAGGTCCCAATTGCAGTTTCCCACAGTCCATTACTCAAATATCCCTGGAAATGTTTCACATTTATTACATAGCTTACATGAGAGTCTAACTTGTATTTTTTGTTATCAACCCACTTAAGGCTTCTTCTGTAATTTCACATGACTAATACTCTTTTTTCCTGTTGTTAAGTGTTGTGAAGAGCTGTTTTGTATTGCTGGCAGAAACCATTGTTCACCCATGAACATAGTTGGACTTCAGCAATGAATATAGCTATACCTATAGAGTTTGCAAAAATAGTGCCTTGTTTTGGTTTTGTGCCCTTTTGGTTGGAAAATGTAAATTCACTATCCTCATTACCATTGTATTCAAGTCTATGTTAATGAGGTGTTAATGTCTCTAGTTGGTAAGAATGTTCCAGAGAGTATATTTTCATGTATTTGATGAAACAAGGGAAAGCTATTGCTGTAATTATTATTACATTGTATGATCTAAAAATATTCTTTAATTTATCATCCCCAAACAAGACATTTTTAATCTTAACCAGCTTACTGCATTCCCTAGATTTAAAAAAAGGAGAGGTTATCAACTAATCCAGAGAATATCATGAATTGTTGCAGTCTCTTAAGTCTTTCACAGTAAACTTAAAGTCTAAACAATAAAAACAGATAAACAGAGGAAATGTCAAACTGAATTCTGGGTAATGATCAGATCAGCATGCTTTTATACAATTTCCATCACTTTGAATTTTAAATCACCTTTTAAAGGGCACTAAAGCATTCTTGCAAATTAGTCTGCACTCCAATTAATGCACCCAACATGACAATAAGACCAGTTTCAGCTTGGCTAAGCAGACCAGTCAACCAGGAGGATGTGACTTGAGGACTTGGAGAGCCTGTGCCTCCACCTTTTTTTCCTCTCTCTTCACAGCAGCTTAGGTCCAATTAGGCCAGTTAATCTGCCTAAAACCATTGGAAAGGAAGGATTTCTCTAATAAAGATGAAGCATACTCTGAGAGGACATACAAATTAAGTCTACTCTTTTCAAAAGACAGAAAATTCCAAGATTTCCCTCAGCCATGTATCTTAAAGAGGTACTTCTTTTGGTTGAGACCAGACTATTTTTCTCCACAGGGATTTTAACTTTAAAAGATCTTTCCGTGACATTTGTTAACATGTAAAGGATTTCTCTTTTGTCTATTTATTTTTCATACTGTGCTCATTTTTGACATCCATTAAATTTTATAAGACTAGACTGCAAGCAGTAGTGATGAGAAATGCCAGGTCGCATTACAAGAAAATGTTTATAAATAGAAATGACTTTGCGTTTTTCAATCAAGAAGTAAATAATACTTGCATGAATATATAGGTATTTGAGTAGCGTAATCTGCAATTTTGGAAAGGAACATAGAAGGGGGCTGAAAAACAAATTATAAATACATGCTCATACATGAAACACATTTTAACAAGTTGAAATATAAAATTCTTGCAGAATGGATAAACCTTTTTACACAGTATTTAGTTCACTCACTTCAAAAAAGGAAACAGTAAACAATGTCAGTCCTCTTTATCACTGGTGCATGGGAACTGCATTGTATACTCACAGCAGACTGTTAGAACTTTAACATTTCTCTTATGCTTCACTTATGTTATTTGATTCAATTTTCTATGTAAAATTCTAAGATGTCTTATTTCAACAAAATCAGATAAGAAACATTCAGTCGGATGCAAAAAAAAAACCCCTATTGCTTTTGGAATTGCTTCCATTTCTCCTCAGAGAGCTCATGTTTCTCTTTGCTGCTGCTGCTGCTGCTTTTTTATATCTTGAACCAGGATTTGGGGTGGGGGGAGAGAAGCTTTAGTGCTGTTCACCAACAGCACCTAATGCATTGCAGCCAAAGATACTAGTTTGAGTTCCTGTGGCAAAATGTGGGACTGCTCAGAAATTGTTAGCAGGATTACAAAAGAAAAAATATAGAAAAGGCCTGAAACATTTATTTGAATTTAAAAAGTGATACAGAAGTTTAATAACACTGAATTTTATGTTCTTTACAGCTAGAGTCAAATTTTTCCTATTTACCTTGACAACAAAATGTTATGCTGCTTTTTCACAAGCTCTTTTTGTTAAGAAATTCCTAATCACCTTCCTTGGAATCCTTGGCTCTGATGTAAATGTTGTTCAGAAACCTGCAAAATTTTATTTTTCAGCATCAACACTCTAAGGAAAACATTTTGTTCAAAATAAAATGGACTATTTCCTACTCTCTCTTTTGTCCAACACAAAACCACTAAAGCAATGAGATTTGTAACAGGCCATTTCTTTAGTCATCATACATATTGTGTACCTTCTGTTGATATTCCAACCCACCTCCCTGTCCTGATGTCAAGAGGCAATTCTGAGCATGTTAACATGTTAGCAAATAAGCCACTTGGCTGATCAGTTGGTCAACCACAGACCACCACAGTTCAACCTGATCCCTACTTCTCAGAGCCATGTTGAGAAGCCAATTTCTCTGGCTGCAGTCTGAAGCCAGTTGTATACTCAGCTGCCCCAAACCAGATTGTTCTTTCATTTGGATCTAAGCTTAATCTAAATACTTTAACTGAAGGGAGAGCTCAATGACAGTGGTAAAGTGTTTTTTATCAATAAAGCTGCACTTTGGCAACAATTCATTCAACCCTCATTTGAGTTAGCCCTAGTACAGCTAACAAGAGAGGTTACTGTGGTCCTGCTGATTTACATAATGCTTTATACCCGCAGAGTTTATGTTCTAAAAAAAAAAAAAAATTACCAAGATAGGCCAGACTCTATAAAATTCCACATACCTCCATGTGCCAAAGAGCACTGATTGTTAAGCCCTGGGATACCCCGTCCTAATGTGCCAGCTATGACAGTTTTGCTTCTTGATTCACGGATTCAGCTGAGTGTGCACCCATTTTTTTTCATTCCACTTTTCTTTCACACCTTATTCAACTAAGAGCTTTGTTTGAAATAATGGTTGAGCAGCCACAAAGAGGCATGAATCTTGTAGATGAGAGAACACTGAGAAAGGACTTAGATTTAGAAAGTAAATTTTGGACATAGTAGTTAAAACATAGGAGTAAGAAAATATACTAGGGAAAAAAAAAGTATCAACATAAATTAACAGAAGAAGAAAAGTGAGAATAAGAGTGAACTGCAAGAAAAGCTGATTAAAAAGCTAGAAAAAAATAACGTCATATCACAGGTACCAGAAGAGTAAATTAAAAAAAAATGAGAGAAGTATTGATTATGTTTGATCAATCAGTAGTTTTAATTTGATTTTGTCCTTTAAATGACATTTAAATTAATGCCATTTATCTAGGCATTCAAATATACTTTGATTTGCCACACCTTTTGCAGTCTGCAAAAGAGAGATCAATAGCATTCTCCAGCAGTGGAGAAACAATGATAAGTATGAACAGGAAGGTGATATTACAGAATAAAATCTCAATTCAACAAAAAAAAAATTCAGCGCTCATTTGAAGCTCAGTAATCTTTCATGCTTTGTAGAAAGTATTTCTGTATTCTTCTAGTACCCTATATGTCATTAATCCCTAGACTGCCAAGACATTGTTTTTCAATCTTTTACTTACTTCTTCCTCAAGCAATTCTACTTCTATAGGACACCATGTGAAGTGGCATGCTACTCAGTAGGGTGGGAATGTTATAATGTCAACCTAAGGGTTAATCTCCAAATTATCTGTTGCTTGTTTGTCTTGCATTCTCTAACAATTCTTCTATAGTAACTGATCTTTCTTCCTCAGATGTCATTTAAAAAAGAGAAATTAAAAAAAAGTGAAAGGGATGATGCAACCTGCACTATATTATTGCTATCAGTTACCAGTTACACTGGTCTTTGTTTCCCTTTTCAGAGTCAGAGATACAGCAACGTTAAATAAAACCATGCATTAGTCTCTAACAAACAGGAAAGGAATAATTAAAATAATCAAAGGCCAAGTTGCCAAAACACTTCATGGGTGACTGGGGAAATCAGATATACATGTGCAGTTCCAGGATCTGAGCAAAGCACCTACTGTACAATACGTGATGGTGTAACAGAAAATTTGCGTTAAAAATGAATGGAAGGACATGAAAGAAAAACTTAGCAACTGCCACACATATACCTAATTACAAATAGGAACTATTACATGAAATGAAATTAAACTTTTTGATAGATCAAAGTGTTCTTCTGCAATAAAAAGGAAATACTCTACTGGACATTTAAATAGCATAACTGAATGGTACTAGGGAATAACATGAGTATTATAAGACAAAATTGAAATAATAAAAGAGGTATTATAGGGTTTGCTTTGTGCATCAACTAGCACAAGCATGATGCACAAATGCACTTATCCAGCCCAACTAATCAAGAAAATTAACTGCATCGCAAAAAAAAGCTAAATATCACCTAAAAGCTTTCAGTAATAACTGACATCTGATATTTTGCATAAGTGTTCACTAAGTTCTGTGTACATTTATTAATAAAATGACTGGCATCAAGTGCCAGTTCCCATTCAGGAAGAGGCTGCTATGTTTTCCTGAGCACTCTTTCTGCAGTGTTTCACTTTAGGGAGCTCGGTGGTCTGGGCACAAGCCTCTGAGCTGGGAGATGATGCTTAGCTCAGGCTGAGCTACTGGTTTGCTGGGCACCACAGACAAATCAGCTGGCCCCTCTGTTTTTTAGTTGGTCATGATGGAAAATTGTGAAAAACAAGAAACCAAATCCGCTCAGAGCTCCAGTTGTAAATCAAAGGTAACACTTGAGCGAAGAGTTGCTGAATACATCCATTTTATATTTATTTAAAATAAAGTAAATCAATTAAAGAGTATTTTCTTCTGAAACAGCTAGCAGATTGTGATAAAATAGCATTTAGTACAGGAATTTATGAAGTGCAGGAATGCTGGATGCAAAGAAGGCAGGATGACACAAGCTACATGCTTACAGAACTTTTAAGCATTCATTGTGCTGTATACAACTGATGAGAGAAAAAGTGCTAACTCACTTCAGTCTGAGAAAACAACAACAGAAAGGCTGTATTACAGCCTATGGAAAGGTTTAAAAGAAGAAGCTGTGCAAAAATCGAATCTATAAACAAGAGACTGACAACATAATACACATTTAAGCTGGAAGAGAATGTTGATGTGTTTGCATGTAAGTAAAAAAGGTTTATACTGCTGACATTCTTTCTGTATCATATGTATATTTGCTAAATTACATGCTTCTGTAGATTTATAAAGTGAAGAAATTCTGAATAACCCACCACAAAAGGATTAGTAACATTTGAGAAAGAAATCCCACTCTAACCAGCATTTTTCATTTTTAAGTCAAACAAACTCACATTTCAGGTGGCCATATCGGTGCTGAAAGACTATTTGGGTTATGAAATTAGGAAATTACAGTAACTGCTATCTCATAATGGAGTGAGATAAAATAATAAATAATTTTGGTTTAAAGTGAAAAATACTTTGCAAGTAATTATTCCTAGCTTGTAAATGATGTCTCTCTATAACCAGCCAAGCATATAACAAGAAGATGAAGACGAGACTTATTTTCACTTCATTTCACTTCTTTGTAATTGACAAGCTCTCACTGGGTGTCAAGTTTAAAAGATGACAAATCCTAAATCTTATAGGACTCAATTCAATAGTTCACCTCTCTAAACTGTTTGCAAATTAATCTACATTTTCAAATGAATCAGGCATGAAATATAAGATGACATCTATATGACAAAAATATTAATTTGCTTGTCTTTTTTCGGTATCCAAAGTGTCTTTAAAATATTCAGTTTGTTAAGAAAATGCATTAAAATATATAAATGCACAATACTCCCTATTTAACAAGTTTATCTTTTGGTTTTCCTGTTTCATTACAGTATGCATTAGTTTCCTTATTCAAAAATATACCTATTTTTTATTTGATATAGCACTGCAATTATACTTCAAATGACATAACCCAAAATACATGAAAGACATGATGATGAAAGGCCTAAACAAAAAAAAACAAATAAAAAAATTAATTTGGAGTTACATTTTCCTGTTGTCCCAAAATGTTAGCCTATTTCCCATGATGACCCTTCCCTTATTCAAATTCGGTATTGAAACTTCTCCAAATATAGTCTGATTCTGAAAAAATCAAAAGCATTAAATAAGTCAGAATAAGACCCCGTCCCTCTATTTTCTATTATCTGTGGTGGTCTTTTTCTGGCATATTTGGCCCCTTAAGCCATCATCATGGCACAACTTCCTCTCTTAACTAACAGAAAACCCACAAAAGCAAATTTCTACCTAAACTTAAACTTGTTTTTTCTTCTACTTATAAAAATTAAATGCAGATAAAGCTTTTCAGTCAAGATGGGGAGCAGTTGCGGAGATGCTGTGCTGGTTTTTGGTTGGGATAAGAGTTAATTTCTTTCCTAGTAGCTGGTATAGTGCTGTGTTTCAATTTAGTATGAGAATAATGTTGATAACATACCAATGTTTTCATTGTTGCTAAGTAGTGCTCACACTAGTCAAGGACTTTTTGGCTTCTCATGCCCTGCCAGTGAGAAGTTGGGAGGGGGCACAGCCAAGACAGCTGACCCAAACTGGCCAAAGGGATATTCCATGAGGAAGCGGGGTGGAAAATCTACCTCGACCCCAGAGGCACATGTACATGAGTTGCAAGGTGAAATGATCACAAAAGGGCATTCTTCCAGGAAAATTGCTGCTCCAGTCTCCAGTGGGCAGTTTCCCAGGCAGAGCAGAAGGGCTCGTCTGACTTCCAATCTTGATAAAGGGACTTCTGATTTGTATTCACAAGACGTGAGTAACAGATACTATGGCCAAGATTAGAGGGTCCTGCCTCCAGTCAGGTGGAGGAAAAGGACAACTCAGCTTATTGGACTGTGTGGATTCGGTGGTCTGGCACATCAGACCCACAGGAATATAAGGCTTTAGTGGACACTGGTGCACAATGTACCTTAATGCCATCAAGCCATATAGGGGCAGAACCCATCTGTATTTCGGGAGTGACAGGGGGATCCCAACAGCTGACTGTACTGGAGGCTGAAGAGAGCCTAACTGGGAATGAGAGGCACAAGCACCCCATTGTGACTGGCCCGGAGGCTCCGTGCATCCTGGGCATAGACTACCTCAGCAGAGGGTATTTCAAGGACCCAAAAGGGTACTGGTGGGCCTTTGGTATAGCTGCCTTGGGGACAGAGGGAATTAAACAGCTGTCCACCTTGCCTGGTCTCTCAGAGGACTCTTCTGTTGTGGGGTTGCTGAGGGTCAAAGAACCACAGGTGCCAATCGCTACCACAACAGTGCACCGGCGGCAATATCGCACCAACAGAGACTCCCTGATCCCCATCCATGAGCTGACTCGTCGGCTCTAGAGCCAAGGAGTGATCAGCAAGACTCGCTCACCCTTTAACAGCCCCATATGGCCAGTGCGAAAGTCTAATGGAGAGTGGAGACTGACAGTAGACTATCGTGGCCTGAATGAAGTCACGCCACCACTGAGTGCTGCCATGCCGGACATGCTAGAACTTCAATATGAACCGGAGTCAAAGGCAGCCAAGTGGTACGCCACCATTGATATTGCTAACGCGTTTTTCTCAATCCCTTTGGCGGCAGAGTGCAGGCCACAGTTTGCTTTCACTTGGAGGGGTGTCCAGTACACCTGGAATCGACTGCCCCAGGGGTGGAAACA
Source organism: Phaethon aethereus (assembly GCF_964289735.1). NCBI lineage: Eukaryota > Metazoa > Chordata > Aves > Phaethontiformes > Phaethontidae > Phaethon > Phaethon aethereus. Next base: position 35,636,051 of record NC_138579.1, on the reverse strand, counting down.
CAGCCCTACCATTTGCCATGGGCTGATACAGACTGCACTGGAACCGGGTGAAGCTCCAGAGCATCTGCAATACATTGATGACATCATCGTGTGGGGCAACACAGCAGAAAAAGTTTTTGAGAAAGGGAAGAAAATAGTCCAAATCCTTTTGAAAGCTGGTTTTGCCATGGAACTGGAGTTGTTTAGTCTGGAGAAGAGGAGGCTGAGGGGAGACCTTATCGCTCTCTACAACTACCTGAAAGGGGGTTGTGGCGATGTGGGCGCTGGTCTCTTCTCCCAAGTAACCAGCGATAGGATGAGAGGAAATGGCCTCAAGTTGCACCAGGGGAGGTTTAGATTGGATATTAGGAAAAATTTCTTCACTGAGAGGGTGGTCAGGCATTGGAACAGGCTTCCCGGGAAGGTGGTGGAGTCGCCATCTCTGGAAGTGTTCAAAAAACATGTGGATGTGGCGCTTCAGGACATGGTTTAGGGGACATGGTGGCGCTGGATTAATGATTGGACTTGATCTTGAAGGTCCTTTCCAACCTTAGTGATTCTGTGATTCTGTAAAAACAAAGTCAGGGACCTACACAGGAGATCCAGATTTTAGGAATAAAATTGCAAGATGGACAACATCAGATCTCAATGGATATGATCAACAAAAAAACAGCTATGTCCCCACCAACTATCAAAAAGGAAACACAAGCTTTCTTAGACATCGTGAGTTTTTGGAGAACTCGTATTCCAAATTACAATCTGATCTTAAACCCTCAAGAAGAACAATTTAAAATGGGGCCCTGAGCCATGACAAGCCTTTGAACAAATTAAACATGTAATAGTTCATGCAGTCGCTCTTGGGCCAGTCTGGGAAGGACAAGGTGTTAAAAATGTGCTTTACACTGCAGCTGGGGAGAATGGCCCTACCCAGAACCTCTGGCAGAAAGCGCCAGGGGTGACTCGAGGTCAACCCTTAGGGTTTTGGAGTCGGGGATACAGAGGATCCAAGGCCCGCTATACTCCAGCTGAAAAAGAGATATTGGCAGCATATGAAGGGGGCTGAGCTGCTTCAGAAGTGGTTGGTACTGAAGCACAGCTCCTCCTGGCACCCCGACTGCCGGTGCTGGGCTGGATGTTCAAAGGGAGGGTCCCCTCTACACATCATGCGACTGATGCTACGTGGAGTAAGTGGATCACACAGCGGTCTTGAATAGGAAACCTCACCTGCCCAGGAATTTTGGAAGTGATCATGGACTGGCCAGAAGGCAAAGACTTCAGAATAACACCAGAGGAGGAGGTGACGCATGCCGAAGAGACCCCATTGTATCATAAACTGCCAGAAAATGAGAAGCAATATGCTCTTTTGGGTCCTTTTGTATTGTGGGAAAGCATCGGAGGTGGAAGATTGCTGTATGGAATTCTAAATGACAAGTTGCAGAAACTGCTGAAGGGGAAGGTGAATTGAGTCAGTTTGCAGAGATGAAAGCCATCCAGCTGGCTTTAGGTATTGCTGAACGAGAAAAATTGCCAGTGCTCTATCTCTATACTGACTCATGGATGGTGGCAAATGCCCTGTGGGCGTGCTTACAGCAATGGAAACAGCAACTGTCAACACAGGGGCAAATCCATCCGGGCTGCCGCGTTGTGGCAAGATACTGTTGCCTGGGTAGAGAATCTGGTTGTACAAATATGCCACACAGATGCCCACATACCCAAGAGTCAGGACACTGAAGAACGTCAAAATAACCAGCAGGTGGATCAGGCTGCTAAGGCTGAAGTGGCTTAGGTGGATCTGGACTGGCAACATAAGGGTGAAGTATTTATAGCTCGGTGGGCCCATGACACCTCAGGCCACGAGGGAAGAGATGCAACATATAGATGGGCTTGTGATCAAGGGATGGACTTGACTACAGACAGTATAGCACAGGTTACCCATGAATGTGAAACATGCATGCCATCAAACAAGCTAAACAGTTAACACCTCTATGGTATGGAGGATGATGGCTGAAACATAAATACGGGGCGGCCTGGCAAATTGACTATATCACACTCCCACAAACCTGCCAAAGCAAGTGCCATGGGCTCACAATGGTGGAAGCAACCAACAGATGGCTGGAAACGTATTCCATGCTCCATGCCACCACCCAGAACACCATTCTGGGCCTTGAAAACCAAGTCTTATGGAGACATGGCATCCCAAAAGAATTGAGTCAGACAATGGGCCTCATTTTCAAAACAACCTCATAGACACCTAGGTGAAAGAGCACGGCATTGAGTAGGTGTACCACATCCCTTATCATGCACCAGCCTCTGGAAAAACTGAACAATACAATGGACTGTTAAAAACTACACTGAGGGCAATGAGTGGTGGGACATTTAAACATTGGGATGCACATTTAGCAAAAGCCACCTGCTTAGTCAATACTAAAGGTCAATCAGGCTGACCCTGCCCAATCAAAACTTTTATGTGCTGTAGAAGTGTAAAAAGTCCCTGTAGTGCACGTAAAAATATGCTGGGGAAGAGAGTCTGGGTTATTCCTGCCTTGGGCAAAGGCAATCCCATTCATGGGATTACTTTTGCTCAAGGACCTGGGTACACTTGGTGGGTGATGCAGGAGAATGGGGAAGTTCAATGTGTACCTCAAGGGGATTTGATTTTGGGTGAGAATAACCAATAAATGAAGGAGGCACAGCCAGCACAGCTGACCCAAACTGACCAAAGGGATATTCCATACCATACAACGTCATGCTCAATATATAAACTGGGGGAGTTGGCCAGGGGCACCATGGCTCGGGAACTGGCTGTGCATCAGTCAGTGGGTGGTGAGCATCGTGCATCACTTGTTTGGTATATTCTTTTATCATCATCATTATTATTATTATTCCCTTCCTTTTCTGTCTTATTAAACTGTAATCCACGAGTTTTACTTTTTTTTCCTGATTTCTGTTCCACATGCCGCTGGGGTGGGGTGGGAGTGAGCGAGTGGCTGTGTGGTGCTTAGTTGCCAGCTGGGGTTAAACCATGACAGCTGCTTAGAACAAGAAGATGTCCAAATTATGCATCTCAGTAAGTAGATAAAAAATTAGCTCAGCCTTCTCTTGGAGAGTTGATATACCACCATCGTGCATCTGAGCTTCACATTGTTTCTGCATTCTTGATCCACTGCATTTCTGTTCAAAATAGGAACTGTACCTGTTGTACTGTTTCTTCAGTAGCAAAGGACTGTTCCTGTTTCTTACTTGGAGACCAGCTTTCTGATCAGTATTCTCTGCCTCTGTTTGCTGACGTAAATTATAACAATTAGGCCACCGAGCTAGAACATAAGATTTTAAATATAAAAACAATAAAATGAATTAATTTATTTAAAGGATTTGCTACTAAACCTTTAGTTCTTGTTTTTAAATTTTAAAACAGGACATGAAACAAATTTTGTCAAAAATTTTGAAAAGCATTCCAAAATGCCTAGAAAAAAAACCCCAGAAATAACTTATCAGTTAAAAATTAGGTCTTCTTATTAGATGCTTTTTGGTTTTGCCCGTGGCTATTCCACACCAGTAACGTATGCTTCCACTGTTCACAATGGAATATTTTTGTCTGTGCCTGTAATGCACCAGTTATCTAAAAACAACTAAAACGCATATCGCAACTTCATGCAGCATTCTGGAACTGAAGAATGTATGATTGAATGGAAAGATCTCAAAACGTATATTGTTTGGTTATTACCTCATAGTTATCCCTTCCAATTACAAATTCTGTCTCAAGCATAGCTTCACTTTTTTGTGCCTGAGATCTGTTATAGTTGGTACCCGTTTGTTAAATACTCTGGCTACTTCCCTTGGCAAATGGAAAGGGATGAAAGGCAAACACTGCTTTGCAAAGCAGCATATGAACGCATCCAAAGAAATGACTGTCCAGAAAGCTGAAGTCAAGAATCCTTTACATTTCTATTTCTATTCTCTATTAAAAAGTTCAACAAGAAAGTATTGAGCACAGGACTGCTTAATATTTAATAATTAAATCTGATTTAGGTAGGAATAAAATCTCAGTTTTGCCATTTTCGACAAGGTCTTATGAGCTCTGTTCCCAGCAGACATCCAGCATATACAGAATCATCTCTTCCCTTCAACAACCACTTTGTAACAAAGTTAAGGGCAGATATAGACAGATATAGAGGGATATGTCAGGTGTCTCTATGCTCATCTCTTCTACAATGATCTTCTAATCTTCATAGCCTTTTCTCTTTCAAAATATATGAAAAGGTCACTTCTTTTCCTCTCCCACCCCTCTGCTTTCCCTGTCTCCTTCCTTCGCAAACTTTCCGATTAATTCATCCTCCTTTTTAGTGTGAAAAATCCTTACCAAATGCATTTATATCCATCACTTTTGTACATCTTCTCTCATGTTTTGCTGTGGTATGTCAACAGGATTGAGTCTAAGAGATTTTAGAGATATTCTATCAGTCACTTTATCACTGGATACTTACTAACCCTGTATCTGGTCTTCAGTGTACAAATATCAAAAGCCATCTTGATGTCCAAGCAGATTATGTTTGTTGCTTCACCCCTGTCAGCTCTCATTGTCACCTCCTCAAACAAGTTAATAGCATTTGACAAGCATGGCTTCCCCTTTATAAATGTCCTGGTTGTCTTTGACCAGTCTGCACCTGTCCAAGTGTTCTCCTATTTTGTCCCTAATCAATGACCCTAGAATTTCTCCCAGTTCCCTTTAGTGTTTATACACTGAAATGTTCAGTTCACTCAGTTCCAGCTTGAGAATCTTGCTCTGAAAAATCAGGAAATGCTAGTCACTCTGAATATAGCATCTCTAATGTGTATGTGCATATGTATTTATAGCAACTATTGCCATAACATTGCACAATACAAGAAGTGCTTATTTCATGTGAAAGGGAGAAGTATTATGTACCAGCTTTCCAGAGAAGGAAGAGAGCACCTCCATAAAGGAGACAGTGAATCACATCTTTTATGCTCAAATCACTGAACTGTCCTGTCACTGTAAATCCTTGTCATCTGGATGGGTAGAAAAGGACAACTTTGAAGAAGCTCTCTAATTTCTGATGCAATAGGTCGTGGATAACTTCTAGCAAGCCAAATAAGCTATCTCATGTCCAAAATGCAACTATTTTAAAATAGTGTCTAAATGCTGAATTTATTCACGTTTGTTAGTTTCTCAAGCTTTGGCAGATCTTGCAGAAATGTATTTTATTGTACGTTAACAAGGCTCAGGTTCCCTATCTTTCCTGAGGGTCATCTCATTAGCAGCGTATGAAATTAATCTTTTAGGTAGAACAATGTCCTTAATAGTAAGTGTCCGAACTTCAGTGTGTAAGTGGAGAACAAACCATAGTAAAGTAATTCTGCAAATCTAAATTTCAGTATTAGTAATGCCAGTGTCGTTCCCATACTGTTACAACTCGTATGAACACAAAACCACTGAAAAAGATTAAAACGTTCCCCTTATTTCACTGATAACAAGCAGTTACTCCCCCCTTTTTTAGTTGCACTGCATTTCTAGTTACACAAGTAAACTTTCTGGCAAAATGACATGCGAATGCTATTTGTGCCAATTTTAAATGATCAAATAACTCCTTCATTGTTACTCCTTTTAATCTCAGCCAGAACTGCTTGCCAGTCACTCTGGAAAAGATAAATTGGAGATGAATTCAAATATTTCTTTGAGGCAAGGTACAGAGAATACAAAAAGCTACGTTTCTGTTCCATGCCTCTTCGGGCAGCACAGACTCCTAAAAGATTTCTCCCTACTATGACATGTCTTAAATAAAAGGTCACATCCACTGTTTTTTAATGTCCCTGTAGCTCTATATTTCCTCTGTCCCTCTGTCTTCTCCTCAGTGACCCAGGAAGATCTCAAGATGTTTGTTTTTTTAAATAGCCTCTAGAGGATTTGGGCCCAGTATTGCTTAAAGAGACAGTGACTCTTCATGGGGTATAACACCTGATGCACTGAGAAAGAACAAGCAAGAACGAGCAACTGCACTCCGTTGAAATAGCCTCCTAGAAAACAATTGCCTTCCCTCCCCTTGGCTAAAGAGCACCAGTTCTCTTTCTGCTCCTGCAGACAGGCTAGGAAGTAGGCTTTTAGACCTACAAGTCCAGTTTAACAATATGTCATTGTTAAACAACATGCTAGATGGAATTTAGTAAGACCTTTTACTTCCTGCTTAGATTTTTGTACAACTTCCTAGAATAATATAAATTACACCCCAAAGGCTACATTAGACCACATCATAATTAGGTAGCTTACTCCAGTCTCAGTGTAATAATTCACTTTCCCTTTGTGTACTGCAGTAAGTACAGTGTGGTATAGTTTTTGAAGGAAAAGGACGCTCATTCTTCTAGGTAATTTTCTAGAAACATCTATCCATCCATCCATCCATCCATCCATCCATCTATCTATCTATCTATCTATCTATCATGCCTAGAAACGTCTTCTGTTTCTGCCACCTTTTGTTTCTAACAAGAAAAAAGAATTTCAGTCACATTTGAAGGACTCAAAATTAACTATCATGATCAGAAGGCACAGAAAACTTTACACAGAGAGACTAAAGTCTCAGGTCTTCAAGAAACAACTTAGGCAGTAAAAACTACTTATGCACGTTTTGGCCAGGCTTCCTGCTTCCAGGAAAGGCCACGGATCTTGCAGAAGCAGCACATCCTACATCCATTCGTTAGGGTTTCTCTGCTGTGAGCACCAGCCCAGATACCAACTTCGTTGTCAGATTCTTTGAAGGCAATGACCAGCTGAGAAGGATTGCTCAAAGTGAAGTTACAAATATCATGTGACAGGTACTTTTTGTAAAACAAGGCATTCTGGTGGTCTATCATTCCTCTACAGGAGGAAGGGATATCTTTTCCTTTTTATGACATGAGCCCTCTGTTATATAAATTAATAAACAGCCCAAATGACAGACAATCTTACTCCAGGGTATGGAGAAAAAAAAAAAAAGGATAAGATGATAATCAGAAACTTCTGACAGGTCACCTGTAGTAAGTTTTCTGTACAGTGTGTAAAGGAATGTTTATGTCCATAGGATAGATTCATATTTGATTAGACAACCTCTTGTTCTCTGATATTATACCACAACGGATCTTTCTATTTCTGAACATTTTCAAGTGTTCAAAAGCTCCATAAGATCTACTTAACCTTTATTCAGGAATGCTAAAGTAAATATGTTTTATGTTCTTGGCAATGCATAGCTGAGTGCATAGTGACATAATAGGATATTATGTTTTAAATGACTCAGAGGCTCTCAAAACCAAAATAAGATTAGTTCAAAATTAGTCATACATGTTTTATGGTACTAAAGATCCCATTTTCAAAGGAATTTGTTAAATCTTGCATTCTGTTATATTTCTTCCTATATACAGTAATCTCTCATTTGTGATTTGAGACTGCAGAGTATGAGTAGCAATGTGCCACTTTCACTTCAATGAACATTTTTTTGCTCCCATTTTTTTGACCAATTGCCTTCCCTTGGTAGTATTACCATTCCAGCAACAATCCCCTTTCAGAATAATCAGTATGGAAACAAAGCAGAGTAGCTTTAGTCTCAATTTCCTTGACAGTTCTCTGCCTTTCCTTTTAACTCCTGAATACTTTAAACCACATCAGTAAACATTAAAAAATAAATACTGAATTTTTAGAAGTTACATTGCTTATGTACAGAGGAACTCTATTTAGAGATACATTTTGCCTCCTTTTTGGGTGATATGGAAATCTAATGGCTCATTTTTGCCATTAAAGATTATGAAATACCTGTCAAATGAAAGAACAGCATTGCTCTAAATTTGTAAATGTTTGTTCCAAAGAGTGAAAGAATTAGACCTGCTCAATGAAACAGCTACACAAATCATTTAACACTGATGAAACAACACCAAATGTTTAATCCGGTGTGAAGCATTTTAAATTTTTTTCCAGTAAATATTTAGCTGAATTAGTCAAGTAAAAAAAATCTAACATATTGAGTCCTAATGTCAATTAGAAGTGGTTTGCAAAATTATTTTTCCTTTGAAGATTAGGTTGACTACATGTAGTAATATTCAAGAAACCTGCACATTCTCAAAGATCTGGTCATAGTAATCTAAAGAACTCTGAAAAATATTAACCTGATTCTAACCATTGGTGAAAATCAGAATTCCTTGTAAGTCAATGAAATTACGAAAAAAAGAATGAAAGAAAAGATTAGTATAGCTTTTATGTGATATTAACCTCTACAGATAAAGCACCAAGGAAATATGTAGAATCAATAACTATGCAAGTTCAAGGCCTATCCCAGTGTAATGTGCCTATGGAGTTTACTGGGCTTTATATATATTACAGTGGAATTACATAAAGCCCAATTACACACAAAAAGCTTATTACAATTACCGTGGTGAAACAACAGAGGAAGGAATGGATATTGTCTAATGGCTTAAATTTGAAAGTTTGAATTTAGAATTTAAATTTAGGTCCTTCACGTGTAAAGAGAAATGTATGTAATAGCACATAACACTAAAAGATGAGCCATTATAACTTCTTCTATTATTTCATCACAAACTGTAAAGTATATACCGATGCCCACCAAGGAAAAGTAAATACTTGCAAGGTATGTCAGTCCAGTAACTTAAAACATGACACTAATGTTCATAGTAATATGTGAAACACCTAAAATGAATTTTTTGTTCTTAGAGGAGCAAGGTTAGTAAATAATCACCATTTTTATTGTTAATAATTTGAATCTTGGTTTTGATTTTCTATTTACAGGAATTAATGGGGGCATACTGTGCATGATGCAACTGATGAGGCAGTGTAGAAACATACTGTATCCAGGGCTTTCCTATTCTATAAACTCAGTTCATAAGAAGAACTTCCAGATATTGTGCAAAGCCAATTAAAACCACCCAGGCTTCCCGTGGGATGAAGGACCAGCTAAAATTTTTGCAGGTTCAGAATCTAAGCACTCCTAGATTCCCAGTGAATTTGATGAATTTTACATTTGACTTTTACATGGAGGGTAGTAAAGGTTGGGAGGAGAGCTAAGGGTATGCAGCCTTTTCGTTTCAACATAGATAGTAAGTCTTTTTTCCTAACGTTTGATTGCACTTCACAAACACGTATTATTTAATGCTATAGAAGACAATCAAAACAGTATTACTAGATAAATAACATTATGATAGTTTCTGGGATAGTCAATTTGCAGCAGGTTTTTACAAAAGCTGATTTAAAACACGGGCTTTTCTTTCTGCTGTTCCTGTAGGTGATTTCTGCAGAATATCTACTGATTTTCTTTCAAAATGTTATTGAACCACCGGGGTTATTTGTTATGTTTTCATTTACTATAGTGTCATTTTATTCCAGCGTTGTCATGTGAATAATAGGCAATCAGGGCTGAAACTTTTCAAAATTGCAGCCCTCTAGATGTTACAATTAAATCAATTACAAACCCAGAATAAACAGTTTTTAATCAGATCAAACATTTCTGCTACATTATACTATTCAATGCTGTTATGATGGAAATCTAAAGTCCACAGAGTACTTCAAGAAAAAATACTACCATTTGTACTAAACTCCCGCTTAGCCTGATTAATAAACTGAAGCTCAGAAAACGATGTGCATGAAAACAGCTGTTCTTGCCAATAATGACATTTTATTTTCAATTTTGGTAGTAGCACTGTGTCAATCTAAACAATACTTAAGTACATGATGTAAGTATAACAACAGCGACACGACGTAAAACAAAATGTACCACACTCAGGAAGAAGCAAAAGTAAACAGTGCTGAGAGGAAGGCAACCGTAGCTGTGCAGCAGCTGGCGATGAACCATTGCCGTCCGGAAGAGGAATGCGAGGCACGGCAAGAGCGTGCTGCCCAGTTATGTCATGCAGATGCACTGAAAAGTAAAACAAAACCCGAATATAATGCAATGACATGGCTTTGACGGTAGCAGTATTTTAAGCATGGGCAGACACAGCCAGCAGAACGGCTTCGTTGGGAAAAGGTACATTTGACAAAGTCCCGTTCATTGTCTGTAACATGACGTTCTAATGGTTTCACCTTAGCAATATAGTTAATCCTGTATATGGATCGCTGAATTACACTGGTCATTATCGAAAGCATAGCTCCAGAGATGCGATGTTTAAGATTAGCTCTTGCTATTTGTTTAAAATTATCTGCCTAAATAAGATACTGAGTTTTAAATATGTGGATCGGTGCTTCGAGGGGAGGTGGCTGGGTGAAGGCATGGGTTGGTTTTTTTTTTCCTTGAGTATCGTGTATTTTTATAAAAGAACATCACAATTTTCATTTACCACCATTTGTAGTTCTTATTTAGGTATATGCAGAGAACAGATTAATCTGTGATCTGCAATAGTAACACCGATGACAGGCACTTATACTAGGCAGCAGTGAAATTGTAAAAATAATTCCTTATTTTATTTAAGGATCGTGGTGAACACTGAGATTTCCAGTTTGGGAAATATTCCAAAACATATTGGCAAACCAAACAACTTCATTTCTATATAATGGAAGTTGTCCTTCCTTTTTCACTTCTTATGAATGTGCATGTGAGAGCAGAATTCAGGCAAACTGAACAGGATATTTTCCTGTATCCTCTGAGTCCAAAAGCTACAAAGGTTCAAGAGACATTGGTAACTGTTAGAGACAAAGAGAAATTCACATTAGCAGGACATATGTAACAGGGGAATTTAGCTGTATACTTGTCAAACTTAAGAAGAATCCATGTAGCTGGGTTGTCCACTTGCAAATACCCCGAACGGTGATCATAGAGACTCGAGGAAGGAGCAGTTAACTGTGGTTATACATCCAAATAATCTGGTCAGGCGGTGCTAATTCAAAACAGAAGACTGCAGAGGTGCACAAAGTGTCCAGTTAGAAAAAAAACCTGTCACAGCTTACTCCCTGATTGACTAAGCTATGACTCAAGATATAGTTTCAATTTACCTGAACTATGAAAAATATGAACAAATGAATAGTACTATCATACGCTCCTTCACATCTTCAGACACTGAAAAGACAGGGATAACCAGTTCACAAGCTGAAAAAAATGATGATGACGCTGTATGTAAGACTGCCTATGTTTTCTAGGATCCTAGATATTATTAACACTGATATACCCACGTGCTAAAACAAGGAAAATAAAAATAATTCTGAACCTTCTTAAATTGCATTGATTTCTTTACCAGGAAACTGTGTGAAGAGATGCTAATGCAGTTTACCGGAAGAAGTGTAGCCCATTATTGTGCCATCAGGGCAGGAATACTAAAATTTACATAGCACTTAAGCACTGCACTGGGAACAAACCCACTTCTGCAGATCTAACCCTTCCACCTGAGTTCCTGACCATCTTCTCATGTATGTATGTCATGTAGTATATCGACTTCTGGTGCCCTCATTTATATCTACCAGGTGCAGCAATTTGTACGGCTCTCCCAGTCGATACCTCCTCCAGACTGACTACCAGTGTCTATATATAAACTATTGCAGCTGGCATTTATTACTTGCCAACTTCAGCCAGTAAAATTTCTGATAGATATCTACGGTTCAGGCACCAGTACTAACACTTCCTCAGTAATGTCACTATGCTCTCGGATGGACTTCTTGCGAATTAATATTTTAAAGTATATAAAATATTTCAAGTCTGATATTAAATAAATTATTTGTGTATTTATGAGAGAGAGACACCAATGGACTGGGGAACCAATGCTTTCATAAGCTGGTGCTCGCTGGCATCACTTGCATTTTGTTACAGACTGTACTTCTCATTAGATTTGTTTTGTACTTTTAATTTCATACTTCCTATAATTTTTCCTGCATGAGGTATGGGCAAAGGTTATTTCTTACAAGATTTTGCACACCTATTTTATTGTGTGTGGGTTTTTTAACCTATGTACTCTTCTAAAATCCTGAATTAGGAATTTTTTTTTAGAAATTTCTGGCATTTTTTTCTCTATTGCAGTATCCAGAAAGATATAGAAGACTATTCTTCAGTATCCAAATTACTGGTTGCCTTACACCATAGAATTAGAAAAACCCACCTTTTAAATTATTTCATTGATTTTTAAAATTATTTAATTTCACTTTACTACCCAAAACAGATTTCTTGAGGTAGTTATGCCATGCCTTAGATGGACTTTCATATACCATATTGACAAGTAGAAGAATTAGAATATTATAGAGGAGAATGTGGAGCATAAAACTGTAGGTATGAAGACACTACTTCATAGTTTAAGGGAAGGCAACTGCACTGTAACTGTTAAACCTTAGAGATGTACTCAGCCCATACTTCCTTTACTAAGACAGCGGGCTGAGACTGAAATATTACTGTATAGCTTCCAGAACAAGTGGATGAACTGATCCTACTGTATGTAAGAGGTATTTAAACTTGCCAATTATATTGCTCTCTGAAAAAAAACTCTCTTCCGAGGGAAAAAAGGAATTTCCAGCACTGTCATTTACTACGTTGCCCTTGGCCAAAAAATTTATTCTATTTAACAATGCCTTGCAGCTTAATACATTTGTTCTTGCCAGCATGCCACACTTCCCAATGCGATATACTTTCTAAAAGCTCTTTTGGTTACCTTAATCCCCTACTCTCTTATTCTTCCTGTTAAAAGCAAAAGTGTAAGAAAAACTGTGCCCACGGTTTTAGGAGCTCTTTGGAATTTGCAGCCAATGAAATGTGGCAGGTTCCTTTTTCCTCACTTCCTACACCCATCATCCACCAACAACCACTACGTGAAAAAAAAGGACAAATACAATAACTATTTTCTGTGACACACTTGCAGCTAATGTTGAAACTCCCAGTAAGAGATACATATATTTTGAAAGACACAAAGTCAACTTTGGCATTTACAGAGGTACAGTATCTGGAAAAAATGTTATCTTTAAAAGCATTTCTAATTATAGCAGCAAGACTGAACTGAAAGGCAACTGCCAAATAACTACTAGGTTTTGAGCAGAAAAAGGGGTTGTATGATAGTGATAAAGTAAAAATATTCCTAAGCTAAATTTTCCCCTTAGATACTGTAAATCTTGTACAAAATCCAATGGGAGTGGGACATGTGTATGTGAGCAAAGAACTTGCCCCCTGTGCTTGTATAATAGAAAATTAAGATGGTTAAAAATGGCACCCAAAAGATGAATGAATTTCTAAGGAAATAAATTAGGTTTGAAATTACTATTGGAACATATGCATTATACAAAAGATCATGAAATCCATTTCATCTGACATATTGTACAATGAGCTACAAGAACATTTGTAGCTGATAGAAGCATGTAAGATCTCATGTATTATTCTTACAATAAAGATTACACCATGGAAGCCAGCTATTATACGTCCTATTGTGCTCTACCAACCTGAAGGTCATGAACCAGGGATATGACTTGAGCACCTTGGTCAAGATTTTGAGTATATCATAGGAGTTAAGAGCCTGTTTCATATCCTATGCATGTTTACTTACCTGCAGCAACTTTGTCGTACAAACTACGAGGAAAAGGGATTAGAACACACATTTGCAACAACCGAGGGAGAAAAATATATCATACAAGGCAGAAGTCTTCTTCTACAGGAATTTTACGACTGCAGGGATAAAATAGCCCAGATTTAAATGCCTGTATGTTTTCTCAAAGATTCCAAAGGAAAGCAACATATGGATGCTCTATGTTTAACATAATGAAAAACAAACGCTCAAACCCCACAAAATTCCGTTTAAAAAAGCTGAAAACGGCACTCAGAATCAAATGCAGTATGTCCAAGAAAATACAGACCTGTCACGAGCATGCTCTGCTATCCAGAATTATTAAATCTACATGGTGAAAGCAACCTTTAGAACACTTTTTTCAAGTGCAAAGTATTATATATACGTTTTCCACATTTTTCCAGGAAGCATGAGCTTGAAAAGGCTAGTTTGCATTTCAGTCAGAAAGAGAAATCGCAGATGAAAACAAGAGGAAGGTTGCGTGGGGTGTAACGTCACAATGTCGGCTATCTCTTTGGCCCATACACACTATTAGTTCGAATTCAGGATGGAGTGACAGCTGTCCTGTTTGTTTCTCCTCGGTAGCAGTCGATCAGAAGCCTATAGCATTAGAAACAGAGTTTCTTCAGACATGGTGAAGGCTGGAGGTATCATTTTTGAATACAGCTGAGCAGACACAAAGCCAAGGAGCCCCAGGAACGTGCCGTTCCTGGTGGGGATGGCGCAGCCGTCCCAGCAGAGCAGCCTTGGCACTTCCAATTGACGCAGTAGAGCAGCCACCGCTTTTTCCAGCCTGGAATTTCAAATAATTGTATCCAATGCACCGTGCACTTGCTTAGCCCTGAGGAGTCAGCATTTCTGTTAGACTGAAAGGTAAAACAGCTAAAAGAAGCATGGCTCAAAAAACGTTTGGAAACATATCCACCACCTCAGGAAAATATCAAACTTAACATTTAAATCCATTTCTATTAAAAACAAACTGGATCCAGTGGGATTCATACGTATATTTAAAGTTAAATATGAAATGAGTACAAAGAGTACGAAAGGTCCATATGGAATGAATACAAAGTACAAAAGTACTTTCACAGAATCACCGAATCACTAAGGTTGGAAAGGACCTTCAAGATCATCAAGTCCAACCATTAATCCAGCGCCACCATGTCCCCTAAACCATGTCCTGAAGCGCCACATCCACACGTTTTTTGAACACTTCCAGAGATGGCGACTCCACCACCTCCCTGGGCAGCCTGTTCCAATGCTTGACCAATTTTACTTTGTAAAACTCAGATTGCTGCTTTGGGACCCCGGGTCCTGATGGGCTTTTCTATAGCTTCAAGCAGACCGGAGCGTAGCCGCCCTGTGAGTAACAACGTGCAGCCTTATGTGCAGAGCAGCTCCACGGTGCAACTGGGGATTTGTACTCGAGAGCTGCCTTTAGGGCCACGTCCTGCACCAGAAACTGCACTGATCCTGTACAAAGCTGCAGAGCTACTGACACCTATCTACAATTTCCTCATGTTCATAACGGGAAAGCCTAGAAAATATTTTTTCAAGCACTCAGTTACTCTAATGGAGCAGAGGATGCATTGAAGATGTCTTTGTAGCCTCCTCTGAACCAGGCATATGCAGTTGGAAAAATCTTGGTTTCTCACTAGTGAATGTCTTTGTAGGGTAAAGGCAGATGGACTTTATGATTTAGAAAAAAAATCTCACAATCCTCCAATATTAGCACATTTCTCTGGTAAAATCCTAAGAAGCACAGGTATAAGACTGTCTGATTTTGGCAATATATTAATGTGAAATAATTTTCCTGATTTTGAAAAATTTTAATTACATTTATTATGCGATATTAGCATAATATCAGATTCTCAGGCACCATTGTGGTGAGGTTTTTATACACACCCTAAGAAGAAATATAATGTAATATTAAAAAGGCAAACCAAGAGTAGTAAAATACTATTTTTGTACTTTATGCCTATGCTAAAGATTTGATTATGTTTGTTCAGAATTCATAACGCAGTCGGAGATTGCACAATGTTCTCTGCTCAACAGAGTTGAATAGGACAATCAAAGCGTAAAATGGCCATGCATTCTGTAAACGGGGAACAGAGGTGCTAAAAAGTTGTTGGGAGAGAATAGGGATATTTTAGGGACATCTTCACAGAAATTTTATGTTTGGAGGAAAAGCCAAGTAAATTTATATAAATATGAAAAAAATTTTGGTAGTCTCAGTGAAGTTCCTTATGGACATTTCAATGGAAACAGCAGCTTTTCTGTCCTCAGATTTATAGTACAAACAGCAACAGTGACCTCCGTACTGCCCAGCCTTTACAGGAGAATTTAATTCATCCATTCTAGGGATGAGAAGTCGGATCTCATTGCTGGCTTTATATAATCACATACATATGTTTAAAGTACCTCTCCTTTAGGACATGGACTTGCATATACATTTTGCACAGAATTGGTTACTGGACGGTCATCAGCTGGTAATGCCTCTCAGATAGCGCCAGCTCCCATCGGATCTGAGTAAGGGAGCTGGAGGTAAAACGTTGCGTGTCAATGGTACCAACGCCGGGTTCCTCAACCACTCCTACATAATAAATCTTACATCAGTAACATGCACAATTTATGGCAAACAAATGAGGGATTTCACGTGCTGCTGAGATTTGTATATACACCAAGAAAGAACACGGCCCATAAATAAGATTGTTTGGAAAACATTTACTGCTGTCATACTGATAATGCATTTTAAATCCTGGGGTTATCAAAAAAGTGGATTTTTTCCCCCATATTGTTTGACAGCTGAAATTAAACAAACCCTATTGAAGTCCAAAGCTAATAGAAGGTTTACTATGTGTGTCATTAGCACCATCCATATAAGGAAAAAGAAAATATGAGGTGTGGATTTTTAAAATATGATAAAATGAGAGCACCGTTAGATGCATATGAAGGTGTGACTTCAGGCCAGGCATTTTCTTATTAGAATCAAAGTGACTCTATCTTACATTAGTAAATAATCACTGTTGTGTGATTCAAGTTGACATCTTTCAAATTATTTTATCATGCCAAAAATATATATTGCATTTGAAATATGTTTTAACTGTTACACCATCTTAGTAAAATATATGGCATAAAATTATTACCTTACCATATGCTGCTAAACTTCTTTATGTTCGGGCATAGTGAACCTTAAATGATCAAATTAATTTATAAGTTAGCATATATTTTAGCCTTTAATTTAACATTTTGTTATTTATATGGCTAATCTCAAAGTTGGTATGCTAGATTGTTTAAATCTTGTATCACTGCTCAGGTTCACACAAACATTCCCCTGTATTTCATTTTACTTTCCTTTCAAAAGAAAAAAAGTGAAATTGAGTTAAATCAAAGAGATTTGGCTGCTTCTCCTCCAGATACACAAGAAACCATAAATTCCAGATGATTTCTGCATAAAGCTGGGATGACTGTGTTTTGAAGACTTAACAATTTAATTGTCAAAGATTATTATTAAGGCAATTAGATGAACATACTATAATTTTAATCAATAATCAGAAATGTAGAAAGTGACAAAGGGTTAGATATGCAGCATATACATACCTTTAAGACTGTCGGCTCTGAAAGGAAAATATATTTGGAGCGCTTGGTTTGGAATAACACTTCAGTGCTAACTGCAAATTAATGCTTAAATGTGACAAATTGTTAAGATGATTACGTTAGCAAAGTTACGGACAAAATCACAGACACATGTACAAATTCAACATAAATGCAATACTGTATTTTTTGAAGACTGAAATATTAAGGACAGCTTAGGGCATGGACAAATTTAGCCTGTATTTGGAGGTGATTTGTTTGTAGTAATCCCCTACAATAGGTATATTTTTTCAAGTTCTTCCAGAATTCATTTTATGTGGTTTAATAGATGCCTTTCTCCGATACACATGACTGTTCCCCTGTGCTTCTTGTCAGTTTATATCATTTTATCCTAGGTTGACTTTTTTCTTGTGTTTCGCCCGTGATTATCTTCCATTTGTTAGTTTTTGTTAGAGAGCTGCCAGGCCAGAAATACTTCTCATCTACATAAAAGGAATTTTAAAATGCTTATTTCTTATGGCTAAACTCCCTCACATCTCCAACTTCTCTCTGTGTTTCTGAGAAGCAAATGCTCAAGGCAGAATATGTATGCTGCTTGTGCTGATGCAACCTTTATGAAAAAGGTGCAAATATTATATAACTAGCCAGCTTGACAGATATTTCACATGTGTAATTCTCCAGCCCATTCACGAATCCACTTGCTTCAATGCCCTGGAATCAGGAACATTAAACAGTTAAAATTGGCCTTTAAGGGTTTTTTTTCTTAAAGCTGTACAAGTCTGTAGTGTATTAACAGACATCAAAAACGGTTACTTGCAATATAGGTATAAACTACATCTGTGCTTTCAAGAGAAAAAATCTCTTCGGTTGGGTTTTCCATGTGGAAAACAACTAACTTCCCTCACAGAAAATATAGATTCTCCAAAATTCAGAAAGCTACAAAAGAGAGAAACTTTTTGCAAAGTAAAACTATCTGGAAGCTTTGGGGAGAACTGAAGGATGTGATTGGCAACCAGCATTCTGTTACTTTCTTTTATGTTTATGTACACTTACATGCCTGCAGCACATAAATACTGTTTGTTAAACTTCTGTTGTTATGGCAAGTGGAAGTCACTGCAAAAAAATATCAGCGTGACAGGCAGTATCTGAGTAAAAGTAGCCACATATAATTTTCAAAATAATTCTTTAGAAAGAAAGTGGTCTACATCTCTACTGAGCAGTCATATTTTTCAAAGAAGTTCTATATTTCATTTTGAACTACATTTCTCGAAAGTATATTATACCAAATGTAAATTTCTGGTAATATTATTGACCCCTGGAACAAGAAAACAAAAAACCCCTGTTTTTTTCACTTTTGATCAAGGAAAAACACTGCTAATATTTTTCTGCAAAGAGAAATCTAAAATAAATATAGAAGCAAATTATTCTCTCTTCTAAAAAGGAAATAAATTCTCCACAAACTGTAAAGAAAAAAATCCCAGGTTGTATGAAAGCATTTCTGACAATGTTTGTAAATGAGCACTGGTACCTAAGAACAGATGCACAGGGTCAAACCATAGGTCCATCTATCCAGCCAATATCTTGCTTCTGACACTGGCCTAAAACAGATGTCAAAGAAGCAGTACAAGAAAATACATAAGAAACAAGCACATTTCCATAGAAAACTATCCCAGCTACCAACTATTTCTGTCTCGGAGACGTCCTCAGCAAGCATTACATGCCCATTTTCGTCCTGACCCCAGATAAACTTCTACCATCCTCAGGGGCCCATATTACAGAGTAGGGCCCGCCGTACACATGGGCCAACAGTTCCCTTGTGCTTATTCTGAACGTGCCACCTGCTCAATTCACTTGGTGGCCTAATTTCCTGTGCTGGGAGTGAGAAAGTGCAGTCACTCACTATTCTCCCCTTCCATGCTGCTCTATATCATACTTTTGTTCAGTCTATATCATACTTACATCTGTCTACATCATACTTACATCAGGCTACAGATTTTCTTTCTTCCATCCTGAGGAGGCCTAGTCTACTAAGATGTCCTGCATTGATGGATTAACATTGCTTAAAAGACGTTTGATGGAGTTGATGGATTTATACTGGTTAATTACATAATTTCTTCCTAATAATTCCTAACATTAAGTTTCACTCCTGAGCACAGATATGATTGTGATCTTTGGATTATAACTATCTGTTACAACCTTGAGATCTTGCTCTTGAGCGGCAATTGTCAGACAGGGACCATCAATCCTATTTGTGAAGTTAGGATTGTTTTTTCTCCAGGTACATCATTTTACATTTACTGACACTGAATTTCATTTGCCATTTTATTACCCAGTCACTCAGTCTTAGGAATTTCTTTGAAGTTCTTCACTCAACTCTAATATTAACTACTAATGACCTAGTATCTTCAGCAAAATTGCCACCACATTATTCATCCCCTTTCCCGAATCATCTATATTGAGCAGAACAGGTTTCTGATCCCAGTGGAACTCCAGTACAACTTCCCATTCACTTTTTTGCCCTCTTCATTATGTTTTTTAAGCAGAAAACATTTAATGGAGCCAATTCTGCTTACAGTTAAGCAGTTTAACTTTCTAAAAGCAACTAAATATTGAATAGTTTATGTATTAAAATGCTGGTGGTTTTCTTCCTGAAAAATCTCTGAAGCCTGTTTCTGGTTTAGTGCAACGATTTCAGGTGTATCATTCCCAATTATTCCCCTGTTACTTGCATTACTTTTAGACTCTTCATATGAAAATTATGGTCTAAACAGCAAAGATATTAAGTGTCAAGCCAGAACAATGTCACACTCTCAGTTAAGGATTTGCGTGGAACTAATACAATTTTCTTGAACAGCTGGAAGTAAAGCTACTGCATCACTAACACAAGCACATGCATAATTTCTCTAAAAATGCACTTTCTACTGATGACACCAGACAGTTACCTGACCAGCTCTGTCAACGGAGGAGTACTGTCACAAAATTTTTGTCACTGAAAAACATTTCTGTGTGCCTAAGCTTGAACAGTTGAGTAATTGTTGGGACTACTGCTCTAATAAAGTACCTACCAAATGCCGTGGCTTATTATTTAACATCCAAAATGTGCTGGGTAATTCAGCATAGAGACATCCTATGCACTGCAGCAGCTGTGACTTGAACTGGGAGTATTGCGGTCCGTATACAGCAGCCACGTCAGGTGTCTCAAAAGACAGTGAGCTGCCTTCTGGCCATGCCTGTAGGATCCTGTCTTGGATAACGCTTCCCTTTAAATCTCTTGTGAAGGGAAAACAAATTTCAGAATGGGGCCAGTCAAAGGGAGATTTTTATTTTTTTTTTTAATTTCTGACATATCTTTCTGCTATACTATAAAACATTTTAGAATTGTCACAGGTTTCTGCCAAATGACATCTTTATGTTCTATTTGTCTTTCTTTTATAGCGGAATACATAGTATAACATGCATATAACTTCCAAGCAGGGAGATAATACTAGCACTATGTATAAAATAATAGCGTATGTGTAACACAAGCAAATATGTATGGCATGGTATCTAATTTCTTGACCAATACAACAACGAAAATCTGAATAAACAATGTTGATATGTCAGAAGAAAACTGTAGGTTTTCCTGTTCAAATTCTTGAAGATCCTAAAAAAATAAAAAGAAAATAATTTATTATGAAGCAACTAGATATGGGTAAAGAAAAAGTTTAATTACATCTAAGCATATTTGCAGTGATTCATGATGGCTATTTACATCAAATGATTTTTTAAATATTAAATATTAAGTCCATTTAAACGTAATAACTTGTATGGCAAATTTTCATCTTTATTTCAGAGCCTTGCTATTTTAAAATTTGTCATTATAGCTAATAAGAAATGATATTGAAACTACTCTGTACATTTAAATGAAGCATAAATCAATTATTGAAGCAAGGAATTTTTTCATCATTGTAATGATTATTGGAATAAATTTAATCTTGAGATGTTTCATAATGAAATCTGAAATAGTAAAAAAATTACATAGACTTAATTTTTACTATGTGCTATTTAAGTGTTTCTCATTGGTGAAACATTTAAGGGAATACACAAAACCCACAGAGTTTCCTAGATAATGAGATATAAGACCTATGCTAAGTTGCCCTAACATGCTGGAATTCTACATCTGATTTTTCATCGGACAAGGGTATTGTTTACTTCTTTAACTTTTTTCTCTGTCCTGCAGCTTTCAGAAGGAACTGCAGAGAACCAAAGTGGCTATAACCAGGTTTCTGATATGAACAGATAAAAGTACATGAAGCTTGGAAAATTTTAAAGTGTGAAACACACTTATCTGCATCTCATTCAGTAGAAAATGAGAATAGCTGTGATATGACAGCAACAATGTCTGACTAGTGTATTGCTCTGAGAAGAGCAGCACGGTCGATGCAGATGAGGTGCCAGGTGACCATTTCGTTATCCCCACTTCTTTGTAACCGGCTAGGAGGGGAGCAGTTTGGGCAGAGGAGCTAACGGCTGCACTTTGACTACCAGCGAGGACGGGGCCAGTCACTGGCAGAAATGTCCCCAGATGTGCTGAGGAGGTTATTACAGCATCATCCCCTCTGCTCCGCTAATGATGCTGGCCTCATTTGCCTCTCACCAAAATGTCTCTGCACCTTCTTCCCCTTAGGCCCAGAGCGCTCTTCCCAAACTGCTCTGCAAGTCCACTACCTACTTGTCCTTCAAATCTCTTCTAATGCACACCTCTCTCACAGCACCTCTCTGGAATCTGCCGACTTGTTCAGAGGAAGATGGGAGTAGCCGACAGGTGCTTTGTCCATTTCTGATAAGGATGCATATACGTATTTAAGAACTAGGCTGTAGGATCCCAAGTACTTCAGGTTATTACTTGCCTTGGAATCATTCACCTGTGCTCTGCAAATTTGCATTGCGTCTGTTCCCCCTTCAAAGTCTGCAGCCATTTTTCCAAAAAAAATGGTACAGAATGGTTATTTTTCTATGAACTTTCAAACTGGAATATCGTAGGTATTAAGAGTAGCAGTGACTGTGAACGACACTGCACAACTTGCCCTATCAAAGTGGCATCATTCCAAATCATCTTTATACCCTACAATGACTTTTCCACCACAAAGACTTCCTTTGAAGGGATGAGATTGGATTTACCTTCTACTGATTAACAGCACAATGAACAATTAACATCCACATATGTTATTCATAAGGTGAAAGGCTTAAAATCAACTTTAATATCTGAGAGGTTTTTTCTTTTCTGTTTTATTCTGAAGAGAGCGCCGTCTATAACTGTAGTTATACCCTTAATAAGACCATCTGACTTCTTTCAAGCTGGGTTGGCTTTTTGAGTTTCTTTAGGTAGAGTAAAATATTTGTTACTGGATATAACCATATGTTCACATAAGAACACTAAGATATATCTGTTTGGGATACTGCATATTCATTTAATCATAAATGCTAAAAGCAGTCATTTATGCTCTATAAATAGAATTCTGTAGAACAATTTTTTTTTATGTTACTTAGTGATTTTTTTGTAAATACATCGTTCATGACTGTATTGTCAACATGTTTTGTAAATAAGCATATACAACTGCAATAGAAAGACACAAACAAAGTGCAAATGAATATTCATAGCCACCTTAGCTCTACTGTTCACCGGAAGTTCACAAAAGCACAATGATGCAATAAGGAAACTGAGATCCTTTCTATCGAACACAAATCTAATGTGGGCGTTGGACTTCTGAAGACCGACCCTATGATCCTGACATAGGAAAAACTTCTGTTTTTCTTTAGTAGGGGTGGCTTGCTTGGAGAAAATTTAAAGCAATAAGGCCTAGGTTATAGCAATACCAAAAACATTAAACAAAAATTCCCTCAGCTTCTGTGGAACCAGCATTTATCTGTTAAAATCTCACACTCCTCATTTTCTTCTATCTCATAAATGGAAGCAGTTTGTAATTTTAGAGTTTTAATCTTGTTTCCTTAAGAAAAAATGGTGATCTGATTATCCTTTGTATCAATGCCTGTTTCTCTTAATCGTGTATGATTTTTAACTCAGTTTGACCAAATTTTAACCAAACTTGACAGATGTTGTGTAAATACTTCGCCAGGTAAAGTGCCTTGCCTGAGGAAAATCTAACATACTTACTCTTGACAGATGCAGGAAACGGAGGATGAAGCCATTGCAAATCAGTTTCATTATTTTTCTGCCATCAGAATTACATCTTTTTTGGAAGATGCAGGTCTATTAGACTGAGCAGTGCTAAGGAATCATTAAGACATGATTTCTGAGTTTGACTGTAATAATTTTATCTATGATGAATGAAATTTCTTTACTTTGCATTTGTTTTCATTCATTTGAATTAAAATGTAGAAAGACAGTTGTACCTAGAGGACTGGTCCCTTCTTTGTACTGGCATGCCTTCTGATTCCCAAGCTTATTTTTTAAAAAAGGGTATGTTTGTGGATTGTCTGCCCCATGTCTCTATTTGCTGTGTAAAAAAAAAGAAGTTACAACCCTTTTAGATTAATCAGTCCGCTCACTACTAATGCTGGATTGCTTTAGACAACAAGGACCATGTATTATATTCTTTTGCACATTCTGAGCAATGGTGTCCCCATTTTTCCTCTTTATAGTACTATTAGAAAACCTTATTTTAATCTTACTGACACTATGTAAAGGAAATAAAAGGCTAAATATACATAACCCTTTTAAACAGTCCTCTGTGAACTGGTAAAATAAAACTTTACTTTTAACAGGTGCACAGCTACTGAATTCCATATAGTATCTTCTAGCTTTGTTTTTTCAATTCCTCGTTTAAAGACAGAATGCTTTTTTTCCTCCCCCGTGGGGAAAATGTCTTCGAGAAGACAACAGAAAGAACCTGGAGGATAATGTTGCCAACAGCATGTCAGAGATGATTACTACAAAAGAAAAGAGAACCTCCTGTTTTGACATTGGGCAGCCAGTAGAGGAGATCAGTAAGAAGCTGCAAAAATTTCTTACTTACATAACTCATCCAAACTGTATAATTGTTAGTCAGTAATCTTCTCTTCTTTGAAAGCATGATCCAAAAAAGCAAAAAAAATCACTCCATCTTTAACTAGATCTTGTCCAGTGTAAGACAGAGTGGTATGTCAACATGACAAATGGAAAGACAGCTACAAATGGCTAAACCAAAAATGTCTGTGGTGTATATAAGCTACTCAATCAAAAGAGATGAAACTGCAGGTCTGATGGTCCTAGGTCACTGCCAATGGCCAAATTTAAAATTAGTAATATGCATATTAATAAAAAGTCGTAATTGTATGGCATAGTATGCCTTGAAAGACATCCTTGGCCCAAAAGGGGAAAAAAATGAGGAAGAAGAGTTGAAATCCTCTATTAAATGATTAAAATTCAAAAGAGAAATGAAAATGAAAATCTTTTTACTCTACATAAACTTCCTACGTTTATGAATTTCTCACTACAATTTGCCATGGAGTTACCATGGAATTCCCTCAAAAAGATTAAAGAGGGTGTCTTCACTGTAATACTTCCCCATATAACAATGATTTTACTTTTTTATTTGCACATATCTTTTCTAACGTACAGCAAACAAATTCTAAACCCAATCTTAATCACTGTGTTACAGAAGCTGGGATTAATTAGTCAATAAACAAACAACTGGGCAATTGCGATACAGAAAGGTTGCATTCAGTATTTTTCTGTTACCTAACTTCCGCTGCATTTACATTACAATTAGCTGCATGGCTAGATTGCCTGAGAAAGTTGTAACTGATCCTCATTTAGTTAGATAAAGGCAAATAAATTAGTCTTAATGTGAGCTGTTTACATCTTGTTTCTGTATACTGAAGCCCCTATTTTCACATCCCTGTTACTTTGTTAGTAGCAGAGGTCTAACCCTAACTCCAGCTGCTTCCACTGGGATGGCCTGTGAGGGTGCCATCAGTGGCCTGTGAGGGTGCCATGGGCAACTCTGGTTGCTTAAGAAGTGAGCAGAAGCAGAATCCTTCGTCTACACATTCATTTGACTCCAGGGAACTTAATTAAATGTTCCCTACTCATGTACCTACATTTTCCTAACCTGTATGCTTCAGATTAGCTTCAAGAAGCATTTTCATAAATTGTTTGTAAAAAGTTTGCCAAATCTTTGCCACTAGCTTTTACAACCTTTCCTCTGCTACTCCATGTAAGACATGTTTAGGACCTCTCACTATCTCCTGTGAAAAGCAAGCATTTCTGTGCAACTTTTCAGGGAATAAGGCAATCAATGTGGCTGTCCTACAACCTGTGCTATCTTCTCTATGAAATTTATGGAAACATAAGAATTCATAATAAAAAGAAAAATAAAGGCTGATGGAGAATGTATGAATTATAAGAGGTGAAAAAAGGAGAATGTAGAAATAGTAATCAGATTGCTGTCCTTACTGAACTAGAGCAGTCACCAGAGTAAGAAGGAGCCTTACCTCATTAAGGAAGGCAAACTCCAAACTGGACATCTGCATTGCTGTATCATGTAACCAGTTTAAAAAGTTATGTGAACCAACTATCTCATTACTGTAAGTTGCAAAACACTTAATTTATTCATACAAAATTGAGTGTTCTATTTTACAATGTGTTTAATCCAGAGGGATCAGAAAATTATTCTAATAGTGAAACATTTAAGTATTAAGTACTGTATATTTTATTGATTTACATGACAGGTGAAAATATATCTCAGTTGTAAGGCTGTCAGAATAAAAGAACCTCCCACAATTTCAACCTAATATACATTTGGGGGTGGAGAGGTTGATATTCATGCAAAGAAGAACAATTTAACCTTGGAATATTACATTTTGCCTTACTGAAAGTTTCACTAGCTTATCTCTATGTTTCTACAAAAACTAGAAAAGGACTTTCATTGAGTAAAAAGGACAGGCAAAACTCACATCGGAGTCAAGCCTGAACCCAGTTCCCCCGCCACCACCCCCAGCCTCCTACAAGAGCAGCTAGAACTACAATTCCCTTCATGTTTTCTGCTCCAGGAGAAAATTGATCTAATGCACCCATTCAGTCATTGGTGCTAAACCAAGGTCCTCGCTAGTCTCTTGCCATGAAAGCCGATTCTGAATCCCTTCCAACCTCAACCGTTCTGTGATTCTGTGAAAGCTACTTCAACTGACAGCTCCTCAAGTCTGGAGTAAAAATACTAACACTAAGCACCTGATCCCAAATGATGAGTGTGATTTCATTGGCTTCATTAGGCTCTGGATTATGGTGAGATGCATGTAATTATGATGCAATGTATTTATGGTAATGAACTATGCTCTTTGTTGCTGGGGTCAGGGGAATACTATTCGCATAGCCTCTGCACAAAGGCATGTATATTGTGTATATAGGTTTGCACTGTTTATGAAGGAGCAGTCATTTAAAATGTGATATCTTACTAAAATGTTACAATGCTTTCCAAGGTTTTACTCATGTATCCTGAAACATGTAAGGGGTAAAATATTTCCTATGTTGTTGACCAAACTCCAAACAGGACAAAGCGCTCAAAGTCTTTAAAGCTTTCTCTTATAAGACAGTGCAGTGTTCTTCCCCTTCCCCCCAGTTCCGGCACGGGCACCCCTTCGCTTTACTCAGACACCATAATGCGGTAAAAGCCGATGGCCTCACAGTAGAAGTAATGAATTAGAAATACACAGAGCATGCATCATTCAAGTTCCAGTTTGTGAATAATTACAAATCAGAAACAAAATCAAATCCCTCAGTGAACAATCCAGACACTGAAAAAAGAAAAAAAAGACAGAAATTCATCAGCTAAAGTTTTTTTCATACAAGCAGTTCACCCAGCTCTATTAAAGCTGCTGGAGAAATCTCTTAGAAAAAACCCATTAAGCACTTCAAGTGTGTTATTTTCGCTCTGGGCTCAGAGAGTCTTTTTCTGTGTCATTGCACTGGTCCCACTCAGATGAAACAAGCAAATATAGAAATATTGGCAGCTTTCATACTTGCTTTTTGTCCCAAGCCCAGCGGGTGAACAGCACTGAATTTCCTTGTTTGTAAGCTTTTCCAAGTGAGCCTAAAGGGTCTTGCTCATCAAGGTTGAAATATCTGGCGAACAGTAACAACTCTAGATTGTAGCTTGTAATTAGAATTGTTTGAGCCAGTTCAAAAACAGTAAATCAAGCCAGAACCTACTCCATTAACAAATCCCTTTCAAATAAGACCCCTTTACACGATGAGAGATCTCACATTTAAAAGTTCATATCCAGCAAAATATTGTTAGGTAGAATTTTCTTTTCAAATGATAAGCCCTGGACTCCCAGTCACGAATTACAGTTCATTTTGGGTCATCTGTGAAAGAGAGAGTTTTTCTGGAGAAGTAAGCTGAGAAGGACTACATTTTACAGACCTCAGCATTGTGCATCTAGTATGTCACAGAGGAAAATCTGGGTTGGGTAGAATGGAAACACGATGAATATAAAAAGAGGAATAACATGATAAAGCTGGATCCACTGAACCTGAATCAAGGAAATCAGAGAGGGATGACTGCATTCAGAATTAAAATGAAACAAAACAAAAATGAAAAACCCAGATTTGGGAATATTAATTAAACTGAGGGGCAGGGACAAAAATAATGGAGGAGCTGATGAGAATTGAGATTATAAGCAGGAATTTAGGGGAAAAGCCACTGAAAAAGATTTTATTTGGTTTGTCTCAAAACGTTACTTTTTACTCTGAAGCTCTAAGATGCAAAATTTCCGTAGAACAGTAAGGTTTACAATCTTCTCCCATATGGTCATCCAGTTTCAGTTTAGTGCAACTAAATATAAAGTTACAATGTTTTAACTAATACATTTTAGCTATAAAATTTGTTTCCTGAGTTTGTTCCACCAAGAGGAAAAAGACACAAGCATAGCTATTACCTTCCACCTTTGCTATTACATCAACACAGACGATTACTAGCTCTGGGGGTAAAAACACTTCTTTACCCAAACAACAGAGCTAAACAGAGAAATTGTGCAACTCAGGTGTAACGATATCCTCATATGCCTTATGAGGATCAAACACTAAGTGTGAAACCCACTGACACAGAGGCAACAGAAACCTCCCTAGGCTTGAAAGATTTCTCTGATTTGTGTCTCATTTCTTGAGATTGGAAAATTCAAAAAGTTTTGTATGATTCCTTGTAACGTACTCCTTTCAGCTGAACTGGAAATACCGTTTTTGCTACTGTTTGTTCTCTTTGCTTGACAGGATGATCTAGGAGGTATAAATGCATGAAAATGGATAGATAACAGAAAAGAGAATGAAATTACCATTTCAGGCTCCAAAAATAAGATGTCTCCCAGTCACCTTTTGTTTTATTGAAACCTCTGCATTTATTGCTATAGAATTTGAGGTTGGATTCTGGAATAAATGAATATACAAAGGTTCATTCAAGGCAGACTGCTTAATCACATTATCAAGGTCAGTAATGAAAGAACTCAATGCATATTAATTCTTCATTTATCTTTTTGCCACATAGTCTTCATAAAATGCCTATGCTAGTCCTAACTACTTTCCCATTTGCTTGTGGGGCTGTGAAAGAGAAAAGATAGATACTGATAGATAGATTACATTTTTGCAATCACCTCATAACATAATTGTAAAACCTTGTATACTTTATATTATTTGTTAATAGATACAGTCAACTCATGAATATCTACAGTGATAAAGAGAAAAAGTATATTATCTGTTTTATTCACTATTTTCAAATCATGAGGAAAAAAAGTTCCAAGAAGCAACACTGCCACCGCTAGCCATGGGGTTCATGGTATCTAGAGTAAAATTAATTTGTGTCAAATACCTGAAACTATCAAAGCACACAAAGACCTTCAAAGCACTTGTTTAGAACTGACTGTGTACTTTATATTCTAATGCCTCATTTACCCCTGTAAGATGCTTTGTGAATTCATGCAACTTTAAGCTCTGTTAGGCTAATTTCCTGAGCTGTGCATGTAATCATCTCTAGCTTTCTCAGAGAAAAAGAGGAGGCTCTAGTGAAGGACTATATCCAATTTGATGGCATGTCCGTTGCTTTATTTACAGCTGTAGTTGTTGGCAATCTGCGATACATGCATTTAGGGGACCGGATGGCTCCGTGTACTTGTAATGCAGGGGTGTGGTGGGTTGTCCCTGGCTGGATGCCAGGTGCCCACCAAAGCCACTCTATCACTTTCCTCCTCAGCTGGGCAGGGGAGAGAAGATATAATGAAAGACTTGTGGGTTGAGATAAGGACAGAGAGAGATCAGTCAGCAACTGTCATCACAGGCAAAACAGACTCAACTTGGGGAAATTAGTTTAATTTATTGCCAGTTAAAATCAGAGCAGAGTAATGAGAAATAAAACCAAATCTTCAAACACCTTCCCTACACCCCTTCCTTTTTCCTGGGCTCAACTTCGCTCCCAATTTCTCTACCACCTCCCACCCAAGCAGCGCAGGGGAACAGGGAATGGGGGCTGCGGTCAGTTCATCACACGTTGGCTCTGCCGCTCCTTCCTCCTCAGGGAAGGACTCAGACTCTTCCCCTGCTCCAGCGTGGGGTTCCTCCCACAGGAGACAGTTCTCCACAAACTTCTCCAATGTGAGTCCTTCCCACAGGCTGCAGTTCTTCATGAACGGCTCCAGCCTGGGTCCCTTCCACAGGGTGCCGTCCTTCAGGAACAGACTGCTCCAGTGTGGGTCCCCCACGGGGTCACAAGTCCTGCCAGCAAACCTGCTCCAGCCTGGGCTCCTCTCTCCATGGGGCCACAGGTCCTGCCAGGATCTTGCTCCAGCGCTGGCTTCCCATGAGGTTACAGCCTCCTTCGGGCAGCCACCTGCTCTGGTGTGGGGTCCTCCATGGGCTGCAGGTGGTTACCTACTCCACCATGGAGCTCCATGGTCTTCACCAATGGGCGGCAGGGGAATCTCTGCTCCAGCACCTGGAGCATATCTTCCCTCTCCTTCACCAACCTTGGTGTCTGTTTTCACATATTATTACTCCTCTCTCTGGCTGCAAATGCTGCGTGCCAGTATTTTGCCCCTTCGTAACTATGTTATCCCAGAGGCACTATCACCATCATTGATTGACTTGGCCTTGGACACCAGCAGGTCCATCTTGGAGCCAGCTGGCACTGACTCTATAGGACACAGGGGAAGCTTCTAGCAACTTCTCACAGAAGCCACTCCTGCAACACCCACCACTACCAAAAGCTTGCCATGCAAACCCAATACAAAGGGAAAAATTGGAGAGGGGAATAGATTTCCTCTTCTCAACAACAGACACGGTGGTGCTAACACTAAAAGTTGAAACCATCTTAGAAGTTCAGTGGCATGTCAAACTGGACCACTGATCTCATTTCCTGCAAAACAATTTCCCCAAATGCCTAACGGTTTGTTCATCATTTGCTTTTTAAAAAAAAAGTTAGACATGAAAGAGCCTAAATCCTTCTCTGAAACAAAATAAAATCTAAGGGAATGGGGTTTTTAAAGCCTTACATGTCTTATGAAAACATTGCTGATGCCTAAGGATCAATAAAAAGTTTATTGTGAAAACTTGCTATAATAGCTACAGCACTTCAAACCAGTACCATGGTAGGAATGTAGAAAGATCAGGTCATGAACATAGCTGAAAAGCTGGACAACTTTTCAATTATTGAAGGTGATAACACCTTTGTCCAAGAAGTAATACTGCCACTATTAGCAATGGTGATAGTAGTCTTGTGGGGGAATAAGGAAGAGAAATCTCATGTCACTTCTGGTTAAGTGCCTCTCTTTTTAGGCTAGTAATTTGCAAAAAAAAAGAGTTATTTTATTTGGATAAAGCATAAACAAAACAACTCCCAGCCCCTCAGACTGAAACCTCCTATTTGTGGATATTGTCTTCTCTGCTATGTTCTCAGATGCTTAGAGGAGAAATATTCAGTTCCTCCTCCTGAGTGGAGAGTTGCATATCATGTTAACTGTATGATATATGAGATCACTAAATTTTATTTGTCTGCAAATTCATGCACATCTTTCTGCCATTCCAGATAATATTTAAGCACACTAAGACTTTCACAGAGTTGAAACCTTTTATTTCAGTTGAGCTATAAAATGAATCTCTAGCTCATTGGGACTTACTCTTCTCCTGTTCTGTTGGAAAATATCTGCCCATAACAATGTCTGAATGGCAGCAACTTGTATGTCCCACTCAAAGAAGTCCAGCAGTTGGAATAGAATTAATAAATACAATCAAATTTTGGCAGTTGTCCAAGTATAGCATATTATACTTGCTACTGTTGGTGGCACACACAATGAAATGTTGGAAACAAAATTTAATACGTATAAAATAGAGTGGGAAGTTGCTTGCTGTTATATATCTCCTATAATACATTAGGTAACACAAGCTTTTTAAAATCTCTAAATGAATTCTTTAAAAGACTGCTTTGGTTTTTGATAATGCGTAATAGTAAAACTAATAGTAATACTTATCACATCATGAAAGGATCTCGAAGTGCTTTACAAAAGAAAATAAGTACAATTATCCCTATGTTATAAAGAGAAACTGAGGTACGGGCAGGTCGAGTTAATACCCCATGGCGACACATAAGTCAGTAACACAAGAATATAACCCATGCCTCTTAAGCTTTATGCCCATCTTCTCTTTGAGTAACAAGCAATTCATGGTTTTTAATACATTATTTGGCACTATGAGTGTTTGCAAAACACTGACCACTGCCCAGTGACTCACTGTTGGCAGCCTCTGTCCTAATCCCCATGTAATCCCTTCAACCATGACTCCCTCATCCAACGTATCATATTCACAAGCTACAGAAAATAATATTATAGAAGCATAGACCTGTAAAAGACATCATACTGTGAATCTGCTATTACCGTGAAATCATGGAACTTTTCACATGAAACAAAAGCTCATGATGATTCCTACAGTTAGTAGAGTGCTTTCTCATTGATAGTGTTGAATGAGAAGGACATTTGAGGAGGCACAAAGCATGGAGGGATAATTTATACAGACGCAATGCAGAAACTCTCATAACACAATCACAGTGATTAGCTTTTTCAAAAATAATTCTAATAACCAAATTATGCAGAGAAATGCTTTGTTAATACCTCTGCAGAATGGGAAAGAATTACAATTTCATCTGAAAAAGATTTACATCCTCTTCAGAAACTTGAACATACCCTTCCTGGAAAGCTCAGTTAAATAGCAACACTCCTGTAACTGAAAATACCATAGAGACATGAGAAAGAGTCATCTCACTGTGTGAAAACTAACAGATCAACCTTTTGGCTTGAGTGCTTCTGGATTTTAAATTCTACTGAACAATAATAATTAGCTTTATTCTATAGTAGATAAATTGTCCTCTGATTCAGGAATAGGAAATGTCTCTGCACAATTACACAGAGTTCTAAGAATATTGTTTCTTATTGGTTTCTTATTATCTTTTCAACCAGATTCATGGCCAGAGAAATTACTAGAAATTACATTTCAAATCATAAAAGAGTCAGGGATATTTTCAAAGTTGGAGACCTTGAAAGACCTGTTTGTTTATTTTTTCTTAATATCTCTCCCCGAGTAGTTTTTTGAACATTCTGATTAGAACTAGAACGTGTCATGTTTCAAATTGCAAATACCATTTGAAATTTCATAAGTGTTTCATACTTTTTTAATGAAAGTTCACATGTAAGTGGTTTAATCAGTAAATATATCACCTCATAGGTATGAGAGAAATTATAGCAGAACTTGTCTATCATCAGATAGTTTGACAATATTAATGGCTGTGCAAAAATAAGCAGGTTAGATTATTTTATAACTAATCTAATGACCTATTTCCCTCTTTCAAATATAGGTCATTACAGCCACCAAGTAATCATAGCATCATGCAAATTATTTCATGATCTCATATGGAATGAGCCTTTTCTCGTACTTTTAAATGAAGTACCTAGGCAGAAAAGTCTGGAAGAAGAATATTCTAGGGATGTATCACTATATCCTTGTCCTGCTCTTGTGCTCTACTACACACCTACTCTTGGCCCCTGCCTCATACAGGATATTAGGATGGACAGATCTTTGGTATGAGCTGGCACCACTGTTCTTATTAGAGAACATTATAATAAAGTGAGCAAATTAACAACATCAATATTGGTCTCTCTGTTGACGAAACCAAGAACTGAACAGACAAGAAGGGAACTGCTAGAAGTTTGTTCTCTCTATATATGGCTTGAAACATACTGGGAGGAGAGGTAGCTAACATATGCTCTACCATTATCAACACTTTTCTTGTCCTGTGAAAAAATCAAGCTTTCAAACTGTCATTTTGCAAGAACATCAAATACATGCACTTTCACACTGAAGAGGGAAATTTCAGCAGAAATTCTTGGAATTAGTTCTTTCTTTTGTGAGATTTTTTGCGTATATATCGAGTAACTATAGCTTTGTAAAGCTATAAACAACCAGCATAATATAAAGTAATAAATATTCCCAAAACAGAGGCATCAATCTACTTTCAAACCTACCCCAGATAAAAAAGGTAACTAGACAGGCTGGCAATGCACCCAAAAGTCAATAATGTCAGGCTGTGTCCTACTATTAAAAAAACATTAATTAAGAAATCGGAGATAAGGGTAGGGTGCTCTTCATCAGCCCTGCATCTGCAATGCAAAGACAATTAGCTCCAACAACTCAAATGCCCTCAGCTTTCACTCTGAAGTCTGAGAAAAGTTGGTTCCTACTCAAGAAAGACCCAGGGCTGTAGCTACAAAAGTTTTCTGAGCTGGTGCACAGGTCCAGCGGCGATGCTGTGAGCAACATATGCAGAATTCTCTGTCATTACTCCAGGAAATGACAAGGTTTTGGCATCATAATTTAACATTGCAATGTGGTCTCAATCATTTTATATAACATTGTTTTACCACTGTCTTGACATGGTAAAGTGGTCTCCATAGACTTACATTGGCATAATTTTGCCATCGTCTTGACACTGTAATACGGTCTCTATAGACTTGAATTGAATTTTTGTCATTGACTTGAAATAGTAATGTCCTCTTCCCAGACTTGTCTTCATAAGCACATCCTCACCATGTGCTTGTATTATCTCATCGTCATTCTGAAACCACTGGGCACTTCTATTTCTTATTAAATTTTGAACTGGTTGAAAGCTATTCCTTGTATGTAAACAGTGACTGTTTTGAAACTCCTGCCTATCGTTGTTTTAGAGATTTGAAAGAATTCCTCAAGA
This sequence comes from Phaethon aethereus, assembly GCF_964289735.1. NCBI lineage: Eukaryota > Metazoa > Chordata > Aves > Phaethontiformes > Phaethontidae > Phaethon > Phaethon aethereus. Next base: position 35,601,711 of record NC_138579.1, on the reverse strand, counting down.
CAGAAGGTATTCCAAAAAATCCAAACACTGGCAAAATGCTAAAAGTACATGCAAATACACTAGGAATGTGTATCTTTTATGTTCAATATTATCTGGCTTTTTAGAACATCTTAGGTTAGGCCAGATCATAATGGTTTTGATTCTGTATTCTCTACTCTGTAGGACTGCTTAGAACACGTGATAAAATGGTATAAACTGGTTAACCTAAGTATACTTCAGGAAAACACTAAATCTTTGCAGCTCAAAATCACTTCAATCCTCTGTTTAGCACGAATGAGTCACCAAGCATTTTCTGTCTTATGTTGGATAAACCTGTTTAGGACTACTACTACCTGATACTGGTCCCTCTTCTTGATAAAAAAATACCAAACATAAGCCCAACTCAAAAGTATTTTCCTTCCTTCATGAAGATGAGAGCAACATTTCACATGTAAATACTTGCTGATTTTTTCCTCATTTTAACAAATGCCATTAGAGTCTTGTATCTTATAGTACCAAACATACAGTAAAATAATACTCTAAAGAAGAATCAGGACTCAGTATTTGCAGAATACTTACAGGTAAGTGATGCTGACTACTAAATTAGGGAATTCTTGGCTTGTTTGGCTGATGAAAGGTGTAATTTCTAAAGGAACTGGGCATTTTCTTTACACTGCTTATAGAACGTAAGGCAAACTGTTTTATTCATTGCGCAGTGTTAGTGATACTCATTCATAATCAGTTAGCCAGCTAGCCTGTTAGTCAACATACTGGTATGTACCTCTTCCTCACTGTCCCCTAAAACCTGTCTGTACAGAAATGTAGGGAGCTTTTCACTGGATTCCAGCTGAAACATGCATCTTTAACACGATAAAATATAACATTTTTAGGAACATTAAGCTCAGCATAATATTTATACAATGTTTTCCTTCAAAGATGCAGGTGAAACTGCTCTTGCTTTACCAGTAACAAATCACAGGCATAGAAGAAGAGTGAAGTTAATTCTAATGATGTATGAAATTATAAATATCACCAGAAATAAAGAGACTGTGACTGAAAATTTGGAATGCAGAAATAACACAACAGAATACTGAAACTCGCAAGTGGATAGTGTATCTTAATCAGAATTGAAAAGTAATACGGTGGCACTCTTGTGTTACAGAGGGTGAGATTCAGATGCCTAAACATAGGTGCATACAGTCAGAGATGCTTGGGTGCCCTGCCTGTCCTACACACTCCAGAAGGGTGCAGACTTCCTGCAGGTCCTATCTTACATTTATCAGCTCTTGCAGATGGCTTGTGATATCCCAGGGCACATCAAATGGCCCCAGATAGCTGTGTTTCTGCCTCTAAATCACATACTGGAATTTCAATTAAATTTAGAACTTATTTGGGCTTTCACTGACTCATGTCAGTGAAGTGAAAACAGCAGGAGTAATGTTAATGGGCTTTTGATAACACGTAAATGCTGCTTATGGCAAGCACAGTTTATGCAATTTGCCTACTAAGGGTGGTGCAAGGTTTTTTTTTTAACAGAACTTCAAAATACAGGTTAAAAAAAGAAAATAGTTGGAAATGATAAAAAAGAATGCATGTCAGAACTTACAGAAAAAGAAGTCAGGACAACTTTAATAACAATTTTCATGTTCTTTTAAAAACCTCAACGGTACAGCAATAATCTGACCTAAAAACTGTTCTTTCTCTCAGAATTTAACATTCACTTTCCTTTGTATCAAAACAGTATTTGTCATAATGAGATGCAAAGTAACTGAATGCTATGTAACACAACATGGCACAATACAGTTAACAGAATACATTTAAAGAACAACACTCATTCTCAAATCAGATAGCCACCATCATTTCAGAGAACAGGTATCTAATTATGTGTATGTGTGTGGACTCACGCAGAGCAGACAATGAGATGTCTTGGCTACTTGCAAACCAGCAGATACTGTGGTTCACTGAGTACCCAGATTATTTGAGGGCAGTTTGCCACATCTCTAGATATTTCTTTAATGAGTTCTTTTTGCATTTACCAAGCTCCATGTTTGTTGTTTTGTAAAAATTCTATTTGCTCAGTTCTAGTCTAATATTGTTAAGTTTTTCCAAGCAGAATTAGCTAGCTTCCGGGGGAAAAAATATATATAAATTTAGCTTTGCGAACATTTTCTATGGACAAATTAGAGCAATAGCAGTAAATTTACGGTGTTGAATTGATACATCATAACAAGAAAGATGACCGGAATTATCCACTTAGTTCAAGTAGTGGCAAAATAGGACACCAGAGAGAAATTTATGGTAGTTTCTACAATACCTATTATCCTATTTAGGCCCTGATCCTATAATTGGGTTTGCCCAAGTGGATCTGATTGCAGGACAAGGGCTATATATTGTATGCTCTTCAGGGTACAGGCAATGGGGATTTTTTTACTGTTTGGGGTTTTTTTTGCATTATAGGTGAGGCCTAGAGCAAAGTAGATGCTATTGCAACAAAGGATAAAATATTGAAATAAGTCAATAAAAAGATTTTCCTCTTTTCATTGTGTAATGGAGATCTGTAGATATTGCATCAGCATGGACTATGAAAATAAGTTGAAAGATACACAATCTATCCAAAGAGTTTGGGACTTTATTTCGGTCCATGGTAAAAATAAAGGGTTATCCTTGTCGTCTTAATAATAACCACAGTTTAATACTGATTTATCAAAACATCTCACTGAAATTTCAACAGGGGCAGGCCAGAATATCTGACTGTAAATAGTAATATTTAATATCTCACACTTCTATAAGACTTTTCAACCAAGGATGTTAAACTGCTTTACAAATATTAATTAAGGCTTAATTAAGCAATTAATCAACTGTGTCATATTACTTTATAATTATGATTTATATTGCTCCCAGTGTGTGGTAGGCAATTTACAGATATATGAATGAATCTTGTCCTGAAATGTAGAAATTTAGATAATGTGGTGTTTCCTTGTTAATCGTGACTCACGGATAGCAAATATCGCGCTCTCATCTTCATCTTCGAACTCTGTACTATCACTATCATAAATCAAGAGTGAGCATCTAGCTACCTCTGCATGGGGCAAGTTCCTATCCATGAAGATTTTTGTGGTGGGTTCCTTTCAACTAGGAGAAAACCACGGGTGTTTCCCATATTTCATCTTTCCTTCTCTCCTATTTTACATCTTGTAGAAACGTCTGAAGCCAGAGTGGGTCGCAGTGCCTGTGGCTATGCAATCCAGGCTTTTACAGCTTTTCTGGGATCTCTTTGTTCTGTGAAACCTCAGGAAATATGATCTAGGGAATTCTCTGCACCACAAGCATAACGTAAAAAACGTTCCAAGACAAATGGCTTAACCATGTTGCAGTGTGACTTGGCTCTGCCCAGTAACACATCCACCATTCAGCAGTGTAAACTCCCTATCTCTGCGAAGGGCTAATAACAGCGCTATGGGAATAGCTACATTTTTCCAAGGAATGTTTCGTAAGAAATGCCCTTCCACAGCTTCCTTCTTTATCAGTCACTCAGAAATACTGCTGGCTTCATATTTGTAAACCGGTGAGCCTATTGCACAAAATTTAGAAAAAAACACTGCTCAAACACTATTGATTCTTTCTACAGTTGATTAAATAATACAAATCAAAGCACACTCACATGAATACACTGCATGGGATTAAAGAACAGGAATAAATTTTATGTAATATTCACAAGAAGTTATTTGGTCAGTTCTATTCACAGGTTGTATTATTTGAAGACATAATACAGAAAATTTTTTCCTCTAATCTACGTAAGCACCAAGTGACTCAAACTGAGTGCGCAGCATCCTAGAAATGCACAGTTCACAGTGCGCGTGCCCAGAGGTGCAACACATGAGTGGAGTCACAACCACATTGATAACACTGCAGCTGTCCCTCTGTGCGTGCCTGAAAAGTGCCTCCCGCTGCTGGAGGTTGATAGGTCTATTTCTCATTATTTGCTTGCACGGGATCACAACTGCTCTTCAGATACTACTAATCCAATAAAAGAGGTCTTCTCAGAGCTACGTAGACTGGTTTAATGGAGACAGAATGTAACTGCGACCAGGAAGAAGGGTTCACTTCCTCAGTTGGCTTAGCTTTCTACAATTGTTAGCCTGCTATTGCTTAATATTTAACAAGTATTAAGCTTTTGCTTTTATTTATCAAATATTATCATTTATTAAATATTAAGCTTTTGCCCTACAAACCACTGCCAAGGTGTCATGAAAATAGAATCCATTTGTGATTGTGAAGCTTTCCCCTCTTACCATAGCATTGAAGGTCACACGAGTGAAACAAATTGAAAGGTTTTTTCTTCTAATCCGTATGCATCTTTACCACTTGCTATTAACAGTTTTTCCTTTCAAAAAAAAAAAAAAAAAATTAACTGGTATGTCTACCATTTTACTTAAGTGTAATGTAAAAAACCTTTGTATTTTAAAAGGAGTTAACTATATTACATGGAATAGATTTGGATGTGGTCAAGTCACAATCTGCTAAAGCTTTCTTTAATTTTAAACAAGCTGGAAAATACATGAATAAAAAAAAATCCTAAGTATGCACTAGAACTTGTAATGATATCAGTCTACCAATAAAAAGAGTCCGCATTTGTGCTTTGATTATATTTTGAAACTTTAGGCTCTAATCTATTATTAAAATAATAAATATAATATAAAGTTTTTCACAACATTCTTAAGCGTTAATCTCCTGGATATTCATAGCCCTTGGTGCTTGCGCTGGCAGATCTGCATGCACATTTGAAGAAACAAACAAACTGACTGTTTTCAATGGATTTGAATACAATCCTGAGGAAACAGAAATAAAAGTACCTTTATTGGTGCTCATAGGAGGAAAAAATAAAAATAGAAAAACTGGTTACAAAATTCAACTCATATTCTATTTTAAAGCTAAAAAATTCCGGCAAATACTGGACTCCACCTGATGGTTGATATGCATGAACTAGGTCATTTGCTACTACGTATGCTATCTCTACGAACTTCCTTAGGCATTCTTCTTCCTCCCCTTTTTATAAAGAGCAAAATACTGCAGGGATCAAGACATGAAACAGAGGATTTGGAACAATGCACTTGAAATTCTCATGGTTTACATTTTAGGGAGAAGGATGATGAACTGAATTAACACATAATTACTATGTTTAAGATTCCTAGGAAAATTCATGCATATATAATTTTATATGTAATACATTATTTTCACTTTTGCTCCAAAGAGATAATTATTTCTAGTAAAATATTCCTTTTCAGTTACCGGGATATTATGATGGGCTTTGAAAAACTAAAGGTAAAAGGCCAAAAGTCTATCGTGAATGTCCGGACATAGAGAAGATTCTCTAGCAGGTTAACTGCCTTGATAAAATGAGGTTATAATTCTTCATGTCTGTATACGGGCTGTTAGTGTTCATGGGTATATAATTTGGCAACCTAGCCTGCAGAAAATGGAGAAGATACAATTAAACTGTAAAATCAGATTTTGCTAATTCTCTCAGATATATTTGTGAAGCAATCCTTCATGTCAGTTATAGTTGCAGATAAACAGGTCAGAAATAGGTCTTTTATTTTATTTTTCTTTAAATATTTCAGAAGTTCTAAATCATGGCAAAGTAAAATGGACATGTGCTTGTATAAAAGCTCGTCTAATATAAACACTCAAATACGAAGGAAAAGACAAAAAATATCTTTTGCTTACTCCTAAATGAAATAAGCAATTGTCACCATTATAAGACTTATCAGTCATAGATATACAGAAGCAAAAACAATTTAAATATTCAATATTCGTGCCAAATGTATGCTTCAAGAAATGTTTTCTTTCTTTCTAATTTTGAAGGTTTCAGCAAAGTTATAGCATAAAACATTGTCTTTCCTGGAAGCTCCCTATTTATTACTGTAGCTGCTCTTTATCTTTTTACACTGTAGTAGCCACTGTACGTCAGCAGCTTTTCTGGCACTGCATTGTCTAGAACTGCTAAGGAAGATGTCTGTTCACTAAGAAACTGTCTAGCACATTATTTTGATATGCTCCATAAGTTAGCAGATCAATAGTTAAAAAAAAAAAAAATCTTTGCTTTCTGATATTGTATGTCCTTTGTTGCTTCAACCATTAACATTTGTGAGCTGCCGTCAGTAATTTCTTTAATGAGATTGTTGTGGTTTTCTTTTGGAAATGTAACTGTCAGGCATTTTACATTTGTCCCTACTAATAATTCCCCAGGCCTTTATTAAAGAGATTTACAGATTTCTTAAATCCACAGTCCTGCATCACTCAGATACAGAGTTCTAATAAAATGATAAATTAGATTTTATTCTTTGCCTTATCCTTACAAATGAACAAATTAAAAAAATGTTTACTGAGCAGTCTGGCAGAAGGTAACAAATTAAACCTTACTCTCCTCCCGTCCTTTTGACAGAAGCAATACAGACACACACGAAGCAATGCATAATGCTACTTTTTTTAACACATTTTTAGTCAAGTTGAAAAGAAGAGAAAAGGAAACATTGACTATAAACATGATTTTTATCCCAGACATGAGGATGGATGCTAATACAGTATTTTCTTGCAGCTGTTTTTGGGGGGAGGGTTTTTTTTTCTTATTCCTTAAGAAAAGGTGCTAAATTGTTAACGGCTATTTTGCAGAACGCTTGCTTTCAGTTCATTTTAGCAGATACAAGCAAGATAATGAGCTGAAGATCAATACTACTGAAACACTACAACAGATTTAAAACCCCAGCCATAAAACAACGGAGGGAAATGTTAAGCTACTTTGGAGTATTCTGGAGAACAGCAAACATGGAGACCTGGATGATTTTAACTCCCTGTGCCTTCCTTTCTACCTGAGCCCTTTCCACTTCTCTCCATAATGCCATGTTGGACTACATCCTGCTTAGCCTCCAATCAACATTTCAAGCACTGGGATCATGTTTGATATTGTCAGATGGCCTGGAAAATTAAAAACCCAATTAAAGGCTCAGCACGCGGGTCAGCTCTTCTGCATATCAAAAGGCCTCCTCTGGCTATTCTGCTCAAATTGTATCTGTTAACAGCTCACTTTGCAGAGAGTGAAATAGCGCAGCGTTTATGAGTAATAAGTACCTTCCAGCTGATACATTTCAAACACAAACCACTTTCATGGCCCCGGCAAAAAGTACAAGTCATAATCAAATTGTCAATTTTTTCCTGCGAGATGCATAGATCCATTGTAACTGTGATTGTTAAAGAAGGAAATGCATTTTATTCACACGTTGGGAAAAAAAGATGCACATTTTCCCTACAATTAAAGATTTTTTGTCACTTTTTTACATTGCCTTTCCTTTACATTTCTAAATAGTTACTATAATTGATTTTCGGGTTGCATTCAATTTTTTTTTTTGTAGGAGAATCATTTATAGTTTTTATGTAGTGGAAGAAATGGTTGAAGTGAATAGCATTTTTGTTTAGCTGGGGTATTAATGTTCACCCAAATGTTTATAATGTGAATGTGCAAAGCACTAAAAGCTTTCGAGCTAAATGCAAATTAGTAGAGCACTCAAATGACATTTTTAGAAGGAGTTTTCATCTGTCAATGTGGCATAATATTAAGTCAAACTAAAGTCACTACTTCAGCTACTGGCCATTTGAAAAAAATTCGTAAGATACTGGGGTTGACAGAAAAGAAAACAAACTACATAAATATTTTTCAACATATTATATTAACCAAGCAGCTGCTACAGGATTTCACAAGAAGTTAGCATATAATGTCTCCCTTTAGAATATATTTTGAGTGTATGCAATGTCAAAAATCTAAATCCCTGGGTTTTGCATAATGCATTAAGGTCCACATCTGAGACTAGAAAGATTTTTCAAAGCAATGTCATGTGATGAAATAACACATGCTTCACTCAGGAAAAAAAAATCAAGGAATATTATGAGTTAGGAAAAAATGCAAACAGTTTAATATTCTAAAGTGTTAATCCGTGTAATGTAAATGCATTAATCACCACTGGTCTAATTGGATTTTTTTTTAATCATTTACTTACAGCAAACACTTAGATTTTTCTGGGTTTTTTTAAACAAACGGCCAACTTTTAATCATAAGAAACTGTCAAATGACATTAAAGGTTAGAAACTCACAAAAGCAAAAAATCTGACACTTAGGGCTGAAAGTCCATCTTTTACCCACCCCCACGGCGCGGAGGTGCCGCTCTGCACAGGCGACGTGCAGGCTCTCCCAGTGTTTCACACCCTTCCAGTACCCCAGCACCACGGAAGATGATGCTACTGGAGTTCTCATGCACATTCCCGGTTTGCGTGCGGGTACAGGCGTAGGTTAGTCCTTTAGGAGGCATCAGGTGCAACCCGTGCTGACGAGCCAAACCGCCTGGTTTGCGGCAGCGTGACAAAATGGGAAGAAGACACTGCAGTGGCAACACAAGTTTCAGCGGTTGATCCTACAGGACTTCAGCACCTCTTCACACAATTTGCATGTCTTCGATTTATCGTCACGATATATTTTCTGGATGAAGTGAGTAGCCTGTGCTTCTGGGCACGTGTCCCGTGCGGAGGCCAACATGGCCGCTTTCGGGTGCTGCAGGCAGAGCCGGCCCCGCGAGCCCGGGGACACTAGTGGGCGCCATCATGACGACTTTAGATCCGCAACAACTTACTCCTATTAAAGAACAACATATCGCATATTAATAGACGATTTAAAATCGTTACGTGCTTTAATATTTTCTAAAGAACAGTTACTTGTCTTTTGGAAGTTTCATGCTTCTTATAGAAAAGAAAGCAAGTGCTTTTTCAGAGAAACAATGTATAATAATATGTCAGTAAAGATTGAGCAATTTTGAGTAGTGATGGGTGAAAAGGACATTATGTTCTTTTTTCTTGTCATGGTCGGTATTTTTCTGTCAGTTGGCAAAGGCTGCACTCAGCAAGAAGAAGCTAAAGACCCACATTGAGAGACGTGAGGGTGACAGCTAACCTGACAGGTCAGAAGATGACTGCAGAATTAGCCTTACTTTAATTCTCACTAAAATTCACAGCTCCTGACGAGGAAATGGGAAAAAGAAATTTCCTTACACATTTTCTTTTCATTTCGTGTGCAGATTATACATATTCTCCTTCCATTAACAAGAAGGAGATTGTGCTTTATGCAGCTCTATATTTAAGGGCAAAAGACCAAGCAGATGACAAGAGTGACCCTTCTCTTGTCTTATGATCACTGCCAGTTTGACATGACACTAATTAGACTGCCTTAATCTAAACCCAGTTAGTTCTGCATGCTTGCAGCAAAACCATTGTAAACCCGAACATAAATTGCCTTGGGCCTTTGTCTTCCTGAGATACGTACACACACATATACACATACTCTCTTTCATAATCCAGTCCTGATAGCCTTGAGACTATGCATATGAGACTACTGCATATATTATTCTTAATTTTCAATTTTACAATTACCTGCCATTCCTGTTGTAGAATAGCATTCAATGTACAGGCCAGCAAAGTCAGAGGAGCTGTAAGGAGATTGTTTCATAGTTCATAAAAAAATGCATGCTGCATGCAATCTGAAATAGCCCGTGGTTGGTAAGCCTAGACACAGTTTACATTTTCCTTTAATGGTGAAATATGATTACAGAACTATGAAGTCAAATGTACACAAACTAATCTCATTTAAAAGAAAATCTTCATTTTGGAAAATAAGTTTACATATAAATTAATTAAAAATTTTACCATTCTTAGTAGGCAAAAAAAAAAAAAAAGCTAAAAATTATCTGTTTAGAAAATTCAAGGGGTAAAAATGCTATTACAAATGTAACTGGGTACTGAGTAAAGACAAACTGATTTGGACTACAAAACTGTATAAAATGGTAGTTAACAGACCCACAAGTAACCTCTGAACGTTTCTCATTCAACTTTGTCTGTTATAACACAGCTAATACGTTGCAGAAATACACTTATTCTCAGTTCAGTAAATTGCAAATAAAACCCTTGAAAGGTATAATGTTCCTTTAAAAATGAAAACAAATGTGGCTTATGTTGTGCTGTTAGTCTTATTTGTACCAATCCTCCTTAATGCTCAGTTCTATGGTGTTATTTGGTTGATTCTGGAGTTGCTGGGGCTCTTTTTTGAATAATTAAATAGAAAGTTTAATGAATGAAAGCTTTCAAAGTGAGATCGTTGCACTTAAAGACAAATGAACAGTAAGGCATAAATCTTATGATTTGTACTAGCTGAAGTGTTGATCTAAACCGCCATCATCCACTGTTTGGTCCAGAAAAGGATTTTTTTTTTTAGTCTGTGTGTATTCAGTTTTGGCTTGCTACCTGAGACTATTTTTTCCCCTCTCTTTTCCAGGTTTGCATAGCAACTAAGCTGAACAATAGAAAAATCATCACTAAAGACAGTCAAGAAGTTGGATTAATGAATATTAAAATGTTGTAATTCATGCTGAAACAATATTCTACCAACTTTTTTCTGTATAATTTAACTGAAAAAACAAGCATAAGTGGTATATAACATTTCCATGAATGGGACCCTTAGGCTTATTCAGCTGAGCATGTTTAGCTTGCCAAATTTAAATATTTTCAGAACTGATCCTGGGACTGAGAAGCCTTCATCACAGCACAGCATTTAAAATGATGGATGTGATACATATTTAATACAATAAAATGGCCATTTATATGCTCATATTAGGCACAAGGGAAATCCTTGTAGGAAAGAATTCTAAAATCAGAAGGGGGCTATTCTCTCTTTGCTGTGCAAGGAATTTCGGTACCTAGCTCCCACTACTGCTGATGGGTGTTATGAGCCCAGGTCTTCCATGCCTCAGTGGGACAATATGTATTTAAGGGTCCAGTTCAGCAGAATGGAGGCCCTGCCCATGTTGAGCTGCAAGAAATTCCACAGGTTTCCCCTATGCAGCTGAAAGATGGGGGAGAGCCACGGTCCAGGGCTATCACATCACGGCTTCAGCCAAGCAAGCCTTCACAGTGTGCATCTATGCCACCCATTCCCCAGCCATACAGAAAATACAGACACAGCAATGATCCCACAGAGCTCCAAAGAATGCTGCCTGAATTTCCCAACTTCAGTTATGCCCAGCTGGGCACCAAGATTTCCAAGCATCTAGGAACCTTATTGTATGGCTAGGCTGTCTTTTATCACCTCAATGGCACTTAAAGAAAGTGTGAGAGAAGGGGGGTGGTGAAAAGTGAACCCAAGTTAATTAACAGAAGCTTCCCAAGAAACTGTATGTAGCAAAAAAAATAAGAAAACTGAAGCAAACTAACAGCAGCACTGTACCAGAACAAAGCCGGGATAGGCAGAAGCAGGGAAGGAGCAGTAAGAACACACTACCTACTCTCTGAACACATCTACAGTGTTGACAAGTGTGGTTGGTTTGGTCCAGCAAAGAGGTGGCCACGTGCAACCGCACAGTTGTTATTCAGTCCCTTCAGTTTGCAATTAAACATGCCAATTTGAGCTACTAACAACCCTCCCGAATGTGGACCACGGTACCCTTGGGAAGAAGTCTGTAGGATGTTCTTATGACATTCTCCCCTCCCCTCCCTTTTATTTTCAGGGACACCCTGAAAGCCCGTTTGCACAAACAGGAGTCTCTGCTGAGTTTTGATGGCTTTTGATCAGGCACTAGCCCTTCAGCACTGCCGGCCACTGTGGCAAAATTGACCACAGCAGCATTGAATTATTCTGACTCATATTCCTGGCTGTGCAACTCAGATCCATAACATCTGAAGACGTTTCTAAGACGATTTCATGGCACAGTAGAGAAGGACACCTGAGCCCAACTTCTTTATAGCTACTCATAATACACAGAAATCCATTAAAACCTGACCAATATGCTAGTTTTGCATTTGCATATCTGATTAGAAGGCTATGCGACAGAATCGTCTGTTCTAATTGTTAGCATCACGTGTCCTGGCTTAATAGCTGCATTACTACAGAGGATATTGTAACTTCGAGCTCTTATTCAATGGCTGTTAATAGCACTCATCAGGTATGAAAGACTAAAATTAAAACCAAAACTGTTTGTTGACAAGAAGACTAAATCTCATAAGACCCTTAACCTGTGTGCATTATGTTTAGTCAGAAAAGATTCACAGACAAAAAGTAGCTATTGATATTAACTAATTAAGAAAATCAGAATATGTATTGGAACTTATTTAAATATCTGAAATTCCATTTAATAGCATGAGCTGCTGGCTCTGCAAAATTCTGGAAATGCACCCTACCGTTTGTACTAATTGGTGGGAAATGCAGGCCTGTGTCAAAGACAACTAATTGTCTGATGAAAATAGCTTGTCTCTGACATCAGTACATACCACACCCCTATATCACATGAGGAGGGTTTCAGAAAGGTGTTATATATTGTCATGGTAATTATAATTGGGTTATATGTATCCAAGGTACAGAACCATACAAGGTGACGGCATAAAAGAGCGTCTTATAAATGAGACTATAGGGCATTTAACTAAACAATTGAATGCGGAATAAAGAGCTTACATAAAAGTGTGTATTATGCAGATGTTAGAAACCTGTGTCTCTGAGAAGACACTATTTTGACCATAATGCATTCTGTCATGTGAGATAAAATGCAGAGAACATTTACATTTCTCCCACTCACTGAGCTTCTACCACACGGCTTGCATTTTTCTCACATCAATAGACATCTTTTTAAACATTATATTCATGTCTGTCTCTCTTGATGGCAAATAAAATTCAATAAATAAAATACTTTATGATAAATACGTTAGATTTAAGAAGCAGTTGTGATAAAATGCGCAGGTTTTCAAAAATGATTTGTTAAAAACAAATAAATTTAACAAGACGTGTACACAAGCTCAAAGTATATTAATATATTGTACATGATGCACAATAACATAATGACCCAAAAAAGCATTTGCACAGTTTTTCACACTGCTTAGCCTACTGCTAAGTAAGACAAATAATCAACAGAACTTGGACCCACTGCCTCTGCAGATCAGATCAACATATTACTGCTGCAACGGCGTGACTTGCCAGGGCATTTCAAACCAGCCGCAGCAGAGAGCTACTGTATTGCCAGGGACATGTTCACTACAAAGCCATCAACAAGTCTAGTGTCACTTAGAATACAGTTATAGATCACCAAATTTTTCTATCAATACTATAATGCGCAGCACACTCTTTTGCATTCATCCAACCAGATTGGTGTACTTCGCAAACCAATAATTTGTAATAAAATATAATTAGTGAGTACAATTTAAATGTCCTACTGTGCTCCTGGTAATCATCTCCTTTTATGTAATTTGAAATTGCACAGTTAATATGTATCGTCCCAAGAGTTAAACAAATAGAAGACTTCCTGCAAACCACCTCAGTTTCTTTTTAAATTTTTGCTTCTACCGTTTTACAAGATGTCTATTTCTCAAATATTATTCCTAGCTTTCATTTATTTTTGCTTTTAAAAGAGTAAAGCATATTTCTTTTTCTATCACTTAATTGCTTTTATTTGATTTTCTACTTATTAGTTTCCTGCTTTTTTCTTAGTAACTAAATTAAAAGGTTGTTTTTAGTGTTTCATTATTGTTTCTCTTATGGAACTGCCCAGAAAGTCAAACAGATAATGTGCCTTTTGAGATTTTTAGAAATGTAAAATAAGAAACAGCCCACCAATTCAAAGAGCTTAGAATACAGACAAGACAAAAGAGTAGTAGTAGTATTATTTATCTTTTAATGATGAAAACTAAGGCACAGAATGTGTAAGTTATTTCCATAATGTCACACAGAAGAATAAAGTGAACCCAGACCTTTCAATTCTCAGCCCAATGACTAAACCACATGTCAGCCTTCCTGTAAGTTTGAGGATATGGATCTTACTCCCCAAAACTTGAGACTCAAATATACACTTTCATCTCCACATGTTTTAGTCAGGGGAAATAGGCTACATACAGAGACCAAAACAATTGATGTAGGGTAGCTACAGCGGGTTTACATTTAAGTTTTGAATTTAAAAAAAAGTACCTGTTTGATCATATAAATATGAAAGCCCACTGAAATGGCAGGGTACCATAAACACTCGCCACCCCAGCTCTTCACTTTCTTCCAGCCATGCAAGTTAATTCTCTTAGACCACAAAATGAATGTCTAATTTCAGATCAGACCAAATTTACATGGTAAGTTGCACAGCTAGATGGAGAAGCAGGCTGAGGACAGACCATAACTGCAGGAGAATACTGATTAAAAAAAAAAAGTTTAAAAACCCCAGTTGTTTCAATATTAAGGGCTAATACCACTTCCTCACTCTCTTCGTAATGTAATGTCAGGCTGTATCTGCAGGCATGCTCATGCTTGTGAACTGGGGAGGTGAATGGCAAGATCCATTGCTGTAAGAAGTCATTTCCTTCTACCTGCTAGAGAGTGACAAAGGCTTTCTCAAGCTTCAGAGAGGCATTCCCTGTTTGAAACGGAGCTGCTGCTGCCACATCTATCAACATCCTCAACCAATTGCAGCACAGTGTTCTTTACCAGCTAGCATAGACAATCACACCGAAGTTGCTTCACACTAATCCAAATGTTTGATCGATGTGCATCTGAATTATATATTGCTCAAGGGCTAGTCATCCCTGGCAGGCTTCAGCATTATCCCCTCCAAGAGTTAGTTCTACCTGTTCCAAACGTGCTGCTTGATCTACTGGCATTCACAGGCTTGCCATTGCTCATGCAAGGACTAAATAACACCAGTAATCTTATCACTTGATGCATTTGTCTCTGGAACATGTTCACAACAGTCCTAATCCCATGTTCCCTGCTAGCACGGAGTTAAAATGCTTCTCAAATAGAAACTGTTTTCTTATGTCACAAAGGACAAAGCAGTATTTGACGTCATAGTATTACTATGCTGAATTTGGTTAGACTTCTTGCAGAATAGTAGTTGGCCATGCCTTGACTCTGGGAGCTATCTTAAATGACTGCTCAAAATTGCCTTCAGCTCAATTCTTGTTCCTGCAGCAATGTCAAGATTAGAACTTTAACACAATATGTGTCAAACTCTTCAAATCACAAAATTGACTTTAGAACAAGAAATATTTAGAAAGAATTTAGCCTGTTGGAAATTTTTATATATGTCTTCTGGAATCTAAGCCTTTGATTCTAACTTTCAAGCTTTACTTCGTAAGTACATGACATGGAAAATCTACACTTTAAAAATACAAAATCCCCAAATTTCAGACACTTGCTATTACATGTCATTTGGTTTTATTATTTTATACAAAGCATTTCAAGTATCATGACATCCATTATGACTCAAGAGTTTAGGAGCAGTGGTCTTGCAAGAATTGTGTCTAATATGATATTCTGAAACTAAGAGATATCTGCCTGACATTTTAAAAAATACGAAAACAATCTGAAATTCATATCAAAGCTCTTTATATGGGCTAGACATCTATAGCACTGAAACAATGTAACTTCTGGCTAGACTGGGGAGGAATAGAAAGGGACCACCAAGACTGGAAGATGAAGGACGCATTTTGATCCTTGCAGGAGACTAAATTAACAACACCACCACTACTGGGAGCCATAGTTATACTCTAAATTTTGATAACTTATTTTAGAATATTTCTTCTCTAAATATCCCAAAACTAATGTCCCTATTAAGATCACACTGAGAAACAATTTTTTTTTTTTAATTACACTATTTTATTCTTTTGCTTGGAAAAGAAAGATTAAGCTGTTTTTGAAATATTTTTCCCCCAATGAAAAATGGCTTAATAATTATAATCCTATATTTGGTGGTGAAGCTTAAATGCAGTTGCCTAAACTTACAAATTATAAATTAAGTTTCAGCTCAATATATTTCTACAATTTTTAATGCTATAAGAACTTCATACGCTTCAAAACTGAAAATAGATATTGCTTTAACATTTAGAAAAAGCTCTGCATATAGTTAGCAATCATTTCTTAATCTTGGAGGCAAACTTACAATAGTGTTAGTACTCATGAAACTCTACTTATTACAAGTTACCGATTAGGCTGACTGATCCCACTCTTTCTGACATAGCTTTTTCTGATGCCTCTGATGCTCCCTATTGAAGCTCCATATGCTGCTTTGTACTATCATGTGCATGTAATGCAACCAGTCTCCTCTACAAAAAGGATTTCTGGTTAGAAACCTGTTTCCTCACTCTTACCTTTTCAGAATGCTACCTAAGAGAGAGAGAGGATGTAGAGTGGGCTGAGGAGGTGATAGGAATGGCAAAGGAGATGTCTACAGAGCCTACGGCTCTCTTCCTTATGCGATTGCCATCCATTCTGTGCTGACAAATACCTGCTTTCAAAGAAATTCAAAGAACAATTATGGTAGAAGTCAATCCCAGAAAAGTTGGTTTTTAGCTAGTATCCAGTGAGCTTAGCAAGTAAAAGAGTAATAAAATTCACCAAGAAATATTTTGCCTACAGGAATACACAGACTGGACAAGCTTTAAAAAAGCACTAATGGCAATTGCCCCCATTGAAACTAGTCCAAATTCCCATTGTTTTCCAGAGGGACTATAAATAGAGTCATGTCTCCTCCTATTACTCATTTTAACATTGTTTGAGGATAACTATTACCCCTTTCATGATTACTGTCATTTTGATTACTTCAGTGTCTAGGAAAAATAGTCGCCTACCGCGACTCCACTCTGCTATGTCATGTCTCAGAAGAGACCTTTTTTTCTATTTTAAGTTTACAAATCCACTAAGACACCTATATTTAGCTATTAGACATATAATTTGTTTTTGTTTAAATGGTACGGAGTTGTACGTTCAACATCTGATGTTCTTCATGGCAAGACATGAAACATTGTCCGCATTTAAAGCTCTAGTCTAAGACTTGGGTGACCCCAGCTTCAGTTCCCTACAGTATAAAAGACATTTCTGATCAGATATGCAAAGGCATCCCCACTTGGTCAAGTCCTCTGTCTCCCGAACTATCATATAAACAGGGGGTCTTGGCACAGCTATGACATCTGATTTTTAGTGTAAACAGAATGCTTTACACCATAAATAATAATATATCTTATTTTCTGGAGTCTTGCTTGAAATTTTACAACAAAATCCACAAAACACGCCCCATAACACTCTGGCAGGTCCTAGCAAGCGAGGTTTTTAGCTTCTCCCCTTTTCTCCAGCTTGGCACCCGTTTTGTGTCTTTGTTACATTCCTCTTAAAAGGCACCCTGAGGCAGCAAAAGGAAACCTGCTCATGCCCAAAACAGCCATGGCCCTGGGGGGCACTCCCAGCCCTGACTGCCCCTGCCCAGCCTCCCCCCGGGCTGCCCCCACCCTGCCCACAGCCCAAGACCCCATGTCAGCCCACGGAGCAGAGGTGGGGTTGAAGAGAGCCGGCACAAGTGAGAGCATGTGGCTCAGGGAGCCCAGGACTGAAAGAAAACCTTTCCCTGAAGAGGCAGAGAGGCCAAAGAGCAGACCCTGGACTAGGAGTCCTACAGAAGGAGAGACAACCCAACGCCTGCCACTGTCAGGGAAGGGTGATTTCTTTACAGGCTCTGTCTCCTTCTGAATTATCTTTAAGCTTGTTCTTCAGGTTTATGTTCAAGTAAAATCTAGTTTAAAAGTTGGGGGGCAGTTGTTGTTTTGCCGTTGTGTTTTGAAACAACTCTTTTCAGGCACTTTGGGATGTTCACCTAGAGGAAAAGGTGCTGGCAGAAATCTCTTGACAGAGTCAAAGACTTGTTAATGTCGCTCAGACCAAGAACTATGCTGTGAAACAAAGTTCTGCTGAGTCGTTATTCATCACCCCACTCCTCCCATGCCCAGCACAAAATGAGTTTCACTTTGTGTCTCCACCAACCACACTTGGGCTGAACTCCTCCCTCCTCCATCACATGCTGCGCTGTTCAAGAGAGCCTTGCAGGTGGCCCAGTGCAGTTGTTTGCATTTCACCTTCTAAATGAAGAAAACTTACTTTTATGATGAAATAATGCTGTGATCCAATGGAATATGCTTTCAGAATCACTTTAAAATGTGTTTTAATCTGGAAAAGAAATCCATCGGTTTTGACTCTGGCAAGAGCCTCCAGTTATGTCAATGAAGAGTTTGGCCTGCTTAATGTCTGCATCTTTATACAGGTTTAATAACACATAATTTGTAAGAACATTTTCAAATTACAAAAAAAGTCACAATAAACATCTTCATGTTCTTTTTCTTAAGGTCATATTAAAATATGTTTCACTTTCCTGCAAATACAGTTAACAACATTAGAAGTCCCTGACAATTTCTTTGAGACAAAGAGGTTGCCAGGGAAGCTTTCTACCCCCCTGGATTGTTATGCAAATAGTTAAAATATTGAAATGAATTTAAGGAGTTATACTCTAACATGTCAGTCCTGTTATAATTTGGAGACAATGAATAATATATTCCAGACAAAGTGAAGGCAGCTATAGAAGTAAACTAAAATAGGAAAATTACGCCCACCAGGCATTTAAATTTAGGAGCTGAATAAATTATCCATACATTAAAAGGTTCATATATTTCAAAGAAAGCATAAGAAAGTTTAAAAAATAACAGAGAAAATGTAACAAAAAGGAGAATAATTCCAAATGTGATCAAAGCTGGTGTGGAAACCTATTAAATGGATATCCTTGTTGCACAAAAATTATACAATACTACTTTCACAGATCTATTCTTTTAACAGATATTCACTTAGAGCCTCTACAGTTTTATGAAATTAGTTTTAATCTGGTACACTGAAAAAAAAAATTAAAAGTCAGATTTTTATCCATTCACATTTCAATTGCATTTTTTTATCTCTTGGCATAATGGACATTTATTGTTTTTAATCAAGTGTACTCTTTTATCTGGTATTCTTCCAAAAGGACTTCCATATATTCTTGTATGATTCAGTTCACTGCATATGCTATTCTTACAAATCTATTAATTAAAAAGCCCACTCAGATTATTTGACAAAAACTAAAAATACTTCAACGGTTTTCTCATCACGCTGAAAAGCCGATTCTCCCAACATTCATCCAGGCCTTAGTTATAATTTCGTATATATAGCACTTTCAAATGTGTGCCACTGCCACAGAGTATCTGAACTGTTACTGTCCTGATTTTGCAACAGATGTTGTTAAAAATATCTGAGCAGAGCTTCATGTTTTTTCATTGATGTGGCTTCAGAATTAGGAATAGAGGAGATGCTCTTACTTACGGTAAGAGTTAAGGAGAGCTCTGTGAACAAATTTTTTCAGATTTCCAGTGAACTGAGCTATTGATATATGCTTTGCTTTGTTCCAGTGAGGAACAAACTCATCACTATTTAATATTTCTATGTAACAGAGATTGCATTACACTTCCCAGCTTCAAAAGGGGTGCACTTCTTTGCAGCTCATTCTGAGAGAATGGGCACCTTCAAGTGAATCCAGCCAAGACAATCGACACTGGTACGACAGGGACAATAATGTAGTTTGGTAGTTTTCTTCTGTGGGCAGTAGTGCTTGCAGAGTAATGCCCAGTGGACTGCAAGCCTGGTTGACCACATAAAGGTGGATTTCTGAGACAGGCATGAAATCATTTTAACATCTTGTAGAGCACAGACAATCTCTGACTTCACTATCTGACTTCTGAAAAGTTCTTGTGTTGAGGTACCACGTCAGAGAAGTAACAGTGAATCTGTTCGCTTCTTGCAAATGGCTCGTAGTCATGGCATTTCACTGTGTGACCACAGAAGAATGAAGACTAGACCCATACATTTGTGTATGTTAGAATATATTTTATACTAAGAAAAGTTCTGGTAATGGAAACATGAATATTATTCTTAAGACAACTGATTTCACAATATCAGGAACCTTTTTTATTTGCCATATTGTATAGATTTATTGCTTTAAATTTAACCAGTTTACATCTTAGGCACTTCCTGGGCACCTGCCTGTGAACGAAAAATATGCCATCAAACAATATTTGCTCTGCATTCCTCTGTGTGTGCAGTAAGTGTGCCTCTGTGTGAGGTAGCTTGTTCCACTTGGAAAGCTGGTCGCATTGTATCCAGTGTATTTTAAGGACATCTCCAAACAGACTTAATGCGTAGAAGTTTGCATGTTGTAAATCTAAGCCCCCCATGATACACACTTATTCCATGTATAAAGGCCACGGTAGAGCCACAACTGATGTAAGAAGGTCAAATCTCTGTTGAAAACCATTATAGGTTCATCAGTATAACGTGGCCCATTATTTATAACATAATGCATATTACATAAAACTCATTTGCATGTCACTTCACCTATTAACATATTTAAAGCTATCTGTGTTCAGCGCCACCATGATTTTGGGGTATAGCTCTGAAATACACAAGTCTTGCTTGCTTATGAGGAGTATATGGGCAGAATAAGAATGTTCCAAAGGGCTGTGGTCTTTCTGAGGAAGAATAAACACATACAAGATTCACTATCAAGGAAATTTCGTCGCATGGTATCCAGACAAGACTAATATATAATGCAGCAATTTATGCTTTTTAATTTAGCTGGCCAAGTTTCATGGCAATTTGTGGGTTTGCTATCAAATGATATAGCTAAGGAGTTACACAGTAGTGGGTCACCAAAGAAACCATCCTTTCTGCTTTTGAACATGTCCTGAACTTAAGTCTTTTGGGATATGTGGTTCAGTCACTGATCTGATACTTGTAACGTGTTGTTATGCAAATAACAAAGGGGATGTGGCCTCTGGATGCACACGGCTACTGCCCCGTCTGTAGACTGGCCACCTCAAATTGCAAAGGACCATGGATTTGTAGCTAGGTTAAGGGAGATTTGGGGCAGAGCAGAGTACTTTTCTGAACTGTGACAGTAAATGATACATTAACAGGTGGCAGGAACCATCCACGCTTTTGCTGGAGGATTAATGAAAGGTGCAAAACAAGGATAATTTATAATTTCCTATCTAAAAGGCTGGATATTTGAATTGCTCAGAGGCAAGGATCCTATATTCTCCAAAAGACAAATTTTATATTTTGGCTAATATGTAGGGGCCTCTACAGGAACCTGAAGAGTCCTGAGAAGAAGCTACAGGTCACTTAGCCATGGGGAAGCATCTTTGCGTTTTATAAGGCCAGACAGTTTCAGAATTGTGAGTTGTACTGAAGAAATTATTGATGGATAATTCACAGAAGTTAATGAAATTGTGACACAATCACACCATAACCCTTTTCAACTAGTATTTTTCTGCATATTCAGCACACCTTATTCTTCACTTGCTGGTGTATGTGAGCAGCTAAATAGTATAAATCATCATTTTGCTGGTCTAAATGAATCCTCACCAGATAGCTTTAACTGTTTTAACTACACCAATATAGTACAACTCCAACTTAATCCCAGTGGCTAATTGAATTGAAGATATGATTTAAAAGGCTAAAGAGGGGTGGATTTTAATTTTTACTGATGAAAGATAATGGGTGAATTCTGCAAATCAAGGACCTGAACACTCAGGGTAGAGAAGCTTGCTTTGTTTCTTATTTTCAGCTGACTAGCCTAGAAGTAAAAATAATGCTCCTTTCTTCTTTCTTTTTTTACGGAAAGAAAGCAAATAAGCTCTATTTTCCTCCCAATTTCTTTCATATGTGTCTTTTCTTTGTTCAAAAAAAAAAAGGTTTTTGCCTTTTGCCCACATGCCTGATTTTCAGTGCCGTATGTCAAAATCTTACAGTCAACTTTTGATTTTATCACCTATTCGGTACACATGAGAAAAACATAAATTATTTCAAATACAGAGTTTGTGGATTTTTTTTTTTAATTTCCATTTTAAAACCTTTTACCCCAAATCCAAGCCTTACAAATTTGGCAACATACTGTATTTTTTGATGTCTTGCAATTAAATCATTCCGATTACATATTGTCATGAAATCAGCCACTTGGGGAAAATATGTAAGGGTCTTGATTTGTCTTTCTGAATCTATTTTTCACAGTTGCAAAGTCCTGGTCAAATAAATTAAATTACTGCAACCGCATGTAACTAATTTTATGTAAATTAAGGTGTTAATGTTCTGAAACGCATTCCTGAAAATGGTCTGTTTTCTCTTGCAGCTTTTCTTCATTAATGCCACAATGGAAATCTAAAAATTAATTTCCATAAGACTAAGTGTTGCTCCCTGACCTCTAAAAGAATTAAATTTATAAATAGTCTTAATGGTCAGCTGACCCTTCCCAGTAGCCCACCCAAATAAATCAAGACCTCTGCCTGCGTGTGAACAGAATGGGCTAACATGGATCCAGGTTTTTTTAAACATCAGATGATCCCTGCGAGTTTTAGTTATGTTGCTGGGCACATAATTATTGTAATGTTTTAATCTCTGTTTGTGGCAGTCTCCTAACACAAGCAAAAATGATGCCTTAGGTTATCAGGAAAATACAAGACTAGCAGAATGAAAATAAGCATAATCGGAAGCTAGAGGAGTACAAAGTCAGAAACAGCTTTATTATTTGACTAGAAAGGTTGAAGTAACAAATATATTCAGACAGACATAGAAGAGGTAAATCTAAAAAAAGTAGCTAAGACCTCAGTTTCCAACTACCAGTTTCCTCACACTGTCTGTCATCACATCAAATTAGACTGGGAGACTATTGTTCTTGCAGGCAGGTCCAGATTGGTTCTATGTTAATTTCTTTGAGATATATTATAAATGATCGTCTGCAGTATTAAAATAAACCGTGTCACATTCTTCAAACATTGGACAAGAAATTATACCGGATTAAAGAAACACAACCTCTACTGCTACAACTTTTCTGCATATACCTATGTTTTACACAAACAGAATATTTATGCAGGAAGGTAATTTTTCCAACTTACTTTAGTACACACCCCTTGCATCATCACTGTAAAGGATGAAGAGATGAGAAGATACACTTACTTTGTATTTTTAAAAATCGATTTTCCAAAGAAATTTTCCTGCCTGTTATTTCACCTACACAGGACTTGTTCCTCCACTTGCCAAAATCTATGAAAGTTTAGTCACTGTCCTCAGTGAAAAACCTGATGGTTTTGCATAGCCACATACCTCTGAGAATCTCACAGTATAGTAAATGTTCCTGGTTCTCAGAAAAAACCTGTGTTCTTCCTCAAAGGTCTCAGTCTGAGATTAATATACGAGAATCTAACTAATTTTTTAAAATAAACAGCATGAATATCAAAAACTTAAAATCCAGACTGCCAATATGAAGAATCTCGAAGGATTTTTAAAAACCTGGAAACAAATTTTGTCAATCCAAATTATTTTTGGTTAGGTAAGTGTGATTAATAATATTATTTGTATTTTACAGCTATGTACAAAAAAATATAAAGAAGATATATTTCACTCATTTTCCATAGTGTGCAGATATTTAGGGTGACTGACTTGGGCTTGCCTGAATTCCTAAAGATCTGTACCTCCCTTTTATCCAGCATGACTTCAGTTTTCCCAAGCCAGTCACTTCATGAGACTGTGTGAAACTTAAAATTACTCTAAATCAATATATTCTAACAGCAACAGTTATGCTTCTGAGCCATACCGATTAATGAGTTGCAACTACACATCAGCTGAGCCATGGTGGCTGTTTATTCATTCTTTGTTTGTGTCAAACACAAGGTTAAACACATTAGGTTAAACTTTAATGAAAGAAGGTTATGCTAATGCACTTTACCTTGGATTTGCCAAAGGCTGAATTCACATAATGCCACTTAAAGCAAAGGTAACCTGGTCAAATGGCTGAGCCCTAAATAACAGAGATTAGAATAAAATCCAGTCCCCCTGATTTCTGGTTCCCTGTTGTAATCATTAAACATAATTCAGATTCATAGGTTGCAAGGAGATACTTGATACTCCTTGTGGAAGGAAGTTTGTTGTTGAAAAGTGGAGTAGCAGTGAGCTTCATTCAATCTGTAAGTGCAGCGAATAATCACCATCTCCCCTCTTATACTATTTCTTTAGAAATTGAGATCTGGACCTTCACCCACCTTCACATGTGTGTCTAGACTTTAAATAAAAATAAACTACTTCTGAAAGCCAGGGCAATTCAGCCTTGTGTATACAAGCCACTGGAAGTGAGGCAATACTTGTTGCAAGGTGATATGTGAAAAAGAGTGTCTGGGAAGGCAAATATAAAATAAACTGGAGAACAGTCATGAATAAAACTTTCCCTTTGAAAGCTATCAGCAGTACTTCTGAGAAGTAGAAGATGAATCGATTCAATCTACTCCAGAACTAGTGAGAGTTCTGGAGGAAAATACCCTTCTTGCCAGCGTGGCAGCCTATGTATTCTTCAACATGGGAGGAATGGGAAAAGCTCACAAATTCGTATTTTTTTCTGGAAAAATTAAAGAATTTTCAAATAAAATTTCTTGATCTGAAAAATTGTAAAAGTTGTTGAGTTTGGCTTTAGTTAGCATATACTTTACTGCCTTATTTAATTTGAAATGTCATTATTTCTTTCATCTACTTTTGAGAAAAACTCTTTCTATATTTCAGAAGGTCTGGTGGAGTCCATTACTAGATTTCAGGTCCACCTCATTTATGCATACTCTTCTCAAGGAGCCAGCATAACCATTACTAAGTTAGTATTCCAAGCCTTTGCTTTAGGCACATGATTATCAAAAGTCACGACCAAATCAACATCGAATGTCAAGATTCGTCTCCTGGTTTCTGATTCAGTAGATTTCTTGTACAGCTGAAGGTGTATAAGGTGATCACAGAATCACAAAAGGGCTGAGGTTGGAACAGACCTCTGGAGGTCATCTGGTCCCACCCCTTCCTGCTCAAGCAAAGCTACCTAGTGCTTGTTCCCAGGACCATGTCTCCCAGACAACTTTTGAATATCTCCAAGGATGGAGACTCCACAGCCTCCTTGGACAACCCAAGTATGTGCCCATACTCAGTCACCCTTACAGTGAAAAAGTGTTTCCTGATGTCCAGATGGCAGAAACTGTGCCTCTGGTCCTGTCACTGGGCACCGCTAAAAAAAAACTGGCTCCATCCTCTTCGCACCCTCCTTTCAGGTATTTATACACATTGTTACGATCTCCCATGAACCTTCTCTTCGCCAAGTCAGACAGCCGTAGCTCTCGGCCTTTCTTCACAGGAGAGATGCTCCAGTCCCTTAATTATTTTAGTGGCCCTTTGCTGGACTCCCTCCAGTAGCTCCATATCTCTCTTGTACTGGGGAGCCCAGAACTCGACACAACACTCCAGCTGTGTCCTCAACATTGTTGAGTAGAGGGGAAGGATCACCTCCCTCGACCTGCTGGAAACGCTTCTCCTAATGCAGCCCAGGACACTGTTGACCTTCTTTGCTGCAAAGGCTCATTGCTGGCTCATGTTCAACTCACGGGCCACCAGGATCACCAGGGCCTTTCCTGCAAAGCTGCTTTTAAACTGGTTGGTGCCCAGCATGTACTGGCATGTGGGATTATTCCTCCCCAGGTGCAGGATTTTGCACTTCCCTTTGTTGAAATGAATGAGGTTCCTGTCAGTCTGTTTCTCCAACCTGACAGGGTCCCTCTGGATGGCAGCACAATCCCCTTTCTCTTACTAGTATGGCAAATCTTCCTCCAGATCATTTTCCTAACCTGGGATTTCTTACAAATACTTTTCCCCGCAGACTGCTCTCAGTTTCTGCCTGAAGGGAAGCTGACCATAGCAAAGGGTGTTCTTGAAACCAAGATTCTCCAGGGGCCAATTCATCCTTTGACACCAAGTAATATATGTGTAGTCATACAATATATAAATGCAGTATAAAATAATAATGCTTGAAATAATTGGTTTTGCATGTAGTGTGAACAAGCCAGACCCTTTTGAAACAGGTATGAATTTAGGAGGACTGGTGCAGCAACTCTTTTCTTTTTAAGGTGGCAATGCAGAAATGCTGCTTATTGTAGAAGGTAAAATCTTGAAAACTGAGGTCTTGTCTGCTCTATAATTCTATTGAACTATGCACAGCAAGTTTCCAATGAAAATGGATACGCTTCAGCATTCTTGTTCAGTATGTCCCTTCTCCATAGTGCCTTATTATTATTACAATTTAGTGTAGTGGCATCTAACTGGCAGAGTCAGGTTATACTCCAGTGTGTGAAACAAACTTAATAAATGACATGACGGTCCCTGCCACAGTACATGGACTTCACCCTGACAGGGCTAGATCCAGTGAAGGAAAAAGCAATGATCTATTCTGACAAGATTCTGAAGGTATTTAAAACAGATGGAAAACCCTAGACTCTGTATGAATGTCCTTCTTAAATGCCTTGAATCAACATGAGGCAGCTTATTTCATACAGATTGCTGTGCAGAGCTGGACCAACAGCATGGATTTCCATACCAAAGTCTCATGGACAAGTATGTAGATCCACATACTGTGAGGCAGCATAGACATTTATTTTTGGAGTATTTGGCTTGCATGGTTTTACACTTTTAGTGGCACTTCCTGAAGTTCACAGCTAAGCTGCCTGCGTTGTCCACTTTCAAAGTCTGTCTAATGACAAACAGATGTGACCTGGTCATGCCAAACTTTTGGTTGCCTTTGGAAAACAGATACAGGAATTATGGCTGCAGAAACCAAAGGCCACACTCTAGTTTGGAAACAGACAGACCCTTCCTGGTCTGCTGGAAAAATAATCACATTTCAGAGAGATATAGACTTTAAGCTGTGTTTACTATTTTCTACTGTATAGAAATAAAATTTAAAAATGAACCGCTATACAAGTTTCTTTAATTAGTATGCATATGCCTTGCCCTACTTAGAGCCACACCATGCACAAGGGTGTTGCCTCCTTCTATCAATATATAGTCTGAAAACCCAGACTAGTACCAGCATACAAGACACATTTTCTTGTTCACGTTCTGCGTAAGGTATCCAGCTGGTCATGGACAGACTTCTTAGTCTTAAAATGTGGGACATTATTTGTAACTGACTATAAGTGTAAAGCACTGCTATTACTATTTGTTAACATTAGGGAAAATATGTGTTTATGTCTTCATAGTGATGCATTTGGTAACTAAATATTACATAACATAGTATTATATACATTAACATTATATAAGAACCAGAATCTTTAATAAATTTGCCTGCTTTGATACTGAAACAAAGAATTGCTATTATGAACAAGAGCATAGCACCTGCATTTTTCACTGAAAAAACATTTTGCATAATGATTTCTCTAGATTCTGCTATTGTTCAGTGAAGTACAGTCCCATGCGGAGAACTGCGGGGTGGAGATTTCAATAGGAAACTAAGTTAATTTACCACAACAGTTAAGTAATAAAAGAAAGGCATATGAAAAACACGGTAAAACCGTGTCTGAGCACCCTGTCTTTCAAAGACATGAGACTACAAGGCAGTATAGTGTTCTGCATTTACTGGGATTCTGGGTATGGTGATAGCCGTCAGTGTGAAAAACGTACAGTAGTCTTGTCAGTTATGTTAGTCTTACACAGGACAGAGTGTGCACACTCATATCCTGACGGGTCTAGACACAGTTCTATGAGAATGAAGCCAGGTTTTGCTTCAAACTTCTTGCCCAAGACACCGTCCCCCTTGAAAACATCACCATACATTTTTAATTGTTCACAGCAGTTACAATGGGCTATAAACCTTAAACTTTGTACAGACCTTAAATGTCACCAATATTACAGAATGCAAAGTTAAACAAGCTTTCACAGATGAGAAATGCTTTTAGAATAGCAGTAGCAGAATTTATCCTACCAGATGAATTCCTGTTATGTGATTGTGAAATGAATCTATTTTTTTAAACGGGTAAAGGGAAGGGACAGTCAGTCTGAGATTTACACCTGATTTGTGTTATAGTAATCTTTGAAATTAAGAAGTGTATCCTTGCATTTCATTAAATTCTGGCTAATGAGATAACTGTCTTCCCAAGGAGGGAGTGATGAAGTACTCATGCCATAAAGCATAAATTAATGCTGCAAGGTTAAACACTGGAACTAACTCATGTTTCAACAAAAGCCCCTACCAGCAGTTAAATTAACTGACATAAATACCATAAAATCTGTCTTTATTTTAGTCTCAGATGATGCTTCTTTTTACACCCCTGCTTTCAGTTTGTATAACTCATTTTTGCACATTATTGCATGCATCATTTGCCATTTAAAGAATCAGCTACAACTGAAAAAAGATTTAAGGAATCAAATACTCAGGGAAAAGAACCTGTAGGTATGAGGAATACCCATATCATACTGTATTTTGCCAGTACTCTTTAAAGGAAACACCACAATAGACAACCACAGTTCAAAGAAACAGTTAATTATGTTGAGAATAGACTAAAGACGTCTACTTTTTCAGCTTTTTGATAGACATTTTGAAAAAAATGCTAAAGAAAACCTGTGGTGATAATAGGTTTGATATATATTCTGGCAAAAATTATATCACATTAATGAGGTGGCTTAAAGGGCTCATGCATTTTGTAGGAGGCATTTCAATGTATTAGTATAATTAGCAGTGATGAGAAAACTGTTTGGAACTGAATTACCTCTCACGAGTTCATTTGAGCTATATGAAATTACACCATGCAAGAAGGAAAATTATGGAGCCATCCAGAGAGAGTTCATGCCTGATTTGATCATAGCCACTAATTGGATGATCATTTTCGTAAAGCTTTTCAAATGGTTGACAGTTTCTGCCTCTCATTTTTTTAATGGACCAACTCTTTATTTCTTGCACTAAGCAACCAAACATACATTTGTTCAAGATTTTGGTGTTTCTACAGGGACCTACAGGTGTAATTGTCACAATCTGAGCAACCTTTGTCCCCTAATTAGCTGCTTTTTGGGGACCCCTGATGAGAGTTGCTGTTCTTGTTAACAATCTTAAAGAATACCTGATGAGTAAGACTCTCCAAAGTCTGATGCATGTCAGCAGACACCATATGACAGCAATTTAATGAAGTTAAAAACTGACCTGATTCTGATGGCTGGAGTAGCATCTGTGTTGTATAGCTTTTGATTTCTGTTGGTCTATTTTCTTTTTTTAACATGAATTGGGTGTTCTGGTGAAGGATAACAGAAAGGTGAAGGATACAGGAAGGAAAGCTTATTAATGGAAATACTTTATGAGCTCTCTTTCTGTCCTTCCTAATATCCAGTAACACTGAGCAAATTGAAATGGTGCTAACCTTCTTCATATATTTTAAATGAGATGCCTAATATATAAAATACTTGATTTGGGAGTTGTTAAACATTTAACTCAGATCTGTTTTACTTTTTTTTTACTAAGACTCTTAGCAGTTTTTCCTGTTTGTTTGGGGTTTTTTAAATTATCCCTTCCTTTTATTTAATGTGAACATTTTGCAGTAAGATTTAGACTTAGTGTCACCCTAAGTGTAAATTATTACTTAAAAACAGTACTTTCCACAAATAATACATCTGGGTGGCAAGGTCAGGAAGGAAAACAGAAAAAGAAGGGCTTTCCAGTTTCTTAAAAGAAAAACAGAACAATAAGCTTAAGGATACTTTACCTCAATGATAAGGTATAATTCGATGTGGATAACCCTTCCAAAGTACACAAGTTCATGTATAGTATTTGTGTGGGCTGTTCTTGGAAATTTTTTTGCAGCCTCTTGTAGGAACAGAGACTCTTTCTGACTTTCTCTATTTACTAAAAATTTTCATAAACCTTCTAGCAATCCCTTATGAAGAGAACACTAGTACTTAGATGCTATTAGTAGATAAATATAGATTTAAGCAAAAATGTTGTCATCACATTGAGCGTTCTATTTTCATATAGGTCTCATGTTCTATCAGACTTTACAGAAAGAGATACAAAATGTTATTTAATACTTTTAAACTCTATTACATTCACTGAATTTTCCTGCAGTGAAGAGTTGTCTTCACAAAAAATCTGAAGTCTCAAAGAAACCCCTAGAAAAACAGTGGTTCATAAATGTCTCTTAATTGAGTCACAGTCTGAAACATGTTGTTTACAAGAATTTTTAGTAAGACTCTGGTTAGCGGGTTCCAGATTGCAATCATACAAAAGTCCAGAAGAGATTTACCACTGATTCAATACAGGAAGAACTTAAGTGTTCGGATGTTTGAAGAACATATACACCATGCTAGTGTTCTCACAGTAAAAAGAACAACAGCTGGTAGGGCAAATGCCTCAGTTTATGTTGTTCCTCTCTCTAATCCAGCAGACAATTGTTCTAGCAATACACGCCATAATCCTTTGGCCACTTTAATGTTGAATATCACATGGAAGACAAACACAACATGCGCTTTTACATCTCGTAATAATTGATACAGGGAATTCACAAAAGTTAGAAATACGGAAAAGTACTATTGGATGGTTGAGGTCAAATGCAGTGTAGAGCCTCCATTTCCAATTGAAATCTTACTCTTAAAGGACACATGTCAATGGTAATAATATTATAAGAATGTTCATTTAAGTAACTTGCTGGAGGGTGTTATCAATGTAAAGTAAAATTATTGTCAATGATAAAAGATTATTTTTTTAAGTGCAACCTCATAGTAGGGTTGGCAATTTTTATCCACTATGCAGCAATTAATCAAATAATATTAGTATCACAGAGTTTTACAGAAACTTGGCAACATGATCCAATTGCTCCAAAAAGCCACTTAGAGATTATTTCCACTTCACAGTTTACCACCCCATAGACATTCATACCGCTGCTTCACTGCAGTTGGGTTGGGTTGTTTTTTCAGATGCAAGTGTCATGTGTCTTTTTGCACATGAAACTGGTTGGTTTTGCTGAGGAAACTTTCAACTACGTGAGGGTACAGAACAGCATTTCCTTGCAGATACTCTATGCAAGAAAAAAAACAGCTGAATCAAACAGAACGTTGAAGCTAAGGTTTTCCTAATGGGAGAGATTTATACGTTAAGCAAAACAAATAAAAGGTCCATGGCAGATATTTATTTCATTAAGAAGTTAAAGCTGGCAGGTCTTCAGTTTGATCATAGCTGTATTGGTGCAAACTCACTTTCTGTAAGTTGTATTACTTTGGCTTTTATGGTTGTAATGTAAGAATTCCGCAAAGATACTTTTGCTCATCAATCTTATTCTGAATGTCTCAGGTAGTGTGCACACACAAGCAGTGTGGGAGAGAGTTGTCATTTTTTTAAATTTTGTAACCCTGGATGTTTATTCTTATAGAGAAAACATACCATAATTATAATGAAGATAATAATTAGAGTAGCAATGA
Source organism: Phaethon aethereus (assembly GCF_964289735.1). NCBI lineage: Eukaryota > Metazoa > Chordata > Aves > Phaethontiformes > Phaethontidae > Phaethon > Phaethon aethereus. The sequence continues at coordinate 35,570,525 of NC_138579.1, read as the reverse complement.
GACAGAGTGAGGATTACAAAAGCAGCAGACTCAGACACGGAAACTTCAGAACCTTGTTATTAACCTCCTTTCCAAGAAGTGATTTGATATATCAAAGTGTAAAATGCACACAGAAATCAAAGTTAGGGAAGGTTTGTTTATATCTGAAGAATAGTTTAAATTCTTTCCAACATCCATACTGGTGTCACTGTATCAGGAATGAGCTTAATGCAACCTTTGTAGTCTTTCAGGGGGATAAAATGAATCAGTAGGCAGAAGTGGGGCAGAGGCCTAAGACGTAAATGATATAGCTATACTTCTAAAATATAGATTCAAATGGGGTAGAACTATAGCCATGAAAGAGGCATATAGCTTGGAAGATTTAGCACATCATTTCTCTGAAGTATATATTACCCATGCTGTTTTTGTCAATAAGAATTAAAGTACTGTAATTCCCTTCAAAGGTTAAAAACCAACACATGCACATTTGTCAAAAGATATAGCAACAAATCAGACACTGGAAATACAGTCCCTGTAATCTATTAATATAAGGCACTGGCGTGCTCTAATTTGCATGAAATAGGAAAACACCCCAAGAACCACAGTATACCGACTGCAAACGTGTGAAGTACACCATCCTTTGTCCAGGATTTGTCCTTTGCTGGATTTCTGGCTAGTACTAAAACCTGCACAGTAATATTTGAGTAAGATTTTTAAATTTATTGCTCAAAATTGTCATCCAGAGATTATTAATACAAAGATCTTTTTAATGTTATTTAACTTTTAGAAGTTACTTATTCATAATAACAAGCTTCCCTGTCTCATTGTTTTCACCAGAAATGCATCTTCTATCACTGTTATCATCACAACTCTAAGGAATGCAGAAATTAATAGGAATGAGATGGTAAATGGCCCTCAGAACCAATTCGTCAGACTTCAAGTCATGTTATTTATGGGAAATCTTTAAATAAACCAGAGAAAATAGTATCTTGCTCCCTGGGAATATCTTTCTTTAACTGAGAAAATTATTTGCTTTTTTTTTTAATCATCGTATTTAATGGGGGTTGGAGGGTAAAAACAGATTCCTTGAAGTCAGCAGTAACTCAAAGAACTATTCCTGAGAAAGACTTCAAGCAATTCCCTAAGCAGCCTGACCCAGGATATTAGCCCTGAAGGCTTTTGCACAGCCACCAGTTTCACCACTGGTGGAGACAGCTACACTTCCAGATGTTGATGTTGGAAAAAATCTGTTCCCAAGACACAGCATCTGGTTCCTGAAATCAGCTAAGTCTTCTGTGAATTGATAAGAATATTCAGCAAAGGAAAGCAAAGAAGAATATTGCTTTTTATAGAATAAAAATCGTAACACTGGTATGTATACAGCTTCCTTTCAATGACAACATTCATTCAATAGAAGCAATGCAAAAGACCTCTCGAATTTGCAAAGAATGTCAGCTTACAGGTTAAAACATGGGTATACAAATTAGGCTGAGAAAGTCTCAAAGATGTAGCTGTGTACTTTGCAGGTGCTTTTTACAACTTAAAAAGCTGCATTTGAAAACTCTGAATTACTGAATATCTGGGATATTTTGCTAAAGGAATATACTTTCCCTTTTTAAGGTTAGGCACTTAAAAACCTCACATAAGTGAAAAGGTGAGCAAAATGGATACGTTCACTTTCCAGTCAGGAAAATTATTGGATAGATATTACCTGTTCCCAGCCACTGGTCAATTCTATCAACCAAGTACTTGACTGTTTTTCTAAATAACCAACAAGTGTATTCATTTCTCCCATTTTTACATATAGAAAATGTCCTAGTACTACTTTTTCCAAAGATTTTGCTACTGGAAACATTATGTTATCAAGTCTAACATCTTCCTCACTGAAAGGTGTGTTATATTTAGCATACTAATCAGATGGAAAAAAAAAATTGTGCATTGCATTATTTTTAGCCCAACCAGTGAAATCACAAAAAAATGTGAAATCTAATTCTCACAGCATACAAAGTCAAAAGTGATAAAAGGCAACATTCAACCCCATTAATAACTCCAGTGACTTCAATGGAATTACAGCAAGAACAAATTTGGCCCAGTCTCCTCGGCACGACAGACTGTTCACATGTGCTGCAGAACTCCCTCTGGGTCTGTGCCACAGCTCTTTTTTTTTTTTTTTAATGTAAAAAAAAACCTTAATATGAGGAAATAAGAAAAGAAGGATCTATTCATGTGATCAGGTATCTCTTATACACATTAATTAGAATTTTCTTCTAAGACCAAAAAAGAAACAGTGACTTGTATTACAAACTAATTGCTTGTAAAGTAGCAAATTCTAGCAGTTTGAGTGTTAGAATTCATGGCACCTGTGAACATGTTTGCAGAAGCTTAATCCACAGGAATAACCAACAGTCATGGTCATCTTAATACAGATGTTATATTATCCTGCTCATAATATTCCAGAGCCACTTCTGAAAAAAATCTCAAAATTCCTTCTATAAAACAGAAGGAAAGAGGATTTTGCCTTTTCGCCTCATGCAGTTTGTTTGGTCTATGTATAAAGTCTTTGCTCAGAGTCATGTTAGATATTTTAGAAGTGTTATTGATTTATGGGTTAAACTTCTTTCTTTATCCCATCTCAGTCTTTTTTATACTAACAAAAATGCCAAAATATTGATCAATGACCATAAAAAATTGACCATGACTCCAAGTGTTTGGCTTTTCAAACCTTTGTTAGGTCTCAGTGTTTACCTAATATTGAGTAATGCCAGGACCTATTCAAGAGGAAAAATAATTGTAAAAATTGCACACTTCTGTACCTGCACTATACTTTCTTTAGACATTATTATACTATTATTATACTATTATTCAGTAGTAGCCATTCCTGCATAAGCCCAGACTCAAAGATTACTGAAATCAATTGCATTTCTATCGATTTTCATGCACTTTAGAAAAAGCCCTTAAGTAGTTAAACCTTTATCATAGGGCTTTTAGTAGAAGTTAGTTTCACATGCTAACTGCTACAAGGTTTATTCAAGCAAAAAAAGAGTCTTATTGCAAACATGTATTTGCTACTCAAGAATCAACTCTTTCCTACTCCAACTACATATTAAAAACCCTACTCAATTTAAAACCACAGCAAAAGTAATTAAATGTAACACACACTGCAGCTTCTCTTTAAAGATACAAACTATGCTTTGCAAATTAGTATCCTTGCAGATATGTCATTTGACTGTGCATCAGTTCATACTTAAGCTGATGTTTATGTGTGTGTCTCACTTTGTCCTTTGCTCACCATTTATAACTACATCTGCATTATGGGATGTTTGTTTTAAAATGTGAGTATATAGTGGGATATCATTGAGTCCCTCTTTTATGTAAATTTATTTGTAATCTTTAATACATTAATTGGATATTGCTATATTACAATATTTTAATGGTTTTGGCTCTCGGCTAGTAACATGTATTCTCAAAGTAGCTTCTGGTCAGATGTATCTCCAAAAGCTCCAAAATAAAAAGGTCTAGTGCCAATGTAATAGCAAATAACTGCATTCCATTGCCAACTTGTTTTAGATCTCTTCTTCCTTTTGATAGAACATTGTTGGGCACAATATCAACAAAATAATCTGATTGTGCATGAAAATCAGGTTGCATTTAATCTTTAGACAATGTTGCCCTCATTGCTCTGTCAATTCAAAGGCTCATCATGGTATTGCCGAAGAAAACACATAGTGGCATTTCCATTAAGGATTGTGAATGCTGGGTCTGACAGTGCATTGTTGCATGCAGTTTGTGATATAGTTCCCCTGTTTGTAACTTCTCTGTGCTTTCCTGCTTCAGCACTGTAGAGTGGCAATATTTTTGCTATCTTCTGTTTAAAAATGTTTTACAATGGCTGTGTTGCTTAGAACAATTTATAAAAACAATACTGGGAATTATGTAAACAATTTTAACATTTTGGCAAAAAAAGTGTTTTCAATTTGTGCTCACACTAGAGCGGTATTTTCAATCAAAGCCTCTGACATTGGAGTAGATGAAGGGGTTTCTTGTTTTCCTTCCCAGATTCATTTCCAAAACACCACACACGATGGACATTGCTAAGCCTGACCACAACTTCCACTTCAGACATTGACCAGCCAGTGCTTTCTAACAGAGGATCTTCCACTCAACATTACTTCCATTATATGACAAAGCAGATTTACAAAACTAAGTATTATTCATTTTTAGTCAGGTAGGCAAATACATACATACCTTCTTAATTTTGTTTCTTTTTTCTCTAGGAGTGTATCTATGAGTGACCTTTGGCTCTTGGCTGATGTGATGTATGTATACTTGTTTCACTTGATTTGTTCCATGATATGTTCCATGTTCCATACATGCCTATCTGAACATTTTTTGTACCTTTGCAAGTTTGGGGCAGTATCTAAACTAATCTTTCAATATGTGCACCGAAAAACAGGAACTTCCCGATATATTCTCCAACATAAGCACCCTTGTTTTAGCCTTCCCTTGACTCATTGCTAGAGTCTTTTCTGTGTCCTTTCACTGTAAAGTAAAGCAAAAGATCTCCTTCATGCTCCAGCAATGCATCCTGAGAAAACTATTTCTTCATGAGCCCATCTGCAAACTCACCTTCTGGCCTTTTCTTCTGCTGTCTTTTCTGTCCTGATGTTCTCAGAAACCACTCTTCAGAGAACTCTCTTACAAGTTGGAGGATTTTCCATTCATTCTCTAAACAGATTCCCAGCAATTGCTTCCATGAAATAGCCATATAGGTACATATATACCTAAAAACAATTCTAAATCTTTAAAACTTATTACTTTATTTACTAATGCTATTCAATATTTTTTACTCTTTCATAGTGAAATGATGACTTTTAATCAAACAAAAAGTGTACTTGTGAATGGAGTTTCAGTGTCATGGCAAAGACTTCCCTCTTTCTTTTCCACAGCAATAGTAGCAGGACTATTTTTTTCAGTCTCTTCACTTGGAAAAGAAACCATTACCTAATGAGAGGGCACCGACAAGAATTCCACATTCCTACTGCTAACTGAAATCTGCCAAGATTGGCTTGTTTCTTCACTATATTTTCTCTGCCAGAATTTTCCTGATTCTTTTTCCAATTCTTCATGAATCTATGGTGAGAACAAATGCAGAAAAAAAGCAGCATAAGGAAGACACTTCAGCCTTGCTAAGATTTGGCTTAATATCATGAGTTTTCCTTTTTTTGTTCACCCTGCTGCTCCTTCTCCCCAAAAGTATAAGTTTTGGGTTTTGAATATCTCTCTATCTTTGAAAATATTTCAGATCTGTTTCAAGGTCCTCATAATTGTTGTAAGAATTAGAAACATTCTTTTTGTTTCTTGAATGGGAAATTGACTTCTTCAGGCCACCCTTCAAGCTTAAGTGATACTCTACACACTGGAGCTCAATTACAGTAACTGTAGACACTGTGGTTTTAGCAGAACTCTGATGCTTTATTATGCTACTATTTAAAATCTTCATATTAGCAGTGCTGAAAATACAAGGCCTGCCTATAGATTGGGACCAAGTGAAAGGCTGCTGTGAAAGACCTACCACGTTTTTAGACTCAAGCAATGTCATATAACCCTAACCCTCTGTAATGTTACCTACACAGAAAGGTACAATAATAAAATTAAGGCACAGACATTTTTAAAAAGCTAACGTGTTCCCAATATTCAAGGTCTGTCAATTTTTCATTTCAGAGAAAGTACTTTTAATCATTAGAAATACAAGCAGAAGTCATGGGAGTAGAACAGAAGCAGAGTCCCCAGAGACATCTAACTGGCAGGGAGATAAAATATAACTTGTACTGAATATTCTCGGTTCACTTGGAAGACAAGGGACACATAGTCAACTATGAAAATAAGCATAATTCTAATGAATTCAATAGTGCTACCAGCATTTATACCAGCCACAGCTGTAGCTCAAAATACATTCCCAAATTTGTTTATCATACACAGATAAAACCTCCTAACGTGTATTTGTAACAGAAGGTAAAAATCAATAGGCACTGTGACACTAACTACACACAAACATGGATAATGCAATATATTTCTTTCTTCTGCCTGAAAACACTTAAGAGAAAAGGGAAAGCACTTAAGAATATTAATCATTTGTGGACCATTTCATTACACTGAAAATGTTACAGTGAAGTGACATGTGAGTAGCTTGAAACTATTACATATTATTCAGTGATTTACCATAAATGCTCATATTCTGTTTCATTACTCTGTTTTCATAAGCATACATTTTTTAAAAGTTTACAATATTTGATTTGCATTTAAAAGAAAAATAAAAACAAAGCATATGTCTCATTGTATTAGCATGTCAACAGTACTATCACAGCAGAAAGATTTGTGCCCACTGTTTACTGGATGGTGTCACATGCTACTTTAACTTGCAACATCATGTGCATTTAGCTGCCAGAATCAGTCCTTTTTATCTAGGTGCCATTGCCACAGAAGTATAACAGCAGGAGCTTCAGCTATGTCTTAGGCTAACATAATCAAATAAATAGTAGTACTCCTGTAGTATGGGTGTCATTCTTATCTGAAATTTAGGCTGCATCTCCATGGGGCATATTTTATCCCCTAAAACTTCATGCCATTGATATTCTGGTTTCAGCTATACTGTTAATAGCAATGGTGAAAACACTAATCTTTCAAATACAAAACCACAATTCAAGCATAATTACTACTAAAGCTCATTTTCTATTCTGGAAGAGGCAAAGCAGAAATCTATGCATCCACATCAAACAATGTTTGCATAAAGTATCTGATAATTTCATAAGCACCTTCACAGTCATTCTGTGCCTACCATGTTGTTACTTGTCTGCCATGTCCAAGTGGTTTGGTCAGAGCCACTGTTTTGACTCGGCTGCTAAACCTCATCAAACCCCACACAAATTTCACTCAGAGAAGATTTCTGAGTGGAATAAGAAAGGTAAAACTGTAATGTGGCATCCCTTTTTGTGATTGAAGTAATATGTTACCTGGGCTTGCTATACTAGACAACAAAGACAGTATTTTCCCTAGAGAAAAGGTTAACTTTAGACAGTTGTGACTCATGCACTTATTTACATTTCTACAAATACAGTTCAGGTATCGGTACAGTATTTGTCTTCAGCACTGCTCTCCAGCTTATCCTTGTTGAATGCCAGTTCTGTGTCCACACTGTTAGACAGACAGGCATTGGTGAGGAAATGACACCACACGCTGACCAGTATTTAACCAAAAACTGAAAATATTCCCTGTTTCCCCTGCGTGCTCTTGGATTTCAATTCAGTAATTAAGCAACAGCAGTTGGAAAGATGTATAGGAGTAGACCATTCAGAGGTTTTACCAGGAAACCAAAGAGGTTGCACACATTAACGCAGTTCCTAGATAACCCTGTCCTTTTGCACACTTGGAGTCGGTATCAATAGACCTACATCGTCTGCTGGTTCAAAACTGGCTCAATGTGTCAGGTGTGATATGAAACACAAGGATTCAGTACTATTTTTTTTTTCTTAAATAATTATGTAGAAAATAATACTGTGCATACAGAAATGCATGAATCATGTGGCTGAGAAATGCCCCACACAAGTGAACTGGGCAAGAAGGAAAGCAGTGCTGTAGCACAATGTTAAAGAAGTGGGAAGTGGTGATTTGTGTTCTTTCTTTTTTTCTTCAGCCCTTCGGTTTTTGCACCTGGAAACCTTTAAAGATAAGTGATGAACTACTAAGTTTTTGGTATCAAAGCTGAGTGAAAAAGTAGAACTTCTGAATTGTTTCCCCACCTAAGCTGATACTTAGAAGGTAGCTGATTTGGAATACAGTCATGGTATTTAATTTTTAAGAGGTCAAATGTCTTGTTGTGTTTCACCTTTGGCATTTAAAATAAACATGCCTCATCTATATGTGGCATTCCACCACTGCTACTAAAAGAGGGATAAAAATAAGTGGCAGAAATTTAATGGTGTGAAATTAGAAAACCTGTTTTAGAAAGGATAGGATTTTACACATTGTCATATATTTAAATATAAAATAATTGGAATTTCAGTTCGATTACAGCGCTCTTCAGTCTAAGCGCACACAACATCCACAGGAACCAAGGAAAACATTTATTTTCTCTGTCTCATGGGCAAGTTAAAAACCCTGACTGCCATTACTTTGATTTTAAACACCTCCTTGCCCCCCAAAACCTCTCAAGCAAACAACACCTATTGTACATTTGTGAACTTTTCATTGCTCAAACATTATTTACATTTCATTATGGTGAACCTGAGCAGTTCCTTGAACAAGTGGTCTCTGAGATTCTATTAGATGATAATTCATTTCACAGACATTTTTAAAACAGTAGTGAGATAGTTTCAACATCTGTTATTTTGCCCAATCAAATGAAGACTCTGTTGAATGAATGGGGTGCATGACAACATAAAGTCAAGGTGACAGGCTTAGATTAAACTAATACACCAACAATAGTATAATTAGTCAAGTACTAACAGCAAACCACACTTGTATTGAAACCTAGAAATAGCTGAAAGTAAAAGGAAATCCCATAACAATGCACTGGTTTGATAATAGCAAAGAATGATTTAATGAAAGAATAAACATTCAACATGTATTCACATTTCATGTGAAGTGCTCTTGGCTGTTAAGAGTCAAGAGCTCTTCACATGAAAGTAACATGTTTCTAACTCTTTCAGAGATGATCAGCTGAAGGAGCCTTATTAATAGCTATACAGGGCTGTTGCATTGTCCTTCTGAGTCATCTATCCACTTGAATTATTCTCAATTGACATATAAGTCCGCATTTTCCTGCTGCTACATTAACCAGCCTGAACACAATGGGTCAGATGCTTGGCTGGTGAGAAGCAGAAGCCAGTTTATACCAGTTTACACTGGCCCATAATATTCAAAAGCTTTTATTTAGTTAACTATAAGCATAGAGTTATTTAAACACAATTCACTCTTCTGGTATAAATTTTAATGCTACGTACTATTCCCTCTCAATGCTGAGAACACTTTCACACGATAAATGCCACAGAAGGCCTGCATGAAGCAATAAACATGATACATTTTACCTGTAACAGAAGGTACCCCGCAGAGAATTTTGTCAGAAATTCTTCAGCAGTGAGATGACAAGAAACAGCTTCCCAGAAACTGATTGTAAAAGGGGCAACCAGTTAGCAGCCCTTTGCAACCCTCTGCTGTTTATATTCCCCAAGACAACTTCTCACAGGTTAGTATGCCATCTTAACAGAGCAGCAGCAACTGGAGCCACTATGTTATCTGAAAGTGACAGGTAAGTACATTTATGCCCATTAATTCTGATTTTTGATGCTTTCTTATCATGACTCGTTTTCAATTCTTTTTTCTCTTATGATTAGTTTTAAGTGTCATGCATCACGGGCCAGATTTTCATTCATCAGACTTCAACTCGTAACATTAACTTCAACTGAGCAACACCAGTTTACTCTCCTCATAAGGAAGAGGTACCAGACATGCAGTAGGTGAACCTTATAAACACTCTAGCTATGAAGCGGCTATCACTCTCAGTTGCAAAAAACTCTTTTTTGAGATTCTCTTTCTTTGCAGCTGGCTTATGATACTTGGCAGGGAGAAACTCCTCAGGCTGTAGAAGTGCCACCCCTATGTTCTGCTTAATTTAATTCCATTTTAGATGACGTATAAAGTGGGGAAAAGGGGGGGGGGGGGGAAATCACCATTTTCCTTTCCTTGCTTGCATTAATAAAGAAAGTTCTGACAGTCAACCAAAGTCACTGAAATCCTAAGTAAGTTTTTCCAGAGAGCAGAAGGTCATTGCTGAGAATTCCTGGTAGACCTTGCTAGGGATTTCTAAGAGCAGGTAGAAAAGCTAAATATGAGGTAAAAAGAAGGTCTTCTCCCGATAATATCTGCACATCCAGCACACGGCTTCAGCACCCTAAGCCCAGAGGCAATATGCAGGACACAAGCATCCACAACTCCTGGGTGTGAGAGGTGGAAGAGAGAACAGGAATCTACATGGGAGTTGCAAATCCCAGGATCAATGGCTGACCATGCCTTCATTTCTTGCCTGAATGTTTCCTAAAGTGTTTGAGCTTTCAGTGGAAACAAACAAACCAAACAAATACAGACCTTTGAAACAAAATTTTGTTTTCAGGTTTCTGCTTTTCATCCTCTGGATTTTATTTTGTTGGTGTTTTAAGAGAAAATCAGATATATTTAGGAAAAATAAACAAAAATCCCTTTCATAAAGTTAGCAGAACACTTTAACAGCACTAATTACAATCTTTAAAACTCCAATCACATACTGCTTTTTCCACGGGATCCTTGCCTTATTCATGTCATAAAAGGGCCAAGTCTGTAAATCTAGCATTCCTCTACATAGAAACACTTCATTTTCTTACCTAAATAGTATCACCTCTCTATGTAATACTCAAATGAGACACATTGCTTTGAATGTCGGCGAACCGACGCTTGCCGAGGGGAGCAGCTCCGGCGCGGGCAGGACGCGCAACGCGGCGCTCCCACAGGCTGCGCACGGGGGGTTCCCGGCCCTCGGGGCAGCCAAGCGCGCTACCGGGTGCCCGCAGCTTGTGCCGCAGCGGCTGAGGGGACCCGGGCGGGACCAGGCCCAATGGCGGCCAAGCCTCCCCACACCTATAAAAGACCCCGGGGAGCGTTAGGGACCAGGGCAGGCAAGCGGGGCGTAGCGTGGCAGTTCGTGCGGCAGTTGGCATGGCAGTTGGCGTGGCAGTCGGCGTGGAAGGGCACAGAGGAAGGGCGCTGGGGCTCTGCCGGCTCGACCAGGGAGCAACGGTATCCAGTCGGCAGAAAGCCATGGCCTCTCCAAGCTCTGCGCCCACCACGACTGACGCATCTTCCCCGACAGAGCTGCGGTGGGAACACGCAGCCACCCGGGTGCCAGGCTGTGGGCTGCGCCCCACTCTCATGGCGGTGTCGGACAGCAGCCGTGAGCGCAGCTGCTGGAGGTGCCCCCAGGTGGAGGATCTCCTCCGCCGAGATCAGAGCTCTGGCAGGAGGTGAGTAGTTGAGGAGTGTCAGGGAGAGCGGGAGGGAGACAGACTACTGGAATTGTACCCTACCTGCCCTGAGACAGGCCCAACAGGCAGACAGGAGGCATGATACGGAGGATTCCCTACCCTCTCTCCGTTTGGCTGAACACAGTGGCTCCAGGGATACGAGGCAATGGCGACAAGTTCCTGCCCAGCACAGCAGGCGCGTCTCCTCTGTGACTACCCCACCTTTGCAGGTGCCCTTGCGTAATAGGTATGAGGCTCAGCAAGTGGAACCAAACAATGATGAGGACGATTGTTCCTGTAGCTTGGAGGTGTTATCACGGTTAAGCTGGTCTATGTCCTGCATCAAAACTGCTTCCATGAAGAAAGGAAGGTGGGTCACTGTTGTAGGAGACTCTCTTCTGAAGGGAACAGAAGGCCCAATATGCAGACCGGACCCACTTCTTAGCAGATCCCCCCTTTTTGCTGCCTCCCTGGGGCCCAGGTTAAAGATGTGAAAGGAAAACTTCCCACGCTGGTACCTCAGGTTATTATCCATTCTTGATATTTCAGGTAAGCAGTGATGAAGCTGCAACAAAAAGTCTGAGGGCAATCACGAATCTTCAGGGCCTTGGGATGACTGGTTAAGTGATTAGGAGCACAAGCAGTGTTCTCCTCTGTCTTTCCAGTTGCAAGGAATGATAAGGGAAGAAACAGGAGGAGCCAGCAGCTCCAAGCCCGGTGTCACCAGCAGAATTTTGGGTTTTTTGATAGTGGGTTGGTCTACACAACACCAGGCCTGCTGGTAACAGATGGGGTACACCTGTCTCAAAAGAGGAAAAGGATCTTTGCACAGGAGTTAGCAGGGCTCATTGAAAGGCTTTAAACTAGATTTGAAGGGGTAAAGGAATAAAACGAAGCTCACTAGAGACAAGCCAAGGGGTGGCACGCCAGTGTTTGAGGGACGGTGTGCTACCGAGGTCCTTCGATCTGTCGTCTCAGTGGAGGTAGGGGATGGAGATCCATGCGGCAGCAAAGACACAAGGGTTATTGATGTGTTCGAAATCACAGAAGTGCCTGAGAATGGTCATGTAGGAATGAGGGCTTCCCCCTGCAAAAAGGTGGCAGGATCAATAGCCCAAATGAAGTGTATCTACACCAATGCACGCAGCATGGGCAACAAACAGGAGGAGCTGGAAACCATTGTGCAGCAGGAAAACTATGATATAGTTGCCATCATGGAAACATGGTGGGATAACTTGCACAAGTAGAGTGCTGTTATGGATGGGTATAAATTCTTCAGAAGGGTCAGGCAAGGAAGGAGAGGTGGTGGGCTAGTCCTGTATGTTAGGGAGTGTTTTGATTGCCTAGAGCTTAATGATGGTGATGATAAGGTTGAGTATTTGTGGGTAAGAATCAGGAGGAAAGGCCAATAAGGCAGATATTATGGTGGGATTCTGTTAAAGACCACTCAACCAGGATGAAGAGGCAGTCGAAATATTCTATAAGCAGCTGGAAGAAGTCACACAATTGCTAGCCCTTGTTCTCATGGGGAACTTCAACTTACCAGATGTCTGCTGGAAATACAATACAGCAGAGAGGAAACAGTCTAGGACATTTCTGGATTGTGTGGAAAATAACTTCATGACACAGCTGGTGAGTGAGCTAATTGCCAAGGCACTCTGATGGACCTGTTGTTTACGAACAGAGAAGACTTGTGGGTGATGTGACGGTTGGAGGTCATCTTGGGCCCAGCAATCATGAAATGATAGAGTTTTCGATTCTTGGAAAAGTAAGTAAGGGGGTTCAAGCAGAACTGCTCCCTTGGACTTCCTGGGGGCAGACTTTGACTTGTTTAGAAGCCTGGTTGACAGAGTCCCTTGGGAGGCAGTCCTGAAGGGCAAAAGAGTTCAGAAAGGCTGGACATTCTTCAAGCAGGAAATCTTAAAGGTGCAGGAGCAGGCTGTCGCCAGGTGTGGGGGAAGAAAAGCTGTGCCAAAAGATGAGCTGGTGGGGAAGAAGACCAGCCTGGCTGAACAGAGAGCTTTGGCTGGAACTCAGGAAAAACAAGGAGAGTTTATGACCTTTGGGATGCAACTCAGGAGGACTACAAGGATGTCGTGATGTTATGCAGGGAGAAAACTAGAAGGGTCAAAGACCAACTAGAACCTAATCTGGCTACTGCCATAAAAAGACAATAAACAATGTTTCTATAAATACATTAGCAACAAAAGGAGGGCTAAGGAGAATCTCCATCCTTTACTGGAAGCAGGGGGAAACATAGTGACGAAGGATGAGGTACTTAATGCCACCTTTGCCTCAGTCTTTAATCGCAAGACCAGTTGTTCTGTGAGTACCCAGCCCCCTGAGTTGGAAGACAGGGACAGGGAGCAGAATGAAGTCCCCATAATCCAAGAGGAAACACTTAGTGATCTGCTACACCACTTAGACACACCCAAGTCTATGGGTCCAGACGGGATCCAACCAAGGGTACTGAGGGAGCTGCTGGAAGTGCTCACCAAGCCACTTTCAATCATTTATCAACAGTCCTGACTAACCAGGGAAGTCCTGGTTGACTGGAAGTTGGCAAAGGTGACGCCCATCTACAAGAAGGGCTGGAAGGAGGATCCAGGGAACTACAGGCCTGTCAGTCTGATTTGGGTGCTGGGGAAGGTTATGGAGCAGTTTATCTTCAGTGCCATCACATGGCACGTACAGGACAATTAGGTCTTCAGGCTCAGTCAGCATGGATTTATGAAAGGCAGGTCCTGCTTGACTAACCTAATGTCCTTCTATGACAAGGTGATCCACTTAGTGGATGAGGGAAAGGCTGTGGATGTTGTTTACCTAGACTTTGGTAAAGCCTTCGATACAGTTTCCCACAGCATTCTCCTGGCTGTTCATAGCTTGGATGGGCATAGTCTTCACTGGCTGCATGGCTGGGCCCAAAGACTTGTGGTGACTGGAGTTAAATCCAGTTGGCAATGTTCCCCAGGGCTCAATATTGGGACCAGTTATATTTAATATCTTTATCAATGATCTGGACAAAGGGATCAAGTGCACCCTCAATAAGTTTGCAGATGACACCAAGCTGGCTGGGAGTGTTGATCTGCTGGAGGGTAGGAGGGCTCTGCAGAGGAATCTGGACAGGCTGGATCGATGGGCCGAGGCCAACTGTATGAGGTTCAACAAGGCCAAGGGCCAGGTCCTGCACTTGGGTCACAACAGCCCTATGCAACACTACAGGCTTGGGGAATAGTGGATGGAAAGCTGGCCAGTGGAAAAGGACTTGGGTTGTGTTGGTTGACAACCGGCTGAACATGAGTGAGCAATGTGCCCAGGTGGACAAGAAGGACCTTTTCAAACCTAAACGATTCTACGATTCTACAAATTCTTATGCCTACAACAGATTCCTTTCCACTCTTTTTCCAAGGTTTTATGGGTCCCGCATACACCACAGATTTACGGGAAAACTTTCCCATCACTGCGAAGATTGCTGCAACATTATTAATTGCATCTTTACTATAGCCTAGTTTCTGATAGCTTTTGACACTTTAACCATGGTATATCTCAGAGCAAGGTTGCTATTAACAGCCAGAAAATACTGGATTTGTAACTGCAGTAGTGTTTTTACTCTTTGCTGCTGCTGGTGGTGGAACAGTAGTGAGAATTTTTTTGACAGAAGCTGTAATAGGCATACACGTAACAAGAGCTGGTTCAATGCCTTTATCAAGTCTTAACCCTTGCTGTGTGGCAGTTGTTTCTAAAACAAGGCTGTCCATGGGAACATTACAGTGTTTGCTAGAAATATCAGGTGCCCAGATCAGGTTTAGTCCATTGTTCTGTTTCTGACCATGAGAAGTTCCAAGTGCTTCAGGAGAGGTATAAGAAATCCTATGGTGGAACATGATAAAATAATTTGCCAGCATGGAAAATTCTCCCTAATTCCAGTCAGAGTGGTGTGTGCTCTGAGATATGCAGATCTAGTTATTTCTCAAAAATTTCTTTTCTCATTTTCCACCCTTATAAACCCTCTTTTTCAATAATTTCACATTACATTTTCTAGATAGTAAATGAATCTAAATAAAATTTTAACCACCATAAATCTCAAACACTTTGTGAAGTAACCAGTGCTTTTACTACCACATCAGATCTTTGGAAGAAGAGCACAGAAGACATTCAGTTCTATATGATTTTTACATCTATAATGTTATTATATTTGTAGTGTTTATATTTAAACTTTTATTTTATATCTTTTTAAATTTTAAAATTATTTTTTTATTTGGGAATTGACTAAAAAAAAATCTACAAAAAGAGAAGTACTGAGTATCCCAACAGTTCCATATTGCTAACATAAAGCAATTATCAACAATCACAGAGAAGAAATAAAATGAAACAAAGTTAAGACAAGCTATAGAAGTTATTTTGCAAGAATTGTGTCAATTTTACCTCAAAATGAAAAACACTATTTTTCTGTAAGACTTTTCTGGCAGTAACTGAAATGTATATATTTTGTAGGTTTACTTTACTTTCAGGGCGAAATTGTTTTTACAATTGCAGGTGCATTTGTAAAGATGAAAATATGGCCCAAATTGCATGTGAATTCTTGAGATTAGCGCATCATTTCATGGACCGTTGAAGTTGTCTTTCATACTTATATATATGTTTTATAGCAAAGACACAGACCACCTCCATGTTATATTCTAAATATTCAAAGTGTTTGCATGGATAGTGATCTTTCCAGCTTCTATTAAATACAATCACAGAGTCACAAAGCTGAAAGTGTAAAATGGATCTGAGCTTTCATTACTCTTTTCTATCAAAGGTTCTTGGTGCCAGACATTGTGCAGTACCGCACTTGCTTCCATGGAAATAGTTTTCCATATGAGGAAGTATATGTCCTCTACAAACACCTCCTGGGAATTTTCTTATTTCACAGATAAGAATTACGTACCTAATTTCCCTTTATTTCATTGATCAGATTTACTGAAAAAAATTAGGTGAATCTTAGAAAAATCTTCAGGCCCTAATCTGATAATCTGTTGTGTATGACTGAATTCAGTAGTAGGTAAAGGAGGACAAGAAAGGCAAAAAACCTAATCTTAACAAACATAGCAAAATGCTGTTGAAGAGAAAATAGTCTGCAGTCTTTGCATGTCTCTACTGGCCCCAGAAAAGACTATCCTATAGCAGTGGATTTATGTTAGAATAACTACAGAAGATGGGAAATTTTTTTTTTTCATTTCTTAGAAAAAAGGACAGCTTTGTTTCTCTTAAATATACATTTCACTGTACACTAGCCAGAGGACTAATTTTGAAGGCCATGAAAAAGAGGTGCAGAACATCTGCATGGGAACCTGGTCTCTCTCTCTTTTTTTTTTTTTTCTTTTTCCCTTATTTGCATTATGTGCAGTGGAAATACAGTACAGTGGAAGGCTTCCTTCTGGGAAAATGAGCAAAGAGTCTGTAAGTTTGTATATCCAAAGGCTATTTTAAGAAGGTTGTAGTGAATGGGCGCATTCTAAGACCATCTGAGAATAACCCCAACATGAATTAAACATGAGAAGTAGTTGTTTAAAGTTTTGCTGGTATTGCAACAGAATGTGAATGATTGCTGAGTAAAGTATAAAAGGACAGCAGATTATTAAACACAAGCAGGCTGGCTAGACCCCAGAAAAAAATACTAAACCTTATGAACAACAACAATACAAGCAGATGGCAGTGGCTGCAAAGCACTTTTTAATCAGTAATACGACTTTTATAATACTGCTATGTATATTTAATGCAACTCAGAACTTATAATGCTTTGGCTCTATCATGTTTCCCTGTCTTTATCATTTGTCTCCCTTTCTTTTACTATTCTACATGTATAAGTAGCTAGTCATAATTTTTTCTGTCTTTAATAGAAAAACAAAGATCAGATTTAAAACAAAAATACAAGTTATAACATTAGAAACCAAATTATGTTTTAAATCTTGAAAGAACATAAATTGGTTACACAGATAAGAATATGACTATCACAATGTTTTAAAATGATCTTGCATTTCTCTGCAGTTAGACCTTGCAAAATATTAAGAAACTCTCTGTACATTTCTCTTACATCTAAAAATAGGGAGACATTCAGAGATGGAGGTGGAGCAGAGGTACCCTTATGCATGCCTGAACAGACTTCAGTGGTATGGGGAGTTGTAACAACACACTGCAAAAAGAACTGTGTCCCTATAAGGGCAAATAAAAGGAATAAAAACGTTTGCTTTGGCTGCTATATAAATAAAATAACTTTAGACATATTAAAAAAGATGGAAGTTAAAAAATATTTTGTCAGTTCCATACCTAGGCAACAAAAAGCCATTATACATGCACTGTCTTTCTCAAATGTATTATAAAGTTATCAGAAATACCCAACTACCCAACACATTCTAATCACTGTATTACTTGCTCTTCATTTCTTGATGCATCTAGAGAGAACTTACTCTAATTTTTATAAAAGAATTCTAACATTAAAATCTACATAATGTAAATCCTCCCCCAAACTGGGTCAAAACATGTTGACTCCTAAGAGGTCTTCTACTTCATAAGAACACCGTGAGAAGTATCCTACCCTTCTCCAGACCCAAAGTATGGAGACTGAATATGAAATACCCCACTGATGGCAAGCGACAAGGGTAGAATGGGGAGTATGTGGAGACCTGGCTCTGGTTGCTTCACTGTGCTGTGATAGGAGAGCAGGGACTAGCCAGAAATGTGACATGCAGGGCAGTAAGGAGGACAAGGTCCCTTGAATTTCTTCACATTAATGTGGATCTTTCTTGTGTTGCAGCTGGACAGGTGAGCAGGGAGCAGGGGTCAAGCCCGGTTCTTCCTTCTGCCTGCAAACGTTAGTGGCAAAGAAAAACAAGCCCAAAGGAAACTGGTAAAAAGAAAAAACTCAGAAGAAAAAAAACTTCAGGAAATCATTCTCCTGCCCTACCATCCCAGTCTTTCTGAATTTTAATGATGAGGCTCTGCTCTTCTGTAATGCTTTTTTCCAGGGCAGCACAACTATTTGCCTTGCTGTAACCTCACAGTAAACCTAAACTGAATACGATTAACTGTTACTACAGTAAGCCATGTCAAAATAATGACAGCATTGAATTTATAACTCATTCTTATAGAGTATTTATAAGTAAAGCTTAGATGATTCAAGTTCTCTATATTTAACAATCAAAAAGATTTTGTTATGTGTAATGTGCCATATAGTATGAATCACAGATTAAATTACAGATGCACACGACATACAGTTTAGACTAGTCACCACAACAGTAAGGCTATGCTCACTTTTTATGATCAATCAAAATGAATCAACAATCCACTAAATTTCAACTTCTAGCATGTAATAAGATTGTAATTAAACTAAACTAATTAACATTTTATCCTCATAGTAAGGATGCTTTTAGTCTATTTATGTGAGATTATATATATATCTTCTATAGAACATCTGCAAGATCCTTTTTCAAACGTAATCTTTGTTTAAGAATATTTTGAGTAATAAATATCAAATTGCTTTATAAGACATTATCTACCACTTAAAGAAAAAAACAATGTTTTGAGGATGTGGTAGGTTGACCCTGACTGGATGCCAGGTGCCCACCAAAGCCATTCTGTCACTCCCCCTCCTCAGCTGGACAGTGGAGAGAAAATACAATGAGAAGCTTGTGGGTCAAGATAAGGACAGGGAGAGATCATTCAGCAATTACCATCATGGGCAAAACAGACTCGACTTGGAAAAAAAATTAATTTAATTTATTACCAATCAAATCAGAGTAGGGTAATGAGAAATAAAACCAAATCTTAAAACAGATTCCCTACACCCCTCCCTTCCTCCCAAGCTCAACGTCACTCCCGATTTTCTCCACCTTTTCCCCCTGAGCGGCACAGGGGGACAGAGAATGGGGGTTGCCGTCAGCTCATCACACGTTGTCTCTGCCACTCCTTCCACCTCAGGGGAGGACTCCTCACACTCCGCCCCTGCTCCAGCGTGGGGTCCCTGTCACGGGAGACAGTCCTCCAGGAACTTCTCCAATGGGCTGCAGCTCTCCGCAAACTGCTCCAGCCTGGGTCCCCCCACAGGTGCCGTCCTTCAGGAACAGGCTGCTCCAGCCTGGGTCCCCCACGGGCTCACAAGTTTCTGCCAGCAAACTTGCTCCAGCCTGGGCTCCTCTCTCCATGAGGCCACAGGTCCTGCCAGGAGCCTGCTCCAGCACACCTGCTCTGGCATCCTCCCTGGGCTGCAGGTGGAGATCTGCTCTACCATGGAGCTCCATGGGCTGCAGGGGCACAGCCTGGCTCACCATGGTCTTCACCACGGGTTGCAGGGGAATCTCTGCTCCAGTGCCTGGAGCACCTCCTGCCCCTCCTTCTTCACTGTCCTTGATGTCTGCAGGGTTGTTTCTCTCACATATTCTCACTCCTCTCTTCAGCTGCCGTTGCACAGGTTTGAGGGTTTTTTTCCTTCTTAAATATCTTCTCCCAGAGGTGCTACCACCGTTGCTGATGGGCTTGGCCTTGCCCAGTGCTGGGTCTGTCTTGGAGCCGGCTGGCATTGGCTCTATCGGACATAGGGGAAGCTTCTAGCAGCTTCTCACTGAAGGCACCCTTGTAGCCTCTCTGCCACCAAAACCTTGCCACGCAGACCCAATACAGAGGAACAAAGAAAAATTATACCCTCAGCTAACTCCAGCCTCCTGGTCCAAGTCTGATAATTGTTTGCAAACCATATATTTGATATCTAAATCATGTTCAGTGGCTTTCATTCATGATTGTAGATTGATACAGTCCTCTCTGAAAAATATATTTATCTTTTGCAACACTCATCAAACACTAAATACCTAACTAGGTTGCAAGAAGAATCTTTAATTCCATCATTTTGCTCTGGTAATTGCTTTTGCTTCCTTATGTTTAACTAGAGTAAATGAACTATAATTTTAAATTTCTCTTGACACTTGCTATCTGACATTGTATAAAACATGAACAAGGTTGTGAATGCTGAAAAAGGTAACTGTAACAAGAAGAGATTAAACTACAAGAGTATATTTTAAAAGGCTGATGCAAATTCAGAAGATGGTTAGAATTTTATCCCTAAATCATTTTCCCTGTACTGAGGTGCCATATATTGTATCTGGATATTTGAGTAGTAACAAAAAATTATTTTCAAATGAAGTGTAAACTTCAGCATGACTGAAAAAAATGTGTTTCCTCCATCTTTTGCTGTTAGCAGAGTCCCACACTGGGAAGAAATAAAAATTGTTCTTCAAAACAAGGGGCAAGTGACTCTTGTCTCTATAGAAGACTGTTCCTTTCTAAAGTGCCCATTGCTGACATAACGCACACCCTAAGAAGTTAAGCATTCTCTTCTGACTGACTTTTTTTAGCCTTTAATTTCACAGGATTTATGTACTGGTCTCCTGAAATGTATGAAGTGTTGAGGGTCTGAGATTGGAAAGCCTTTGTTTGCATACTCAAAAGCAGCTGTACACATATGTTTTGAACACTATCACCTGCATACATAGTTGCTAGAATTTACACTTGCGGGCCTCATTAGGCCAGGTGTTCTCAGACACAAAAGGAACCTCTGCAAGGGTTATTCTGAAATCAAGAAGATGGAGATTTACCTGTGAGAGTTTTAAATGCTGGCAACACTCACAACACTGTGTAGGGCACTAAAGAATTATCTTCACAGGATCTCAGCAATAGCAAAAAAAATATTGATCCATTTTTGTCAATATTGCTTTTGTTCTCAACAACCTATGCATTTAAACAGGTCTTTTTTTGGGGGGAGGGTGGCAGGGAGAATGTGAAGGGTTCATAGCACTTTGAAAATGAATGAAAGAATAAATAATTAAAATAAATACTACCTACTCTTTCCACCAGCTTCTGTAAACAATCTTTTTAACAAGTTTAAATGCATTCTGCTTCCAACTGGGATGAATATTTACTGCTTGATTTTAAAACACAGTGCCTAGGGATTATATTCTCTTCTAAGATACAAATGTGCAGCTCCCACCCTCTACAGCAGAGCTAGCATACAGAGGCCAGAATACACTCTAGAGGATCACAAGGAACATTCTCTGTCTTTACTGGAGGCTTGTAACAAGGAATAAAATACCTAAAATCCTAAAATCCCTAAAATAAAATACCTTAGCTGCATAGGTGAAAAACATAACATCTGGACATTAAAAAAGCCTCAAAGGAAGTGACCTAATTTGACCAATGGTAGCGTAATTATGCTCCATACATACTTAGAGAAGACAGCAGGCATTTTCTGAAACTACGTTATGGACTACTATTACTAATTAATATTGTCCTTCAGGCAATAGAGTTCTTACATTGTAATTTTTTCTATGTAAACATTCATTATTAATGTTTGGGACATCTTAGTCCATACTGAAAAGTCATTTTTAAATAAACAAATGGTATCTACATTATATTTTTACTGAGACCTTCAAAGTCAATATCTCTTTTTGTGTTGCATGCACAGAACAACTGTGGGGCATGATTCTGATGTTAAATAATGTATGTTATTCATAAACTGAAGTATTCATACGATAATTAAAGTTCTATGCATGCTGCACAAGAGGAAAAGCAGAATCTTACAAGTGTGTAAACTGTATGTATTTATATGAATGAATGAGAGAGGAGATAGAAAAAAAGTAAGAAGTGATCTGCTGGAAATGTCAAGGAAGCCGAGGGATTTTTTTAAAAAATTAAACAAACATTCAGCTTGCTGTTTCAGATGAATATAGGAAGAGCTATATCTCTGAAGAGAAGTCCTAAAGGAATAAAGGTACTGGGAAACCAAACATTGCATCATGTAGAGATCAGTTCACTGGGTATATTGAAAGCACAGATTAGATCAGTTCTTAGTAGATCAGTGTGAAGGCTCACTTAGTTTATGGATGTAAACTAACCTGTGTAAAACGTAGACATTAAGCTGCTCAGCCCATATTACGAGTGGGTTTTCCAGCACATAAGTTGTCTCTCAGAAATCCTGAGGGACTCTTCTTTGTCTTAGGTATCCAAGGACAACTAAAGTTTAGCTCTCAAGATCCTCAGTCACTGACCAGCTCACCTTCCTTTATGAAAAACTCAGAACCACTATCTGTTGCGTAAGGCCTCCCCCTTTTCACAGTACCAAAACTCATATTCTCAAACCCAGAGGAACATTTGTCTAGATCAAAGCTTCACCCTGTAGTAGCTGCCTGCTAGCTCCTAACCTTTGATCTCCTGAGCCATTGCTTACTCTTTTACACATTAGAGCAGGCAGGAAGCATAATGACACTCCTTCAGGGATCAGCCCAGATACTGTACTGCAAAAAGCAGAGGACTACTGTGCTTCACCCTTCCTATTTTCCTCTAATTGTCAGTGTGTTTTCTCATACTGTTCTTACCGCAACATCTCAGGAGCACATCCCATGACCTTGACTGCACCTAAGAGAGGCAGACAACAGATATAGCAGTTTGTGTAGCAGCTTCCAGGCTTTGCGTCTAGATTTTGTACTTCTTCGGGGAACAGCTTCAGGGATCGATGAGTGACTCTTGTGAATCCTTTAAAGAAACTAAAGGTTGCCTCCTGCTGCCAGGAAAGGGTAGCTCCATGGGGAATGCCACTCTAGCAGCTTCTGTTAACTGTTCTTGATGAAAAGATGTTTGAGCCTTTGCTCCCTATAAGGCATGGTCCCCAGCAGCTGCTGGGTGCTGGCACATGAGAGGCCTCAACTCAGAGGTCCAGGAGGATGCAGATCTCCAGGTCTGAGGAGGCCTGGGGCCTCCTGCAGAGGCTGGGGAAGGGAGATGGTGTCCTTGTCTGCAGGAGGTGTATGTTGGTCATGGGAGCTGTAGGAGGAAGTCAGCAGACTGTATATACAGTGTCAGAGATGAGGAAAAAGAGGTTGACCAGATTTCCTCTGAGACCCTGAGGGTACAAGATTGTCAACCCCCAACCTGTACCGGGGGAGGGATAGGCAAGGTCTGTCCTTACTAGATTGGGAAGTGGGGAGTCCTGTGATGGTAAACACTGGAAGTTTGTAACTTCACAGAATCATAGAATCACTAAGGTTGGAAAGGACCTTCAAGATCATCAAGTCCAACCATTAATCCAGCGCCACCATGTCCCCTAAACCATGTCCTGAAGAGCCACGTCCACAAGTTTTTTGAACACTTCCAGAGATGGCGACTCCACCACCTCCCTGGGCAGCCTGTTCCAATGCCTGACCACCCTCTCAGTGAAGAAATTTTTCCTAATATCCAATCTAAATC
This sequence comes from Phaethon aethereus, assembly GCF_964289735.1. Lineage (NCBI taxonomy): Eukaryota > Metazoa > Chordata > Aves > Phaethontiformes > Phaethontidae > Phaethon > Phaethon aethereus. Next base: position 35,547,228 of record NC_138579.1, on the reverse strand, counting down.
TCCCCTGGAGCAACGTGAGGCCGTTTCCTCTCGTCCTATCACTACTTAGTTGGGAGAAGAGACCAACACCCACCTCACCACAACCCCCTTTCAGGTAGTTGTAGAAAGCGATAAGGTCTCCCCTCAGCCTCCTCTTCTCCAGACTGAACATCCTCAGTTCCCTCAGACGCTCCTCATCAGACTTGTGTTCCAGACCCCTCACCAGCTTCATTGCCCTTCTCTGGACACGCTCCAGCACCTCAGCATCCTTCTTGTAGTGAAGGGTCCAAAACTGAACACAGTATTCAAGGTGCGGCCTCACCAGCACCAAGTACAGGGGCACAATCACTTCCCTACTCCTGCTGGCCACGCTATTGCTGATACAGGCCAAGATGCTGTTGGCCTTCTTGGCCACCTGGGCACACTGCCGGCTCATGTTCAGCCGGCTGTCAACCAGCACCCCCAGGTCCCTTTCCGCCGGGCTGCTCTCCAGCCACTCCTCCCCAAGCCTGTAGCGTTGCATGGGGTTGTTGTGGCCAAAGTGCAGGACCCTGCACTTGGCCTTATTAAACCTCATACAGTTGGCCTCTGCCCATCGATCCAGCCTGTCCAGATCCCTCTGCAGAGCCCTCCTACCCCCCAGCAGATCAATACTCCCACCCAACTTGGTGTCGTCTGCAAACTTACTGAAGGAGCACTCGATCCCCTCATCCAGATCATCAATAAAGATATTGAATAAGACCAGCCCCAGAACCGAGCCCTGGGGAACACCGCTTGTGACCGGCCGCCAGCCGGATTTAACGCCGTTCACCACAACTCTCTGGGCTCGGCCATCCAGCCAGTTCCTTACCCAGCGAAGAGTAAACCTGTCTAAGCCACGAGCTGCCAGTTTCTCCAGGAGAATGCTGTGGGAGATGCTGTCAAAGGCTTTACTAAAGTCAACGCCCACAGTCTTTTCCTCATCCACTAGGCGGGTCACCTGGTCATAGAAGGAAATCAGGTTGGTCAAGCAGGACCTGCCTTTCATGAACCCATGCTGGCTGGGCCTGAGCCCTTGGTTGTCCTGCACATGCCCTGTGAGCACTCTCAAGACGAACCTCTCCATGATCTTCCCCGGTACGGAGGTCAGGCTGACAGGCCTGCAGTTCCCAGGATCCTCCTTCCGGCCCTTCCTGTAAGACGGGCGTCACATTGGCAAGCCTCCAGTGATCTGGGACCTCCCCTGTTAACCAGGACTGCTGATAAATGATGGAGAGTGGCTTGGCAAGCTCCTCTGCCAGCTCTCTCAGTACTCTCAGGTGGATCCCATCAGGCCCCATAGACTTGTGGGTGTCCAGGTGGCTTAACAGGTCCTTAACTGTTTCCTGCTGGATTATGGGTGGGTTACTGTGCTCTCCATCCCCATCTTCCAGCTCAGGGGGCTGAATACCCTGTGGATACCTGGACTGGCTATTAAAGACTGAGGCAAAGAAGGCATTAAGTACCTCAGCCTTGTCCTCGTCCTTGGAGACAGTGTTCCTCGCCATATCCACTAAGGGATGGAGATTCCCCTTGCCTCTCTTTTTGTTGTTGTATTTGTAGAAGCGTTTTTTATTATCCTTTACAACTGTGGCCAGAGTGAGCTCTAGCTGGGCTTTTGCCTTTCTAATTTTGTCCCTGCTTGACCTAACGAGATCCTTGTACTCTTTGTGAGTTGCCTTCCCTTTCTTCCAGAGGTGATAAACTTTCCTTTTTCCCCTGAGTCCCAGCAAAATCGCCCTGTTCAGCCAGGCCAGTCGCCTTCCCCGACAGCTCTTCTTATGGCACATGGGGACCATCTGCTCCTGCGCCTTTAAGATTTCCTTCTTGAAAACTGTCCAGCCTTCCTGGACCCCTTTGTCCTTCAGGATGGTCTCCCAAGGGACTTCTCAGCCAGTGACCTGAACAGGCCCAAGTCTGCCCTCCAGAAGTCCATGGTCGCAGTTTTGCTGACCCCTCTCCTTACTTCGCTCACAATTGAGAATTCTATCATGTCATGGTCGCTAAGCCCAAGACGACCTGGCACCAAGAGCAAGGCTCCTGCTCTGTCTGTAACTACTGAATAGGTTTAATGCCCAGGTAGTAGACAAGGGACTGGAAGCAATGTCCAACAAAGCATCTGAGCCTGCAGAACCTGAGCCACGCAGGAGCACTAGGATAAAGACACTGAGTGATGGAATTGGAAAAGTCCCTGCTGCAGGAGATGAAGGCCCTGTCTGTCTACCTGACCTGCTGTCTAGGGAGGCTTGCCGCTGGCCCAGGGCTCAGATCTGGGATGTGACAGAGACTACTGAATCTTGTCTGACCCTTGGGCTATTACCTCTGCTGCTCTTCTGCATTGGCACCACTCGTATTGCCAGGGTAATCTTGAACATACCAAGTGTGACTACGGGGCTCTGTGACTGTGTGTCAAAACCATTGGGGCTCAGGTAGTTTGTACTCGATCCTGCTGGAAGGGGTGAAGAGCTTCAGGAGAAGTGAGCACACTATGTGAATTCAAGAACAGAATGCTCAAGTGTTATTGACAGCGTGGATTTGTCTTTTACAACTGTCAGGACCCTCTTTGAGGTTTGAGAACTTCTAGGAAGAGATGGGACCACCTGCCTAAGCGGGGCAAAAGCATCTTTGCCAACAGGCTGGCCAGTGACCAGTCAGGTGTAGGAGGCCTGCATGGATGAACCTGATAAAACTGGAGTGCAGAAAGATACCATATAAGAGGTGGAACCAAGGACAGGAGAAATATAGAGACCCTGAGCACACGGGGACAGTGTTAAGAAAGTGGAAGCCCACTTGGACTTGAATCTAGTGAGGAATGTGAAGGGCAGCAAGAAAGGTTTCTTCAGATTCAACACCAGAAAAAGGAAGACTAGGGAGAAAAAATGGGCTTGATGCTGAATGGGATAGGGGACCTAACAACAAAGGATGTGGAAAAGGCAGAGGTACTCAGTGCTTTCTCTGCTTCTCTTTGTACCGGGAACCCCAAGTCACAGATTTCTGGCTAAATGAGGATCTTCTTCGTAAAGGAGGATCAGGTTGGGAACACTTCAACAAGCTGGCTGTATGCAAGTCTGTGGATCATGATGGGATGCACCCAAGAGTGCTAAGGGAGCTGACTGATGTAATTGCAAGGCCACTCTTGATTACCTTTGAAAGATCATGGCAATTGGCAGAGGTTCCTGAGGACTGGAATGGAACAAATGTCACTCCTATCTTCAAGAAAGGTAAGAAGGAGTATCTGGCGAACTACAGCCTCATCAGCCTTGTCTCAGTCCCTGGGAAGGTCATGGAGCAAATCACATGGAAGCTGTTGCCAAACATATTAAGAACAAGAAGATGACTGGGAATAGTCAGCATGGATATATGAAGAGCAACTGATGCTTGACCAACCTAATAGCCTTTTACAATAAAATGACTTGCTCAATGAATGAGCAGAGATTGGTGGATGTTGTTTATCTCAGCTGTAGTGCAGCTTTTGACACTGTTTTCCATAACATCCTCATTGACTGACTGAAATGGTCAGTGAGGTGGATCGAAAGCTAGCTTTATTGCTGGGCTTGAAGGAATGTGATCAGCATTACAAAGGTCAGCTGGAGGACAGTTACTAGTGGCATACCCCAGGGATCAGTACAGGGGCCAATACTGCTTAAAATCTTCATTCATGATCTGGATGATGGGGCAGAGGTGCTCAAACCTTGAGCAAGTTCGCAGATGAGAAATCGTCGATATGCCAGTGTGGTGTACTGACTTTCAGAGGACCCTGGGAGACTAGAGAAATGAGTTGACAGGAACCTTGTGAAGTTCAACAATGGGAAGTGCAACGTTCTGCTCCTGGGCAAGAATAACCCCACGCAGGAGGACAACTGGCTAGAAAGCAGCTTTGCAGAAAATGCCCTGTGGGCCCTGGTGAACAACAAGCTGACCATGAGCCAGCAATGCATTCTTGTGGCAAGGAAGGCCAACAGCACCCTGGGCTACGTTAAGAAGAGCTTTGTCAGCAAGTTGATGGAGATGATCCTTGCCCTTTGCTTGGCATTGATGAGAAATCTGGAGTGTCCAGTGTCCAGTTCTGGACTCCCGAGTACAAATAAGACATGGACATACCGGAGCAAGTCCAGTGAAGGGCCACAGAGATATTATGGGGTAGGAGCATCTCGTATATGTCAAGAGAACTGCAACTGTTTGGTCTGGAGAAGAGAAAGCCAGGGCATGGGGGAGCAGGCACATCTTATCAATGTGTATAATGCTTGATGAGGGGGAATAAAGATGGAGCCATAATCTTCTCAGTGGTATCCAGTGAAAGAACAAGAGGCAACAGACACAAATTGAAATACAGAATATTCTATTTAAACTCTTCTTTTGTGATGATGGTCAAACACTGGGGCAGATTGCCTGGAGAAGTCATGGAGTCTCTGTCCTTGAAGACATTCAAAGCTCAGTTTGACAAGGCCCTGAGCAACCTTCTGTAATTGACCCAGCTTCCAGCAGAGGGGTTGGACTAGATATTTCCAAACCTCAACCATTCTATTATCCTGGTCTGAAGCACCTACCACTTCCTTTAAAGTCAGCTGACATTTTTTACAGTGGCAGTTTTTGCTCCGAAGTGGGGTCACAGATGGGAAGGCCATCATGTCTTTCACTAACCCTTTCCAACTTGCTGTTGGTTGGGGTCAGTATTGCATGCCATTGTAACTTCAGATGGTTATCAGCATCTTACTAAATGAAAGGAACCCTCAGAACTGAAAGAACCATCTTAAGCTATCTTTTTTTCTTGATTTAAATTCTCCCAGTTATTATAAATGGAGGAAATCTACCTTAACATTCTCATACTTTTAATAAATTTCCAGCAGATGGTAAGAGTAGGTGTGTGTTTGATAAAAACCACATAATCTATTTGAGAACAGCGCTAAAAGAATAGTGTTGCAAACACCTAAAAAGCCTTAGGTTAAGTAATCTTACTCTTAAAATGATCATATGGGTGTTTTATTGGTGGAGGAGTTGAATGTTGAAGATAGAAAAGTGACATTATCATCATTAAAATTGTTTTATTTTAATGTAACAAGGAGTACCATTTTGAACAGGATTTGAATATTTCATGAAGCCCTGTGTTATTGAGAGAGATATTGTAGTTATCATCTAAACATTAATAATTTGAAGAAGGGAAGATTATCCATTGTCTTATTATAAATAATTTGGGCAAAATGCCTGATCGGCTCTAAAGATGTAGTTGTAATATCAACCTAAAGCTGGAAGTGATTCGGCCATCCCTGTATTAGTTATCCAGCTGAAATAGGAAAAAGATCTATTGCTCAAAGGCTGGAAAACATCTTTTTCTTCCTGATATTACCTTAATTATCAAGTTGGTAATGAATTTGATTTCAATTTCATTTTCATTTGTGTAGATGTGAGGATCTTTCCTTATTTACTTCAAATCATCAGGTAATATAAAATTGGTAATGTATGCTTGAAGTCACTTCCCCAAACAAAAGAGTTCAGAACCTGAGGTGTTTAGAGGTAGCTGAAGTCAGCCATGTGCTGCATGTTGTGTGGTCCATAAAACTGTTCCCTGTCATCTTCATAGCCGAGCCAAGGCTTGCCTCTCATCACAAGCATGCTGAACAGATTATTCAAAGGGTCCACAAGTCTTATACACTGTCAGTGTTTCCAAGCTTTTGATTTGCAAAAGTGATATGAATCCTGTATCTTCATTCATTTCTTGCATACATGTGTCAGCAATCAGGTTGTATGGAAGTGGGTAGAAAAGAAGTGCTGGAGAGTTGAGTTCAACACCAAGAAGTAGAAGAAATAGCAAGTGGAATCTGTGAAGTAATATACATTATATTTTGTAGTGCCCAGCAGAAACAAAGATATTTTGTTAAGTTATCTAATATTTTCACATTCTAGTTCTATCAAACTCATAATATAAAATCTACAGTTGAGATTCACAGAAGGTCTCTTTCAACAGGCGTTTCTTATACTTTATAAACAATTCATTCAGAAAAGAACATCAAGAGAGCAAGCCTTAAGTGATATCTATCTATCACTTGCTAGTGGCTTAGTGTTTTGAGCTCTGTGTGTGACAAGGGAAGTGACACAAGTACTATCCTCAGTGAATTACTTGAGAGAAAAAACAGATAACACTGTGGGAGGACAGAGAGAGAGAGGCTTTTTTTGCTTTAATTGAAGGGATCAGATCCTCAGCTAGCCCATTAAGTCAATAAAGCTACTCTCATAGACAACAGCTGAAAATGTTGGCTTTTGCCTTTGTGATGTATCTTCCTATTCTGTAGTGAGACATGTACTAAGAAAAGGCTCGGAAAAGGTTGGCTGAGTGAGTCGACTCAAAAATTGGAAAGACACATGGGGAAAAAAAATCTCAAAAATAAGAATAGCAAGCACACTGAGAAGAGCTTACATCTAACAAACTGAGCAGATGATAAGAGACTGAGGAGTGGGCCTTGGCTAGAGCCAAGGAAAGACTTAAGGATGAGGAGCTGAGGTATGCCCAAAATACAAGCTAGAGCGAGTGGAAGGCTTTTTAAAGGGAATTGATGTGATCAGAGTGAAGAAAATTTTTTATAGAGTAAAATCACTTTCCGATTTCAGCTGCTGGGTTTTTTTCTCTTAAAGTGTTTTGCTACGGTATGCTTATTTGCTGACTGTTACAGATTTAAGGTTGTGTTTCTTTCTACTGTGTCCCTCCATCCATCAGTCAAGCAGCAGCAGTTGTGAGACAGAACCTGGGAGAGGGAAGAAAAAAAAAGCAGTTTCCTCTTAGACAGCAGAAGGGGCAGCAAGAGGGGCACAGAACAGATGAGAAAACAGCCAACTCATTTACAGATTTTCTCATTTGAGGTTCTTGATACAAAAACATTCCTGGTTCTGATGTGCAGACTGAGGCTTGTCTATATATTTATAAAATTAAGTGAAGTGCAAATCACACTAGAAGATTTATGCTAACGGTGTTTCTAAAACACACCAAAATGAGTAGAATGTATCACCAACTGCTTCTTGCAACTATACTTCTTCCACAGAAACATTTTTAATAGTTAAGCAATTAAAATAAAAGAATAGGCCAGTAACTGAACCTAGGGCTTCTGGATCCAGTACTGTGCCTTGCCACAGACTCCCTTCATGACCTTAGCAGCCGCCTTCCCCAGTTCTCACAGAGATAACAGAGACATCTAATTCAAAACCAGTGTTGCTGAAAACTCCTGCATAGCTGCTTCTTAACCCTCAAGGTGCCTGCAGCACATGAGCATGTTACTTTCTAGCTTTAAAGGTTCTCTGGGTGCCTACATTTGCGATTTTATGCTGTTTCCAAATTAATAGGACTGAGCAGCTTGTCACCAATCTTGTATTTAAGCCTGGATGGAATACAGGAACTAGAGGGTCATCCACTTAAGACAACTGGAAGGCTCCATCTGGTTCAGAGAGTGCATCTGGTACGCAGACAGAAGAGCGATCCTCACCAAATGCAGCTGCAGCTGCTATTTTAAAGTACAGAGAGAGGACATGCCCCCTTTATACAATAGCCCAGTGGTGAGGGCTCTTGTCAGGATGTGTGAAACACAGATTTAGTTTCTTTCTCTTCCTGAGGGAATTCGGCTCCTCATTCCCCACCTCTTGAGAGTCATTTATTCTCCTGGCTAGAGCTTATTTTGGGTGGGAACATTCTTCACCTCTTCTGCTGAAGCAGTGCTGCCGTGCAGAAAGAATTCCAGAGCCACTGCCTGTGGAAGACAAGAAGGATGCTTAACTCCCACGTATGCTTTAGGGAATCCCATTCGTGATTCTGGAGCATACTGTGGGAAGCGAATGTCTCAGCATTAGGCACTGGGAGTTGGGGTGGGGGAGGGCGGTGATGACAATTTTAGCTTTCTAAGTCCCATATTGAACCTGCTTTGATTATACTTTACCTAAAAAAGCCATTGTGTAGGTAAATAAACTGAGAGTTCAGATACTGGGGTAGTGAATGCAGCATAAGTATTTTGAACAGAATGCGCATGTATGGGTTTTAATTTTATGATTCATGCAACAAAATTATGAATATGCATGGAAAAGTAAGTTACTGTTTGTAAGACTTGCGATACCAATGAAAAGATACATTCATTAATAAAACATTTGGGGGGGGAATCAAGTGGATTTTACATTTTTAATAGAAAATTGAAAGTTATTATATTTTCATTTAACCAGAACATTTTACAACAGAAGAAATTTGGATTAGGTATCGACAGAGTGTCACCTGATAAAATGTGTGGGGAAGTTTGAACAGCAGATGTCTCACCCAGGGACGCTTCCCTGAGGAAACAGCAGGAACCTCCTGTACACTCACTTTGCCTGGCATTCATCTCCCGACCAGCTGCCAATTTTAAACTATAGCAAGTCTCTCAGTTTATAGTCCTTTCAAGCTAAAATCTGTTACGTTTGGGGAAAAATAGCAATACTTATGTAAATCAATAATTGCATTGTATGTAATACAGTAAATCCATAACATGCCTAGAGTGACACTAACAACATCACGCACGGGTGTGCTATCAAGCAACACGTACAAAACGATTCATATGCATTAGAGTCTGAATATGTCTTGTTCAAGTACTCATTTTGTTTGGCACAAACAGCCCTCTTTTTGCAACCCAGGAATAAATATCGCTTTGTTTCATCACTTTTTTTTCTTCAATGGAACTATTTGCTGAGGCTAAATCCTAGCCTCCATTCACATCACAGTTCTGCCTACAGTTTAAATATACTACACAATGATGATTATTGATGTCTGCTGTCTTTCAGTCTGCACTGCAGAGCACTGGTCAAGCAGCCACGCACAAATTGGTGAAAATCTAGCTTCTTCATATGAATGAGATCTGCAAAATTAGAGGCAGATTGGAGATAATAACAGAAAAGAAAATGCTGCATGTCTGTGGAAGTCATCATGAAAAGAGCCTTAAATTAACTACCCTTTCATTCTGTATTCTGGTCTCCTGGTTTTTTCTCTTATTGGCGCTGGGTTTTGGTCTTATGTGTCACAAAATGTTCCAGTGCTGAATACAGACACAATTTTTACAGCTTGCTTTGATGCTTCTCTGGATAAATCAAAACTGAAAATATTCTTGTATTATTTTAAGTGAAACCACATGAAAGATGGCAGCTTGATCATCTGAGGGAACTGAGAGATCTGAGAGCCAAGACAGGTGCAGGTAAAGTCAATAGTTACAGCTGTTTTGTGATGTCTACTCAAGCACTTCCCACTGTCAAACAGAAATAGGATTTCCAAATATTTTTTCACAGGCATGTGTGAGATTTTAGCTCTCAGTAATAGAAGTCTGACCTGGAGCAGATTGAAACTGGCAGTGCCAATATGCAAGTTCTACCTTTACATATGGAAATTATCATTCCTATGAGCTCCCCAAGATAGAAAAAGCTTTTAAAAGAATCAAAATTTGTAATGTATGCATTTGGTACAGTTTTATAAAAATGTAAGGAAACAGTGCTAAATAAGAGAAGGATTTGGTCATACCATTTCTAAAGAAACCACAACTCCAGTACCACTTTCATATTGGAGACTGACAAAGACAATGGGATGCCCATTTGGGTCCATTTGTAGCTTGCCTCCATTCAAGTAGTCTCATGCTTAATTAAAATTTAGAGCCTGGGCTCTGATTTCTAGTTCCCAGTTTCTGGATGACTCGTTTGAAAGATGAGAAAGGTCTCTACCATTCTTGGAATTGTGAGGGACATCCACCTCTCAACCACTCTTAAAACTTTCAGTTCTCCAGCTTTGAAACCTGGTAATACTGCTGCCATTTTTTTGGTTAGATGTCAAGTTAGATCTCCTCTAAATTTAGCTTCATTTCTTTCCATCTGAAGCAAGATATTTCTACTGAAGAACAAAATACACATAATCTCTTCCTCTTTCCACATTCACTAGCAGCATGTATGGTCTTATTGGCCCATTTCTATTTGTAGTCATGTCCTCTGCCTTTAGTATCTGTTTTCCAAATAATCCAATTACACCTTTTATTGGTATTATTATAATTTTTATTTTCAATTAATGCAATTAATTTGTATCTGCTAAACAACAAATGGCATACTGATGGTAAAATTTAAAACTAGCCTTTATGATAAAACATTTGTTTGCAAAAAAAATGCAAGAAAAGCACAGCAACCTTTTAAAATATTGATTATGGGTAACATTTTAAAGGCATTTCATGCTCTTAATTCTCATTGATGTAATAAACTCAGATTGCTGCCTAGGAAATTTTTACCCTCCATCCAATAACTGTGAAAGTGAGAAGACTATGTTTTACTACAGCCACAGCAATTTCTTGTCCAGCAGAAACATTCAAATGGAAGACTGCAGTGAATGTGACTTGCTTGACTGGATTTTAGTGCTAATATTTTCTTCCTGCAAGTCATTTCACATCTATTTTCTTTTTTTTTTTTAAATGCTTCAATCTGCCCTGATGAAGTGGAGCTGAGTCAAAACAGGTTTGAACTGTCCCGCTTCCTTGGTTGAGTTTCATCCTTTTTCTTAATGAAGTCTTAGAAATGCTAAGGGAGTTACATCCAACGATTTACTAGTTGGACCCCTGCCCTTCACTACCTGTAAAAAAGCAGTGCTGAAATCTGTCTCCTGTTTTACTAGAGGTATTTAAAAGGTAATGTTGGAGTAAGTTTGGTCACATTTTGATAATATAGGTGTCTCTGATTCCTGCCATGCTGTTTTAAGCATGGATTTTGTTACAGTTATGGGACAGGTATGATTCATGATCTCTTAGTGATAGGTACAGACAGTGTTCATGCTGTCTTTGTTAAATCTAGCTTTTCCTATCTCTAACCACAGGGGTTTGCTCATTAGCATGATGTAACTTTCTGTACTGGACAATTTCTTTCTTCTCAGAAGTATGAAATGAATATTTTTCTTCTCAAGGACCATGACATGTAGCCTTCTATTAGGCTTCGTCTTGCTTCATCCTCAGCATATGAAATTATTTAGGATAGGACTATTGAATGTCTGGTATTCCTCTCCTGTTTCTGTATTTCACCCGAAGAATTTTTTTTAGGTAGAAAATTACTAAGTTGTCCATTATGCTAGGATTTCTGGAGCCATTGTGAGGGCAAGGGATAATTACATCAGCTATGCCCAGTGTCCCAGAGTCCTAGACAAACGGCCATCGTTCACATATGGTGATTTTGGTACACTATACTCACTGTACATGCATGTAGAAAAATTTCTACATTGACAAAAATATTGCCTTGACTTTAGCATCCATATATGAGCCATTTGTGCAGCACTTTGGTGGTAGCTCTTCCATGTCCAAGATGCAGCAAGATGCAGCCTCATTGCACAGCAGCTGTATACCATATAAACATATATTTCTGGCCAGAAAAGTTTAGAAAAAATTATGGGAGTTTGGCTATGTTTTGCAGGAGATTTAGATGTGCACGCTCCCTTTTCATGTAGATAACATGCTCTCTTGACTTTCCATTTTTCTGACCAAGGAAGAAAATCTGAAGGAAATATAATGAGTTCAACTCAGTGAAGACACAAGTAAGACTGGGAAGTGGAGGAATGACTGAGAGAAACAGGCCATCCACTGAGCACACCTTCAATGGGGTTTGTCAGCTAGATATGTGAATTGCAGTTGGGCTTCTCTTCTGACTAATTAAGTCAAACTCATGTCTTTCCATAGCTCTTTGGAGTTTTAATGTAAATCTAGGTTGCTTTACTTAATTTGGCAACATAATTTGTATATATACTGGGAGATTATGAGGAAACATAAATCTGTGAACCCACTGTTATTGTTGAGCTGAGGACTATAAATGTCGTACAAAAGTTTTTGCTCCCACCTGAATCTCTTGAAGTGGACTAAAGACTGAATGACATCCTTCCCACCCCTGCCCTGCTTTGGAATAGAAATGGGAAAATGTTCTGGTTTGCATTTTTCTATCACTTTTCCTCTAATTACTTGTTTCACACATGAAAAGATGTTTGTTGCTTTTATTTGCCCTGGAGGCTGCCTTTTAATACATTTATCTATTGAGATTATTTATTTTTACACATCGCTACAGAAGACTCACTCTGAGTGCTGTATTTTCTAATATCAAAAATTTGTATGCTTTGAGTATCCAATAACTTCACATCAACAAGTAATTTATTTCAGTAGGGACAGAGCTACAGAGCATATCTCAGTTTCTATGTTTGCGTTCTGATAGACTGACATGTATTAAAAGTACATGGTAGCTCTGAGCATGGGTGGATGACTTACATATGTCTATTTATATTCCATTACTGACCAAAGAATAGAAGGTAAACTTCAGCAAATTAGATGGAACCTATTAAATATGATTATCATGAGCATTTTTTCTAGTGAGGGTTAAAAATCATTTGACTTCAAGCTCTTTTCCATTGTCTGTACTTTATTCCTCAGGATATAAATCCGTTTTGTAATTACTCCCTTCTTCTTATCTCAGAAACTTTGCCTGACACACCATTCCATATGTTTATGATTCTCTGAATGAAAAAGTGTTCCCTGACAACCATTCAGATTTTTTTCCTTTAATTTCCATTTATGCCTTATTGTCTTATAATGTTCAACTGAAAATATATGTTGCAATATTGTGTGACATTATCTGTATTACTTAAGATTTTATATAGCCATACATCAACCAAACATCAGATAAATCTCGTGCTGCTTCTTTTTTTCCTACATCTTCCCTTCCAGAGCTGTATAGGTAGTAGATTCAATTTAGTCTCTATGACAAGTTGACTTTAAGCATTTCTTACAAACCTAGGACAGAATACATCTGCAATTTTGCCTGAGTCACTTTGAAAAGCGAACTGTATATATATAGTTTGCTAAGCCTTCTCCGCAATTAGAAAAAAATAGAAAAAACTGTTAAATATTTGCATTCAGCACTATGCAGTATTGTTTACAGAACTTCATAGATTTACTAGCGTTTGCAAATTGAGGGAATAATCCAGCAGCACACTGAATAAGAGCTTCAGGACTGGAACACTATATAATGTTACCTGACTAATTTGCTGGACTTGCTAATAAATAACTAAGTTACACAAGAAAGGTATTCAGATGATTTGTAATCCTGCAATAATGGCTTCTAAATAGTTAAGATTACAGTGAGAGATGAGAACCTTTTTCCCCTATATGCCATATACCAGCAGGGAACAAAATCAATCTTATGAAGGCTCTGATTACTTGTGCTGCAAGTTTCTTGTCAGCAGATTCAAAATGTGCAGTGGAATGAATCTTCTGCAAGGTAGAGGTGCTGTCTATCAGCTGGGCATCTTTCCTCCCCTCTCTCCTTCCACCTTAACTTCCTGCGGAATATGTGGTTGTGATAAATTAGAAGAAGAAGAGAAAATACAAGGTGCTTCAGCACAACCATTTTAATCCTCTACTGTCAATGCAGAGGAAGGGTGACACCAATTTTAGTGTCTTCCAGGTGAAAAATGTACCCTTGAAATGGGAATGTGAGGAAGTTAAGGAACAAATGAAAGAATCACTTTTGTCTAAAATATAATGGTACTTGAGTGTATGCAAAAATATTGTGTTGAAAGGACAAGGTTTAAATCCATTAAGGACTGTGACTTAGTCAGAAAAAAAGACAGTGAATAAAATTCAAGTTGAAATCAGCCCTTACTAGAACGGGTCTGAAAAAAACCCAAGGGCTAATGCAAGCATTTCAGGAGAGTGAAAATCCAAATCAGGATCTGAACAGACTGTAAGAGTCAGCCTTTGCCTTTTTAGTAATCCAAATCAAATCCATATCTGGTCTTTGCCAAACTTTTGGGATACTGTAGTTAAGATTTTGGGGGTTTCTGCCTGAATTTTTATCAACAGAACTTTAAAAAAATCCTTTGTATTTTTTAATGAAACTTAAGTTACTTATGGCAAGCTAAGAAAGAAATGTTGTGATTTGAGAGGATAAAATATATCATGCATTTTAACCATGTTTTCTCTCAGTACTATAGAAAAGGAGCTTGTACCATCTTGTTGCTTTGGTGAGGAGGAGTGAGTTTTGCTGCTTAGAGGTCTAATAGCCAGGTCCAATTTGCAACATGTGGAATTTCTGCTTCCTTCTCCCCATCTTCAGTACCCTTCAGTAGCCTCAGAAAGGAATTATAGGTTCCAAATAAATATTCCTGGAGTGATGCATCCTGGATAACATGAAGAAAAAATTGAAAAATTGGGAACTAACGATCAGGAAAAATTTACTGGCACAGACCTGTGCTAGTCAGAGCAGAATTGCACTATGCAGCACCTAACATCTTGCACAGTTCGTGAGAGTATCGTTTTATTCAGTCTTCCAATAATCACAATTAGACAGACAGGTGGGTTGGTGAAGAAGTATTATCTTCCCATCCTGTAGAAGGAGAACAGCATAGAGCAAATAGTCCGAAAAGGACAGAAGTATGATCTTAACCCAGTTTTCCACTTCCAAATTCTACCCATTAAACCATTTTGTCTCCCAAAATTCTTGCCTCCCTCCAGTGTTATTCAAATCTATGAGCCAAAATTGCTAATTTTATAACCAGTGTCCTGAAATTCTATTGGAAGGCAAAATGCCAGGAAATGTTTCGTTTTAGCCGGCATGTGGCTGCAAGTTTTATTAGTTGTCAGATTAGTTCATATTTTGTTCTGCATGCTAATCAAATTCCCAAAGACCTAAATTGCTCCCACTGCTCACACTGCCCCTCACAACTGCAGAGATCTACCGCTGTCAGCAGAAGTAGAAAATCACTCAGTAGAAAAGGTAATGATCTTCAGAGATCTACGACTTCAACTCCTTTCCTGCAGGAAAACCCATACAAGGGGGAAACAGACCACTCCAATCTTCAGAGGGCTTTGAATGGGCTAATTCATCGATCCTCCAGCTAATGATTGAGTGCTGTGGGAGAGGAAGTGAGAATGACTATACTTTTTTATCTTTTCTTGTGATCCTTGGGACATAGCACTATAGATGCCGTTGATTTCAGGCCAAAAAGATGATCCTGTTGTGTGTTTGTGCTTCTGTCACCAGCAGCAACACAAATCAGCTGTTTTCCATGCTGTTGAGTGCTGTCCTCTGCCCTATGCATGCCTGTATTCATCCTAAGTAAAAAAAAAACATATACTGGAAATTACAGTTTATTCAAACAACAGTAACTTCCAATGAAATTGCCATCATAGCATATGTGCCTACGAGACAGTTTTCTGTTCCTCAGATCTTCCCCCAGCCTCTTACTCTACCCCTGACAGATCAGAGCTAAACTCAGGCATTGCTATTCAAAGCAGCGCTCATTAGCTGAAAGGATGAAAACTCTTATGAATAGTAGCCGGTCATCAAATACGGTCTCATCTCGTGCAGGAAACTGCAGTCTTGATAACATGTTCTGTGGGCTTTACGTTCAAAAGCGTTGCTGAAGACCTGGGAGAATTGAAGAAAGTGGCATTTCGGTCACTGCCAGCTATGTCTGCTCTCACCACGGTCCTTTAGGAGAGCCTAGGTGGGAAAAGGATGGAGGAGCAGAGGCACCAGGCTCTCTCCAGACACGCAGAGGTGGCATTCAGGGGTCTGAGCCAACTGCACAGATGAATTTTGTGGCGGTGCTGCTTGGACTAAATTTGCCCCTACATTGCAGAGAACAAGTTAGAATAATCCTCTTTACACTGCCACCAAAAAAGATGAATAAAAATGAAGGCCTAGTAAAGATTACAGTAAAGGGAGACTCGAAGTTGGCCACTGCATTTGAATTGCAAAGTAGCAATCGATTAGTTTATCATTAATCAGATAATTTGGGGGATCGTGAATAATATGAAATGAAAAGAAGAAATAACTAGTGGGATAATTTTCAGGAACCATCTCTCAGCTTTATAAACTAATCCTCCTCTAATGGCCCTTTTTAATGTAATTTATAGGTTCATCATTACCCTTTTTGTATTAGTAATTATTTCTAAAATACCAAAGAACCATCTTTTTTTCAAGGTCCTTCTTTGTGCCTGATTTACAGCTAGACTCATGTTGGACTCTGTCTTTCTGAGGTTTGACATTTCAAAATATTTATAGCTCTTTTACATTAATGCCTTTCTCATGAATCTGAAGGTGACCGTTATTTCTTTCATCTTGTTGTAATTAAATGTATCAACTATAGCTTTATTATTTCCACTATTTATCTGTGCAGTGCGTTAAAACATTCAGATTAGCAAGTGATATTGAACATTATGTGAAATATAACAAACAAATATTTCCTAAAACATAGGCTACACTTGATGCATTGGCTTAGAAATTGTTCCAAGAGAAAGCACAAAATCTTTAATATTTTATTGATCAGATCTAAACCTTCTGCCCAAAGTGGCAATTAAATTTCAATTAAACTGACTGAAAGCATCATATTAAATTTCAGCACTTTACGAGCTATCAGATAATGCTGCAGGACAAATCTTTAGTATGATCACACTCTTTTCAAATTATATTATCCTGTTCATTCACAATAAAAGTGACAGTTTTAGGTATACTTTCAATATTTCTTGAATATAAACCCTCTAATGAACACATTTTATTGCCTTTAAATCAATTATTATTGGATATTTTAATAAAGTGAATTGAGCACTTTGTTTTACACACTGCTTAGAAGTTATTATATTTTGCAGTCAGCATAGCAAAGAACAGTAAGACAGAAATATCCAAATACCTAACGTTATGCTATAAATTTAATCAGCTATTTGCAATGATGAATATGCTACATTCCATTTCGTAACAGCTACTGCTACAACATGTTAATTAATAACTGATTAAATCTTCAGGCTTTGGGTCCCACTTCCTTCAGCATTGTGCTTCTGTAAATGAGGTGGGCTTGAGATGATATAACCAAAATTGCAAGACCCTGAAAGTGCTTTTAAAGTATTGTCACATGTGAAGACTTCAGTATTTCACTGTTGCCTCTCCCTTTGTTCCAGTGGCTCTGCGTGTGTGTGTTGATGTTTAGATTGCCCAAAAATACACCTGGTTGTGGATAAATTTGCTTAACTCAGAGGTCATTATCACTCAGTCTCCTATGTATACACATATACGTACTCAAGTGTAAATAACAACATTAACCAGATATTTTTCATTAAATATAGATTAGGTATGAGGCAAATCTAACGTATGACTGAGAGTAGTCAAATTCCATTTCACTTAGCAGGTGTTTGGGCATGTTGAACTGAATATATTTACTGTCTTTTGTATATAGAAATCTATATTCTACATTGATGTTAAAAAGTTATTGTGCTCTTATGGATGACTACCTGAAAATAATTATCCACAGAAGTAGTAGATAAATTCCCAGGTGGATTTTTACAGCCCTGTATAGTCATCGTAGGGGGAAGCCGTATATTCTAACCCACGTAAATTCCCTCCTGCATATGCAGATTTCACAGGTAAGAGAGCCAGGTAACATAGCTGGTTTGGGACAAGGCTTCCTGTGAATTAATCATCTCCAGCAAGTGGTCTCTCATGTAGCGTCTTAATTCCTTAAAGCTAATCATGCTCCAGCTCCGGCTTCAGGAGGAGCAGAACAACAGGCTAAAAGAAAACGCCCACAGCAGAATCCAGTTGCGCCTTGCTGCAAAAAGTCCATCTCCTCCAGTAGTCAGGTGCCACTATATTCTCTCTCCCTTTTCCTATCATGCCAGTTTTTCAAGGAGAAGGACATGTCACGTTCTGTTGCATTTGGAGAGAAACAAAGATCAATAAAGGTAAATACAGAGAGGGGAAAAGCACCTTTGTTTGTAAGAACATGGGTTTTGTACTTGAAGCACAGAGCTAAAAATCTGAGGCCTGTCTTTTGCTGGTACAGAGCACAATATGCCAGGGATTGCGTTATTTCACATAAGTATGTTTTGTTTATTTTCATCAGTAAACACTTCTTTTTCATTCTATTACTCCTCTCCCTTGGGAGCAGAGCGAAGAATTAGGTGTGTAAGGCGATAGGAGAAAGAGGCTTTTGCGAAATGACAAAACTACCGAACGCATCCATTTGAAACCAGTGCCCTTTTTTATTTTTCAGTACATGCCATGACGGGAGAAGTCCTGCAGAGGGTCAAACGCTGCTTAAGTAGCTAAGTAAAGGAATTGGCCTCCAGAGCAGGTGCTCACGCTGTCTCGGCAGGCAGGGATAGCATACGTTGCATCAAACGCAGTTCGCTCAGCGTGTGTTCGCACCTCCCCTGACCCCGACGCTTCCTGGCTTTGCTTCCATGAAAGCATCAGGAGAAAGGAGGTGTGTTTGAAGGGGGTGTGGGTGGATCTTTTCATGCTCTCGGTTGCACAAACAAGTGAGCAGCAGCCATTTTTGAAAACCCGGATCTTCCCCTGCCCTCGTGTAAGAAAGGTCCTGACCCAGCTCCCAGCAATGCCGCTAACAGAGCTGGCTGGGTGCAATGGGCACACTGCCGGAGTCGCATCACACCCCTGACAGTTCCTGGAGTGCTTCCTAGTGTCGGCCTGACCTGTGGATTTTGCAGTATTTCCGAAGGCTCGATCCCCTTAAACAACGGCTCTCCTAGACACAGAGGGAACCCCAAGTGACGTTGGTAGGCATTCACATACCGCATCAGTATGCATGTGAAATATGACGTCAACAGATCCACCCAGGATACCGTTCAAAGTGGTTTGGTTAATCAGCTAGAGGGTAATAAACTGGAAATCAGCCTAGGTTTGTGTCATTTGTGCCTGGTCAACCCATATCCGCTGTGGCTGGAGGGACATTTTCCTTCGATTCATCAGCCTTCCTTCAGACCAACCTGCTCCGTGTGGATCAGGTGTTTGGTACAACAAGGATATGGAATGTGGGAGGTTAGATTGCTAAAGAAAAATCTTTTCCTATCATGCCACCTGAGTCTTGACTATTTTTCAAAGAGCAGGATCAGGCTCAACATGAGGAAAAGCTATGTAAATGTTGGATAGCTTCTAAATATATTAATCCCTAGACGTGGTCCTAAGAATAATTTTAGTTGTGTTTTAATGGGGCCATTGAGTGATTTTTATCATTGAATTTTATTTGACTACAGTGGAACTCTGCAGGAAGCTGCTAAGTTTATATGGTAATGGGGAGAGAGAGAAAGGAGGTGGGGGGTGGATAGATGGCAAAAGCTTGCCTCAGTCTGAAGGTATTCATTTTATTCAATTCTTACAATTCATTCTGCTGTGGCTCTGTTGTCTGAGCAAATCTTTTTGAATCTATCATAATAATCAACTTTTACAGATTCTTCAAATACATTTGAAACTGCCATTGAATCAGAAAAGCTGAACTGAAGCCAACTTCACTGTACTCTTCTTACTCATATCTAGTGATATGCTGGATTTATTTGTAATGCCAAGAAAAAAAGCTATGAATTTTGGTCAGCTGTATACATGTGAATTTACATTTGTTCTCCAACGTTCACGAAAAAAGCTGGCCTGCTGTTGTGGAACGCGGAACACAATCCATCAGGCTTTCAATAAACTCTAGAATATATATGTGGTTCAACCTATCTAAAATGAGATGCAACACTAGCAATATGGAGAGGCCCAGCAAGGCTAGCAATAAAAGTAGATATACAGTATCTGACATCAGATTGTTTCAAGCTTAATTTCAGTAAAGTAATAAGGTCAGGAAAAGAAACGCTCAGTGATGCACAGATTGATGCTATTAGGTAGAAACTATGCGTTGGCATCAGGCAAACACTTTTTTGTCTTGCTCTCACGGACGGAGCACAAAGATGTTCAGCATAATCCCTACAGATTTATAACCACAAGAGTGAACTGAGCTTAGCGGACTGCGGTCAAGAACAGTACTAAAACTAAGCCATATACACATTTATTAACAACACCAGAGGGTATTATATTACTCTCATTTTCCAAAGCGAACACAATGTATATTTCCACCAATACACTGTTGACACACTATGGACAGCCATTAACGCCTGAGAGGAGGATGTTTAAAAGTACCCCATGCTGCAGCTTTGGTTTGGTTTTTATACATACACCTATAGGATGAGAGCAATGCATGCCATAACTGAAGGCTAGTTCTTTTGGAGATCGAAAGTGTTTTCATTTTTAAATACTCCAAGAGAAATATTTTTTTGTTCATGAGCATTATGTGTCAACTTTTGGTTATCGCTGAAAGGAAAACACCATCTTGTATCACCACTAACTGAAATTCTCATACTTTTCAGTTTGGCCTGACCAAAAATGAACATCAAAAATGTTGAGAATTCATAGTACTTGGAACAATACTTCCCATGCTTTGCCAGCTCCTGAATCTTTTGACTTCTCTTTGCGTTGCCACCAGGAGAGGTAAAGCACAGGCCTGGGGCGAGCCAGGTGCAATCTTGCTGCTCGTGTCACTGGTTTCCATTGAAACACAAGCAGGAAAAGCAACTCCATTCACCCGCTGATGAAATATCGCATCTCAGGACTCCCTAAGAGTACATTCTTTTCAGTTTAGGAAAGACCTAGTTTGAAAGGTGTGGTCCTGACTGCTCTTCTGATTACCACAGTTAGAGGCTGGTATGGTCCCATTGATTTTACTGGAAGTATTTACAATTTTCAAATGAGAGTATCCAGTCATTTTAAACATATGCAGTACTTTAAGGTGAGAGCTACAACGCATTTGCCATAAAAAATACATCCTTGTTTACAGAAATACTGTGTCTGATGAAAACTTAGGTAAAAGCATCTGTATTTTTCTCACATAGTTAAACGATTACTTACAAATTAACATCCTTGTTATTAATAGCTACATCCTAAAGCCATTTTTGGAGGGGGGAACATTACACTTTCCTCTATTTATATCCCATGTGTCTGTCCTCCATCATTCTCTTTCTCTTTAATCTTGTTTGAGTGTACGGCTCACTCGTCCTTATTTTATTGACTCAATCACAGGCACACTGTCACTTTTTATAAAATGGTCACTGCAGAATCACATCAAGCAAATTCTTGATTCTGCAGTCAGTAATTTAGTGCCTTTATGGAATTGCAATTTCAGGGCTCACTGCTTGTTTTTCTAAAATGTACTTTAGGAATTAGTTACTCCAGCCACAAATCAGTTGAATTTATGCACAGTTGTAATACAGTTTATGGCCTCATGGTACATTGCTTCAAAAACAGCAGATGTGAAATTATGATAAATATAATGAGTGTTTTTTTGCCTGATCTACTGGAGTAGAGAAGGATCTGGAGCGTGTTTACCTATCCCATACAGTACATTTAATGTCTTAGTCAGGACTCCTGACAAAGGCTGATTAATGTCCTCATCTCTTTTATTAAAGATAAGAGTAGCACTGCAGTCAGGAGATAGAAAGCACACCATAAATCTTCGTAAAATGAGCAGTCAAATAATCACTCATCAGAAATAAAATCTACATACATTAACACTAACACTCAGCCTACCGTGCACACAGCCATAAAAAAAAAAAGATAGAACAGACGGATTTCCGGAAGTTTTAATTTCAACTAGTTCTTTAAGTTTAATGTTACAGTTCCCGTAACCTGGATGCAAAAGCTGGCATTTAAAAGCACATGTGAAAGGACCAGATGCCTCGTCATTACATTAAGAGCATGAAGCAGGCAACAATTAAGCGATTCAGTGGAAAGACATAATGCTGATCTATGCTAGCAATTAATCACAGAATACATTAGACAATGATGGGTGACCTACAAATTTTTGACAAAATAATTTTTCATCATGTTGGCGATTTCTTAGCCTAATATGCCTGCAAGGCACAGAGTCCAAACCTGTCATTTATTCCATCTCTCCTTGACAGGCGGCAACCTGTCTTCCAGACAAAATGAACATTATCTGTGCTCACTAGACATTTAGTGCAGGGCTTAGCTTATGACTAATGATAATAGGCAGACAGAAATGTTAGAGTCTGAAATAATGTTCTCTTTGTTAAAGAAATTTCTTGAGGTAGAATTTTTTTTCCCAAAGACACATAAAGATAAAAACTGTTTTTATCTGATTTTTAATGCAAATTTAAAAACCAACATTTCATTTTTTTCCAAAACAAACAGAAAAAGAGCATGTCTTTTTTTTTTTTTTTTTACTTGCATCCCATAAGAATTCATACTACAAATTGCACACATAACAGGAAACTAAAGTAGGAATTTCAACAGATAGAGGGTTAATAAACAGCCTGGCTTATGAGCCATTGGTTTTAGTTATCTGATTTTTGTCAATTTTACATAAATTAAGTGGAAGAAAATAATTCATTTTTACCTGATAAAAATGTAACTGAAGACCCTGTGCCTTATTTTTCAACACCTTTAGATGTGGATGGAGCCTATATCTAATGTGATAGAAGCGATTTTAGAAATGTACAACAATGAAAATTGGTGGTTAATCCAAACTGAATTTTAGTCTTCATTAATACACCAGCATTGTACACTTTGAGATAGCTATCCACCGGGAGAATAAAATGCAAAATAATTAATTATTTTTTATCTTACCAACTCTTTTTAGAATAGCAAGCCCTAGCTAAGATGGGACCCAAGTGCCAGGAGCAAAAGAGAGAGCAAACAGACCACAGAGTGGTTTCTGTCTGTAGGGTGAAGTTTCAGAATCAACGTCTTGATTGAGTGTTCATTCGGTTTTCATCACACAAAGACTCCAGTCATGCTATTTTATGCTAGGTTCCATGCAAACACATGCTAAGACACAATCAACATCCCAGAGGATTTAGCTGAATGAACTAATCTTTTGCACCTTAGATCAAGTTGGGCACACATTTGGGGTTTGATTAGATTCCCACTGAAGTCTCTGGCAACCTTTACACTGATAACTGGATAAAACCACCTGAGAGGACAATTTTTTATGGCCAGTGGAATTTAAAGGGAAAAATACAGTTGGTTATAACGTCATGAGACTGAAACAAATTTAAATAATATATCACTGTGAATAGTTCCTTCTATAAAAGCTAGATTTATATAAAGTGTGATTGCATTTTTAACCAGAAATGCATCTTCTTAAAAAAAAATATTTAGGTTATTTTATCTGATATAGTTCAACATTGTATCAATTACGAATTTGCAAAGGGACATTTATGAATTCTGCAAAATCAGAATTGTCGTCACATAGAACTTCACTATCGGGCTAGAAACAACCCTGCACAAATGAATTTTGCACTGAAATAAGGTTTTTTCATTTCAGCAGACAAGGATGTACAACAGGACAAAACTTGTTCTGTTTCATACATTGTATTCATTGTTCTGGTATTCCAAAGTGTGTGATATAAGTAGTTAAGGACAAGAATATTTTGGTTAATGTTTTGGCTTTGATTGGAATTGCTGTCAATTTTTTCCTAGAGGTTGACATTTAGATTGTTACTCAAATGGCAAAAGTTGTACTAATTACATGATGTCTGAAAATTCAGTTAGATCAAGTGAGTTTCTTTTACTATTTTTAAATGAAATTACAGAGGAAGCATGTGCAAGGTACCTTGCTATCTTGTGAGAAAAAATGGGAACCTTTTCTGTATTTTGTGTTAAAATATGTTGAGTGAAACAGAATGAGAGAATCACACTTTCATTTTTTAAAAATACCAAAGATTTCCAGTTGAAGTATTAAGGTATGCTGACTGTGAAAGCTTATACTTAAATATCCATCTAATCTTTGGAAAACAAATAACTTCAGCCTTCAGTGGCTTCAAATCCCTTATATTTTCTGAGCATCTATTTCATGTCTTCAAATATTAATATGAAAAAATTATCACATAATCTTTTTTCCATTATATGATCTAGCATAATTTATTTGTATTGATTCATCAGTCCCAGTTCTACAAGCAACAGAAAGGAATGGCCAAAAAGTATCTCACAATCATTGCAATATTTATAAAATACATTTTTTTAATCACTATGAATCCAGTGAGAAATTATCTTTTTGTTAATGCAAAGTTGATCCAAATTGTTGTCTATCTCCTGATGGTAAGCGACAAGAACATCCTTGTTGAGTATAACTACCTAACAGGCTGAAGCCAAAATCTTTGTTGGAGTCTGTCATTAAGGAACTGTCAACATAAAAATATCTTTTATAAAGCCAGTCTTGCAGCCTTCATCAATGTTTTTGAATCTGAATTATGAGCTGACTTGATAATTTTGCTCTTCCCCCAAAACACGTTGATATTTTATGCTGTTATAATCCTTTTCATTTACTCTGGGGGAAGGAAGCGGGGAGGCCTTGTTCAAATGCAAATTTTATTGATATACTTATGTAAGAGTCAGAAAATACTGACAAATGTTATCCACAGCTGCCATAACTTAACTAGTTCAGATATCTATGACACTATAAGTACTAAGCCTACTCACTTAAGCAATAAAGAAGTATATTAAGTATATTCTCTAAAGAAAATGGAGCGGTCAACTTAGAAGCAATAGACTAAACAGCTTTTAGGCAAATAAAAAGTGTCCTTGAGAGTTCAGCTATTTGAATGGGAACCCAGGATGCATAGTCTTTAAAGATAGTCATTTTCAAGCAAAGGGCTAAATTTTGACCTTGTAAGAGTCAGTATAAAACCAGTTTACTTTTTTCCTGTGGGACTGACTTGCTTTTGTTATGGTAATTTTAAACATTCTACTTTCTTCTGCAGCAATTACAAAAATTATAACAATTTCCCACAGCTTTTTGTGTCTCCTTTCACTACCACCATTTTGAAAGGTGGAATCGTTACTTGACTCTGAATTTCATGACTGCCTCTACTTCAAAGTCAAGATTTTCCTGACTTTTGTGAAGGTAAAATCTCAAACTTTTAATGCTGAGTAAAGCTATAGCTCCCTCTGAAAAGTTTTTTCAACTTCAGGAAAACAAAGTTTAGCTCCGAATATTAATATGGTGTTTCTAGAGTCTGATCTCTTCTTCTGTACCCTTTGATAGATTGATCGATCAGTCGATTGATCAATCTATCTATTTATCTATCTTTAATATATATAATGCCCAAATGCATAATTAGAGATACCTGATCCAGACACCTCTTCATTCCATTCATTTTTCACTTGGACCCCAAAGAGCAATCTCAGCTCTTGCTTACTGAAACTACGTGCTCTCTGGATGACAGCCCAAAGGCAGCACACTTGCCAGTTGCCAGTGCCCATTGTGTGGTTTTTTGTCTTGATATGATTCCATAAAACTTATCTCATTAGCTTCCCTGCACTTTGAATGCTTAAACTAATCCGCTACCTGAACTGCCTCAAACTCTCAACATATTCTGCATATGTGCTCTCAAGCCAATCATAATGCTACCATGTGAATGCTCAAGTTTCTGGTACCATTCAGCTAAGAATAGCAGCTTTTGAAGGTTAATATAGATTCATTTCTCATGTAATTACAAAAATTTCTTGGATAGAATAAGTAAGTGGTGATACAATCTTACTAGCTTTGTGTATTCTGATTATCTGAAAATGAAGTAGAAAATCTGTACAAAATATTACTTTTGAATGCAGATAGAAAGAACAAAAACTAATTTGCTACCACATTTCCTGCTTTAACATCAACACAAAATAAATTCAATTTTTAATCAAAAGAGCAAAATAACCTTTACCCTCCTTAATTACTGCACAGAGGTAGAATTCTAAGTACTTGGGAATTTTCAGAAAATGAAAGTAGATTGTCAGTAACTGATGATAATGCTACAAGCCTCATTCTCAGTTTGCCAAGATTGCTCTAGGAAAAGAAGTAGTCACTACCTATCCAGAATATTAAGCCATATAGCCTGGTCCCTGTTTAAGTTCTTCTGGTAGAGATTTTCAGAGGAATTGAAAGGAGTTTAGCAAAAAAGTTAAAGCATACTGAATTTCAACCGTATTTTGACACTTCATTCTATCTCTGACTATATCATCCCACAGATCAAAACTGATGTTGAAGTTCTAGCTAGAAAACTAGGAAGCTACTGTAGCTCAGAGAAAATTAGGCAAAGGGTTGCTCTCAGAGGTATTCCAGGTGTGAGCTACAATATTTTGCATGCTGCTATTTCAAGAGAAGATAAAGAGCAGCTTGATATATGACACACTACAGAAACCAGCAAAAGCTTGGAGTGAGCAACCATACCTATATCATGAAGAAACGGATGTCATCTCTCAGACAAGGCAAATGCAAAGAAATGAAGAATCCCTGGACACGGATGCTATTTGACTATGGATCACCTACTGAGAATCCAACAGTTCTGCTTCCATGTGAACTGACAAACAGAAGATCGTTCCCATTATAAAATTGCTATGACTTTCCCATTTTGTTGATTTTGCCTCAGTCTCTCTCTACTGAACTCCACTCAGCTCTTTACAAAAGCTGCTTGCACGTTCAGTAACCCTAGCAAGGTCAGATGCAGTAGCGTTGTAAATATGGGGTCATCACCAGGCTGAAATTTCAGCTGTCTGCTTCCTAGCAAGAGGGTAAACAAAATGAGAGCCCTTGGAAGGCTCCATGATGGGCCTTGAGCGGAAAAAAAAAATTTCTTCATTGGGCTCCAATATATGCTCAGTGAGGAAGGAATGGAGTCGTGCCACAGACACCAAGACCGTCTCTGTGAGATTTATAAAAAAGAGAGAAAAATCTCATGACGAAGGTGTCACTGAGAGGAGTGGCTGATACACCAGGAGGCTGTGCTGCCATTCAACAGGATCTGGACGGACTGGAGAGGTGGGCAGAGGGGAACCTCACGAAATTTAACAAGGACAAGTGTAGAGTTCTGCACCTGGGGAGGAACAACCCCATGCACCAGTACAGGTTAGGGGTTGACCTGCTGGAAGGCAGCTCCATGGAGAAGGACCTTGGAGTCCTGGTAGGCAATAAGTTATCCATGGGACAGCAATGTGCCCTGGTGGCCAAGAGGGCCAATGGTATCCTCGGGTGCATTAAGAAGAGTGTGACCAGCAGGTCAGGAGAGGTTATCCTCCCCTTCTACTCTGCGCTTGTGAGGCCTCATCTGGAATATTGTGTCCAGTTCTGGGCTCCCCCAGTTCAAGAGAGACAGGGAACTTTTGGAGAGAGTCCAAGAGAGGGCTATGAGGATGATTAAGGGACTGGAACATCTCTCACATGAGGAAAGGCTGAGAGATCTGGGGCTGTTTAGTTTGGAGAAGAGAAGGCTGAGAGGGACCTTATCAATGCCTATAAATATCTGAGAGGTGGCTGTCAGGAGGATGGAGCCAGTCTCTTTTCAGTAGTGCCCAGTGATAGGACGAGGGGCAATGGGCACAAACTGCAGCACAGGAAGTTCCACCTCAACATGAGGAAAAACTTCTTCACTGTGAAGGTGACGGAGCACTGGGACAGGCTGCCCAGAGATGTTGTGGAGTCTCCTTCTCTGCAGACATTCAAAACCCAATGGGAGGCATTCCTGTGCAACCTGCCCTAGGTGATCCTGCCTTGGCAGGGGGGTTGGACCAGAGGATCTTCAGAGGTCCCTTCCAACCCCTACCTTTCTGTGATTCTGTGAAAAGCAGGTGAGAGATCTAACAGGGCTGGCGTGGATGCACCTGAAGTCCCACTATTGCCACTATCATTATACAGCTTTTTTGTGGAGTTACTTTCAAAAGGCAGTAGAAGAAGGTGTTTTTACAGATCAGAAAATATTTAAGGTAGCTCTGTTTGGGTTATGATAATTTGTATATTGTTGTAAGAAAAATTACATCCTTTTTATGAATGAAGACTTTGTGACTTCTGTGATTTCACAAGTGTCTCGATTTATAATATTTTCTTTACTTGCTCTTCTCTTTATATTCAATTTAGGTTGAAAGATGAAAACAATATAGATGAAAATGTAAGGATTATTTAAGAGAGCTGAGAGAGTTCTTCAAAGAACAATGTAAAAGCTGGATGTGTAAACTCAGGCAGAGGCTAGAAGCCTGATAGCAGCGTAGGCAAAGATTATATGTGCTTGTTATCATACTGGCAGAAGAGCAAATCAAGGACATCTTGTAGACTACAAAATAGCATGTGGGCCAATCATGTCATAAACATGAACCTATAGAACCTGAACTGTCATTTATTTTATGTCAATGCAAGTTCTTACTTATTTATTTTCCAGGCGCGACTACAATGGAAACAATAAAAGAAAGACTCAACTAGCAGAGGTCTCACCTCTATTTTGTATAATTTGCTGCTTAAAAGCTTACAGAGTAAAACATGTAAATATATGCAGACCTGAGAGTAAGACCTCAGTAAGGAAATTACAGAGTACGGCTGAGGAAACTATGGGCCATAAACAAGAAAAGCACTATGGCTGCTAAGCACCTAGAATCCTGCTATAAATTGGTGCAGAGGTTCTGCTTCAGTGGATTTGGTATTCTGGGAGAGGTTGGCTTGTGGTTACATGCAGCAGGGAATTCGCTGGGGCAGGAGATCACCAGGGTTCTCGCTGTACCCAGCCCAGCTGCAGCTCTCAGTGCTATGAACGGGGGAATCTGTCAGAGTTATTACCTAGCTCTGGCATGCGTATTTTCCTTCAGAACAGCATGAATTGAAGAGAGAGGTACTGGAAATCTCATAATGATGCTGCTGCCTGTAAGATTTCCACTCCAGTATTTCCAGTGCTGAACAATTTCAGATAAGACATGTAATCATTTCAAGTCAGATCCTCTGTTGATGTAAATTAGCCTAGGTCCACTGGAGTCAATTAAGGTACCTCGATTTTAAAGGATTTCTCCCTTAGCCTTGAGGTGTGTATCCACACCTTACTTTTGAGGTTCTGAATCTTTTAATTTAATATTTGGATTAGTTCGTCTCATTAAGGGAGTCTGGACAGGAAAGAATTTTTTATGCTGTGTGTTTGTTGGAACCTATTACATGTTGTTTTGAAGGACAGAGAACTGAAGGCAAAGCAGCTTAAATGACAAACTAAATATATAGGACAAAAGTAGAGACATATAGGGTCAGACGTTTGAATGGGCTTGGAACCTATTCAAACATCCACATAAAGTGACCAGATTTTCAAACGCCCGGAGGAGACAGTGGGTTGGGAAACACTCTCAAAATGCATTACTTGTTTCAATCAAATCTGGAGTCAAAGAAATTAGGAAAGCTCTCTCTAGGATGCATCTGGATAGAAATGGGAATAAATTCCTTTCCACCTTCAATTTTAGTGATTTTCCAGAATAATTCTTTGTTACTGAACTCCATCACAGTTCCCCACAGCAAAATCCCTTTTCTCCTGAGCTAAGACGATGAAAGGCTGATTAATTCTTTGCAGCTGACTCAGCATTCCTGTACTGCACAGCCCTATTTACCAGAGAGGTAGCTGTGGTCC
Organism: Phaethon aethereus; assembly: GCF_964289735.1. NCBI lineage: Eukaryota > Metazoa > Chordata > Aves > Phaethontiformes > Phaethontidae > Phaethon > Phaethon aethereus. The sequence goes on along the minus strand of NC_138579.1, from coordinate 35,517,979 downwards.
TTTCTTTGGCCAGAAAGAGATAACTCTTTTCTTACCAGCCTTTGGCCAGACCTGTATGTCTTGTTATGCTCCTTTTCACATATTTCATCAGATGAAAGTATGGCTATTTTTAGTTCAGAAGAAAATTTCCAATAAATATGTCCCAGTCTACCAGAGGTGTTCTATGCTAAGCCTTCAGAAGAAATAGCCCCCAACAGGCATGGCACACCATCCTAATAAAACATAGGAGAATCTGGACTCTGCCAGCTCAGAGCAGCCAGGAGCAGGGTGGTACATTTATGCTAAATTTTCATTTGTATTTAATTTTGAAAGTTGCCAACCTTTACAAAAATACAACAAAGATAACCTTTCAGGTATGACTTGTAAGCAGTTTCAATGATGTCTGCTGACAATCTGAGACAATAGCTCTGGGAAAAGTGTGAAATGCCATGCTGATCACAACATGATGCTAAATCTACAAAGTAGTGATATTTTAAAAGTCAGCAGCATTATTTCGTTACTGCTTCAGGAAAAAGAGAGTAGTTTATCTTATGAAGATATGCATAACTAATAACCAGTATGTTGCTACGATAAGCAAGCCAAATTTGGGAGCATAGAAAATGGTTCATTTTCCCTAGTAGCAATATTTCTAACATTCCCCTAACCCGTTTCTTCACAATTTTGGATTTTAGGATACCGGGCTAAGCCTTTGTCACCAATAATGCCATCAAAACCAACTGATTATGGGACTCTCCTGTCATGAACAAAACCTCCTGAACAATCTGTTGAAGAAAAAGAACAAACAGCTACTATTTGGTCAACCTGGTGAGAACTAATGTAACTTGTGACAAGATGCCTGAAGTAGCATAAAGAAACAGGTGGATGCCTTGCACATGTGCATGCATATCTTGCCTATTTGCATCTTCAAAATAGACTCTAAACTTTTCATCTTCTAAATGTGAAGGGTGACTATTGCAATACACAACCAAATAACTGAAAGACATAATCAACCTAAAGGAAAGGCTAGTTCGGAAGATTTCTTTTACAAGGAAGCAGATTTGCCCATCCTTTTTACTTAGTTTTTTGTTCAAGCAACATATAGCCAACTACAGAAAATGCTGAGCTGACAGTTCTGGCTTAGAATTATGAAAATCCAGCCTAGCCTGCCTCGTGTGCCTTAGGGTGGCAAGCACAGAAGTGGCACTACCCCCTTAAAGTAAATCCATACGGGGAATGTTTCATGCCAAAGATGGTATGGGCCACCAGCTGATAACATTGGGAATGATTCTACAAAGGCTTCAGCTCTCTCTGCTCCCACCACATCATTTGCAGGCACTCCTTGGCAGGGTTTCTTGCCACTTCTAAAGTGGTGCCTAAGATTTTCATCATAAGTAACACAGCATTCTTAAGAGTATATACAACATAAATGTAAGGCATGATGAGCATACCATACAGATGTGCTCACAAATACCTTAAAGCAGCAAGGTATGACCAAATGGGGGGATGTCAGTCCGTTGGATGACACTATTAATAGTGCTGAGGAATTTTATTAATATTCAACCAAAACTCTATTAACAGGATACTGCCTGTGTAGGATACTGCAATTTGTTTGTTCTGTGTTGAAGGTAACTGTGAGGTTACAAACTGTCCCCTTATGCATGACTTTTGTTCTATAGGTGTTTTAAAATGTTTCAGGCAATAAAGATTGTTTCAGGCCAACTGTATGAGGTTTAATAAGGCCAAGTGCAGGGTCCTGCACTTTGGCCACAACAACCCCATGCAACGCTACAGGCTTGGGGAGGAGTGGCTGGAGAGCAGCCCAGCGGAAAGGGACCTGAGGGTGCTGGTTGACAGCCGGCTGAACATGAGCCGGCAGTGTGCCCAGGTGGCCAAGAAGGCCAACAGCGTCCTGGCCTGTATCAGGAATAGTGTGGCCAGCAGGAGTAGGGAAGTGATTGTGCCCCTGTACTCGGCACTGGTGAGGCCGCACCTTGAATACTGTGTTCAGTTTTGGGCCCCTCACTACAAGAAGGACGTTGAGGTGCTGGAGCGTGTCCAGGGAAGGACAACGAAGCTGGTGAGGGGTCTGGAGCACAAGTCTTATGAGGAGCGGCTGAGGGAGCTGGGGTTGTTTAGTCTGGAGAAGAGGAGGCTGAGGGGAGACCTTATCGCTCTCTACAACTACCTGAAAGGGGGTTGTGGCGACGAGGGTGTTGGTCTCTTCTCCCAACTAACTAGTGATAGGACAAGAGGAAATGGCCTCAAGTTGCACCAGGGGAGGTTTAGATTGGATATTAGGAAAAATTTCTTCACCGAGAGGGTGGTCAGGCATTGGAACAGGCTGCCCAGGGAGGTGGTGGAGTCGCCATCTCTGGAAGCGTTCAAAAAACGTGTGGATGTGGTGCTTCAGGACATGGTTTAGGGGACATGGTGGCGCTGGATTAATGGTTGGACTTGATGATCTTGAAGGTCCTTTCCAACCTAGTGATTCTGTGATTCTGTGATTCTGTGAAGATGTGACTCATGTAAATTGCTTTGATTTCCTTTACAGAGATGGAGTGTGCACAATGTAATCAGCTTTGATTAATTTATTCCTATTAAAATGGATTCTCCAAAATATTTTGCAGAAAAGACATAATTTTCCTAAGCGGTCTAGATTCTCAATGGCACAAAAGGCAAGCCAGTCAGACTTTATACCAGGCGTGAAATTATAGGACGTGTCCTGACAAAATCCTGCAAATCATACCACACATTATACTGGACTCCTGCATATCTGAAATTCACTGTTACCCGAACCACCTACCTACTGTAATCACAGCGTTGTACAATGCGTGGGTGCACAGCATTCAGCCTGCCGAGATCTATTTCATGACTCCCAATGCATACCAGATACCAGACTGGTAGATTACTATATCTGTGTTCTCCTGCCTGTCACAGTGAATAAATGATTTAATATACAGTTGTAGGATTAAGGCTTGACTTTTTTTTAGAAAAGGAAAAAGCAGCATGTATCTTACTAAACTTTTATTCATTCCCAAACTGTGATGTCAGAACTATTTGCCTTTCCAAAAATTTTAGACTTATCCTCATGTACCTATTCACAAGAATCAAAAATATTTTTCCTTAACTTAATATAAAATGGTCAAGTCACCAATAGTGTGCAATCACCTTCTCCAAGTGATCTGTATCTCAGATTTGATTGGATTGGATGGGTTTGGGGATTTTTGTTTAACATACGTGTACAGCGATGGTAACAGAATCTCCAAGTTGAATAGGCAAACCCTTGAATATGAGGAAAAACAGAATTCTTAAGGCAATACATGCTATGCTAATTCAGCTTTCTTGGGTACATTATGGTAAAGACTTTGATTACAGGATGATATCATATTTTTTCCCTGGGACCTCTGCCTCATTCTGTGCACAGGATGGATGGATGCTCACTTAATGAGCAGTGATCCAATATAGTTTTTATTCATACTGTTTAATGGTTGGCCTCAAGCCTTATTTACTGCAGATATGAAGACAGAATTATTAATTTCCTCACGGGTTTTTCTGTTAACTTTACCTGCATCATCACAAATATTTACTATTTGATTTATACAAAACCCCTGCAAGATGAGAATATGTTTCCAAATGATTCCTTTTGCAACATATAGAGAAATAAGGCACAAAGACTAAAGTTGAAAAAAAATCCATTATTTTGGATGCCAAATTTGGGATGTCTCAAATGTATGGCACAGAGTGTCCCTTTGTGCTGTCAGAACTGCTGCTCTCCTTCGTTTACCATGCAGCACTTTTACCAGTCCAGCACCAGAGTTCCAGCCTAAGCGTCACAAAATGAGAAAAACACAAGTAGTAGCCAGTTGCATAAAACCTGAGTTAAGTGATAGAGTCAATGTCCTGTATTTGCAGGATCCAGGACAGACTAAAAGAGAAGTAAATTATTTGGATCAGTTGCCTTATTTTTAAAGTAATCTTTTTTTTCTCTTGCATTTCCTCACCTCATTCACCACACAACCTGTATAGTCAAAGAACTATTCTGCAGAAGGTAGGATCCTTAATAACATCAAACTCAACCTCCCTAGAGTAGGGCTATCTGGCACACTAAATTTCTCTGATTCTTTAGACTCCATCAAGGAGTGCTGGGTACTGCCAAGATTTTCTGCTTCATGACTTTGTGTATATTATATGAAGAACTGCCTTTAGGGCATCTTTAGGGTGTCCTTTCCTTTTGGATATCTAAGCCCACCCTTTCTTTGGGAGTCAAGCATGCTAGTACATTGCATGAGACACAGCCCCATGGAAACAGTGGAAAACTGTATCATTAATAGCTGTACCATAAAGCAGAAACTTATTTGATCAACTAAGATTGCATAACTAATTTTAGGCATTTCCTAACTTTTGAGTGCAAAGGTAATTTTTATGTACTAAAAAGCACTTTGTAAGGCAATAGAAAAACAAAATTTTTGATGTATGGCATCATACTGACATCAACACTGGTTATCAACAAGAAAGCCAGCTTTCAACCTACTCTCTGTCTCATCACCCACTGGTACAATGGAGGGCCATGACCCATTACCAATGCGAGTTTCTCTGTGATTCTCTGGTCCTCTCCTGCACTAGTAAGTGCCTTGACAGATGCTTGGATTACCATTCAACAAACATTTGCTCAGAACAGAAATCTGGTAAGGCTCAAGTATTCTTGATTCATTTTTAGAGTTTGGAGGACAGAGTGCTTTAGGTTTCAGACCTTTCTGCCCCTCTACCAAGCCTAATCTCCAATTTGGGCTGTGTTTTCTCCTGTTTGCCACTGTGCCAGACCTCTGTTTTCCCCTTCTTCTTCATTCCAGTATCATCACCCTAACCTCATCACCTTCAGATGCCCTGGCTCTCAGCTCCGCACATACTATGTCAGTTCATCCTATTTATATACAGACACCTTTCCTCTCATACTTTCCAGTCATCTTTCAAGTTATTGTTCCCCAGATTCTCAACCAAATGCAGGTTATTTTTTTGAAACATGGTGGAACAAGTTTCTCTCAAACTCAGAAAGGACCAAGCTGGTCTTGCAAATCTAGGGGAAAAAAAAGTGAACCTGAAAGCGACAATTCTTCAACAAAAAGTTTATACCAACATATTGACACAGTTCTAAGCAACTGAAAACACTGTAGTCTAAAGGGAAGCATCAAACTAACTTGGCTGCAGGCAGCACTGCTGGCTCCACCTACAATAAATAGGTATCCCTTTCACATAAATAAGCAGGTCTGGAAATGTTGCTTTTCCATTTACAAATAGATCGGTTTGTCTCTTCTGATCCTGTTTTTTTGCATTGTCTAGCACCAAAGGACCAGAAACTGGGCAAGCCTTCCCAGATGTGAATTCCTTCAGTGTGGGCTGATGTAGCGCCAGAACACTGAAAATGAAGAAGATGCCATAGTTGCAGCTTTGCTGTTCTTTGTCTATTGACAGATCTTCCCTCAGGAGCCACTATCAACCATTGTAGTGTAAAAAACAGACCTGGGGCTGCTTTCAGATGTTTAAAGATAACACAAAGGTATCTGCAAAGTAAAGGTGCCATTATCAATTCATGTATTGTCCATCACTATGGGCAGGAATTTTCTTTTTCTCTGGAAAACATCAATCTGTAGACTTTCTGGAGGAACATAAATAACCAATGCCAAAGGTGGAGCTCCTGGTCAAAATTAGTACAACTATTCTATAATTTATGCACAGTTTTGAACCAAGATTCACTGTGTATTGCTTATATTTGGGTGATTGATAAAACATAAGACAAAGCTGGAATATGTCAGGAGAAACAATTTGAGTTTGTTCTAATCCCTAATACAAGCACAAGCATGAACAGACTAGTCATAGTCCTGGCTGTGCTTTCCCACTTGAGTCCTCCACACCAGATCCTGCATTGCCTTGCAATCGTAGACATTACATGGAAAATATCGTGAAGCCAAATTGACCTTTCTAAATGTGCCTGAGTTTACAACATAGATGTATGCACAGAGCACAGCATGACAAAAGACAAGGTAATCAAGGCAAAAGGGAATCTCACTGAGACCAGAATAGCCAAGACAGTGACAGTCAAAACCTTTATTCTCAGTCTCCCACATTACTGGTAGATGCCCTAAGTACGACTCTATTGGCTCTCCTGAATCTGCCAACAATCTGTCTGTGTGGGTGAACAATTTTTTAAAATCTTGAGTATAACCCAGTGCAGAAAGGAAAAACAATCTGAAAACCAGATAAAAATTTTCCATGTTTTCTCATTTCCATTGTTTCTTTCAGAAACTGTAGCACCCAAATATTTGTGGTTTGAAGGGTGAAATATCATAAAACTCTCTAACCACCGTAACTTATAGAAGACACTTATAGCCTAAGCAAGATAGTCCAGCAGCCACAAGTCTCATCAAAAGCCCTGTGCTTGTCACCAGAAGCAGCACCAGGAAAACCAATATTGCCAAAAGCTACTTGTGGGGTTAAAGAAGCTTTAAAGTCAGGCAGGGATTCCACAGATGCTGAATCATGATAACTGAGGACTATGCTGGTGCCATTTAATGACACTGTGGTATCTGAGCATGAGGGAAAGAGTTTGCACAGCTGATGGGTAGCAATGTTTCTGGTGGAATATGCACACATTTTGAGTCCTACTGGTAAAAGTTGAACCAAGCTCTTTATAAGGGTCTGGAAATATTGCATCCATACTGCTTCATCAGCACTGTCACTTACCATTGCCATTTCTCCACTAGTTCCTTTAGGTGGTTTCTGTATGTGTTTGAGAGTCTCCCCCTCTGACGTGTCTATCCCATGGACTAGTTTTGCTTTACGTGTTTGTTGTACCAGTTCTTCCTTTAAAATCTAAACTTATTGACTAAACATTTGAATTTGGCTCTGTCTCTGCCATCACTCATCTGTGTAATCATATTATTTAATCTGGAAGGCCTTTAAGGATACACTTTGCATGAAAGAAACCTTCTGGAGTCTTGAACCATATAATCGATAGCAGCAGTGTGGTTTTCATTGATAGTAATGCTTTGACCCTTCTTGTATGCCAGACTAAGAACTAATGCCAACTATTGACCTCTTACCTGTTTGGTAGAGCCTGTCATGATCCTTACACCACAGCATATACAAAGTATGATAAATGTGTTTTCCTGAAGTCAGTCTGGGTTGCAAAGCACTGTGAACTAAGAAATGCAAACAACAAAATATGGGATATACGTTGTTTAACATAGCAATACATATGACAGCAATAATCACATCACTGTCAGGAAATGTGGTATACAACAGCAACTGAAATCTACCGCTAAAAGTCTAAGGAAATGCAGCTCCTAAATCATGTAATTTTTTTTATTTCTAGGCATGAAATCATATCTCAGTCATTGGTCAGATGAAAATGAAAAGAGGTTTATAATTTGACTAAAATACATACTGATGATGAATAATTTATTCATTAATAAAAACTAATAAGCTGATCCCCATAACAAACAAGTGCTTTTAATTTTTCCTTGTCTCACTACTGTACAGAAAACAAAACACAGCTTTTATGAAGTTCTTCTACTCCATCATTATTTTACGTTTATGCTGAATATCTCACTGATCACCCTTTTGAGGGTCCATATATCTTGACTTTTTATTTCAGTAACTAAGCTAAACTTCATTTGCTAACTAAACTGGAATATAAAATTAAAATAACAACCAGAGCGTGACAGAAACCTGTAAATGCCATGAATGTCAACGTTAAAGCCATTCCTCCAGCCTCTGGTGCTGGGGTTCTCAAAGAAAGGAGAACTCGCCTTTTCTGACTGTTCAGCATATTTTAAAAAGATACATCCGTATTAAGGGACAAATCCCCTATTTAACCCTGCTTGAACTTAATTGCTAAAAATATTCCTTGTGCCACTAAAGGGAGTACTGCGAAACCAACATGACTTTTTAGTGTACAGCTCTACACGGGAACAATGCAGGTAAATCTCTCAGCGTTGCTTTCCACTTTGTGGCCTACTTTTGAAAAATGTACTCAATATTTTTAAATTGCAATCTGTATGTGTATCTGGCGTTTTTTTCCACATGGGTAACTAAGCATGTATGCAGCCATGGTTTTTTGTGTGTACGTTGGCATGCCCCATCCCTAGCTTGACTCCAGATGCTACACCTCCAGGGACACCTGAGGGAAACAATTTTACCAGGCCATGTGTTCCAGTTCCATAATCCTGTCCACCAAATTTGGACCATGGAGTGTGGAGGTAGATGGGAACAGGGGAGACCTGTGCCCTGCCTTCACTCTAAACCAAAGACATATCAGGCAGAATCAGGCCCAGATTTTGCAAGATTAAACTGAGCAAATTTCTAATGCTGACTGTATACCTTTGGCAAATTAGTACCCGTTTCCAGTCACAGCCAGAAAAATCCACCGATGGAAAAAACCACCGTGTTAAGTGAGAGCAGTTTTCCTTGGGGAAGCAAGGAAGCTGTAGCCTTGCCTTTAACATCAGCCAATGCACCATGCATTCCCACGTCAAGTGGTGGAATCACGGCCGCAGTGCTGCATGGCCCGCACCACTCTGCGGGCAGACCCAGACTAGCTGCATCTTCTGTAAAGGTGTCTCCACATGTGTGCCAAGAAGTGCAGTTTCTCAATTTGTGTGAAAAATACACAAACGGAGTGCCTTGCAGGTAAGACAAGACCATGTGTGTTTTTAAGGACAAGAGCACCTACTGTTGGTTATTGTATCTGGGTCCGAGACACACATTCTTAAAACAACAAATATATGGAAATTCAGATCGCCACTTCATAAAGTAGATGGTTGGATTTTAATTTGTTAGCATGGGCAGAGCTCAATTTCTTGTGCTATTTACAGTTGTAATTCTGTCTGTGATATATAAATTGAGTCTAACGCATGTCTATTAGGGAGTGAAGCTGGACAATTGGAAAGACATGAATGGGACCATCTAAATTTGCAATTATTGCAATAAAAGATTCAAACAGAAGACATACAGATACCATCTCCCAGACACAGAGAGTTGTTCAAGTTCATAGTTGTTGCTATGTTCTAAAAAATATAACACTGAAGTTATGATGCTGGGGAAAAGGTATCTCTTAGGAAGTACTAAGGACATTTGAAATAATTCTGTCACATTTTACAATATTTTTTATATAGTTACTTTTGTGAAGTACATACACATAAAGTGTATGTAAGTATTTACTTGTGCTTTAGATACCATAGTTTACTCCACCTGTTTTTCCAGAAGGACAAGTCTTCTATAGATCCTGTGCCATATCTGCCAATGGGAATGATATAAAATGGCATGAGGAACATGTGATTAGATAACAATTTCCTACTCCAGCTGTCTTGTGTTGAATGTCTTGTTTACTCCTCCCTTGAGTAGGACATGTTTCTATGCATGATTCTGTAGGACAACACATTAAGAAGGAAAATCACACTCTCAGAGTTGTATACAAAGGGGAGTCGTCTTTGGCAGTATGCATCCTTAAAAGAGTGTAAAGCCAAACTGCCATTTAACAATCCTGGAAAAAAAATTACTGATGTTTTATTGTGATCTTGGCATCATTTTTATTCAGCAGTCTGAAGAAGTAAATAACAGTTATTAAAAAAAGATCTAATTCTCTCAGCATCTCTGAGGAGAGTAAGTGAACTTCTGGGTAGGTCCTGTCTTACACAAATTAATACTACCTGCTGTGACATACCTGTGCTGAGCTTGTTTATGGTTTAGTCCTCCTTGATTGAACCAGCTTTTAAAATCACAGCTTGTTTCCAAATTACCTGCTTAAGGCTAATTCCAGCAAGCTTTGCTCCCTATTGCTGCTGTTCCCTGGAGCCATGTTACTAGAGCTCAGCTTCCTGCACCTTCAAGGGCTCTTCCTCTTTGCTGTCTTCCTCCTCCTCATTCTCCTGCTCCTCCTCAGCAGTGCATCCAGTTGAGCAAAAACAATACTCCTTAGCCCTGTTTTCAAGTTCCTTGTCCTCGTTCTGGCGATCAGATGATTTTTAAAAGTCAGCAAGAACTTTGCGGCAAAAGCCATATTATCACAGTGTCCTGGCTATGTTATAGGTATATTTGTTTATTTACTTACTTGTTTGGTTTTAAAGTACAGTCAATACCTTGCAATGTCAACCACAGACACTGACAACTATGATGGGCAATGACTCAAAACATTTGAGACTGAGGTGAGCAACCCGAAGTCTTCTGACAAAGAAGCTGAGTGTCCTCTTTTTAACAAGTATCACTCCCAAAATAGCTTATGATCTGTTGCACCCTCCTTTGTCTTAAATATTTATTATAGTATAATTATTAGTTTATGCTAATGTAGGGCATGTGAATACAGAAATAGGCTACTTACTGTTGAGATAACACTAAGTTAGACTAGACACTGTAGTGAAGTTAGACTAATTTAGACCAGATGCCCTAGTCACCGCATAGTTATCCCCACCTCTAATGGGTCAGGATTATAAGCAGTCCCACCCTAGCCATATAGCAAGGATATGAAAATATTGACTCCCGTGGTTGTTCTCATGAATCCTACAGAAATGAATGAGGGTCTTGCTTTACAGAAGGTATGAACATCCATTTCTCCCTTGAAAATCTTTCTGTACCAGTTAAACCCTGAAAGCTTGATTCTGCGAGTTGCAAAATCTCTTTGCCTTACTCAGAAAAATGTTTTGAGTAAATGTTTAAAGTTAAGCATATAACTGCAGCCAGTAACAGCCAATTTGGTATTCATCTTCTTAAACATACACGTAAGTCTTTTGGTGGATTGTGCTGGAAATCTCAGGAATAGAGATTATAGGAATGAGTAAGGGTTTATGCCTTGAGTAAAGTTGAAAGAGTGAGAAATCAGGACCCTGTTGATTAGAATGAACTCCAGGTCTTCTTCCATTCTTTTTTCACCTAGGAGAACATGTCCTACCAGTTCCCTCTGTCCTCGCCACTACAGGTTTCCTAAACAAAAAAACATTCTTACCTATTTTGCGTTATTTGAAATACTCCAATAGCTGTTCTTCCACGTCTCCTGTCTATTCAATGCAAGTGAAGACCGTAAAATGAAGTTGAGTAATGCTGGCACCCAAAGAAAGTGCAAGGAGACACTTTTGAACAGCCAGAGGACACAAAAGCACTGCTATATTATACTCTTTGTCATTCCAATTTTAACAATAACAATATTAATCACCAGCCCCACTGAAGTTTTGTGTGCAATTAGCATTTCAACGCCCTCTCCCTTTGCTGGGGTGGAGCGGTTCGCCTCCATTGTGAGCTGCTCTTAATTGTGGCGCAAGAATGGACGGCTCTACGATTGCATTTTGGAAACTGGTGGCAGTTCAGTTGTTAGAGGCAAGCTCAAGTTTCTTTGTTTGTTTGTTTATTTGTTCCTGTACTTGTACTTCTGCTGTGTTAACTCATGGAAATTGCTCAGGGACAGATTTAAATCAAAACAGACAGTTTCCATTTTTGCTCTGTAACTAGTAAGATCTGTTTAAAAGGCGCTGCTGCTGGAACATAAGGCATGTCTGGAATGTTTGTTTACTTGCTGTTCTCTGCCCTTTCGTTAGGAGATAGGACTTTCTGCGTTGGAGATCTCCAGTGCCAGTGGCTGAGCCTTTTTAAATAATTAACATAATAGTGGATTGAGATGGCTTATTCGATTTCTTTTAGATAAAGATGTCTGTATGCTATTTAATGCAACAGCTTCAAATATTAACCTCGTGCTTTACGAGGTCTTTTAAAGACCTCCACAAACTGCACAAGCACATACATGTAAATGGTTCCTAGGATTATGCCTCGGCAACTTGAAAATGTTTGTATTTCTTCTGTGCTGGGTATGTTTTGCTTAGCCAAGCAGACAAGTCCTTTCTGGTTAATCCTACCCAGTTCTGTGACTTGCCCATCCTATGGGGATTTGGTGCATGGAGGTTATTTGTTCTATTAATCAGGAGGTTCCTAAATTCTAATCCTTGGTAAAGCACTGGATTGCCATCTGACCTTGGCAAGTCACTTGACCTCCTTTTGCCTCAGTCAATCCAGCTGGAAAATTGGGTAAAAAGCAGGACTTTACTGAAAAACAGATGCTGCATCTGAGATGAGATTCCTTTTGCAAATAATAAAGCAACCAGAGTGAGACTAAAAAGGGAACTTCTGCAAAAAACAACTTTCTGGACTTTACTAATCTTTGTTACATTTTACATTTTGGTAGGAGATCCATCAAAATGCCTTGTTTGACAAAACAATGTATGCTGGTGGATGGATGGCTGATGCAACATTTATGCAAGGAGTTTTGTGTAACTTGAAAGACCGCATAGCTTTCTTCATTTAGTGATTTACATTGGCTTCTTCTTGATGTAGGAGGAATGAGGTAATGAAGGGACTAGACATGGATATCATATCTGACTGAGCCGGCAGTATGCCATGGGCCAGATTCTCTGGCCTACTCTGCTCTGCTTCATTGTTCCTATGGGGAAAAAAAAAAAAAAAAAAAGGGAAGAAGCAGCAGCCAGTGCTTCTCTCCTATTTCGGGAGGCAAAAATGCATTCTTCTGGACCGCGCACCCTTGGGTGAAAGGGAAAGTCTATGCTCCTAAATTCTTCTGCCATTCTATTGTTCATTTTTTCACTCTGAATGACTGCTAAGCAGTATATTAATGATGTAATTGGTCCTATCTACACAAATACATCAAATTTCACTGGGGGCTGGAGTGTCAAATGTCCTTCATACAAACCTAACAGGATCCTGACATTTTATACAGAAAATCAAATTCGGCTCAATACAAAAGCTTTTACTTGAAAGTGTAACAAATGGGCAATGGAGACTAACATTATGGCTTGAGTGGAAATGACATCCCAATAGAGGATAAGAGATAACAGATAAGTGAGAAATCATGATGAACTGATCATTTGCTCCTGCATATGCTTAATATATTGCAAGAAACTTTACTTGTTTGTTTTTGTGCATTATGACAATTATTTATGCTCTTGTTTACTCTTACAACGTTATTAAACATCTTACAGTTCTGTATGATTCCAGTGAGTTCATCATTATTATCAACAATTTTTTAAAGTCATGATACCTGTTTAAATGACTAGATAGGGGTTAGAGCTTGCCTGTAGGGTGCTAAGTTCTGAAAAAGAGGTCCTCCATATCCTTAGAACCATTTAGATTTGAAATAGAAAGTGGAACTCAAATGATGGAGGCTCACCTAAAATTAAATTAGAATAAAATGGTTGCAGGCTTTGAAAAGCAGAACTACCAAATTTAACAAAAGTAACTGAGCAGGAATCATTTCTCTTAGGTAAAGGAATAAAACAGTAATTAAAGGAGACAATCAAATTTTCATATAGTTTTGGGGATTTTGTTTTCTTTTTTCCTGTTCTTCTATTAGTCCTTTAATCTTGATGGCAAAGGTTCATATTTTTTCTTACTAATTCTCTCTGACAATAAGTTGGCAACTTTCCCTGCAAAAATATCTTGGTGGTGTTTTAGGTCGGCCTCACCCTTAGGGAGAAAAGTGGCATGGTAGGAGTCTTTGTTTCTTGTCATAAAAAATATAGAGGGGTATTTTTTTTTTGATTCTGTAAGCAACAACTTCTATTTATTGTGCACAGCACACAGTACACAAAATACACTGTGATTGCGTTCAGATTGCTTTTCCATGCAGCAGGTAACCTTCAACTGGTAAATGAGTGGTATGGCACGGCTTTGAATTGCATCTCCCACATCATCTTCCCATAAAACCCCACTGAATAAGTACCAAATAAAGAATATTTCTATCACCTGTTAACCCATACATGAAAGCATCAAAGTAATTAAAAAATCAGCTAGGCATTTTAGAAAGAAATCTTTCAAAGACTTTGGTTTTCTGAAGAAACAGTAGATTTTTTTCCTATGGAAAATTCCAAAATTGTAACACTCACTTTTATCTCAAAACAAGACAAAAATAAAAATTAATTAATTAAAACTCTATGTCTAGAGTAATTAATATTATCTTATCAAACCAAATATTTCCACTTTTTAAAATAGTAAATATCAGCATATCAATTCAAAGTGAAATGATCCATTAAAAGCTTTGCTCACAAAATCTGTAATTGCATTAGAAATGGTCCTGAGGAAACACGTGATCTGTATCTGATGTCTGGTTAAGCTGTGTTGTGTATATTATACAGTGCTAGGCACTATACACAAGCAAAGGCAGCATCTATCTCTGCTTTTCTGAAGAATTTGCATTCTAAAAGGAGAGAACATAACAGATAGTGAGGGGAACAGATGCATCTTTGCTCCTTCCCCTGTCCCTTCTGATCCCTGCCCATACCATTCTCTGTTCGAGTCTGCATCCCCATCCAGCATTTCTCCCCCAACCTTTGAATTTCAAATCCACCTGCAAGTCATTCTCCGATTTCAGTTTCATTCAGACTTTCCACCACTGGGTAATTGATGTGCGGAGAAGTGCATCCATCTCACTGCAAGGTGCCTCAGTAAAGGCTATCCCATGTGGATGGGTTCTGGTGGTCTGGTATTCTGGTGTTGGATTAGTTGTACGGGCAAACCGTAGAGACAGAAGTCATGCCTTTTGACATCATCCTCTATTTGTTCTCTGCCTCTTGCCTTCTTGCTGCAGTTCGAGCCACTGGTAGCTCATCCACGTTAGTCAAAGTTTGCCCAACACTAGTTACTGGGTATATTTTCCCAGTGGGTTCCTGAGCCATATGTTTTCATGTGTTTACAATATGTTCCTGCTTTCTACTGACACCTATTACTCATTTTTATCATCTCACTCTTCCTGACTGATGCTACTATATTAGGGGGAGGGAAATGTGTAAGTATGAAGATGTGGGCATGGATGGTTATTCTTTCCATGTGTTATGTGATGACTGGAAAATATTTCACATTTGTCAATGAAAACCCAAGGCTCAGTCCTGCATTTTTCACTGATGCAGAATCACTGGGGGGATTGAGGGGGTTTGTTTACTGACACCACACTTCCTTGACTATTATTTCCTTCAGATTTTATTTCGGAGGTTTAGGTAGTAGCTACTGATAACAAGCTCTGGTGAGCAAAATGAAAAACAATTCAGGTTATTGTGTTTAACCTGTACAGTGTCTTTAAGTGAGAGCTGAGGGTGTTTGACCCTATCTAGGTTGAGGAATTAACCAAGCAGTGAACTCTAATATCCAGCTTGCCTAGCTTCCTGATAACCTGACTGCAGTCACTGTGTAACTGCACAGCTTTCTGCTAAAATTCACCTTGTACTCAGGACCAATCTCAAAGGGAAAAAAACACCTCCCCCCTTTTCTTGGGGGGAAATATTTTATGCTTTCTTCTGGACACATACAGAAAATAGTAGCACTTTAGGAATGTCACTTCCTCAAGAAAAATCTATATTTTCTCTAATTGGTGCAAGAGTTATTTCACTGGGATGGCCTTCAACTAATTTTTCTTTTATTTTTTGGTAATTAAACAATCTATACATGATCGTGCACACGTATAAAAAAAACATGCGCATGTGGGTTTTTTACCTATCATGCCGAGTTCTCTACCAACAGTCAGTAAATCACATTGAGCTTCTTTTTTTTCTCCTTTTTTTTTCTCCTTTTTTTTTCTTTTTCTTGATCAAGCAAACAGTATGTCAGTGCAGGGAGAATCTTACTGCCTGCTTAAGTTAGAATTCTTTCACGTGCCTCTTTTACTGTCTTGGAGAATTGATGGAGTTTGGGATCTTGTTCTGTCTCCTTTCCTTTTCTGGTATATTTCTATTTAAAGTCTCGCTGCCTGATAAAATGCCTGTATTTAGTGGCTCTGGCTTTAGCAGTTTCATCTCCTGTGAGAAAGATGAAGGCTTCATGTGAGAAACCAGTAGATAATAGCTGCCTCACACCCGTGATCCGTAAGGCTTAAATCTTAGGACCTAATACAGTACTCGGAGAAGTGAGTGGGCTCGCCATTGGATCAAGCCTTTACTTTATGCAAAGATCTCCCAAGATCCCCTAAAGGAAGATGTGAATAATGTTCAAAGCAAAAGGCTCGCTCTTGTGTTGTTATTTCTATTAGGATTGTTGTTAGCGTTCATACCTTATTTTTCTTTAAAATCACCTTCCACCGCACCAGCAGAGAGCTAGAAAGAACAGTGTCCTTTTAACCCAGCTCCCCAGATGTGTTTTGGGACAAGCTGTAGCGATTATAGAGGCAACATCATGTAAGTATTAGCATGATTAGACTGCCATGTCTTAGATATCACGCTGTTCCCAGTACTCTGGAGCCTATATATTCCTGGCAGTTCCCCTATGAAGGAAGTAGTCTGTGTGTTGATGGATACCATGCAAATTGTTCTGGCTGAAGGACCTCTTGCACAATCAACCTATTTGAGAGGAGAAAAAAACGGATTCCCTCTGCCTGTGTAATGCTGTCACTCAAACCACACCTAAGTACCAGTTGGAGACTGAAAGTTTGGGGAATTGTTGGTTTTGGCTGGCAATTACTATGCAGCATACAGCCAGATCCTGAGCTCAGTGGCATGAGCATAAATCCAAAACTCAGCTGAAATGGCTTAAATACTCCAGGTTTACACCAAACCAATGCAATCAGAATGACCTAACTGCACACACGAGCAGCTAAGAAAAAGAAAAGCACACTAAAATTATTTATGTAAGTGCATGTGAAATTCTGAGGAGTACTGTCTGCTTTGCATACTTTTCATTAGTATTTACAACTATTTAAAAAAAGCTACCAGTGTTGTCAAAGCAAATTAACTTGTTCTTTGAAAATCAATCTTTTTTTTTTTTTAAGGTCTATACTGTATATCCTCACACATTTTTTGCCACTGATGGTTTGACACGTTTTTATCTCCATGAACAACAAAGCCATGTATAATTCCATGCAATTGTCTTTTAAGATATGAAGGGAAAAACCCCTAATTTACAACACAAATATATTAGGTTTTTATATAACAAGCATCACATGTATTGATCAAAATGACTTTCTTTACAATATTTGATGCTCAAAAGAGAACTAATTGTATTACATGTTATAAGTGTATATTATCCCATTCAAGCTGTGCCAAACAGGAAAATTGACAAGAAAGCATCTACACTGGAGTTACATACCTCCAAGTTTTAATCAGATAACAGTGTCTGTATACTGAAGTAATATTATCCTAAAGGACCTTTTCAGAAACTCCCTAACAGGAGTTTGGAATATCTTTATAAATCTTTACGTAGATTAAAAATACCTTCCACATATATCTTGCATTTTCGTACCTCTTAGTTTCTAAATATATTTGTTAAGGCTAGGCAGTCTTTGCACATAATGAAACTGTTACTTATATAATTCAAAAACCTAAAGGAGGACAGTTAATCTAAAGCACATCCACGCCTACTTATAAACAGTACAGGATGAAAACAAAATTGTCATGTATGCATACACAGCATATATATTCTATAATAAACTCTTCCTAATCAGTTGTGCACTTTATAAAACAATGCAAGAGAAATGACAATGCTGTCATTTGTATATTCTCCCTCAGTTCTCTAATGGAAAGCTTTTTTTTTTTCCTTGCCAACTCATTCCTGACAATGTTAATGATTCACTATAAAGCAGCTTCTGTGCTATGATTTGTGACATTCAGGCTGGTTAGATGGGAGGACTAGGCAGGTTTCTGGGGAGTGTTTTGGATGCAGAAATGCCTTGAAGATAGCACTTTATTATATTTAGGACAAGTATGACATCCCACTTCAAGGAAAAGGCCCCTATACATATTGAGAAGGGATTTCTATGGTTTAAGTGGGGAGGAGAAGGTTAGTTTAAAAGAATGCCTCTGTGTTTTTTGAGACGACATAAAGATAGGAGGTAGAGAAATGGAGGCAGGAGGCAGAAGGATTATGGATAATGGAAGAATTTTGCCTGAGGGTATGTGCCTGCTTTGCCTATTCCTGTATAACTAGAATATTTATAATTCAAATACTTATCTTTAATAATTAAAAACCGAGGAATATTAAAGACAAAAGGTAGCGAATATTATGTACACATATGTAGGCATCATGCATTAAATCCCTACAGTTGCAAAATATAGCAAGAGGTAGATTTAAAGGAGGTTAAAAAAGTGAATATTTTAAAATGTCCTGAAAAAAGAATTTCTAATTCACTCCAGTTCTGCCAGAAGTGATACCCCTTGCTTCTTTTTTCTACACATAACTAGTCATGGGAAGAGCTACTAAAAATACACTGCATGGTGGCTTGACATCAGCACATCAACAATTAAAAAGTGGTTACAAATATTTCAGGTTTTCACAACCTTAAAAGTTTTGCTCATGATTTATGAAAACATTGGATTTGCCAGGGCAATTGCGTTTTGCTTTCACAGGACACTTAGTTACATAGCTTAAGTAAACTGCTAGTTGCAACAGAATTCAGTAACACCCTCTGATCTGCTTTCCACAGACAGCAAAGAAACAAAGAAAAACAGCCATTGCTGTGGATAGAGAAGAGTGTTTGAAAAGAGAAAGAGACCTCAAATATGCCCCTAGGTATTATAAAGCTGTCAATTACAAGCAGAAAAACAATACAAAGGCTGCAACAAATAATTTATAAAGAGAAAACTATGCAAACAAATAATAACAAAAATTAATCCATTAACTTTGAATGATTTGGAAGATTCCATTTCTCAAATACTATCAATTAGCACAAAAAATCAAAAAGGCTATGGTTAAAAATCTTTCAGAAACAGAAATCTTGGAAAACAAAATACCAGTAAATCAAAGATTCAAGTCAAATTATTCACTAAGGGCAAAGTAGTTCAATTTTGAAGTATGTTGCCTTTATGAAAGTGAATTTATGGATGATAGCTTAAACTAATGCTTGAAAATCAGAGGTGTTAATATTTACACCTTTGCTCATTACAGCAAGGAAAAGATTAATGAAGAATTAAACATCCAAGTCTCTCTGCTTCTCCATCAAACAGAGTAATCCCTGTCTGAACAGTAATGCAACCTGACAACAATAAGAAACTCTTCTTCTACATATATATGTATGTATATATATAATGTAAGCTTTGAAACAGATGTTAACATACCTGATTACAAGTTTAATGTGCTTGCACTGATACCAAATTACAACTAATGAATAAAACTAGTGAAATCATTACTCTAAATGGAGGAACCTGTTCATAATCTAAAAATATATCAGAAAAAGTAGCGAAATGCTATTGTTGAAATATAAATGCATCCTATATAACCTACTTCACGAGCCTCTGCAGGTTTAGATTGACCATGATATTGAATTGTGGCTTTTAATAGATCCCTGAAATATTACAGATCAAATAAAGACCCATGAATGTTGCTGGGTTTAAAGCACAAATGTCCAAACAAGATTTTTTAATGTTTTTTTTGGTTGTTGTTTTGATTCCTCCCCCCCCCCCAAAAAAAAAGTCAGGAGCTTTCTCTTAGGATATGAGCCACAACCTATCCCAGCCAATGGAGGCTTCTCATTGGCCTCACTCAGTTTTAGGTTTGGCTCATGGGACAGAGAAGCAAGAGAAATACTTTTATACCATTTTAGGTCTTATAGCGTAAGTCTTAAAATGGTCTGAAAAAGGCATGTATAGGTAATAAGGGAATCCAATGCCCCTGGCATTATCTGTTCAATGCCAAAGCGACAAAGGCTTTCTGTGTGGTTGGGACCTGCTATACAGCACGCAGTGCTGGTGAGGTTAGTGGTAACTAACCACTCATGGGGTGGACCCAGGACAGTGAGTTTGCCAGCCCAGTACAGGTAACCCGAATGTATCCTGTCTTAACCTTGCATCCGCCGTGGCAGAGGCTCAAGGCAAGCAAAAGGATAGGTCGGCTGCCGTCTGTGCCCACATCCTGTCAACACAGGTTGATGATGATGAGTAATAGATGGGAAAGATATGTGATGCTTAATTAATTATATTTGACTGCTCTGCTCTTCTTTTTTTTTTTTTTTAATTTATTTTTGCTGTATGCATTTTAAGTTTCTAGTAATTACAAGCTTTTATTTTTGGGGAATGTTTTTATGAAGAAGACCTGTTGAAAGTCATTTTATACTAGTTTATCCAAATGCAGATACTACCTGTTTATGAGCTTTGTATGAAGGGAGTGGTGCATTTGGAGGTTTGCGTTTTAAATTAAACACAATTTCTTAATTTATGCATGTCTGTTCATCTGAAAGGCCATTATTACAAAGGAAAGGGAAAGATTTTTTGACAAATTGATACAGATCAATATAATTGCTCAAGCAGATCACAAGCGAAAAGCTGTAAGACTTTTCAAGCTGTCAGTGTATTCTTCCCTCCAAACACAGCCTAGCTCTCTTTCCTGAAGTTGTATCTGTCTGTGGAACACTTTCATCATCATTTCTGTGTTTCATGCCACATACTTCTTCAGTCCAGAGAGCTACCTCTAGTCCTCCTTCTTTCCTGGTACTTTTGCAATCATGTCATCTTTGACATAAAGGATTACTGCTGAGCTTTACCCTCATGGTTGCTCCAACGTGCACCTACCAATTCAAGAGAAGAGAATTAAAAGAAAAAAGATTAAATGAAAAAAAAATCTGGGTTTTGGGGTGTTGAAGTAAAAAGAAGGTTAAGTCCAAAGAAAACCACTCTTCCCAGCATACAAACCTGTCTGGGCTGGCTTCTTTTTTTTTTTTTTTATTAGCCAAAATATTAAGGACTTAAGGATAGTAGAATGTCCAGAATGAAAAAGAAATGAAACTAAGCCTGCATCAGCATGTGTGCAGGAGGAGTCCAAAGTGTGAGGCAGTGTATCAATGAACAGAGTGAACATCTAGATTGCCAACCAGCTGATGAGAAGGACCTGTTTGGATGCTTGAAAAGCATCCTGTCTGGGATAAGAAAAAGGAGGAACTCTGAGGAAATGCCAAACTAGACAGTAAGCATTTAGTAGCACAAAAGTGACTTTATCGATGCCTCACAGAATTTCAGTGATGTGACAGAGCAGGGAAGATGAGCAGTGCACTGCAACGGCTGTGGACTTCAGCAAAGACTCCACAGATTATATTCTGGAGATTTTTAAACTGATGGCAAGCAGATGGTAGTACTGAAGCAAAAATTATTGCTACTCACAAAATTCTGTATTCTTTACCTGCTAAGCCTGCCATCCTATGAGTATTAAACACTGCAAAAATTGCCTATTGAAATATGCAGTATTTGTCTAGGTGAACCTTTTCCTATGCTTGATGGCCACTTTGTAACATGCATTTAAGATAGACAAGGAGGAGATAACAAGTTCTTTTTAAAAATTAATAGCATAGCTGCTGCCTGAAGTTGAACATTCTCAACTCCTAAACATCTTTTATAATTATAACATGGAAAACACCTTCCTTTTAAACTTAGATGACTACGGATGTAGCAAGTGGCTGCCTAAGTAAGTTCACTCAACTACAGGTTCTCAGATATCTTTTAAATAAACCACGAGAGGGGACTGACCCTGTGAGGATGTGAACAAGCCCGCACTGAGATGGATGCAGTCTGTTCCTGGAATTTCTCTTCTGTATTATCCTTTTTTTTTTCCCTGCATGTCACGCTGCTGGGTACGGAACAGGTCACATGTATTGCAAGCTCTTCATCAAGGCACTGACAAACTGTGGTCAAGTACCCCCAAGCAGAGAAACCCCAGAATACACAGGTAAGTTGCTGAACATTGGATTTGCATCCTCAGTTTCATAGTAGAGCTGCTGGAAGTGTTTGATCTACACTCAGCAAAGCAGTTTGGTCTAGTAATGAGTCAATGTCACCAGTTGCTTTCCCATGGCCTAATAATAGTAGATATTTTAATGCTAAATCATACTCATATGAATAACACCTCCAGAAATGAACAAGAATCCTGGTATGCTCCTATGGTTATCCAACCGCATGTGTGAAGGTAATCTTTGGTTTGGCAAAGAGAGCAGGGATTTGCTATGTCTGTACTTGAACAGTGCTCATGAGAACGGAAAGATTAAACATGAAGTAGGGAGAA
Source organism: Phaethon aethereus (assembly GCF_964289735.1). Lineage (NCBI taxonomy): Eukaryota > Metazoa > Chordata > Aves > Phaethontiformes > Phaethontidae > Phaethon > Phaethon aethereus. Next base: position 35,495,989 of record NC_138579.1, on the reverse strand, counting down.
AATTGCATGGCTATAAGATTCTGGAAAATAAAGAAATAAATAGAAACTAAGCAGGTAGAAGGGCCAGAAGGTACAGATACAGGTAATTGTAAACAAAAGTTTACTAAGAAACTATTTATGAATCAGTCCAGGTACTCCTAGCAAATTACATCCAAGCTGCAAAACAAACGCAATTCACTCACACTTTCAGGGGAGCTGGTCTGCTCAGACTTAGTGCATATTACTATGGTATGTGTAAGGGTAGATGCTAGGAGAGTATGGATACCTACATATGTGTAGACAGACCCTCGGTTCATACACCCAATTTTATGCCAGAAAGCACCGATGTCTAGAATGAAAATGAAGGAAATTGGCAGGACATCATGGATTCCAAGATATTTATAAACTTGGAAAGCTTTAACAATGTAAAGCTGTCTTAAGATGGAGCCAACTACTGAGAATGCTGGCAGCCTGGAAGCTAAAAAGTTCTGTATGTTCATCTATAGATATGTTTGAGCATGTTTCAGCATATTTGTGCTGCTTTTGTAATATAGGAAAACTCAGAGCATATCCCTCAACCTGTCAAGAGCCAAGTCCATTGTTGCCTTTTGGTATTAGATTTCTGTTTTTTCTTTTCAGCACCCCACCCCCAAACTCTTCATTAGTGCTATGTTGTTTGTATAGAAATTGAAATGACCTAAAAAAAATTGTGTGTTGACCAACAGAACATAACAGTGCTTTCACAACTCCTGCATGACTTTTTCTTGATAAAAACAAGAAAACTCCAAGCTCTTAAATTAATGAAAGTTCTTTAGTGTTACTATGATAACATTTAATCCAACTTCTAAAAATAAAGTGCTAGAAAATAGTTGAGTAGTTATGGAAGCCTGTCCAATAGACAGCATACAGACACACACACACTCGTGGTCTTCCATGTTGTGACAAACCAGCTGAAGCAGCTGGGAAGGCTTTACATTAGTATCTAAAGGGATGTTGCCCATGGCTAGAACACTCTGTATGTGCTCAAACATGCAACTTTCATTCAAAACAGCATGTGTGTAAAGAATTAAGGCACCAAGAGACATAATAAAAAATAAAAAAGATATTTGGTTGCCTAATTGCCAATGCAAGTCTGAGTAATAAACAAAATGTGTTAGATACACTAATTTATAGAGAGCAATTATATATGATTAGTATCACATCCAATAGAATGATTCGTATCACTGGAATGTTAAAATCACTGGCTATACCTTGTTAGGAAAGAGAGGGAAACTAAAGGACAAGCAGTGGATAGTGTACACTAAAGATAGCATTATCGGCTCTAAAATTATTGACAAAGTAGAAAAAAAAGGACTTGGAATGCTTATTGATCAGCATATAAAATGATAAATCATGAGCTGGAGCAGTGGTGCGGAACTCAGCAGCAGGATACCAGACTGAATTTAGGAAGAGCTCTTTAAAAATCTATCCAAGATGGATAGGTAGAAAAATTGCATTGTGGAGGATGCTAATCAGGAGTTATGTGCAAGAAATTTTACCCAGTGAAATATCCTTGGAGTCTCTGAAAACTTTTGACAACTTTCTAATTAAAAAGTATTTAAAGAAATTCAAGAAAGTTCTAGAAGAGACTTTGTTCTTATGGTGACAGTTATCAAGGTAGTAGTGGGCACAGTATAACTTAATTTTTATGTGCAAACAAACTACAATCTCATCCGGTAGTAAAACAGCAAGCAGCCTTTCAGGATTGTATTTTTCTTTCCATTGTGTCTTGTCTCTGAGTTAGGGACTCCCAGCTCTTGCTGATTTCAGAACTCAGTAGGAACTAGGAACTGGGAAACACTACCTTTCTCAAGATCTCATGGCTCATCGCTCATGGCACTGGACCAAGCCTGCTATGTGACATTCAAAACTTCTCCATTTATTACTCATGCTGAGGGTGGCTGACCCCTGGTGCAGGAGGTATACACAAAGCCGAAACCAGCTTTGAACAGATTTGAGAGGAATAGAGCATTTAAAAGACAGATGCAAATGATAAATGGGAACTGTTTAAAAATACCTGATGGATTACTGGAAAAGAAAAAAGAAAAAATGAAAAAATTAAAAAGTGAAAAAAGAAAAAATTAAAAAGGGAAAAAAGCAAAAAGAAAAATGAAAAAAGAAAAAAAAAGAAAAAAAAACACCAAAAAAATATATTTAGCCACAGGACAAAATGGCAACTTTGTTTCAAAACTGAAAACTGTCCCAACCAGGAGTGGAAAAATTTTGAAACAAACAAATAAGGGGGAAAAATTACTATTATTTGATTATAGCAAATAAAAATCAACAACAGTAGAATGCAAATAACTAAAAGATCTAAAAACACTATGTCCCATGGTATTCATAAAAATATTGTTGCTGGTTTTGTAATATATCAGAAAAAATAGTACCTAGCAATGACAGATGTCTACTATGCAACAAATGTAAAATTATAAGTCTGCAGAAGAGAAAGAAGCATTCAACAAATATTTATGTTCTGGAAAGAGGATACATTTGTATTTTATAGAAAAGACAAAATACCTGCCATTGGTAACAAGTAGGGAAGATGTTAAATAGCAGCTATTAAGTATTTTTAGATCTGTAGGACTGGATAAGTTTACATCAAAAAAACGTTGGCTAAGAAACTTCATGAAACACTACAGTTGACTTTTAACAAATCTTGAAAAAGTTAATATTGTGCCAACATTTTAAAAAGAAAAGCCTGCGTGGCTCTCCCCTATACCGCTGACATGAATCCTGAATTAAGTAATGGTAATAATGTGATGTAACCAGTGAAGAATGGAAGGTGATAGCACAATGTAGAGGAATGTGGTTTTGTGGAAAACAATCAATCTTCGTCTTGTTTTGTGATGGTGTTACAGGTTTGATTGTTAAATATACCTGTATCTGTTGTAGTCAGAGTAAAAATCAATCTGTTTGCTTAGTGAAGATAAAATATAACAGTTGACTAGATTACAGTCTACAAGGAACAGCATGAAGAAGATATTCCTAATAATAGAAATTAATTTAGCACAACACAAAAAGGCATGGCATGAAGAGTTGGAAGCTGACATTATACAAACTTGTATTAGAAATATATTCTAAAAGCTACATTAATTAAACTGTGGAACTATTTCACAGAATCACAGAATCACTAAGGTTGGAAAGGACCTTCAAGATCATCAAGTCCAACCATTAATCCAGCGCCACCATGTCCCCTAAACCATGTCCTGAAGCGCCACATCCACACGTTTTTTGAACATTTCCAGAGATGGCAACTCCACCACCTCCCTGGGCAGCCTGTGCCAATGCCTGACCACCCTCTCGGTGAAGAAATTTTACCTAATATCCAATCTAAACCTCCCCTGGTGCAACTTGAGGCCATTTCCTCTCATCCTATAACTAGTTACTTGGGAGAAGAGGCCAACACCCTCGTCGCCACAACCCCCTTTCAGGTAGTTGTAGAGAGCGATAAGGTCTCCCCCCAGCCTCCTCTTCTCCAGACTAAACAACCCCAGCTCCCTCAGCCGCTCCTCATAAGACTTGTGCTCCAGACCTCTCACCAGCTTCGTTGCCCTTCTCTGGACATGCTCCAGCACTTCAACATCCTTCTTGTATTGAGGGGCCCAAAACTGAACACAGTATTCAAGGTGCGGCCTCACCAGCACCAAGTACAGGGGCACAATCACTTCCCTACTCCTGCTGGCCACACTAGTTCTGACACAGGCCAGGATGCTGTTGGCCTTCTTGGTCACCTGGGCACACTGCTGGCTCATGTTCTGCTGGCTGTCAACCAGCACCCCCAGATCCCTTTCTGCCGGGCAGCTCTCCAGCCACTCCTCCCCAAGCCTGTAGCGTTGTATGGGTTTGTTGCGGCCGAAGAGCAGGACCCTGCACGTGGCCTTATTAAACCTCATACGGTTGACCTCGGCCCATCGATCCAGCCTGTCCAGATCCCTCTGTAGAGCCCTCCTACCCTCCAGCAGATCAACATTCCCACCCAACTTGGTGTCATCTGCAAACTTACTGAGGGAGCACTCGATCCCTTCATCCAGATCATCAATAAAGATATTGAATAAGACCGGCCCCACAACCGAGCCCTGGAGAAATCTACCTGTGCTATTTATCAGGAGATGGTGAATTCTTCTTACTTGCAATCTTCAAAACAAAACTGGGTAACTTTCCCAAATGCACAGTATCTTAAACAGAAATTATGAGCATAGGACAAAAGTTAGGTTGCACTTTTGTTGATTGTCATGTCTTATGGCCCTAAAATCTGCAAAACTTTCTATTAAAAGGAATTTTGCCATTGACTTCAGTAGCAATAGTTCTTCTATATGAATAACCTCATATAAGGACTGAGGATAGTCATTTAGGATTATATGATAGACCTAATGGCCAAATATTGAGCTGTGTGGATTTTGAAATCCAGTCATTAATTTCAGAAATTAACTTGTCTCCACATTTAAGGCTTCATATTATTATTATTTACAAGGTACTAACTTCTCAACAGCAAGACCTATCAGTAGAAGTAAAAATATCTTCTAAAGGCAGAGAAGGCGGCAGCGGCAGTGCACAAGAAATTTAAAACCACTCTGAACAGAACACTAGAAAATATACAACCAAGTATAATCCTGTACCAGCATCAGGGAATGGGCAATAATCTGCTAAATGAGAGGCCAAGGTGTCTGCATCAATGCAGATCAACTATTGTATCTGACACTTATGGCTACCTGTACTACCACCCTCTGATAGTCACGTGTCATGACCTAGCAGACCAGAAGTTCTGTTCAATGAAATGGACTCAAAACCTTTAGTTTGACAGATATTGTCTCATTGAATGTTCCCCAAATTTGACAGAGGTTTGGTGAGGTGTCCTACATCCAACAGTTCTGCAACTTCAGAATTCAGTGTTGACACTGGGCCATCAGTTGAGTTACAAGATCATTCTTATCAAAGACAGGAGAAAATCTTTTATTCTTCTCTTCATCCTATTCAGCCAGACTCAGAAAACTCTGTATGCATTTTCATAGCATATGAAGAAGTAAGAGACAACTTTAACAACATATTATCATTCCTTTCTTTTAATAATACTTATGGAAGAAGTAGTTGCGTTGTGCCAAATTACAGGCCACTGTTTGAATGAAATCTCTCTACCTAGGGATTCTTCCTACCTCTTCATATATTTGCATTTATCTTCCAAATCTATTTTAATGAGCTCTATATAAAAATGAGAGCTCATACTTCTTGAGCCTGATGAACGGGTAATTACTGTTTTGATTCCCATGAGAGGTCTTTGAAAACCCATCTTGTCATGGAAGTTAAGGGCATAATGTTTTAATTGTAGGTAGGAGAGTGCTGGGTTAGTGCTTAAGCTGAATATTCTACCATGTAACCAGTGTCCAAAATATCTTTACACAAATGACCTATCAATTGTGACACAGCTTTCACCTGTATGTTAAAGAGAGGGTAGATTTTTCTGCCAGGGAGTGTAGATTATTCTCTCTCTACTAAACGAAGAGCTGTTTTTAGTATTTCTCTGCTTCATGAGTTTGGAATAAGATAGCAAATAGTATGCTCTACAGATCAAAATTTAGGTCCATACTTAATTTATTAGCTTCTGGCAATTCATTGGAGCACCTACATAAATAAAGACAGGAGAAAATTACTCTTTTCAATCTATTTTTGGTGTCTATGAGCTACGTTCAGGCAAAAATCTCAATCCTTTACTTCCAGTTCAAAAGGGCCATAGGGTACTCATGCTGCTGGATATCAGATCAAAAGATGCCCGTTTCAGAAACCTTCCCCCTACACCAGCTATTAGACAGGTGATGTAATGGGTGCACCCATGGGTAATGGGTGCAGCAAATTCTGCTTGCCCTGAGGCACAGTGTCTCTGGGACCAGAGCTGCAATGGGAAAATTCTCTGTAGCAACAGTAGTAGCAGTGGAGTAGAGTCCAAATTTTCCACAGCAAATAGAGCTTAGAGGAATTGTTTTCAATCCTATTTTTTAACTTTAAAAAGTCAGGATAAGGCAAGAATTGGGAACAGAAACCTAACCAAAACAGGGATTTGGGGGCCCAGCTTGGGAGGAGAGAAACTTCCAGCTTAGCCACGCACATGTGACACAGCTCCCAGAAAAGCAGCTGGACGTGGAGCCTCCTACAGTTACTTTTATAGCTATCAGTTCAGGAACTAATTGTTTTAGCACCTAGTTTTCCCAGATCAGATTGTATCAACCCTTGCATTGTGCAGATTAAATGAAATAAAACAATTTGATAATTCATGTCAAATACATCACTCCTGTTTAAGAGCCAAAATGAAAAAGGTTATTCCTTTTAGCCATTTTCTAAATAAAATTTTAAAATTTATTTCGCTTCAAAATGCATCTGTTTTTAATTTTTGAGGGAATTAACTTTTCTTTAAAGAAAAAGGAAACAAAATATTTTTCTTCAGATTAAAAGAAACCTTTTGGTTAATCTGAAATGTATGTTTTACAGTTTGCATTTCAGAAAGAAAAGAAAAAATAATTTAGCTTTGCGTTGACTCAGAAGGTATATTTTTTCAATTTTTTTCAGCATCAAACAAAAAAAAAAGTAATTTTGTTTGCTCAGTTCTCTACACAGATACAAATGGGGCCTGCAGGAGAGACAGGTGCTCAGCATCTTTGAAAATCAGGCCATTAAAGTAATGATTTTACCCTATTGATCTTAAAGAGAAAGGAAATTGTACAATGAATATATTTAGAGATGATACCAAAATAGGAAGGACTGGAAATAGCAAACATCAGAGGAGCTTAGAAAGCATTAAAATGAATACGATTTAATGTGGATAAATGTAAAATAATACACGTGGAGGAAAATACTATCTGGCATAAAATCAAAGGAACGTTCTACAGGAAGAACGGTAATGTGGAAAAGATTTGGGGTGAGAGATAAGAACATACAGGACATGAGGTTTCAATTTAAGGACGTCGCACAAGTAGCAGATCTATTCAGGAAAACAGAGAGGTATGAATTAAGATTTGCTTATTACTAATGGTTGCTAATGGCTGATGTAGTGTTCAGCTTCTTATCATTAGCCAAATTCTCTGTTATTTGGAGAAGTCAATTTATACAGAATAGCCTTCAATTTTTTTTTTTCGTGACATTACCTTTCTGCAAACATATTTCTCTGCTATTATGTTCAGTACGCACAGCAAGTGTCTTAGAGAGACTCAAGGAAATTATGGCAGAAACAAGTATTACAAGGTGTGATCTATTTTGCGAGAGGCTACGGGTACTTCATGGTTAGAGTTTAACGAAAAGAAGCTATGATAACAGTCTTTAAACATTTAAATGGCAATAGTCCAAAAGGAGGGAGAGACGATTAACTGAGGTTGCAAATGGCATGTTAAGGAACAATAACTTGAAAGGGGAAAGAATGTGTATAAGAAAATTAAAAACAAAATGTAAGTCACAAGGACAATGAGACTAAGGGAAAATTCACCCTAAAGGTAGTTAATGCATCATGTCTACATGTGCTTCAAAGGAGATTTGATAAAACCTCGAGGGCATTTACAGAAGACAAGCTTTCCGTGTAGGGCATTGGACTATTCTACCTAGATGATCTTTTCCATTTGTTCCAGACTCAAAGCAGTTTGTGTTTTGCTGTGCTTTTTTTTAATTTTCTAAATTTCAGATTCTTTTTTATATTTGCAAGGTTGGCAAGAAGATGGGTAGGCTTTTGCTTTGTTAATGCCTTTCCAATTCAAGCTGATAAGGCTTGACCTGGAAAAACAGAAAGGCTGGCAGGCACTGTTGGCTTTATCAGGTTTGGCATCTTTGCACTGATGTTCAGATACATCTTTGACCAAGCGCAACAGGCAAGTGTCTGAAACCCCAAGTCCAAGACTGATGGTTTCAGGTCGTTGATGTTTTTGTTGATAGGTGTCTCAGTTAATGAATCATTCTGCGCAAAGGAAATGTTCCGGAGCTTCTTCAGATGCAAGAATGCAGCTCAGAACCAGTTAGCTTCCATTTCATAGCTTCAAGGGAGGTTCTGCAACAATACAATTTTTTATTTCCAAATTAATATTGAGTTTCTGAGGAACAGGATGACAGTCTCAGATAAAAATAAAAAAAAGTAAGAAAAATTCTCCAGGTTTCTTCCCAAGCATACCCCTGCTCAATCCAAGCCTTGCCTGCAGGGATTTTAAGATGGAAATCACATGGCTAACATTAAAATCTTGTTAAAGGATTAGGGGCCGCGTCCTGAGCCAGGTTAAATTGAATGCAGCTCCATTGACTTCAGTAGAGTTTTACCCTTTCACAGCAATTGAGGATCTGACCATAAAAATGTCTTGGGCTGGTTTATTACAGGAATGGGTAGGCATGTTCATATTTGATTTCTGGCTCCAAGTTTTCCCGACCCGTTATAGTTGTCTAGTTCTCGATAAACCGAAATAAAAAATGACATGCAGAGTCAAATACTTGAAAGTGCCTTGCACGATAGGAAATGCTAGAAGGAAACTTGCAAATGCAACATTGTGTTGTCTCATTTTTGTGCATTACACCACACATTTTAATTGCTTGTGCAGACACATTTTTTCACAAAACTATTGTCCAATTTATGTATTGGCTGGAATGAAGCTCTTGTTCTATATTTGCTTTTATCTTTTCAACTCCATGTGTGGGTCCCAGCCTAATTTACAATCCTGCCATCCAAACCCTACATAAAATACACAAATTATTCATTTCTTCATGAGCTTTTCCATAGTGACTCATTAATTATTTTTATGGCATCTTACAAGAAAATTATAATCCCCTTTCCACAGATGAGAGAACTGAGACAGGAAAGGAACATGGCTTGTTTTGGGCCACAAAGTGAATCAGTGGCAGGCCCAGAGCTCCTGGCTCTCAGCTTGCATTTATTTCTTCCCAAAAGGAGGGGGGTAGCCATACACACAGCTTCCTGTATGTGCACCGGCAGTCAGGGAGGCTATTTCAAAAGGCAGGACCAAAATGCTACAGTGGCGGAACTCAACTCATCGTGAACACTGTCGGCACCTGTAAAAATATTGTCTTAACGTGACTTACAGAGTTTCTGGCACAACAACAAATATAAACAACTTTGCAGGGTCTAGACTTTAACCACTTGATCGTACTTTGAGTTTATGAAATCTCCTAGTATTATATAGACTTCTTTTCTCTCTACACATGATGTGGGGCTTCCAGCAACCGGCCTCCTTACAGCATGACGAATCTTTGACAAATACCTGGTTTTGTCATGTTAGAACTCTGAAATTAATGTAAATTTGTAATTACTGATGAAATATGTGGTTTAATTACTTTTAAATTACACCTGGAATTTCTGAGCCTCTGGACTGTGGTACCGTCTTGCAACAAGTATGAAGTAATGTGTAAGTAGCCTTGCTTATATACTGGAACCTCAGGTCCTTTTATATAAGCAAGTTCCATCCTGCTTCATGAATAATGTGCAGTAATAATACGCAATATAAAAGGAGAGATTCGGGACAGTTGATTTCACAGTCTATCAGACACACATATCTCAAAGGAACGTTTGGTGTATTTGTTCCTGAAAACTGCTTAAGGAATGATGTATCTAAACATTTTTTTAATGTGGTTATTTATAAAACTAAATTAAAGCATGTGGGAAAGTTATTTGTGTACTTTTTTTCATCACAATATTTTATCTTTGTTATGATAACAAAAAGTTGTACTGTCCCAGGTTGTATAAGTCATCTGCTTGCTATAGACTCTTTTGATATTGTGTATTATAAGATACTGATACTTCTCTGTGGCAGAAATTGAAGAGCTTCCCTGCAAGAGTATCCAGAGGACCTGCTCACTCATTTGATCACCCTTGCGCTGGATCCACCAGGATCTGATTTTGTCTTAGCTTCCTTTTCAGAGTTTTTTATAAGCAACTAAGAAAGACAGAGATATATTTAAAGATAAGGTTGCATCTCCCTTTCACCAGAGAATATGATCTTTCCTATGTTAGGAGTATGAAAGTGCTGAACATCATGACAAAGGCTGTGTTTAGAGTACTTTTGGCTGGAACTAGAAATGGAAATGTCAGAAGATCCAAGAGAAAGCATGTGCTTGGGAAATTGTCAATCCATAGGTGCAGATTAAAGAGCTTCAGGACTTTCTCTAAAAAGCTTCTGGGTAAACAGATGAACTTTGAATACTTACTCGAATGCCACATGTTGGAAGGTTAAAGCTGACTGGAAAAGAGGTTATAATCTTTGATCACATTGATCTCACCAAGACAAGAAGATGAATCTGCAGTAAACTGCGGATTTAGCTGTTACATGGAAATGCAGCTTCTCCAGACGTTGCATTTCAGTGATGAGTTTCTCTCAGCATTGGATTTTCAAAATGGATATTCAGGAGTTTTCTAAACAGCTGTGCTCTATGTAGACAGGAGTCTTTTCATCTACCACATCACAATTCGGATTTTTTTTTATCCTAAACCCTTTGAAAGGAAGGCCATATCAGACAGAAAAGATATTGTACCCCTCAGGTAGAGTAAATGATGCAGAGCAGCCACCTTAGAAGCAGAGACACTAGGCAGATGGATGGACGTATATAGTCTTACAAATACCTTCTAACATAGCTCTGTTAATCTAAAGGTCAGAAAACAAAGAGCAATCCAGAACATCAACTTGGTTGTGGATACTCCTCCCCAGAGGACATGTTTTTCAAGACTCTGTGAAATCAGGTTGGCAGCTTATGAAAGATGTAATCTTGCTCCCACATGTCTCATGAAAAACCACAGGAAATAGCGCTCATGTTCCTCACACCAGAAGTCAAGACACACATAATCAAGTGCCATATAGTCCCTTACCATAAAGTGTAGTCAAGAGGCTTTGGCTTGTTGTCTGTGGTCAAACAATATGTGTGATCAAGCATGCAGAAATTTTTTTTCACCCATAAAAATTATTTCTTATTGTCACCAGCACAGAAGTGTTTTTATGATTCATCCCTTAAATAGCTGCTTTTCTGGACACATCGGCCTTTCTGATGGCTAACATGTATATTAAAATCATTCTGCATGGGTGCTTAATGCCAAAACGGGATATGAAGTACTGCTTCACCTCTTACTGCCTACTTATCCTTTTTTTGACCACTTTACACTTCACTTACACTGGTATAAATGCACCAAAATGTGAAAGCACACCCTGATCAGAACTAATTCTCCAATGGGCAATTTACATTCTCACTTCTGCAACTGCTATATTTAGCAATTGTTAGAGAAAATAAGAAAAATGAAATTGCTGAACAAAAATGATTGAAACCTTATTACAGCAAAAAGCTGGTATTGTGTAGGGCTGATTTTTTAGAATATGTACCCCTTTCAAATTCTAAAAATGTATGTCTATTTTAGACATGTGTAAGGCATTTGGCAAGAACTGCTTAGAAGATGATAGCAAAATTTAATTTTAACATTTGAAAATCTTAGTTTAGGTCAGAAATGGAAACCTATTTGAAGAGCTCAGCCTTTTATGTGAAGGACATAAATCATGCAGATCACAGGAACGAATTTCTGGCAATTTCTGCTAATGAGAACTTAGACAAGACAGGATATTGTTAACTATGAATTACACACCCAAGCCAAAGCTTGAGGTCCAATTTAGTTGACTAAACCCATTGCATGACAGTTTTGCATATGACCTGTCCAGAGAACACCAGTTCTAACAGGCAATATCCATGCTTTAAAATCAATGTTATTTTGAGTGTTGTTATAATCTCCCCAGTTCTGTATCCAAAAATCTAAAACTGTTATTACAGTTTCAAGTCTAAAGGTGAAAGGCTCAACATATTCAGATCATGATTCTTCTCCCTATCAATCACTTTTTGCACCATCCTTCTTTTGCAGGACTCCATATGAGCAATCTGGAAAGCTGAGAGCTCCTAAAGAGAAAGGGTAGAGAAGAAGCTATTGGAGGGGACAAAATGTGAGACACAGCTTCCTCTCATTCATCTGTAGCTATTGTGGAAAATGTGAATCACAGAAGATAGCCACTGGCTAGGGAAGCTTGAGAAATGAATATGGATGTAGCAGCATTGCCAAAGGAAGGAGTGAGGTGCCAAGAACCTAGAGCACAGGTGAACACATAAGATCTATCTCCACACAGATGGTTTTGGACTCTGGAATCCAGCAGCTCTGAGAGTCGTTTCCATAGCCTATTCTGCCACAGAGTAGAGAAAGGGTAGGACTCACCTGCACTGGAACAATTCAGGAGCCATTTCTGTATGGAAATCCTTTGGGAACTATCGTCATTTTAGCCTCTTCCCTAGGGTTTTTACTGCTAGAGGGGACAATCAGGCCCAGACATATTACATACAGATTATCCACTTAATCTCATTTCAACAATTATTGGTATCTCTCCTCCTGCACTTGTTCCAAACAGACAAATGTATCTTCTTTTGATTGCTGCATAGAAAGGTGTCCCTTTTCACTGCATTAAAGCCTAACCTTCAAAATCAAATTTTCCTTATAAAATAAAAGGGAAATAGATTTGATGGAGGAAATTGCAACTAAATTAAGAAGATCAGCATGAGATAAACAAATCCTTAAATGGCTGCTAGCTATTGATTTACTATCTGAAATGATTTCTCTGGCTCAGAAACTCCCACGCTTGGTAGGGAATACACATTTAAACTCTAGTCTTTAGTCTACGCTAGGGAAATTTCTCCCAAATTGTCAGTGGTTTTGGAAATGATTTGCCAATGCAGATTTAAAAGTAACTGAAATTGTTGTTTAGGCTTCACTGTGTTGGAATCAAGTAAGAACAGTTTGGATGGATGTTTGGTGCTTCATACATCCAAGGACTTGAACTGGCTTTTAAGCAAGAATTCAAGGGCCCATATTAAGAAGTAATGACACTCCCGGGAGCTCTGAGTGGCACGGAGCCTCTGAGTTCACAGCTTTCTGCATCGCTCCCAGTGTTTCTGGGATTTTTATCATATTTCCCTGAAAGGAGGGAGTGTTTTTGAAACGTGCTGCTCTTAGGCACCAAACTCATGCAACATTTGATAGGTACAGATTGCAAGTGTTTTAACATAGTGCAGGTATTTATGAATTTGTGTCCCAATAGGTAACTTCAACCAGTAAGTAACGTTAAAAATGCACAGGCTGTCAGACCTTCTAGGTAATATTGTCAATACTATTGACAATAATATGGTTCTGCATTAGGTCTTCAAGCAAATTTCTGTTTAAGTATACCATCTGTTAACATGCAAGCTTGAAATTTGAATCTGTAGCCACATTTCTTTTGGTGAATAGTTTTATAATACCTCCTGAGTAATTTTATAGCACCAAGGGTGACTACACACCGCGATCAAACAGTTGTATTGTAAGCTCAGAAAATTTGTGGTGTTAACAGCTTCTCTATAAAGAAAGAAGAAAAATAAAAACAAAAAAGAAAAAGCCTTCTGTACCTTCGGTATTATGAAAAGGACAGTCCTACAGTTTTGCTTTAACTGTCCTGAAAGCACTTAAGTAACTGCATTTTGATGGGCACAGATGCAAGGTTTCTATTAAGTAACAGCTGTATTTCCTGGAGGGAAGGCCCTTTTAATGCAAAAAAAAAGTTTGTAGAGTAGGCATTTAGCTCTGCTTTCTCCAGTAGATGTCACTTGCAGTACATAATAATTCATGTAAAGAAGTCAGAGTATATAGAAACGCATTGCTTTCCTTGAAATACGCAAGCCAAATTAAAAAGCCATTTTATTGCCCTGTGTATGTAGTAAGTTTGGCATTTAGTTTATTTTAACAGATGGCATTGAAATAACAAAAGGTAAAGCATTTTTGTTTCCAGTTGATCAGTGAGGATTATGTCTCCATCTCCCGTAATTTGAAATAACAGAAGGAGACAAATTTACTTGTTGACACATGTGAAGTCTGGGTCACACATGATCTAATACTGTATTGACAACTAGGATTTGGCAATTACCAGATTTACTCAAAAGAGAAAATGTATTATATAATTATTTTTTATTTCACAAGCATTAGCATTTTGGATGAAATTTAGTAGGGAAAAATTATAGGACACATATACTCCTACAGTAGCGCTGTTTTCTTGTATCCACAAAGGAGAACTTGTGGGTATATTACGCATTTAAAGGAAGCTGCCTCGCATTATAGTTGATTAGAAATGTAAGTGTTGTTCTAGGAACTTCCTATATGGTTTCTATTCCTTTTTAACCTATTTCTTTTACTGTAACAGTAGTGTAACAGCACTATCTTCAGTCAAATCACTGTGGACTTACGTACGTGCAAAAAACTCTTCTTCGAGCCCTCAGTGCCTCAGGGATACACTGTGCCTCCATGATCAGCCAAGGTCACTGCTGGTGGTGAATTATCCACAAAGGTTCACATTTTATAGTTTACATAATTTTCCTTGTCTCCAACTGACACGTCAGCCAAGACTCTACATTAACAGGATTTAGGTGCTAGTGGTTCACTTGCCGGCTGATCAGAGTGTTTGGAGCCATCCCTCCTCTGCTAACCTTAGCAGTCCTTCCTTTCATCAGGTGCAAGATCGTTGGGACTGCTGTATTCATTTCCATTCCACTCTCCATTGCATGGATGAGGTGACTAGGAGACCCAGTTTTGACTTTGGTCTTCTGCATTTTCCTTCCTGGATTCTGATCAAAGACCCACAGAAAAATCCCAGCAGAGGTTAGTTTAGAGAGGGGGATAAAAAGTAGCTATGCTGTCTTCTCATCTTATTCCCAGCTCATTCCCCTAACCTCCCCCAGGCAACAACACACAAACACACTTTTGAGAGTTTTCAGGAGGAATGTCTACCCAAGTAGGGAGGAACCACAGAGGTGTGGACATGCGCCCCACTGCTATGCCTTTGCTCTCTCCCAGAGAGAGACCTGAGTAATTCAAATGTGTATAAACCACGTCCCGCTAAGGAAAGAGTTTGAGGAACGTACCGTTGGAGAGTAGTGGAGATCGTTAAAGCTTTGTCCCTCACCTCAAAGAAACCTGGTGTACACAGTAAATGGAAGGAGTAAAAGACTAGAAATACAATAGAAATATATTTTTCTGAAACTGAAAAACCAGCTACTGCAGATTTGGTCCCTGTGAGAGCTACCTCCTGTCCCTTTTTGTCTGACACAAGGGGAGGAAAGGAGGTGGGAAATAGGCAAAGGTGACCATGCAAAAAAAAATGCAGTCATCGAATCTTTCTTGTCAAAAAAGAGCTTATCCTCTTGAACCTAGGAAGAGGTGTAGTTGATATAAATCTAGGAATCACCTCCTTGCAGGAACCAGGCCTCTCTTTATTTGATTTGGTGATTCACAAGAGAGATGTGGGGTTCGGGTGGTCTAATATGAGTTGCTCTGCATTGCCTGCTTCAGGAGACATATAACATATTAGGTCATAGGCCAGAAATCAGTATCAGACTTAAAGAAGGGCTTACAAACAACCGGTAGAGGTAGTTTCTTGGAAAGATACAGAAAACTCCTCAAAGAACAGAGAAAAGAAAGAAATCTGGGAGTGAATTAGAAATAAAAATCCTGATAAGATTAATCAGGTTTCTGGGGGGACTGTAGAGACTCATGCACTTTGGCTGCATTAATTTTTGCTCTTTTTTTTTCCTATTTTCTTCAAGAAAAAGGAATTTGCCAGAAAATAAAAATAAACCAACCTTTTGAAACTTTGACCGGACACAGGCTGTTGGTATTCCTCTGCTGAACTGAAGAATGGTCTGTAACGTCATTGACCTATTTTAATGCAATAGCTACTCTGAGCTGAGCCCACCCAGAAGAATCACATTTCTTTTAAGCAGCATTCATATTCCATGGTGATGGGTTCAGTGTAAGTCTAAAAAGCATAAAAGAGTTTTGATATTTATTTCCTTTGTTTATAGGCACACACAGTTTTGACAATGATTCCTAATGTAAAGAGATGGTAATTTCTCATTTAAATGAAGATGATGTCCTTCACTGAAGGTGCAAGAGGTTATAAACAGACAAACAAAACCTGAGTATTATGCAACCTAAAGGTAGAGATTTGAACAGGGATTACAAAGTTAATGTACTCAGCATATACTGACACCTCTTCATCAGAGGATCTCATGTTGTCTTATGAATTCCATGTCAAGGCACCACCAAGCTATGTATTGTGAGCTTCATTTTACAGCTATGGAGGGAGGCATACAACACACCTCTGATAAACCTGGCCAGTCAGTGAGAGAGCCAGAAGGAAATCTAAGACTGTTGATTTCAAGCTTTCTGCTATACCCATGAGATAACTTTCCCTTTTGCTCTTCCTAAAGGGAGATTCATTTCTCTCTCTACAGGTTCTGAAGGTCGGGGGGAACGTCTCTGAAATGGTAATCTGGCCTTTTACATTCCTGAGTGGCTCTTTCTAACTTATCTATTGTTTATTCATGCTGACAAATACATAGATTTAAAGAATTTATTGCAGAAAGCGCTCTGAATTTAAACATGGCACATACAGGTGTCTTTCGATACTGTGATCTCATGAGAGACCCATCAGCTTCTGACAAGCTCATCTAGGGGATTGGGGAGGACATGAGGTTATCCCTTTCCTAAGTTACTCGACATCTGGGTTTCTCCTTCTACAATGTTTTGACATGAGTTAATTGCCAGCTTCATTCATGTGAGTGGATGCTTTTAAAGGCAGCACTGCAAGAAGTCATGTGCTTCTTCTTAAAGAACCCGAGTACCTATACCATTTCCAAATTGATATCCCTGCTTGGTTTTGCTATCAGTGTTGGTAAACGTATATATTTAGCTTCACTTGACCCAGTGAAGCTTCATCTGTCATGTCAGAGAGTAAGGATGTCACACTGTAAAGGACGTTGAAGAAAAGGAATCGGTTGGTATATATTAGAGTGAATGTTAAGTAATGAAAATATAAACCCTTAGGAAAAACACCCTGGAGTAATTTTAAACAGGCAGATTACTTCTGGCAGTTTTGCTTTTTGCTTCTGTGTTCTCATCAACATTTTAAACCATTCAATTTCAAATATCTGCAGAACTCACAAATAAGACAGGAGAACCAATACTTTATTGATGCTTACAGCCAGAAAAATGAAGAAGCTCTGATTTAAATGGTCAGGCTGGCCATCCTTCAAGCTATCATTCTTTCAAATCCCTGTGCTCCAGCAATTTGCTCTGAGACTGGCAACTCGTCTGATTCCCACTTCTGAGAACTAAATTCTCTGAAACAAGTAGATAACCTCCACTGGCTATGATTTTATGACAGTACTTTGATTAGCAGGTGATCCTTCTACTGAAGTCAAGTGAAGTAAGTAATTATTCTATTTTACAGTATTGCTGTTCAGGTATTGTTGACAACTGCATTTTTTGTCATACTAAGCAACACAACACAGGAGATTGGATACTCAAAGGAAACTATAATTCTCTTGGGGGGAAAATTAAAAAATGATATCTGGTCACTTCATACATGGCAGGTCTCCAAGTACATGCTGAATTGCAAAAATACAACACATTCAAAAAGAATATTTATGTGTCCCTTCTTCACTACATGTGCGGTATTTTTCTCCCATGTCACAAAAACTGTAACCACAATTTACAAGTATATGCACAATCAAATTGCTATTGATTTAACAATCCCTTTCTTTGATGTCCCTTGCCTTAACCTCATTTATAAAGCTGTTTTGCATTATTTCAAACTGTCAATGATTTGTGACTCATGAATATTCAAATCTAATTTGCACTTACCTTTTTTGCATGCATGCTTACTTGTAATACGTCTCATTTGCCCTTTGTTTTGTGTTTATTTGCAGATTGTTTAGTGAATTAAACTCTGTTTTTAAAGTAATAGCATTTAGTTAAACTCAAGTTGTGCAATTCTCACCTTACTGCAGTTAGGTAATCACTGTAACTCCATTAACTTCACTAGTTTCTCCTGCTTAAGTGAAGAGAATGAGGTCCATGAACTCTTTCTGACTGTTTTCTCTCTGTCCCCGAGTTCACATCAATATCATTTAGCATGTTTCACTGGAATAGCAATGGGTTTATTTAGTATTGTATTCAGAAAGAAATATCAAGACTAAACTCTCTCATCCTAATGTTTCAAGCTTTAGGACAGTTCAGATCTTCAGATCTGAGTAAAAATTAAGAACTCATTCCTCTGACTTACAAGTATTCAACTGATAACACTTTATCAGAGGAAAAAAAATATTTGACTTATTTTTGTGGCTAGGTTAAATCCAGTAGAATGAGTCCCCAACTTAAGAACACTGATATAATAACATACCCTTTCCCAGGAAACAAAAAATCCATCTAGAGGTATAATAATTGCAGCACAGCGGGTCCGAAATCCCATTCTTTGCATGTCTGTTAATCTAAAAAAAGTCTGTTGAACTCTTCGGTGCCCAAGGAAAGCAGGGCCGAGGTCTTTGTATCGTTTTTCCCATGTATGGAGGATTATGTAATGAAAGCAATGCTTCTCTCAAATGCTAAGAATCTTGCTAGATGCTTATTTTGGGAACAAACAGTTACCATGAACATATTGGCTGCAGACAGGACCTTCTTCAATGAATGAAGTCTGGAAAGAACAGCAAAAAGAAATTTGCTTTTGGATCAGACAATAAGATCTTACTCGAGTATCAAAAGCTGCTTGCCAGGGGAAGTGATCTGAAGTTAAACCAGGGGAGGGGAAGAAAGGCAATTAATTATTTTCCATAATGTTTAAAAGCTGAAATTAACCTATAGTGACAAAACTGGTTATGTTCCTGGGTTCATACTGCAACCTTGTTTACAAAGCAGCTCTAGGGGTTTCAGCTGGCTCTTGTTTGATCATGTTTGTGATCATATAAGTGAACATTAAAGCAAGCAGGATTTTTCTTTGAACAGGTATTAGGTGAATACATTTCTTTTATGGATCAAATCCTGCTCCTATCATACAGAACGGAGGCAGAATCAGGCTTTGGATGAATACCTGTACAAAACAAAAGCATGCAGACACAGGGAGGAATATTTCTCGGGCACTTTTATTACTCATTTAGTCTCCTGCTTAAATAATTTCAATGAACCTATTGGGAAATAGAGCAAGTGTGATGATAGGCGACCAGTGACATGTCAAGAGTAATGAAATGAAAAGCCCAAATGAACATACTATGAATGACTCTCAGGCTGGAAACTGTTTGCCTAAGCTATTCTTGGTGAATATTTTGAAGTAAAAGAGCACATTCCCTCTGAGGACTGATAGTACTGCCCTGATCTGATGTGGGGTTCCCAACTGAGAATAAGACTTTGGAGCCCAGAAAATAGGGCTGTGCTCATCCAAGAGTTCATTTCAATTTAATAGGTTTATCAGCTCCTCCATAAAAGAGACAAATATTTCAAATACTTATTTTTAGCTTTGTACATGAATAATAGAAATAAAATGATCTGAGTATTTAATGTGATTTTTTTTAATATCTCATATATAGGTTAATAATTATATATAGCTTAGTAGGGCTTTTTTTTTCTGTAATGCCAGGGCCATGCTTTCAAATGGCATGTCTCAGCTGTTGTGAAGTCCAAGGTAAAGTTGTGTGCCCTCAAACCCCCAAGAAATAGTATTATCCAGTATGACACATGCCTAGATATGTCTTATTGTGATCATAATATAGCCTCAAGGTAGGAGTACAGGACAATCACTTGTGTGTTATTTTTTCATTGCTGTTTATGTTTATCTACATCACAGAAAAGCTTCTGCTAGAGCTATTTATGTCGTTGATCAATAGAACTATTAGTGATGGTTTATAAATGCATATGAAGTAGTAAGAGACAGAGTTTAAATTTAGCACATACTTTAAAAATTAAATCTATTAGTACATTAACTTGATCATATTTCATCACTGAAAAGCCTGTGCATTTTTAAAAATACTTCTGAAAAAGCAAAATGTACCACTATGACACAAAGTGTCAAGCAAAAACCACGTCTGTGAATCACCAACATATGAATTAAAGAACTGATGTCCTCTTGCGCCGAGGGCTTACTAGAAGGGTGGTGGCTGTCCGCATTTACTATCAGTAGGACCTGGAAAGCTAAATACTTTGCACAGGGAGATTTGGCATCTTGCAAAATCACCTTGCAAAATCCTGTCCTGTGTCCTTCATTCACGTAGAAGTTCTCCCTCAGTCAATGGAACTTTGAGACACAGGTTTGGGCTTGAGGACATTGAAGGCTGTCAGCACGGAAGCAGTGTTGACAGAGAAAATCACATGGCAGTGATTTTCAATGAACTTTTGGTCCCCCTAGTAGGCAAAGCCTATAGACCGATTGGCAGCTCTTCTGATGAGTGAGGATTAAAACCGGTAACATCTCGTTGTCTATTCTTTTGGCACAACTTCTGTTGTGTAGTCACACACTGTAGGAGAATTGCCTTTCTAAGGTACTACTATTCAAGTCAGAGGTGATACAGCACAGATGAGTTTTCCTCTTTGACTTTGTTGGCTGACTGTGATGAGAAAAACATGGTGAGTGGAAGTATGTAAACACAGTAAGACAGTTAGATGTACACTTTAGACATGGGCTTTGTTGTTTGGAATTAAGAGCAGTCTCTGCCCTTTAACACCACTACCAGCGAGAACATACCATCTCATTCACCGTGAATGTGGATACCCAGATTCTTTTATTCTAACATGGAAAACCTGGTGATATCTGAGAACTTGTTAAGCCTACACATTGTCCCTCTGCTTCCTCTTCATCAGTCCTGTGGGGACTGTTTTCTCCTGTGAAAACTGGATCTTCCCATTCTCTGCAATGTTACTGCGAATCATGCTGCTCAACCTGCCAAGACTCAAATGGAAGAATAAGATTTTCAAAATGATTAACAACAGAGGGGAAAAATAAAATGAGAACAATCACGGAGAGTTCACCTTCATAAAATAGTATGTATTGACTAACATATGTTCCCTAACTTACCTTATACCTGAGTTTCCTTGCCGTGCATTAGTGAGGTAATTAATTTAGCAGGAGAGATGAAAGGAGCCAAAGAGATGACAGCAGGCATGTGTGAGAAAGAAGTCAAGTGTAGGTCTGTAATGGTGGGCAGTGGAAAAGTGTCTTCACCATGCATTTTGTAAATGTTAAGAGAGTGTAAAGGAGTGCATACAGAGGAGTGGGAGATGCGGTGCCTTTTCTACTGCTTCATCCACAATTGCGTCCTGGTTACCTTCTGATAATAGGGAGGGTGAAGTCCTGCAGTCCAAGGCAACGTGTCTAATCTTCTTGTGTAGCTTTGACCACTTACAGTGAGGGGTTAAACTAGAAACCTCTAAACTAAAATGTTTCCTGCTTGGGTAAAAAACATATATATATATGTACTTCTTTTTAGAACTGAGGC
Organism: Phaethon aethereus; assembly: GCF_964289735.1. NCBI lineage: Eukaryota > Metazoa > Chordata > Aves > Phaethontiformes > Phaethontidae > Phaethon > Phaethon aethereus. The sequence goes on along the minus strand of NC_138579.1, from coordinate 35,474,638 downwards.
TTCTTAGGGGAAATGCTGTATCCAAGGGCTGTTTCGTGAGCCGGGAGCGCTGTACTGAACCTCTGGGGCAAATGTTTGCATTGAATTGTTGAAAGAGTCTGAGATCGGCAACGCCACCCTGCCCTTGGCTAATGAGCCTTCCCCGGGAGAATATCAAGTGCAATTACCTTTCAGGGAATAACAACATACCAAAGAACCGTGGACCCTGCAGAGAAAAACGAAACACACATTCGTAGGTAGAAACCGCTATGAATCAGCATTAATTATCCAATGGAGGGAACAGGGTTGCAATAAGTCTCAGTTCCCGACTCACACCATAGATCACAGCAAATGTGAGCCACTTATAGAAAAAACATTTGCAAAGTTCAGCCTGCCCTAACCCCCCTCCCCTCCCGCCTACACTTCTGCACTCGGGTTGTGGCTGGGGGCTGCGCTTCGGGGACAAGTTTCCCCACCCCCAGTTTGGAGGCGGCTGGGAGAGGCGATAAAGGGGGCTGGTGGCAGTGAGGGGCTGGCGAGCGTCGGCGGGACGGTTCAGCTGATGCAAAGGTTGACGCAAGGTCTCCCCTGCGCCCGCGTGGCCGAGGACACCAGGCTTTCCCTCAGAAGTCCCCACGGAGGCCGGGCGGCCGCCGGCCTTCGGCCTCGCAGCCGGGAGGACTCCGTCCCCCCGCGGCTGGCTGCCCCGGCCAGTGCGGAAAGGGGGACAGTCGGGGGCGGCTGGCTTTTGGCTGCGCACGTTCCTAGGCAGGAGGCCGGGCGGGACGGGGGTGGGCGAGCGGGAAACCCGCGTGTTCGGGGCTGACGGGAGAAAACAGGCGAAAGTGCGCGTCCGGCGCTTGTGAGGTGCGAGGGGCTGCCGGAGGCCGCCGAGCACCCCTGAGCCTGTGCCCTTGCGCCGGGGCGCATCCTCCTGGGGAGGCACGGCTTCCCGGCGGGGCTCTGCGCGCAGGCAGCCGCGGCGGCGGCGCAGAGTCCGCAGCCTCCCGCGGAGTCCGGCGGCGGCTCGCCGGGGGCGGCGGGAAACCCCGCCGCAAACCTCTCCGGAGGCGGAAAGGGCGCGGAGAAGGGCCGGCTGCTTGGCTGAGAGAAGGCGCGCATCTATTGAGTTTGTCAGGGATCATAAAATGTGAATTGATTATTCAAACAGCCATTGATTATAAAAGAATGCTTACTGCAGCAATGGGAAAGGTTAAAAGGAAATTGACCTTCTGCGTACGTGACATAAAGTCATTAGGTAAATGAGATATTCATACCGGGTGTAATCAAGGTCATGCTAATTTTATTTGCGGTATTCGACTCAAATCTCGGGCTTCGTTTGGGGGCAGCAAATTGTCCCCGAGCGAACTGAAACGCCAGGTAGACCCCAGGTGCCATAAAACAAAACAAAACAAAAAACGTAAACAGAACCCCCGGAGGGCTGCAGGTTACCCCAAGCCCCGTGCCCACGGCGGGCCCGATCCCGAGACGCCGGGGTGGTGGCGGGAGGGTGTGCCGGCGCCCGCGGAGAGGCGCGGAGCGGCGCGTAGGATCGGGCCTCCCCGGAGGGGTGTTCTCACCTCGCTGCTCCCGGGGTCGCCTCCTCTGAGCCGAGGGAGAATCAGAAGTGCAGGCAATGTCAAAGATCCTCTCCTCTCCCAGACAGGATGAGAACGTGTAAAAAAATTAGATGTATTTATGCACATATTTATCCCCTCTAATTATAGAAATTAATCCTCTTACTTATGACTAAAAGGTAACGTCTAAGGCGTCCCTTTGATGTTTAACAGCATCATTTGTGGCTAACATTCCAACTGATTAAGGAATAATTGTTGTTAAATGCTTTACAAGTGGATAGTGTTTAATTGAGAGGCATTCATAATTTTACGGCTTACCACAAAATGAAACGTAATTAAAAACGCAGGAATTTCCAACTGATTTTATTCCAATTATGTTTATTGTTCAGACTAATTACTGCACAAGATGGGGTACTTTTCCCCATCTCTAAATGGCACACGTCTCCCAAATACACCCTTGCAGGGTTTTTCTTTTCCAGGTACAGGCTTGGGACGGCTTTCTGCAGCCTCCGTTCCCTCCATCCCACCCCCCCTACCCCCATTATAATTAAATGCTCCAGCCTTTTCTTTCCTCCATGCAACACCTTGGGATGTGAGAAAGTGATGGCAGCTCTCTTCCCTCGGAGCTCGAAGTAATTGTAGAAGGGCTGATGAATTTCTTGAAGAAACACTTGCCACACACTGAGGAAACCATCTCCTAGCAGGATTTTACAAACCAAAGTAAACAAAGCACCCCAGGGGCGATTTCCTCCTTTTGCGCAGCTTACTTCTCAATTTACCTCAGAAGAGATCACAAACATACACAAGAATTACAACTGATATTGTACTTGGTCTGGGGAAGATATTCCGGATGAAAAGAAGCAGAGAAATTGAAAGTGTTCAAAGGAAGGGACGGTCATTAAAATACCTGCCAGGCGCGCTGCCGTTCCCCAGACCAACCTTTCCTTCTTCCCCGTGAACTCAGAAATCTCTTCAGCATCTCTTTAAACATACATATCCCTGGGAAGAAAAAAAAAAAAAAAAAAGAAAACAACCCCACCAAACCTCAGGTCCATTTTACCAACGCCTTGAAAACAACTTCACCCTCCCCAGACGGGTGGGAAATAAAGTTATTTGGCTAATTTCACTGTTTGCTCGATCGAAGAGAGTTTAGTGTGTAAATGGATTTATTTATTCCTGAGTATTTTCATTCCTCATCTGGGCTCTCGGGCAATATTAGAGAGAGGTGTCTGAGACCATGCTGATAAAAAATCAGCACTTAACAGTTCAAGCAAATAATCAGACCGGATCAGACCTTGACAAAAGCGGGGGGGAGGGCATCCAGTGCCCAATACTGCATTTTTCCTTTGGGCTCCAAACCGCTAGGAGAGGGTCACACACATCTTTATTGCTCCTTTTGTCTCCTTCTTCCCAGCGGGATCCAACCCCCCGCGCGTGTGTGCGCGGTTCGGGGGGCTGTTGCTCTCTTCGGGAGGGTTTCGGCATTCACAGGTGTGCTGCGGCTCGTCTCTGCCTCTCTGTACAGTTTCTCAATTCTCCTAAAGGGTTTAATCTTAGCTGTGAGGGTAGAAAAGTGTTTAAATTCTACTGGGGAAATAAGAGGGGGGGGAGGGGGAATTCCCTCTTATGGCAAGTTAGAAATAGCCCAAGCTTTCCAAAGGGATGTTTAAATTGGACTTAATGGAGCAATATCTCCACTTTTTTTTTTTTTTCTTCAGCTATGAGTCCTGAATCCCTTCATTAAAGTGACATAGATTTCCAGAGATGGGGAAAAGGAGGGGTATCTGAGGTGGACATTTTATGTAAATGAGCAAATCCGAAATGTATTACAAATCCACTATAATAAAACTGACAGTTTTGACAGTATTGACAACATAAATATATGTTGGAACACAGCACTTTCAGACACTTAACCGATGAAGCAATAAAAAGATTCGACTACAATATTTCAAATAATCGACATTGATGTTTTGATACATCATTTTTATACCTCGAATCGATCTATCACTCTGTGACCGGTCAATTTTAAGTAAAAATCTGCTGCAATTATTTACGCTATTGCCAATGACGACCTAATAACTGTTTTCAATTAATTACAGCAAAACTAAGCATTATGAAGACTAGCCACCGTATATTCCATCGTACCGTCCCTTGCATTTCTTGTATGGAGAGCAAACACATATATGCATATTGCATTCTCTTTGTGGGATCAAAAGAAAGACGTACAAAGGCGATCTCAATCTTTTAGAGGAAAAAAAAAAAAACCCAACAAACCAACACCTCTTTTTCGGGAACACACCGCGGGCTCTCATCACGTACTTCTAGGAAAGACGCTATAATATTTTGTAAGCTCTCTCTCCGTGCAATACCAAACCGGGCTCCTAAGATTTTTTTTTTTTCTTTTTCTCTTTGGGCTTCGCGCTGAATCCCACTTCAAACAATGGGCCGAGGAGCTCTTGGGGGAAAAAAAAAAAAAGGGAAATTCGTGCTTCGAGTGATCGCCTGTGTGTTGTGAGAGTCTCCGTATCATTTCAAAAGAGGTAGGAGGATATTGTTCTCTCCGGACCGAGAACTCCAGTGTAAAAATGAGAGCGCTCCTCTTCTGGAGTTTTACAGGCAGCTGGAGAACAAAAGTGAGTATTTTGAGTGAGCGAGAACAGAGAGCTCTGAGCAGAGTTTGGAGCCTTCTCGGATGCTCTGATATTGCACTAAAGCGATTTACTTTGCCCTTTTTGTTACGATGTCACATTGCAAAGATGGATTTTCTTAATGCTTGGGGCTTCTTCGAACACATGCAAACTAGATTTTTAACTACCCTGGTGGAAGCAGCCTTCACGGTGTTAGTGGGAAGCTCCAACAGGTATTTTTCTGGTTTATGATGGAAATACGCACGTTGACTGTTTACGGTCTTCACTTTTACAAACCTCCCAGTTTACGACATAAAAAAAAAAAAAAAATCTCAGCTCTCGGCTGACAGTAGCGCTTCACACGCACCCGCCTGATACAAACCGGACAAACGCGAAGGGAGTCATGGCTGTGCCCCTTCACCACTGCGGCCCTCTGCCCACAGCCCACCCGCTCGGATGGGATGCGTGGAGGGGGTGACACCAAACCAAGCGCCCAAAGCCACTCGGGACGCGGACGCGCGGAGCTGGGGATCGGTGGGGGGGCCGCTCCGCGCCGCTCCGCTCGGCTCCCTGCCGCCGCTCCTTTATCCCGCGCCCCGCGGCAGGCCGGGCCCGGCTCTGCGTGGGTCTTGGGCGGCGCGGCGCGGCGTGGGTCCGGGCGGCAGGAGCGTGCTGGAGCCCCGCCAGGTAGCGCTAGAGGGCTGCTGACGGCACCGCCGCGCGGCGGCACGGGGCGGGGGGGGTCGGGGTGGGGGGGGCGCATCCCGCCAAGGCCGGGTTAGAGCCGTGCAGCCCGCGGGGGGACACAGGGGGCTCGGGAGAGGAGAAAGACCCTGCATCGTTCTTGCTTCGTGGAAGGTTGTTGGGATGGCGAGGGTTTTTTTGGTTGTGTTTTTGGGGGTTTTTTGGGGTTGTTGTGTTTTTTTTTTATGGGGGAGGGGTGGGAGAACGAGAGTTAAAAGGGAAGTTAACAGGTAAGTAAATGAACCTCCTCCTCATCCAGCTCCCAAAGACCTCAGTCATACCGCAGTCGAGGTCAAGAAAAGTTCACCCTGATGGGCTACCATTGCCTTTCTGGACTGGAAAGATTTTCGAAAAATAATAGATTGCTGAAAAGCGAAGTACGCCACTGGCGGGGGGGGAGGGCGTCAGGGTGAGGAGCTAAATGAACCCAGTGATCGGCGGGAGCTAAAATGTGCGTGATTTCACAGAGGCACCCGAGATGGGACCTCGAAAGTCCTGCAGCTGCGGGAAGTCGGAGCCGAATCAAAGCGGGCTGAGGAGAATAAAAAGTGATTCAAGTTGTAAGAACCAACTTTAAAGGCAAAGGAAAGTGCGGTAAAGAGCGATTTTGGGGGTAGGAGTTTGAACTGTGCCATAATCCCGCTTATGAAAAGGAAAAGGTTCTCTTTGCACCCCGTACTTTGCCTTGCGAGCAAAACAAAAAGAAAAAATTCCGTGGATTTTCCTGCGGGGTCGTGGTGATGTAATCCCGCAGCCACATTTTAGCAGGCAGATTGCTTTCTTCATTAAATATGACACATTTCCTAGAAGGATAGCTCAAGATAAAACGCCGCTTCAAACAGGCAAAATTTTTCACCCTGTTCCGCGATATCCTTAGCCCGTCCACGAGGAGTTTTGCTCGCAAATGCAGCCTACGTGTGTGCGCACACAACGGCATCATCCCAAAATACTTGAACTCAGCGCACAAACAAACAAACAAACATTGAATAAAGTTACAAACAAGATTAAGGTTCAAGTTATTTGTCCCTGTAGCAAGGCGTCAATTGTTCCAACAGATGTAGGGACGCTAAGAGGATTTAAACCACGCGAATTTAATAAACCAGCTTAGCAATAGGTGCTTTCCACAAATGCTAGGGACGGTAAAGTAAATCTAGCCTAAATTACCCGTCAGACCAGAGCATCGCTTACAAGGAGTGCAGAAAATTTCCGAAGGGGTCCAATAGGATTTCGTGCAAGCGTGGTCCCCCCCCCAAAAGCCCAACTTTCTATATGCATTAAATCTCGCGCTAGGCGCACACGCGCGTACAAAACTGTGGTTTAAGATCCCCGGTGGGATATATTCTTGAAATCTGAAATATTACCTGTTGTGCCATCCGCTTTTGCAAGGCTGTGGAAAAGGAGAGAGAGGGAGCGAGCGAGCGAGCGAGGCATGTCTCAAAGGCAGCAAAAGGACTAAGATGCCACACTTCGGAAAGGCTGATTGAAAACAGACTCTTCTTAAGTTTTAGAGGATTTTCTCTCTCACTCCCTTCCAAGGGCTAAGAAGCCGATTTGGGAGTTTGAAGGGAATAGGTTTCAGCGTCCATATTTGTTCTGGTGCACTTGTAAAATGCGATTTGAAGAGGATCTTTAGCCCTCTGATTGTCTTTGTATTGTTTTTCTTGAAACGGATCTTTTGCCCTTAATGAATCCCCACACAGCTGGACAGCTCCTGCTCGGACACTGAGCGCGCTAACCCCAAACTGACCCCAATTTGACACCACAAGATGAAATTTTACCGCCTGTTAAAACCATTTCCAGCCTCGGCAAAAGGAGCTGGCTGTTGACTGAGATGCACTTCCATACCGGACACCTCATTTCTCTCTGGACTTTTGAGCCGATCTAAAAAAAAAAAAAAGGGGGAAAAAAAAAAAAGCCCAAACACACACACACCCCACCGACTCGTCTCTCACACTTTTCCTGGAAACAGCCTTCGCTGTGAAAGTGATGCACGAGAAATGGAAATTAGCCAATTTAATTTTCCCGAATTACTGTGTTTTAAAAGAAATATGCCACCAGGCTGGGGTAAAAAAAAAAGTAAATTAAAAATGACCGCAGAATGTAGAAGCCCCCAGCCCCCGCACGCACGTATCCCATTTTCCTCCGAGTTCCCAACAGCATCTTTGTTAATAGCTAGGCACTTTCACTTAAGGGCGCTAAATTGAGATTCCTTTTTAATGGCTAAACTGTAGCGCTTTATAAACCGTATTCTCTGTGTGCTTTAATCCACTGGGATAGTGAAGAGGGGAAAGGCTTCAACTCTTTTCACGGGGGAAAAAAAAAGACACAGGAGGAACATGAAAGCTCTTCATTTACCATATGAAATTTCACTTTCTATCAAGTTAAAATAATTTTTAAAAGTTGGTCCCTGTCCCAGATTACACACATACACAGCAGGGCGAGTCAACGCAGGGGGTTAATTAGTTTAGGAGGGGAAAAGAAAAAAAAAAAAAGGAAAAGAAAGGAACAAGTGAAAGGAGCAGCACTGAACGCTGCAAAAACCTTTGGCTGCTTTTTTTGCAGCTTTGATTTTAGGTTGCTTTCTAACAATCTCTTAGTCAAGAGAACTGAGATCTACAGGGACTTCTATGAAAAACAGAATTCTGAAAAAAAATTTAGGTCTAAAATTTTACCCTAAGCAATGAAGCGCCTTCTTCTATGGGAGCCAAGTCATCTAAAAACTTATTTTTGAGAAGAAAACTGATGAACTTCTCCCACAGCTTGAGGTCTGAACAAATACATGGAGCCTTCAATGGAGCTAGCTTACTTTTGCACAGCCACATTACAAGGAAAGACCTCTTCTTTGGTGATACCGAAACTATTTGAAATGAGACACACTTGTGTATCTCAAGAAGCAAGGCTCCAGCTTTGCACTGCCTCGGTTAAAAAACAAGATTGGAAGCTACAAATATCTAAACCATGTCCTCTAAGCTGGCTGTATGGGCTGTATCACAGTCAAATGATTCCACGCAAGTTTAGAAATCTGGCATGGGGGGGGGGGGGGGGAGAAAAAAAACCCAAACAGCATTCACCGATGACTACATCTCTCAAAAAAAAAAAAAATCTGTTAGAAAGCTACAGCTGTAAAAGTAGGAAAGGATTTGCATAACCTACTGCTCTGTAGGTCTCCGCGCACCCAAAGGATTAGCCAAGCATTCATTACCATGAATATCTTGAATTACGTTACCGATTTATACGACAGAGTATAAAATACTGCACAAGAAGACTGGCTTTTTCCCTGCGAAATGAATCGACTTAACCACTGCTTGAAAGAGATCTACATACTAAGGGCTTTTTTACTCACCTCTCTTTACAATCCCGTGAAAGTCAGTCACAGCAATTCGGTTGCTCTTAGGACTAGCTTTAATCTTGGAGGAGATCCTCTAGAAAAAAAAAAAAAAAAAAACCCAACAAAAAAAAACCCGGGTCTGCTCTCCGGCTTCTGGCGGGTTTTAAGCAGGGTGCAACTCTGATTAAAAGTAGGAGAGGGACTTTTCTCCGTATTCCCCCCATATTTGTAAATACAGCCCTGCTCTGCAGGGCTCAGCGCTATCGGAACACGCAGGAATGCCCACTGGCGTTTGTCAGCCCTCCACACTATCTTTCTTTATATGTGAGGGCTGATTTCCCGCAGACATCATTGTTATGATGGCTCATTTAATCAAACTGTTTAATTGCTCCGGTAATCACTATCATCATCACAGGTACTCAATCATTCATCATTTTGGAGGGGTTTATTGACCTCTGGAGCTCATTCCCTACGCCTATTAAAATCAGGCCAAATATCTATAACTACCCCTGGAGTCACTTTTTTAAAGTTTAAAAAAAAAAAGAATAAATCTTAAAATCATCGTCATCATGACGAAAAGCAAAACAAACCAAACCAAAACCTAACTGGATAAATAATATTATTTTTTTCTGCCGTGTATTTTTAAAAGCCGTCTATGTATGAGGCCACATTCACAACCGGGTACATAATCATTGATAAATCCCACTATTAACGGGATAGTCTGTTTTAGATTTTATGTGCAGGGGACCGTGAACGAGGGTGGGGGGTTGGGGAGGACAAAACTGCAGCAATCGATAGTTTGACCATCGCTCCTCCCCTAAACTTCAAGCATCCCCCATGATTGATGATCCCGGGTAGCTTTGGTAATTGACTGCTCTGAGGGAAGGCATGTTGCAGCTCCAGCGAAGTGATTGGGCGAGAGAAACACACCAAAATTAACGCGCGTGTGTGCGTGTGCGTGTGGAAAAGTTCATTCGGTGCTCGAGGGTGGCTGGGGGGGTGCATCATCTCACTTAATTTGCTAAATAACCCCACTGTAATTAGCACTACCATTAGAAGGCATTACCGAGCTAATACATCGGCACACATTCCACGAGCGCAGCGTCGATATACGCCAAAGTCCAGCCACATACGCGCGTAAATACAGCGCTCACCGCCGGATCCGCTCAAAACGAACACGCAAACAAAAATCTACATAACATCTGGATCTCTCCTACAAAAGGCTGAGCATGACTTTGTTTTTAAGCCCTTTTCAAAGCCTGGCAGTCTAATCGCAAAACTAAAAGGGATTTCCCCCTCTTCTTCTCCCCCCCCCCCCGCGCCGCCTCGACACCCCCCCCCCCCAAGATATCCACAGCGTGCTTGATAGCAGCGATCGCTTAATGAAGAGCGGTGCCAAACGCGGTTTGACTGAGGCGTTCTCTTCGTGCCCTGGAAAATTAATTTTTAGGAAAGCACAATGAGTGGCCAGCGGACGGAGGCCAGGCTTGCCGCAGAAGGCGCTGGCGGAGGCGCCAGCCCTTGCCCGGGGCCGGCCGCTTTCCCGGGGAAGATCAACTTTGCGCGGCCCCCCCCGCGCACGGCGGCTCTCCGTGCCCCCGCACCCGCATTACCGTTCGCGGCAACGGCGATAGCCGGCGGTTTAGATAAATAATCCCGCGCATAAATCAGACGCTAAACATCGCGGTTAATCGGAAGGTATTTTGTTGCTAAAATAACCCAGCGCAAACCAAGCCGGGGCCGGGATTCTACCGCACTTTTCTTCTCGCTCTCTGCAGTTTTCCCCTGCCTCTCCCCCCTCTCGCACACACGCACTCTCCCTGTCCTTCCTCCCCTCCCTCCCTCCCTCGCTCCCTCCCTCCCTCGCTCGCTCCCTCCCTCCCTCTCTCTCGCACGCTCGCTCGCTCCTTCCTACACGCGTTGCTTCGCTCGGGGCAGGGGCTGCTGCTGCTGCTGCTGCTGCTGCTGCGCGGCTCCCCCCGCGCGGCGCCGCGGCCGCCCCGCCGGCCACGCTGCGCAGCACCGGCCGGGCCGCCCCGCCGCCGCCCCGCGCCCCGCCGCCGCCGCCGCCGCTCCCCGCCGCCGCCGCTCCCCGCCGCCGCCGCCGCCGCCGCGCTGCAGGACTGGCTATGGCCACCACTACTTCCGGGTTCCGTCACTTCATTCTCCCGCCGATCAGCGCTGCAAAACTGAGCCTCTTCTATAAGGCAGCCGGCAGCCAACCTGCCAGCACTCGCTGACGCTCGCTCACCGCGGAGAGCGAGGGAGAGAGGGAGGCAAAATACCTACCGGCGGGGGGAAGGAGAGGAGAGGAGACAGAAAAAAAAAGAAAAAAAAAAAAAGAAAAAAAAAAAAAAGGAGAGAGGGGGAAGTCCGGGCTTTGCAAACTATTCAATTTTTCTTCGCATCTTTCCCCACCCCCCTTCACAGTACTTAAAAAAAAAAAAAAAAAAAAGAGCCAACCCTATAAGCGATCCTAAAAGGCAAAACCCGAGCGCGGAGTTACTGGAAGAAGAAACCGGGGTTAAAAAGATTCCTCCTCTCTTCTTCATCATCATCAACCATCATTCATTCACTACCTTGACATTCCCTGGCTTTGATTGACAGCTGGAGTGGCAAAAAGCCATGAGACACGACAGTTTGGTTACATGTGGGTTGCTGACGGGCCGATCGTAACCTTCAGTTTGGGGGCTTGACAATTTTTTTTTTTTTTTTTTTTTTTGCGTAGAGAAAGAAAAAAGGAAAAAGAGAGAGAGAAAAAGGAAAGAGAGAAAGAGAGAGAAAAAAGAAGAAAACACAGAAACTCATCGTGGTTCTTGACTGTTTTTTATATATTGTTGTTGTTGTTATTGTTGTTGTTATTATTATTATTTACCCATATTGGAGGATAGGAGAAGTCTATAAGTGGGTTGCAAAAAAAAAAAAAAAAAAGAAGGAATCTTCTTCACTCTAAATCACTTTCTTTGCTGGACTGGGATATTAAATATACGACACATCCAGGAGTTTATTGGAGCGCAGACTGATGGCGCAAAGGGTAGGTTTAAATCTCCAACACTTACCTATATATAAATCCTCTCTTAAGAGGGGCCTGTCCGATTTGCTCTCCTCTGTTGCTGATGATGATGGCGGCCACTATTAAAAAATAGCAGCAAAAATTATTCACTAGCTTTTTGTGTGTGTGCGTGAGTGTCTCTCTGTGTGTGTCTCTCTCTGCAATTGTTCCACGCTTTTTTCCTCTCCAGCTTTTCCCCCAGCAGCGCGATTTCCCTGCTCTCTGCCTGCTCAGTAGCAGGGGTTTCACAGGGGAAAGCTTGCTGCTGCTGCCGCCGCCGCCGTTCCTGCCGCTACCTAGAAAAGACTAAGAAATACATATGTGTGTCTGTGTATATACGAACGTATATATATGTATACACATATAGCTGCTTTCTTTTTTTTTTTTTTTTTTTTTTTTTTGGTCTCTGGCTTTGACAAGGACAAGGGGAATTGCTACTAAATAATGTTTCTGGTAACTTTCAGATTATTTCCCCCCTTTATCTCCTCCCCTCCTCCCCGATGCACCCTACCTTTCCTCTCTCCTTCCCGGTGTTGATTTATTTATATAGTTGCTTTTGATTCTGCTTGTTGATTCATTTATATTTTATTTTTTGTCCTTCCTTTCTAATGCAGAGTAACTCTAGTTTCTCTCCTCCGTTTCCTTCCTTTTCATCCCCGTTTCCTTATGAGGATTTCTCCTGCCCGAGCTGAAGAGGACCATCTCCCCCCGCACACGCAGGCACACACACACACACTTTCCCCCTTTACCTCTCCCCGCACCCCCACTCCTCCCTCAGCCTCTCCAGCCTCCGCTCCCGATCCCGGTTGGTTTTCATTTTGCACATTTCTCTCTGTTGTGGCTGTTCTTGTTTTGTTTTGCTCTGTTTGTGTCTGTCCGGGTGCTTTACTCTCTTCTGACTTTTGTTGTTGTTGTTTGTTTGTTTTTTTTACCCCCCCCCCCTCTCTCTCTCTCTTCCCCTCTTTCTCTTTCTTTCTTCTCTTCCGGCCCGTTTTTTGACAGTACGATGAGCTGCCCCACTACGGCGGGATGGACGGAGTAGGGGTGCCGGCCTCCATGTACGGGGACCCCCACGCCCCCCGGCCGATCCCCCCGGTGCACCACCTCAACCATGGGCCGCCGCTCCACGCCGGACAGCACTACGGCGCCCACGCCCCGCACCCCAATGTCATGCCGGCCAGCATGGGCTCCGCTGTCAACGACGCCCTGAAGCGGGACAAGGATGCGATCTACGGGTAGGTGCCGCCGGGCCGCCCGGCGCCATGGCCCGGCTCCGCTGCGCCGGTGCCCGCGGAGCGGCGGGGGCTCCCGCGGGGCCGTGGTGGCGGGCGGGCGGCGGCAGCGGCCGGCCGAGCCCCAGAGCGGGGCGGGAGGGAACCCCGGCGGGAGGGCGGTGGCTGGGGACCCCCCAGCCGCCCTCCCCGCCGGGAGAGCCGGGCGGTGGCACAGCCACTGCCGGCAATTTCGGGGCGAGTGCGGTCCCAGCCTGACTCTTAGCTGAGGTGCCAGCACCCATGGGAAAGGGGTCCTGGAAAAACAGACCTCTCGGGGGGAGCGGCTGGGCTGGGGGGAGGTGTCGTTGCCCTGTCTTTTTTTTTCTTTCCCCTTTTCATTTCTCCCCCCCCCCTCTTTTTTTTTTCCCGTGGGATTTTTGTCTTTCTCGGAAAGGCCCCAGTTAGGAGTTCAGACAGGAGAGGTGGGTCTCATTGCCCTGGATTTTTGCCGGAGATGTGTTGTTCTGGTGTTCTCCTTCGTGCCATAATAACACTCTTCCAACACTGTAAATAAAGAGCTATTCACATGGCGGAAGGTAGTAAGAATAAAAAGCGGTTTGCTTCTTGCAAGCAGCTCTTCCCTGAGACAGAAGAAATAAATACATTTGGGGCACTGCGCTGAGTTTTCTATTGAGGAAAGGAAGAACATGAGGAGAAAGAAAGACGTACCCAACAAAACTCAAGGCTGTGCCAGGGCATTGCTTGGGGGGAATGACACCGATTCCCTTCAGTGCCTTTTAGAAAAAATACTAAGTGATCCTAAAAGGAGAGACGGTAACATCTATGACAGAGTGTGGGGCCTTGATCAGGCACCAAAGGGGAAAACAGAGAAATGCATGCTTACTACTTAGCACGCCGATGAAATTTTTTTTTTTTTCCCTGACTACACCAACTATGGGAAAATATTTCGCGAAGTGCTCCCTCCCTCCGCCCCCTCCCCAGCTCACTTATCTGGACAGCTGGTATTTTACTTGGGTGTGCTTCCTAAGCCAGGAAACTTCACCACATTTTTGTTCGCAGGCCCCTTGAAAAATAAAATTACGTATTAAGTAGTTTGCAGTTTGCCTAGCCGTGCTTCTCATTTTAGGTCATAGCTGGAGGGTAGGGATGGGATCTTCCAGGTTTAGCGTTATTTTAAGCTGTGGCGAAAAGTGTAAGAATCCCAGCTGAGCTGCTGCCTGCATGAGCGTGGTTGGTGCCTTGTGCGGTTGGAGAAGAGGTCACTTTTGTCCTCATATGTGGGGACTGCACGAGGGACGCGGCTCGGGCATTGCAATTTCAAAAGGGGGAAAAAAACCCCAACAACTAACCAAACAAAAAAGCCCCCAAAACAAACCACAACACCAAAACCCGCTTTTTTTATTTCAAAATGTTCTTCTCCCCTGCTCTGCCCGAAGCAACGCCGCGAGGCTGCAGAGCGTGTCTGTGTCCGTGTGTCCGTGCATTTATAAAAAAAAAAAAAATACTTGTTGATTAGAGCTCTTCTTTCCCCCTCTCCCCCACCCCCTCCCCTCTCTTTGTGTGCCACTGCCCGGTAGGCACCCGTTGTTCCCCCTCTTAGCTCTGGTCTTTGAGAAGTGCGAGCTGGCGACCTGCACGCCCCGGGAGCCCGGCGTGGCCGGCGGGGACGTCTGCTCCTCCGACTCCTTCAACGAGGACATCGCCGTCTTCGCCAAACAGGTCCGGCACCTCTCCCCCCGCCCCCGGCCCTTCCCAGCACTCCCGCCAGCTCCTCGGATCCTCGACCCACACGGCCGGGCGCTCTTAGGGGGCAGCCCCCCCCCCGGACTCCCCGGCACCCCCTCTCCGGTCGCCGGGTGGGGGGGGGCTCTCGGCCCGGCTGGGCCCGGCCCCCCTCCGCCGGGAGCCCCTCCGCACTGCCGGGCTGAGAGTGCCGGCCCTCGCCCTCCGGCATTAGTGAAGGGGGAACGTGGCTGTGGCCGAGCTGGGGAGGCAGAGGGAGCGGGCGGGAGGCAGAGGGAGCGGGGGAGAGGCAGGCGGTGGAAAAGAGGGGGCTCCGCTGGCACGGGCGCCCGGCCCGGCGCTGGGCGGGCGGGAGCGGAGCCGGCTCCGGCTCGCAGCACGGGTGACTCCGGGGCGTCCAGCCGGATTTTGATCTGACCTGTACCGGCCGGTGCTGCCACAGGGTTGGGATTGTTTTTCCCTCCCGCCCCACCACCCCGATTCGGTTATAGGGCTGAGGAGAGAAGCTCTAATTCACGCCGCTTTGCCTTCTTCTCGCAGGTCCGCGCTGAAAAACCACTTTTTTCTTCAAATCCAGAGTTGGACAATTTGGTAAGGCCTGCGCTCACCCCTCTGTCCCGCTCCCCTCCTGCCCGCCCCGACCCCCATCGCCCGCTGCCGGCAAGCGCCCTCCGCCGTCCGGGGCGGAGGGGCAGGCGACTGCCAGGCCGGGCACCCGGGCAGCACAGGCAGGGCAGGCAGGGCAGGGGGAGAGCCGGGAGGCTACCGTCAAGAGTCTTCAAAGAGCTCCGCTGCTTTAAAGTGAGCCAGGGCAAACTCTCCAGCCCCGATGCATTGCAAAGCTGTGTTTGAAAGCCACGGGAAGCTCAAGTGAAGGAAATAACTGCTTAAGAAGAGAGAGCTGGAGATTTCTAACGTAATTCTTTTGCTAATGTGAACGATTTCAATATTCAAAGTGCCTAAATCCTCTTGTAAAGAAGATGCCAAACTATTCACCCTTTCCCCCCCCCCCCTTATTCCTGCGGGCGGTGGGGGGGTGGAAGTGTGTGTGTGACTTCCTTGTGGACCCCCAGAGATGAGGGCCAGGGTGCTGAGAGGGAGCGAGGATGAGAGGAAGAGGTTTTCTCCAAGACCGCGGTAATAAAGCACTAATCACCGCTTCTGGGATAAATATGATAAAAATCAGGTGCTTAGGTTAAAGTTGATCAAAATTGTTCAAGCGTGACCAATGAGCTAAAATCCTGGATAATGACTGCGCGCCCTGACAATCCCCTTCTCCCCCTCGCCCACTCGGGCTCGCAGCTCTGCACAGCCCCCGAGCTCCTGTCTCCCACGTAACCCCTTGCTCAAAACTTTCTTGCAGATGATCCAAGCAATACAAGTGCTAAGGTTTCACCTTTTGGAATTAGAAAAGGTAAGAGCCACGGAAGTGGGCGGGGGGCGAGCCGTTCCCTCCCTGTCCCCCCCGCATCCTTCCCCCTCCCCCTCCCCCGGTTGGGGATGACTTGTAAACATGGCCAGAGGAGACAGGGGAAACGCAGTGTGATACCGTAACCTGTGCCACCAGAGCATGTGACACCCGACAGCCATGCCCAGCCCGGCATTATTATTATTATTATTATTATTATTATTATTATTTATTTCTTCAGTGTAATTTCGACCGAATCGTTAAACATACTAAATATTATTAAACCCCTTCCATCCTTCTTACCCCTTCCCTCTGTAGAAGCTCCTTTCCTGACTCGGAAGTAGTATGTTTCACAAAAAGAGAACTGAAAGCACTCCTGCCTTTCTCCAGCTCTGGCAGGCACATTAACCCCAAGCAAGCACTAAATATTTGGAAGAGGCAGGGGGGCCCCTGCGCGGCGTGGGGAGGGGGCTGCGCCCTGGGACGAGAATGGGTCTTCCCACAGCCTCAGCGAGTAGCTTCGTTTTGCTGCTGCCGGCCACATAGATCTTCTTTTTTTAGCCCCAGTTTAAACCGATCCCGTCCCGAGTGACTCGTTGTACCTGTCTGGTCTGTGCATGCTCCAGAGATACCGCCTGGGTCCAGCTCCCGGTGTTCTGATGTTATCTTCAAATCGGATTTTCCTCTGCACACCAGACTGAGCCCACTATCTCTCTGTCTTTCTTTCTAACTTGTTGCTGCGGCAAGTCTCTAGAGAATAATATGTGCTGCAACAATTTCTCTATTGTTTCCTTGCCTTCAACTATTGTGCCCCTTAATTAGAGTTACTTGTGGAGTAGATCAGAGAGTTGTTCTTGCTACCCAAAAAAAAAAAAAAAAGCTGCAATCCGATATTTTGCCATTATTGATACTATTATTCTTGTTACTGTTTTCAGGTTCATGAATTGTGTGATAACTTCTGCCATCGGTACATTAGTTGTTTGAAAGGAAAAATGCCAATAGACCTCGTTATTGATGAAAGGGATGGCAGCTCCAAATCAGACCACGAAGAACTCTCAGGATCTTCCACAAACTTAGCCGATCATGTAAGTCCTGATTTCTTTATGGCACTTTTTAAGACTTTAACCTGCTTAGGAAAACCTGTCCCCGATTTAATTGTGTCGCTGCTGTTGCCTATTAGTGCCGTTATTATTATTACTACCTTAACCTCTTTGCAAGCTCGGATCCCATCTTTACACTTTCTTCCCTCTCGCTTTGTAGAAATGCAAAAGGTTCCTTCTGTTTCCATCTGCAAAGCAGCGAGTTTGCAATGGTTTGTAAAGTCTAGGCGGCTTGGAGAGCTAGCAAACTGTCGGTTTGATGTGGGGATCCGTGCTTTCTCCTCTTCTTTGCCAACTCTGTAATCAATGCAGCAATGTAAGGCGAGAGAGACAGGAAAGTTAGGGAGAAAGTTTGCTGATTTGCTCCCCCCTCCCCTCTCGTGGGGATGACAAGTGATGAGAATTATTGGCAATACTACATTGCATTAAAAAAAAAAAAAAAGGTTAGCACATTAGAGTTTCCAATGCTTGTGCTTTATAGCAACTTATTGTCAGAATATGGACTTATTGCCAAACGCCTGAAGCAGCTTCATAATAAAAGACAGTAACCTTGATGAAGCAATTATTAACAATGTATTACAGAAAGCTGGGGAGAACGATGATTGAGTAACCATAGGTTAGTGGTTGATTTTAACACTTTAGGAGTTGGTGAATTAGTGTTATGTGTGTAGGACCGAACGTTGGTGTGCGTGGCAAGGAGAGTGCCTTTGTTTTTCCGGGTTTTGGAGCAGCTCTTGTGATCCTTCAAAAGATGTAGACGCGGAGAGACTTCGGGATGTGAAGGGAAAGATTGCAGCTGGTACCGCAGAAAAGGGAAGGAACAGCTCTGGTTAAAAAGAGTGGGTGTGAACTCCAGTTTATTTATAGGAGCGCATCCCTGGGGGGAAAGGGGTTTACATGGGTTTAGATTCAATTGAGCTCATAAACTAAATGATACAGTCTAATATTTTAGCAGTTGAAATATTAATTTAGCACCCGGTGTGAAGTTAACCATGCTTTCTGCACAGGCGCCTGCCTTTATTTCCCAGCGTGTTAAGAGGAGTAGCTGTAAGCTCAGGGAGAATGAGCTTTCTAGGAGCTTTTGTTTCCTTTGAAAACACGTTGTTTGTGTGTGTATTTGATAATTGCGTTAGACCTGGACTGAAGTTGCATTGGGAGATGAAATAATAATAAATTCTTCTAAATGCCCCCCTTCTGGCACGGCTTAGTTCCAGAGCCCGGGAAATATTTTTGGACCCAAGCCTTAGCTTTCATTTTCTCATTTGTATTCGGTAAACATTGCAGGACAAGGTTTTTGCGACGTTTTACATTTTAAAGCTATTATTTTGAGAGGAAAAAAAAAGTATGCAGAGGTTCCTGAAAGTTTCTCTGTTTATCAGCTATCTCACACGTAGATAATAAACTCTACGAGGCATGACACTATTTCAAAAATATTTGGTTTATGGCATTTTACAACCCTAAATTCGTGTGCATAAGTATTCTGGGAGAGCACTAGAAGAGAAATTGAAATGAGTGGTAACCTGAAAGATATGGGGTCATTGTGTATAATTCAGAGCAACAGAAGAAGAAAAAAAAAAAAAAAAGGAAAAAAAAAGTACATGTTTCTCCAGTACAGTTTCTTTACAAGAGTGTGTTTCAAGTGGAAGTGTAGAAATGGAGCATGCTTATGTTTATATTGAAGAGATTAGATAAACTAGCCTGTTTAGGGTTCTGGCAGATGGCGAATGCTCAAGCCAATTTGCAGTGCTCCATTATAATATTTAAATTCACACACAATGATAGGACAGAGGTGGAGGGGGTTAGCATTCTGATAATTTGATAACTATTATCTTCCCTAGGAAGAATCTCATCTTGCTGTTGTGGCCCAAAAACCAAACTCAAATAAATATGACAACCCATTTATCTTGCACCCGTTAGGGTTTACCACTTCATTGGGTATTATAATTTAAAGCCTTTTATTTCCTGGAGATTTGAGCTATAACATTTTTACTTTAGCCCCCTGCTATTTGTTTTGAAAGGAAGCAATAATTTGTGCAACCAGAACACCAACTGGGAAATGAAGAGTTGTATCACATAGTTACATTTTATTCATGCGTTTTGGGAAATGTGTCTCCTTATTGGATTTTTTTTTTTTTTTTTTGTATATTAGCTTGTTTTCCCAACAAAACTTTAACACTCTTTTATAGCTTAGTCAAACTACTCTGTGTGTACACATTTGTGTTTACACTGTACAAGGTTCCAGCAGGAAGAAATTCACTTTTATTCATAAAGAAGGAAAAGCTTTAAAAAATGGCTAATATAAACATGCAAGACTATCAAAAAAACCCGAGCTATCATTTGTGAGCATCTACCTGAAAATGTAGTAGTTCAAGCATGCAAATTTGTCCAATTTGACTCCCCGGGTTTATTTTTTCATTTGCTTTGATATGCATATTTAATATGTAGCCTCAGGCTAGATCTCATTTGGCGAAAGTTGGTGCAGGGGTGATGATGAGCCACTTCAGAAGGACGGAGACAGCATGTTGTTTCCTCTGTTTTATGCATCGGCCCACTGTTCTGATCCATGGCTCTTCCCCTCATGGTTTTATTTGCACATGAAATACCAGGAGCATTTCAACCGATTGGCTATGAATAACGATAGCCAAAAAGAAGTGCAGTTTAATTTGTTGTGTGCCAAGGTTTCCTTTGTGGAGGTGACAGTTTGTGACAGCTGTTTGACACCCCCAGAATCCATACACCTCTGTTCTTCTTAAGTGGTATAAAGCTACACTGGGTGTGTTTAATGTGAGTGCGAGGGGTGGCAGCGGTGGCAGTGGCGGGGCTGAACTAGGAGCTAAGGCAGCTCTCAGTTTTATTCCTTTGCTAGACCTGAAAACAGGCATCAGGGAAAGTAACAGAAAGAACTGTAGGATTAGCCAATATTTACCATAAGACTTTAAACGGGGTACTCAAACAGGGCATGCTTCCCTTTTCAAAATCTACTTCTCTACTATTTATAGAACTTAATTGGAAATCAAAACCAAAACCAACAAAGGAATGAACTCTTCAGACATATACCTGTGCTGGAAAAAGGAGACAGCTGTAAGCGGTTGTGCTATACGTGTTTGGTAATAAATGTGTTTATCGAATTTTATTTTAGTGCGCTATTAACTGTTATGTAATACAGTAAGTGTAAAGGGTCCAGGGACTTGGTAGATCAAATAGTGCAGTGCTGGCCACAAGAAGCTGAAACTTTTGTTATTACTCTGCTGTGTTTAGTAAATATAACAGCCCATAATTAGTGTTTGAATTTTTAACACCCTCATATTTTTTTATTGCTCTGAGGTATTAGCTGTAGATGGGAAGAAGGTAATTACAGCTATGCCCTGGCTGAACCAGATCAGTTAGGGGCAAAAAAAAAAAAAAAAAAAAAAAAAGAAAGAGGAAAGAAACCTTTCCAGCTGCAGTTCAAGTTGAGTTTCCCGGCACAGACAATTTATTATTGTTCAATATAAACGTTCTGGGCCCTATCTTGCATTCTGTGTTGAGTCTAAAATATCTGTTGAGATTGCCAACAAACCTTCCCCCCCCCCTTTTTTTTTTCCTTTCAAGTGATTAAAATCTGAAAAATGTAATGCTTGTAAAATTTGGAAAGTTTTAAACCTTTTCAAGCATGTTTGGTACCTCAATTAAATTTCTTTTGTACCTGGCTTCACCTGGTGCCACGCAATTCTTCTTTTAGCACAAACCTACTTTGAAGCCTGGTAATTCTCCCATAGAAATTTCTGGCTTTCCTTCCACTGGCTTTTGTGGGAGCAGGATCAGGGCCTCAGACTTTTTGATATTTGTTTATATGTTCTAGTCACTTTGCAGCTGAGAGGTAATAATACACAGATCATCATTTATAAAATATAATTAAAAATGGATAGAGATATACATACATCTCTTTTTTATAAAAGGACTGTTGACAGATTAGAAATCCGATGCCTTAGCTGTAGAAGAGAAATATTAGTCTGAATATTAAACCTTTCAGCTCTCAAATGAGGAGATACTTCTATTTTGCACTTTTGGTCATCCGGAAAGATTTTACATTTCTTTAATATTTCTTCTTGAAGAACGGTCTGTGCAAATTCCTGACGTCTTGCAGATGAGAAAAAAGTAAAAATAGGGTAAGAGATATCTCTTCCAGTTATATAATGAAACCTTTAGGTAAGATTTCACTGAGTAACAAGGAAGTAACTGGGGGCCTGATGCTGCAGGCACCAGGGATGCTGCACTTTGGTGGACTTCAGCGGGACTTCTGAGTATGCCAGAAACACAGGATCAGACCCCAGAGGTGCCCTTTCTGGTTGTTGTGTGTCAGGAGGGAAACTAAGTAGCCAACCGCAACAATAAGAAGGCAAACGTTTTTCTTTAATGACCCGATGTCTTAGTAAGTGGCTTGAGAGTGAGGACCTTGTGGTGGGCCCTGTGCTTTCTGAAGGGCCAAGGAGCATCAGGAGCTTTCTGAGACTGCAGAGGGTGTTGTGTATTCCCTCTTTTTGGTGGGCCAAGTATGCTACAGCCAAAGGTATGCTACAGCACAAATTTCAGTGTTTTCATTTTAAACTGGGTTCTCCCAAACTGAACCGATAATGTATTTCACTACTTGACGCCGTGTTCCCTTTTTGGTTTGTCTATCAGTCTAGATGAAGTGTAGCCACACAGAACGACGTAGAAAGACAATTAAAAAAACAACAAAGCCCTGATTTTTCAAGTCTCAGTTCCTTGCTGACAGGTGGATTACATGTCTGACTTCAATCTTAATTGGCAAATACAAAGCACGCAGCTTTTCAGAATGTTGCCGTGTTCTAGGAGTGTCAAAAATTCCTCCTGACACTTTCCTCAAATGCAAAATCAAGGGACAAGAATTAAAACTTGTGCATATAGATACACACATACACAAATATTTGATAGATCACAATGCCTTGTGTTTTGTTTAAATTGTGTAATTCTGATACAAAAAAGTTATCGTATTAAATATGCATTTGTAGGAAAACAAACCTTAGTGATAGCAGGAGTAGTCTTTTTAGAAAACATACATATCATGTCAAATCAGTTTTCATGGGTCATTTACTTATTGAAAGTTTCTTTACATAGTAAGTTTATTATCACTGCACTCCACAACAGCCTCTAAGATGCCATCCTGAACTTTATACATACGAAACATAGACAGCTGCAGACGCACACACGCACAAACACACGTGCATGTATGTGTACAGGTTTCTATGTCCGGCACAGTATACCATCTTTTGATAGACGGTGGTACCTAGAGACAGATTTCTGTGGTATCAGGCACATCAGTTGTTCCACTGCGTTTACAGGTATTACTTGTAAGAACAAGGTGAGCAGGATTTGGCTTGTATTTGAGGGGGACGGTGCCATCCGTATCAATAGTTCAGTTCAGTTTTGTGTTTTTGAAAATCAATTTACCAGAGCAACCTCCAGACCTTTAAGTCCAGCCACCTTCACAAAGAACGAGCTCTACAGCCATTGTAGTTTCTTTTACGAGAGTAAGTTTTGTTTTATTTGTTCCTGCGAGATCAATAGTTTTGTCCATTTCATCTGGTAAAATGTGGGGGCCTCAGCCCGTCACAGCTGTATACTCGAAACTTCAGTTAACGCCTGCGAGCCAAATCCTGCTCAGCTTACTCACATGGGTATCAGCTGGCCTGATTGATTTTACTTCCCCATTATAAATAAGCAGCAAATTCCTTATGGTTAATTGAGTCTTTAATATCACCATAAAAAGTAGTGTGAGATGAGAATCAGCCCTAGCGGGACTACATACGCTCCCAAAAAATTAGCCAGAGTTTGCCCGGTGGAAATCCTGGGCATACAAAGTAAGAATTGCAATTCAACAGAAGGTTATCCTATATCAGATTTCTCTGTTACAACATCTCTGTTCAACAAATCCTGTAGCAGTTAAAAACTCTCACAGTTTCCACCAGATTTGCAGCATCGACAAAAGAGTAACGCATCAGATTTGCTTTGTATGCCAGGAGACTCTTGTCCTTTCTGTTGCTCTTTTCTAGATTTAGCAAAATTCAATGGTGGTGCTAAATCAATTTTTTTTTAACTTTCAAGGGAAAAAACACTGGCAAAATTGTGTTTTCTAGGGAAGGCTGTGTGTGTAAATGAGAAACAGTAGATAGCAGCGGAGTGATCTCCTGTGGCCCTGCTAGTACAAGCTTTCCCCATATTGTCTCCTGCTTTTATATTAATTACAACTTGCATTATCAGCTGCAAGTCTGTAGCCCAGCAAATAGAAAATACTGCCCCTGGAGACCTAGCTTCTTGTATCTATTTTCCATCTCCTTCTATTGTGCTCTACTCAGTATTCACTGCTTTTCTCCTGGTAACACTGCTCTTTAACACAATTAGGTAAGAGCAAGAGGAGCACCGTATTTGACTCCCAATTATTAAAACTACTGGGAATAGATACATGTGTGCTGCTTACCTTCTGTGGTATCTGGCGTTAGTTTAGGTCATATGTGTGTGAAAATTTTACAGTATGCACAAGTACACTGAACAGGCAATAGCATTTTGGCAGACATCATCCACACTCTTCAACGTGTTTCTGTGAAGTATATTACTAAACTTCCAGGAAGATATGAGACGTCATGCTAACAGTTTGCGTAATTTATCTAAAACTATCTGGTTTTCTGAGGTTTTTTTTACAGTGTGATATCTTAATACAAGTTTCATTGAAATTAATAGAAAAATTGCAATGAATGTGTTAGCGGGCTTTAGATCAGGATCTCTTTGGGTATCTAAACTATACTGATAAAGTGTTTTTAGTGAAGTACACTTTAGACGTGCCGTTTGGTCCCATTTTTTTGAGAAGACATACATAGAATAACTACTTATGATTAGGCATTTGGCCAAGAAGTTTTTCTTGAGGGATGCAAAGTTTGAAATAGTCTAGGGGAGAAAAAGAGAGGTTCACTGACACGCAGAATGATCTTAGTCCAAAGCCAAAGAATGCTGCCTTTTTATGAAGCTGTAAACTCCACCCCTGGAGTTATTTGTCATTTTTTATAATATTTTGTCTTTTTTTATAATATTAAAGCCTAGCTATTTCCCACCTTTTCAAATTCCTGCGACGTTCTACTGTCGCACCTTGTAAATATCCCATCTTATTATTTCTGTCCTTCAACAAAATTCTGCCAAATTGCTTCCTCAGGAAAACTGTGTCACAAGACATACATTGAATTCCCAATCAATACAGTCTATCTTTCTAAAACGGGATCTACAAACTGAGGTCAAGAGCAACTCAGCCTGGTAGAGACAGCAAGTGTTTTCAGCTGCGGGAAGTCTTATTCGGTGATCCTTTCCAAATCATTACAGTTTTGAAATAGAAAGGCCGGTCTAGCTTTTGAAATACCGTATGATAGGTTTTGGATGACATTTGCCTTAAAACATAGCTGAGGTGTTACCAGTTAATTATTGTAATTTTCATACGTGCGATAAGGAGCTCCAACAGAAGCCGGCTAAGAGAGCCTGCAGTGCTCTCTTAAAATTAACAAAACTCACTGTGTTCCCTGAGAAGTTTAGCCTAGGTGAACATGTTGCAATTATTACATTTTCTAAAAGAAGGTTCCAGCCTGATGTTGTTGGAGGGCTAAACTCATGCTATGCTATTGTTTCTTTCCTTTTTCATGTGTTTCTTCTAGCTCTTTATCTGATTACCATCCGGCAAACAGCTGACGCTAAGAGGCTGCAGAGGGCTGAAGAGCTCCTGTCTGCTGTTTGCCTTCAGCTTGAAGCTATTTGAGTGGCTTCCTAACTCCGAGATAAAAAGAGAAGCTCATAGGCACAACTCTGTTCTAATCCAGATTGTAAAGAAACTTGCTCAGTTTTTGCATTTTATTTCCACCTGAATTTTTTGCTAACCTTATTTTCAACTTTTTTTTTTGTTTGTTTTAATAACATCTGGGCTGCTTGAACTCTCAAGACTTTTCATCTTCTGTGTTTTTTTCCACCTGACTCTGTAAAATGATGGTATCTTTTTTTTTTCCTAAATGAAGTTGTGTGGGGTTACAGTATTAATAGTGATTCCTGAGACCTAATTAATACAGCAACCTCTATGAATATAAAATATTTTTTTTTGGTGTGTTTTTTTCCTGTTGTGGTTCTGCGTGAGAGAAAGTAGATCAGGCTGCTCAGTTTTGGAGGGAGTGGTGGTTTTGCGCCGTAAGTGCTGCCGCGCTGTCTGTCGCGCTGATTGGTTAGGCGAATTTCGTATCCTGGCCTGTCTGCTGATTTTACTCGTATCTTCCTGCCGTGGAACCGCGTACGTGGGTGCACGTGTGCGTCTGTGTAAGGTAAGGGGGATTTGGATCCCTCCTACCCTTTGGTCACCTAGGGCTTTACTGGGAGCCCTTTGAAGTTGTGGACTCTTCCCTTTGTCTCCGCTGCGATCTGGGTCAGGCCCGTGAGATTTATGTTACTGGGTATTGTAGCAAGCCGTTATTTGGCAGCCCTATTTTGTGTTGCTATAGAGCATGTGGTACTAATCAGTGCTAGGAGATTACTTTGAGATGTTCCAATATATATTTTGGGACCTGATTCCAATCACACTTACACTGAATTTTACAATGGGTAAATCAGTTGATTTTGTTGAACTTATTCCTACTACGCGTCAGGGTAGATGAGGTCAGAATCAGCCCTGCTCAAAGAATGTAGCCAAACTTGTCGCTCGTTGCTTTTGGGATCTCCTTGTGCTTTAACAGTCCGGTGTTATTTCACAATGCAGATTTAAAACACAATCAAACTTAAGAAGCAATAATTTATTTTTTTTTTAATGAGGGGGAATGTTTTTGTTTGTTTTCTTACTGAATTATTAGAATATGCTTGATCTAAGTTGTCACATACAGGTGACAAGTAACGCAGGTCCAGCCCCTAGTCTGATCTGTTTCATGTGTTCTTGCTCTCCTTTTCTGCCAGAGGAAATTCCATCTCTTGCCTGCCTTCATGTGGTGCTGATAAAGCTCTTCCTGTACAGTAGAATTCCTGTTTTCCTTTAAGCAACAGCAGGGTATTGGGAATGATCAGGAAAGGGGAGGAGGACAGGAGGAGAATACACTCAACAAAGTAGCACTAAACTGTAACATTAAGTTTTCCTCACTTACCCTTCTAAATAGCGGCTCCTCGCTCCAGGAAAGCCAATACTCAATAACTTAGAAAGCTCGCGTGAGTTATGTGACTAAAGTACAGTAGTTGAGGTCTTACTTAGCCAAGTTTTGCAAACTTTGTATGTCTGTCTCCTGCGTTCCCTTTTGTCGCGTTCTATGCATAGTAATGTAGAAAGAA
The DNA here is from genome assembly GCF_964289735.1 of Phaethon aethereus. Taxonomy (NCBI): domain Eukaryota; kingdom Metazoa; phylum Chordata; class Aves; order Phaethontiformes; family Phaethontidae; genus Phaethon; species Phaethon aethereus. Next base: position 35,448,512 of record NC_138579.1, on the reverse strand, counting down.
TTACATAAAAATCACTATGGATGTTATTTTATATAATCACCTGGTGGTTATTCTTGACAATACTTGTAAGCGAACCGTTAGAGTGATACATCTAGAAAGTCTTTTGAAATGTGTCATATCAAGGTGGTGGTGGAAGGTGAGGAAGCATCTTTCCTGGTGCAGAACGTCTTTCAGAGAAAGCTTGCTTTTTCCCTCACAACTTTGCATTTGCTTGAAGTTTTTCCAGCACTCAAATGGGTGAGGGAGAAGGTAGGGTGTGAGGACATGCTCCTCTCATGCACGTTTTCCCCTACTTCTTGAAACAGTTTCCCTCCTCTTCCTCTCCCCTCCCATCCCTAGTCAGTCTGGAAAAACAAAGTGTGGGGAGATAGTTTGCATACCAACTGTCCTGATCCTAATGTGAACACCTAGTATCATAAACTGTGCAGGCTGATGTTCTCCCCCCGTATAGCTCATTAAGAAACTTAGAGTTCTTCCTCCCCCCCCCCCCCCCCCGAAATATTCTTCTGTAGTACTATTCAAAGAATTAAATCCAGACAGCTCCTTGGAAAGTTTGAAAAAAGGAAAAAGATCTGTCCTTTATTTTACCAAGTAAATCTTTGTACCGTCTCTGCTTGTCTTTGCTGAAGAATTATTACGCTGTGCAAACAGTATCGGTGTTTGGCACATTTCACAAATGCTAATGTGTATACTTTCCCCCCCTCCCTCTCCTCCCCTCTCCTCCCGGTTTTCTTTCTGTTCTTCATTTGCTATTGGAATGGGAACTGTGGAAAAAATTCCTTGGCACTCTGACACCAGAATCCTTCATCTTGGAGAGACCACGATGATGCAACCTCAACGCACTCGGCAGGCACACCGGGGCCCTCCAGTGGGGGCCACGCTTCCCAGAGCGGAGACAACAGCAGCGAGCAAGGTAAAAGGTCAAACTTTTTCCCTCCGCAAAGTAGGCATGACTAAAATAACTCCAGCTTTTTTTATTATATCAGTACATCTGCCTTAGAGTAAACATGGAGTGGCAGACTTGCAGTATAATCAGCTGTAACTTAGGGAGACGGTATTTCCTTTTCCTAACCCACTTAGCTGCATTTTATTATTATTTCAAAGCGAAATATCTAATCTTCAAACAAGCTTTGTAATAACAATTGATTAGTTCTGCCAATTCCTTTACAAATTTGGTTATCTACAGTTTATTTTTGTGTGGTGTAAGTAAATACAATGGCAGACATACTCTCCAGCTGCGATGCAGTTGTTTGAGCTGGGTTATAGATGGAGAATTTTTAGCTGAGGAAGAGACTCCTATATGAAGTTATGAAACTGCTAAATCATATAAAGTAGAAGCAAAACCCGAATTGGACAGAAGAATGTTTCTTGCAATGTTTGCTTGTACAGACTTGTTTCTGCTTCTGAAAAATCTGAATTCAGAATGGTAAATAGAGATGTACCTGAACTGTACAACCTCTGCTGGATCTATATAGTGAAGCATTTTGCAGGGTTGAGGAGGTTTGATTATTATTTCAGTGGGTTTTGTTTTATTTCCTACTGCATTGCACCTCGTGTGTGGTCATCTGCATCCATGCTGAGTGAGTGTCAAAAGCTGTCATTCTGATATGATAGTGTTTTACACTTGCTCATTAGAAATATAAGTGACTCCAGAAGGTATAAGAGTCAAGCCTCCAGTGCTAAAAGTTGAGTAAAGATGGTCTACTGTCACTCTTGGATCTTGACTCAGAATTGATTTTTTTAAGACCAAAGTTTAAGGTGGGCTCTGTTTTTGTTTTTCTTTGCAAACATGGTAAGCCTCAGCTAGTGAGTGAGATCTTACTTCTATAAGGTCTTATGATGTGGTCCCTCCGCCCTGTGCATCCGCAGCATTTTACCACTGTGTTTCCCCCTGTGGGGGTTACACATACCCAACAGAGCCAACTGACAGGTCTACCATCCAACTAGTCATGCAGGATCCCAAAACTGGAGAGGGGAGCAGCAGCCTTCGGGGCCAGAATGGCAGTGGCTAGCCTCATGCTGCGGGCCGCTTCCCACCGTGATATTTGCCACGCTTTAGGCGGCGGAGCCGATATGTGATTTTCCCCGTCTCTCACGTGGCCCACTGCTTGGCACGGAGCTAGATCCCCTCATCTGTCTCACGGTCTGGTGTCGTACGCGTTGTGATTCGAAGAACTTGCAAAGTTTGTTTCTGGTGGAGTGGTTTGGGTTTGTCTCCTGTTTGTAGGGTTTGTTTATACACTTGTAATCTTATTGCTGATAGAAAGCAGCCACGGCGCAGGGTGTGATCCAGCTCCAGCATGAGTCACGCGGGATTTTTTTCTGTGTGGTTGAACTGGAGCTGTACGAGGCCTAGCATGAGCTATTACAGCTTCAGTGGCTAATGAAAGGGAGAGCTTGACTGCTAAGCAGCAAATCAGTGTTATGCCTATTAGCTGGCCATAGTCTTTACTGTTGGTCAAGTGTTTATATTCTATATGGTGGCCAAGATCCTTGGTGTAGCAGATGATCATTTACATACTTAAAAATGATTCTTCTGAGTCATCTGCCACAGCATGTTCCTTCCACCCCTAGGTAAGAAGTTTCCTCACACCTGTATCTCCACTCTGTCCCAGCAACCCCTTACCAACTAGAAGAGTTTCTTCACTGAGCCGTGCTTGATGTAAAGAAATGCCTTGTATCGACATCCAGGGATCCTGTGTTTCACTAGGCTCCGACCCCTTGTCACATAGCTCAGAGTGCTCAAGAAATATTGCTAAGCATAAGAAAAAGTGGGTGATGATAGCTACACCTACTTCCTGTTAGAGACTGAGGTTTCTGGTAATATATATGATTTAAACAAACCCATTATGCTCATTTCTGCAGAAGGGGAACCACTGCTGAAGGGCCAAATCAGTCACTAGTGCTGCCCGGTGTAGCAGGGTAAAACATTGCTACTACGCTTCCCTTTGTGCTCGGTTGGGCCTTTGAAAGGGAAGCAGTTGTCCAGTGGCAAATCAGCATTCCACTCAGCTGCTGGCAGCTGAAAGACGTACGATCCTACAGCACCGGCAAAATTCCCATTGGAGACGGCTTTGGATTGCTCTCCCTCTCTCAACCCTGGGAAAGACTAGAGAGAGGGAAGCCTGTATTGAATTTTCCTTGAGGGGGGCAGGGCTTACTCTATAACTCGTGAACTAGCAGTGAGTTGGTCCCAGGCAATGCCAAGATGGGTGGACACCCTCTTGAGCTATTCTGGGGCAGTTACTTATTTGGGTCAACTTGGTTTCCCTGCAGTTTTGTCAAGACCTTCTGCAAATGCTGCTTGAAGTATTCCACCTGCCCCAAAGGATTTCTTGGGAATGGGAGCTCATTAGAGAGTCTTGGGTGATGTTAGCAACTTATGGTCTCCTCCACTGATGGCTGGTGGCAGCAGAGATTGATTCAAACTAGAGTCAGTCTCTTCTGGCTCTTAAGAGCACTCTTCCCAGCGGTCTCTGTTTTTGCCTTAAGTCTATGATGTGCAGCTTGTGATTTTTTTTTTTTCTTTTTTTAGGGGGGAGATGGAAAGGAGTTGGGTGAGTGATGACATTATTTTTGCAGACTTTCTCTGCATGAGGTAGATCTATTTATTATACAGAAGAATCCATCCATAATTCTTAAAGTTGGAATGAAACAAAAAAGATGTAGGCATTTTGTCTGTTTATGGAGGACAGTCTCTCCATGACAGTGCATGACTGCCCTTTGGCATCAAAAGGGTTAATCTAGTCAATGTTTGGTACTATTAGAAACATGCTGGCATTGAAAGAGTTAAGGAAAAGGCCTTCAGGCAGTAAATGTTGAAAGATTATCCTAATTTTATTAGTGGTGAGTGTCTATGTTGTTCTTAACATGTCACCTCACTTGTTCAACAGAAAACTAAGCTATAGAACATATTGATCATCTAGCAAACCAAAGTACTAGTGACCTGTAATCTACCAAGCATTTATTGACTTTATCCCAGTTCAAATCCACAAATGCAGATCAATGCTGTGTAACACTATTTTAGAGATTAATAATTATGTAGTAGGTCTGATCAACCTCCCCCTGCCCTGGAAAGAGAAAGAGTTAAACATATCCAATAATAAAAATAAAACACTCTAAACATCTTACGAAGGAGAAAAAGAAGAAGCTGATTTAATGGTCTAATGAGGCCATCTTCCAGAGACTTGTTTTGTGTAGGGCTTGCTTTGACCTTTTGCTTTGCTCAGGAGCCCAACGCTTCATTTTTCACATTCTTGCAATTACGTTAACGCTTCAAGCATTTCTGACTCCAAGTCAGCTAGCAACACCAGGCATAACTCAACACTGTGAGTTTTTCTCCTCTCTGTAGATTCATTAACAGGTCACCGGGGTCCCAACTGAAATTTAAAACTGACTGGTTCTGTTGGGTTAGCTGAGTTATAGCAAGGGAGATGGCAGGAAAGGGGCTGAGAGAAGGGGGGGGGAGAGAGAAGACCCTGGGGTTTCTGTCGGGGAATATATGTGTAAAAACCCTAAGCGGCAGCTTAAAAGGTGTGTGTAGCTTTATCATCCACCTTTTTCTTTGGAGAGGAAAAAACACATCTGAAAGTCTTCTGGGGTATTGTGTTTTCCTTATTCTTTGTGAAACAAAGTGAAAACGGCCACTGCCTTTACGTACAAGGCTAAATGACTTCTAGAATTCAGCATCCGTTTGTACCACAGTGATGGATATGATGCTTCCAGACTTTAATTCTTATTTAATCTCTTTATGGGATATTTCAAATAATGAATATGGCAGATTATGCATGAAAAGTGGGAAATAAATCTTTTTAAGGTTTAAAAACATGTGGTCTACAGGAAAGCACCGGGGAATAGTTTCAGTTTCATGTTTTATGATACCAGGATTGTATACCTGATTTGTCATATTCTTAGTTCAGTCACTCAGAGGGACTGATCCATCCAAGTCAGATGGAGGCTGTGTTTCTTCAGGACCTTTGAGGAAGTTCAGCATCTTTTTAGGATTAGGCCTGGGGTGATAAACTTGACCATAAGTGAGAAGCCAGAGACAAGTAACTTCCAGGTTATAGAGCAGTAAAAATAATAAATGAGCATCACATCCACTTTGCTTTACCCATGTGAGTAGTTCATCGGTGTGTAGTTTTTTGGTTTGGTGGTTTTTTTAGTGGGACTACTTGTGCTGAATGAAGATGATCAGCCCCTTTATAAATAAAACCTGAGGATACTCTCTAGGTTACAAAACTACTGTCTTAAAGTAGTTTTGAAACACTTTTGTGACAGCTTGATGTTTGCCTCACACATATGTCCACAACAGCTTTCTGTGGCAAAGACTCATCATCTGGTTTGGGGAAAAGTCAGCTGAGATATTAGCTGAAATTATGTGTTCATCCCAGGCTTCGTCTCTGGTTTGATGCATGCTGGAAAAATTAGGTACTCTATTTCTTATTCATTATATAGCATCTTGTAATAATGACAGTATACTAATTAAATTTGTTTACAAAACTAGCTGATAATGCCCAAAGGCCTCTCCTAGTATCAAAAGTCTACTGAAACTCCATAAAGCTTTGAACCAAACTCCAATAGTGAGTAAAAGGAGAGCGCTATGTCGTTAATAATATGCCCCCCACCCCAACCACATTCATGCAAAGTTTTTGGAAGTTTAATATCCAAAAGCTAATGCTGAAACTTCTTTTTCCTAATGCTGTATGTATAGGTAAGCCTGCTGAGGCTACTATGCGTATTCATCATAAGGATTCAGAACATATTTTTATTCCTTTGTGTTTTTTACCTATGAAGCTATAGGGTATGGTTTTATTGGAAGAGAGCTGTCTTTTGTAAGAAAGAAAATTCCTAATAGAAAGGCTTAAGCATCCAGACTGTGGAAAATCAAACTTGCTAATAAATAATGCTTCACTGGAGATGCATTATTTCAGCAGGCACAGTTCTCATAAAGGTGAACTGTATGAAGTATGAAAAACTCTTAAAGAACAATGACTTTTTTCAGCTGAGGAAGATACAGGAAGAGAGTAGCCCTTATTAATTCATCTTTTCCTTTCAAGTTTGAGGGGCCCGTCCTTGTGTTGATATGTATGAGTAATTCCCATTAATGGTGATGGGAGTTACGCATGTGCACTGACAGAAGAATAGACCCCTTAGTGTTCAAAGCACATGAAATTTACATTTTTTCCATTGCTGTAATTGAGATGTTGACAAATTGGAGAATATTGATGAGCCTTTGTTTTAAGTATCTCTTGCCAAGTTTGCTTTATTTTTTCATGGTTTGAACAATGGTGTGGGTTCAGCGGCAATGAATAATAAGGGTAGAGTAAAGATAACTTTGTATTTCAATATTTTGATGTGCCAATATGAAATAAATTGTCTTAGGCAAATGGAATATGCTGTTTTAATCATTAGCTATGCATGAAAGAAAAATTGATGTTGACATCTTTGCTGTAAAATCATTGTAATGGGGCCTTCCTTACAATTCATTTTTGTAAAATTCATTTTGTACATTTTGCAGCAATTGAACAATCCCTGCACTGTGAATAGGCAGAATTCCCAGAAATACTGAGACAGTTGGCCCAGTAACTGCTGAGCTCACACTGCACACCACATGCACATTAACCATAATGATGCCAGAACCAGCTTAGCTAAATATAGTCACATTTTAGTATCCTCCCATCTTTTCTTTTCTTTCCGTCTATTGCGTGAATAAATACATCTTTCTGCAGTTTTTGTCTGATGGCTGGAGTCAGGGAACATTTATGTCCCTACCCACTATTCAATAAATAGCATTAGAATTTCATAGTGAAGCAAAGATTCACTATATAGTTTTCTAATAATCAGGCTGGTGGCAACTGCAGATTCCTCACCTTCTATTAAATTAAAGCTTAGAAGGAGGTGGGGGGGATTTAAAATATTTTAGTTGTGTTTAAGATTCTCACCTCACTCTTAGCTTTTAATCCACGTAGGTTTTTATATTTAGATATAGAAGAAAATCTATATATGCATTAGAAAACATTTACTTCCATATTTGAAGTATGTTGTGCTGGGGTTTCAAATGCAGCCTAGGAAAACTCTGTCAATGGAATGTTTTCACAGTGGCAGTAATCTCTTTAAAATAACCCTAAATACAATATGACAGATGCCATCTGGAATAATCTTTTGCTAGTTGCTTTCAACTTTTATTTTTTCCTACAGCTAAGTTCATCTAAAACTGGTCACTTACTGTTATGGTAAACACGGTGAACTCTTTCCTGCCTTTTGTATGTGAATGTTCAGAGAAAATAGCTAAACAATTTTACTTAAGAAATTGTTACTGTTGAGAGGTTTGCCTCTGACTTCATGTTTCTGGGTGTTTTTAAATATATGTATGTGTAGTGCATATATATATGTTTATATATTTGTATTTCAAAATGAAAAAGGTAGGATTCCCCCTTAGGCCATTCTTTCCATCTCAGATCCTACTCAGCCTAACCCAATTTGCCTCCAAATGCTAGATAACATCCCATTTGCTAAATTATAATTGTATGTTTGTTACAATATTAATGGTTTCATAATGCAACACATTCAAACATACAGCAGCAAGCGCTTAAATATCTTCCTGTGTTGTTACAGACTGACTAATTTCTTCCTATCTATGCCAACTTATTTGAAAGATCTAGTGTTGGAATCTCTGGATTTTTTTTTTTTAACTTAGTCGTGTAAAGGGATGTCTCCTGACGCCTGTTAGAGTTTAATTTAGAGTAGTAATTAAACTTGAATACTGCCTCATAAACAAAAGATAAACAATAAACCAGCCACGTTCCCTGCTGTTTCATAGCTTTCTTTCCCAGATGTTTTAGCCTGATAATTTTTACATAGTGAACTACCTAGCATGGAGTGCTATGGACAGAGGTCAAAGCCTGGTTCTTTGTAATAGGTTTTTAAAAACTTTTTGTTAATGAAATACTACAGAGTTTTCCTTTGTGTAGCTGATAAAATTGTCAGATACTGAAGGACGCTCATTAATTGACTTTTTAATTCTCTCCCTCTTGTTTAACAAGGTGGCACTAATTTAAACCCCCCACACTGACTTTCTTTTAACCGTTGACAGCCAAGGAACGTGGCTATTGCTTAATGCTAGAGTGCCCGGGCAGTCCGTTAGAATCTCCTACGCTGCCCTTGGAGCGAAGAAGAAAAAGGCCCTTGCAGGAGCTGCTCCCTCCGCCTGGATCCTAAGCAGCGACGGAAATGTTGGCGGGGGAAGGCTTTACGTTCCTCAGCCCGCTCCTCAGGCTGCCGGGGCTCGTGCGTCCGTCCGGACCGCTCCTCCGCCAGCCGTGGCCTTTCTATTGCCAGGTACTCGTGGGCCGCAGAAGCCATGTTATTTTCACTGGGTGGGGTAATTACTGAAAGCTGAGAATAGCGGCACTAAAGACACGGGGATACTTTCATGATCCCATTAGCATAAGAGAGGGTAAATTATTCATGCCAAGTGAGGATTCTATGGGGAAAAGTATAGTTAATGCACATAGTTTTTAAATGTATCCCTTTCTGCTCTGAGACTAAATTCTTGTTGGATTCAGTTCTCAGACATTTACGGGAAAGCTCTAGTGGCATGTTAGATGCAGTTCGTCTCTCTCTGTTTGCAGCGCTCTCAATAGAGACCATCTGGCAAAGATCCAAAAGGTGATTAAACAAAATGATCAGCTCTTGTTGCTGTGTTACATGTCCAATACTCTGGATTAAAAAACATGACCCACAACAGTCAGCTAACATAGTTTTTTTTTTTTTTCCCCTCTTTCCCCTTCCCCTGTAAGAATTCAGATGGTCCACAAATGTCTATGCCATCTTTGTGTCCTTATGGCCCATAATCATGAACAGGTTGTGCAAATGGCTCTTTCTGTAACACGGTCTGTTCCAGCAGCATAAAAACATTTCATATTAATTGGGTCAGTCTAATGTTCATAATGACATGGGGAAAAATTACCCAAATGTGTTCTTATAGTAAACACTTAAAAATGTGCGTTTCTCCTATTAGAAAGTGAAATTTGACATCAGGCTCATGTGGCTGATTTATTTTTTAAGACAGAAGAAAATCAAAGCATGACACTGTCATCTGCTGAAAATAGTTTAAAGCCCCTTCTAACCAAACAAAAAAAAAAAAGAGGGGGGGGTGGGAATGAGCTGTGGTTTAACACCACAATCAGGGATGAATTTACAGTGCTATTCAGAAGAGTACTCCCTTATCATAAACAAGCTGATAATCACACTGAATCTAACTCCCAATTAGCTCTTTCTTCGCTCACAGAGATCAGCATACATGTCCTCCTTAAGCCGTGATATGTTGCCGTTGAGTCAGACAGAACATTTGTATACCTTATGTCATATTCAGAATTTAAGGATTAACGCTATATATTAACCAGAAAACCCAGCTAATCAGCAAGGTAATTTTTCAAACCAATCACTTCAATGCCTGAGTTAAGGTAAAAATGCCAAGTCTATGAATAGGGGACATATGTATCTTATCTTTTTGGGGTTGCACCAAATGCCAAGTACTAGCGTAAATTCAACAGAAACCAGACATTGTTGGAAAGTAATTAAAGAAATATTGAAATTAAACTTACCATATGAGTGAAATATTTGTAGGCCCACTTTGTTGCATACATAACTCTTTGCATAGAATTGAACAGTGTTTCTTTCTCTTTTACTTCTTGAGTTGTACTTTGTTAAATACGAGAGAGGAATCGCCTCTGTGTATTCAGCCATGGGATTGGAAGGATCTTTTTCATGTTGAGGATGTTTACAGTCGAAAATCAGCAGGTTTACTTAGAGGAGAAATTTATTTAAGAGAAAAAAAAAAAAAAAGCCTGCAAACCTATGCCAAGAAAAATCAAATTCCACTTGCGAAAGCTTAAGAGATCCACCGAGGCTGTCAGCTCTCCTTACTGCGCAAGGTGAAAGCAGTAGGTAAAAGGCAGAGACATGTCCAGAGTGCTCGGGGACGGGAGGCCAGGCTCCCCCAGCGCCAGCGCAGCGTGGCAGATGAAAGGGACCCACATAGCCTTGAGGGGCTTAAGGCTATTACAGGGCAACTCATGCTCTGTTATCATGCTGATTTTCAATTGATTTTTGGCTGTACAGTACTTGTTGAAGGCCCTCTAGAGCATCAAACACTGCATTATGGCACTGCACGTTGTAATACTGGGCCTTTTGTCTCATTGTCTTTACTTTGCCTGAGAAGAGGAGTGCTAACCACTCCAGCTTCTGAGCAGCTTTTATATCCGGGGAAGTAGGACAGGTGAAGGAAATCTGACAGCCGTCTTTAGTTGGCTCTTAACATGATTTGATGCATTTATTTGTAGTTCTGAATTTTCAAACCGATCTGGTTTTGAATTACTGTAAAACGTTGCGTTTAATGTATAAAACTACTTCTCATTTAAGTAACTCATTGCAGGGTGATAGTAAACCCAGGTCTGGGGTCTAAACATACTTCTTTCTCAAACTTGTGTGATTCCTTTAGTAGAGGCTGTTAAAGTTGGAGCTGAGGTTGCAGGAAGCTTTCTATAAGCTGAAGTGAGTAATTTCTCTTATTTTCTACCTCCTTCTTCCTTCACTTAAACTATTGTATCACTCAGGTTTTCATTCACAAAAAATCAACCCATCCACATGTAAGTCTTTAACCTGGGGATTTTTAAAATCAGATGAGTGCCTACATACTTAAGACACCATCTTCAAATAAATGCTTACCATTTTAACCAGTGGTTTCGACTGGCTTGTCTAAGTCTTTCTGCATACAGTGGAAGACATAAATGACTATTTTAAAAAGTTTATAAGAATAAAAATGTACATGTGAAAACACATGTAGAAACTTAGACTTGCAACTTTCTGGTGTTATGGGAGCGATAAGAAAGCGGTATAGTCATAAGGCTAGAATGATACCACAAACCAGTGACGGCCACCTTAACTACCCTGCTAGCTGCAGGCATGATCCAGATAACAAGTATGGTCACTGGGAAGACATGTTATCTTGGTGGCCCGTCTATAGCTCCTCAGTTTGTTGCATGAGGTAAGGATATGGCCGACTACCGAAGAGCAACTAACTGCAGAACCGAATCCAGTAGGACCTTGTGTGAGTAAGTTACATGTGCTCTCTGACGTGTGTTCTTCCCCATCTGTATAATGGGCACAAGGGTATTTAGATTGTTGCATGGATGTTATGAAAGTCATCCGTTGTCAGTGGACTGCTCTGATATTCCAGGAGTGCAGGGTTGTGTAGAAAATTCAAGTGCGTTCTTGTATTGGCCTCCCTGAATTTCATAAAAGAAGCACTGGATATATTGCGTTTGTAAATTGTATTGCTTATTTTAACACTTCCTTTGTTTTCAAAAAAGGTGAAAAAGATCAAGGCTATTGCATTCACCTTTTAACTTCATATTGTTTTTAATTAATAAGACTTATGACGTGAGCAATAAAAGATGACAGGGTTCACATCACCAGTTATTTAATGATATTTGCATAAAGATAAGAAGTCTAAGGTGATGTTTCCAATGTTTAAAAAATTGTTGTATCACCATATATGTGTATTCCTTGTTCAGTGTGTCTTTTTGTTTGTTTTGTGGTTTTTCTCTCCCTGGAACAAGCATAGTAAACACAGACTAAGGAAAACTCGATTCTGTGTTCGCATTTAGGTCTTGGGAATCCGAGGGTAATGTTGGCTTAGAACAAGATTGTGCAGTGCATTGCGGGATTTTTTTGTTTTTTCTCTAGGATTTCCTTAGCACTCTAGAGTTACAGAACAGGTTGTGATGTTTAGTGACCTTGCGCATCAGTAGTTCTCTCTTTTAAACACGGACATTGATTTATTTTGCCCTCTCCCCCTCATCCTGGCATGAGAAGATCTAGAATACCCCCTGCTCTGCTGCCTAATATTTTTCTGCAGGTACACAGGCGGTGGTGGCTGAGAATGAAGGCTTAGGGCAGCAGGATCAGCAACAGTCTGCTTCATATTTAGAGGTTTTTCATTAACTATGAAATACAGTGCATCCATTTTGCGGGGGGGGGGGAGAATTTATAACATTTTATGTAACTATTTTACTGTTGCTTGTTTACTGCTTTTAGTCATAATAAACATACCAATCCAGATTTAGTAACTTGGGTTTCTACAGAATTTAGGGTAACATTTTAAAATGCACCAGCTAGGTGTCTTGACCATAGTTATAGTACTCATGAAAGGTCTGTCTTTTGTTTATGGGTCAGTGGTGGACTGTCCAGAGAAGGTTTGAAGGAAGGGACTGAGAATTGGTTAAAAGCAGCTCTTCCTCCTCACAGGAGAGAAGAGGAAGACACTATCCACCTAAGATCCTGATTCTTCTTGTGTGGAATCACTAGCAATAACGGGGGCACTGCTGCTTTCAGATATGCAAAATTTGGGTCAAACACATTGAAATAAATGAAAGCGAAGCTTGACTCTTATCTTAAACACACAAAAAAGCCTATTAATTTTTTTTTTATAATTCCCATATAAACTACTGCCATTAAGACACGTAGGATCTACAAAAAACCAGCCATAAGGGCCTAATACTTCCTAATATTTCTGAACAAAACTTCATCATGCCTTACATTTTAGAAGGAAAATAATAATAAACACCTGCGCTTTTTTTTTTGTACCAGGAAAGTTTTGAATCACTTTTTTCCTCTGGTGGTTTTTAAATGTTAAAGTAAGCTTCAGAGAAAAACAAATTTGTGCTTTCAGTTTGTTTTTTTTCTTGAAATACTGACACTTCTTCAAATCTGTTGGAGAGAGTAAACTTATGCAGTAAACTCAAAATTACCTTTAAGGAATTTGATTGCTGCTGTTTGATTGTACTCAATATAGTAATTCACCTCGTGCAGGTATGTGTGGAGTTGGAGGGAGTCAATGATTCTTCGTTCCCTACTGTTACATATGGGCAGCTCCAAAGTGACAGCCCCAAAGCTTGGCTGGGTTTGGGTTATTTGTGAAGCCGTCCTTACCCCAGCGCAAGGAGCAAACGCAGGGAATGATCTGGTGGCAGAGCTGGCACGATGGCTCTGGTGCCCCTACTGCTACCTACAGCTGGGGCAGCGAGCACAGGAAAGAGCAAGACAAAGTGCTTTCCCTGTGCTCCACTGACTTCCCAGCTGCTCTGAGGCTGAAGTCCATCGCTAACTCCAGATGCTCAAACTTGCACCGAGGGCTATCCTAGACTGCCGGCCACATAACTTGTGGAAAAAGCTCAAATTATTTTATGGATGGTTACCTTTGTACACCCTTGGCACTATACATTCCTCATGCACAGGCTAGGGTTGGGATCTTCCACTTTCTTGTGTAAACAGAGCATTTACTACAACTGACAAGGATTGGTGGTGCAGCCATGAAAGTGAGAGAAGGGAATTCAGCAAATTCTCTATTAAGATGTGATTTGTACCATGAAATTTTTTTACAACCCTGGCATTTAATTCTTAAATAACTAAAGAGCACTCTTTTCCTTATAATCTTGCATTATGCCCACCAGCTTATTGTGGCTACACTTGTTTAAGCAATTACATTTGTTTAAACTTTCCTTGGGCCTCTCCACATGCAGCTGTAAGTTGGTCATACTGAGATTTAAGGCAGCCTCTGGTTGCAGAGCGTCCAGCAGAAGTGAATATGACAAATACATGCATAGAATTTTATTGCGGGACTTGGTGCTAAGGTTTTAAATTATTTACGAGCGTAAAATTTGGAAATTCGCATGAACTCCCCGTCTAATTTTACACTCCTGCCTAAAGAGGACAGAACATCGCTTAAATAGCACAAATCAGAATTTTTCAGCCTGGAGCTTCCTTCCTAATTCCTCCCACCTCGGATTTACCACTTACTGACGGTTCTCTGTTTCGTGGGACTCCTGACCCTGTACATCTGTTAAAGGGGATAGTTTGGGATGAACACAGCCTCCTACTCAGTAGGACCGCAGTGTTCTCTTAGCTCCTACTAGATGCTTGAACAAGCAGAGGGCTTAAGTGAAATCCTTTAGCTGAGCCAAAATCTGTTCTTATTTAGGGACTAATCCAAAGCCTGTTAAATCAACAGAAAGATTTTGGTTGACTTCACTGAGCTTTGGATCAGGCCCTTCCTTGCTAATACATCTGAAATCAATGGAGCTACACTGGGCTTCTGCCAGTAAAAAAAAAAAAAAAGGGAGAGGGGTTGTCCTTCTGCTTTATTTGTACAGTACCTAACACACTGAGGTCCTGGTGCTCAAACAGTGCTCCCAAGCGCTTCACTGAGAGAACAGAAATTGTGACTTGATTACATTGCTTGGTGTTCCTGGACTCCCATTCAGCTGGATACCTAATTCAGTAGTTTAAAACAGCCATGTATGCTGTGTGTTCACCTCATGCCCCAGCATTGTTTTGGTCTTCTAACGTTTTATATCAAGACATTTCGTGTGAAAAGTAAAAAGGGAGGGTGACAGTTTTTATGTCAGGAAATTATTCTTTTTTGTATTTCTGTGCTATCAGATTGCAAAGCAAGCTGTTTTGAATGAAAAAATACTCACTCCACAGAACATGTAAAAGCCAATGAGTGTAACTTTTACTGTCAGTCCATTCCCTTTAGAAAATTATTAAAGTCTCATGTCTTCTCTACAGTCAAAAGGCTGTCACCTTTTTATTATTTCTTCATTACTGCCTTTTATTTTTATTTCTCAGCGTTAAACTGAAGTCCAAATGATAATTTGCCACTTGTTAAAGATCAGCATAGACCTTCCATTTTCAGAAGTGCCTGCAACAACCAAAGTAGGACCTCAGTCTCTCAGAGTTATACATGGCTTAACTCTGCATATTGCAAGTCCTGTTGTTGAAATAGAGGCCCACGGTAAGGTTAGTATTGACCACTTCAGCCTTTGTAGGGTTTTTGTTTGAATGCTGAAAGACCAATTATAAGGAAGCAGATAGTTCATACAAATGTGAATAATCCAGCTGAAGGTCATTCTAGGAACTGTGTTCTCTTCAGCATTTCAGCTATGTAACACATAGGAATACTACAAGTTCCTTCTCAAAAACTACTAAAAGGAAAACTTCCTAATTATGTTTTCAGTTGATACTCTCCTTCTAGCCCTAAACTAGAAATATTTTCCTTAAAAAGAAAGCTAGTAGGTTTTTTGTTTGTTTTAACTTATTTGACTTTGATTAGATCTAATGTGCTTCTGAGTCCATGCACTTAAGATTCATTTTGTGTATTCAGATACCTAATACATTTTGTGCAAAACATCTGTCACTATGTGAAAGTGTAGTTAAGCAAGAAAATATTCCTCGTTCATAACTTTTTTTTTTTTTTGGTGTGGTAAATTTAGACATCTTTCTAGAGGAGAAGCATTGGACTTAATGTTTTGTTTCAATAGTCTTATTTTTCTTCAACAGTGTTTTATCTATTTTGTATAAAATGGTAGATTCCATAAGTTTAAAGTATTACAAAATTAAATTTTGATTTAGAGGTTACCAAAATGCTTAATGCATATAGAAGCCTTTCATTTTAGGGAAACAGGTATAGGCTGATGTGTGTTAGTGTCTCAACTGACTTACAATTTTGGGTTTTTTGCCCTCTTCACGTGCAATAATTTAAAAAGAGAAAGAGGACTGCAATACTCATAGTTCAGTCCAAGGGAGAAGTAAAAATGCCGTTTTCCAGTTAAAAAAGACATAACGTATCTTATTAGTGTTGAATGTTTCTTAGATTTAATTTACTTATCGATTTTCCTGTTTTCTTTCAGTGTGTTGAAGGGACCATATCTTAATTTCCCTAAAGTTCGTAAACTTACTTAGTGACTTGAGTTAGACATAGTTGATAGCTAACCACCGTGTATTTGCCCATTTTCTTCTTCCTGTTTGTTGGTTTTTTCTGTCTCGGTGTAATGACAGTCATCCTACATTATCCATTTCTATAAAATCTTTGGAAGTGCATATCTGCAATAATAGATGAAACAGTTTCATTTAGCTGTGAATTGGTTATCTTAATCATTTCCCTGAGTTAGATCTTATTAGCAGTTCATATTCCCAGCTTTGAGCCTAGTTTGGCATAAAGTTCTATGAGCAAGGTTTTATGAAAGAAGGGCTTTACTGATTTTTTTTTTTTTAAGCTTTTTTTTTTTTTTTAAGATCTTTCACTCATTCTATTGATCTATAACTCAGGCTCAACTACAAATTTACCTCTTTTTTGTTGTTTTGTTTTATCTTCTGAACCTGAATTTGGTCAGGAATATGTTTCATATAGTCAGACCTTTCTAATCTGGTAATTCATCAGTGACATTTAGGGTTTGGTTTCAATCCGCTCTCTGCTTTCTTGTAAACTAATCCTACAGTCCTAGGACCACCAAAGAGAATATCATTTTAGCTAGAAGTCCATGCTGTCAGAATTCAGATTTGCTGTATGCCAATTAACCCTCCTTTAAGCTCTTCCAAATGGCTATCAATCTGGTTTGTTTAAAAGAAATAAGCTGTCCTTTTATTTTAGAACTAGTGAAGAATTTTACATATTTCTAAAGCAATTTTCTGCGTTCTTACCAACTTTATTGATGTGAATGTAAAGTACAAAATAGGTCAAATTCTGACTTTAGTGGGAGTTGATGGGAGCACAGTCTTTATATTTGAAAACAGAATTGATTCAATCTTGGTGTGCCTATGCAGCAAAAAAATCCTTATCTCTATAAAATTTGTCTTTATGTAATCAGAGAATATAGATTTGAGTTTTTCTCATGTTATTTTCTATGACTGCCTTACATGAGCTCAGAGGAGCTGCTAATGTTCTTAGTAGGGATGTGTGTATATATATTTTTTTTTCCTAGTTTATTCACATATAAACATTTTACATGCTTCCTTAGAGAATTTCCTTGTAAGGTTCAGTTGTTCTTAAGAGACTGAGAACTCGTCTAGCGCATAATTTGTAAACTATGCAAAGAACACCCTCCAGCTGAGCCAAACCCTAGAATAATTCACTTGAACTCGTTTTGCTTGCCACTGTAGTACTCTTGGACATAAGGGTCCTGGTTTAAACTGCGGCTGTGATGAGCAGGATACACCCATGCATGGCCAGATGTCCAGTGGAGGAGCCATTTATCGGTCTTCTGTTCCAACCTTCCATCAAACACCTGCTTGTTATAGCATGACTCATTTTTTATTTTAGATCATTTGAGAAGGGTATTGCTTCTGAACAGAAACCCCTATAACGCCCGCTGCCCTTATGCCTTCTCCACGCTGATTAGCTGTTTCTGAGTCGTCTGTCTTATTTCATGGGAGCGAGGTGTAACTTGTGTGAATGAAATGAGATGACTGCATCCGAAGGAAAAGAGAGACTGTCAGTGACATGGTAGGCAGGAATGTTGCCTAGGTGTATGTGAAGTTTAGGTGAAACCATAGATTTATTTTTTTTAACTTGTATGCTTCACCTTAAAACTGAGTAAAAGCTATATCTAACACTTTCAGAAGAAAGATTTCATTTACACCAGGCTTATTATTCTTTAAATAACGAATTTGGCAGCCTTGATCTACTCAAACGTTACTTTCTTGCTGTCTCTTTATAACAGTCCTTTAAACAACTTGTTAGGAACTTCTTACCTTATTTTTAGACTGCTATAGGTAGAAAACATTGACATTTAAAAAAAATAAGTTTTAAAAGCCTAAACTACTTTGAAACATAACATTAGAATATTTCCTTCTGTAAATCATCTCTCATACATTAAAAAGCAACCGTCAGTTGGTTTCCTTCCTGTCTTGTATATATTTGAGGTTATAACAATAGAAGTTCTGAGCTAAGCCCCCCTCCTTTTTTTTTTTTTTTTAAGTTGATGACTTTGGAGAGTGGTCTTTCTCTTAGTTACATCAAGTATGCATGAAGGTGGGGTTTATTTTGTTATTGTTCTTGGTTTTTCTAATAGTATGGCAGAGAATAGCAGGACATAACTGGGGAGGATTATACCTTTTAAAAGTAAATTTTGTAAAATGTAGGGGATGGACAAAGCTTTGTCCGGTCTTGCTTGAATCAGCCCACATCTGTTATAAGAAACGGTAGATCTGCAGACAGTCTATGGCTTTTGTCACGTCCAGGGGAATCCACTGAATCTTGGCCTTCATTTAGGATTCCCTCCTGATGAGCAAATTCCCATGACCGCTTTTGAAGCTTTAAAAGCTTTGGTTTTGTTTTAAAAGGCCTCTGAGCACAGGCAATGTTTTCATAGGCATTTAGAAACAAAAAATGGAGCTTTTAAACCTTCAAACGTCGCTGCGGGGATTCACTTTGCTTCTCAGTAGAGCAAGTCTAAGATAACACCTGCAAGAAGTGTGTATCTGTGCGTGTGGATTTTGTGAAAATTGTGATGCACCGTCTCAACTGACCCACAAACGTGACAGCAGTGTGTGTGCGTGTAAAACGTATTGTTATGTTTCGCTGGTATTCATTTTTAAGAGCAAACTATTATTTTGGTTCTGCAGATCGACTGATGTGGGTAAGCCAATTTTGGTTTTAGATTGTTTTCATTTCTTCTCCCTGTACATCCTCTGATGCAAACGCTAACAAATGGTCTTCAGACGAACAGACCGAGTGAAAGTCCCTGGTTGTGTTTTGTTATCTAAGGGGTATCGGGATTTTTGCTTCGGCCTTAATTTTTTTTTCTTCTACAGTTGGCATCAGTTGCCCAATAAATAGTAGTTTTCTGTAAGCAGGTGGGTCATACCACATGTAAACCCAGGTCTGTGATTACTAGATGAGAAATAATGTACAATAGAAATGAGTGGACAAATCATCAGACTGACAAAATAATAGAAATACTCATTGCATTCCTTTTCAACTCCAACTCTTTGCATCTTAAACACCTGAGGTGAAGTTTTGACAGATTTTGGGGGGGAAGAGTAAGTGGATTTTCAGAATTAAGGGTAGATACTAAATGAACATATTAACAGTGCTTTTCTCCTCTCCTGTGCTGTTCTCAAAACACCTGTTAAAACAAACAAGCACATATTTCGGGATTGATGATACTAACGGGCAAACTTGGCACCAGATAACCTGCTGAAACTAAAATGTTGATGCAGAACATGTGCTTAACTTAACAGTCCATAACCCTGTTTTTAGAACACTGAAATACCTACCCTGAGGAAAGCTCATAAAATGAAGGTCTTTAAAGTTCATAGATTAGACCAATGAAGCTGCAGCCGTTTTTAAGAATGTGTATCTTCTGTGACTCCTATTAATTCAAGATGGCCAAGTGTATGAAATACAAGACATGAAAGCACTGAAGACTTTTTTTCTTTTTTTTTTTTATAAGTGTGCTTTCTGTAGGTTCAGTGGCTAAAGAAATGAGCAGAAAAGGGATGCTTGGAGAGGCAAACGTTCTGCGTTTGGGAGGATTACGTATTGCAGGCAGATCTGAAAGAATCTCCACTTGGTTTCTAAGGGGTATTTAATTGAGCTTTTTTAGAACATATAATGTTTAATTCTTGTAGAAATTCCCAGTGTCCTTAGGATTCTGTTGCTTGGGATTGGGTTGAGTAATTTGGAATATGTCTAATCATATTTTCCCATGTGTAACACTCCAGCCACGTCTGTCTGTCTTTACTCTTAAATATATAATTTATAAACAGATAACAATCCTGATAAGCTTGCTTGAATCAATTCTAGAACGAAACAACTTGTTTTGTATTGTGTGTGATACCTTCAAGCTGCTTTAGAGTAACTGTCCCCAACAAAGAAGAAATCTTTGTTATATTATTCATCTGGAGGCACTGGAAACTAGAAAGCTGAGCTACTGTAGCAGCCAGGACCTGTTATTTTTTAAGTGCTCCTGGAGAAAAAACTTTCTGCACCAGGCACACCTGAATTCATAATATATGAACACACATAACTTCTCCTTTTTGCATTTGCAAAACGTACAGGGTGCGTGTTTGTCTGTTACTTTTAAACGGAAGAAATTAAAACAGGCTATATTAAGCCAAACAAAATTTTCTTCATTGAATTTTTCTGGCTGTGTAACTTTTCTGACAAATTGCTTACTATCTTCTATTTTGCCAAATGTGCGCTGCTTTTTGCCTCCAAACTGTATGCTTTACTGTTAGACATTTTGGGATATGGTGGTTTTATTTCTCTCTTTTGAGAATAAACCAGAAGAATCTTCTTGCGCTAAGTAGCCTGACAGAAAAGGAAAATAGAATATTTAAGCCATGAAGGGGGGGGGGGGGGTGTCAGACTTGTGGGGTTTTTTCCCTCGATGTTCCTTATACTTTTTTGACAACTGAACAAAACTCGGGGGGGGAACACGTTGTCCTTAACAAGGAAATTATTTAGAAGTGCAACGTGTTTACGTATCTGGACGAGAACAGTGCATTGTTAGCAGTGACTGCATGCGTCGCACGATGCAACCTTTTGACAACCGAGTGTCTGCTGGAGACATGTGTGAAGGGTGACCTTTCGCCCTAAGGAAGAATGCTCTGAAGGTGGGGAATGCCGCTATCTGTCCTGGCCCACCACGCACGGAGGCTGCCCACC
Source organism: Phaethon aethereus (assembly GCF_964289735.1). NCBI lineage: Eukaryota > Metazoa > Chordata > Aves > Phaethontiformes > Phaethontidae > Phaethon > Phaethon aethereus. The sequence continues at coordinate 35,427,997 of NC_138579.1, read as the reverse complement.
GCTGTCCTTGCACCCGCCTGCTTACGTAGCTCTTCAGATACAGATCGGCTGAGCCAGAACTGAGCAGATTCTCCCAAAGAGGTGTGAAAAGCCAGCTTGCTTTCTCCTCGGTGGGATGGCGGAGGTTAAGTCAAGGGCCTCACACAGTATGAAATTAGAATGAGATCCTTAGCCTTTAAGTAGTCTTATTAGTTAATAAGTCACCTGAACAAGGATTGCTAATGTCTGATGTACTTGCCACTCCCTCAGATCACTTACTTCTGTAGATCACTTGTTACCAGTGTTGTGGAAACCAGTATATACAGCACGTTATCCTTCAGATACCCAGGTTCAAGTTTCAACTGTAGTGTGCAGGCACAGAAAGCATCAGCTGTTTCTTTTTCAGGTGGTGGGAAAGGGAAGGAGGAGGAGAAGGGCTGGGGTAGGTTGGGGAAGAAATAATAAAGTGCTGGGAATGTTTTCAGACCAATGTATTTATGATTTTCATAGGAAACAAAATCCATTGTACTGTCTGTAACCTGAGAAACTTTCTGTTATCATGCTTTTTTTTTTAATTCACAAGCCTGGATTTTCCAGTACAGGTGACTCTGAAAAGCAGCATCGTGTTGGTGTTTGCTGCTTCTTGTAATATGCTGCTGTGTTTGCAGTGGTCATTCACGGACGGCCACTGGCTGCCCCTTAGTCAACAAGGACCCAACGTCCCACTTGTTATAGGTGAAGTGGTGATTTCTTGTCTCAAGTGGCTCTAATGTTTTAGGTGTGTGGTTTGGGCTTCTTTGTTGGTTTGGTTGGGTTTTTTTGTTTTTAAGTAAAAAACCTATAATATAAGGATCTTTGGCTGCTAAAAACAAAGCAGCAAATATTCTATTCCAAAAGATGGAGCAAGACGTTTTGAAGAAAACAGATTACTCTTCCCCCCCTCCCCAAACACCCTTTAGTCCCACAGAACAACTGCATGCTTCAGCACAGATTTCTCTGCTAGTTGGATCCCAGGAGGCCTTATTGAGTGCAGCGCTGCTCGGGGAGTTGCAGCTGTATAAAGTGGGGGGGAAAAAAAAAAAAGTAGTTTGTACGAATTGTTCTTTACCTTGGTTTGGGTTCAGCGTGGCAGCTGCACTCCGACTTTGTGTGTGACAGCACAAAGGACAGCAAAAGTGAAAAGCAAGTCAGCAAGTAGAGAGACAAAAGCAACGATCAGCTAATACAGCTCCACATGGCCTAACTAATTTATGAGAAAAAACCTGTTCTGTTCATTGGATCAGCACTCTGAGGAGGCAGGTGGAATTGTAGGAAGTTTTCATTGAGTCTCTGGAGCGACTAGGGAAGCCACTAGAGATTCTTCTCAGTTTGAACTTTATCAGGGTCTACGCTTAATCAATATGGTATTGGAAAAAGAATTAATTACTAAAGCAGAATAAAACAGCTGCATTTTAAACTAAGGATCCATCAATTCAGTAATCTTCCAGTTACAGGCTAGGTGCCGTGAGGATCATTTTGACTTCATGTAATGAGGAACTGAGGGAGTTTCCTCATGAACAGGCTGGGAATTCACATTAGCCTATTTCAGCTATTTGTCATCAGTACAACTCATTTCTCCCCTTCTGAATTACAATTTGTATTTGATATACTGTCAAACCCACAAAATTCCCATATTCATGGAACCGAAAGCATTAATGTGGAAATCATTGTCACCATGAGAAAAAGTCTTAACCTTCCTGAGCCTCTTTATTCTATAGGCTGCGGCTCGAGTGGTTTCATGCCGGACATACCTCTATTGTGTTCATTGTGAGGGTCAGGGACCTGCCTGTTGAAGAAGCAGTAATTTGAACACAGCCTGTAAATGTTTCATCTGTAATTTCCATAATGGTGAATTTCAAGGAGGGCTGAGAAGGGTTATGGGAGATGAATTAGGTTTTTAGTGAGCTCATTAGGAAGCCAAACAGAGTTTAGACAGCAAGGCGGTGAGTGTGGCTGTAATCAGTTCTGCTCGCTTTGTTCCCTGCCTTCGGGACATTTTTTGAAAACTTCATGGCAGGGGCTGATGAGAATATACTGAGCAGAGGCTGCAATCTGATGGTTGACTTGTTGATTTGTAAACCTCTTAATTCATTTTTTGTTCAATTTAATCTTTTCTTTCTTAAGGAAAATTAGTTGAATGTTAGCCCTCTTTGCACTATTCACCTCTTAAATTATGCTCATTTTGAGGAGCTTGTTATGCCTGAATAAACATGAAATGACTTGGCATTTTCCCATAAGAGGCACACCCATTTTAATACCATGTATTTACCATTCCTGGAAATGTCTCATTAACTTCTGAAAATCTGTGAGCATGATATTTTTGGGCTACTGTAACACACCTCTTGGCAGTCACAGAAGGCAGTTTGGTTAATGCCTCATAATATCCATTTTTATTCTCAACATGAAGAAAGGCTCTCTATAGAAAATTGATGCAGTTTGCTCTGCTAATTTTCATGCTCATTCCAATTAATTTAACATGACCCAGATTTTCTTCCTCGGGCTCATCCTGACTAATTAGTAAGGCAACACCTAGAACAAGTTCTGTTTAATAACATTGAGGAACACTAGTTGTGAGTGATTTTGATGCTAATAAAGATATTCACTGATGGGACAGATATTTGATGTCAATTATAGTATGTAATTTAGAAGTCCCAATGTGCTGGATAGAGTATAGGAAGGCTGGCGAATCACTATGGGAGACAGGTTTTGGTTTTTTTTTTTTTTCTTTTTGTTAAAAAGACTTCCAAAGCACCTTGCGATCCTCAGGGACCAATTAGTTTATTTTTTTGTACAACTAGTAGTATTGTCAACTAATTCCACCGTAATAGGTGAGGTGGTGCTGCTAAAGATGTACAATCTGTGAACCATCAACGGGCAGGGCCCAGGCTTGCATTATTTTACCGAACCTTTCCCCTTTTTCGGGGAAAAGCCACCAAGGGTACCAGCAAGCAGCACTGGCCAAGGAGAAAAGGCTGGCCTGCTTGACTCCTTGATTTAACTTCTCTTGCCTTGCCGTTGTCCAGACGAATCTATTTTGTAAAAAATAAATGGAGTTGAAAAGGTGGCCTCGTTAGTGCTTTGTAAATGGATTGCGAACGCTGACGTTTCTTATTTCAGAAAAATGGCCCCAGACCTGCACTCCACGTGATAATTCTTTCCTGTGCTCTGAGAGCCGGGGAGAAGTTAACTCCATCCAAATGTGCAGGGCTGGTGCGCGCGTCAGTGCCCTTGCTGCGAGCAGCAGGGCAGCAGAGGCAGGTCCCGGTCCCTCCGAGCACTTCTCCTCCTCCCTGGGGAGCGGGAGCTCGCTCTGTGGGTGCCACCCGTCCCAACAAACACAGTGTGTGTGGCAGGTGAAGAGTGAGGTCCAGAGACTGGTTTGTCATTGAGTTCATCGGAGGTAGAAATGGGAAATGCCAAATCTTAGTTTTTCCACTCGGTCTCTCACAACAAATTCCCACGTGTGGCACAGGAACCAGGGATGAGTAAAGCCTGGATGACAATACTGTTCGTGCTTCACCATTTTGGTCAGCCACGGATACAAAAACCTGTGTGGTCTCTTTACTGAAGCTGCAGCACTAAGACTTGCTTTTGCTCGTAGTAACGTGAATGGAAATACTGCTATTTAGCTGAAGGAGAAAAGAAATAAGATGTCCTTGTGTATCTATTTTGATCACAAGTACTTATGTCTGAGAACCTGCCTTCTAACGGAGTATTTCAGGATGTAAAGAAAGCATGTTCTCTAAGATACACATTTAAAGATGAAGAATTAGTAAAAAAAAATAATCATACTCAGACTTAAAAAAAAAAAAGCTCAAATGAGTGTGGGAGTGCATTGACATGTTTATCTTTAAAAGTAATAAAACAGAATATTCATTTATCTAAGAGCCACCACCAATTACTAACAAAAGGAATATTGTGTATTACTTCCACAGCAGTTTTCGCTGAAAGCTGTGTTCCTTGCTCATTTGAGCACTTCTGAAAATCCTTATCCCTGAAGTTTGCTGAAAGTCGCTTTCTGAGCCAGTAACAGAAAAGGGAACAGAGTATCTTGTGTTAGACAATGCTCCAACACTATTAGCATGTCAGTTCTTAGCTGCTGCATAAATCTCTGCAAAGTTTTAAAATCTGGCGTAGTAGAACAGAGGTAAAAATATTTTAACTATAAGATTGCAAAAGGAGGTGAATGTTTTTGAGACGAATCTTAATTGTTGTAATCCTATTTGCTTTTTTTTGACTACCAAGCCCTCTCATTGGCATCATTTCACAGAGTTTTTGAGAGGAGGGGGAGAAGGAGAGGGATGGAGGGACTGTGTGACGTTTCTTCTAATGCATAATGCATTTAAACACTGTAATTTGCGGATTGATGCCACTAACCAGCTGAGAAATGATTCCTGTGAACAGCCTTGCAGTAAGGAGTCAGAGAGGACCATGCCTATGGTGATTCCTAGCTGGTGTCGGAACATGACAATTCTGTTGTTCTGGGTCAGCGGCGAATACCTCACTCAAATGGTGCAAAGTCAGCCAGTTCTTAATTTTTTATCTCCTCAAGAGTGCATTCAGTGACTTTATCACTGAGAAGAATGAGTCCCCTGCCTAGTGTGATCAAGATCTGGAAATGTGCTGCATCAGCATGTTTAGCCCGGACTGCTACTTGATTGGTGGGGCTTAGATTTGATCTCATGGCATACATGTCATACATTCTCTAACTGGCTAGGTGAACAGCCTGTCCAGTGGGAAACTTAGTTTTACCCATCTGAATGAAGGGAAGTCTCCTGACTTGCCATTTTTTTTGTCTGGTATCCCTATATACAGCCAACCCTATCTTTTCTCAAGCAGGTAGTAGGGTGGCAGAAGTTCTCTGGACCCCAACTTGTGAGGTCCTTTCCTAGGAAGAGTTCAGGGACACAAACCAGTCTGGGAAGACTTTGTAGGCACTGCATATTTGTCTTTTCCAACACTTTCTGCTACAACAGAAGACTTGAAATGAGATTACAGGCTTATGAACAGAAAAGCAAAGCATCAGGTGTCAGAGTGGGGGTCTGTGCCTTTTACTTTTGTGTTGTGAACTTTTAGTCAAATAGTGTTATAACAAGTCAGTGCCCTGTGGTTTTGCTATTTTTATGCTTCCTTATTTTCTATGTCAAATTAATGGAAACTTTTGTCAAATGCTTTCCCCATGTCTCTAATGAAACGATGCGTTGCTCTGTCACTTCTTTTGATCACTTAAAGCAGGTCTAAAGCATCCTATGGGAAAATTTGGGTAAAGAGAGAGGTGAAGGCTATGGCCTTCCCTTCTATTTTGTTTGTTTGTTTTACTGCATTATCTGGAAACAACCCAGTAAAACTAAAATGGGAGAAAATAAGCCTGTCTGATGTCATAAAGGTCTTGTTTTGGTTTGGTTGTGTTTTGGTTTGTTTTTTTGTCAACCAGTTGAAATTTTCTGACCAGGATTCATATGTCTGTATGCTTGCTGCTTCTTCCAGTTTGAGGCATTAAGATATTCTTAACTGTATCTTCCCTCATGGCTGGAGCCAGACTCAAAGAAACTAGCCAGGCCTAACTAGGGGCTTCAGCTCTTAAACGTTTGCTCTTATAACCTGTCTACTCAACTTGAAGAACAAAACGCTTCAGGCTTTTCCAGTAACCACTTTTAAGCATCCGGTATATACAGCAGATTAAGGATAGATGGTTTACTCTTTACGAAGTTTCTTGGAGGAAAAGAACCCTGAAAACTGTTACCCTGAAAGTAAAGGTGGGCAGATCCAAAGCACGTGGTTGTCAGCTGGAACGTGATTCACCAGCAGCAGCAAGCACCGGATCCAGCCCTTTGTTGTGAGCACCAAATGGCATACCGTTTATACGCAGTATTAGTTATGTTTCCGAATACCTAGCACACTGTATTTAAAGTACGGGCTTTAACTTAAACCTACAAGAGCAGACTGTCAGTGTTCCCACGTAACCCTTCACATTCTGGCATTTTCCAGACTGCCAGCCAAATGAACACTTTAGGAGGAGGTGCATATATATGTCTGCAGCACCCAGCGGGTTAATCCACCCTACTGTGCATAGGTGTTGGAGCTCTTATGGTATGTAAGACTTGCCAAGTTCGGAGTTGTTTTGTATTTTTTTTTTTTTTCTGGACTATGCATTCATAGCAAGCATCTCCTCTGATGTTGCATAAGGGATTTGTGAATGCATACCAAGATGGTACTCTTATTTGTGTTTTATGTAACATACACATTTGTGTACATTTTATAACCTGAAAAAGCTTTATGGTTCATTTTGACACTTTTCTATTAAAACACTTTTTTTTTTTTTAAGCATTCAGCCATCCTCCATTTTTTTTAATACATCTTAAAATAGACTAATATGCGTTTTGGACTTGTGGCCTAACAAATGTCCTTTTTAATAACTGAAGCTTTTAACTTATTATTTCTCAAGATTAAATGTCTGTTACCTTTCTAGTCCTAACTTTTTTGTGGAAATGATGAAAAAATCCTGTTAATGTGTACTTGTATGCAATATTTCAACTGGCACATTTTTAATAGCTAAATAACCCTGAAACGAGAGGTTTCTAATGTGGTCGGTACTAATAGTCTTGCTGTATTAGTGGGCATCATTTTAAAGGATGTCTCCTGAACAAGCAGCTGCATCCAACAGCATGTTGTCTAAGGGGAACTGCAAGACATTAAAATATCTCACAGTTTATAAGTTTGCAACAGCTGTAAAGAAAATCGAGATGCTCTGGCTATTTTCCTTTTCAAAAAAGCCATTTTTATTCTTAAAGAAACTAGATTAATGGTTTAATGAAGAACAACAGTACAGGATGTTAGCCATCATCTACTTTAAGTTCTCCACATTGTTACATTTAAACAACTGCAAAATATTACGGGTTAAATATTGATGAGATATTAGTGAACTGAATTACTTAACTTCAACTGCAGGTAACATTTTAATTAAACTTGTCTGTTTTGCCCACATTTGATATTATTCTAATGACAAAAATAACAGGTTAGCAAATAAGAAATGGTAATTAAAATGTAACTTTTTAATGTATATAAACTTTGGTACAGTTGATTGAGGAAACTGAAAACTTATCCCACTTACTCCAACAGGGATAGAGAACTAAAAAAAGAAAATGGTCTCTTAAAGAAGGTGTGCTTCAGGCAAGGAAAAAAAAAAAATTTTTTGTCTCCTGATTTCTTTAATGACTTGTTATTGTTGTCTCAGCTGTAGCCAAAGTCTGCAGCTGGTATTCTTAACAGAATTACTATGAGAATGCTAAAAATACTTCTCTAAAAATATATAAAGAAGCAATTTAAAAAGAACTCCATTTAGGCTGCAGCACAAGGACATTTTGTGTGACAGCATTTAGTAGGATGAAAAATTTAAACAGAATAATAGCTATTTACATTCACACTGCAAAGTAATTACCAAAGCAGACAAAATACTTAAACCTAATTTAATACTGCTTTCCTTCAGCCTAGGTGCCAAAACCTGGGTGTAAACATCCCAACTTATGCTGAGGTGGGGAGGGGGGGAACTGAAGTTAAAACCGTGTAGAAACAAGTGCATTGAACATTTTCCCAGTGAGGTACAAAGTGAGTTTCACTTTTAAACAGGAGAGCATCATAAATCAGCATAAACCACAAGTTTTAATGAGTATATCTCCTCTGGAATTGTGCAGTGCTTGCAATTCTGTGTGAACAAGACAAGGATCCGGTCTTACACTCCTTACTCAGGCAAAACTGCCACTGACATTAATGATAATTTTGCTCGAATAGAATAAAGTGCTCTGTGGCGGTTATACCAGCACGAGGGGTGCGAGATTAGGATAAACGTGTAAAAAAAGTACAACTTCAAATGGCTGTACCTTTGACTTCTCAAGCTAGCATTTCCTCCAACTACAAGGATCTTAATTATAACATTTGCTGGTTCAAAGATTAACATTTAGCATTCTGGGAAAGACTTTCTGGACTTCAGTAACCTGATCAGTAGGGTCTCCTTTTGGTCTCTGCCTCTTTCTGGTTCTTTGTATTGCAGGGGAGATGATAGTATCTGGCACATTCCTTGGATGACTTGAAGATAGCAGCCTTCTGTGTTTGGGGCTGAAAGATTGTGAACTCTGTGTTAGCAGAAATGCCACACAGGGGAGGTGAATAGAACATTAAAAAAGCTTTAGCTTTAGGTACTGCAGCGCAAGCAGAGTTGAATTTGAGAGCTGGGACTTAAGTGGACATTTGTCCCTGCTTTCTTCCTTAATAAAATCTGAGTGTTAAGTGCGGATAAGGGCATTCGAGAGATCACTAAAAATGAGTCATTGAGTGCCCAGAAGAGCTTTATTATGATATACTGTGGAGAACTTTAGAATAACCATGTACTTTTTACGTGCTTATTGGATGCATGTATGAATTATTATTACAAAAGTAAATTGTTTTGTCCTTTGCTGCAGAAGCAAAATAATTCGCCAAATTAAAACATCAAAATAAAACTCATCAAAAACTGGATCTATGTGGTCCTTTCTGGCCCCATGTTCCCATCTAATTTTCTTTTGCCCCATGAAAGGCTATCGAGCAAAAAACTCAAGCTCCAACCAGCGATGTTTGTTGTGCTCATGTGTGTGTAATCCATTTTGAAAAACCCCGACACAAATAGTAAATCTGGAAAAAAAATCTCAGTGCAGAAACCCTGACTGGCCAAACCGAGTTTAAAAAACCCCAAACAACCAAAATTTTTAAAATCCCCAGGCTGATATCTGGTTCCAGGAATCAGCCCTTGTAGGTAGGGCCAAGAGAGGTCGCTTAGTTCAGTTTGGTTGCCCCAGTAGCGATTAGGTCGAAGGAGTTCTTCTGCTCCTGAAGTTCCACATGGATGTTGCCACTGCCCAGTTAACCAGTGTGAAACTACCATGGAAAATAAATTATTAAACTATACTGTTATTACTAACTTGCCAGCTCCAGAGAAACAAATGCAGCCACATTTACATATGTGTCCATCTGTCTGTTTTTACACTTTATGTCTTCAGCCAGTGGGTGAAATTGTTTTAATCCAAGCTGCAGTCTGATTTTTTTTTTCTTTTTTCTTTTTTTTTTCCTGCTGATATTTTTCTCTGTGTGTATGTTATTTGTAGATGGACACGCATATTCTTGACAGTAGCTAGTTCTTAATTGTCCTTTTAAGTAACCTAATCTATCTGGCCACGGTAGTTTTAACGGGGGTAAGCAGCAGAGTTCTCCATGGATAATTTTCGTTAGTTAGCAGATTGTTACCATCTCAATGTTGCTGAAATCCCTAATCTCAGGTCAGCGTGAAGCTGCAGTGGTTACAATCCTGTTGCCTGATGCAGTGTGAATGGAAGTGCTTTCTGTCAGAAACATGTGGTCTCTTCAGTGGAGAGCCTGCGTAAATCCTGTGTAAATAGAGGGAGGCTAACAAAGGATGAGCCCCTGCAGCTCAGAGCATTTGGAGCCATTTGGAGGCTGAATTTGCTAAATGCTGCTTATATCGCCTGAAAAGTTGAAGAGAAAGGAGCATAAAATCCCTTCTTTTTTCTCTTTCTGCTCCTACCCTGGGGGGAGGGTGTTAAGGGCCAGGGAAGCCTGAGGTAAGCCTATGAAGACTGTTTTTTCAGTGCTCTTTTGAGTGTGAAAAAGGTGGCATGGGTCACTGTCCCCTCTTTAATGTCGGAAAACCCACACAGTTAGTAAATGTTGCATGTAAACTAAAGCATTTCATCCCTTCTCCTGCGCTCCACGGCAGTGGGCCATGAACTAGTCACTTGAAAATCGCAGAAAAATTTCACTTCAACATGTCTGGACAGTTTAGCACAGCAGGAACGTAAGAGAGATCAGTAATTAGCAGGTTGCTTTACTGTTCCCCTTGTCTGCATGGGAATACTTTTTTCACCTGACGTGAAAAAATGTTGGGTTACAATGAACGAACCACAAACCTACTGGCTGTATAAAAGAGCTTAAAATTTAGACTGGTGTTTACTAGTTTTCTCTTTAAAAAGCTAGAAAAATACCTTGTTGGCTTTTGAATATAATCTCTAAGTATTCTCAACCCACTTCACAAATAAACACAAGCTTTAAGCACAGACAATTAGGGGCACAAAAAAGCCATCCTTTTTTCTTAATTTTGGACAGGAAAATAATAAAAGGGGAAATGTGAAACGTTGCAGTTCTGCAAATAATTTCAAAAGATTTGAATCACCAATTTTATAGCATGCATGGCTATCACAATAACATAGCTGGAATGTCATTCCTACCTTTGAGTAAATAAAATATTGGCAAAAACCTTTTTGAAAAGAAGATAAATTAGTTATTATAGAAAGGTGCCTATACAGAAACAGAAAAGGAACAGGTTTTATTCTGTCTCTTGTCGTAAATACACGTTAGATACCAGATAGTATGCAACTCTCTCAGCCTTTAGCACGTATTGCCAGATGGCAAGAGGGGCTTGTTCCTGACTGACGAACTATGCTAAAATGTGATGAGACTGAGTAGAATAGCTTTGTAGGTGAGGTCTGATAGTGGCTTAAATTTTCTTCCTTTTCTTCCTATTTGCATTTACAAAAGTTATTAATGCCTGGATTGTGTGAAACTTGTACATGTCATCTTTACGGTATCGGCCCCGTGGAATTGCTGGGTTATATTCTGGAAGGAAAAAAAATCTTCCGAAAGAACAGCAGAGAGAAGGCCAGCTCTTCATCTCCTCCCTACCGCTAGAAAGGCAAAAGAATAACATCTTCCGTAGTAAGAGAGATGGTAGTATTATATGTCTGAAGTCTTCCTGTTCTTTCTAGTGCACCAGTGTCCAGCCTTTCTTTCTCTCCAAGATGCTCGCTGAAACATATGACGTAGCACCATGGGACGTGTACCTGGTGTTGCAGAGACACAAAAGGGGAGGGAAGGCAAGGGGCTGATTACAGCAGCTCACTTGAGGACACCCCACTCCAGATGGGCCAAGTAGCGGCTGAGCATGCAGGTCAACTTAGGATGCCTGTGTCCAGTCTAAACAACTTCTGATGGCTCCTCTCCTCCCACAGTCAGCAAAACCAGCACACGTGCTGGCAGAGCACTGCTGACAATGGCACAGCTCTAAGCTGGGGTGCCCACTTGAACCGTTTGCGGTTTTCAACATCCCAGGTTTGCCACCCATAACCTATCCTAACTCAGGTTCCCGAGGCAGTAAGATGCAGTAGATAAGTAATGCTTCTGTGGTGTGAGGAGACTAAGTCAACTTCCATGAACAGTGATCATTAAAAGGAGGAGAAAAAAAAACCCCACAGCCAGCACTTCATTCAAAGAGCTGTGATCTGCTGAAGCTGTAAGGCTAAAAGCCTGATGATTTTAACAGGGTGGAACGGAGATAAGGAGTTCTCCTGAAGGGTCTTTGATTCTGGAGCTGACCTTCCCTCTCTATTAGTCCTCCCTACAGCACAGACAGTCTTATCTTCAAAACCTATTCAAACACTTCTCTTTCCAGCTTTTTGGCAGTGGTAATTAACTAGATTTTAAAGATTTTTCTCTGGTGGTGATGTGGATCATATTACTAAGTTGAACATTCTGAGTAATAATGGTTTACAATACTTGATGTGTCCAGATGGACACATTATAAGTACAAACAAATAATTCCAAATTGTGAATATAAGCTGTATGCAGATTCTCCTCTTTGTTTTGCATTTATTTCTACATATTCTGTTCCCTTAAAATACTGGACTGAATAATTGTAGAGTAGTTTCCTTAAGATCAGCACAGTGCACTGCATCTTTCCTTTTCAGAATCCTTTAGCTTGGTTTTCATATTGCTTGCCCTATTCCAAAAATGGTGAACTGTCTTTCTTCCCTCTGCCTTAGGCAGCCCTGCTCTTCTCTCTTTTCCTTTAGCATGACAAACCATAAAGCTGTAAGGGATCTCTGATGGTGAATAAACTCAAGCACTGGGTTCTGAAATGTATTTTTCCAGAAATCACTTTTCTTCCTGCTCTGCTTGTTATGATGGTAATAGAAACTATACAGTTTGAATCTGGGCTGTTACCAGGCTTCTGTGCTTTGGCCTGACTGGGTTATCCGTTTCAGTTATCATTTTTTGTAGATTGGGAATCTGTTATTCACCCTGTTCACAAATGATGAAAAGACTAGATGAGCAGCTTTTAAACATCACTTGCTTCGTCTCTTGCTGGGTCTTTACTCTGTGAGGAACACAAACAAGGACTAGGTACTGTCAAAGAGGAATTCATTGATACAATCAGGTTGGACAGGCCTTCTGTAGGACTGGACTCCGTTTCCTGAAGAGTCCTTAGCTGTATGAACATTGGGGTCAGCAAGCTAGTCCGTCCAAGGAAATCAGTTTGCAGCAAGTTCAGTTTGAAATTATGGTGCAATGGAAACCCTGCTCTAACCACTTATTCGTTATTTTTTAAATAAGAAGTAATCTCCTTTGCTTTCAATGCAAAATAATGTATTTTGTGGGCAGAAACCCTCTGCTAAGGGTGTCTGCACACAGAGCTAGTGTGGAAGCCTCACTTCCCGCTGTGTAAAGAAGACTTGCATCTTCAGCCTCCTCCACAAACCCTTTCCCTAGAAGAGAAGGTCTCCAAGGAACCCTGTGTGGGTCACTTTGCAAAGTTTCTTGTAAACTCTCTCCATCTTTTATAGGGGTTATTGAGACTATTACATAGCATTGATATAATCTCAAACAAGCTGGGTAATATGCCTAATTCTCTACTGGCTTGAATCCTGCGTAGTCATTGACACCTCCACAACGAGTGCCACTTAAGAATTCTCCACTTTCCTAGAACAGCGATCGGGTTTTGCAATCACTTGTACTCTTTGCACAAGAATAAATGAGTAAACAACGTGCAAAGCAGGAGAAAGTCGCCCTTCATTTTTATTTTGTTTCTGCTGCTGTGTGAAAGAGAGAGTCAGTGGGCCAAAATCTAGACTTAATTTCCCCACTAGAAAATTCGGATAACTATGCTTATATAATTGCAATTGCCATACAAGTTAGGGCTTGACTCTATTCTTCTTACAAATTACCATCCAAATCAGGATATGAACAGTTCACGTAAGCAGAATCACTTGTAATGATTTAAATCTGGATTCTTTCACAGAGCAGATAAAATAATATCGTTAACCAAGTCTGCCATAGCGTGACTTGCATGTCAGTTTGGTTTGTATCACTTTTGATAATTTCTTTTTCTTCATTTAAAGTAACTCATGTTTATTTGGGTACATCAAACTAGGATCAGTCCTTCCATATCCAAGGAGTAAATCATTCCATCTTGGAAAAGTCAGTTACAGGCTAATGCGAGCAGCTGTAGTCCTGTTAAAGATATGACAATACAGGTTAAAAGGATTGGGCCTGTAGTTCACCAGGAGCAACAAATCTTGCTGTATTCATCTTCTGAGGTCATCTGGAGGTACAATATTTGAATTGCCTTTCATGAGGTTATGGAACAGATTAGGGAAGCACTGACTCTAACCGCTGATTAAGGTCGAAAGGCAATGGGAGCTTCAGCCGAACTTTCCTCTCCCGGGCTGCTATGAGCTTCTTAAACCCAGGACATTGACAACCTCTCCAAAAGGTCTAAACGCTGATTTAGCATGTAGGTGACTCCTGCTGAGGACGCTCACAAACAGGAGAGCGTGTATATGCAAACAAACAGGAATTTGTCCATCCAGAGAGCGAAGCGGCGCTTCTGCAGCACGGGAGGACGGCGCAGCGCGGGAGTTTTATAGCTCCACGCACCCTGTGCATGCACACATAGCTTTTACATAAAGAGACAAAGATATCTTTATCTGCACGACAGATAGACAAACAGACTGACTGACTTCAAACTTGCACTTTCAGTAGGGATTTCCCCCCCCCACCCATCTCTGGGTACTGCTTTTCAAAACTGCCTGAGGCTACAGTGCAGCACCTCAGATCCCCAAGGCCCATTGCCTGGCTCCTAATAGCCACTCTCCATCTGTGTCACATGAACAGCTGATGAGATAGCTCCAGTGTCTGTATTTTGGAGAGCATATCCACCCAGGTTAAAATGCTGGGGTTGCCAAGGAGCAGTCAGAAGCCATTAGTGTTTGTGAGAATTTGCCTTGCAGCAGTTCCTTGGCATCGTGGAAAGTGTGTGTGTGTGTGTGTGTGTGTGTGTGTGTGTGAGAGAGAGAGAGGTAGGGTGGAATATATGGGGGGGAGAGAGCAACAGAAAGGAGCGCTTTCTAAATAACCAATATCTTGCAAAAGTGAACAGTTGGTCACAGCATTTAGGGCTTCCACAATCTCTTCGATTAGTTTGCTGTGATTCAATTCCCCTTTCTCTGTCCTTAACACAAACAAACAAACAAACAAACAAAAAAAGCAAAAAGAAAAGGAGCATGAGAAAGAGAGCAGAGACTTCAGGGTCTTGCTCTGGTGTTTGGGCAGATGGAAAGGAGCTGCTCTGCCTTGGGGCAGGGTGGTTGTAATGAAGTGGCCTGTCAGTCTGTAAATAGTGAGGGTCATCTCTTCCATGTGATGGAGGGTATCACATTGCAGTGAAAATGGAAATGTCAATAAAATTAATCTGCCAGCTCTTTGCTGTGGCTTTTTCCGTCTCTCCGGTCCAAAAGGGTTGGTTTTTCAGAGGGGAGGCAGTGGAAGAAGGGTGATCTGGCACGGGAGGGAAGATGGAGCTGAAATGCAAGTTTTGAAGCAAACGGGCTGTATGTAGCAGCAACATATTTCGTTTAGTAGCACTACAGAGCTAGACAAGGCTATAGGAATTAGCTCGTGAATCTATAGCATTCCTCAGGAAGCTATGGAGCGTCTAGCTCAGGCTACATTGAGCACAGAGTTTATTGTTTTAGGCTTTCTTGGACAAGGTTTTTACTTAGCATGGGATTTATGGCATTTACTGCTAATGAATGTCTATTCTTAAATTACAAAAACCACCGTCTCAGCACAATTCCCAGATGTCCTTCCAGGACCTCGGCTTCTTAAACACCAGCAGGGAGCATAAACTCTCCACTTCTCTGTTTTCCTCTTTCGTGTGGCTCCGGGCTAATGATGTGTAAGGAAAACACAGCAATCTATAAAGTCTCAGTGCTGTCCCAGTATTCTTCATTTATTTTGCATTTGATTATGCCACAAGTCGGATCTTGTTTCTTTCCTTTTTTTAAAGTTATTAGTTCAAATATTAATGTAGGAATATGGCATATATTGCTGCTCTTGATTGATGCCTTCCCAAAAACAGGAAGACGTGCTCGTATGAATTTTAAGAAAGTAGGGGTCCTGCAATGCCTTGCCAGAAGAGTTTTTCAGATACATAATTTAGATGCCCTCCAGGCAGGCTTTCAAGGCATTTTTGCTGGAGGGCAAGAAAAAATAACTATGACTGTTAAAAGTAAATGATTTTTGCTAATGCACAATTAATGCCAGGGAAAAGCACAGAAGAGAAAGATGTTGATGGAAAGTTCTGATTAAGTGCGAGCTCTACCTTGATGTGCATCTCTTTTTTAAATGATAATAATCACTGAAGCAGAGATGTAGAAGTTTTCATGTCATGCAAATGCTACAGGCAGGGTCATACTAGGTGTACGTGTTTGTGCGTGCATATGTATGTGTGTTGGGAGGTGACGGGTACGGGGAGGGGCTCATCTGACAGTGTGTTATGTGCACTGAACGGTGACATGGTTACTGCCACCTCTGCAGAGGGCCTGGAATATATAGACTACAGAACATTTAACTTGATTACTTATAGTACGTATTCAGAATGGTTGTAGGGATGCATTTACAGTGAATGGGTTTTCTTGTGGCAGGTTTTCCCGCATTGAATCCCATAATTGACAAAGAGCTATTGCACTATGTCAAGCACACAGTTATAATTGAATTAATGATATATGCATGTGTGAAACACAAAATTAGTATTTGGAGAGACATGGTTTCTAATTTTTACATATTTCTATCAGCACTCATATATAATGAGGAGCTGTATGTGCCTGACCTAGCAAATCAAAATAAAACTGTGGTAGTGTCTTGGTAATTAATGATACTTTTTAACTTCTGTATTTTGTTCATTAAATGTCTCCTCCTTCCTGTTTTCCTCTTTGTTGTAGGAGATGGTTTAGACAACAGTGTAGCCTCACCTGGTACAGGGGATGACGATGACCCAGACAAGGACAAAAAGCGTCAGAAGAAAAGAGGCATTTTCCCCAAAGTAGCAACAAATATCATGAGAGCGTGGCTTTTCCAGCATCTCACAGTAAGTGGTGCCCAAAACCAAAATAGATTTCTATTCATGTGCCTAATGAGGTTTATTCATTGTTATTAGAAATCAATTGTCCCCATAATTTTTGGACCATTATTAGGGCTCAATTATTGTTGCTTTTTTTTTTTCTTCTTCTAGATTTTTTTTCTTGGCTCTTGGAATCATGACAAATCTGAAAGAAACCTATATATATACACGTGTGTGTGTGTATATATATATATATATATACACACACATGCCTGTAGAGAGAGAAAGAGAGATAGTACAAAGCTTTAGCATGGAAAAACACCTACATATAAAGTAATCCTTTTCTGCTTTGAACTATTTAAAATGTTCCCAAGGACAAAAAAAGGGGGTTTCTTGCTTTAGCGTATATAAAGCTCTGCCTTCTGGATTCTTTATTGCTGGCCTCTGTTTACACAAACTTCATATGTATGTGGTGGAAGAGAGAGACCCAGTCTGTGTGTGCTGACATACACTGTGGATGTTAGAGCAGTCAAAGCAGCAGCTTGCAAACTTGTCATTGTTACTTTTAGTGAGAAATATAGAAAGCTTACAGGTTCCCTAAATTCTTCAGTTGTGTAACAGGGAGAATAAGCACCTGTTTAGCTTCTCCTCAAGTCCATTATGTTAAAAGCTAGCCACATTCACATTTGGGAGAGAGAGATTAAATATGTGAAAATGCAGTGCTTTCCATGGGCTATCTTTATCCTCTTGCTTGCAGTTGGTTTTATGTGTTGGTGTTCTGTTGGCTGTTACAGCTTCACTTAGGCATCAAAACACGCTTCCACGGAAAACCTAGTAACACTCTTCGTAGTTTACTTCATGTGGGAAATAATGGAAAGTGGTAAAATTATCAATTGATTTTCCTCTTCCTCTCACTGTAAAATTGTTTCTCACTTGATAAGGCTTAAAATGCTAACTGTTATTAACTACCTCTTCTTCTACCAAAGTTTTCTAAATTTCCACGGTAGCTGATGTTGGTTACGGTGTAATGATTTCAGGACAAGGTACCCGATTTATTTATGATGGGGACTATCGAACTGCTCTGCTAGCAGCACAGCTAAAGGGGGGAGCGATAGATCCACATTTCTAAACCATCATTTTGATGTAAGGACATTAGTAGCAAACTAAGGTGCATTGATCTGGCCTGTGGGGTCAGGATTAGTTGGAATAGCCAGTGTCTCTGCTGGAGTAGTGGTTATTCCTGCCTCCCAGCTATGGCCATTTCAAAGGTCAGGTGCCCCGTACCCACTTGGCTCAGAGGAATTAGACAGAACATGAGTCTCTGGGCTGATTACTTAACCAAAGACAAAATAATGAGTCCTAAGCAAATACTGACTAATTGAAAGGGCTGTAAATCCATTACATATTGGTCAGGGATAATCAGGAGTATTTAATCACTTTTATCTATTCAGGAGCACTGAAGCTGCAACAGCAAAGCCCTGAACCTTGCCATGTGCTTATTATTCTCATCATTATCAAAATTACTTCACAGCTGTTCTTTGCTACATCACCTCAGCTGGAGATTTACTAACCTGTAAAATGTTTTTAATTTGGAAGTCGAGTGAGTGTGAGTGGAAGGTTTTTCATTTAGCTGTAGGGTATCTTTAGAGGACTCGTACAGCAAAAAGCAGGGCCACAAATAAACCAGTTTGCTTCATACATGTCTCCATGTTAAACCCCACTTGCTCTTATGAAATTTGTGATATCTTGTTTTTAACTCCCTGCCTTCCTTTCTCACGTGCTCCGTGAACGCATTCGACACATGCTTATTAAACAGTCAACTGCCTCTCATTTCTCTTGAGGAAAGTCCTCCCGGCTTTTTGAAATCCCTTTTCCTTGTTTCCACCCTCTCTCTCCTGACCCTCTCCATCCTGCCTGAATTGAGGAAATTTGCCATCACTGGTGAGGATGGCCTTGCAAAAATCAAATTAAATGAACACAAAAAAGCCCCAAACCTTTTACCGTCCAAGCTTTAATGAGTTTGCAGGTGTTGAAAGATTTACTGTGCTGTAATTCTCAGACCTGAAAACTGATAATGGAGCCCCCCGACCAGTGCAATGTAAATTCAGAAAGATTCTCGCTGTAAACACATGCAGGGAAGGAAGAGAACTCCTTTCTTTTAAAGATCTCACACTTTTTCTCAAATTAGCCTGTCCATTTGAAGTACAACGCTGGCTGAGCCAGAACAGGGGAATCTGTTATGTACAATTTTATTGTTTCAAGTAAATATCTTTACAATGGCGGTCCATGATTCAATGTACATTCCTTCATTACTACTCTAACCTTATTTCAAATTGGTTTGTTCCTCCTTTGTGCTGTATGACCTGTTCTTGTATTACAATAATCCCCTGATGTACCCTTTTTTCTTTCTCTCTTTTTTTTTTTTTAAAGAAACTAATTGAATTATCTCATTATTTTAATTTGTTAAGCAAATGTATTTTACATCTCAGGATGTGTTCTTAAAGAAGGAGCTGCTTAGGCTTTGCCCCCTGAATGGGCCATTGGTACATTTTGACATTCATGCATTCATTAAGGAGAGGAACATAAAAGAGCTCTGGCTGTATTTTTTTTTCAAACACCCAACCAGCATGGAGCAACTTTTCCATAAGCCACAGGGGTCTCTCTACATATGTTCTCAACTGCAAGCCATTGTCACCTATTCTGAATACCTCAAAAGGACAAATAAAATACTAAAGGCCAACTGTAGCAATTGTTAGCTGTTAGTCTCAATATGACAAAAATCATTAACCTCTGGTTTCCCTGGAAGGAGAGGCAGTGGCAGTCCATCTCTTGTGGCGTGGATTAAATATGAAATTCCTTTAGACTGTCAAATTCAGAGAGAGTAACTTAGTTATGACTAACTGTATTTACTTACGATTTTAAATAAAATGTTATTTTTTCCCATTATTCAATCAGTTTGCAAACACCTAAGGTAGCCAATTTTAAAAATTGAATTGCCTAAGTGGCTTTTTTGAAGAGACAGGCACTTGAACTCTGATGTAGAATGAATGCATCTGACAGGCTGTGTCTTTCAAAACAATTTCTATCCCCTATCACAGCTTCCATTTTGCAGCAACTTTAATTATATTTGAAATAGGATACACATGCATGTTTTTATTGTTGGGAATCAAATGCAAGGAGTAGGAGCTTCTGTCATGTTCTTGTGCCCTTACTGAGCTCTGTCTTACATTTGGAATTACAACAGTACCGGAAGATGAAAGATCTGAGGATGAATTTGTTGGAAATGTGTATGCTTTTTCTGGATAATATCCAGTGTTTAAGAAAGTAGAGGAAATCCTAGTCTGGTAGTATAAGCTTTTCAATAGTACATAAAGATTACGACATCAGAAAGGTAAACCTGACGTTAAGACTGTTTTTATTTGAGTTCAAAGGTGGTTAAAGAAAAGAAACAGCAAGAAATCTGACCCAAGCCGAGAGTTTATTCATAGCTTTGGAAGACTCCTTTTCCTCTATGCCAAGGAGTCCTCAGCACACTCAATTAGCCTCTCAGACATCTCTGCTTTCCTCCCTCAAGTGCTCCCCTATTTGCCCTGCAAAGAACATATTTGATCACGAAGTGAAAACAGGAAGTGCTCAAATGTATAGACACCTCCAGCTTCCACCAACGTTCAGATTAGGATTTCTTACCAGCAACTATACAGGGCTGGCCCCCCTCCTCCCATGCCCTTTTGAAAGATGGAGGACCTTTAAAATGTATGTACATAATCAGACGAGAGCAAAGTTATAAAGGAAGCAATTATACCGTTCTACCGACTTGTACCTCTGGTAGTTCATCCCTTTCGGCAGCACAGTGCATCAAGGAGTACACTTCTGCTACGTCCAACGTTTTTCCCTCCTTCTTTTACGGAGCTGGTAGAACAGAGAGGCATTCATTTTTTGACACTTACCTGCAGCGTTGCCCTTTGTTAAAATTCTGTTTTGGTTGTTTCTTTTGTTGCAGTCTGTAAGAAGATGTGTATCTTAACTAAAAGTACCAGATACACCAATGGTAACCTGCAAACTAAACTTTTTTATGACACTGCCTGATTCCCAGCTGATGGTATTTGGGATGGCTCCTCTGAAGTCAGTGGAGTCGAGCTGGGGTGGTTTTTTTTTGCTTTTTTTGCTAGCTGAAGTTCTGTCTCCTAACGTTTGTTTGAACAGTGTCATTTGTTATGACAATATAAAATTTTCAGCCACCATCTTCTGGCTGAAAATCCTGCTCTTTACACAGCCTCTTGCAGAGTAGATTTTGGTTTCATCTGTTTCAGTGTCAGGCTAGAGTAAGTTCTGCTGTAATGTGTTAAAATGAACCAGCCACAGCTTTTGTACTTACCTGAATTAATTTTCTTAGCTTGCTGTATTCAGGTGGCCAGATTGGATAATATGAATAGTCTTACTGAAACAGATTTTTTTTTTCTTTATTTATGTGGGTGTATCTGAGAATATATGTATCTCTATCATATTTTAATGAATGGCTGACTAAGCCTTTTATACAGGGCAGCTATTTTATTTATTTGTTAGATTTGATTCTAGACATGAATGTCGTCAACCAAAGCCAACCTTGGAGCAAGCTTTCAAAACAGCTGAAACCATCCCACCTTCATAAACATCTCCTCCCACACCCTGATTTTAGGAATAATACCTAAAGGAGGGTTAGGAACACAGCTGGCTGTTGCACTCCACGCTGAGCAGCTTACTTTCATATCAAACAGTAGAAGAACAGCTTTCCTCGGAGTCCTGGTCCAGGAGAAGCATTCTTCACTTTGGTGTTTTTGCTATACTTTAAAAAACAAAAACAAACCCAAAACTACAGCAGACTTTTGTCCACTTAAGATGGTGACAAGGAGGCTGGGACACTCAAGAAAACACAGGGATGTGGTGCATTTTTTTTAGTGCTTGTGTCGGACCACATTGTAACGTGCTGTACACTCCCAGGGTTGTCTGAGGACAGAGGACGTCCTCTGATTCTGCTGTAGAATGACCTGCACCTGGGTTCGCATGGTCGCCGTTTCCACCTCAGTGCCCCATGTAGTCAGAGAGTTGGGGGAGCCTGAGTTCTGGTTTTATTCCAGGTCTGATTTTTAGGCAGGGCTGACCGTGCGCTGAGATTGCTGCTAGGTAATAAGTTGCCCGCTGGTGTAGGACAGACCTCTCAGGCCGCACAAACACCGCCCAGTCGGAATCACACCCTGCAAAAGCATATTGCACCCATTTTTCAGCTGGGTAAACTTTGTGTGGAGAGGTTAAAAGATTTCACCCTGGTGCTAAAGAAAGATCAGTGTCCGAACATTAAACTCTCATGGCCTGCGGTGCTGCGGTCCTCGAGGCGGTGGAGCTGCATGTCTTTGTACCCCGAAGCTGCTCTGGCCACCCACAAGAAGCGCTGGCGGCTGACGTGAGCGGTGGTTGTTATTGCTGGCGGTAGCGCGGCTCTGCTTAACGTCCCCGGCATCCCCCTCCGTCCCGCTGCCCGCGCTGCGGCCTCACCAGCCTGGACAGCCCAGAGCTGGAAATCTGTCTCGTAAAGGCCACTTCTGGTCCCAGGCTGAGAGGTTTCACCCGCCGAGTGCTCCTCGTCCTCGGCCACGAAATCAGTCCCCAGGATTTAGGAACAGGCCGAGCGTTCATGCCCCTTTTAAACGCCGCAACCTTAAAAGAGGAGAGCTGAAATGGGGTGGGGGTGGGGCTTTGTTTGTTTTAAAAATGGAATCTGAGATTAGATCTGACATTTCTACATCCACCCCCTACAGAAGAGGGAACCCGGGGTCATGGGGTGTGCGGGCCTCAAAAGCTAGCTTTGTCTGGGAGTGGTTAATCTAATCATTGTTACATAGACATCTGTTATTTCTTCTGAAAAATTGATGCTTTTGTGACACAATGATCCATCTATTTAGTACAACAGCCTGAGTAATTAAATTAAAAAAAGAATATTTTTGCGGGAGCACGTACCATAAAACTGCCATACCTCCCGGTACCAGCGGCAAGGCGGGCGCGGGGGAGAGGGGGAGAGGGAGAGGAGCGCTTTAAGCCCCGCATTGTTTTCTGCGGGCTGGAGGAAAACATCTGTGAATTGTTTGAACTGAACCTTAGCAGGGACTGTCTGAATCTGTGTCATCTCTGTTTAATTTCAGGAAATGATGTCACAGCGCATTAAATAACAATGCTGCGTGATTTATTTTTACTTGTACATGCTGTCCTAAGCATTTCGGTTACATGGCAGTGTTTCCAATTAAGTGCAAGCTTTCGGTTTTAAAAAATATACTGGGTAACGCGCTTTTTTGGGGGGGGGAGGGCGTGGGTACAGGGAGGCTGGGTATTTTAGGGGGTCACCAAGGTTCAGGGCTGTCGGAGGGCTCCGGGCCCATTCGTCATGTGCTTATTTGTAGTTGGGACTGGATGTCAGCGCTCTCGTCACCCATGGCAACCTTCAGGACCGTGGGTTTGTTACAAAGCCCGTCTGGGGGGAGGCAAAAAACAAAACCAAAAAAACCTAAATATTCCGAACCGATCCGTCAAAAGGCCTGTTAGATAGTTATAGCCAGGCCTGCGTACTGTAGCTCCTGCCTCGACCAAACTTTCTGCACTCCCCCTTCTTCTGCAGAAGAATAGAGGACATAAGTCAATTCTGTCTGCCATCTGTCGCCTCTCTCCCCGCTCCTCAAATTAAAGAGACAGGTCTGAAATTTAAATAATCGGATACAATCACGGGAAGCCCGCCTGGAAATTATTACACTTGCATTTGGAGGTTTTTTTTTGGTGTTGGTGGTTTTTGGTTGGTTTTTTTTTTTTTGACTTCTCGTTTTATTTTGAAGGGGGGATCTTTATTGTACTTCTTGGGAGATCAAAATGTGGCGTTGTGTTTCTGCTTCAAAAATAGCGTTCTGAGAAATGCTGGATTTGCAGTGTCACCGAGTTGTTATCTAATAAGATTCCAAGTTATATATAGGGTGAAATTCACACACGCGCGCATACACACACCCCAAACAATCCCCGAATTGCGAATCCTGCAAGGGAAGAGCAAATGAAACACACCACCCTTCCCCTCCGGCTCTCCCTTCCCCTGCGTCCCCCTCCCCTCCCCGAACCCCTGGCAGGCTGAGGGGCTGCAGCCAAGTCCTTTGACCGCGCTACCCGGATGATTTAGGCTCTTGAGCCTACCTAACGGTCCTTTTCCCGGCCTGCTGTAACGGGTTTTCACACTGCCCTGCCTGATGGTAGCTAGTTATGCTTTACATTCTCCTCTCCTTTTTTTTTTTTCCACCGCCCTGCCTGTTTTTGCCTCCTCCTCCTCCTCCTCATCAACAGGCAACACAGTGTGTCAGAACTGCAGCGAGGAGAATTTCATTCATGTGGCATACGAGGGCCAGCCACTGCCAAGCCATCAGATAACTTGGCTGGATGTTACTTCCCAATTTAATATTTTACCTGCCATTTTCAAACAGGGAATTATTGAGAACAGAGTGTAACAAAAAACATGTGCACGATTTTAGTTCAGGCTTGATCAAAAAGCCTCGGCTGAGCAAGCTGAACGTGTCCTAGCGAAAGAGAGGATCAGCCACCAGTGTTTTCTGGTTGTTACTGTCAGATTACAAAATTTTGCAGCATCGGTATAGGAATTAAGTGAAAAGAGGAAAGAATACCAAAGCCCAAGTCATGAATTCCTTACAGTAATTGAAACAAGGAAGCAGTGGTAACAAGAATTCATTTGTATAAAGTTGTGGCTTCGAAGCTCGCAAGGTAAAAGGTGATTTAACTAAAACATATGCAAATATAAATAGTGTTTAAACATTCCAAGATTGTTGCACTAATAAATGTGCACTGCAGCCTGTGAAAATCAAGATCACAGTCAACTGGAGGTGAGAATTCTTTTGAGTATCTTCAAGTCCCACTACCTAAAACAGCTGTCATCAGACAACCCATAGCTCCTCCCTTTCTCCAGAGTGTGTGCACACGAGTATCTGTATATATAAAATATATTTTTAGGGAAAAAACAATTGCTGTTGTTTGTGCAAAGTGATACCGCCTTTCAATTTTGCCTCAGGACATGTTTATTTAAGACCTTCCTTTCAAGATCCATGAGCAGAGTAATTGGTTTTAAAGACGTTTTCTCTAAAATTAGAGTTCTACTGAAAAAGAAAAGTGTGTTTCTTCCAGCAGTTCCACAACTGCTAAGAAACAGAGCTGTCAATTCTCATTGTTGCCTAATGAAGAGAGTAGTTTATGGCAGACAATATTACTTGTGGTGTTGTGGAGTTTGCCGTGAGTTAGGATACTTAGAATACCAGGCATTACATATTTTTTAGTTGATTGGCAGCAGTTGTTTGGAGTATCCAAAGCAATCACTGGCATCTTTAAAGATTTATCATTGTCTTTAAGCATAATGGCAATATAGTTTTTGTGCTTCTACATTTACTATTTTTATTTTTAACTGCTAGCCCCAAATCTGCCAGAACTAATTTCAGTTGTTTTGCCTAATACTGGATGATAGGTTGTCAACTCACTGTATAATGCCATAAAGATTTTTTTAAATCTTGGGTTTACCTTTTTATGATGGCAGTTCAAAACGCAGATTTTATTTGTAGCGGTTGACTACTTATGTCTACAAAATGTTTACCATCTCATGCCATACTCTTACAACCTCAGCACAATGAATCAGAGTAGCCAAGTAAGCATCAGTAAATATTTTAGTTTAGTGTTTAAAACAAATCTGCATATATTAATTTGTTTAATGCTATAGAAATTTGACCATCATCTGAATGAAGCTTTTATTTGGTCTGAGGTGTGTTTAAAAGTGGCAACTTGATATTCTAAAGTGGATATGCTGTGGAAATACTATCTGACTGAACTGAATAGCAATGGGAAACCTCCAGTTCACTTTCTTAATGTATACTAGGTATATAAAAGGAGCAGGTTTTTGTAAGATCGTGGCCTAGTCTAGACTACTTTGAAGCTTGTTATGCCAATTAAAAAAAACCCCAAAGACAGTGTAAGCTGCATTGTTAGTTGATATTCTGTGAACGTACATGGATCTTTATAAAAGCGGTTCTCTTTCCTCCCAGGTAAGGTTAAAAAATGCAGGTTTAATTTCTTTGTGTTCAAATATTTGCAGATAATACACAGATTAGTGCCTAACAGCGTGTACCTCTTAGTCCTGCTTCCATTAATTCCAGTGGAACTCTGATCCCCTTGAAAAAGCCGGACAACACGGGAGATGAAGCAGTGAAATCATAACGGGAGACAGACAGACAAACACACACAATTGTGCGTCTTAATACACATTAAACATTATAGCCACTTTATCCGCAAATCTTACTTAACAAGTCTTTCGAGGATCCCCTATTTTACGACAGAGGGGTGTATTTCTGGAGTGCTCAGCTGTTTGTCACATTCTGCCCTGTAGCTGAACATTCGCTACTGGCCCCAGGACGCTTTAGCACAAGCGAGCTCTGGCAGGGTGGGGAGGTTTCAGCTCTCTTTCTAGCTATGACCATGGCAAGGCACCGTGCCTCAGTTTCCCTGTGTAAACAATACGGAAGAATGATGGTGGCTGCTTTTCAGAGAGCGTTTGATATTTACAGATAAAAAACCCTGTGTGAGACCTTTGGTTTATACTTAGCATCAGCTGAATTACAGGCCTGCACTTCTGTTGTGGTTTTATCCTGCTGCCGAACGAGCATGACAGTCATGCAATGCTTTTGTACAAATACTTGAACTTCTGTAGACTTTGAAAGTTCAGGATGATTATCCCTTTATGAGGGAGCATTTAATATGAAGTTAAGAGTGTTGTGTTCTTTCTGGTCCACACTGAAGATGACGGCATTTGATTGAGGCAAGCTACTTGAACCTCAAGTGGCTCGGGCTTGGGTTATTTTTGTTTATCGGGTCCTTTCCTGGCCGGTGACCTGAAGTGGTGATTATTGCCTGCAAACGGTATCAAATATCTTTCCCAGAAAACAGCAAAAGAAAGAGCCTTGGGCATCAACTGCGGGCCCAGGGGCAAGAGTCAGCATAAAGGGAGTGCAATAATATTAACAAATGCACCTTTGTACTTCAAGAAGTCACTAGTGGATATTCCCCTCCTCAACAGCCCAGGGAGTTTCCTGAAGTGAAATAGGACTTTGGCAGCTTTCCAGCCGGTCCTGATCCTTCTGCTGCCTCTTTTGATTTATCCAGGTGCTTCCCACTTGTGCATCCCGCTTGTACTTGAATGAAGAAATGGGAAGCAGGAGGGTGACCTGGAGCGAAGAGTAAGGGACAGAAAAACTACCGCAAAGTCCCTGACTCCTGTTGTGAAGTTCCCTGCCTACTGAGGAGCACACGCAGAAAGCTGAGAGCTGTTTTGATAGTCCACAAATGGACTGTTCAGGGATATAGAATGTGAATAGTGAGAAAGGTCATGATTTGTGTGATAACAGCAGTAATAAGGAGCATTATGTGGTCAGAAAAGTGATGTGTGTATTTTGCGGAGTCAGGAAAGGAATGGTGCATAGGAATGCATAGGTGCGTAGGAATGGTGGCACTCCTAAATTGATAGGAAAGTTGGTTAATTTGAGGGATCACTTCAAAATGTAAATGTTTTTTAGAGGGTGCTTTAATTTCAGCTAGAAATAATCATATTCTGATCATCTCCTTCAGCTATAAGGTAGGAAATGAGTTGGAAACCTATGTGAAAACATGTTAATTGTGAATAACAGAAAGAGGGAAAATAATTTAATTTACGTCTCCCTTCCACCCTCCTTTACTGTTTCAGTGGACTATTCCAAGAGTTGTGTTACTTGGTTTGTCTCTCTTCAATTCTATTTCTTCCAGTTCCACATGGACACTTTACTGCATGAGCTATCATCTCTTAGGAAACAGAGGTGCTTCCTGAGTTGGTATGAACTTCTCTGTGGATGGTGGGATAAGCTGCAGAGTTTTAGGACAATCCTAAGAAGCACACGTTGTTCCACATAATATGCCTACTTACATCTCAATTTTCAATGGCCTACTTTGTATGCATGTGTTGTATGGTGTCCATTAAATGCCAAGCAAACACTTCTCAGACCAGAAAAATCCTGCTACTTAGTGCATATCTATCCTAAGCATTTGCAGACAATTCACTGCTATAATTAATCTTAGCTGTCCTGGCTCTGTGAAACTTGAACTTATATCCCACACTGCTCTTGGTTGCAAACAAACTTCAGAGAAAAAAAAGCCCTTGCCTCTTTCTGTCGCTTTTCTTCCTCAAAAGCTGCCCATTTAGAGAGCAATAACGCTTGCAAAGGAGATTAAATCCCACTATGAACCTATGCGAAACTGTATGTGCAGCAGGAAAATAAAATATCTACAAACAGACAAGACTGGCGTTTTGCCAGCATAGGTACGAATAAACGTAACCCTAGAACTGTTAAACTATCCCAAGTTTAGCTCCTGGGATGTGGATACTACTCAAGGCCCCAGCTGAAAATACATGATACTCCAACTCGGTAATGCTGTAACATGCTCTGCTGCCTCCCGAACAAGCGCTGCGGCAAACTTCTCGCTGAGACTGAAAACTCTTTCAAACAAGGCCTGGGGGCTCATGAGCTTTCTACTCAGTGCCCTGTAAGCTCACTCTGTGAAGAGGTATCTTGCCTAAAAGAGGCCAAATATCACAGCACTGAGCTGGTGGGAAATTCGAACTGTTCTAAGCGGAGAAGTCAATAGAGCTGCTGTAGTGAAAGGTAATGTTCAGAGTGAGATCACCGTGTTATGATCTCATGCTGAACATCAGGACTGGTTTTTTTCTTGATGATTATGAAACTAGCCTGAGGCCAGTCTGGTGAGAGTCTAAGATACAGGAGGATGTTTGGAGAGCTTGGGCTATCAGGGCCCTTATTCCAAAAAAGTGTAACAGAGGCTGAAAGGAGATGAGAGAAATGAGAGCTGTATTGTTATTTCCAGTGCTCTCCCCATCCCTCCCAAAAATATAAGATCTAGCCATAGACACACAATGCGCATACTGAATCGGTGAATAAGCACAGGCTACAAACAGAAAAGAGGAGAAATTACTGAGGGGGAACAAAATGCCTTGCAGGAATAATGGAATTCAACAAGCAAAAAACAAAACCCCAGTTGCTGAGACTGTAGAACGATCTATGGAAGTGCCTTTGCTTAGCACTTTTAAAACTAGACTCCAAAAAAACATTTGAAGAAATACTGCTGAGAAACATCTTGCATTCCTGGGGTTACACTAAAGTAGTGTTGCCTGAAGCATTTCTCATGTTTCCACGTTTTCTTATTGATGACTAAAAACTGAAAAATATCTTGAAATTAGAGCTGTTTTCAGAAGGCAACCTTCCCAAATTTGGCTTCCTTCAGTTTTAAGTTTTTGTTGTATTTGTTTCAACTTTTTTAATGACGTTTCATTTATCTGTCAGTAGGAAAATTATTGCAAAATTAACTGACAAAGTCAAACTAGAATTGGGCCCAAAAGGAAGAATTAAGCTTAAGAGAAGTATTTAATTACTGTTCCTTCAGGCATTGGGAGTTTGAGAGGGTGCTGAAGGTCAGCCTGGCTTGGGCTCTGTCAGACCAACAAAGGAAGAGAGCTTGAGTTGAGGACGTTATGTTAAAAGCACCTCCCTTTCAGATATTCAGAGACAGAGACTGTGTCACGATACGTACGCTGCTCGCCATTCACAGTATGTGAGGTTTCACAAATATCTGGGGAAGGTGTACGTCTTACCAAGCTTAGCGTTCCTCAATTTTTCTAGCATCTGCTCCAACGTTAGTTCTGTGAAAGGTCAACCCAAAACACCAAAAGTTGTTTGAGCATTCAAAACCCACATTGATTTTTAAGGACATGATCCAATGCAACTTTAACATAAAATGAGGTTGATTATGGACTTACACAGAAATTCGAATGCCAAAACAGGTGTAAAAAATTGCGTTTTCACCTGTTTTTCACTTGCAGACTTTTAAGGCAATCTGACTCCAGGATTCAAAACAAAGCTTGGGCCCTCAGAGAGGCAGAATGACCCCGAGAAAATATTGACTGAGTGCCTGCTGACTCAAACTGTCGAATTTCACACACAGCTTTCCTCAAAAGCATCAAGAAGAAAGAGATCGTATTTTGAATTTAAAATGAAATTTTGCACTTGAACATTACTTTATAATAATGTAACTGTGGGGTTCCACGTTTGTCTCAATGGCTTTCTTCCCCCCCCCCCCCCCCCCATTGCCAGAATTACAAATTTAGCCTGGGATCTGAGATCCAAGTTGGATTCTTTCTGGCTCATCTATTGGCAGTCATAAAGATTATACAATAACAGTAATGTTGCAATTACAATAGTAAATCTATGCAATTACAATAATAAATAGATGATGGAATGGCCAAAATAAAGTCCAGTTTTCTTGCCTATAGCTAGGCTGGCTTTATGAAAAAAAATAGCACAAACTTTTATTATGGTTTGAAGTCAATGACATTTTTTGTCAGCAGAGGATCAAATGCAATTCAGACACACGGGGACATAAATCTGTTCAGTAAGTCAGTCACTTCTCAGAACACTGCTGCTTAGTTTTGTTAGTATTCTTCTCTTTTTGGAGATTTTTTTCCTGTTTGGCTCAATGTAGTTTAGTGAGTCAGGCCTGTTTGGAAGATTTTTAAAGAAGTGAAGCAACAGGGCAAAGATCTCTCTTTCTCCCTCTTGATTATCCTTCCCAGGAATAGGCTCGTGTATCCATTTTAAAGATGCCGTTGGCATGAAGTGCCTTTTGTAGGATTTCGATATGCAACCCAGAAGTTACCTGCACGAGAAAAGAGAGCGGGGGCTTTCTGGGGCTGCCTGTTGAAATCCTTCTGGCTGCAAAAGGAGCGAGCGCCGGCCTCCGCGCGCGGGAGGGGGGTCTTCTGGCATGGAGCTGAGTTTTCCTGCTGCTCTTCAGAACTGTAAATAATGTTAGTACACCCTGAATTCAGTGCATGCAGCACTTTACATTACTATTGTGTATCTTAAAATAAACAACATTGCAAGCTGTTTATTTTGGTGTTACTATGTATGCATTTTTTAAACAGTGGTTACTTAAACAAATGTCTCTGTTCCCACAGCACTTAAAAGCTGCTGTTTGCTCATTGTGGTTTTTGGGTTTTGTCACTTTTGTTTTGATTATTTCTGAAAATCACACTCAAGGATGCAGAAGACAGGAGTAAGTTGTACTTGATCCAAACAAATGCTTCATGTCACAGCTTTTTCTTTATGCCAGCTTTTCCCAT
The DNA here is from genome assembly GCF_964289735.1 of Phaethon aethereus. Lineage (NCBI taxonomy): Eukaryota > Metazoa > Chordata > Aves > Phaethontiformes > Phaethontidae > Phaethon > Phaethon aethereus. The sequence continues at coordinate 35,397,485 of NC_138579.1, read as the reverse complement.
GTTCCTAGCAGAAATAATAATTTCGGTTTAGATCAAACTTACAGATCACCAGTACTCTAGATTGGATCAAACTGCCCTCAGATGCGTTTCTGCAGGTCAGTCAGGCCATGCATGTGTTATCAGAATTTGACCCTAAGACAGCAAAATCGTTTTAATAACATTAGTACAGATTATTTATTTATTGCTCAGCAAAACAAAAGATGCAGGGGATGAAAATTTAGGGAAGTGAGGGGTTTTGCACCTCCTTTCCCCCTCTCTCATCAGTCTTCATTCATCCACCCTACAATCTTCAAGTGCCAGCACCATGTATGCAAACTTCTGCTGTTGGAAATGCTGCTAAGAGATTGATGGAAAAGCCATTATCAAAGGCATCAACCTTTCAGAGCCATCTTTCCATAGCTTTGTGGCCCTCTCGCTACTCAGGGAACTCAGAGGATGCTTGTTGGGCTGTCACAGTTCTGCTGGAGGGCTGTGCTCTACGCTGTTTCGTCAGCTTTAGGGGTGAGCTTTCAGTGACGGCTCCGCTTTTTGCTCTGCCGTGTACCCTGTTCACAGATCTTGGCGTATGTGGCTAATGTCGGTAAAGGGATTAGGAATAAACTTGTTATTTCTCCGTGCGCTCACCCTCCCCAGCTTTATAAAAAGTGACTATTTTAATAGCCAATATGTGACTACGGGTGCTCTGTTTCACGATTTTCCCTAGGTCATCTTCGATTAGTCCTTTTTGCTAGGGAGGTACAATACTTATCTGAGTCTGTGGAATTGTGTCTTAAGGGGCTAAGAAGTCAGAGGCTTCCTCTGTGGGGGCATTGCTCCATTATAAGGAACACTGAGGATAGCGTAGAAAGGCCACCATCGTGTCTTTCTTAGTAGAGGCAACTGTGATAGGTTGTGGGGTGTGTGGTGTTAAAAATGGGTTGTTGTCTAACCACCTGTCACTCATTTCTGGGAGAAAGGGTGTGGCTGGGCAGTCGTGAAAGTGCCGGGGTGATTCCTGTATGGAAAGGCTTTGACAAGAGTGCTCCAACCAACCTGGGAGCCGGCACCGAATGGTATTAGGTACTGAACTAGTCCCCGGCCAGCCCCAGGGTCAGAAAGCCACAAGCAGAAGTGTTTGGTTTCTTCACGCTTGGGCACAGCTGAGAACCGAGCCCGAATTATTCATTTGTAGAGCTTGTAAAGGCTGTCTGTCTTTTTGCAACAGAAAGTAATCTCTTTACTCAACTGCTAATTGTCCCACGATTTTAATCAAGCAAGATTTGTAGATAAGGAAAACTAGTGTTTGAGAAAAATTGTGAGTGCAATTCTTTTCCAACTTGTGTTGACTATAAACCAGTTTGTCCTCCTTAATTACGGTCTTCAAAGATAATCAGGTTGAAGGGAGTGCTACAGTCTTTGGCATAAATACAGCATATCTCAGCGGTTTGTTGAGCAAGTTGTGTGTTTTTCAGAAAGGAATAAAAAGTGTTTTTTAATGTAGTTAAGATTTTTTATTTTTTTATTTCTAGCTCAGCAGGTGTTGGTTTTTAGATTGTGTATGATGTGTACGAAGTCCTTTGCCTCTGGACTTGATATACTGGATAACCCCTGCTCTCTCAGTAGAACTAACTATGTGACAATTAAGGATGAGAGGAGCGTTAGATGAAGACCACTGGCCAACAGCAAAGCACATGGACTATGTCATTCTAACTCGTGAGGGAGGACAGTGCAACATACCAGTGTTCCGCAGCCTTCCTATTCACTCCTAACCTTTTCATCTAATTTGCAGAGCTATTCCATTTTTTGTTTCCTTTTTAAAATTTTTTTTCTTTTCACCTGCTGATTATTTTTCTCCTAATCAGCCCTACCCCAAGTCTTCCAGGTCTTACTCTTCTGCTGCTTCTCTCACTGAGAGATGCATAGAATCTGCAATGCTCATGTATACATTTTAAATAGTTTTGCATACTTTTTTTCAGTGAAACTACTATGCCAACACCCTAATTTGTGACTGAGATTACTAACATCATTTACATCTGTAGATGAATGCTCATCCTCTTCTATCTAAGAGACAGGCAATGGCAGAATAATTAGCTTTTTTTAAATGCTCTTAAAAGAAATGGAAACCACTTAGCAGCAGAAAAGTTTTGTGAGAAGAAGCAGGTAATACTAAATATTTTAAAAGCATTTTAACAAATGTTTTTGTCTTATTTTTGACAAAATAAGGTCTGTTCTATTGGCCAGACCAACAGTCCACTGAGCCAGCTAAGGATCAGCAGTAGGTGGTGATGGGGCCAAGAAATGATGCAAGTATGGGATGATCCCAGAAGGCCCAGTACATCCTCCAAGCTTCTGGTGGGCAGAAGTTTAAAGACTTTCTGGACTGGAAGTTTATATCCAGACTGTAATGTTTAAGAGCCATTGAGGCATCTACATTTTCTTTTTGGGCCTGCTGTGGACCAAACCATATATTCATGAGCTGCAGTTGGAACAGCTTAATTTTGGATTATTTGAATCTTTGGAAACGTTTGTTAGGATATCTTCTGATATGAGATGGGACATTTGAATAAGCTTCGCACTTCTTAATGTGTGGACCTAAGTTTCTAAATTGTAATTTAAAAAAAAAAGAGAGAGCAAGGATCTCCGTTTACACTTGATTTAAAATTAAACCTGCTTGCTTTCATGTAGCAACAGGAAAATCTTAGCAGCCTTGCAGTTTTCTTAGAAATTTTCCTGAAGTGTTGGGGAAATCTTTTCTTCTTCATTCTTCTTCATTTGGAGGGAACCCTGATTACACCTCTAACACCAGTCCAGGTGTTTTCAGTATCCCGTTCTCCATCATTCTGATCCTGTTCTTCACATGATTTGCTCTGGCAAAATAAAACAGATCAGTCCGTGCATTTGGTAGCGTGCTTTTAAATAAATATCCCCGCTCTGTTCTGGTCGAAAGCAGTCACACAGTTCTGACATAACCTAATCATGTGCAAAGCCGAACCTTTAGTAGCTAGTTCTTGCAGACATTTTTTTGTTTTGTTTTGTTTCCTTTTTTTTTTCCTCCCTTCTTCTTCACATGGCCCCTTTAGAGCTGCTGGAGGGCGTTGTTGAGAAGTTGCTACCGTTGATACAGTTGCTATTAATCACAGTCTGCCATGTTGTGACGCAGGTTCTAATAACATCCCATTGAGCTGCCGTTGTATGCTGGAGGCTTACCAACAGCACTAGGCCTTTGATATTCATCTCACACCAGGATAAAGAAAATGTAGAGTTTAAAAAAAAAACCTGCAAATAGGCAAAGAACAAAAAAAGGGGGAAAACATAGCGAAATCAAAAACAGACACGCTTGCTGTGTGCTGCTTCGTTTACCATGGGAGCAGCAAAGCTATAAATCTCTGCTGTGTTGTTTGAAAATTGAACATGAGGCTGCTAAATTTATCATTCATTCTTTGTTGTTTCTGGGTAGTAGCTGCCTGACTTGGCTGACTTTGGTTTCTGTCCCCTCCTCAATAACAATTTTTGTTGTTGTCGTCGTTTCAATATATTACACACGCAAATCAAAATTTTACTGGATCAAAGAATATTGGAGGATTTAGTAAAGTGCTCATAAAGGGGAGGAGGAACAAATTTGCTGCATGTTACACATCACGCTTCCTTGGCAACTGATTCCCTCACATTCATAATTACAGGAACATAATTTTTAAAAAGCAGCACGGGTCGGGGGAGGGAGAGGGAACACTTCCTTTGGTTAAAGGCATTTGCAATTTTTAAAAAATGGGAGTCTTTGAAAATTTAATAAAAAAAAGTTCACCCATATGCTCAGTAAAGATTAAACCTGGAGCCTGGTAGAACTGCACAATCACCTTCTTTTGTTAGCACTTCTTGTCCACGTTGAACTGCAAAGAAAAAAAGGTGGAAACCAAGCCTGCTACAGATGTGACTAGCTATGAATATTCATGAATGCCATTGCTCCTCCTTTTCTACTGGCATCCAAGCCATTCTGATCTCCCTCTCCCTCTCTTTTTTCCTCTTCTCCTTTCCATTCCCTCTCCTTCCTCAAGACTGAACAAGACTGCAGTTTTATGTCGGTAACAGCCTAGTACGATACAGTTATCAGAGGCCTCAGAAGCCTTTTATTTCCATTAGAAAAAAAACAAAGGAAAAAAGAAAAAAATTGTAATTATCCACAGTTTTATGAATCCACCTCCCCTTAATGTTCATTATTTAAACCAGCAGCAATTACAAGTTCAAAGGGGTTTGGAGGTCCAGCAACCCGCATAATCACTGCCAAATTAAGCGGGACTCATTCGTCACAGAAGAGTACACTCTGAGCAGTGAATCATGCATGCAGTGACAGGCACTGATTTACATAAAGACGAAATCTGTGCCCTCTAGGGCTGAGCGTTACTTTATCTCAGTGGCCCTGTGATATATGCATTTTCTTTTGGTGTTAGGAAGGTTCAGAGACTGATGCTGTCTAATACATGATATTTTATTCTCACCAGCATCACTGCTACTGCCACTAGTTCATATCTGTGTGTATTTAACTAACAATAATGCAAACTTCAAGGCACTTGAGTTTTTAAAAGTTTTGGCCAGAAACCACTTTTCTAATCTGTTATGATACTTCTGAACCTCTTGAATTCCGTTTTTTTTGCCATAACCAATTTGCAAGTCAAACACTCATTCTTGAAAAAGATTACTTTGCTTCTACCCCCCACGGATTGAGTCAACATAATATTTTTTCAAGACTTTGTAAATACTTGTACATGTACAGTATCAGGGGCTGAGGCTGGATGTATTACCTTATCCATAGTTTGCTGACTATCCCAAGACATTTTAAGTCAACGTGGTTCCTCCTGACAGAGACATGCTATAGGCTTTGGAAGAGCTGTGTCCGTCAAGCCCACCTCTACCTCTGACAGCAGAAGAGGAACATTTCCTGTTTGTTAGAAAGGGTTCCCTTAGCTTTATCGTGCTACTCTGCCTCTTTGATACCGAACTGTTTAAAGGTGCTTTTATATTCTGCTTTAAGACCATGTTCTACTCAGTTCATTTACCTACACCCGCTGAAGTTACTGTGGTTACTCACGTAGGCAAGGTGAACAGGTCTTGACCCTTCAGTTGGCAAAACGAATCAATGCAGGGAGTAGCTATACTCTTATACAACAATGAAACTGGAAAAGTAGCTTTTGTGTGAGCATTACTTCCCTTTAGCTATGTTAGCTGCAGCTCTTTCCTCCACTGCGACAGGACTGTGGTACGAACAGTACCTACCTCTCCTCCCTTAGGGGTGGCTCACTGAAGTTTATTTAGGGATGCACCAGCAACAAATTGTGAGAGGTCTTCTTAACATATAAAGGCACTTTTCCTAAAGGATTTCGATTCTCAGCTGTCGCTAAGACACAGCAGAGTGACCACAAAACACTTGGCTATGGCACCTTGACACAGATGCTGTTTCTACAACAGCTCTGGTGTAGATGGGAAGTAGCTGGAGGTGTCAGAAAGCAACAGTGGTCTGATCAGCTCTTCCTTTTTCTTTGACATGCCAACGCACTGGGGGCTGTGGCATAGATCTAGCATTGCTGGCTCCTCTCCACTTGAGTAAGTCCGTCTGCTTTCTGGTCCCGTTAGGCCGTTTTAGTGGTGAGAAAGACTAGCTGTATAACAGGGGCTGGCACGAGGGTTCTGTATGTGAATGCACAAGCTCATTTTTTACACAGTGTCGCTTGCGTATGAAAGAGATTCACATTGCAGGTACAAATCACAGAGGAAAATGTCTTTTGCACATGTCATTGCACTGCCTGTGCAAGTGACTGTGTGCATCTGTGATGTCCTCCACAACACTATGTCCTCTGAAAGAGGCTGATGATAAAGAATTTGACTCATTTAGGTAAATGTCATATAAACTTAAAACAAAGCCTAGTCACAGCATTTTTCTATCTGTATTGGCTACTGTATCTTCAGTGAGGACACTGAAGATCTTATGGGTATAATTTAGGTACCATTTTTAGGTAGTAGTGCGTATTACTAGAAAAAAAACTTTTTATGGCTGGTAAATAAAAATTGTACACTGAGTCTGATAGGAATGTCATTTACACCGCTGTAAAATCAGATTAAATGCAAAGTTGTTGAAAGGGAGATTATAACATGGACTAACAGTTTTCTGTCATAGTCTGTAAATGGAAGTGGAGCGAAGGTCATATGTGATGACAGCAGAGTTGTGTGAATGGGCTGGTTTAGGTTTATTCTATTATGCATTGTGAAATTCATGAATCGCTGAAGTGTATACTAAGACCAACGTCTGCAATATTGCATAGCAAATAACCCCTCTTATTTCTGTTTACTCATTTTTTTAATTTTATTAAATGCCTGAAAGGTGTTATGTTACTACTTAAAAGTCATGAAATTCTTGAATATGACACTCATTTTTCAAAGAATCTAGAAAGTAATGTAATGATCAATGATGGAGAGATGTGAAAATGAAAACCTGTTTGCTCTATTGTACTTTTTTGTGCTTTATTGAACCAGGACATTTTAATATGCAGAACTTGGCCTCTAGGATTGTCTGTCTTTGGATACTTCTGGCTTCCATGTGCTGTCTTCAAATTTCCCTGTGTTTATTGTGGTCTTTTACAGAAAAGTGAATTGCTGAAATGTTTTAAATTATGTTCCCACAAAAGAGTTGTCAGAAAGGAGTTTGCAAAGCCTTTACCCACCTAATTTCTTACTTTGAGCTCACCCATCTTCATCAGCAATTTAAGATGTCAAATTTTGTTGACCTGGCTTTTAAGAACTGCTGCAACAGGATTCGTCATTTGTCAAAGTGCCAAAGGTTTTTGTGCTTCTTTTAAAGTGCAGGAGAGAAAAGTAAGCTTGGATTTGGCTGGTTTTAGAAAATAGCACACTGACATGCATGGAGTCGGGAGACTGGAGCTGCCTCATCCACATCTACCTCATTTTAAGCCTAAAAGACTAACCTTTGGAACTGGTGGGGTTTAGGAATTGCAAGATAGTGGAATTGCAGGATGCTGGGTCTCGGGGCTGTTTTCAGCAGTGGTCAATGTTCCTGGCCCTGAGGGAAGGGAGAACAATGAAAAGAAAATGGCATTTCGATTTGAGATCTATTTACTAGATTTCATGTAACTATGGAACAGCTACATTTGTCAAGCATGTGTCAATGTCACCTTAAACTGAGAAATCTGGGCTACATAGATGATGCAGTCTCAGGGAGGTGTGGTGATCTCTGTAAGTCTATACCAAAATCTTTGGAAAACTTGAGCATTCTTGCTTTCAGCCCTACAAACTGCTGCACTGTGATGCAGCTGATATAGTCAGCATATGTAAATACTTAATACAGCAAACATCTTGTTTTCTTTCACTCCCTGTCTTGTGCATCAGCTTTCAGATTTAATTTGATTTCTCTGTTTTAACTATGGATATAGTCTGTTGGGAAAGGTTTGGGGGATATAGCTGCTTTAATGATCTAATTCTATTTCTCTTTGGTCCAGCCTGTATGAAATCTTGATGCAGTGTAGAACTAAAGTACCCATCAATGTTCCTTTTATTGGACATGCTTCATATATTGTGGTGAAATTATATGCATCCACATAGGTTGTTAGGAAAAACGTAACATGCCACTGATGTGCAGTGAGGGAGAGTTAATTGTGTAGATGCCCCAAGACTACATCAGTGAGCAGAGCACACTGAAGTGGTCATATGAATCTGTCTTGAATAAAAATTACCAAACAAGTTCTCAGCCAATAGCCTAAGGTAAAATCTTAGTGTTAATAAATACGTACAGATGAATGATATCTTTTCTGTCTTTACCATTTATGAATCTTGGTGCTGTAGATATAGGGACAGACATCTAGGAAAGATTAAAAATTTAGTTGGCGTATGTTTTGCCATACCTTATAAGCATGTTGTGTTTATTAATGTGGAAGTATCCTGTTGTGCAGTCCGGAAGCATTCCCAAAAGGAAGCACGACTTACCCTTTTTTTGTCCCAGGGGAATGGAGCTTCTTTCACCTCCCCTGTGCTGCCACCACCTTGTGTTGCATCAGCCAGAGGCTTTTCCTCTCCCTGCAAATATCAGTTCTGCTGTTGGGCAGCCTTTTCCAGCGCTGCCTCCCAGTCCTGCAAAGTATCTGCATCCTCTGCCCCTGTGCACTGGCCACGGGAAGATTTGAGGGCAAGGTCTTCGGTTGGCGCAAATGACTTAGCTCCATTGAAATCCAACTTTTGCCAGTACGCACTTACCAAGTATTTATGGCATATCTAACGTGTAGACTTAACACCACTGACTTTTTGTGCTGGTGTGTTAGGACTAGGCCCCTACTTCTGCCCAGTACAGCAATTCATGATCTGCATTTTCTGAATGCCATGAAAGGCAACTTTAAATTGTTGATTTCCATCTTTACTGAATTTAACTCTGGAGGAATCAGTGCCTGCAGTGGTTAGGTAGAGCTGCTGTTTTCCTTAGTGGCTACATATACATTCACAGAAACCCCTGCAAATTTTTTTGATGCACTTTTAGAATCTGTTTCAAACTCAACCTCAGAAGAAAGTGGGCCCTATATTGGCACGCTGCAACCGTCACTGCAAAGTGAACAATTAACACTAAGGTTTATAAAGACCCTTAAACTGGGCATACACACATCAGGCTATATCCAGGGCACGTATGTGCTGCATTGATTTCTAGCTGAACTTCTTAAGAGTCTGTTATCAGCCATTAGATTTACAGCAGCTGTGAGAGTCCTCCAGTTTATGCTGTTTAGGTTGAGGCTGTTGTAGCCTCTGACAGTTCCTGGAATCAGGGAATGACAAAAGTAGCTTACAGTCACCTCACCTTCACCATGCTCATGCCTTGAGAACAATTTTTGGAACTAATTTTTCTGAAACAGAAATTCTTTGATTTCCTCTGACACTGATCGATGCTTAGGTGACATCTCCAGAAACCAACAAGGCGGAAAAATTCAGAGTTTGTTTTTGGGCTTATAGCCAACATCCAGAAACGAAACTTTAAAAAAAAAAATCCACATCGTCTAAAAAGAAAGAACATAATACCTTTCCAGATGTTAATTTTTATCATGTTATTTTGCAGTTATAAGTTTTTTCATGTATATTATCCAAACCATCAGGGTTGGGGTTTTTTTGGAATCAGTATCTGTAATGCCTGTACTAAATAAACTAAAATAATTATTATAATTTTCCAGCAAATGGCAAACTTTGTCTTTTAACAGTTAAAAACTTCAAGAAATATTTAGAATTACTTTTGACAGTGTGTTAACATGAGTGGAAGTCTTTATCTAAAGATCCCACTCGACTTTCTGAAGCACTTAAAATATTACCAGAAAATTGTTTCTGTGGCTTATATAAGTAGAAATAAGTAGATATATGAATAAACTTTATGGTGGAAAGGTATAATACACAACAGGATTTAAAGACGATTATTAATTTTTCTCTTGCTTTTGGTTGTGTTTCGAAAAACAAGGTTCAGTATTAATATGCTGAGGCTAGTGATCATTCCTATATTTTAGAATCCCTTTCTTTCCTGTTTATTGATCGTAAACCAGCTAGTTTTAACTGTTGAATGACTATCAGAGAGAGGAGGTCCAGCAATAGTATGACTTCAAGGTGACATCAGTACCCTTTCAGTTGGTCTTCTAGGCTCATGACCTTACTTCCGGTTGCAAACTCCTTTTCTGCAATTGAATTTCCGCTAGGTTCGTGACCCCACCTCATAAATGCCATGACCTGAATTGGGGTCATGACCCTTTGGTTGGAAGCCACTGTCCTAAATCCTTGTGCTTGACCAGTTTGGGTTATGAATTCAGATTAATTTTCTCTGTCCAGGTTTAGAATAGAGAAGCGTCCCCTTTGTTTACCCAAATTGTGCAAAACGTCATTTCCAGGCAGATGGAAATGAAATTGATGGTAAAATAATTAAAGAAATAGAATATTTTTTGTTTATGTAGAGGAGATCATCCTTTTTTAGTGTTCTTTCTATAGACTGTTCTGAAACTAATTCACAGCTGATAGTTAAATGTGAATATTTCTCTATGTATGCAGCTTCAATGACTGCTGTTAACTGGAAGCTATTAGAAATACCTCCGTGTGTACTGTTAGAGAAGCTATATATGTGATAAATCCAAGTCCCTAAATACAGCGTATTGATAACAGATGTTAGCAGTTTGCCTATGCACCTTGCTTAAATTATATGAAGGAAAAAATGTTAGGTCATAAAATCATTAAGGTTCGTTGTGTAATGAGAGGTACTTTAAGGCTGAGGTCTCCAGGCTAAGGATATGACCAGGTGGGACTGGTCCAAGATCTTCAGAGACAGTATAATGTAAGGTGTTGCCATACTGATGAAACATCTGGGATACATACCAAAAAACCCAGCTGCTCAATCAACATAACAACACTTTAAATGCATCATTGGTTAAGGGCTTTTTCCTATACTGAAACATTAACTTTCTTTTTTTAGCCTATGTTAGAAGACAACAAACGGGAGTATCTGTGCAGGTACTACAAAAGTGTAAATGAAAAGGACTAATGGTGGTGTATGAGCTGCAGGGAAGAAAAAACCAAAGAAAAAACCAAAACAACAGGGCAGCACTTACACTGAACTTAGTGTTGTCAGATCTTTTGCTTTCACCAGAATTGCTTTGGTTTACATTCCTCAGAGCAATTTAAAAGTTGTTTAGCACTTCAGGAGTTTCTACTCACTTCCTAGTGGGAAGGACCAAAGTCAGACCTATGGAAACTGTGTGTGCAACTGGGAGGGATTTCAGAATTGGTGTGTCCATTGGTTCACAGGCTAAGCTTGACCTGATATACATATATATAGTCACACATGTGTGATTCATTAACGGTAATGGGGAGTTTACTGATGTGACCCCCTCATGCCTATCTCATACAAATAAAATACGTTGTGCAGTCTTTTGACATGATTTGTACACTTAGGACTTGATCCAAGTCCCAAAGAAGCTAATGGAGAGTCGTCTTTGAGAGCTGGAGCCAACAAAGATAGTCACAAACTTTCAATATGGAGAGAGTAGGCTTGGATTTTGGCAGGGTTTGTTTTGGTTTAACAGATAAATATTTTAATTAAGTTGCCCTTGGAGATTGTCAGAGATGCCTAAAGACTGACATCTCTCTGCTTAAACACCAACAGAGTCGTTCAACGGAAAGAGGGATCCAAGCCTTTCCACAGGGTGTAGCATCAAACCTGTCTTGCAAGTTGCTCAGCTGAAATGCTCTTCAGTGCCCTTCGCTGAGACAGACAGCAAACGTGTCAGCAGGAGTGTGGGTAGGGTATGTGAGGCAAACATTTGTGCACAGGGCCCAGGTTTTTAAAAGAGCTCAGTGAAGGTGGTGAGCACTGTTGAAAAGTCATCCCTTGACACTGCAGTTGGTTCTAAAGCTGGCCATAGGAGCAGATTTGAAATTATTTTTGCATAGGTTGCTCAGTGCAACCACTGAGCGATAGGTTCACTGATTTGGTTCAAATTTAAGTCAGAGCAGATTTAAATTTCAGAGCAGAAATCCAGGAAGATAAAGATGTGGACATGCAGTGCAAGCATGGCTTTAGAAGTCTTTTGACAAATTTAAAAGATGGCCCCATTTTCAAATATTTACATGGGAAATGAATGGGGAAGCTCTTTTTAAAGAACATCTGGATCAGCACTATATCAACATGTAGTATGTTAGATTTCTACAAAGGCTATTTTTATTATATGTGTTTAACAGACATATTGCTATTTTGAGGGTACAATTTTTGTTGTGAGAAGTAAAGATAAACGGTCCTCTGGATGAAGGGAAGGATGGAAAGCTGTAGAGTGTTCAGTGTGATAGGTATTAGAGACATAAAACTTGAGAAAGGAATGTAACACTGAAAGTATTTAGATAACTTGTCTTGAAGTTTCTAAGTCATCAAATAAGATAAAAAATATCAAGTGAAATATTTATACTTCAGTTGCATACCACATGCAGTGGCAAGATAGCTCAGTCTTTTATTTTTAAGTTTTTATTAGGCCAACAGATATTTCAGATACTGGATCCCTGAAGGCAGTGGACAAAATTCGGGATCTACTAAGGCTGAACATTTAGGGAGTTTGGGCTATGACCGCAGTATAAAGTTTAAAATACAACCTTTTGTGACAGAAATAATACAAGTGAGGTTCTCTGAGACCTCTGAGAGACAACAGCAAAGTTCTGTCATAAACCGGCTATATTACTTCTGCATATTCAAAAACTAAATACAACTCCAGATTTGCCTGATGTAGCGTTATGACCTCATACACAAACAATAGCTAGGCTCAAAGGACACTTCATAGGTTGCTAAGTGAAGGACTTTGATGTTAGAGAATGCCAGATATTTTCTTCATTCTCAGTTCCACTCTCTATGTATCGCCTTTGTGGTGAATGAAGCCTGTATCCTTTCACTGGAGGAGAGAGAAAACTGTATGCATTCATACAATTAAAGACTGCATCATGATATGTATATACAATGGGTATTTCCCTGGGGCAAAGAAAAGGCATTTCCCTAGTCCAATGATGTGCTTGTTGCTGATTTTTAGGCCTACCACAAACAACACATTAAAAAGAAAGCAATGACATTTTAAATCTTGCTAGCTCACCTAACTGGAGGAACCATCAACATGTCCTTTTACAATAGTACAGAAATCGTTTCACTCACCACTCAAATGCAGATACTTCTGTGATGATACCTCTCACTCTCTCAACAAAGCACAAAAAATGCAAAATAACGTAGCACAGAAAGTAAGGGTAAACATGATGACACCCTGCTGAAGTTGCCGGAGGAAACCTAAGATAGGCAATGGGAACTTGGTGAGGACACTGTGGTTAACAATTCAGACTTTATAATTTTCTAAGTGTTTTGCAGACTTAACAAAGTGAATTATAGTAATCATAATACAACATTGACCTTTAATATGTTTGGTTGATAAAGTGGGAAAAATATTTTTTAAATTTTGTTTGAAGAGAAATTGCAAAATCTCCCACCTGATTTCCTTAAGGCTCAATCCCTGTGTCTCTCACTAAATCCGTACAACATGGGAGTGCCCAGTAACTAAGAAAATCAGATCACGTGTTGTTGTTAAGTCTTTGCCTTCGCACAGATTTGTGCAGCACCGAGTGTAATGATGCATCTTGGTTGGGGCCCTTGAATTAAAATGGTTGAGAATTATGAATGATCAAAGATGGATTCAGGTGCCTGATTTTAGATGCTTTTGAGAGGAAATGTCATGCTGACTTTCACCTATATAATTGAAAAAGAGAAGAATACTAATAACATCTTTTCTGGACTGACATGTGATGTATTGAGGAAACTGGGCAATAGAGTACAGTTGCTCTTCCCTTTCTACATTGTCCTTCTTCCCCCAAAATAAACATTTTTTCTTAACTTCTCTCTCTCCAATTTGTTTTGTGGGTCCCAGAAGTATCTGTCCAGCAGCTGTTGGAGGCTAAGATAGAACCTTTTCCCTCAACAGCATTTCTGCAGATTCTCCTCTGGCAAATTATTTTTCCCCTTGCACCTCCATCCATCAAAATGTTGGTTTTACCTTCAAAAAGGTTTTTTTCCCAAAAGAATCAGTAATTTCTGAATGAGTAAATTCCCTCCTTCTACTTTCATGCAGTTGATAAGAGTTCTAGCAGCATATGGATTTTTTAAAATATAAACAAATGTAAATGAAATATGATTTGGGGTATTATTCACCAATGGTGTTGTATAAACCAAGTAACCAACGGAAACAAACCACATGATAAGAAGGATGGAAATGAACCACGTGATTCTTCATCACGTAGGAATTGTGAATTGGTGTCTCAGGATAAGACATCAATAGGTGGTCTCATCAGGCTGTCACTATAGACATCTGCTGACTACACATCCTTCCTTTCCACAGCCGTCTGGAAGCTCACAGGCTCCATTAACTTCCAAGGGTAGATCATCAAAACAGATGCATTGCACTGGCAAGAAAGAAATACCCTGAGCAGAAACTGAAAAATACTGTGGGCACTCCATGTGAATTCCTTTATTCTCCAACCTCCAGTCCTATCAGAAATACCAGATCGGGTCATGCTTTCACCCATTAGGTGGAGCAAAACCTATGCAGAACAAACTTGCTATTGTTATTATGAAAGCCATATATTCTGAAATAATCTGGGAGTATTATTAGCTGTATAGTGACTGTGATAGCAATGGGCAAAAGTAATTTAAACACTTCCATTAGCTCAAAAAGGACCTTAATATGAATGTAGAATACGAAGTCCTGAACTTCCAAGCTCCCCTGCAAAGCCTTGGTTTGGAAATAGCTGGGAAAGCTGAAGATAGTAAATTGTACCTGTATAGAAAAGTACATCATCTGAACAAATGAAATACTTAAGTAAATGTATGTTATAATTTTTACCATTTCTATAGTCGTTATATTTGTCTATTTACATTTCAATGAAGGTAGCTCTTTTTGTTGCCTTCGTTTTTTACGCAACAAATTTAAATGCAGAAAAGCCTGTCTGCAGTTGTGTACCAGAACCCACAGCACATGTAGAGAGTCGCACCGAAATCCAAATGAGGATACGGGAGAGCACGCCGAGGTCTGTTGGAGGGGGAGCAATATGACTTCATTGCCCTCTATCGCCATTCTTTTTTTTGGCCGCCTCACAGTGAATAATCAACTGAACTTGGACGACATCGAGGAGTTGCTATATAGGCTGCTGAGCTCTACAGCTAGCAGACCTGCCAAGTCTTAAACACCGAGAAAGAGACATTTGTCTGACTTCTCTCACTCTGTCCCATGTATTTTCAGAAAACAAGTCATGCACTTGCAAGCTTTACTTTTGGGCCCCACAATTTCTGTTCTGCTTCATGATCCCTTGTGCCAGACAGAGCTGAGCAGCCTGATCTGTAATCTGTCAGTCAGCTATAGTCTGGGCCATGGGAAATCATGGAGTGGGAGAGAAACTGCTGCACTGGGCTGCTCTTTAGAAGTGTAAATCCAGCAATCAAAAGGGCCCTGACAGAGACATATCTGAAACATGGACTCTCTGCCATTATGTGAGAGGATATGTGCCTCCCACACAACTCTTCCCCTTTTTCTTGTTCTGCAGTGACCTGACATGTAGGGTCACATGCACTGGGGCCTTGAAAAGTTGAAAGGTCTACAAAGCCACTATATAGCTGGGAAGAGTATGCTTCTTATATAAATATTATGACCACAGGTATAGGATTCATTCCTGAGTTTTCACAATGCACTAAACCTGACTTCAAGTAAGTGTAAATAGATTGCAGGCAACCTTCTGCAGCTGGAAGCATGTCCTGAGAGTCAGCTTTGAAACTTCATTTAATTTTCTTGTAATCAGAATAATAGTTTCTTTTGCCATGATCTAGAGAGGAGTCTTTCTAGGTTAAGTTTCTGGGATGCTGCTGCATCATGGATGCTGCTATCCATCAAAATTTTCTGTCATCTCCCCAGCACAGACCATAAGCAGTGGACGTAGCACTGAAAACAGTAGAAATAAATTATCGAGCAGCTAATAGACATCTCAGTTTTTCTGAGTCTGTCTTTATGTCCTTCATTCATGTCCTCTTTTGTGGTGTCCAATGAGTCTTCTGAGCGTAAAATGAATGCTAGCAAAAATAAAACGCACAGACATTGCCAAGCTGTAAAAAGTTCGCATTAATGGTACAGCTGTGCAAAAAACTTGGAAATAATTTTACACCTACCCAACTGCAAGTACTAGAAAAATCTGTGTAGAGCAATGCTACAAATATTTTTTTGCTGCTGTGGAATATTGAGTCTATTCAATAGAAATCCTTTACTGAACTTTCCACACCTTCCTTTAGACACCACATTGGGAGACAACATTGCAAGGGCCCATTCTCTCTTTTGAAAGCAGAAGAGATGGTGAAAATACCACAGTACCTAACACATTTTGAGCTATGTTTCCTGGAATACATCTTGAGCTGTGTTTCCAGGACATACTGGAGAGAGTCCAGTTAAGGGCCAGGAAGATGATTAGGGGCCTGGAGCATCTTGCATGCAAGGAAAAGCTGAAAGAGCTGGGATTGTTTAGCCTGGAGAAGAGGCTCAGGGGGGATCTCATCAATGTATATGAATACCTGAAGGGAGTGCAAAAAGAACAGAGCCAGGCTCTTCTCAGTGGTGACCAGTGACAGGACAAGAGGCAAAGGACATGAACTGAAACACAGGAGGTGCCTTCTTAACATGAGGAGACACTTTGTGAGGGTGACTGAACACTGGCATGTGTTGTCCAAGGAGGTTGTGGAGTCTCCATCCTTGGAGATATTCAAAAGTCATCTGGACATGGTTCTGGGGCAACCAACTCCAGGTGGCCCTGCTTGAGCAGAGTGGTTGAACCAGGTGACCTCCAGAGGTCCCTTCCAACTTCAACCATTCTGTGATTCTGTGAATTATAACACCTTTTTCGGTGTCTTAATTTCATGTGTTATTTTCTGGTTCATTATGCTTGGGGCAGGGTGAGGGTTGGTGTTTGGTGTTTTTTTTTAAACTACGTACTAGAAGTAATGGATTTCATTTCAGAAAGGGAGACCCATAGATCTTTTTAGAGGACACCTAACTGTTGCATGCTCTTGAGGCTTAGAAGAGCTCAGCAGATTCTTCAGGAAGGTACACCGCCTCACTTTGATGTTAGTTCTTTGTTTTCAAGAGATCAAGAGAAGGTCTGCCTCCCATCACAGCAACATGAGCTAAGCTGTAAATGCAAAAGTAACATATGGCATTTGGAATCCCTTGCCAGCAATAGTCCAGATATTCAGGGGCATTCCAGTGAATGCAGAGGTACTGGGAAAAATGGGAACTTTGGGTAGCAGTTACCCTAAAATCTGTGTGGTTGGTGGTCGCTGGGAGAAGTATTGGGAAGGCAGCTGAAGAGAAAGGTAGGAAAGCTGGATTTCTGAAAGGCCTATTTACTGCTAAGCCTCTTCCTGGCAGCTTTCTGAAAAGAGGTGGGCACAGCTTTGGGCAAGGGAGCTGTGGAGGAAAGCAGCTATTGAAAAACCACCTGGTCCAAAGATGAGGAGGTTCAAGTTGGAGAAGTCCTAGGCGTGCATGTACTGTGTGCAGAGGTATGTGCTATTGGTCATCAAGGGCAAGGGAGTGCAAAGAAGCAGCATATGATATTTTCTTCTCTACAGCTTGCACCTTAAATTAACCTAAATTTTAGGGCAAATCAGCAAAGACTGATAGAACCAATCAGTGCCAGACGAGTTTTACCTCCTTCAAGTCATATAGCACACAGGAAAATCCATCAGTGTTAAGTCCCATCCGGTCCTGTTTAAAAGTTCTAGATTTTTCCATCCAGACATTTCATTGCTTTGCTTGCATAGACTTCCAAAGAATTTTTCCTGAGGGGCTATTTCTTTTTGCACTGCAGTTACAAGGCATTAGTTCATGCACTGCCGGTATGTCAAAACGTGTAGCTGATAACTTGGTTACATCATTAGTTATTCCTACCTCAGGTGGAAAAAAAATAGCTGTCTTAAAGTGCTGCTCAATGTGCATGTTCTGCAGATTCTCACCAAGGGACCTGTGGTTACCTCAGCCCGATGATTGCTCTGCATTCTTCCGATGTAGACACCAAGAGCTGTTGAAAATAATTGAGACGCTTGTCAACAGAGTGGGAGACTGGACTTCATCAAAACTGTTTTAGTCTCCAGGACTGATGACCTTTTGATGGAGTTTGTTTTAGTCAGGAATTAAGTGTCCAATCCTGTATAGTGTGAAGCGCCTTCTTTGAGGTGCCGAGTATCCCTATTTTCTCTTGCAGTCGCTCTGGCGCTAAGCATCTCTGTCAAGGCACTGAGGACTTTGCAGAATAGGGCTTCAAACTGCTTTTGAAAGGGGAAAGAAGGTTTTCCCGTCTGATTTTTTAAGTCTGTATTTAAATTTGAAATACAGAATTATTATGAGCAATCCTCTGTTCATCAAGAATGTAAGCTATAAAGGAAACTCATTTAGCAGATCCAAAACGAGATCACTTCATTAGCTAGAACTGGGTTATAAAGGCAGGTACTTAAATGCAGGGAAAATAGGTGCGTAACATTTTGCAGAAAAGAAATTCCAAAAAGAGTGCAATTCCCTGATTGTCCTCTGCTATTAATATTAGTACTATAGTAATAATCATACTGCATAAAGAAAAATATAAGGTTTCTGAGCTGTTATATGTTTCCTTTTTTTTTTTTTTTTTATTGCTGTAAACTGAGCCAGCTGATGAACAGCCTCTAGGGAGGAGACAGGATCACCCTTGTTTCCTGTTCAGCCTTGCTCTAGCAAAAAGCTAATGAAAGAAAAGAACGTAATGGCCTTGCAACCCAGGTAAAAGGTTCAGGAGAGTTCACAGGTCAATTGATTTCTAATCTCACTTTATGTTATATTTCAATCAAAAAACACCAACCGAAAACAAAAACACTCCAGTGTCATAATGCAAATATATGTTTGGCAGCAACACCCTGTTTTTATATTGTCTTTGAAAAGTAAGTGTAAAACCTCTCGCAGCAGAGGGACACTCTATTTATGTAAAGTGCAGCAGTGAGTGTTCTAAATAATTTGAAAAATTCTTCTGTTTAGCTATGTGGGTATGTATGGTGGTATATTAACACATACACACATGTATTTCAAGGTGGAAATATTTAATTAACTTATCTGCAAGCACAAACAGCAAATCTACACTGATTATGTTATCAATTAATTCACTGAAAATTGCACCGTTGACCATTTCTTTACTGCACTATCTCAGCATGGAGAAAGGAGAGATATTAGTTGCATCACCGTAGAGCAATGAGATTTCTGTAAGTCGTGATCTGCTGGCATGTAATAACTCGATCTGCTTCATGCAGACAAAATATATTAAAAGTATGGACGAGTGAAGTTTGTGCCCCAGGGAGAAGGCAAGATAATGCATTGAAATTGTTCAGAGGTAGTTAGATGCCTAATGGTCTAATATGTGAGCTATGTGAGGTCTGGGGTCTGGTTCTCATAAATTCCGGCTAGACTGATCCTGTAATTTCAAGCAAAGGATAAAAGCGTTAACCAGAGTCATCAGTGTTCAAGGTCCATGATGCTGGATATTATTCATGTAAAGATTCAAGAAAAACACTAAAAGGAAAGCTCTGGAGCATATGTGTTTGTATGTGACGGTACACATATATATAAAAATATGTGCTATAGTCTTTGTGTGTGCATGCGTGTGTGTAGATATACGCACAGAAACATGCACACAGTAAATGTATAGATTAGCATATGCGCAGTTACACAGAAATCATACTAACAACTGAATAATTAAAATAAGGTTTTTTTGCTGTGTATGTGGGGTTTTTTTCAAATCTGGTTAGCAAGTTAATGTATGGAAAGACAAAATGATAGATCTCATTTTATTACTGCTACTTTGTGATATACATTTTATAGCAACGACATTTTTACACTTGGCATCTACAGTTTTTTTAAGACAACTTGTGTTAATACATATTAGCAAAGCTCGCTTATGATTACAGCAAAACGTTGTTAATGCAATGCTGATACACTTGTTTTCTCACTTTATACAGCAACTCTGAGCATATTAAACCAGTGAGGTCATTCCAGTGGCTGAATAGTTGCCACTAAAATTGTGTATTATGATTCCTGGTAAGTGCATGAATGTAGCGTAATGTTGTCTTAATTCACACTTATAATTTTACATCATCACTGCACACTAATCAAAAATTTGCCATCTCAAAAACTCGCTAGCTGTAGGATTGAGGTAAAATGGCAAGAGCAAATCATAAAAGCTATCCTTTATACACAACTTGCGTGACACGGCATAGATAATACAAATATGCTGGACTCCATAGATTGAATTTAACTTTATCGTTTTCTTAATCAGTGTTTAAGTTATATTTGTCCTGTGGCTTTCTAGTATTGTAAAATATAGTCGCTCTATGACTGCAAGGTGATCACCTGGACGTTACCATGGATCTCCCTAAATCTAGGGAACGGAAAGAATCTCATGTCTGCCTCCCTAACCTCCCCACAGAACCAGCTCTCGCCCGCCCCATGGGCTCTGACCACGCTCTTCTCTGGACTCCAAAGAGTTAGGCCCCGGGAAGGAAAAGATCATATGATGGCAGAGAGGGTCTTATCTCTTTCTTGATAGTATGGTTGTCTTCTCTTTCTTCCAAGTACACCCTGATTTAAGAACTCTGAGGTTTTGTCTTTCTGAGCGTGCAAATCTTTTTAGTAACCGAGCTGAATATCCGCTTGCATTGATACACATATTTTAAATTTAATCAGAGGACAGGATAGGAAAGCAGATCAACAAAGTAAGCTCTTGCCTTACCTTCAAAATTTTTTCTTTGTCTGTGATATATCCCAGTTTGCTCCTTTCCTGTTCTGTAATGAAGTATTCCCTTGATCAACTCACATAACGACCTCCGTATTCTTTGACGGAGAGGTCTATCTGCATAGCGTGAGACCTTCTTAGATTCACAAAAGACTGAGGGGGGGTTGAAAGGGGCTAGAGGATGAGCATTTCATGTTACATTTCCCCCTCAGAATCCAATTACGTGCATTCGGAGGGTGTGATCTGTTTCTGCAGCGTTGTCACCTGTGTGTCAGGTTTACCGAAGAAAGTACTGAGACAGCGGGTCCAGAGGGGAGGGAGCTGGAGCTGTTCTGGTTCTGTGCAATTCCTTTCTCCATCTTGGGACTGTGGCAGAGGGGCAATTTAAAGAGTCCTGCAAACACTGCTGCTTCTGAGCTGGTGTTTTCCAGGGTTTCCTGAGCAGGGTTATGCACTATTTTGAGCTTAAAATGCTGCATTTGTAGAAAAAATGTTGGCTGTCCTGGAGACTTACTCTGGCTCAGAATCTGTACCTCTTTTTTAAAAGAGCACTGCTTTTAACATTACTAAATGTAGCTTTCTGAATAATGTTTCCACATGCGTTTTCAATTATTATTTTGAAAATTACAGATTTTTGTCAACCCCTAATTACAGGGCAATAACACACCCATGTCTGTTTGACTGACTCATTTGGATGATTGTTCTGACAAAAGCAGAGCTCATCTGGCAGGTTTATAAGGCTGAACTACCCAAAAGTGCCTCTAATTTTGAGCTCCTCAACTCAAAACTCTGATCTGCCCATGCAAAGATCGTAAACACATGTAAACGATGCAGTTATATGTGTGACTACTTGACCTGTGAAAAAAAATTAGTGAGGAACGTACCACCTGAAAATTAGAGGTCAGATTAATGCCTCTCAGATAAACTGCCCCTCAAAATTTTCGTAGTAAGTTTCATAGAGCAATTGCAAACTATCTAGAGGTGCTTTTCAGTAATTAAATGAGTTATTAGGTGGAAAATTGGCAGACTAATGAGTAATTTGAGACACTAAGAACTCAGCCTGCATTGTCAGGATTATGGAAGGTTTAGATATTTTCAGAAGATGTTGTAAAAGCTTACACAGTTGACCCAAAATCAAATATGCTTGAGAAAATGAATGCATTTTTTCCTGTGTGACCTTTTAAAACTTATTAGTTTCCTAAAATATGAGATGAAACATAGATGCTAAGTATAAAATTACAAAATAACAAACCCAGAGCCCTGTGCTATTTTCACAGTCAGAGGTATTTGTGTATTGTCTTCTTTCTGTCTGCCTAATTTACTCTGAGGAGAGCAGAGACTGTACTGCAATGTATAAGGGGTATCAGAATTCCTTTACGTTCCAGTGTTTCGCCTCCTCCAGGGAACGGATCAGACAGGCAGCGCACAGGGACAGCATGACCTGCGAATACTCACAAACCAAAACACAGCTGGCAGGTCTAATTTTAGGTTCTTTAGCCTTGATCATGTCCCTTTAATGTATTGAGTGGAAAAAGAAAAGCGTTTAAAGTACAGGAAACGTCACAGAAGCCCAGTTCCAAATTCCTCTTTAAAGAGAGCCTCTACCTTGATGTGTTTTTCCTAGACCCTGGTTTTGTTTAATTTTTGTGTGATTTTTTTTTTTTTTTTTAAATGCGTGTGAAATTTGCCAGGTTGACAGCCCTGGAGACAGAAGTCCCCTATCAACAGAAAGGTTACCGCAATGAGAAGTGGCAATTTGCATTTCCTACAACGACTTGCTGGTGTGCCAGAGCCCTGACCTAAAGGGACCACCTTTAAGCTCGAGAATGTAGTTTAGTTTCCATACCTCATTCACAGCCTGGTCTTAGACGAATGGAGAAACAATAGGATTTATTTTTATTTTCTATTGAATCTGATGGGAGGAAGATGGGGCCTCAGACCTTGACTTTTCTTAGTATCATTTTGTATGGGTTTTTGTAGCTTTTTTCCAAGATGCCAAAAAAGCTGGAGATTTCCGTGCAGACATGAGACGGAGAGATTGCAGGAATTACCGAACTGCACTTTTAAAAGCAACATTTTGTTACTTCTCCTACAGTGCTCAGTATTCAACCCATTTTCTACAGCAGGCAGTTTTTATCCCCCAAGTGTCAAAAAAGTTATGCTTCTAAGCAAAAAGGCCTTATGTTTCAGTGAAGGTAGCTTCCTGTCTTAAAAACATACATACATACGAGAAATTTTGGGGGAATGTCATGCCTAAAAAGCTAATTCAGTGTTTTATCGGGATATGATACTGATTTGGTACTTTTAATTACAAAGACTGTATAAAACTTTTCACAAAATCTTTCTTGGAAAACAAAATTTCTGATAGAACTATTGTTCCATTTGTGGTGATTTTTCTTCCTTAGTTTTCTGTTTTTCATGAAGTTTGAGAGATCTGCTTGCTGGATTTTTTGTTTGCTTTTAAAATCGCAGTCTCTCAGTTAAGCCTCTTGTTTTCTTAGTTTATGTTTCTTTCGTTTTTCTGGAATTCCTCAAAAGGTAGGTGTATGAAAAGCAGAGTGTTCAGAGTAGACAAACTCTAATGTACAGTGTTGATCCCTTCTTGTAAGCATACCACCCCTGGAGAGAAATAAAATCTAACCAGCCACTTTGCTGTCAGCTTGTATAGCCCACTAGGTCTGAAACTTGAGAACATTTTGCTGTGCATTACTGCGTTACCCTGTCAAACCTACAGCCCACAAGCTGATCCAGCAGCAAACTCTTCAGTTCTGTCAAACCTTTCATTCCTAGTCTAACGGATTGTTTGCTATGATCAGATGCCACTCAGCCTTCCAGGAAGGAAGTCAGAAAGACTTTCCCCAAATTCGTGTTATGAGCTCAACCCAGAACCCCCAAAAATGGGAGAAGATGAAGTGCTATGTGACTTTAGTTATGTATTCAGCCAGTCCAATCCAATCCACCAAAATTAAAACTCATTACATGTTTTCCTTGACATTTTCAGATCAGTTGGGCTCTTTCAGGTGATGGCAATCTTTGAGCATTTGTCAGTTGACACAGGTAGAAGACAGAGAGGCCAGAAACCTTGCGGGTTTGTGGAGTGGGTAGATAGAGGAAGCTCAGCTTTCAAACCCCCCAAGTTGTCACAAACTGCAAAAAAGGAATATTGTAGTTCTGCAAAATGCATTTGCGTTGTTCTTTTGGTCTCCATTTTCTCAATAGCAAACTCTGGTTTGTGCATAGTCCTCCCATGGTCAGACTGAAGGAATGGGGCTTCAATTAATGCTGCTTAGTGATCTATGAAATGCAGTGCAATAGAAACAACACCTCTCAGAGAAAGTATTGTGTTAGACTTTTAAAGTAACAGTGTTCTTCTTACTGTCAGAAAATTATCCAACGGTCAAGAAATATCTTAGTTGCTCTATTTCCTTTAATTGGCATTTGCTCTGCCCTGGAGAGCCAGTCTCCTGTTAGAGGTCCTGGGTTAACAAACTCTTGTTCAGAGTTTGCCCTAGTGAGTAGCTGGGGGAAAAGCGGGGAAAATAAATCGAGAAACCTGGATCAGTTTGCAAACAAGCTAAACTTTTCAGACAGCTTAGAAGTATTGTGAAGATATACACAACAGAAAATACTCGATACAGTTGAAAGGTCCTACAAGTATCTAGCACGTTACATATTACACATTAATATATATAACACATTGCATATTTACATTACATATTTAATGAGATCTATTTAAAGTAATTTTCTTAAAATAAAAAGCCAAGATCTATAGAAACTGCCCATCTTAGGATTTTAAAGATTTATTCTCTGATCCTGAGATACAGTGTGTACAAATAACCGCAGAATAGCAGCATAGGCTCAATCTCAATGCCCTGTTCAGATCCTTTAAGAGGCAGCTAAAATCTCAAGAAAAATTTCAGGCAAAATATGTCGGGGTGGGGGTGGGGGGAAAAATTTAATTTAACGGTGTTAAATAATTCTGGAGACCTTTTCTTTGAACAGCTTTAGTGCTCCCATTTGTGGGGGTGGGGGTTGAAATTTGGCAGGTGAATGTTAAGAGTGTGCTTTTTCTTCCCTTATAAAAATGTAACAATTTGGCCACGGTTTAAGTCTCCACAAAAATCACGGTTCACAGATGCTTATTGAAGACTTCCTGGGTTTTTTATAGCTAAACCTCCAGAAATTCTGTCTTAAATAGCCGTAATCGTGAATCCCACACCACCTCGTGCCGAGACCGCGCTCGCGCTGCGGAGGGACCGCGCACACCATTGCAAGGCTGCTGCAGAGGGCCCGAGATGAGAGTCACAGCCAGGCGTCGAAACAACGGACTGTTGTCCCGTACCTGCTATTCCTTCTGGTACCCAGGGCTGTGGTGGAGGAAGCTGCCAGAGCTAAATGTAGAGGGGACCAAAGTTGTCCCAGAGGGAAAGATGTAGTTTGTGTGACGCTGACCGAGATGCCACGAAGCGATGGAGGAGGTGAAGCGGAGCTGGATGAGCGGGAAGCCTGGCACTATGTGGGGAATTAGAGGGCTCTGAAGGTGAAGGAATGGAGCTGGAACACTGGGAGAAGGTGACTGAGAATTAATTGGGTTAGGAGTGGACTGGAAGGAGGCAGCTGCTGGGACTTGGACTCGGGGACTGGAGCGGGATGAGGGAAATGATCAGGGAAGAAGGAACACCGGGGCCAGTGAGGCAGATGACGGAGAGTGGATGAAGAGCTGGAACCTGACTTAGTCGCCATGTCTCTGCAAAAGAGGAGCCTTGCACGATGGACTCTTTTGAAGGCTTTTGTAATGACAGACTTTGGAGGCAAACATTAAAAGAAAAATGCGAGCCAGGCTTGCATTGCTCCCCCGTGGTTCTTCTTGCCACACAGGGGTGGGATGTGGAGGATACGGGTGACAGCACCCTGTGCTCAGTCCCTGGCCTAGGAAGGTCCCCAGCGGTGGAGAAGGACTGTTTCAGAGGAAGTCCTGCTCGGAGCTGGCGCGGCGCATGCTCCCTTGTTCTGTGGGGGGTGCTGCAGATGCCAGCATGTACAGGCTGGAGCATGTTCGGTACAGATGGAGTCTTTGAAGAATTTAGCTGACAAACTCTTAAATGTCTTTACTGAACTAGTGCTAATTGAAAATTTTCAAAGGTTTATAGCTTGGCCAAATGTGGGTGGATTTTCAAAGAGATGGCAAAAGGCACATCCCCGAGAGCAGGGCCATCCCTTCTCCAAATGTTAGGCTTCTGTTCCAAAGCACGCTCTCCTCAATTAAATATAGCGAGAAACAACATACCAATATTTTTCTTTAATTTCATTTTCAGAAATGGCTGAATCATTTTTGCTAAAACTTTCCAAAATAATTGAGGCTTGGGCAAACATTCTGCAGACTAAATATCAATTTGGAAAGCGAAGTTTAGCAAATGGATATACCATCTTACAAGAAGAATACCTGTTCTGCCTATAATAAACCGAAAGGGCAAATTTTAGGAGTCCTTTCCCAGAAACTAGGAAGAGAGGGACTGGTAGCAAGTCACTGCAGATTTGCAGCAGTGCTCATGGGGCCAGAATTTGTCTTTAAGCACACACCTCATATTGATCAACGTGTTTACATGGGTTGTTCCAGTGCAGGTATTACTAGTAAGTGATTTGCCTGTATGGAAAGGTTACTCTGCGATGTTGCCAAATGTAGTGAGGCTTTGGCAGTTACACAGTGATAGCAAATCACCCAGTCAGGTAAGTTAAAGTTGCCTCAGGGCAGCTTTAACTTGTGTACCTCACTTGCACAAAATATTTCTAAACTTTGCATTGTAGAGTCAGCATGGTGTACTCATTCAAAGTATGTCCCACCCCCTCTCTCTTCACCCTTGGATGTGCTACCAGCTTCTGTTTTTCCATAACTTACTGACCAAGAGCCCCTTTGCATTGTCAGAACTTCCAGTAGGTGAATATTGGCTTTGCACCCATGTTTACAAAAGAGCTACACATATCATTTTTGTGTTGCACCCAGAGAAATCTAGATAACAAAAATTCTAACCATCTGTATTAAAGCAATGATGCACACTGTTGAGGCTGCTGGAGAAACGTTGCTTTTTGACCTATAGCTAGAGTATTTACCTTTACATCCCATCCCCCACGCCTTTTTTACAGAAATGGTGGATAATGCATTTCCCTTAGGGAGGATTTAAAAGCATTTTGTGTTATGATGGCTAACATGTAGGCTCCCATTGCCGTGGAGATGAATAAATGAAAGCCTACTTTCACGAGAACAAAACTTACTTTCGTCCAGGTAGCGCGTTCCAGATGAGAGTGGGCATCAACGTGACTGAGATCACACAGCAACTTCTGCATTACTTGCCTAATTCAGGTGGTGGGGAGCAAAGGACACCTGCGCACACTGGATGCCGTAGTGTCCTGGTTTCAGCCGGGATAGAGCTGGTTTTCTTCACAGAAGCCAGTGTGAGACTGTGTTTTGGATTTGGGATGAGAAACTGGTGATAACGTGCTTATGTTTTGGGTTGTTGCTGAGCAGTCAAGGTCAGTCCAGCTTCTGGTGCTGGGCTGCCAGCGAGCAGGCTGGGGGTGCATGGGGAGCTGGGAGGGGACACAGCCGGGACAGCTGACCCAGGCTGGCCAAAGGGGTATTCCATACCATATGACGTCATGCTCAGCATGTAAAGCTGGGGGAAGCAGAAGGAAGGGGGAGACGTTCGGAGTTATGGTATTTTGTCTTCCTAAGCAACTGTTACGCGTGATGCAGCCCTGCTTCCCTGGGGATGGCTGAGCACCTGCCTGCCCATGGGGAGCAGTGAGTGAATTCCTTGTTTTGCTTTGCTTGTGTGCGCAGCTTTTGCTTTACCTATTACACTGTCTTTATCTCAGACCATGAGTTTTCTCACTTTTACCCTTCCAACTCTCTTCCCCGTCCCACCGTGGGGGAGTGAGCGAGTGGCTGCGTGGGACTTAGTTGCCGGCTGGGGTTAAACCACGACACATAGACACAAGCTTGAGATCCTTGAATTACAGTCTGGAGACCAAAGGTATGCCTGAAATTGGCAAATGCTCGGTGTGACCATTGGGATCCCAGAAAACTGGCAAAGCCATTGGCCACAGAAACTAGAGGTCTTCAGCTGGCAAGCGACTGAAATATAACCTGCAGGAAGCAGTAGTTGTCCCAGTTTCTGTACTATCATATTCTTTCACCTAGCAAACCAGAATGAGAGCAATGCTCCACCAGCTTATGTCAGCAGTATGTTCCATCACAGGTGGAACTGGAAAAGTTACGTGGGAAACTGGTGGAAGCTTAGAAGAGAGACAGGCAGAAGCAATCAGTGAAGAATAACAGGCGGGTATGGATTTCGTATGCAATTAATTGAATGGTTCCTTAAATTGTGCCAGTTGCATGCCAGAAAGTACAAGTAGGGACCTCCAGCCACAGCTTTACGCCAAGAGCTGTACAAAGGGCTTGTCTGGAGTTTAGGGAACACGTTAAGCTTTTGTACGTGGACTCTGGGAGCTCTTTCTGTTCCAGTCTGTATTGTGCTAATAGTCCTTAATCCTAACGGAAGATTGCATGTTTATTTTGTTAGGGGGAAGGAACTGTAATTCATTTTGACATCTGTAGCAGAAAAAAATTGCCAATATAGCCTTAAGTATATTACTAACCTTAAGAAAGGCTATGTGAGGTAACTGTAAGAAGTCTGTCTCAAAGAAAGGTTCCCTACAGTTGCTCAGAAAGTAGTACAGCTTAAGGTATTTTATACCAGCCTATAAGGCACTAGATTTAAATTGGTGTGCAGTGAAACATTTAAATATACTATAGCAAATGAAATATGGTCCAATAGGTTTTTTATGGTCCGGCTATGCTTTTTCTTTTCAATCACTAGCCTGGGGCGAACAAGTCGGCTTTAAAATGTCTATTTTAGCTATGCTTTTATCACCTCTGTCTTTTAGGAAGTTTGATTTCTTTTTTCATTTCTTCTCTTTGATAAAAAAGAGCTGAGATCTCTGAATGGGTTATTTATCTCTTATGTTTAATCTATTTATCTGTCAATGGACATGCTGCTTTAGAAGTGTTTTATATTACTAATTAATTTAATTTCACATACCATACTCCATGTTAACACATTTTCTATTATACGCTATAATGTGATACAGGTCCCTCCCTCAGCAACCTTACCTTAAAGCTCTAATTGCTTTCCTCTAAGCTTCAGCTCATGTTTGATTTATCTGGTTGCTTTGTATAAAGATTCCCTGGTTTACAACGTGTACACAAGTCATTAAACTGGTGTTGATGTTTATCTAGCAAACTTACCAATTGGTGATAGTATACATCCCTTTATGAATTTATGACTGGGCAATAAAGAGAAGTGTCAGAAGCCCTGTTGTTTTCTCTGTTGGGTCACTCTGTTAGTTTGTGTTTAGAAAGACAAGATGAGCACTTCCACTGACTCACACAGTGAATGGAAGGATTGATGCCTGCAGTCAAAATCTGTTATGAATTTCTAGCCATGAACTGACTTTTCTTCCCTTTTTTGAGGGGAAAAGGTGAATAGATTCGAGAGGAGGAAAGGGGTGAGACAGCTTGAGTATGTTTGAAGGCAGTGTGGACTTCATCTGAGATACATTGTTGTTTACATAGAGGAAAAGCTGAACCAAAATGCCAGATCCCCAAGCTATGTGAAGTTCAGAGTCTGGATCCAAGTATTGCAGCTTGAATTCTCTCTGGCTCTCGAGAACCTAAATGTAGATACCACGTATTAAAATGCATGAA
This sequence comes from Phaethon aethereus, assembly GCF_964289735.1. Classification (NCBI taxonomy): domain Eukaryota; kingdom Metazoa; phylum Chordata; class Aves; order Phaethontiformes; family Phaethontidae; genus Phaethon; species Phaethon aethereus. The sequence goes on along the minus strand of NC_138579.1, from coordinate 35,368,369 downwards.
GATGAATGATAGTAAATAATCAATGTAGAGTGGGAAATCTGGTCCTTTGATCTGTCAGGTTTCGTCACATAACACAAGCACAAGGACATATGGTATTTTAAAGTTGCATTTGAAGAGATGCCTACGCTGACTTTTATCCTTATTTACAAATAGTCGGCAATAAAGGCTGTAATTTTGCAGATTAACGCTACGGTTGTGCATAAGTCTTCTTGCAGAGAGTTCATTTTAGGACCGAGATGTGATTAATATAGCTAGGAAACATTTGGAAAATGCATGCGTACTTTCGAATGCATTAAGTGAGTCCAATATTATAGCTCTTAAGCAAAGAGTAGGTACATGTATTTATCTCTATAAATGTTTGTTTCACATCCAGAAAGCTGTATTGTTTCTGCAAAACCTCTTCATTTGCTATTTCATTGTTACATTTACTTCCCACTCATTAAACCTCCATCCCCGCTTTCCTTACGTATGGATGACGTCTATTGGCTTCAGCAAGAACTAATTGCACATGAGGCGAAAGGATTCAAATTAGGATTACCGATATATGACCGCATGGAAAAGGAAGCATGAAATATTCTAATTCTTTTTAGATGCAAAGTAACTTATGAACAAAACCCATTGTGGCTGATTCTCACAAGCTTAAAGCATTGTGAAAGAAAAATTAAAATGGGCAAGGCTAATTAATTTGTTAAAATCCATTGTTAACGCGGTGTTTTCAGTTCTCCTGAGTGCTGCTCTCAGGACATTTAGTGTCTTTCTAAAGAACCATCCCAGCTGTAAACATCTTTTTTTTCTTTCCTCTGAGAATCTAAACTTCCATTTAAAGAAGAAGTGAGTTCCTAGACCTCATGATTAAATAGGAAGTTTGGAAGTCGGGTTTACATGCTCTTTAGAAATTAAAGGCAAATAAAAAATCAGCCTGTGTTCTTTTTGAAGTCCTTTTCTAAAGCGTCACGATTTTTAACTTTTTTTGAACTCTGATGCTGGATCGTTTTGGGAGGGGTAAGAGGACGAGAGCTTTTTGGCTTTTCGCTAGCGGGGATTAGCAAGGAATGAGCGGCTGCATGGCCATCCTAAAGCCTTTTTAAAAACCGCTTCGCATATACCGGAAGAGATAGCATCAGCTGGCAAATTGCTGCTGTACGGAACAGTAATCAAAAGATGTGGCAAAAGCGACGAGCTCCCTCGACCGACTCTGGCAGGGCTTTCGCCGTCGCGCGGCGATCGAGGAGCGCTCCTTTAAAGCTCCGCACAAGGAAGCGGAGCTGCCGAGGACCCCGTCCCACAAGCACTCGTTCCCGGCAGCGACGTCCGCTGTCGTGAAGGGCGTCGTTGACTTCGGCTGATCCGAGCGCGGCTCCTCGTGGGGCGAGCTCGCAGGATCGGGCCCTCGGGTGATACACGTCGGGCTCTGGAAGACCAGCTTTTGCTGCTCATATGTTTGGCAGGCAGATTTGATAATCAGTGCTGTTCTAGAACCTTACACCATCTCAGTGAATATAAATTGATGGTGTAAAGCAAATGGGCAACTGGCGGGAAGCCAAACACGGAGGGGAGAGAAGACGGTTTATTGTTGAGGGGGCAGCCCGGTGTTCTACAGCAGAGCTTTCTGTTCACAACAGCTCTGCAGAGCTGCTGAGTTCGAGTGTGGCCTCTGAAGTGTATGAAATAATAACAGTTTTATTTCTCCTGACACAAGCACGGAAGCTGTTTGCTGCCACCTCAGAACTGTTACCCTGCAATGCAAAAGTACCAACAAGGCAGGCTGGATGCAATGTTATTATAAACAGTGCCGCAGTAAACTTCAGGAAAAGCCCATTATACGGTGATAGTCTGTTTGTCAGGAGAAAAGTTCACTAACGTATATGGAAGCAGAGCTCCTCATTCACTGATGTGTCTGCATCTATTTTGTTGCACTTTTACCTTTATTTACTGCGCAGGTGCCGCTGAGAATAACCTTGGAAAACGCAAAAATGCGGGAGGCCACGTGCTCAGCCAGTTTAAATTGGCAGAGAAACGGTGTCGATTCAAGGCAGTTGATGTTATGGTCCATTGTTTATTATTGCTTTTTAATATTTTAGGATTTTGGGGGGTGTGGAAGGAAGCGTATTTTCTCTGCGGTTGTTGTTTTATTACTGTAAATCACTCAATGAAAGGTGCATTTTAAAAAAAGCGATGAATGAATGATGGCAGGAGAAAAAGGAACATATGTACCCGATAGAATTAAATTGTTTTTTAACTCTAATTTGTGCTCATATGCAATCAATTATAGTGATATGAGCTGAGAATTTCAATGAGGCCCCAGGGAGTTTGGCACCCATTTCTTACTTTGTTTTGATGGGACTAGCACCCCTAGACCTAAAACTTCTTTGAAAATCAGCCATAATGTCAGTCCTTCCAAAGTGTCCTAATTCCTTCTGGTTTTTGTTTAATTATTCCAGGAATTATTCTGCGCTCAACCGAAATGCAAGTACTACCTTATGTAGTAGGAAAAATATCATCATTCATTCATCTTTCATAAATCTTAAATGCCTTTCTTACAAAACTAAAGGATTTTGACTACTCTCGCTGTGCTCTTAAAAACTTGATTGCTGATTGACGTGTCTTTTCTTGATGCAGAAACCTACTGCTATTTTCTGTAAGCTCATCCCTGATTTCTGTCGTCAGCTATGCGATTTTCCTCCCATGTTACCTTGGGTCAGGCACTAGGTATCTCTAGGCCTCCCCTTCCCCACCCCAAAACAGCTTCTCTTTTCTTTCTTGCTTTCTTTTTCCAAGGATTGATCTAGTAAGGTTTTCATTGCTTGTATTCCCTAACATTCATGAAACAATTTGAGAATCCTGTCTGGAAAGTATTCTAAATACACAAAAATATTATTTTAAGTTATTGCAATTCTTCATCTTTATTTACTGGCAAGTTGCTCAAGCTAACAGATGAAAACGGCACAAGTCTTTTGTAACGCTGCAGAGCACTTTGAAACTTTCCTTCTGAATTCCAACAGAATCTGAAAATTTTAAAACCTGTGAAGAAGATCTGCCAACTTCACCACTACATACTATCAAAAAGTGGAATAAAAGAAGGAATCAAGCTTTGCTGCCTCTTTTTTTTAATTAATAATAAATAAGCCAACTTGTTAGCATTTTGGTGAGGAAATCATTGTTTGTAAAAAGCAGGTATGTTATGCAAATCAAGTGATTTACTGAGAGTCAGTTTTTACTTCCAATAACTAGATGAGCCAACTCAACTGTAGCTAGAAAGCCAAGAAAACAGCATATAGATTAAGCTTGCTCAAACCTTTTGTTCCTGTGTTATTTAAAAGAGATGCAAATTGCACCATTTTGGTATTGCTTATGAGTAAAGGCCCAAATCTTTCTTCCTCGCCCCCATTTAAGATATAGGGGTAAAAAAATAGAGCTCTAAAATGCAATAGGTATCCATATTTGACTTTGTAGCTTCTTCTTACCATGTAACAAGCTCTGTGATAGCTTTCGGGGATTGCATTGGAATGAGTGGCCTCCTGTCTCGTCAACTTTGCAGATCCGGTAGAGGCATTTTCACCACAAAGCTGGAAAAGATAGGTTTTTCAAAGCTGAAAAATTACTTTTAAAAGATTGCCGCCGTTCCTATGTGGTTTGAGGTAGAAGGCCAGCTTGTAAGAGATCTGCATGCAGTTTGCAGGAGGTGATATTTTTAACCTCATTCAGGTAAATAGAAAGAAGATTAATTCCTTAAAACCCAGGTAGAGTTCAGATTTCTGGACTCCACTTTTTCATAAATACATTCAATGTCATGTATAAGGATTAATGTGCAGATTCCCCTGCCGTTTGCTATGGAAGTCACACTTCCATTTCCAAAACTGTAGTGTGGGTAGGAACATAATATCAATTTATCTATTTACTATTGAGGTTCTTATCCTACACCCACCTCCAGAACATCTGAGAGCCCCCTGGGTGTTACATCTTCCTTGCAGTGAAAAAACCTTCTCTTCAGCTTTGTTGTAGGGAATTAATTATTATCTGATTGCCATCTATTCTGAAAATCGCAGGATAATCCCAGTTTTTGAACACCACGTCTGAATCTCAGTCTCCACTTGGGCAGGACACATGGTGTGAGAGACAGCTGCTAAAAACTGTGCAGCTATTACAGTGTGTCAGTTTATAAGCCGCGAAGTGTATGTACCAGCTCGCAGATTGTCGGTAGGAGTGTGGTACTTTGTTATAAATATATTTTATTGATTGTAAGAAGATTTTATTAAAAAGCTACCCAGAAGAAACGTGCAGTAAAAGACCAAGTAAATTACATGGCTCTCATTTTAGGTAGCCTAATCTCTTAAGGGTTTATGGGGGCTCCACAAGCTCCCAAAACACTGACACAGGTTAATCTTGCTTAGTGATAGTGGATAGTTGTGCACTGGATGTTCCGCAAGATGGTGGTATCAGGGGAGGTCATCCAATATATGTGGAAGGGTCAACAGGCTTCATTAAGACCAGATCTTAAACACATTTAGATGACTAAAAATGCAGACGAGCACCTTGTCAAATTTTCAAAAGTAACTAAATGTATTGCATGCCCAGCTCCCACAGAAATCAGGTGAATTAGTTACCTAATTCCTATTCTGTTTCATTGTACTTAGCTTCATCTTTAGGTGCCTAAATATTTCTATACTGGCACCGAATACTTCTTGTTTCTTTTCAGATTAACAGTAGCTCAGGGCACCTACCACATAGCAAAACAGTACACCCTTCTTAGGAAAACACCAGATCAAGGCCTTCTAATGTCTAAACATTCTACATTCTTTTAACATTTTCGTAGCAAATATTTTTAAAATGTTACAGATCTACGGCAGATGTTGCTATCTACTGTTTCCTAAGCATGTAGGTACGGGGTTGTGTGCACGTGTGTGTGCGTTTTCATGCTTTTTCCTTTTTAAGCCTGTGGAAATTGGCACGTTGTGCTCAGTGGTAGTGGCAGGCAGAACATCAATGCGTAGTATATATTGTTACTTCTAAGACTACTGGCAAGCTGTGGTCAAGCATTGGAACAGGCTGCCCAGGGAGGTGGTGGAGTCACCATCACTGGAAGTGTTCAAAAAATGTGTAGACGTGGCACTTCGGGACACGGTTCAGTGGGCATGGTGGTGTTGGGTTGATGGTTGGGCTTGATGATCTTAAAGGTCTTTTCCAATCTTAATGATTCTCTGATTCTATGAAATAAAAAGAGAAATGGGAAAAAAGTGCAGGAGCCAGACAACTGAGACAATAAACTACCTGCATTTATTTCCAGAGGCCTTTTAATCCTTTCTAAAGTCTGGGGCTTATGTATAAATTCATTTAAACTCTACAGAGGAACTCTGGAACACACCAGAGGTGCCCAGGTGGCGGTCAGACCCCGGTGTGATTTGATAACCCCTCCTTCCCCAGCATTCTCACCCCAGCCCTGCTGAGAGCAGCCACTCAGTCCCTCCTGCCGTGGGGCTCCCTGGACCCACACCTCCTGCTCTAGAACCCTCACCTACTCCCCAGCCACCCTTTAATAATCACCTCCCCCAGATTCACTTTCCTGCTCCAAGTTGTCTCCCTGAGATTGAGCTAAATCCTTTTCCAAAAGAAAACCCATGTCTTGCTGCATTAGCACCCCGATTTCTCCCGACCCCAGAAGCACTTTGCAGAACTACTGCCTTTTCCATGTGTTTGCCCTCTTATCCCACAGACCTGAGCTGCTCTTCAGAAGCTGATTAATTTTAAATGTAATCATAATCATAGCACATTAAATGAGAGGCTCAAGCACCAATAAATGTTTTAAAGTCAGACATAATGCTTTCTCAGATGCTTTATTCTTTTTAGGCCCATGTTCTACTGCCCTTTGTCCAAGAAGAACATTTCAATTCAGAGCCCTCCACCTCCCCCTTCCCAAACCTTAAAACCTCATCGCTTCTGCTCTAAACCTCATAACAGTCACCACTAGCTTGGTATTTCAATACTGGTTACTAATGTTCCCTTCTTACTTCCTATCACCTGCTAAAAGCTCTTGTCTCCTCAAAGAGACAAGGCTCCAGTCTTGCTTCTGTCAGGAACTTCAAACCCCAATATACAAGTTGCCAGTGTAGAAAAAAACAACTTGTGTAGGACCTAGAGGCAGAAAAGAGGCTTTTCCAGGAAGAAGCTAGCATATACACTGCGACAACAGCAAAAAAAATCTACATATACTTTGCAAAGTGGGTATCCTTTGAAGAACTGAGCTGCGGTTTCCCTTTGCAGAATTTTGGAAATGTTTGTAAATCTATGTAGATTCATAGCTTAGAGTTCATCTTTGAGGTTTTGAGTTCAGACTTAGTATGAGACTTAGCCTGAACCACAAGCAGTTTCACCTAGTTGCCACATGAAAACATCAATTGCAGCACTGCACCCAAAAGTCTTACAACGTTTGCCAAACCCTGAATGAACTCTTCAACAAACCTGGCCTTAACTATGAATGGTTCAGGGTTTCGTTAGTAATGTGGTGTCTTTGTATTACAAAAGTTGCTGCAACCATTGCCTTTGCTTTGCAAATTCAATATATATATATATGCAACCAGCTAAGTAGAAATTAAACTATTCATATTGAAAATCAAAACATAATCCATTATTTTGTGATGACTAGTTTTCTTTCCTTTTAGTAGGTCATGAATATTTTCTGGCAAGCTATGTCACTAGCTTATAACTTCATTAAGCTGCAGACCATACCTTACCCTTTCACTAGATCCCTGAAAAGAACTTTTGTGTGTGCCAAACAGATATCCACTTGGTCTGTGGCTCTTGAAAGGTAAATTGCCAAGTTCCAGCAAGCAAATTAAGAGGTGCAATGAGAGCTAGCTGGTGCATTCTATCAAATCCTGCTACTGAATGTGTTGAAAAGCTTGCCCAGAGCCATGGCCTCACATATTTATGGTATGAATGGGAGACTCTTGGAGCTATGTATTGCCATAGTTCCCATTTCTTTTGTAATAAACTAGCTCAGCAGATGTAGCTTAGGTAAAAAGGAAATTCAAAGTCTCCTGCTTAGAGAAAAACCAAAACAGAGTTCTCTCTCTGGTCCTCTGTCTATGAGCCAGACTCGGAGCCAGACCTTACTTGTACTGATTAGTGTTTTATTCTGTGTGTAACCCAATGAAACTCAAAGGATTCTCACATGGAAGAAAGTGCTGGTCAACAGGACTGTGTAAGTATTGCTGCCAGGATATGGCATGAAATATGTTCTAAAAATCTAACTTTCAGTTTCTAATACAACACAGATTAAGTCATAGCGTTAGTTTTCCAAGTCAGTTGCATCATTCTCTTGGTTTATAAGTTTTGTTGCTGAAGAAATCAGTTCTGGGTAGCTTAACTTTTCCTTAATGATAGATGTATTGCAGTTTTTGCAGTATCAGTACCTAATTCCCATCCAATGCAGAGCAGATTTTAATCTCTGTACTTGTGACTTGACTCGTGCATTTGGTCTACAGGTTTCAGTGTGTTTAGCGTAACATCTAACCTACTCCACCTGTCTATTAAAGTAAGAAATATAAGATGCGCTATTGAACTTTACTGATTTTATTTAGCCTGGTGGGTGCATGATAGCTCTAAATTAAAGCAGAAGTAAAAGATGAGTCTGAGATCCACAAAGTAACAGCAACTGAAGAATCGTGAATTGAACTAAAGACCCCTAACAGAGCTTGTTAAACTATGATCCAGCAAGGTGATGGTGAGGGAGATAATGACAAATGTTTTTGTGCCTGTTGATACTTTCACTCATACATTATACCAAGATGTTTCAGAGAACATCAATTACATCTTTCTGCACCGTTTTTTCACAAATTACATAACAGCATCTGCATCTCAAGGAAAAATGGCTGTCTATATTAATCAGTAAAGGATAATAAATTTACAATCCAGCTCCCATTGAAGTCTGCAGAGAACTTCTATTGCCTTTGTGGGGTAGTAGGTTGGCCCTTTAGCATACCTTTCATGCCTAACAGTGCACGAATCTTTTGTATTTCTAGCTTTATCTGATATTGTTGCCTAACTCGATTACATATAAAAGAAAGAAGGGTCTCCTCACTAGTCAGCTTAACCCACCACTTGTTGTTACTTGTTTATGAGACATTTTTCTACTTTATAGTCCTTAATCTGAAATTATATCAAGTGCTGTAATAAAACTGAAAGAGATAATATCTGTGGCATTTCCATTCCTCTGCTCCGGTGATAACATTATTTAAAAACACTAGCAAGTTAATTAAGAAAGACCTTGCTGTCATAAATCCTGTTTCCTTCCTCATTAAATTAGGCCTTTCAGTGTATTGCTGAAGTTCAGAAAACTGTTCTGGACATTCAGCAATGGATACTTCACTAAATAATCCACAATATGTTACGTACTCTTTTAGAGGATAGAGAAGTATTTAACGCTCTTACTTCTCGAGTTTCATGTTTATATCTGATTAATATTGAATCTTCCTTTCCTTTGAAATAATTAAGAAAATATATCTGTTTCTTGGGTATTTAAAGCATCTAATCTTTTCACAACCATGTTCGCTCTCATCTACATATTATATAATCCCTTTTCAGTGTTTCCTTGAATTCTTGATTTATGCAGTTCTCTATCCCAGCTAACAGAAGTCAGCTACTGAATGAATATACTTGTTCCTTCCCCATTATTGTTCATAGTGGACATGTGTTTTTTTCCCCCTATCAATTGTAAATCCTGTCTATAGAGCAGAAAAAATGAAACCGAGCTTTATCTTTATGGCTTTGTGAACCCTGTATTCTGTCACGATGCATTTGTAAACTATTTTCTGTAAAAATTTGGTTTAGGGCAATCAAAAAGAACCAGCTCCGGTAGGTTAGATAGAGGTTCAAATTCAATTAAGTCAGCCCTGTAGGAACTGGTTCCCTGGGTGTATTGCAAGGCAGGGTACTGGGATTGTTTGGGACCAGATTTGTGAAAATCCTTATGTGATCCTGAACTTTTCAAACACATAATCTGAGGTTCTTCATCTTATCCAATCTTGAAAAAAAGAATTAGTCAGTGAGATAGCTGAACCTTCAAACACAGCTATAACTGTACTCTGTGGCTACCACTGTTTAATGTATGATGTTGATTCCATTCCTAAACGTGTCCACGTGACTCACAAATTCCTGCTCTAAATTGGAAAGGCTAAATAAAAAGATCTGATATGAAATGATCATCTGCCTCAGTCGTCTAGGTGAGCCTGAAAAAACATTGTGGAGATGAATATATTAAAAATTTGAGAACTGGCACATACCGTATTTACAACAACTCTTTTTTTGGAGTACCTTATCTCAAAACCAATGACTGTATAGGGTCAGGAATGGATATTTGCCTCCAAATTGTGCTGGTAGGGCTGATCTTTAGCATAAATAAACATTTTTGATAAGCCTGACAACAGGTAAAGGTTTACATATTGGAGAAAAAAAATCTAGGGCTCACCAGAGAGTTCCATTCTGTTATGCCATTAAAAGGGACCCAGCTCTGCATCTTGATATTAGTGAAAGGGACACTATTTTTAGTAGTGCTGATTATTTTCTTGGCTTGCATTAAGTAAAGTATTCTCACCCCCCATCTTTGCTCCAGTTCTCTTTTAAGGGATTAACGAAGCAGAACTTGATGAGACATTTCATTCTAAATAAGACAGAGAACTATTTTAAAGTATTATTTCTGTCTTATAGGTTAATTCTGTTCACCACTTTAGGACCTTCTCAATGTGATTTTTACTTCAGTGTTTACAGTAATTTTTTTTTCTTTCATTACTTCTGAGACTACTTTATCATACTGATTGGTTAGCAGTTTGAAACACTCTCAGTGTTGGCTTCATTACAGATTTTGGTCTTCAACTACTCCCTTTAATTTTAGTCCCTGTTGGGCTGTATTTATTTAATCTACAGTTGCATTCCATGTTGTCTTTTCAGTCTTTTTCTACAATAGTTGTAAAATATTACAGAAAACTCTTCAATATTTGTCTGTAATACAGATTTCATATTTCAGAAGATTAAAGTAACATTTCCGTATGTTTACTCAAAGGTTAAGTTTCTTAAATTAGGCTCCAAATCAAATTCTAAAGAAGATAATGGCAAAACTTTCACTGTCTCAATGGAGATAGGATTTTATATCCAACCATCTAGGAGATATCATATAATATATAGGAGAAGAAAACCACTGTAATACTGTTTGGTTTTATTACTAGGCATTGTGCTTTATGCCTGGAGACTGACCTGAAAACCATCTTTCCAATAGCACTGTTCCTCTCTCCCGTACTTCCTCATTATCTAAAATACATTTTAAAAATCTTTTCTATCATTTCATCTTTTCCATAGCTACCAAATTCACCTCTTTTTAATCTATGGGCAAAATTTAAGTCTAACTTTGAGCGTCTCTCTTCTGTAATTCATTCTGTCACACAACTGCAACAGAATCATTGCCAGTTATCTCAGCTAACTTTCTAGTCCTGGAGTAGCAACATTAATATTTTCCTATAAAGCACTAATTGCTGCATTTTGTTTGTTTGTTTGTTTGTTTTTAATTAGTTACTAGCTACAAAGTACACTTAAATTTCCTACCATCCCTGTTAGGTATTCTTCCATTTTCGCCATAGATTCTTTTCTCCATTACTTATGTCAGACCATTCCATTATTTATCCTACTTTCAGGGAACTCACTGCCTGAAAACTCCAAATTGAAAGGCCAGAGACAAAGTGTCTGATTATTCTTATGTATAAAATCCCTGAAATTTTTTATAGCTTTGCTGGAAAGTGGGACAAAAAATATTCACCAGAAGCCCCAGTTCTTCCCAGAAAATAGAGCCAAACTGTATCTGATGAGTGATAATGCTCATTGTCACCCTTCTTGTCCATGTGAATACTCACCATGTTCAAAATAGCTGTCCAGGCCACTCATCATCCTTTTAATTTACTTGAATGAAAATTTTCTGGGGGAAAATTTTGTACAAAATATTACAAAATGTTTTTCTTCTTACAGCACTGGAGAATATGGTTCTCTGTCATTGTTCTGTTTCCAGCGTGGTGGGAATTTTTTTACCACAATACTGCATGTTATTACTTTATTAATCATCCTTCTTCCCTTCCTTAGAACATCTATTTTTTTTCCTGTAAATGTGCTTCACAAGCTTTCGTTCTGCAATCCACACAGCTGGTCATCTTTCTTTTTTATTGTATCTAAAAGCAGCCATATGTCATCAGCAACCCTCTCATGTATATTGAACCTCCTTAGCACATCAGCTTGTCTCTGAATGTGTTACCTGATGTCTTTAAAGTGGCAAAACACAGAAAAGTGAGTCCTCCTCATCCTTTGTTCCTCAGACCAGCAAGTCTGTAATAAGGTAGAGATGGGGCGTTTAGACCCTTGAGCCATATCTATTCTAGCTTTGCTTTTTAATTTCTCCTTGCTTCAGCCCAACTAGCAGAATATGGCTCAAATCCGCTCTACGCTATCCAGTAGTAGTATGGCTATCCTGTATCGATAGGGAAGCCCAGGGCTACTGGGCATTGGTGTGTTTTATGTTAGATCATACATGGCAACTCTGATTCTCCAGCTCAGTCTGTCTGTCCAGGTGCTTTATTTGGTGCTTACCATTTTTAATACGCGTGATCTTCTCTAGGAGTTAACAGGGATGTTAACAACAGTCTTTCTGCTCAAAATGTTAGCGTCAGTGCTTGAGAACCGTTACAAGGTGTCTGGCAGGAGGTATGCACATAAGAGGGAAGGATATTTATTCTAGGAGAGCTAGATTGAACAGGTAAGCTTTAATGAAAGTCTTAAAAGCTTTTGGTTCAGGAGATACCCTTAATCTTTTCTAAAAGCGTGCTTAATAATCTTGGTTCTGTGATTCTGCATGTGAAGGTCCCTCTTCTCCTTCACCATTTAGGGTGGTATTATATAGTTAGAGGTCGAAAAGGTTGTGATGTGATGAGACGGTGATATCTTAGGTAACTAGGACCACGATTTAAATGGAGCCCCTACCAATGCATAGCCTGTCAGGGTAACACGCTCATATCACTTTCTGTTGCTGTTGAATTTTGAAACTTCTGGAATGTAAGTGGTTTCTCTCCTTCCTAAATGAGTTGCAGTCACCACACAGAATCAGAAGTGTATCCATGTTGGAGCTCAGTCCTGTGTCTGAGGCACGGTCTTATCAACTGCAGATAGAGAACTAGGTGTTTTGCAGCACTGGCATTTGACCATCCAGTAGCACTGAAGAGTTCATGAGATGTCCACGGTTACCTTGGCAATAAAGTGATGAGATATGCTCAGTAGAATGGGAATTTTTAGAGGTGGGGAGATTTTCAAAGCTCTTTCCTTTTTTATGAGCGTTAACTCATTTGTTACTGAGATTCATGTTTAAACAGACAATTAAGGAATGTTTTTAATAGGCTGAGAAAAGTTAAAGGATGCCAGTGTATTCTTTAATCCTGCCATTGGTAACAATCCATAACATTTTGCACTTGTTACACTTTTTAAGGGTGAATAACTTAGATTCTTTCACCTCCTGGTCAGAAACTCCCTTCTGTGTTCCTCCCTCTGAATTCAACTTTCTAAATAAGAAAATAAACTAATCTTATATGAGATTTTATAACCGGTACTTCAGTCTGAGTAAAATTACTACCTACATATGCATAAACTCCCAGACCTAAAGCCAAGTCCAGCTACACTGGGCATAGATGGCACTTAAACACCACTGTTCATTATAATTTAATTTATTGGAAGCAAATTGACAATATTTATACGGAAAAAGTACTTTAAAACCACACAGGACGACACCGAAGAGCCATCATTAAACAGCTTAAAATCTTGCCTTCACGCTTGTGACGCGTTTGGCATGAAATCTCAACCCTTAGATGTTCAGAGGAAAGGGAGCTCCGTGGTACCCTTCTCCCACACGTCCCCGTGTATTTAAGGCTGTAACGACACTAGCCGACAAGAGGTTCGGCAAGCACGGAAAGCTGTGACCTGTTCCTTTATTTCATCTCAGCTAGCTCCACGCTGATGAAGTGATCTATCATCATTGCTCCCATACGAGAGCGTATATTCCTCCAAGAAAGTTCAGCCACTGCAGAGGTGACTGGACTAACATCGCCTGGCATCCAGCAGTGTACAGACTAAACCGTAGTTTTTAGTTAGAGAATATGGAAACTGACAACAAATTATTACTTGTGGTCTTTTTCCAGTTTTCAAGTGCAAACATACCAAAGTTTATTTTAAATCTGAGCCAGTCAGACATTTAGTAATATAGATCAAAGAAGAAACGAAGGCCTCCCATGCTTATTATTTCAATATGATGTCTGTTCTAATAAAGTGTAAGAATGCCTGTGATAGACTAACTAGTAGGAATTTTCTGGTTCTGTAGTTTAGCCTTAAATATATACATATATTTGTAAATTAATCAGAAACATATTGTCGTGGTTTCAGTTCCTCGGAAAGCTGATTGTTTTCAATCCTTTCTTTAATCTTAGAAATATGGTGGCAGTCTGCCAGCACACTTTCAGATAAACAGTCCACTTCACATTTAAAAGCTGTAGAATCACTGATGTTGAAGGGGGGGGGGGGAATCAACAGAAAACAACACCAGTTCTCTCTCTCTCTTCCCCAAAATGTAGAACATTATTTAAATAAGTTAGGGTTGTTGTGCTATTGTCCCTCACTCTTAATTAGAAATAATAAAAGCCATCTGTGCAAGGTGAATTTTGATAAGAACTCGGCTTTTAAGTGTTTGTTGATCTTGTGTGTACCAATTTTCAAATGTCTTAATAGCTCCAGGATGGCTATCACACTGAGTAGGCTCACTGATTTCCATCACGCTCTGTGCTGTTGAATGCAATTCGCTTTACGTGTGGTTATATTCCGACTGAAATTTTAAAAACATACTACTCCTTGCAGTACAATAAGTATTTAGCTGGATGGAACTGTTTCCATTTGGAGGAGGGTTTTTTGGGGTTTTTTTTTTTCCCCCATAACGCCAGCTCCTCGCAGTTTGGGATTAAACACAATTAAAGTGAGGAGTTGTTTCGCATGAATTGCATACTGGACAGCATTTCTGTGGCTGCTTTCCAACAACAGGATTTTCTCCAGTCTCGTTTTACCCATTTTGGGGGGCCCACGTTCAGGATAGAGAACCTGCCCCCCGAACCAAACGGGGAGCGCTGAGAAGTGATTGTCTCGAAGCCTGGAAATGGAAGACAGGATTTCTTTTCTTTCAACCTGTGTTTTCAGTCAATTAAAATTTGTACTCGGGGCTTTTCGGTTTGAAGCCACCCCTGTGTCTGTGATGAGCAATCCTTCTTGTTTGTGCAGTCATTCATTATCTCCATTACCAAGAGGAGAATAGAGGACAATTACATTGTTTGGACGAATCGGAGTGTTAGGAGGAGTATTTATCATGGTGGCAGAGTGCAGCACCTGACAGCGCACGATTGATGGCCAGGAATGAGTGTGAGTGGCCAAAGCAGCCTCATATGATGCAAATTACTGACTGTGGATTCCAATTTATCCTGTTCATTTTTCTTGCCTTTGCTGAAGACTATTAGTGGTTTTTGAAGCAGTGAAGGGGTCATTACTAATGTGGGCTAGAAGCAGGAGGGGGAAGGAGGGGAAAAGCCTTCTGTAATTACACAGCCTTCAAGAAAAGGCTGCGGGCCTCGCCAAAAAAGTGTCAACACTTAGCAATCAGAAGAATTTATTTTCATTTTATCCTTAACCCATATTAACTCAACATTATCATCTTTCTTTGTTAATATTTGCAGAATATTAAAAGCTTGACTTCTATATTAGTGCAGATCTCTTTAACCCTTTTTGCTGCGAAGTGATGTTGCTTTGCTAAATGTCAATTCGTCAATGGCATTAAACAGTGCCTGCTTTTAAAAGCGTAGATAATGGGAAATTAAATATTCAGCTTTCTTAAAAAACTAATTCCAGATGACTGATTATTTGTGTCTTTTACAGAACAGTAGGTAAGGCATCGGAAACATATGAGAAAAAAAAATTGTTGAAGTAGAGGTATAAGAGGCTTCTGCGTTAAAATGCAATGTCAGTACAGCAGAAAACCAGTTTGATTTGGGGTGCTTAGGTGTTGTGAACTGTAAACAGCACCAGAAAACCCTGAAAGTT